>NC_136065.1:699677227-700927227 GCF_964261635.1 Lissotriton helveticus | reverse complement strand
TGACGTTATTTTCCCCATTTTAATTTAAGTCATTTCCCCGTGGTGCAAGGTCCTTGTAAATACGCCCCCATGTGTGCTTGGCAAATTAAGATTTTGTTTCTTTGAGTTACATGGCCATGTTAAAAGTGACGCAAAAATGGTGCAAGGCCCTTAAAAATACGCTTTCATGTGTGTTAGGGCATTTTAAGTCACTTCCCCATGAATGTGAGTGAATAATTGGTTTACTTGATGTGTTTAAAAATGTTTCTTGAAGTCAATTAGGTTTCTTGATATGTACTGCTAGAGTTTCATAGGCTGCTTGGGGCATATTTACAAGGCCTTTGAGTCACTTTGACGTTATTTTCCCCATTTTAATTTAAGTCATTTCCCCGTGGTGCAAGGTCCTTGTAAATACGCACCAATGTGTGCTTGGCAAATTTAAGTACTGACAGGGTGTGCTTCTACATAGGAGCTGTGTTGTGTTTTCAAATTATGACCAGAAAATCGTTTTTTTTAAAAAAGAAATGCTTTATTGTGAGTAATGTACATTGCTCTGTTGCATACAGTCCTCATCTTCTGCGTACTCTTGGATATGCTAGACTACATCTGCACAATGAGATACCTAAGCTGAGGAAACACAGGTGATGTGATTGTGAATTGAGCATAAATATTTGCATGTTTTTCAATTACATCACCTGTGTTTTCTAACATTACGAATCACATTGTGCAGATGAGGTTTAGGTCTGTCCAGGGAGACAGAGGAGGTCTGGCATTTGTTCAAGAGTGCAGTGGACATGACTCACTTCATTGGTAGGCCTGCACATGTATTATCTCCTCTGTACTCTTCAACAAGCCTAAATTTCATCTGTAACTCTGAGTAGGCCTCACGTCAAACAAACCCCTGGATAGGCCACACCTTATCGGCATCCTGAACCAATCATTTAAAATGTTAGGGGCAGATTTATGATGGCCGTGTGCCTCTTTTGCGCCTTTTGTGATGCAGCGGCGGCGCAAAAGATGCGCTATGTTGCGACATATTTACAACTTGATGCATCTAGGCAGATGTGTCACGGTGTAAAGTCCTGTGCCACATGAAACCTGCGTCAGTTTTCATGTGGGCGTTTTGTTGCAGGGTGGGCATTCATTTGCATGAAAGCCCTGGAAAACTAACACAGTGAAATTTAGAAGATTTCACTGAGTCAGCTTTATGGCATTGCTGAATCAAATCCTTACGCCTGTTTGAAACAGGCATAAGGAGTGATGCACCATGCAATGTGTGGCTTGCCTCTGTGCATTGCAGTAGACATGTCGCGCTTACGACGTGATTCCTGCAATGCGCCGCTTTTGCAGCACAGATGCGTGACGCATCTGTGCTATTTTTGCTCAATGGTGCTCCACATTGTAAATGCGGAACATCATGGGTGGCAGAGCAGCGGCGCACGTTAACTGTTGCATCCCTGGGGATGAGCCAGTTAACATAAATCTGCCCCTTTACATTTAAGTATGAGCAGGGGACACAGAGTTGGTGAGGCTTATCCAAGGTTAAGAAGAGATGAGTCCTGTTCACTGAAAACTTGGACATAGGCCTCACCTCCTCAGCATCGCTGGACATGGTTAAATAATATCTGCAAAATGTTACTCTTGTTAAACAATTTTACTATTCTAGTCTCTGAGATTTGTCTCTTACTCTGCAACATCTCATTGTTGTTCTCTTTTTTTTAAAGATAACGACAACATCAACCATGTTAACCGTTTCATTTAAAATTAAACACAACTTCAAAAACAGCTTGTGTAAAGTGTCTTTAATAAAATAGTGAAATATGCTAATAAAATTAGTTCAGATTCACATATAAAAGAGCACAGGTCAAATGTAGAAGCATTCCATTTCTTTGCTACTATTTGTGAGTTTTAAATTTGCCAATGCACTAAAAATTATTGTATGTAGAATTGACAAGTAGTGTGTTAATTTTTTGACGACTGTTATTGATTTACTGTTTGGTAATAGTGGTTAATAACATTTTTTATTATATTTTACCACAAATTCAACTGCAGATCATTTCAAAATTACACAATGCCTTCGAAGCAAAGAAGGAGAAAGGCTACAAAACGTCAAACACAGCAGCTTACTACATGCTTGCAGCAGTCCTCTACAATAAAAACTTGTCAAGTCACCAAAAAAGGTCCGGGTAAGAGAACGAAATCTTTCCTAAGAAACATTTCCAGAAACAAATGTATCACTACAGAACATGTTTTAGTCCAGAAAAAGAGAGCCAATTTAAACGGAAAGGAAAGGCCACTCAAAAATGTTACTGCTAGAGCAGGAGATAACTCTGTGGATGGTAGTAGAAGGAAAAATCAGTTTAGGGACATTCGTAGACGAATGTTCCGCAACAGGATAATTGGCAATTTGTTAAAAAATTTTAAGAAACGTCAACAGAAAGTGGCTTTTTATAAGTGAAAGAGAAACATTGAGAAAATTATTGATCAGGCATTCGAAATTAAGCGAAAGTTATTTATTTTGATAATCAATAGAATTAGGAAACTAAACAAGGTAATTTATGATTTCTAAACAAATAGTAGATGGAAGAGAACAGTTAATCGTAGTAATTTTTGTGAAGTTTTTTCAGGAGAATGGATGCATAGTTCAAGTTGTGAGGCATTTTTTAATGAGGAGAGTTATTTCCAGGATAATGATTTGGTGCATGCAGTTGACACCAGTGGTCGAGCTTATGAGATGAAAGATGGTTGTCCAGTTGAAAAAGAAAAACTTGTGACAACAGAGGCAGAAGAGGTGTTAGGTAATGAGGTTTTAGGAAGACGTCCTAAGGGACCAGTGTATACCTGGAAGTGTAGTAGTATTTGCAGTGTGCGACAGGATTCCATCAATTTGCTTTGTGATTTTGTACGGACATTTAATAAGAAAACTTTAAAACAGAAAATGAAGTTGTTGCAAGAATTAGATTCTTGCAGAGTGAGAGAAGTGACTGGTTTGCATGGTCATTCACTGGCTTGTCTTTCCAGGAGAGTATGCCAGAGTGTTTTTCATCATTTCAGGATGCTAGCAGTGCATCATAATAAAGTGAGGAAATTAGTTAGAATGTTGTATTATTCTAAGAGTCCAGCAATTATGCTTAAACAATTATGCACTGTTCTTTTGCATGGTTCTGAAGTAGATGTGAAGAATATTTGTGAAGAAATTGAGTTTTGTTACTTTTCAAGTAAAGAGGAGAATGTTGAAATTGACCCAGAAGAAGAAGGTAATGTGGAAGATAGTGTACAGGTTTCCAGTACAGATAATTTTCAGAAAGAAATTGCCACGTTTCAGGTAAAATCAAGTGAGAGGCCTAATTTTACTTGTGTGTGTTGTCGACGCACTTATTATAAGAATCAGACTAAGTTAGTGGATTTATATGCGAAAAGTGAAAGTGAAAATAATAGTGAATGGAAGGATTTTGCAACATACTTGATGGTAGAAAATTGTTTTGATTTGGGATTGGATCAACGTGTGTGTACTTATTGTTGTAACAAATTAAATCAAAACCTGATGCCTGCTAGAGCGGTTCATAATAATCTGGAATTGGTTGAGATTCCTTCTGAATTGAAGGATTTAAATACTTATGAATCTATTTTGATTCAAAGTGTCCATCCCTTTCAGGCTATTGTACGAATGGAGCCAAAGACAGGGAAATTGCCTCCATCAGATTTACAGAGAGGATTAAAGGGAAGAGTTGTTTATTTGCCTCTAGATTTGAAGAAAAACATTAATACAATTGGAGTAGAGAAAGTGGAAGAGGAACCTCTGGTTATCTTAGTTAATGGGGTTCCAACAAAGAGTAAGAAAATTTGGCAAGATTTAGTGGATGTTAGGAAAGTCAAAAAGGCAACATTGTATTTGAAGAAAAACAATAAGTACTACAAGAATGTATATGTTGCAGAAGAGGAAGTAAGTGAAGAAGAGGACAGCGATTTGTGTGCTGGACAAATTGAGAAAGTAGAAGCCTCTAAAAATGAAGAAATATATGAACATTATAGTGTTCATCCTTTGCATTCCAAGGAAGTCATGGGGAATGCTATTGAGTTGTTTCAAATGAAACAAGCCAAAGGGAGTCCCATTAGTGTTTGGGAGGAAAGTTTGGAAGCTCGGTGTTTCCCACAACTATTTCCAACAGGTCAAGGAGTAAGATATGATGAGCGACCTGATCAAATTCCTGCTTCTGAATACCGGACTTTACGATTGTATGCAGAAGATCCTAGGTTTCGTCAATGCATTCCCTATTTGTTTCATCTACTGTTTGAAAGCGATCTGTCTGGACTGTCATATGCAGTGAACCACATCTTGAAAAGTGGTATACAGATGCAAAATATCTCAGCAAGGGACTTTATGGATAAAGTCAATGATTCTCACCTGATTAATCTCATGGCATGTCAGCGTGGTACTATTGAGTACTGGTACCGTCGACATGGAGATTTAAAATGTATGCTGAGGAACTTAGGAACCCCCACATGGTTCCTCACTCTCAGCTGTGCCGAGTATGGCTGAGAAGACTTACTTGAATTTCTACGAGAGGCAAATGGAAACATTGAAAATATCGAATTCAAGACACCCGGAGAACTGTGCTCTTTGGATCCAGTGAATGTATGCAGGTACTTCAATCATAGATTTGAAGCTATGATGTCTTTCATCATGAACAAGAAAAATCCACCTCTTGGAGAGGTGTTGGATTTCTTCTGGAGAAAGGAGTACCAAGCAAGAGGTGTTCCTCATATACATATGCTGCTATGGATCAAAGATGCACCCAAATTTGGAACATATCCGGATGACTTAGTGATGAGTTTCATAGAACAGTATTCTACATGTGCTGTTCCATAGACAAAGGAAGACAAAAGCCTAAGAGAACAAGTTTTACGCTTCCAAAGCCATCGTTGTGGAAAGTACTGTAGTCGTAAATTCAGAAACAAGGACAAGTTCTACACAAAATGTCGTTTCAGCTTTCCACGACCGGTGATTTCTAAAGGAAGAGTGAACAGTTTGATGTCTTCGCTGCGACATAATGTGATGAGGAAATCACCCAAAAATACATACAATTTGAAAAGAAACGAAGAGTCCAAGTACATCAACGACTACAACCCAGTGATTTTGTCCATGTGGAATGCTAACATAGATATACAGTTTGTGGCTGATAACTGTATGGCTGTGGCTCGGTATGTGACATCTTACATCACAAAAAAAGAAAAGACAGAATTGAAGGATATGTGGGAGGACATTTCCCATGAAAAGAGCCTCAGTAAGAAGTTGTACAGTTTCAGTCTGAAGATGTTGTCGCATCGAGAAATCGGAGCTTACGAATGTTCTGACCGGTTATCTTCAGCAAGTCTCTATGCCAAATCTAGGAGTATCATTTGGGCGAGTCTTGGTCTTGCTGCAACACGTAATCGAGTTCTGAAACCTGTACGGGAAATTAAGTATTTGGCGGAAAAGGCGCCAAACAGTACAGATATTTTAAAGACCAACATGTTGGATACATATTATCCAAATAGAAGCAGTCACCTCGAGAATGTTTGTCTGTATGAGGTTCTACAAAATTACATATTCAAGAGGAACATCAAAGAAGATATTGATAAAGGAGTGTATGCTGTAATTGGAAGTGAGGGATGTCTGGTCAAGCAAAGAAAATGCCAATTGGTAAATCATCGATAATTGAGTGGCGAATCTCCTGAAAGAAAAGAGATTTTCTATTTAGCTCTTTTGCAACTTTTCAAGCCTTGGCGTGAAGAAGAGGAACTGCTTGGAGATTTCCTCTGTTACGAAGACTCTTTCAATGCCGCCAAGGAGACCATAGAATATCCTGTTTTTCCAAAATATCTAGAAATGTTGAATGCGGAAATCGAGCAGGAAGCAACAATTGCAGCCGAGATTGCTAGAGACAGTTCTCAGGACAGTCAGAGTTCTGTTTCATTGAGTCAGGATCCACTAGGAGGACCAGTTATCGAAAATGAAGCTGCCACTGCCATGATTGAAGTGGAAAGAGCCATGGCACATGCTCAGGAGGATGCGGTTAACTTAGAAGATTTGGAAAGACAACTCAACGTTGAGCAGAGAAAAATATATGACGAAGTTACCAACCAAATTGATCATGGATTAAGTCATGAGAAGAAAGAGTGCTCATGTATGTCGTTGAAGCCTGTCCGACTGTACGTGAGTGGAGAAGCAGGAACTGGAAAAAGTTTCCTCATTAAAGCAATTTCATGTTATTTGCAGAAAAGGACTGAGTCATCGCTGTCTTGTGTTGTCACCGCTCCAACTGGACTGGCAGCACATAACATTAAAGGTATTACTTTGCATCGTCTACTGATGCTGCCAGTGGAGCATGATAACAAATTACAATACCACAAGTTATCTGGAGATGTTTGTTGTGAAGTTTTAAGAGTCTTGAGGAAAATGAAACTTCTTATCATTGACGAAGTAAGCATGGTTTCCAATGTCATGCTTGCCTTTGTGCATTTGAGAATGCAAGTTCTTAAAACAGAGTATGATGTGTTATTTGGTGGCAAAGACATCATTGTTTTCGGTGATCTTCTGCAGCTGACACCAGTGAAAGGACAACCAGTGTTTAAACTACTTACACATGAAGATACCAGGAAGTGCCTACGGAGCATTGGCAACGTTAATATATGGTTAAACTTCAATTATGCTGAACTGCGTGAAAATATGCGTCAAGCGAAGGATGAAGATTATAAGAATATCCTACAAGATGTTAGAATCGGAAAAGTGACCGAGCATGGGAAAGAAGTTTTACATGCACGTTTACTGTTAAATTTGTATCCAGAAGAAGACGTTGTGCCAGAGAATATTTTTCGGAAAATTACTGAGAAGAAATCTGGAATATGTTTGATGCCAACTCTTGCAGAATGTGCCATCTTCAACAACAAAATGTTTAATTTAGAAAACCAAGAGATTGTGAAACTGGAAGCTATTGACAGAATAGAGCATATAGGAGCAACAATTATTTTGTCTGAGAATTTGAAATCAAAATTGGATTCATTAGAGAAGACTATATCTAAAACTGCTGGTTTTGAAAAGACTCTGAATGTGTGCTTAAATTGCCGTATAATTTTGAGAAGGAATTTACATGTTGAAAGAGGTCTGGTAAATGGATCAATGGGTAATGTTGTTGATTTTGAGAAATTTGATGGCATTGAGGAAGTACAGTTAATTGGTTGTTGCTCTGCAAGATTTTTACTTGTAAAAGACTTATATGTTCGCCGTAAGCAGTTTCCTGTTTGCTTGGCATATGCGGTGACAATCCATAAATCGCAAGGTTTAAGTGTAGACAGTGCATTGGTGAATATTGGCAGTTCTGTGTTCAAGGAGGGAATGGCATATGTGGCATTGTCACGAGTCAGAACTTTATCGGGATTATACTTGATTGACTGTGATGTCACAAACATTTGTGCGGATCTAGATTGTGTTAAGGAATACAATAGGTTAAGAAGAGAGTCTGCACCACATTTGCCTCAATATCCTTTGTTTGAGAAACGTGGGGTAGGACGGAAACGAAGAAATGTGACCAATAGTAGGGAGGTTGTAGCAAAAAGACGAAAAGTCGATGAACCCGAAATTATAAGCAGAAAGAAAATGGATTCTGTTGAAGATGTTGTTGGTTTTCAATTTGAAAATAGTTCTGGTGTCAACTGCTATGCTAATGTAGTGGTTAATGTTGTCTTTTCTCTAAAAACTTTAAAAGAACAGATTGTGATAAATTCGGATCAAAGTTTTTGCTGTTTACTGAACTCTGTGTTAGAGAAATGTAGCACTGATAGAACAAAAATAGAAAGTGTGTCTGAAATTCGAAATCTGTTAGACAAATGTTCAGGTGAAACGCAATTCTCTCAAAATATTCAGCAAGATTGTCAGGAGTTTTTAATGTATATTCTTGATGTATTGCAAGATGAAGGTGTAGATGTAGATCATCTGTTTGGCCTTTCTTATCAATGGCAGCATGACTGTGAGAACTGTAGGGTATCAAGTACTACTAGTGTAGACTCAGAAAGATTTATATATTTAACTTTGCCAGACAGTAAATCAGTGTCCTTTAGTAAGCTAGTAAAAGCAGCCGATCACAACATGGAGTGTAGCCAATGTAAGTCTGCAATGTTGTCCACATTATTTATACGAACATATGGCCAGTATGTCATTTTAATGTTCCAACGATGTAGGCCTGATGGAACAAAATTGACAACTTTAATTAAAAATGTTGTGGCTTCGCAGTTGTCAATATCAGGAAGGACTTTTGTAACTACAGCAATTATATATCATGACGGTCCTTCAACAACATCAGGACATTACACAGCTTATTTGAAGTCTAGAAACGGCTGGTCATTCTGCAATGATTCTGTTTTAAATTTAAAAAAAAATTGCCTTTTGACCTTAAAAATTCTTATCTGGTGTTTTTACAACCAAAATTTTAGGGAAAGAATCTCGGGATTTGCTCTGAGGAATTTCAAGAGGTTCTAATGGCTCCTACACTATTTGGCCTTGAGGATAAGTGTAGTACAGAGTAAAAAGTTATTTTTGAGTTTTAAGTAGTTCCTGAAAAAAAAGAAGGTTTTCTTACAGAAAGTGGTGGGCACGGATTAGTTAAAGGACAGCAGAGTATTTCCCAAAGCAAACGGTGTTCTTACCATAACACTTGACGTCATGGAAAAATAACTGCACTTTGAATGAGTTCAGAAAAACTGTTTCTTTTAATAAGCTAATTCAAGCAGCCAATCAAAACATGGAGTAGAGGTAATGTAAGTCTGCAATGCTGTACACATTATTTGTACAAACTTTTGGTTATAATGTCATTTTAAAATTCCAACTATATAAACCTGATGAAAGTAAGTTTTCAACTTTAATTACAAATGTTGTGGCTACACAGTCGTTGATTTTAGGAAGAACATTTGTAACTGCAGCTATTATATGACATAATGGTCCTTTGACAACATCCGCTTATTACACAGCTTATTTAAAATGTAAAAAAAGCTGATGTTTCGGAAAGGATTCACATTTGACTATGAAACAATGTTGCCTTTTGACTTAAAAATATTCTTACTTCCTGTTTTCAGAAGAGAGAATTGTGGGTAGGTAACTGGCCTATAATGATTCTAGGAGTTGATATAATTTTATGTACTGTTTTAAATTGCTTTGTGATTAAAAGTGATGTAGAGAATTAAATAATTGTAGTAGTCATACAGGTAGTGTAAGTGTGCCTCATAGTAAGCAGTATCAGTGTCATAGGAAATGTGGAACATGAGTGAGCAAGAAGGGTGAGATATTACTAGTACAGGATTGTGAAAGTGATCTTCAACGTTTTCTTTCTGAAAGTTGCGGAAAAAGAAAATGACGGGATTTGCTTAGAAGAATTCCAAGAGTTATAAATGGCTCTTACACGATTTGGCCTTGAGGAGAAGTGTGGTAGAGAGCGAGAAGTCATTTATTGTATGTAACATATTTGTCAAAACGATGGAGCTTTTCTTTCAGAAAGTGGCGGGCTGAAAATAATAACAGCACAACAGAGTATAAGCTGTTCATAGGACATCCTTCGACGTCATGGAAAGTAAGTTACTTTTAAGGAGTTCTGATTTCTGATTGGTTATGTTATATGGGTTTTTTAAACACAATCATTTTGATTGTGTTTTTTTTCCCCCGCTGTTATATGATGAATACCTTCAACTCACTGTTTTTAGTGAAATTTGATATATTCTGAGAACAGCAAAAATAAACCATTTAACATGTATAATTAATACTGTACTTTGTATAGTGAATTTTAATTTGTACTCGTCTTATCTCATGCTCACTCATCTTTTACTACCTTCTATCGATCCTCCTTACATACTCACATTGCCTTTTGTTTTATTCTCTTTCACCCTTGCTATCTAACTCCACTTATCTTTCAACCTTTGTTTCCCTAATCCAACTCTGCTTTTTTCTTTTGTCCCTTGCACCATTTTTCAGCTTTTAGACCTTGTGCTTCGCTTGTCTTTTCCATCTTTCCTCCCTTTGTTTTCTAAATTAAATATTTTTGTGTTCTCCTTTTTTGGTGCAATCAGTTAGTATAACTCACCCTCACTCATTTATCTTTCTTTGTTGCCTCACTCAGTCTGTATCTGACACTCTTTCCTTCACTTCCTCTGTCTCCTCTCTCCCTCACTCTCTTTTCCTTATTCACCCTTTCCTTATATAGTTCACCTTACTCACTTTCTTTTAGTAGCTTACACAACTTCAATTTAGTTTTCTCTTTTATCCTTCTTTTCTGTCACTGAAAGTATCTTCCTTTTTTTCTCCTACTAATTTACTCTATTACAATTTCTTTTTGTCTCTGACTGTCTATCACTGTTTCTTTCTCTTTTTTTCTGCATGTTTATCTCTAACTTTATTTCTTTGTAAAATTGGATGATTTTCAATCTTTTCCCTTGTCTTTTCTAATTTTTAAATACATGTTTTAATATTTTTCAAATGTTTGTTCTTTCTTTCACAGATTGAAAGTATAAAAATAACAAGTGACTAAGTTAACGACAATTATAAGGTAAGTGTTTTGTACTCTTTTCGTTACATTTCTATCACATTTAACTTCTATTAGTTCCACTGCTTCATTTCTTTAACCCCCAGTTTCCTGCCTTTGCTACTTCCCTCATTCCTTTCTCTATTACTTACTTTACTCCTTCCACTCCTTTTCTCAGTCCCTCTGTTCTCATAGTTCCTCACTCCTGTTCACTCACTCCGTCTCTATTACTCTTACTGTCTCTGACGGATCACTCTTTCACTACTTGTTCATTATGCTTTCTCCCTGTAGTTCAAGCACACTATGTTATTTACATTTCTTTGCTGTTTCAATTATTCCTTTTTTCTCACTTCTGCTTTTCTGCTTTCTGTTTTTTCTCTCTGTTATTCCACATGTTTTAACCTTAGTCACTGTCATACATCTTGTTTTATTCCTATTTACTTTCACTCACTCTTTTCTTAACACTTTCCCTCAGGGTTGTTCTTTTAGTCCGGTTCTATCCCTACCTCTCATTGCACATCCTTTACTGTTTTTCTTCTTAATTTGAACATTCACTCATATTCTCCAAGAAACTCTTGTTTATTATTCTTCTACTCTCCTTTTTTCTTTCACTTCCTTATCTTTTTTGTGTTTCTCAATTATACCCTCTTACATCTTTTCTTTGGTAAATAGATGTATTAAACAGTATCTCTGTGTTACTCCCTCTAGCTGTCTTTCTTTTAACATTACTCTCTGTTTCCTTCCCTTATACTCACTCTTCCTTTTTAAAAAAAATAAAAAAAAATTGTTTCGCTTCCGGTTCGCGTACCGGCGTGCGAACCGGGAAGCGAATCAAAAGAAATAGAGGTTGCCAGAGTTCTAAACATTCTAGCAATTTTTTATAAAGGGGAGGTAGTTCTGAAAAGAACTTTTTTATTATTATTTTTGTTGTTTTATATTTTTTTATTATTTTTCTGAACATTTTTTTACTTTTTTTGTATTTTTTGAACGGTCTTATATTTTTTTTGTTTTTGGGGGGGGAAACGAAAATGATTCATTATAAAGGGCTCAACAGGAGCAAAAAAAAAAAAGATAATTTATTTTCTGGGGCGTTTTGGACAATTATGATTGTCAATAGCAACGTTGATTACATTTATGCTACTCTCCCTGTAGCAAATCAATTGGCCGCAATAAACGCACACTTGTTTCACATTCCCAAACTTCAGCTGGATATTTGAGACCGTCTCCCTCGCCTCTGGTCCCGTCACTGCCTCTTCATTTGATGTTCTGGCCACAGGAGGGGGGTTATCCTGCAGGTGACGTACCTGCGCAGCACTATAATTAATAGGGTGCCACCTCTCCATGTGGCGATGCATGGTGAAATTGCCATAGCTGTATTTCTTATCAGTCCCTCTGGACAAATCTTTTTTGCAGATGAGACAAGTAACATAGCGGGCATTTACTTTCTTTTGGCCCCGGGGAAATGAATAATATTGCCAGATGTAATCCTCTTTTACATGGGACCTCCTTGGTTCTTCAGGCAAAAACTGCCTCTCCCCTTGCTCCTCTTCCTCTTCTTCCTCTTCTTCTTCCTCTTGCTGAAGGATAACCTGAGGAGGTGGTCCTCTCTTCCTAGGAGGTGGTGGTGGTGGTGGGGGTGCACCAGCTGCAGCTACTACTGAAGCCATTTCTTAGTAAGCAAAATAGGTCTTCCTCTCACAAAGTTGATAGTCAGAGTGAGAAAAAAGGTGTGGGCTTTCATCATTTTGGAAAAAAATAGTTCTAAACCAATGAAACCTAGCCTTACATCATTAGGAAACCAAAAGTGAAATGAACCAATGAAAAAAAGTTTTAATAACAAGTCACATGACCTGTTACGCTTACGTTACGCGCTTCGCGCCGCGCCCCGGATCGCTTCCGGGGAGCTACGCTTCGCGCCTCGGTTCGCGCTCCGGAGCACTCCGGCGCGTCATAAGACGCATTACGCGAGAACGCCATACGTCGCGCTTACGCGATGCGACACGATGTTGTTTTCTAACGCGGCAGTTGCGCAAACGGAACGTTTACCGGTTCGCGGACCGGGTCGCGGCACCAAATTGAGCTAACGGGAAGCTACCCGGTTCGCGGACCGGTAGCGAAACAAAAAAAAATAATTAAAAAAAATACATATAAAAATATTATATTAAAAACATATAAAATATATTTTTCGAATTAAAGAAGAATACATTTTAAAGCTTTTGATATTTGCTATTAAAAAACCATTGAAATTCACTGAAAAAACCATAGGTTATAGACCATATATAGTTAGGAATTAGCATTTACAAAACCTTGAAAATTCACTGAAAAAACCATAGGTTATAGACCATATATAGTTAGGAATTAGCATTTACAAAACCTTATTTTACTCACACAAAACCATTGAAATTCGCATATATAGTTAGTTGTACTAACTATATATGCTGATCATGTCACATATTACATCATTCATGACATGGTCAGTGACATCACTGATGACATCACTGATGACATCTCAAATAACATCACTGATGACATCACTGATGACATCTCAAATGACATCACTGATGACATCACTGATGACATTACTGAGCACATCACTGATGACATTATTCATGTGATAATACGATGAACCTCTTCAGACTCTAATATAACCTTAGATAAACTCAGTGTAAACAGACACTCACAGACTGTCACTCATCCATGGAGTTACTCACACACCTACTCAGTCATGCAAAGAATCAATCACACCTCCATTTTCTCAACTATACAGTTATACACACCTTACTTATTCAAACATATACTAACACATATTTACTCTCTTATACAATCCCTGATACAAGTTCACAATGATCCATACAGCCACTCACACATTCACTAGCTCTTATGAACAGTTATTTATATATGTCAACTCTCACATGTACTGTGTTTTACATATGTACTTACTTTGACATGTGGCACTGAGATGTCCATTCACTCACCAATACACTCATGCACACAGTCAACCGCCCATACAGCTGTTTCCACATGCACTTTTGAACCCATACATCTAGTGAATCAACTGCTCACACATCTATGCACAGAGTCATACACCTCCCAGCCACCCACACACACACTCAATCTCCCTTACAAATACTTGGGCAACCAATCAATAACCCATATAGTTACTCATATAGCTACTGATCAACACATGCAGCAGTTTACAGAACAACAGACATAATGATGCACAAATTAAGACAGTTTAGTCACTAACCCATGCACTCAGTGAGACACATTTAATCACACACTCATACAGTCAGTCATGCACCTACTAAATCCTTCATCCAGACACTTATACATCCACTCATTCTTCAATATGTAAGACATATTTTAACTTTACAGAAATACACAGTCACTATAGTTAGCTGGACATTTTACTCATACAAAACCATTGAAATTGCTCCTACGTAGTTAGTTGTACTAACTATATTTCGCGCACCCGCAATCCACTGCTGATGATGTCTCATATTAGATCATTCATGACATGGTCAGTGACATCACTGATGACATCTCAAATGACATCACTGATGACATCATCCAGTGAATGTGGTTTGCTTCGTTATTTAAATATGCATTATATATATAGCAATTTGCATTGAAGAATAAGTGGATATATATAAATAAACATTTGGATGGAGGATTTAGTAGCAGTGTAACTTATAGTTTTTTGAGTGAATTTCAAAGGTTTTTTAAATGCTAATTCCCAACTATATAAGGCCTGAAACCTATGTTTTTTTCAGTGAATTTGCAAGGTTTTTTTAATTGCTAATTCCCAACTATATAAGGCCTGAAACCTATGGTTTTTTCAGTGAATTCGCAAGGTTTTTTAAATGCTAATTCCTAACTATATAAGGCCTGAAACCTATGGTTTTTTCATTGAATTTGCAAGGTTTTTTAAATGCTAATTCTATTAGCGGATAACGTTTTATACATTAAAACGTTTTTTAAATCTCAAATGCCTGCTTTGCTAACAGAGTTTTAAAGCACAGGCTCTTTTGTCTCTGGTGGCCATCTTGGGAGACTGCATATCAGAATTTTTTTAATGAAATATAAGAGGATTTGAGAAGTCACTCAAAATGTGCCCTAATTTTTCTTTCTTCAGCACTAATCATAATTTCTGTGGCAAAATGAACCCCCTCATTTTGTTCCTTTGCAAATTAAATGTTTTAAGTGTTAACACTTTATTCCAATCAAGATGACTTCAGGTGTGCCATACTTTTGTCATAACTAAGACGGTTAGCGCTCTAGTTGTTCTTTAGAACACTCTGGGACATTCTGTCATTGGGCTATAGTTGGGCTACATCTGGCTGATATTTGGGCTGCATTTGTTTTTTGTTGTCTCTGGTGGCCATCTTTGGGCTACATTGGTCTACATTGGGCTACATTAGGCTACATTTGGGCTCTAACATATATATAGCCCAATGTAGCCCAATATATATTTTTTCAAAGTTAAATTTCGTAAAAACCACTGGAGCACATATTTCGAGACATAGCAAAGGCACATCGGGCTACCAGTCCCTACAATTTTGCCAAGTTTGGTGGAAAACCATTCAGCCGTTTGGGCTAAAAGTGAGTCCAGCCCTTATTTTTCTTTCTTCAGCACTAATCATAATTTCTATTGGAAAATGAACCCCCTAATTTTGTTCCTTTGCAAATTAAATGTTTTAAGTGTTAACACTTTATTCCAATCAAGATGACTTCAGGTGTGCCATACTTTTGTCATAAGTAAGACTGTTAGCGCTCTAGTTGTTCTTTAGAACACTCTGGGACATTCTGTCATTGGGCTATAGTTGGGCTACATCTGGCTGATATTTGGGCTACATTTGTTTTTTTTGTCTCTGGTGGCCATCTTTGGGCTATATTGGGCTACATTGGGCTACATTGGGCTACATTTGGGCTCTAACATATATATAGCCCAATGTAGCCCAATATATATTTTTTCAAAGGTAATTTTCGTAAAAAATACTGGAGCACATATCTTGAGACATAGCAAAGGCACATCGGGCTACCAGTCCCTACAATTTTGCCAAGTTTGGTGGAAAACGATTCAGCCGTTCGGGCTAAAAGTGAGTCCAACCGCCCTATGGAAATTAACATGGGGAAAACACGTTTTGGGACCCCCTTTTATCTTGGCCCCCGCTTGACGAATCCCCCCCAAACTTTCAGGGAAGGACCGGAGATCCGCGAGGCAAAGTTAAGGAAAATTTCAAAAAGATTCCTCAACCGACGCCAAAGTTATTCCCAATAGAATGTTGCGATTTCCCTATGGAAAACAATCCTAACTATATATACCTACTGGCTATCGCCAGTAGGTAATATATATATATATATATATATTCACTGAAAAAACCATAGGTTATAGACCATATATAGTTAGGAATTAGCATTTACAAAACCTTATTTTACTCACACAAAACCATTGAAATTCCATATATAGTTAGTTGCACTAACTATATATCGCGCACCCGCAATCCACTGCTGATGATGTCACATATTACATCATTCATGACATGGTCAGTGACATCACTGATGACATCATGGATGACATCTCAAATGACATCACTGATGACATCACTGATGACATCTCAAATGACATCACTGATGACATCACTGATGACATCTCATTTGACATTACTGATCACATCACTGATGACATCATTCATGTGATAATACGATGAACCTCTTCAGACTCTAATATAACCTTAGATACACTCAGTGTAAACAGACACTCACAGACTGTCACTCATCCATGAAGTTACACACACACCTAGTCAGTCATGCAAAGAATCAATCACACCTCCATTTTCTCAACTATACAGTTATACACACCTTACTTATTCAAACACATACTAACACATATTTACTCTCTTATACAATCCCGGATACAAGTTCACAATGATCCATACAGCCACTCACACATTCACTGGCTCTTATGCACAGTTATTTATATATGTCAACTCTCACATGTACTGTGTTTTACATATGTACTTACTTTGACATGCAGCACTGAGATATCCATTCACTCACCAATACACTCATGCACACAGTCATGCGCCCATACAGCTGTTTCCACATGCACTTTTGAACCCATACATCTAGTGAATCAACTGCTCACACATCTATGCACAGAGTCATACACCTCCCATTCACCCACACACACACTCAGTCTCCCATACAAATACATGGGCAACCAATCAATAACCCATATAGTTACTCATATAGCTACTGATCAACACATGCAGCAGTTTACAGAACAACAGATATAATGATGCACAAATTAAGACAGTTAATCACTAACCCATGCACTCAGTGAGACACATTTAATCACTCACTCATACAGTCAGTCATGCACCTACTAAATCCTTCATCCAGACACTTATACATCCACTCATTCTTCAATATGTAAGACATATTTTAACTTTACAGAAACATACAGTCACTGGATGTTGTCATCAGTGATGTCATCAGTGATGTCATTTGAGATGTCATCAGTGATGTCATCAGTGATGTCATTTGAGATGTCATCAGTGATGTCATCAGTGATGTCACTGACCATGTCATGAATGATGTAATATGTGACATCATCAGCAGTGGATTGCGGGTGCGCGATATATAGTTAGTGCAACTAACTATATATGGAATTTCAATGGTTTTGTGTGAGTAAAATAAGGTTTTGTAAATGCTAATTCTAACTATATATGGTCTATAACCTATGGTTTTTTCAGTGAATTTTCAAGGTTTTGTAAATGCTAATTCCTAACTATATATGGTCTATAACCTATGGGTTTTTCAGTGAATTTCAATGGTTTTTTAATAGTAAATATCAAAAGCTTTAAAATGTATTCTTCTTTAAATCGAAAAATATATTTTATATGTTTTTAATACAATTTTTTTATGTATTTTTTTTTATTATTTTTTTTGTTTCGCTCCCGGTCCGCGAACCGGGTAGCTTCCCGTTAGCTCAATTTGCTGCCGCGACCCGGTCCGCGAACCGGTAAACGTTCCGTTTGCGCAACTGCCGCGTTAGAAAACAACATCGTGACGCGTCGCGTAATCGCGAAGTATCGCGTTGTCGCGTAATGCGTCATATGACGCGTCGCGTTAGCGCACCCGGAAGTGCTCCGGTACGCGAAGCGAGGCGCGAAGCGCAGCTTCCCGGAACCGATCCGGGACGCGGCGCGGAGCGCGTAACGTAAGCTTAACAGGTCATGTGACTTGTTAATAACACTTTTCATTGGTTCATTTCACTTTTGGTTTCCTAATGATGTAAGGCTAGGTCATGTGACCTAAAAATAACACTTTTCATTGGTTCAGAACTATTTTTTTTCCCAAATGATGAAAACCCCTCCTTGTTTCCTCACTCTGACTTTCATCTTTGTGAGAGGAAGACCTTTTTTCATCACTTAGCAATGGCAAGTGTTGTAGCTTCAGCTGGTGCACCCCCACCACCACCACCACCTCCTAGGAAGAGAGGACCACCTCCTCAGGTAATCCTCAATCAAGAGGAGGAAGAAGAGGATGAAGAGGAAGAGGAGCAAGAGAGGAGGCAGTTTTTGGAAAAGGAGCCTAGGACGTCCCGTGTCAAAGAGAGTTTCATTTGGCAATTTTTTAAATATCCCTGGGGCCAAAAAAAAGTGAATGCCCGGTATGTAACTTGCCTTATATGCAAGAAAGATCTGTCCAGAGGGACAAATAAAAAATACAGTTATGGCAATTATACGATGCATCGCCATATGGAGAGGTGGCATCCTATCAACTACAGTGCTGCGCAGCTACGTGACATGCAGGACAACCCCCCTCCTGTGGCCCGAAGATCAAATGTAGAGGAAGTGACGGGACCAGAGGCGAGGGACATGGTCCCAAATATACAGATGAGGTTCGGGACAATCAAACAAGTGTGCGTGCGTTGCGGTCAGTTGATTTGCTACAGAGAAAGTAGCATCAATTTAATCAACTTAGCAATTGATAATCATGATTGTCCGAAACGCCCCAGAGAATAAATTTTTTTTTTTGTTGCTCCTGTTGAGCCCTTTACAATGAATCGTTTTCGTTTCCCCCCCCCAAAAAAAAACAAAACAATATAAAACCGTTCAAAAATACAAAAAAAGTAAAAAAAAATTCAGAAAAATAATAAAAAAATATAAAACAACAAAAATAATTTTAAAAAAAGTTCTTTTCAGAACTACCTCTCCTTTATAAAAAAATTGCTAGAATGTTTAGCACTCTGGCAACCTATATTTCTTTTGGTTCGCTTCCCGGTTCGCTCGCCGGTACGCGAACCGGAAGCGAAACAAAATTTAAAAAAAAAAAAAAAAGAAGAGTAAGTATAAGGGAAGGAAACAGAGAGTAATGTTAAAAGAAAGACAGCTATAGGGAGTAACACAGAGATACTGTTTAATAGATCTATTTACCGAAGAAAAGATGGAAGAGGGTGTAATTGTGAAAAACAAAATAGACAAGGAAGTGAAAGAAAAAAAGGAGAGTAGAAGAATAATAAACAAGAGTTTCTTAGAGAATGTGAGTGAATGTTCAAAATAAGATTAAAACATGTGGAATAACAGAGAGAAGAAACAGAAAGCAGAAAAGAAGTAACAGAAAAGGAATGATTGAAACAGCAAAGAAATGTAAATAACATAGGGGCATATTATCAACATAGGTGATAAAATTATCGCTGCTTTTATCGGCAGAAATCTGCCGCTAAAGCCGCTTTTGCGGCAGAAAACTACCGCTAAAGCCGCTTTTGCGGCAGTTTTCTGCCGATAAAAGCAGCGATAATTTTATTGCCTGTGTTGATAATATGCCCCTTAGTGTGCTTGAACTACAGGGAGAAAGCATAATGAACTATTAGTGAAAGAGTGATCAGTCAGAGACAGTGAGAGTAATAGAGACGGAGTGAGTGAACAGAAGTGAGGAACTATGAGAACAGAGGGATTGAGAAAAGGAGTGGAAGGAGCAGAGTAAGTAAGTAATAGAGAAAGAAATGAGAGAAGTAGCAAAGGCAGGAAACTGAGGGTTAAAGAAATGAAGCAGTGGAACTAATAGAAGTTAAATGTGATAGAAATGTAATGAAAAGAGTACAAAACATTTACCTTATAATTGTCGTTAACTTAGTCACTTGTTATTTTTATACTTTCAATCTGTGAAAGAAAGAACAAAAATTTGAAAAATATTAAAACATGTATTTAAAAATTTTAACACTTACAGAAGCCTCTGCTTCTCCATGCCCCCTACACAGTCCTAAATATATACATTTTAAACTAACAGTATCTTGTTGCAGATGAAGTGAGGCCTATCTTGCAACATGGTGCATCTTTTGCATCACTGCTGCATCACATAAGTGATGCAACAGCGGCACAAAAGAGGCGCACGGCCATCATAAATCTGCCCCTAACATTTTAAATGATTGATTCAGGATGCAGATAAGGTGTGGCCTATCCACAGATTTGTTTCAGGTGAGTCCTACTCAGGGTTGCAGATGAAATTTAGGCTTGTTGAAGAGTACAGAGGAGATAATACATGTGCAGGCCTACCAACGAAGTGAGTCATGTCCACTGCACTCTTGAACAAACGTCAGACCTCCTCTGTCTCCTGGAACAGGCCTAAACCTCATCTACACAGTGTGATGCGTAATGCTAGGAAACACAGGTAATGTAATTGAAAAACGTGCAATTTCTTTTGCTCATTCCACAATCACATCACCTGTGTTTTCTTTGCTTAGGTATCTCATTGTGCAGATGTAGTCTATCATATGAAAGACAACGCAGAAGGTGAGCACTGCATGCAACAACTTTGACACTTACAGAAGCCTCAGCTTCTCCATGCCTCCTACACAGTTCTAAATGTATATCATAAATACAAAAAGTACAGAATTAATTATACATGTTAAACGGTTTATTTTTGCTGTTCTCAGAATATATCAAATTTCACTAAAAACAGTGACTTGAAGGTATTCATCATATAACAGCGGGGAAAAAAACCCCACAATCAAAATGATTGTGTTTTAAAAAACCCATATAACATAACCAATCAAAAATCAGAACTCCTTAAAATTAACTTACTTTCCATGACGTCGAAGGATATCCTATGAACAGCTTACACTCTGTTGTGCTGTTATTATTTTCAGCCCGCCACTTTCTGAAAGAAAAGCTCCATCGTTTTGACAAATATGTTACATACAATAAATGACTTCTCTCTCTCTACCACACTTTTCCACAAGGCCAAATCGTGTAAGAGCCATTTATAACTCTTGGAATTCTTCTAAGCAAATCCCGTCAATTTCTTTTTCCGCAAATTTCAGAAAGAAAACGTTCAAGATCACTTTCACAATCCTGTACTAGTAATATCTCACCCTTCTTGCTCACTCATGTTCCACATTTCCTATGACACTGATACTGCTTACTATGAAGCAGACTTACACTACCTCTATGACTACTACAATTATTTAATTCTCTACATCACTTTTAACCACAAAGCAATTTAAAACAGTACATAAAATTATATCAACCCCTAGAATCATTATAGGCCAGTTACCTACCCTAAATTCTTTCTTCTGAAAACAGAAAGTAAGAATATTTTTAATAAGATGTGTAATAATAGGATGTTGCCAAAGGACCATCATGTCATATAATAGCTGCAGTTAGAATTTTTTTTCTAAAATCAACGAGTGTGTAGCCACAACATTTGAAATTAAAGTTGAAAACTTATTTTCATCAGGTTTATATAGTTGGAATTTTTAAATGACATTATAACCAAAAGTTTGTTCAAAATATGTCGACAGCATTGCAGACTTACATTACCTCTACTCCATGTTTTGATTCGCTGCTTGAATTAGCTTATTAAAAGAAACAGTTTTTCTGAACTCATTCAAAGTGCAGTTATTTTTCCATGACGTAAAGTGTTATGGTAAGAACACCGTTTGCTTTGGGAAATACTCTGTTGTCCTTTAACTAATCCGTGCCCACCACTTTCTGTAAGAAAACCTTCTTTTTTTTACAGGAACTACTTAAAACTGGAAAATAACTTTTGACTCTCTACTACACTTATCCTCAAGGCCAAATAGTGTAGGAGCCATTAGAACCTCTTGAAATTCCTCAGAGCAAATCCCGAGATTCTTTCCCTAAAATGTTGGTTGTAAAAACACCAGGTAAGAATTTTTAAGGTCAAAAGGCAATTTCTTTTTTAAAGTTAAAACAGAAACATTGCAGAATGACCAGCCGTTTCTAGACTTCAAATAAGCTGTGTAATGTCCTGATGTTGTTGAAGGACCGTCATGATATATAATTGCTGCAGTTACAAAAGTCCTTCCTGATATTGACAACTGCGAAGCCACAACATTTTTAATTAAAGTTGTCAATTTTGTTCCATCAGGCCTACATCGTTGGAACATTAAAATGACATACTGGCCATATGTTCGTATAAATAATGTGGACAACATTTCAGACTTACATTGGCTACACTCCATGTTGTGATCGGCTGCTTTTACTAGCTTATTAAAGGACACTGATTTACTGTCTGGCAAAGTTAAATATATACATTTTTCTGAGTCTACACTAGTAGTACTTGATACCCTACAGTTCTCGCAGTCATGCTGCCATTGATAAGAAAGGCCAAACAGGTGATCTACATCTACACCTTCATCTTGCAATACATCAAGCATATACATTAAAAACTCCTGACAATCTTGCTGAATATTTTGAGAGAATTGCGTTTGACCTGAACATTTGTCTAACAGATTTCGAATTTCAGACACACTTTCTATTTTTGTTCTATCAGTGCTACATTTCTCTAACACAGAATTCAACAAACTGCAAAATCTTTGATCCGAATTGACCACAATCTCTTCTTTTAAATTTTCTAGAGAAAACAAAACATTAACCACTACATTAGCATAGCAGTTGACACCAGAACTGTTTTCAAATTGAAAACCAACAACATCTTCAACAAAATCCTTTTTCTTTCTGCTTATAATTTCTGGTTCATCGACTTTTCGTCTTTTTGCTACAACCTCTCTACTATTGGTCACATTTCTTCGTTTCCGGCCTACCACACGTTTCTCAAACAAAGGATATTGAGGCAAATGTGGCGCATACTCTCTTCTTAACCTATTGTATTCCTTAACACAATCTAGATCCGCACAAATGTTTGTGACATCACACTCAATCAAGTACAATCCCGATAAAGTACTGACTCGTGACAATGCCAGATATGCCATACCCTCCTTGAACACAGAACTGCCAATATTCACCAATGCACTGTCTACACTTAAACCTTGCGATTTATGGATTGTCACCGCATATGCCAAGCAAACAAGAAACTGCTTACGGCGAACATATAAGTCTTTTACAAGCAAAAACCTAGCAGAGCAACGACCAATTAGCTGTACTTCCTCAATGCCATCAAATTTAATTTTTAAAAATTCAATTCCATCTCTATTTCTGTATTTCTCAAAATCAACAACATTACCCATTGATCCATTTACCAGACCTCTTTCAACATGTAAATTCCTTCTTAAAATTATACGGCAATTTAAGCACACATTCAGAGTCTTTTCAAAACCAGCAGTTTTATATATATTCTTCTCTAATGAATCCAATTTTGATTTCAAATTCTCAGACAAAATAATTGTTGCTCCCATATGCTCTACTCTGTCAATAGCTTCCAGTTTCACAATCTCTTGGTTTTCTAAATGCAACATTTTGTTGTTGAAGATGGCACATTCTGCAAGAGTTGGCATCAAACATATTCCAGATTTCTTCTCAATAATTTTCTGAAAAATATTCTCAGGCACAACGTCTTCTTCTGGATACAAATTTGACAGTAATCGTGCATGTAAAGCTTCTTTCCCATGCTCGGTCACTTTTCCGATTCTAACATCTTGTAGAATATTCTTATAATCTTCATCCTTCGCTTGACGCATATTTTCACGCAGTTCAGCATAATTGAAGTTTAACCATATATTGACGTTGCCAATACTCCCTAGGCACTTCCTGGTATCTTCATGCGTGAGCATTTTGAACACAGGTTGTCCTTTCACTGGTGTCAGCTGCAGAAGATCACCGAAAACAATGATGTGTTTGGCACCAAATAACACATCATACTCTGTTTTGAGAACTTCTTGCATTCTCAAATGCACAAAGGCAAGCATGAAATTGGAAACCATGCTTACTTCGTCAATGATAAGAAGTTTCATTTTCCTCAAGACCCTTGAAACTTCACAACAAGCATCTCCAGATAACTTGTGGTATTGTAATTTGTTATCATGCTCGACTGGCAGCATCAGTGGACGATGCAAAGTAATACCTTTAATGTTATGTGCTGCCAGTCCAGTTGGAGCGGTGACAACACAAGACAGCGATGACTCAGTCCTTTTCTGCAAATAACATGAAATTGCTTTAATGAGGAAACTTTTTCCAGTTCCCGCTTCTCCACTCACGTACAGTCGGACAGGCTTCAACGACGTACATGAGCACTCTTTCTTCTCATGACTTAATCCACGATCTATTTGGTTGGTAACTTCGTCATATATTTTCCTCTGCTCAACGTTGAGTTGTCTTTCCAAGTCTTCCAAGTTAACCGCATCCTCCTGAGCATGTGCCATGGCTCTTTCCACTTCAATCATGGCAGTGGCAGCTTTATTTTCGATACCTGGTCCTCCTAGTGGATCCTGACTCAATGAAACAGAACTCTGACTGTCCTAAGAACTGTCTCTAGCAATCTCGGCTGAAATCGTTGCTTCCTGCTCGATTTCCGTATTCAACATTTCTAGATATTTGGGAAAAACAGGACATTCTATGGTCTCCTTGACGGCATTGAAAGAGTCTTCGTAACTGAGGAAATCTCCAAGCAGTTCCTCTTCTGCACGCCAAGGCTTGAAAAGTTGCAAAAGTGCTAAATAGAAAAACTCTTTTCTTTCAGGAGATTCGCCACTCAATTTTCGATGGTTTACCAAGTGGCATTTTCTTTGCTTGACCAGACATCCCTCACTTCCAATTACAGCATACACTCCTTTATCAATATCTTCTCTGATGTTCCTTTTGAATATGTAATTTTGTAGAACCTCATACAGACAAACATTCTCGAGGTGACTGCTTCTGTTTGGATAATATGTATCCAACATGTTGGTCTTCAAAATATCTGTACTGTTTGGCTCCTTCTCCGCCAAATACTCAATTTCCCGTACAGGTTTCAGAACTTGATTACGCGTTGCAGCAAGACCAAGACTCGCCCAAATGATACTCCTGGATTTGGCATAGAGACTTGCTGAAGACAACCGGTCAGAACATTCGTAAGCTCCGATTTCTCGATGCGACAACATCTTCAGACTGAAACTGTACAACTTCTTACTGAGGCTCTTTTCATGGGAAATGTCCTCCCACATATCCTTCAATTCTGTCTTTTCTTTTTTGGTGATGTAAGATGTCACATACCGAGCCACAGCCATACAGTTATCAGCCACAAACTGTATATCCATGTTAGCATTCCACATGGACAAAATGACTGGGTTGTAGTCGTTGATGTACTTGGACTCTTCGTTCCTTTTCAAATTGTATGTATTTTTGGGTGATTTCTTCATCACATTATGTCGCAGTGAAGACATCAAACTGTTCACTCTTCGTTTAGAAATCACCGGTCGTGAAAAGGCGAAACGACATTTTGTGTAGAACTTGTCCTTGTTTCTGAATTTACGACGACAGTACTTTCCACAACGATGGCTTTGGAAGCGTAAAACTTGTTCTCTTAGGCTTTTGTCTTCCTTTGCCTTTGGAACAGCACATGTAGAATACTGTTCTATGAAACTCATCACTAAGTCATCCGGATCTGTTCCAAAATTGGGTGCATCTTTGATCCACAGCAGCATATGTATATGAGGAGCACCTCTTGCTTGGTACTCCTTTCTCCAGAAGAAATCCAACACCTCTCCAAGAGGTGGATTTTTCTTGTTCATGATGAAAGACATCATAGCTTCAAATCTATGATTGAAGTACCTGCATACATTCACTGGATCCAAGGAGCACAGTTCTCCGGGTGTCTTGAATTCGATATTTTCAATGTTTCCATTTGCCTCTCGTAGAAATTCAAGTAAATCTTCCCAGCCATACTCGGCACAGCTGAGAGTGAGGAACCATGTGGGAGTTCCTAAGTTCCTCAGCATACATTTGAAATCACCATGACGACGGTACCTGTACTCATTAGTACCACGCTGACACGCCATGAGATTAATCAGGTGAGAATCCAAAATACTGTCTTGCACATTGACTTTATCCATAAAGTCACTTGCCGAGATATTTTGCATCTGTACACCACTTTTCAAGATGTGGTTCACTGCATATGACAGTCCAGACAGATCGCTTTCAAACAGTAGATGAAACAAATAGGGAATGCATTGACGAAACCTAGGATCTTCTGCATACAATCATAAAGTCCGGTATTCAGAAGCAGGAATTTGATCAGGTCGCTCATCATATCTTCCTCCTTGACCTGTTGGAAATAGCTGTGGGAAACACCGAGCTTCCAAACTTTCCTCCCAAACACTAATGGGACTTCCTTTGGCTTGTTTCATTTGAAACAACTCAATAGCATTCCCCATGACTTCCTTGGAATGCAAAGGATGAACACTATAATGTTCATATATTTCTTCATTTTTAGAGGCTTCTACTTTCTCAATTTGACCAGCACATAAATCGCTATCCTCTTCTTCACTTACTTCCTCTTCTGCAACATATACATTCTTGTAGTACTTATTGTTTTTCTTCAAATACAATGTTGCCTTTTTGACTTTCCTAACATCCACTAAATCTTGCCAGATTTTCTTACTCTTTGTCGGAACCCCATTAACTAAGATAACCAGAGGTTCCTCTTCCACTTTCTCTACTCCAATTGTATTAATGTTTTTCTTCAAATCTATAGGCAAATAAACAACTCTTCCCTTTAATCCTCTCTGTAAATCTGATGGAGGCAATTTCCCTGTCTTTGGCTCCATTCGTACAATAGCCTGAAAGGGATGGATACTTTGAATCAAAATAGATTCATAAGTATTTAAATCCTTCAATTCAGAAGGAATCTCAACCAATTCCAGATTATTATGAACCGCTCTAGCAGGCATCAGGTTTTGATTTAATTCGTTACAACAATAAGTACACACACGTTGATCCAATCCCAAATCAAAACAATTTTCTACCATCAAGTATGTTGCAAAATCCTTCCATTCACTATTATTTTCACTTTCACTTTTCGCATATAAATCCACTAACTTAGTCTGATTCTTATAATAAGTGCGTCGACAACACACACAAGTAAAATTAGGCCTCTCACTTGATTTTACCTGAAATGTGGCAATTTCTTTCTGAAAATTATCTGTACTGGAAACCTGTACACTATCTTCCACATTACCTTCTTCTTCTGGGTCAATTTCAACATTCTCCTCTTTACTTGCAAAGTAACAAAACTCAATTTCTTCACAAATATTCTTCACATCTACTTCAGAACCATGCAAAAGAACAGTGCATAATTGTTTAAGCATAATTGCTGGACTCTTAGAATAATACAACATTCTAACTAATTTCCTCACTTTATTATGATGCACTGCTAGCATCCTGAAATGATGAAAAACACTCTGGCATACTCTCCTGGAAAGACAAGCCAGTGAATGACCATGCAAACCAGTCACTTCTCTCACTCTGCAAGAATCTAATTCTTGCAACAACTTCATTTTCTGTTTTAAAGTTTTCTTATTAAATGTCCGTACAAAATCACAAAGCAAATTGATGGAATCCTGTCGCACACTGCAAATACTACTACACTTCCAGGTATACACTGGTCCCTTAGGACGTCTTCCTAAAACCTCATTACCTAACACCTCTTCTGCCTCTGTTGTCACAAGTTTTTCTTTTTCAACTGGACAACCATCTTTCACCACATAAGCTCGACCACTGGTGTCAACTGCATGCACCAAATCATTATCCTGGAAATAACTCTCCTCATTAAAAAATGCCTCACAACTTGAACTATGCATCCATTCTCCTGAAAAAACTTCACAAAAATTACTACGATTAACTGTTCTCTTCCATCTACTATTTCTTTTGAAATCATAAATTGCCTTGTTTAGCTTCCTAATTCTAATGATTATCAAAATAAATAACTTTCGCTTAATTTCAAATGCCTGATCAATAATTTTCTCAACTTTTTTTTTCTCTTATAAAAAACCACTTTCTGTTGACCTTTCTTAATATTTTTTAACAAATTGCCAATTATCCTGTTGCGGAACATTCGTCTACGAATGTCCCTAAACTAATTTTCCATCTACTACCATGCACAGAGTTATCTCCTGCTCTAGCAGTAACATTTTTGATTGGCCTTTCCTTTCCGTTTAAATTGGTTCTCTTTTTCTGGACTAAAACATTTTCTGTAGTACTACTTTTTTTTCTACAAATGTTTCTTAGGAATGATTTTGTTGTCTTACCCGGAGCTTTCTTGGTGACTTGACGAGTTTTTATTGTAGAGGACTGCTGCAAGCATTTAGTAATCTGCTGTCTTTGACGTTTTGTAGCCTTTCGGTTTCGTTCTTTAGATGGCATTATGTACTATTGAAATGATCTGCAGTTGAATCTGTGGTAAAATATAATAAAAAATGTTATTAACCACTATTACCAAACAGTAAATCAATAACAGTCGTCAAAAATGTAACACACTACTTGTCAATTTTACATACAATAATTTTTAGTGCATTGGCAAATTTAGTAGTCACAAATAGTAGCAAAGAAATGGAATGCTTCTACATTTGACCTGTGCTCTTTTATATGTGAATCTGAACTAATTTTATGAGCATATTTGACTATTTTATTAAAGACACTACACACAAGCTGTTTTTGAAGTTGTGTTTAATTTTAAATGAAACGGTTTACATGTTTACTTTTCATTTCCAGTAACTTTTAAAAATAAATGTTTATAGTTCCATAGGCTCAAGCAGGTCAGCTTCCCCCCCTATGTCATACAATTCTGACAAATCGGCATCCTCATCATATTCTTCATCATCCTCAGGATTTAAATCATCCAAGGGATCTACTTCCACTGATGTTTCAATCACAATTTCAATGATAATATCGAGATCAACAGATTGCTCATTATCACTCATGCTTGATGTTGTCGTTATCTTTAAAGAAAGAGAACAACAATGAGATGCTGCAGAGTAAGAGACAAATCTCAGAGACTATAATTGTAAAATTGTTTAACAAGAGTAACATTTTGTAGATATTATTTAACCATGTCCAGCGATGCTGAGGAGGTGAGGCCTATGTCCAATTTTTCAGTGAACAGGACTCATCTCTTCTTAACCGTGGATAAGCCTCACCAACACTGTGTCCCCTGCTAATACTTAAATTTAAAGGAGCAGATTTATGTTAACTGGCGCATCCCCAGGGATGCACCAGTTAACGTGCGCCACTGCTCTGCTACCCATGATGTGCCGCATTTACAATGCAGAGCACCATAGAGCAAAAACAGCACAGATGCGTCACGCATCTGTTCCACAAAAACGGCGCATTGCACGAATCACGTCGTAAGCGCGACATGTCTACTGCAATGCACAGGGGAAAAACCACACATTGCATGGTGCATCACTCCTTATGCCTGTTTCAAACAGGCGTAAGGATTTGATTCAGCAATGCCATAAATGTGACTCAGTGAAATCTTCTTAATTTTACTGTGTTAGTTTTACAGGGCTTTCATGCAAATGACTGGCCACCCTACAACAAAACGCTCACATGAAATCTGACGCAGGATTCATGTGGCACAGGACTTTACAGCATGACACATCTGCCTAGATGCATCAAGTTGTAAATATGTCGCAACATAGCAAATCTTTTGCACCGCCGCTGCGTCACAAAATTGACGCACAGCGGCGCAAAAGAGGCACACGGCTATCATAAATATGTCCCTAACATTTTAAATGATTGATTCAGGATGACGATAAGGTGTGGCCTATCCAGAGGTTTGTTTGAGGTGAGGCCTACTCAGGGTTGCAGATGAAATTTAGGCTTGTTGAAGAGTACAGAGGAGATAATACATGTGCAGGCATACCAATGAAGTGAGTCATGTCCACTTCACTCTTGAACAAAGGCCGGACCTCTTCTGTGTCGGTGGACAGTCCTAAACCTCATCTGCACAATGTGATTCGTAAAGTTAGCAAACACAGGTGATGTAATTGAAAAATGTGGAATTTCTTTTCCTCATTTCACAATCACATCACCTGTGTTTCCTTTGCTTAGGTATCTCATAGTGCAGATGGAGTCTAGCATATCAAAGAGTACACAGAAGTTAGGCACTGTATACAACAATTTTGACATTTACAGAAGATTCAGCTTCTCCATGCCCCCTACACAGTCCTAAATGTTTACATTTTAAACTGACGGTATCTTGGTGGAGATGAAGTGAGGCCTGTCTTGCAACATGGTGCATCTTTTGCATCACTGCTGCATCGGTTTCATGTGGCACAGGACTTTACAGCATGACACATCTGCCTAGATGCATCAAGTTGTAAATATGTCGCAACATAGCAAATCTTTTGCACCGCCGCTGCGTCACAAAAGTGACGCACAGTGGCGCAAAAGAGGCACACGGCTATCATAAATCTGTCCCTAACATTTTAAATGATTGATTCAGGATGACGATAAGGTGTGGCCTATCCAGAGGTTTGTTTGAGGTGAGGCCTACTCAGGGTTGCAGATGAAATTTAGGCTTGTTGAAGAGTACAGAGGAGATAATACATGGTCAGGCCTACCAATGAAGTGAGTCATGTCCACTTCACTCTTGAGCAAAGGCCAGACCTCTTCTGTGTCCGTGGACAGGTCTAAACCTCATCTGCACAATGTGATTCGTAAAGTTAGGAAACACAGGTGATGTAATTGAAAAATGTGTAATTTCTTTTCCTCATTTCAGAATCACATCACCTGTGTTTCCTTTGCTTAGGTATCTCATAGTGCAGATGGAGTCTAGCATATCAAAGAGTACACAGAAGTTGAGCACTGTATACAACAATTTTGACATTTACAGAAGATTCAGCTTCTCCATGCCCCCTAAACAGTCCTAAATGTTTACAGTTTAAACTGACGGTATCTTGTTGGAGATGAAGTGAGGCCTGTCTTGCAACATGGTGCATCTTTTGCATCACTGCTGCATCGGTTTCATGTGGCACAGGACTTTACAGCATGACAAATCTGCCTAGATGCATCAAGTTGTAAATATGTCGCAACATAGCAAATCTTTTGCACCACCGCTGCGTCACAAAAGTGACGCACAGTGGCGCAAAAGAGGCACACGGCTATCATAAATCTGTCCCTAACATTTTAAATGATTGATTCAGGATGACGATAAGGTGTGGCCTATCCAGAGGTTTGTTTGAGGTGAGGCCTACTCAGGGTTGCAGATGAAATTATAGGCTTGTTGAAGAGTACAGAGGAGATAATACATGTTCAGGCCTACCAATGAAGTGAGTCATGTCCACTTCACTCTTGAACAAAGGCCAGACCTCTTCTGTATCCGTGGACAGGCCTAAACCTCATCTGCACAATGTGATTCGTAAAGTTAGGAAACACAGGTGATGTAATTGAAAAATGTGTAATTTCTTTTCCTCATTTCAGAATCACATCACCTGTGTTTCCTTTGCTTAGGTATCTCATTGTGCAGATGGAGTCTAGCATATCAAAGAGTACACAGAAGTTGAGCACTGTATACAACAATTTTGACATTTACAGAAGATTCAGCTTCTCCATGCCCAATACACAGTCCTAAATGTTTACAGTTTAAACTGACGGTATCTTGTTGGAGATGAAGTGAGGCCTGTCTTGCAACATGGTGCATCTTTTGCATCACTGCTGCATCGGTTTCATGTGGCACAGAACTTTACAGCATGACACATCTGCCTAGATGCATCAAGTTGTAAATATGTCGCAACATAGCAAATCTTTTGCACCACCGCTGCATCACAAAAGTGACGCACAGTGGCGCAAAAGAGGCACACGGCGATCATAAATCTGCCCCTAACATTTTAAATGATTGATTCAGGATGACGATAAGGTGTGGCCTATCCAGAGGTTTGTTTGAGGTGAGGCCTACTCAGGGTTGCAGATGAAATTTAGGCTTGTTGAAGAGTACAGAGGAGATAATACATGTGCAGGCCTACCAATGAAGTGAGTCATGTCCACTTCACTCTTGAACAAAGGCCAGACCTCTTCTGTGTCCGTGGACAGGCCTAAACCTCATCTGCACAATGTGATTCGTAAAGTTAGGAAACACAGGTGATGTAATTGAAAAATGTGGAATTTCTTTTCCTCATTTCAGAATCACATAACCTGTGTTTCCTCAGCTTAGTTATCTCATTGAGCAGACTTAGTCTAGCATATCCAAGAGTACGCAGAGGATGCGGACTGTATCCAACAGAGCAATGTACATTACTCACCTTCTTTGACACTTACAGGAGCCTCAGTTTAATATTTCTCAGTTCAATATTTATTTAAAGAAGCACACAAAATATGACCTTCTCATAAATGTGAAAAGTGTTTTTCTTTTTTAAACGATTTTCTGGTCACAATTTGAAAACACAACACAGGTCCTATGTAGAAGCACATCCTATCAGTACTTAAATTAGCCAAGCACACATGGGGGCGTATTTACAAGGACCTTACACCACAGGGAAATAACTTAAATTAAAATGGGGAAAATAACATCGAAGGGACTCAAAGGCCTTTTAAATATGCCCCAAGCAGCCTATGAAACTCTAGCAGTACATATCAAGAAACTTAAATGACTTCAATAAACGTTTTTAAACACATCAAGTAAAGCAGTTATTCAACTACATTCATGGGGAAGTAACTTAAAATGCCCTAACACACATGAAAGCGTATTTTGAATGCCCTTAAACCATTTTTGCATCACTTTTAACATGGCTATGTAACGCAAAGAAACAAAATCTAAATTTGCCAAGCACACATGGGGGCGTATTTACAAGGACCTTGCACCACGGGGAAATGTCTTAAATTAAAATGGGAAAAATAAAATCAAAGGGACTCAAAGACCTTGTAAATATGCCCCAAGCAACCTATGAAACTCTAGCAGAACATATCAAGAAACTTAAATGACTTCAATAAACGTTTTTAAACACATCAAGTAAAGCAGTTATTCAACTACATTCATGGGGAAGTGACTTAAAATGCCCTAACACACATGAAAGCGTATTTTGAAGGCCCTTAAACCATTTTCCCATCACTTTTAACATGGCTATGTAACTCAAAGAAACAAAATCTAAAATTGCCAAGCACACATGGGGGCGTATTTACAAGGACCTTGCACCACGGGGAAATGACTTAAATTAAAATGGGGAAAATAACATCAAAGGGACTCAAAGGCCTTGTAAATATGCCCCAAGCAGCCTATGAAACTTTAGCAGTACATATCAAGAAACTTAAATGACTTCAATAAATGTTTTTAAACACATCAACTAAAGCAGTTATTCAACTACATTCAAGGGGAAGTGACTTAAAATGCCCTAACACACATGAAAGCGTATTTTGAAGGCCCTTGCACCATTTTTCCATCACTTTTAACATGGCTATGTAACTCAAAGAAACAAAATCTAAATTTGCCAAGCACACATGGGGGCGTATTTACAAGGACCTTACACCACAGGGAAATAACTTAAATTAAAATGGGGAAAATAACATCGAAGGGACTCAAAGGCCTTTTAAATATGCCCCAAGCAGCCTATGAAACTCTAGCAGTACATATCAAGAAACTTAAATGACTTCAATAAACGTTTTTAAACACATCAAGTAAAGCAGTTATTCAACTACATTCATGGGGAAGTAACTTAAAATGCCCTAACACACATGAAAGCGTATTTTGAATGCCCTTAAACCATTTTTGCATCACTTTTAACATGGCTATGTAACGCAAAGAAACAAAATCTAAATTTGCCAAGCACACATGGGGGCGTATTTACAAGGACCTTGCACCACGGGGAAATGTCTTAAATTAAAATGGGAAAAATAAAATCAAAGGGACTCAAAGACCTTGTAAATATGCCCCAAGCAACCTATGAAACTCTAGCAGAACATATCAAGAAACTTAAATGACTTCAATAAACGTTTTTAAACACATCAAGTAAAGCAGTTATTCAACTACATTCATGGGGAAGTGACTTAAAATGCCCTAACACACATGAAAGCGTATTTTGAAGGCCCTTAAACCATTTTCCCATCACTTTTAACATGGCTATGTAACTCAAAGAAACAAAATCTAAAATTGCCAAGCACACATGGGGGCGTATTTACAAGGACCTTGCACCACGGGGAAATGACTTAAATTAAAATGGGGAAAATAACATCAAAGGGACTCAAAGGCCTTGTAAATATGCCCCAAGCAGCCTATGAAACTTTAGCAGTACATATCAAGAAACTTAAATGACTTCAATAAACGTTTTTAAACACATCAACTAAAGCAGTTATTCAACTACATTCAAGGGGAAGTGACTTAAAATGCCCTAACACACATGAAAGCGTATTTTGAAGGCCCTTGCACCATTTTTCCATCACTTTTAACATGGCTATGTAACTCAAAGAAACAAAATCTAAATTTGCCAAGCACACATGGGGGCGTATTTACAAGGACCTTGCACCACGGGGAAATGACTTAAATTAAAATGGGGAAAATAACATCAAAGGGACTCAAAGGCATTGTAAATATGCCCCAAGCAACCTATGAAACAAAGCAACATTTTAAATACACAACTTTCTTCATAATTTTCTCCTTAAAGCATACTATTCTCTATCTAAATTAAATGAATTTTTTCTCACCTTAGCAAATACTTTTTGAGTTTCAAAACAGTCTCAGACACACACCAATTTGTCTTCAGCAGAGCAAAAGGTATGCACTCCAGAGGCTGCAACCAACAATGGCACAGAAATGCTGTAATTCATCACACATATCTCTCATGTCACCCAATCAAAACTCTTCCCTCACTTTTTTCAAATCAACACCCTTCCCCCCTCTGCCCTTTCTGCCTTTTTTCCATAGCAACCACCTCCTGAAAGACCTCTCATGTTTGCAAGTTCACACAACAATGTTTCAATTGAACTCTGAACTCTCAGTACACCTGCGTATCCAGTGCAATCTTTCATAAAATGATTTTTTCATGACCACTCAAATTACATCTTTCAAAGAACTCATCCATGCACCCTAACTTTCTGTTTTCAGCAATCAAAATCCACCAATCATTGCTACTGATTAATTACCACAGAAACTCCACAGTTTTTTTCATTACATACTCCTACTGTTTTAATTGCCATTTCATTACCACACTTCATCTGACTGCAGCAGAACCTCCTCTCACCATGTTTTCTGTCTGGATTGTTGGACATAGTTATATCCACTGGGCTCAAAGGTATGCTGATAACAGAAATTTACACAACCTCAATTTACAAAATGTGGAAATCAACTGGATTGGCCACAGAGGATTAAGATGTCACCAATTGATACCATTGGTGAAAACCTTTTTGCATTTGCCAAAACCTGACCTGTTAATTGTGCAATGTGGAGGAAATTACTTGGGCACTTTGACTGGGGTAGGTCTGGAAATGCTTTTAAAGGACACCTTTGAGCAATTGATGGCACTATTTCCTCAAACTGCCTTAGTATATTCAAATATATGCCAAAGACAGAAATGGAGGTGGTCAAACCAATTTTGTCCACAAATTGAGAAATCGAGGAAGCATGTAAATAAATCTGTTTCAGCTTACATGAGAGACCATGGAATGGGCTCCATCTACAACAATAACTTGCGTTACTACATGTAAGATATCTACAGAACAGATGGAGTTCACTTCTCAGATGAGGGGAACAGAATTTTCATCCTCAATTTAAGACTGTGCATTGGTACCTACTTGTAGGTACCTACATCAGCCACAGGACCCAAAAGCTCTTTTCAGAGCTACCCTACATCTGATCACTCACAATTATTATTTTACTCTAACTTTTTTCACTACTTTTCACCAAAGTACGCTCCCCGGTACGCGCACCGGACGCTAACCGCGCGAAAATTTGAAAAAAAATGTTTTTTTCCCGCACATATGGGCCTCCTCAGCCACCCTCTGAAAACCTAGGGGGTCAGGATACGTCTACCGTGCCCCCTTCTACCCATTCTGAACATTATTTGCCCTCCATCTTGTATCTCAATTCTACCGAAACACAAAATGGAGGACTCCCATAACGCTGCCGGTTCGCGTACCGGGGCGCGCACCAGGAAGCGCTCGCTCAAAAAAGGTGGGAAAGTAATATACAGAAAAACCACTGGAGACACTTTCACCAAATATAGATTAGCTCATATTACATACCAATCCCTACCATTTTCACAAATTTGGTTGGAATTCCATTTAGCCATTTAGCCTGTAGACTTCTCTAAATACCCTGAGGTAAATTACTTCACAAAACACATCTGAAGTGTTGGAATTGACAACCAATTAAAATGTTACTTTCATTTTCTACTTTTTTTACCTGACATTTGATTGGTTATGTACCTGAATATATATAAAGAAAGAGAGAGAAACACAGCCATTTTGACTACTACTTCCTGAACTACATTGCAAGATCATTTTCACTGACAACTTAAACTTGTTTTTAAAAGGTAAGATGTTATTTTATACATTTGAAAACATTTTCAGATAGTTATATACTATCCCTCTGTAAGAGTTAGACATTGAGAAAGGCTTGTTTATTATAATTATGGATTGATTTAGGTTTCTGTGGTATAATTATGAATTTACTTAGGCTTTTTCACAGGCACTTTTTAATAGTACTACTTCACGCCTGAAAAGTACCTGTCTGAACTTAAACCCAACAGTGCCCTATCTCTACTGATATATTTATTTTTTATGCAAATTTCAGCACAAAAATGGAAGGAGAACAGAACGTTTCCTTTGAAATTGTCCTAGAGATGAACAATGAGGAAATCATTGAACCCATTGACTTGGAATTCATGGATGAATCACGAGACCATGAACTTCTACAATGTGTAGAATCTGTGGATTTCTTACTTCAATATGAGGACGGTCAAATGTGGGAAGTTATGTTCAGTCAAAAAGAAGACATATCGGACAGTCAAATGTTAGACGTTCTATTAAATTTTGAAAAAGAATCAGAAAAATAAATTTATATTTAATAATCAAAAATTGTTCGAGTCTTTAATCATTTTTATATCTAATTCATAAACTAGTACCAAATTGATTATAATGTAAAGTCAGACTTATAGTATACTGTGCAACTTTATATTATCTCCAATGTGTATTTAACATCTCTTTATCATCTCCTGCCTCCATATTGTTTCTGCTTTCCTGACACACTATGGTATGAATTCCATATTCCACAATAACTTCTGAAACAACATGCAAGATATCTACAAAGGAGACGGTGTATATTAATTTTTTGACTCTGCATTGGTACCTACATATTGCTACTTAAATAAAAAAAAACGAAAAAAAAAACAACAAAACGAACAATCAATAAACATACAATATTTAAAAAGTCTATCATTCTTTTTTCCTTATAATACGCTCCCCGGACCGCTTCCCGGTGCGCGTACCGGGCGCTCCCAACGCAAAAAAAACGAAAACTTCTTTTTTTTTTTTTCCCCCGCGGGGCCCTTTTAAAGCCTCCACATCAACCCTAGGGGGTCAGGGAGGATCTGCTATGCCCCCTTATGGTCATTTACCCCTTTGTTTTGGCCTCCTCTTGTCTCTCGATCCTACCGAGAGACAAGATGGCGGCCGCTCCGGACTGTTTAGAATGTTGACAGACACCGGAGAGCCAATCAGCTTCGCTTCGCGAAGTTCCGTTACGCGTCAGGTACGCAAACCGGGGCGCTGCCCGGAGCGCGCTTACAGATATATATATTTTTTTGAACGTTAATTTCTCAAAATCCACTGGAACACATATATTGAGACCTAGCAAAGGCACATCGGGCTACCAGTCCCTACAATTTTGCCAAGTTTTGTGGAAATCCATTCAGCCGTTCGAGCTAAAAGTGAGGCCAACCGCCCTATGGAAAATTGCATGGGAAAAACGCGTTTTGGGACCCCCCTATATATATATATATATATTACCTACTGGCGGTCGCCAGTAGGTATATTACCTACTGGCGGTCGCCAGTAGGTATATATAGTTAGGATTTTTTCTCTATGGGATTTTTGAAAATTCTATGTCTAATAACTTTGGCGTTTGTGGACGGAATTGGCTGAAATTTTCAGGAAAATGGAACATTTTGTTTCTGAGCAGCCCCTGAAAATTGGGTGGGGGTTCGTCCAGGGGGGGTCGAGAAAAAAGGGGGGTCCCAAAACGTGTTTTTAACATTGAGTTTTCCATAGGGCGGTTGGCCTCACTTTTAGCCCGAACGGCTGAATGGATTTGCACGAAACTTGGCAAAATTGTAGGGACTGTTAGCCCGATGTGCCTTTTGTAGGTCTCAATATATGTGCTCCAGTGGATTTTGAGTAATTTAGGTTCAAAAAAAGATATATATCTGGGCGGAGCCTAACCACACATCTGATCTGATTGGCTGTCAGCACTTCATCCAAGAAGTGTTGGCAGCCATCTTGGGACCAATATACATGATAGCACCTCATTAAAAAGCATTGTAGTTAATAGAGGGTTTTAGGACTTTAGTTACATTATAAATCATTTGTTGATGGTACCATACTCGTTTTAGGAATTGTGGTGGGTTCTAAGGTGATTTTACCATGTGAAAAAACCTTCTGCTGTGATATCATGAATATTGTTTGAAAGAAAACTAATATCTCATGATTTTCCCACAGTGGTTTGGAAGGGGATCTATAAGCTAAACTGAAAGCATATTTTCTGTAAATTCACATTATCTTTCTCAGTCATGTGAAAATGAAGTCTGACATTCTCAGTAAAACATGTACATCCAACAAGGACAGAGACTGTCAGTTGATTCCTTTGTGTTCTACTGCAGCCTCCTAGAGTGTTCTAAAGAACAACTAGAGCGCTAACAGTCCTACTTATTACAAAGGTATGGCACACCTGGAGCCATCGTGATGGGAATAAAGTGGTAACTCTTAAAACATTTAATTTAAAAAGGAACAAAATGAGGGGGTATATTATGCAATAGAAGGTATTATTAGTGCTGCAGAAAGAAAAATTAGGCCACATTTTGAGTGACTTTTCAAATCCTCTTCTATTTCATTAAAAAATTCTGACATGCAGTCTCCCAAAATGGCCACCAGAGACAAAAGAGCCCAAATGTAGCCCAAATATCACCCAGATGTAGCCCAAGTATAGCCCAATGACAGAATGTCCCAGAGAGTTCTAAAGAACAACTAGAGCGCTAACAGTCCTACTTATTACAAAGGTATGGCACACCTGAAGCCATCTTGATTGGAATAAAGTGGTAACTCTTAAAACATTTAATTTAAAAAGGAACAAAATGAGGCGGTATATTTTGCCATATGAATTATGATTAGTGCTGCAGAAAGAAAAATTAGGGCACATTTTGAGTGACTTCTCAAACCCTCTTCAATTTCATTAAAAAAATTCTGACATGCAGACTGAAACATGCACTTTGAATACCAGCAGCAGACGTCCCTGGTGAGCAGTAGCTTTACTACAGTGATCTAATGTGCAACTAGAGTGCTAACATTCAGAATTTATGGCAAATGTGTGACACATCTGAATGCCTTCTTGATGGAACCAAAGTAAACAAGCATTGAAAATGCAATAGATCTCGCCCTCGTTTAAGTTAAAGCCATTCTGTTTGTAATGAGGTGGCTTTTTAGCTTTGCTTTTATTAGTGTTTTTTCAACTTTCATGTAAATAACATGCATCTGTATGCATATAAGTATATGTATGCATGCATTTATGTTTGTATTTATATAGATATACAGATGATATATGTTTATATATGTATGTATATATATATATTCACTGAAAAAACCATAGGTTATAGACCATATATAGTTAGGAATTAGCATTTACAAAACCTTGAAAATTCACTGAAAAAACCATAGGTTATAGACCATATATAGTTAGGAATTCGCATTTACAAAACCTTATTTTACTCACACAAAACCATTGAAATTCCATATATAGTTAGTTGCACTAACTATATATCGCGCACCCGCAATCCACTGCTGATGATGTCACATATTACATCATTCATGACATGGTCAGTGACATCACTGATGACATCACTGATGACATCTCAAATTACATCACTGATGACATCACTGATGACAACATCCAGTGACTGTATGTTTCTGTAAAGTTAAAATATGTCTTACATATTGAAGAATGAGTGGATGTATAAGTGTCTGGATGAAGGATTTAGTAGGTGCATGACTGACTGTATGAGTGAGTGATTAAATGTGTCTCACTGAGTGCATGAGTTAGTGACTAAACTGTCTTAATTTGTGCATCATTATGTCTGTTGTTCTGTAAACTGTTGCATGTGTTGATAAGTAGCTATATGAGTAACTATATGGGTTATTGATTGGTTGCCCAAGTATTTGTATGGGAGACTGAGTGTGTGTGTGGGTGGCTGGGAGGTGTATGACTCTGTGCATAGATGTGTGAGCAGTTGATTCACTAGATGTATGGTTTCAAAAGTGCATGTGGAAACAGCTGTATGGGCGGTTGACTGTGTGCATGAGTGTATTGGTGAGTGAATGGATATCTCAGTGCTACATGTCAAAGTAAGTACATATGTAAAACACAGTACATGTGAGAGTTGACATATATAAATAACTGTGCATAAGAGCCAGTGAATGTGTGAGTGGCAGTATGGATCATTGTGAACTTGTATCAGGGATTGTATAAGAGAGTAAATATGTGTTAGTATATGTTTGAATAAGTAAAGTTTGTATAACTGTATAGTTGAGGAAATGGAGGTGTGATTGATTCTTTGCATGACTGACTAGGTGTGTGAGTAACTCCATGGATGAGTGACAGTCTGTGAGTGTCTGTTTACACTGATTGTATCTAAGGTTATATTAGAGTCTGAAGAGGTTCATCGTATTATCACATGAATGATATCATCAGTGATGTGATCAGTAATGTCAAATGAGATGTCATCAGTGATGTCATTTGAGATGTCATCAGTGATGTCATTTGAGATGTCATCAGTGATGTCATCAGTGATGTCACTGACCATGTCATGAATGATGTAATATGTGACATCATCAGCAGTGGATTGCGGGTGCGCGATATATAGTTAGTGCAACTAACTATATATGGAATTTCAATGGTTTTGTGTGAGTAAAATAAGGTTTTGTAAATGCGAATTCCTAACTATATATGGTCTATAACCTATGGTTTTTTCAGTGAATATAGTTAGGATTTTTTCTCTATGGGTTTTTTGAAAATTCTATGTCTAATAACTTTGGCGTTTGTGGACGGAATTGGCTGAAATTTTCAGGAAAATGGCACATTTTGTTTCGGAGCAGCCCCTGAAAATTTTGGGGGGGTTCGTCAAGGGGGGGCCGAGAAAAAAGGGGGGTCCCAAAACGCGTTTTTCCCATGTTAATTTCCATAGGGCGGTTGGCCTCACTTTTAGCCCGAACGGCTGAATGGATTTGCACGAAACTTGGCAAAATTGTAGGGACTGGTAGCCCGATGTGCCTTTTGTAGGTCTCAATATATGTGCTCCAGTGGATTTTGAGAAATTAACGTTTAAAAAAAGATATATATCTGTAACAGCGGACCGGGCAGCGCTCTGGTTCGCGGACTTTTCGCGCAACGGAGCTTTGTGAAGCGAAGCTGATTGGTTCTCCGGCGTCTGTCAACATTCCAAACAGTCCGTAGCGGCCGCCATCTTGTCTCTCGGTAGGATCGAGAGACAAGAGGAGGCCAAAGCGAAGGGGCAAATGACCATAAGGGGGCATAGTACATTGTCGCTCACCCCCTAGGTTTGATGTGGAGGTTTTAAAAGGGCCCCGCGGGGCAAAAAAAAATAAAAATAATAATAATCGAACAGCTGAATGGATTTGCACGAAACTTGGCAAAATTGTAGGGACTGGTAGCCCGATGTGCCTTTGCTAGATCTCAATATATGTGCTCCAGTGGATTTTGAGAAATTAACGTTAAAAAAAAAGTATATATCTGTAACAGCGCACCGCTTCGCGTACTTTTCGCGTTACGGAGCTTTGCGAAGCGAAGCTGATTGGCTCTCCGGTGTCTGTAAACATTCCAAACAGTCCGTAGCGGCCGCCATCTTGTCTCTCGGTAGGATCGAACAGCTGAATGGATTTGCACGAAACTTGGAAAAATTGTAGGGACTGGTAGCCCGATGTGCCTTTGCTAGGTCTCAATATATGTGCTTCAGTGCATTTTGAGAAATTAACGTTCAGAAACAAGATATATATCTGTAACAGCGCTCCGCTTCGCGGAGATAAAATTATATGTGTATTACCTAGCTGTTGCTTTTGTTGATTATTTTTTATTTTTTTTTATTTTTTAAGGATTGTTTATTGTGTTTCATAATTTATTAAACTTTCTAACGCGGCGCGTCATATGACGCATTACGCGACAACGCAGGTCCAGAATATAGTCAAAATGTCTCCACCAACCAGCGGACGGCACACAACCCCTTTCAGCAGGCTAAATAGTTCTGTTAAATGACAACAGAAGGGACAGGCAACAAGAACCATCAGTCAAAGAGGGGAGGGCAAGTTCTTCTCTACCGGGTCACGTTGGAGCGCTACCGGAACTGATCGAATTGGTAGTCTACAGTGTTTCTGGATGTTTCAGACTGAAGCTGGCGTTAGCATGAGAGCACCACCATTTCGTAGCTCCGTCGTGGCCATTCCACGAGCAATCATGCTAGGCGCTCCCCACCAGAAGCCTGCGGGAGTCGGGGGCCCCCAAGACTTTTGTAGAATCTTCAAGGATGAGGGGACGCTTTCGAGAATGGAGCCCAAGCTCTAGCAGACAAGCGTCCGAGTTCCAAGGTGTCGCAGGCCCATTTAGTGGACCACGCCCAAATCTGAAGAGATGGCCGCCATTTTGAGAGTCCTGTGGCAGCTGCCTATCGCTGCACCGCAAGAGCGGGAGCAACTCAAGTACATGGTGAGCGAGACGCTGTAGTCGAAAGAGCGGGCGGTAAACAGCTGAATAGCGGAAGAGGCACAGTGTAGCAAAAGCGGGCTGAATGGCAAATGAAACGGAAAAGGGGTGCCCCACTACAGCGTGTCTTTAGGTGAAACGGATTGTGGGACAAGGTGAAGAATGGAAGAGTCACCAAAAGGAAAAAAGTTCCGCTTGACCCCGGGAGCCGGCCACCTATGTCGGGGGCGATCTCAGGCCACACCAGGGCAACACGACTTGGGGAGGGGGCCGGAGCCAAGCGCCCCCTCCGAGTCCGCGACATGACACCGTCCCTCGGGGGCCTCCGTCAAGCGGTTCAGGGTGGCACCGCATCACAACAGCCCCCACTTACTTTAAGAATAGTGAAGATGAAGCAATTGCAAATAGGCTTCAGACAATGTTACAAGCACTCCTCAAAACTTTGAACTTTCAGAGTGCATGAGTTGGGACAGCGAGGGGTGATTTGGTTTCTCGGACTGTTTTTCTGGTCTCTCACCACTGGCATACTTTAACGTTTTCTTGTTTCTAGGACATTAATAGGTTTTATCATTACGTTATGTTATCGTTTCTTTGTTTGTTGTTTAATAAAAGTTCATGTTCATCAGTGGCCTACTGATTTTCGTTTTCCTATTTTTTTCTTTCCAGGTTGTTTCATGGTAAAGTTTCTGTTAACAGGATACAGTGATCACTTCGTTATTATTGCATATGTCCTTTTCACTAGGGGTGCTCTCTGGTCGGGCCAGATGACGTATCTCTAGTAAATGGTCCGGGTGAAAAAGGTGCATCAATCAGTGGGGAGTAGATAGGCATGACAGATTACAACGGGGGAGAAAGGTCCGCATTACGTACCCTTTCACTACTTGCAAAGATTTTCCTACGTTTATTTGCAAACAGGGAATACCTCCAAAAAGAACTAATTCCCAAACAGTCAATGTTCGGACAATCAATCAATCAATGAGGAATGAAATAGGTACGACGTGTTAAAGGCTTGCATTACCTACCCTTCACTATCTGCAAAGGGAGAGAGAATATTCCTATTCTTCCTCGTTTGCAGGTAGAGAAGATCCTTAAGAGAATTAACTTCGAACAATTCAATGCTCGATTGAAAAAATCAACAAGGGGTACTGTGAACACAAATGAACGCCGCTTATGTACATACGCATTGCTATTTTCAACAGGTTGTTCCTAATGTTTCTATTTTAGCGAGGTCAAAAAGAGATCCCATTAGTGGCCTACTGATTTTGCTCGATTCCTTTTGTTTTTTTACACGATTTTTCGCTATCTGCAAAGACTAAACAGAGTATTGCGACTCTGTGCTTGTTTGTAAATAGAGAATGAACCAAAGAGAACAATCAATCAAATGGAGAGAGAAGCAGGCACGACGTATTACAAAGGGGGCAAAGGGCTGCGTTAACTACCCTTCACTATCTGCAAAGAGAGAGTACTCCTAATAGAAATGAGGGGTGGGGGGCAGCATTCAAAGCAGATCAGTGTGCATAAACACAAAAATGTTTTTACTTACCACGTACTTGACATTCGACAGCTTATGATATTTGCTATTAAAAAACCATTGAAATTCACTGAAAAAACCATAGGTTATAGACCATATATAGTTAGGAATTAGCATTTACAAAACCTTGAAAATTCACTGAAAAAACCATAGGTTATAGACCATATATAGTTAGGAATTAGCATTTAAAAAACCTTATTTTACTCACACAAAACCATTGAAATTCCATATATAGTTAGTTGCACTAACTATATATCGCGCACCCGCAATCCACTGCTGATCATGTCACATATTACATCATTCATGACATGGTCAGTGACATCACTGATGACATCACTGATGACATCTCAAATGACATCACTGATGACATCACTGATGACATCTCATTTGACATCATTCTTGTGCTAATACGATAAACCTCTTCAGACTCTAATATAACCTTAGATACACTCAGTGTAAACAGACACTCACACACTGCCACTCATCCATGGAGTTACTCACACACCCAGTCAGTCATGCAAAGAAACAATCTCACCTCCATTTCTTCAACTATACAGTTAAACACACCTTACTTATTGAAACATATACTAACACATATTTACTCTCTTATACAATCCCTGATACAAGTTCACAATGATCGATACAACCACTCACTCATTCAGTGGCTCTCATGCACAGTTATTTATATATGCCAACTCTCACATGTACTGTGTTTTACATATGTACTTACTATGACATGTAGCATTGAGATATCCATTCACTCATCAATACACTCATGCACACAGTCAACTGCCCATGTAGCTGTTTCCACATGCACTCTTGAACTCATACACCTAGTGAATAAACTGCTCACACATCTATGCATAGAGTCACACACCTTCCAGCCACCCCCACACAAACTCAATCTCCCATAGAAATACTTGGGCAACCAATTAATAACACATATAGCCTCTCGTATAGCTAATGATCAACACATGCAGCAGTTTACAGAACAACAGACATAATGATGCACAAATTAAGACAGTTTAGTCACTAACCCATGCATTCAGTGAGACACATTTAATCACTCACTCATACAGTCAGTCATGCACCTACTAAATCCTTCATCCAGACACTTATACATCCACTCAAGACATATTTTAACTTTACAGAAAAATACAGTCACTGGATGTTGTCATCAGTGATGTCATCAGTGATGTCATTTGAGATGTCATCAGTGATGTCATCAGTGATGTCACTGACCATGTCATGAATGATGTAATATGTGACATGATCAGCAGTGGATTGCGGGTGCGCGATATATAGTTAGTGCAACTAACTATATATGGAATTTCAATGGTTTTGTGTGAGTAAAATAAGGTTTTTTAAATGCTAATTCCTAACTATATATGGTCTATAACCTATGGTTTTTTCAGTGAATATATATATATATATATATATATATTACCTACTGGCGGTCGCCAGTAGGTATAAATCCTAACTATATATACCTACTGGCGACCGCCAGTAGGTAATATATATATATATATATATATATATATATATATATATATATATATATATATATATATATTACCTACTGGCGGTCGCCAGTAGGTATATATAGGTAGGATTTTTTCTCTATGGGATTTTTGAAAATTCTATGTCGAATACCTTTGGCGTTTGTGGACGGAATTGGCTGAAATTTTCAGGAAAATGGAACATTTTGTTTCTGAGTAGCCCCTGAAAATTTGGGGGGGTTCGTCAAGGGGGGGCCGAGAAAAAAGGGGGGCCCCAAAACGTGTTTTTAACATTGAGTTTTCCATAGGGCGGTTGGCCTCACTTTTAGCCCGAACGGCTGAATGGATTTGCACGAAACTTGGCAAAATTGTAGGGACTGGTAGCCCGATGTGCCTTTGCTAGGTCTCAATATATGTGCTCCAGTGGATTTTGAGAAATTAACGTTAAAAAAAAGATATATATCTGTAACAGCGGACCGGGCAGCGCTCCAGTTCGCGTACTTTTCGCGTTACGGAGCTTTGTGAAGCGAAGCTGATTGGTTCTCCGGCGTCTGTAAACATTCCAAACAGTCCGTAGCGGCCGCCATCTTGTCTCTCGGTAGGATCGAGAGACAAGAGGAGGCCAAAGCGAAGGGGAAAATGACCATAAGGGGGCATAGTAGATCCTCCCTGACCCCCTAGGTTTGATGTGGAGGTTTTAAAAGGGCCCCGCGGGGCAAAAAAAAATAATAATAATAATAATCGAACGGCTGAATGGATTTGCACGAAACTTGGCAAAATTGTAGGGACTGGTAGCCCGATGTGCCTTTGCTAGGTCTCAATATATGTGCTCCAGTGGATTTTGAGAAATTAACGTTCAAAAAAAGATATATATCTGTAACAGCGGAACGGGCAGCGCTCCAGTTCGCGTACTTTTCACGTTACGGAGCTTTGTGAAGCGAAGCTGATTCGTTTTTTTGGTGGGGTGCGCCCGGTTAGCGTAACGGGAAGCGGACTGGGGAGCGTACTACAAGGAATGAAGAATGATTGACTTTTAACTTATTGTATGTTTATAGACTTTTTTTTTACTTTTTTTTCTGCTGAGTGACGTCTCGGCCTATCTTCACGGGATGCAGTCCCTACCATCTCGGCGTTTAAGCCCAGGGGGACCGGTAGTGTGGGAGAGATAACGGGGCATATTATCAAGGGGGTTTATCTCCGCTTTTTTGGCTTTAAAAGCCAAGAAAGCGGAGATAAAATTATCTCCGTATTACCTAGCTGTCGCTAACATCAGTTAGCGACCGCTGGTAGGAGATAGCGACTATCTTGGGCCCCACTTTGCATGTCAGTGATATTTATCACTAATGACATGCAAAGTGGGCATGCCAAGATGTTAGCGACTGGAAACAGTCGCTAACATCGCTATCTCCTATTACCAACTTTTGGAGATATTCGCGCTAAGCGCGAATATCTCCAAAAAGTAACACCTGCCCTGAGCAGTTCTTAGCCATGTTATCCAATGGGAGGTGGATAACATGGCTAAGAGCATTAGCTCGGTAATGCATGAATATCGCTGACTTTTCAGCGATATTAATGCATTGCGGCCGTTTTTTATCGCATTTGCGATAAACCTTGATAATAGCAAGGTTTATCTGCAATAATTTCTGACGATGCTTAGCGGTAAAAAATTCGTTGCTAAGCATCGTTAGGGTAAATATCGCTTAACTTTGGTAATATGCCCCAACGTCTGTTAACGTTCAATTCGAAGGAAATCAGGAAGTGTTGAAAAACATTGTCTGCGCCATCTTGCCTTTTTTCAAATGCCACACTTTTGTCGTGCACGGCAGCCATTTTAGATGACTTGACCAGACCCACTCTCTGCACGCTGTCGATCCTTAGCATGGCTCCCCACCCTCGCAAGCATCTCCCCCAGGCACTGGTCACCCCCGCTCTCTGTCTTATGCATGGGCAATAAACCTCCCCCCATCTGCGCTGCTCTTCCCTGAGAATCACACCCTGTGCCCGCCCGACACCTCCCTTTCGCCCTATTCACTACCGCACCCTCTGACACTCCTCTTCCTCTGTGTCCGATTGTCCAGGCCGGTCCCAGGCTATCAGCTAGCCCTGCAGATGTAGTTTATGGCCCCAGCTGTAAAGAATTACCCCTCTTCAAAGGAGTTATAGTAGATCAAGGCCCACACCCGATGAGATCCGTCACACCATACGCGTTCCTACTATCTGAAAACCATCCTGTATTGTGATTGGGGAGGGGACCGAGCCTGAAGTGGAAGATTCCAGGGATGACTCTTTGTACATCAAAGTTTTTACAATTATGTGTCACATTAAAAATATATAGCACTCCAACAAAGTAGTAGGATTATAAAACTTTAATAACTTATAAATGTATACAACAAAACAAAAACAGTAAAAACATTTAAACATTTTTAGGGAAAAAGAAGGAAGTAGCGGTCGGTTGTGCGAATAGTCCCAAGGCAGCATAACGTCCAGATTTCTGGGCGGCACCCAGGTGATGTTGCCTGGGTGCCGCACTGATTTCGGTATCCGGCGTGGGGCGTCGCGGGGGTTGGGTCATCAGTAGCGGTCTGTTGTGCGAATAGTTCCAAGGCAGCAGAACGATGGCACCAAGGTGATGTCCAGTAAGTTGCCGCCCTCCGAATAACAGCGTGGGGCGCCCCGGGGTGGGGGGGAGGCGGCGTGAACGGGCCTCCCCAGGTGGAGCCTCGTCTGCTGTAGTGGGGCGCCCCTTTACCGTTTCAGTTGCCATTCCGTCCGCTTTTGGTCCACTGTGTCAAAATCCGCAATTCAGCTGAGTTGCCGCCCTCCGAATAACGGCGTGGGGCGCCCCGGGGGGGGGGGGGGAGGCGGCGTGAACGGGCCTCCCCTGGTGGAGCCTCGTCTGCTGTAGTGGGGCGCCCCTTTACCGTTTCAGTTGCCATTCCGTCCGCTTTTGGTCCACTGTGTCAAAATCCGCAATTCAGCTGAGTTGCGCCCACTCTTGCGGTGCAGCGATAGGCGGCTGTCACAGGACTCTCAAAATGGCGGCAGGCTCTTTCTTTTTTGGGCCTGGTCCACTGAAATGGCCCTGGGACACCTTGGAAATCGGACGCTTGTCTGCTAGGTCTTGGACCCCATTCTCGAAAGCGTCCCCTCCGCCTTGAGAATTCTACAAAAGTCTTGGGGGCCCCCGACTCCTGTAGGCTTCCGGTGGGGAGCGGCTGCCATGAGTGCTCGCGGAATGACCACGACGGAGCCACGAGATGGTGGTGCTTTCATGCTGACGCCAGCTTCAGTCTGAAACATCCAGAAACAAGGTGGGGCTTTCATGGTTTGGGAAAAAAAAATAGTTTTCATCCAATGAAAAGTGTTATTTTTAGGTCATATGATCAAGCCTTCCATCATTAGGAAACCAAAAGTAAAATGAACCAATGAAAAGTTTTATAAACAAGTCACATGACCTGTTATGCGGCATAGGGTATAAAAAGCGTAGAAAATCCGTTGGCACGTGAGGCGGCGTCAGTAGCGGACCGATGTGCGAATAGGCCGAAGGCAGCACAACGCGCCAAGATATGGATGGCACCGAGGTGGTGTCCAGCAAGTTGTCGCACTGGTGTGGCCATCCTACAATGCTGAAAGTCGGCGTGGGGCGCCCCGTTGGCCTGTGAGTTCGCGTCAGTAGCGGACCGATGTGCGAATAGGCCGAAGGCAGCACAACGCGCCAAGATCCGGATGGCACCGAGGTGGTGTCCAGCAAGTTGTCGCACTGGTGTGGCCATCCTACAATGCTGAAAGTCGGCGTGGGGCGCCCCGTTGGCCTGTGAGATGGCGGCAGTAGCGGATCGATGTGCGAATGGGGCCAAAGGCAGCGCAACAATATTTTCTGAATAGAAGACACCACAAGGCGCTGAGATGCCAAGATCCGGATGGCACCGAGGTGGTGTCCAGCAAGTTGTCGCACTGGTGTGGCCATCCTACAATGCTGAAAGTCGGCGTGGGGCGCCCTGTTGGCCTGTGAGATGGCGGCAGTAGCGGACCGATGTGCAAATGGGGCCAAAGGCAGCGCAACAATATTTTCTGAATAGAAGACACCACAAGGCGCTGAGATGCCAAGATCCGGATGGCACCGAGGTGGTGTCTAGTAAGGTGCACTGGTGTGGCCATCCTACAATGCTGAAAGTCGGCGTTGGGCGCCCCGTTGGCCTGTGAGTTCGCGTCAGTAGCAGACCGATGTGCGAATAGGCCGAATGCAGCACAACGCGCCAAGATCCGGATGGCACCGAGGTGGTGTCCAGCAAGTTGTCGCACTGGTGTGGCCATCCTACAATGCTGAAAGTCGGCGTGGGGCGCCCCGTTGGCCTGTGAGATGGCGGCAGTAGCGGACCGATGTGCGAATGGGGCCAAAGGCAGCGCAACAATATTTTCTGAATAGAAGACACCACAAGGCGCTGAGATGCCAAGATCCGGATGGCACCGAGGTGGTGTCTAGTAAGGTGCACTGGTGTGGCCATCCTACAATGCTGAAAGTCGGCGTGGGGCGCCCCGTTGGCCTGTGAGTTCGCGTCAGTAGCGGACCGATGTGCGAATAGGCCGAAGGCAGCACAACGCGCCAAGATCCGGATGGCACCGAGGTGGTGTCCAGCAAGTTGTCGCACTGGTGTGGCCATCCTACAATTCTGAAAGTCGGCGTGGGGCGCCCCGTTGGCCTGTGAGATGGCGGCAGTAGCGGACCGATGTGCGAATGGGGCCAAAGGCAGCGCAACAATATTTTCTGAATAGAAGACACCACAAGGCGCTGAGATGCCAAGATCCGGATGGCACCGAGGTGGTGTCCAGCAAGTTGTCGCACTGGTGTGGCCATCCTACAATGCTGAAAGTTGGCGTGGGGTGCCCCGTTGGCCTGTGAGATGGCGGCAGTAGCGGACCGATGTGCGAATGGGGCCAAAGGCAGCGCAACAATATTTTCTGAATAGAAGACACCACAAGGCGCTGAGATGCCAAGCTCCGGATGGCACCGAGGTGGTGTCTAGTAAGGTGCACTGGTGTGGCCATCCTACAATGCTGAAAGTCGGCGTGGGGCGCCCCGTTGGCCTGTGAGATGGCGTCAGTAGTGGACCGATGTGCGAATGGGGCCAAAGGCAGCGCAACAATATTTTCTGAATAGAAGACACCACAAGGCGCTGAGATGCCAAGATCCGGATGGCACCGAGGTGGTGTCTAGTAAGTTGCACTGGTGTGGCCATCCTACAATGCTGAAAGTCGGCGTGGGGCGCCCCGTTGGCCTGTGAGATGGCGTCAGTAGCGGACCGATGTGCGAATGGGGCCAAAGGCAGCGCAACAATATTTTCTGAATAGAAGACACCACAAGGCGCTGAGATGCCAAGATCCAGATGGCACCGAGGTGGTGTCTAGTAAGTTGTCGCACTGGTGTGGCCATCCTACAATGCTGAAAGTCGGCGTGGGGCGCCCCGTTGGCCTGTGAGATGGCGTCAGTAGCGGACCGATGTGCGAATGGGGCCAAAGGCAGCGCAACAATATTTTTGGAATAGAAGACACCACAAGGCGCTGAGATTCGGTTAGCACCGAGGTGGTGTCTAGCAAGCTATGCAGCTGAGTTGCGTGCGCACTTGCGGCGAATAGGTCGAAGGCAGCACAACAATGTTTTCTGAATAGAAGACACCACAAGGCGCTGAGATTCGGCAGGCACCGAGGTGGTGTCTAGCAAGTTGCCGTACTGGTGTGGCCATCCTACAATCCTGCTCCGAATAACGGCGTGGGGTGCCCGAAGGGGGGGGGGGAGGCGGCGTGAACGGGCCTTCCTAGGTGGAGGCTCGTCTGCTGTAGTGGGGCGCCCCTTTACCGTTTCAGTTGCCATTCAGCTGAGTTTCGGCCGCTCTTGATGCTACAGCGACAGGCGGCTGCAAGAGGACTCTCAAAATGGCGGCCTGTTCTTTGGATTTGGGCCTGGTCCACTAAAATGGCCCTGGGACACCTTAGAACTCGGACGCTCGAATTTTTTTTCCTTTCCTCTACATGCAAAAAAAGGTAAATGCACGCTTCATCTGCCACGATGTACTCTCCAGAGGAACCGAAAAAAAATATAGTTATGGTAACTATACCATGCATCGTCATATGGAGAGGTGGCACCGATTAATTATAGTGCTGCATAAAAGAGAGATTTGGAGGAGAACCCCCGACCTGCCTGTACATTCATCAAAGAAGTGGCACTGACAGCATCAGAGGCAAGGGAAACGGTCCCAAATATTTAGAAGAACTTTGGAAAGATTAAAATGACATGTTTAGATTGTGGCAAATTAATTTCATGTGGACAGATGAGTGTTACTCTAATAAATACAGCATATGAACATCATCATAGTCGATGGTTGGTAGAGACATTTTGACTATATCCTGGACCTGCCCGTCCTCGCCCAAAATGGCGCCGGAATATATGGGACTCGTAACTCCTTGTTGTGTACTGGTTGCACAACCTTGATATCACGAGATACGTATGCAGTTTTGAAGCACATGGCGGGCGGGGACGAGAATAGATTGAATATTTCGATATCCCTATTGATATTAAGTTCTGATGTGTTATTGATTACTGTACTATTGAAAGTTCGAATTAACGTCACCCATGGTACTTGCCCGCAAATGTATATCTAGATAATTTTATTGTAACTGGCCCTGTCGTATTTTAATTATAAAATGTACGTCCACCGATTCCGCAACTGTTAGACACTTTAGTTCTTGCAACCTAATGGCCCGCCCGTTACCTTCCTCTACAGTGTAAATGTCTACTCATCATATACGATTACAGTTTGCTCCGTGGCCGGCCCACGTGGTTATAGGCCCGTATTTGTATAATGACATTTTCACAATAAAGGTTTTTAAAAGAAAACATGGTAGTAGTATATACATTGGTAAAGTTTTTAATAATAGTCACTGTTTTCGAATCAGTAAAAGGCAAGTGAAATAAAGCAGTCAAATTACATGAAGGGTAAAAGGTATAATACGCAGGAACGCAGTAAAGATAAATGGTCAAGGGCTGTTGTGTTTTCTACTCCTGCAACATAAAGTGATCGATAAGAATCTGATATTCAGGCGTATCGGCGACTAAGACAGCAGGCCGACCCTCTTTTGCTCAACGGCTCCGTCATGGGACGAAGAAACGCCCTTTTTCTCGAAAAAGGAATATATTTTACTTGCAGGACAGTTGTAAATTTTCCGGGAAGGTACATTGGCCTGGAACATTATAGCATATATTTAAGAAAAAATAATGTTCGAAAGCATCATTAGAATAAGAAAAGTAAAATGAACCAATGAAAATTTTTATTAACAAGTCATATGACCTGTTATGCTTACGTTACGCGCTGCGCGTCGCGCCCCGGATCACTTCCGAATGCGCTAACGCGGCGCGTCATATGACGCATTACGCGACAACGCAGGTCTAGAATATAGTCAAAATGTCTCCACCAACCAGCGGTCGGAACACAACCCCTTTCAGCAGGCTAAATACTTCTGTTAAATGACAACAGAAGGGACAGGCAACAAGAACCATCAGTCAAAGAGGGGAGGGCTAGTTCTTCTTTACCGGGTCACGTTGGGGCGCTACCGGAACTGATCGAATTGGTAGTCTACAGTGTTTCTGGATGTTTCAGACTGAAGCTGGCGTTAGCATGAGAGCACCACCATTTCGTAGCTCCGTCGTGGCCATTCGACAAGCAATAATGCTAGCCGCTCTCCACCAGAAGCCTGCGGGAGTCGGGGGCCCCCAAGACTTTTGTAGAATCTTCAAGGCTGAGGGGACGCTTTCGAGAATGGAGCCCAATCTCTAGCAGACAAGCGTCCGAGTTCCAAGGTGTCGCAGGGCAATTTTAGTGGACCACGCCCAAATCTGAAGAGCCGGCCGCCATTTTGAGAGTACTGTGGCAGCCGGCTATCGCTGCACCGCAAGAGCGGGAGCAACTCAACTACATGGTGAGCGAGACGCTGTAGTCGAAAGAGCGGGCGGTAAACAGCTGAATAGCGGAAGAGGCACAGTGTAGCAAAAGCGGGCGGAATGGCAACTGAAATGGTAAAGGGGCGCCCCACTACAGCGTGTCTTTAGGTGAAACGGATTGTGGGACAAGGTCAAGAATGGAAGAGTTACCAAAAGGCAAAAAGTTCCGCTTGATCCCGGGAGCCGGCCACCTATGTCGGGGGCGATCTCAGGCTACACCAGGAGAACACGACTTGGGGAGGGAGCCGGAGCCAAGCGCCCCCTCCGAGTCCACGCCATCACACCGTCCCTCGGGGGCCTCCGTCAAGCGGTTCAGGGTGGCACCGCATTACATTGTTCACAAATGCAGTCACGTCCTCAAACAGTCCCCACTTTACTTTGACAATAGTGAAGCTGAAGCAAGTGCAAATAGGCTTCAGACAGTGTTACAAGCACTCCTCAAAACTTTGAACCATCAGAGTGCATGAGTTTCATGCTCGATCGATTGAGCTAGCCGGATCGGGCAACAAAAAGTATAAAATAGTTATGTAAATAGTTGTTTAATAAAATGTTTTACCCTGTTACTTTGCTGGTGTGTTGTATATATTTGTAATATTTGCATAGAGTTTATCGTTATTTTGGCCGGGGTGGGTGGCGGAGCCGAGCTGTATTGCAGCCATCATGGTGTGGAGTTCAGTTCATCTCAATAGTTTCGTGTTTGTCATGAGGGGTTGTTCCTAATGTTTCTATTTTAGCGAGGTCAAAAAGAGATCCCATTAGTGGCCTACTGATTTTGCTCGATTCCTTTTGTTTTTTTACACGAATTTTCGCTATCTGCAAAGACTAAACAGAGTATTGCGACTCTGTGCTTGTTTGTAAATAGAGAATGAAACAAAGAGAACCAATTCTAAAACAGTAAATGCTTGGATAACAATCAATCAAATGGAGAGAGAAGCAGGCACGACGGATTACAACGGGGGCAAAGGCCTGCGTTAACTACCCTTCACTATCTGCAAAGGGAGAGTACTCCTAATAGAAATGAGGGGGAGGGGGGGGCAGCATTCAAAGCAGATCAGTGTGCATAAACACGAAAATGTTTTTACTTACCACGTACTTGACATTCGACAGCTTATGATATTTGCTATTAAAAAACCATTGAAATTCACTGAAAAAACCACAGGTTAGAGACCATATATAGTTAGGAATTAGCATTTAAAAAACCTTGAAAATTCACTGAAAAAACCATAGGTTATAGACCATATATAGTTAGGAATTAGCATTTACAAAACCTTGAAAATTCACTGAAAAAACCATAGGTTATAGACCATATATAGTTAGGAATTAGCATTTAAAAAACCTTATTTTGCTCACACAAAACCATTGAAATTCCATATATAGTTAGTTGCACTAACTATATATCGCGCACCCGCAATCCACTGCTGATGATGTCACATATTACATCATTCATGACATGGTCAGTGACATCACTGATGACATCACTGATGACATCTCAAATGACATCACTGATGACATCACTGATGACATCTCAAATGACATCATTCTTGTGCTAATACGATAAACCTCTTCAGACTCTAATATAACCTTAGATACACTCAGTGTATGCAGACACTCACACACTGTCACTCATCCATGGAGTTACTCACACACCTAGTCAGTCATGCAAAGAATCAATCACACCTCCATTTCCTCAACTATACAGTTATACACACCTTACTTATTCAAACATATACTAACACATATTTACTCTCTTATACAATCCCTGATACAAGTTCACAATGATCCATACAGCCACTCACACATTCAGTGGCTCTCATGCACAGTTATTTATATATGCCAACTCTCACATGTACTGTGTTTTACATATGTACTTACTATGACATGTAGCATTGAGATATCCATTCACTCATCAATACACTCATGCACACAGTCAACCGCCCATGTAGCTGTTTCCACATGCACTCTTGAACTCATACACCTAGTGAATCAACTGCTCACACATCTATGCACAGAGTCACACACCTCCCAGCCACCCCCACACAAACTCAATCTCCCATACAAATACTTGGGCAACCAATCAATAACATATATAGCCTCTCGTATAGCTAATGATCCACACATGCAGCAGTTTACATCACAACAGACATACTGAAGCACACATTCAGACAGTTTAGTCACTAACCCATGCATTTAGTACGACACATTTATTCACTCACTCATACAGTCAGTCACGCACCTACTAAATCCTTCATCCAGACACTTATACATCCACTCATTCTTCAATATATCAAACATATTTAAACTTTACAGAAACACACAGTCACTGGATGATGTCATCAGTGATGTCATCAGTGATGTCATTTGAGATGTCATCAGTGCTGTCATCAGTGATGTCATTTGAGATGTCATCAGTGATGTCACTGACCATGTCATGAATGATGTAATATGTGACATCATCAGCAGTGGATTGCGGGTGCGCGATATATAGTTAGTGCAACTAACTATATATGAAATTTCAATGGTTTTGTGTGAGTAAAATAAGGTTTTTTAAATGCTAATTCCTAACTATATATGGTCTATAACCTATGGTTTTTTCAGTGAATTTTCAAGGTTTTGTAAATGCTAATTCCTAACTATATATGGTCTATAACCTATGGTTTTTTCAGTGAATATACATATATATATATATATTACCTACTGGCGGTCGCCAGTAGGTAGTTATAGTTAGGATCGTTTTCCATAGGAAATCCGCAACATTCTATTGGGAATAACTTTGGCGCCGAATGAGGGATCTGCTTGTAATTTTCCTTAACTTTGCCTCGCTACGCTCCGCTTCTTCCCTAAAAGTTTTGGGGGGATCCGTCAAGCGGGGGCCGAGATAAAAGGGGGGTCCCAAAACGTGTTTTCCCCATGTTAATTTCCATAGGGCGGTTGGACTCACTTTTAGCCCGAACGGCTAAATGGATTTCCACCAAACTTGGCAAAATTGTAGGGACTGGTACCCCGATGTGCCTTTGCTATGTCTCAAGATATATGCTCCAGTGGTTTTTACGAAAATTAACTTTGAAAAAATATATATTGGGCTACATTGGGCTATATATATGTTAGAGCCCCAATGTAGCCCAAATGTAGCCCAATGTAGCCCAATGTAGCCCAAAGATGGCCACCAGAGACAAAAAAAAAACAAATGTAGCCCAAATATCAGCCAGATGTAGCTCAACTATAGCCCAATGACAGAATGTCCCAGAGTGTTCTAAAGAACAACTAGAGCTCTAACAGTCTTACTTATGACAAAAGTATCGCACACCTGAAGTCATCTTGATTGGAATAAAGTGTTAACACTTAAAACATTTAATTTGCAAAGGAACAAAATGAGGGGGTTCATTTTGCCATAGAAATTATGATTAGTCTCGAAGAAAGAAAAATTAGGGCACATTTTGAGTGACTTCTCAAATCCTCTTATATTTCATTAAAAAAATTCTGATATGCAGTCTCTCAAGATGGCCACCAGAGACAAAAGAGCCCAAATGTAGCCCAAATATCAGCCAGATGTAGCCCAACTATAGCCCAATGACAGAATGTCCCAGAGTGTTCTAAAGAACAACTAGAACGCTAACAGTCTTACTTATGACAAAAGTATGGCACACCTGAAGTCATCTTGATTGGAATAAAGTGGTAACACTTAACACATTTAATTTGAAAAGGAACAAAATGAGGGGTTTCATTTTGCCATAGAAATTTTATATATATATATATATATATATATATATATATATATATATATATTCACTGAAAAAACCATAGGTTATAGACCATATATAGTTAGGAATTAGCATTTAAAAAACCTTATTTTACTCACACAAAACCATTGAAATTCCATATATAGTTAGTTGTACTAACTATATATCGCGCACCCGCAATCCACTGCTGATGATGTCACATATTACATCATTCATGACATGGTCAGTGACATCACTGATGACATCACTGATGACATCTCAAATGACATCACTGATGACATCACTGATGACAACATCCAGTGACTGTATGTTTCTGTAAAGTTAAAATATGTCATATATTGAAGAATGAGTGGATGTATAAGTGTCTGGATGATGTATTTAGTAGGTGCATGACTGACTGTATAAGTGAGTGATTAAATGTGTCTCACTGAGTGCATGGGTTAGTGACTAAACTGTTTTAAATTGTGCACCATTGTGTCTGTTGTTTTGTAATCTGATGCATGTGTTGATCATTAGCTATATGACTAACTATATGGGTTATTGATTAGTTGGCCAAGTATTTGTATGGGAGACTGAGTGTGTGTGTGGGTGGCTGGGAGGTGTATGACTCTGTGCATAGATGTGTGAGCAGTTGATTCACTAGATGTATGGGTTCAAAAGTGCATGTGGAAACAGCTGTATGGGCGGTTTACTGTGTGCATGAGTGTATTGGTGAGTGAATGGATATCTCAGTGCTACATGTCAAAGTAAGTACATATGTAAAACACAGTACATGTGGTAGTTGACATTTATAAATAACTGTGCATAAGAGCCAGTGAATGTGTGAGTGGCTGTATGGATTATTGTGAACTTGTATCAGGGATTGTATAACAGAGTAAATATGTGTTATTATATGTTTTAATAAGTAAGGTGTGTTTAACTATATAGTTTTCGGAAATGGAGGTGTGATTGATTCTTTGCAAGACTGATTAGGTGTGTGAGTAACTCCATGGATGAGTGACAGTCTGTGAGTGTCTGTTTACACTGAGTGTATCTACGTTTTTATTAGAGTCTGAAGAGGTTCATCGTATCATCACATGAATGATGTCATGAGTAATGTGAAATGAGATGTCATCAGTGATGTCATCAGTGATGTCATTTGAGATGTCATCAGTGATGTCATCAGTGATGTCACTGACCATGTCATGAATGATGTAATATGTGACATCATCAGCAGTGGATTGCGGGTGCGCGATATATAGTTAGTACAACTAACTATATATGGAATTTCAATGGTTTTGTGTGAGTAAAATAAGGTTTTTTAAATGCTAATTCCTAACTATATATGGTCTATAACCTATGGTTTTTTCAGTGAATTTTCAAGGTTTTGTAAATGCTAATTCCTAACTATATATGGTCTATAACCTATGGTTTTTTCAGTGAATTTCATAGGTTTTTTAATAGCAAATCTTTATAAAAATAATACATTTTAAATCTAATTTTATATTTTATAATTATTATTTTTTTTTTTTATATTATTTTTAGTGCGCTCCCGGGGCGCGGACAGGTGAACGCACGGGTAAGCGCAATCTTGCGGCGCGCCCCGGGGCGCGTACTAATGCGCGTCCCGGAAGCGCTATTGCCGAGAACGAAAACAACATCGTGACGTATCGCGTAGCCGCCACGCCTTGCGTCATAAGACACGTATCGCGTAGCCGCGAGATGCGTCTTATGACGCACCGCGTAAGCGCACCCGGAAGCGCATACGATCGCGCAATTTAAGCGCCCCGATGCGCTTACGATACACGCCCGGGACGCGCCCCGGGGCGCGTAGCGTAAGCGCGTCAAACCATGTGACTTTAAAATAACACTTTTCATTGGTTCAGAACTTTTTTTTTTCCAAATTGTGTGAAACCCACCCATTTCTCTCACTATTGCTTTGTACTTGGAGAGAGCAAGAGCTGTTGTGTCTACTCTATCTCCTACTTTTCTGATCTCCAGCAATGGCTGCAAGAGAGTCATCCAGCAGTGATTCAGAGGGATTTTTAGATGAGGACCCTCCTCAGCAAAAGAAAAAAACCCATTTCATCTGGAAATTTTACGAAATCCCAGAAGGACAGAAAAAAGTCAACGCTCCCAAAGTAACATGCAAAATATGTGGGAGTAGTTTATCCAGAGGCAATCCTCTGAAAAAATATAGTTTTGGGAATGCTAATTTGATCCGGCATGTGAAAAGAAGACACCCTAACAACTTTGCCAGGGAGAGTGTCAGAGAGCTGGCACGGAATGTACCCACAGATGGCGGCAGCACCTCCACTGGTGGAGCAACACCTTCGGGACCACCCCGTGGAAGAATGGTCCCTAACATTCAGCCGGTGTTTGCGGGCATCAAATTTTTGTGCAAAGAGTGTGACGAACTGCTCTGCTATGGGGAGCAGAGTGTTGAACTGATTGCCCTAAAGAAACAGCAACACCGCTGCTCTTCCAGTCCCTAAATTTTCAAATTTTTTTGCTCCTGTTGAGCAGTTTTGGAATCCTTGTTTTTGTTTTTCCCTTGAAAAAAATCCAAAAAAAATATAAAATTGTTTTAAAAAGTCTAAAAAAATATAAAACAACAAAAACAAAAAAAAATATATAAAACAACAAAATCAAAAAAAAAGTTCTTTTCAGAACTACCTCCAATTTTTAAAAAGAAGCTTTATTTTTTTAAAAGTCTGTCATTTTTAATCTCCATGGTACGCTCCCCCGTACGCTCCCCGGTGCGCGTACCGGGCGCTCACCCCCGCGAAAATCGAATTTTTTTTTAATTTTTTTTTTCACCCGCGGGAGCCTTTTATGGCCCCCACATGAAACCTAGGGGGTCAGGGGGTGTGTACCCTGCCCCCTCTTGCTCATTTCCCCCTTTGATTTTTGCCACCTCTTGTGTCTCAATCCTACCGAGACACAAGATGGCGGCCGCTGCGGACTGTTTCGAATGTTTACAGACACCCGAGAACCAATCAGCTTGCCGTGCGCAAGTCGCGTGGCGCGCCTGAAGCGCTCCCCGGTACGCGTACCGGGGAGCACTCCAGGCGCGGCTCTAGATATATATCTTTTTTTGAACGTTAATTTCTCAAAATCCACTGTAGCACATATATTGAGACCTACAAAAGGCACATCGGGCTACCAGTCCCTACAATTTTGCCAAGTTTCGTGCAAATCCATTCAGCCGTTCGGGCTAAAAGTGAGGCCAACCGCCCTATGGAAAACTCAATGTTAAAAACACGTTTTGGGACCCCCCTTTTTTCTCCGCCCCCCCTGGACGAACACCCCCCAAATTTTCAGGGGCTGCTCAGAAACAAAATGTTCCATTTTCCAGAAAATTTCATCCAATTCCGTCCACAAACGCCAAAGTTATTAGACATAGAATTTTCAAAAATCCCATAGGGAAAAAATCCTAACTATATATACCTACTGGCGACCGCCAGTAGGTAATATATATATATATATTACCTACTGGCGGTCGCCAGTAGGTATATATAGTTAGGATTTTTTCTCTATGGGATTTTTGAAAATTCTATGTCTAATAACTTTGGCGTTTGTGGACGGAATTGGCTGAAATTTTCAGGAAAATGGCACATTTTGTTTCTGAGCAGCCCTTGAAAATTTGGGGGGGGTTCGTCAAGGGGGGGCCGAGAAAAAAGGGGGGTCCCAAAACGTGTTTTTAACATTGAGTTTTCCATAGGGCGGTTGGCCTCACTTTTAGCCCGAACGGCTGAATGGATTTGCACGAAACTTGGCAAAATTGTAGGGACTGGTAGCCCGATGTGCCTTTGCTAGGTCTCAATATATGTGCTCCAGTGGATTTTGAGAAATTAACGTTCAAAAAAAGATATATATCTGTAACAGCGGACCGGGCAGCGCTCCGGTTCGCGGACTTTACGCGTAACGGAACTTCGCGTAGCGAAGCTGATTGGCTCTCCGGCGTCTGTGAACATTCCAAACAGTCTGTAGCGGCCGCCATCTTGTCTCTCGGTAGGATCGAGAGACAAGAGGAGGCTAAAGCGAAGGGGCAAATGACCATAAGGGGGCATAGTAGATCCTCGCTGACCCCCTAGGTTTGATGTGGAGGTTTTAAAAGGGTCCCGCGGGGCAAAAAAAAATAATAATAATAATAATCGAACGGCTGAATGGATTTGCACGAAACTTGGTAAAATATTAGGGACTGGTAGCCCGATGTGCCTTTGCTAGGTCTCAATATATGTGCTCCAGTGGATTTTGAGAAATTAACGTTCAAAAAAAGATATATATCTGTAACAGCGCTCCGCTTCGCGTAACGGAGGTTTGCGAAGCTGATTGGTTCTCCGGCGTCTGTAAACATTGCAAACAGTCCATAGCGGCCGCCATCTTGTCTCTCGGTAGGATCGAGAGACAAGAGGAGGCCAAAGCGAAGGGGCAAATGACAATAAGGGGGCATAGTAGATCCTCCTTGACCTCTTAGGTTTGATGTGGAGGTTTTAAAAGGGCCCCGCGGGGCAAAAAAAAAATAATAATAATAATCGAACGGCTGAATGGATTTGCACGAAACTTGGCAAAATTGTAGGGACTGGTAGCTCGATGTGCCTTTGCTAGGTCTCAATATATGTGCTTCAGTGGATTTTGAGAAATTAACGTTCAAAAACAAGATATATATCTGTAACAGCGCTCCGCTTCGCGGAGATAAAATTATATCTGTATTACCTAGCTGTTGCTAACACCAGTTAGCGACGGCTAGTAGGAGATAGCGACCATCTTGGGCCCCACTTTGCATGTGAGTGATATTTATCACTAATGACATGCAAAGTGGGCATGCCAAGATGTTAGCGACTGGAAACAGTCGCTAACATCGCTATCTCCTATTATCAACTTTTGGAAATATTCGAGATAAGCGCGAATATCTCCAAAAGCTAGCACCTGCCCTGAGCAGTTCTTAGCCATGTTATCCAATGGGAGGTGGATAACATGGCTAAGAGCATTAGCTCGGTAATGCATGAATATCGCTGAGTTTTCAGCGATATTAATGCATTGCGGTCGTTTATTATCGTATTTGCGATAAACCTTGATAATAGCAAGGTTTATCTGCGATAATTTCTGACGATGCTTAGCGGTAAAAAAAATCGTTGCTAAGCATCGTTAGGGATAAATATCGCTTAACTTTGGTAATATGCCCCAACGTCTGTTAACGTTCGATTCGAAGGAAATCAGGAAGTGTTGAAAAACATTGTCTGCGCCATCTTGTCTTTTTTCAAATGCCACACTTTTGTCGTGCACGGCAGCCATTTTAGATGCCTTGACCAGACCCACTCTGTGCACGCTGTCGATCCTTAGCATGGCTCCCCACCCTCGCAAGCATCTCCCCCAGGCAGTGGTCACCCCCGCTCTCTGTCTTATGCATGGGTAATAAACCTCCCCCCATCTGCGCTGCTCTTCCCTGAGAATCACACCCTGTGCCCGCCCGACACCTCCCTTTCGCCCTATTCACTACCGCACCCTCTGACACTCCTTTTCCTCTGTGTCCGATTGTCCAGGCTATCAGCTAGCCCTGCAGATGTAGTTTATGGCCCCAGCTGTAAAGAATCACCCCTCTTCAAAGGAGTTATAGTAGATCAAGGCCCACACTCGATGAGATCCGTCACAGCAGACGCGTTCCTATTATCTGAAAACCATCCTGTATTGTGATTGGGGAGGGGACCGAGCCTGAAGCGGAAGATTCCAGGGATGACTCTTTGTACATCAAAGTTTTTACAATTATGTGTCACATTAAAAATATATAGCACTCCGACAAAGTAGTAAGATTATAAAACTTTAATAACTTATAAATATATACAAGAAAACAAAAATAGTAATAACATATAAACATTTTTAGGGAAAAACAACGAAGTAGCGGTCGGCTGTGCGAATAGTCCCAACGCAGCACAACGTCCAGATTTCCGGCGTGGGGCGTCGCGGGGGGTGGGTCATCAGTAGCAAACTGTTGTGCGAATAGTTCCAAGGCAGCAGAACGATGGCACCAAGGTGATGTCCAGTAAGTTGCCGCACTGGTTTTGGTATCCTACAATGCTGCTCCGAATAACGGCGTGGGGCGCCCTGGGGGAGGCGGCGTGAACGGGCCTCTCCAGGTGGAGTGTCATCTGTTGTAGTGGGGCGCCCCTTTACCGTTTCAGTTGCCATTCCGTCCGTTTTTGGTCCACTGTGTCAAAAGCCGCAATTCAGCTGAGTTTTGCCCACTCTTGCGGTGCAGCGATAGGCGGCTGTCACAGGACTCTCAAAATGGCGGCAGGCTCTTTCCTTTTTGGGCCTGGTCCACTGAAATGGCCCTGGGACACCTTGGAAATCGGACGCTTGTCTTCTAGGTCTTGGACCCCATTCTCGAAAGCGTCCCCTCCGCCTTGAGGATTCATCAAAAGTTTTGGGGGCCCCGACTCCTGTAGGCTTCTGGTGGGGAGCGGTTGCCATGATTGCTCGCGGAATGACCACGACGGAGCTACGAGATGGTGGTGCTCTCATGCTGACGCCAGCTTCAGTCTGAAACATCCAGAAACAAGGTGGGGCTTTCATCGTTTGGGAAAAAAAAAAGTTTTCATCCAATGAAAAGTGTTGTTTTTAGGTCATATGATCAAGCCTTCCATCATTAGGAAACCAAAAGTAAAATGAACCAATGAAAAGTTTTATAAACAAGTCACATGACCTGTTATGCGGCATAGGGTATAAAATGCGGAGAAAATACGTTGGCACGTGAGGCGGCGTCAGTAGCGGACCGATGTGCGAATAGGCCGAAGGCAATACAACGCGCCAAGATCCGGATGGCACCGAGGTGGTGTCCAGCAAGTTGCAGCACTGGTGTGGCCATCCTACAATGCTGAAAGTCGGCGTGGGGCGCCCCGTTGGCCTGTGAGTTTGAGTCAGTAGCGGACCGATGTGCGAATAGGCCGAAGGCAGCACAACGCGCCAAGATCCGGATGGCACCGAGGTGGTGTCTAGTAAGTTGCCGCACTGGTGTGGCCATCCTACAATGTTGAAAGTCGGCGTGGGGCGCCCCGTTGGCCTGTGAGATGGCGGCAGTAGCGGACCGATGTGCGAATGGGGCCAAAGGCAGCGCAACAATATTTTCGGAATAGAAGACACCACAAGGCGCTGAGATGCCAAGATCCGGATGGCACCGAGGTGGTGTCTAGCAAGTTGTGGCACTGGTGTGGCCATCCTAGAATGGTAAAAGTCGGCGTAGGGTGCCCTGTTGGCCTGTGAGATGGTGTCAGTAGCGGACTGATGTGGGAATGGGGCCAAAGGCAGCGCAACAATATTTTCTGACTGACACCACAAGGCGCTGAGATGCCAAGATCCGGATGGCACCGAGGTGATGTCTAAGTTGCGGACCGATGTGCGAATGGGGCCAAAGGCAGCGCAACAATATTTTCTGTATGGAAGATACCACTAGGCGTTGAGATGCCAAGATCCGGATGGCACCGAGGTGATGTCTAGCAAGTTGCTGTACTGGTGTGGTCATCCTACAATGCTGAAACTGCGGCGTGGGGCGCCCCATTAGTCTGTGAGATGGCGTCAGTAGCGGACCGATGTGCGAATAGGCCGAAGGCAGCACAACGCGCCAAGATCCGGATGGCACCGTGGTGGTTTCATAGTTGAGAGGCACTTCATCTGCAGTGGGGCGCCGAGATCCGGATGGCACCGAGGTGATGTCTAGCAAGTTGCTGTACTGGTGTGGTCATCCTACAATGCTGAAACTCGGCGTGGGGCGCCCCATTAGCCTGTGAGATGGCGTCAGTAGCGGACGGATGTGCGAATAGGCCGAAGGCAGCACAACGCGCCAAGATCCGGATGTCACCGTGGTGGTTTCATAGTTGAGAGGCACTTCATCTGCAGTGGGGCGCCGAGATCCGGATGGCACCGAGGTGATGTCTAGCAAGTTGCTGTACTGGTGTGGTCATCCTACAATGCTGAAAGTCGGCGTGGGGCGCCCCATTAGCCTGTGAGATGGCGTCAGTAGCGGACCGATGTGCGAATGGGGCCAAAGGCAGCTCAACAATATTTTCTGAAGAGAAGACACCAAAAGGCGCTCAGATTCCAAGATCCGGATGGCATCGAGGTGGTGTCTAGCAAGCTATGCAGTTGAGTTGTGTGCGCACTTGCGGCGAATAGGTCGAAGGCAGCATAACAATGTTTTCTGAATAGAAGACACCACAAGGCGTTGAGATTCGGTTACCACCGAGGTGATGTCTAGCAAGTTGCCGCACTGGTGTGGCCATCCTACAATACTGCTCCGAATAACGGCGTGGGGTGCCCGAAGGGGGGGGGGGGGAGGCGGCGTGAACGGGCCTTCCTAGTTGGAGGCTCGTCTGCTGTAGTGGGGCGCCCCTTTACCGTTTCAGTTGCCATTCAGCTGAGTTTCGGCTGCTCTTGATGCTACAGCGACAGGCGGCTGCAACAGGACTCTCAAAATGGCGGCCTGCTCTTTGGATTTGGGCCTGGTCCACTAAAATGGCCCTGGGACACCTTAGAACTCGGACGCTCGATTTTTTTTTCCTTTCCTGTACATGCAAAAAAAGGTAAATGCCCGGTACGTTACACGCTTCATCTGCCACGATGAACTCTCCAGAGGAACCGAAAAAAAATATAGTTATGGTAACTATACCATGCATCGTCATATGGAGAGGTGGCACCAATTAATTATAGTGCTGCATAAAAGAGAGATTTGGAGGAGAACCCCTGACCTGCTAGTACATTCATCAAAGAAGTGGCACTGACAGCATCAGAGGCAAGGGAAACGGTCCCAAATATTTAGAAGAACTTTGGAAAGATTAAAATGACATGGTTAGATTGTGGCAAATTAATTTCATGTGGACAGATGAGTGTTACTCTAATAAATACAGCATATGAACATCATCATAGTCGATGGTTGGTAGAGACATTTTGACTATATCCTGGACCTGCCCGTCCTCGTCCAAAATTGCGCCGGAATAAATGGGACTCGTAACTCCTTGTTGTGTACTGGTTGCAGAACCTTGAAATCATGAGATACGTATGCAGTTTTGAAGCACATGGCGGGCGGGGACGAGAATTGATTGAATATTTCGACATCCCTATTGATATTAAGTTCTGATGTGTTATTGATTACTGTACTATTGAATGTTTGAATTAACGTCACCCATGGTACTTGCCCGCAAATGTATATCTAGATAATTTTATTGGAACTGGCCCTGTCGTATTTTAATTATAAAATGTACGTCCACCGATTCCGTAACTGTTAGACACCTTAGTTCTTGCAACCTAATGGCCCGCCCGTTACGTTCCTCTACAGTGTAAATGTCTACTCATCATATACGATTACAGTTTGCTCCGTGGCGGGCCCACGTGGTTATAGGCTCGTATTTGTATAATGAAATTTTCACAATAAAGGTTTTTAAAAGAAAACATGGTAGTAGTATATACATTGGTAAAGTATTTAATAATAGTCACTGTTTTAGAATCATTAAAAGGCAAGTGAAATAAAGCAGACCAATTACATGAAGGGTAAAAGGTATAATACGAAGGAACGCAGTAAAGATAAATGGTCAAGGGCTGTTGTGTTTTCTATTCCTGCAACATAAAGTGATCGATAAGAATCTCATATTCAGGCGTATCGGCGACTAAGACAGCAGGTCGACCCTCTTTTGCTCAACGGCTCCGTCATGGGACGAAGAAACGCTCTTTTTCTCGAAAAAAGAATATATTTTACTTGCAGGACAGTTGTAAATTTTCCGGGAAAGTACATTAGCCTGGAACATTATAACATATATTTAAGAAAAAATAATGTTCGGAAGTAATAAAAAGCGTAATTTTTAGGTCATATGACCAAGCCTTTCATCATTAGAATAAGAAAAGTAAAATGAACCAATGAAAAGTTTTATTAACAAGTCACATGACTTGTTATGCTTACGTTACGCGCTGCGCGCCCCGGATGACTTCCGGATGCGCTAACGCGGCGCGTCATATGACGCATTACGCGACAACGCAGGTCCAGAATATAGTCAAAATGTCTCCACCAACCAGCGGTCGGAATACAACCCCTTTCAGCAGGCTAAATAGTTCTGTTAAATGACAACAGAAGGGACAGGCAACAAGAACCATCAGTCAAACAGGGGAGGGCTAGTTCTTCTCTACCGGGTTACATTGGGGCGCTACCGGAACTGATCGAATTGGTAGTCTACAGTGTTTCTGGATGTTTCAGACTGAAGCTGGGGTTAGCATGAGAGCAGTACCATTTCGTAGCTCCGTCGTGGCCATTCCGCAACCAATCATGGCAGCCGCTCTTTATCGTTATTTTGGGCGGGGTGGGTGGCGGAGCCGAGCTGTTTTGCAGCCATCATTGTGTGGAGTTCAGTTCATTTCACTAGTTTTGTATTTGTCATGAGGGGTTGTTCCTAATGTTTCTATTTTAGCGAGGTCAAAAAGAGATCCCGTTAGTGGCCTACTGATTTTGCTCGATTCCTTTTCTTTTTTTTTTTACACGATTTTTCGTTATCTGCAAAGACTAAACAGAGTATTGCGACTCTGTGTTTGTTTGTAAATAGAGAATGAACCAAAGAGAACCAATTCTAAAACAGTAAATACTTGGATAACAATCAATCAAATGGAGAGAGAAGCAGGCACGACGTATTACAACGGGGGCAAAGGCCTGCGTTAACTACCCTTCACTATGTGCAAAGAGAGAGTACTCCTAATAGAAATGAGGGGGGGGCACCATTCAAAGCAGATCAGTGTGCATAAACACGAAAATGTTTTCACTTACCACGTACTTGACATTCGACAGCTTATGATATTTGCTATTAAAAAACCATTGAAATTCACTGAAAAAACCATAGGTTATAGATCATATATAGTTAGGAATTAGCATTTACAAAACCTTGAAAATTCACTGAAAAAACCTTAGGTTATAGACCATATATAGTTAGGAATTAGCATTTAAAAAACCTTATTTTACTCACACAAAACCATTAAAATTCCATATATAGTTAGTTGCACTAACTATATATCGCGCACCCGCAATCCACTGCTGATGATGTCACATATTACATCATTCATGACATGGTCAGTGACATCACTGATGACATCACTGATGACATCTCAAATGACATCACTGATGACAACATCCAGTGATTATGTGTTTCTGTAAAGTTTAAATATGTTTTACATATTGAAGAATAAGTGGATGTATAAGTGTCTGAATGAAGGTTTTAGTAGGTGCGTGATTGACTGTATGAGTGAGTGATTAAATGCGTCTTACTAAATGCACGGGTTAGTGACTAAACTGTCTGAAAGTGTGCATCAGTATGTCTGTTGTTGTGCAAGCTGCTGCATGTGTTGATCAGTAGCTATATAAGTAGCTATATGGGTTATTGATTGGTTGCACAAGTATTTGTATGGGAGACTGAGTGTGTGTATGGCTGGCTGGGGGGTGTGTGACTCTGTGCAGATCAATGTGTACTTGTATCAGTGATTCTATAAGAGAGTAAGTATGTGTTAGTATATGTTTGAAAATGTAAGGTACTCTATGTTTAACTGTGTAGATTAGAAAATGGAAGTGTGATTGATTCTTTACAGGACTGACTAGGTGTGTGAGTAACTCCATGGATGAGTGGCAGAGTGTGAGTGTCTGTATAGGTGTATGAGTGCATATGATAGTGTTGTAAAGATGAGTGATTGTATGTATGAATGATTGTATGGGTGAATGAGTGAATGTGTGTGTAGACATAGGAATCAGTGAGTGCGTATGTAGTAACTAGTATTGGTGTGTCAATGGTTTCAAAAATTATACTCTGTATTTAACACTGGGTGTAAAAGAGGTTATATTAAAGTGTGAGGAGATGCATTGTATTGTCACATTAATGATATCATCATTGATGTGACCATTGATGTCAAATGAGATATCATCAGTGATGTCATTTGAGATGTCATCAGTGATGTCATCAGTGATGTCATTTGAGATGTCATCAGTGATGTCATCAGTGATGTCACTGACCATGTCATGAATGATGTAATATGTGACATCATCAGCAGTCGATTGCGGGTGCGCGATATATAGTTAGTGCAACTAACTATATATGGAATTTCAATGGTTTTGTGTGAGTAAAATAAGGTTTTTTAAATGCTAATTCCTAACTATATATGGTCTATAACCTATGGTTTTTTCAGTGAATTTTCAAGGTTTTGTAAATGCTAATTCCTAACTATATATGATCTATAACCTATGGTTTTTTCAGTGAATATATATATATATAAAACACCAAGTTCCTTGCAGAAAGGAATTCAATGCGCACTCGGGTAGAGGGTAGAAAACACCAAGTTTATTCTCAAAAGTCGCTACGCGTTTCGAGACCCACCGGTCTCTTGATCACACGATACTTTTTTGTGTCTACCGCTACATGCATAAATAAAGTTTCAAAGTGAGTGAAATAAGTAAACATAGAAGAGGCATAATCAACCATACGATGTTCGTTCAAACCATGGCGGCGATCTTACAGTGGGGTGGTTTTGGCGTTTCTTAACAATCATAGTACTGCATTGAAGTATACATTTCTTTGATTGTCCCATTATGTTTTCAAAATATGCTACAATTCTGATGCATACACTTTACTACGACCAGTGTCCATATTCTGTGCATATTGACCAAGTCCTGCAACAACTAGTTACTTTTTCTTATATAACTGTACATTGCAAATCTTGCCTTTAATTGCCATACATATACCGTATATTTTTACAGCTATATATAACCAACCAGTGTTTCCAATTTCTCATTGTTTATACCACTTTGGCTCTGTCTACTTAGGGACGACTTTGTCTTGAGTTTTAATGAAAACCCTAATTTTATTAGGACTAGTGCCCTATGTTTAGTTGTTTGGAAATTATCCCTAACCATACTTGCAACAACAAGTGTCCACATTTTAAAGCAATGTGGTAGCGGAAAAAATAATAAAGTAAACCAAATAAAGTTATTCCGCTAAGTTATTAACCCAAGTGGATCCATCTACTGCGCGCAGTTAAGGCCTGGCTAAGTCGCAAGCGCCTACTCCACCACCTCTTCAGCTGTTGAGAGGGAACATCATTTCTGTATTCGGACTAGTGCCCAGTGACTCATATGTATAGCAAACTATATGCATACTATTAACCTTATAGACGAGCAATACTCTATGCTCTGAGATATACGGTCATAATTCATGCCTCATAATTTTCTAAAAATTTCAAAAGAGATACACCCATAGAATTTACCACTGTGCCCAAACTTGTGATGATAAAGTGAATTTTTTGGAACTAAACTGTGCAGTATATTCATTATCAATGAACATAGTTTACCACGAAAGTTCAAAAAAATATAGTGCAGAATTTTAGCCCTTTACTTCTCGTCTTTGACTTAGCCGTGGGCTCGTTCTTATGAAGAAAAGGGTAGGAAGCCGTGCATCTTTGTAAGAGTGAGTAGTAAAAGGCCCCTTCCTTTTCCTCCTGTGAATTAAACAGAATAACAAAAATTGTTAAAAACCATATTAAAATCTATGTATTCATATAATCATCACATTTTCATATGAAACAGACTTATTACTGACTACAGGATTTAGACTTTCATCATGTTTCATGTAGGTGGGTTGCTAGTTCTTCGTCAAGATTGTGCCCACCTGGGAATCTAGTCTCGAGCTGCATTATCCAGTTGGATTCTCTTTTTCTCAAGGCAATGAGTCGGTTACCCCCTCTGACGCTTGTGTGTACTTGTTCTAGGGCAAAGTATTTCAGGAGAGTATTGTCCGACTGATGATGTGTCTGAAAGTGACGGGCTATGGGGTCGTTTTTGTCTATGTGAGTGATTGCACGTAAGTGTTCTTGGACTCGTTTTTTGGCCATGCATATGGTACTCCCTACGTATTTTAGTTTGCAAGGGCACTCTAAAACATATACCACATAGTTGCTACTGCACGTGAGGAATTGTTTGATGTTATGTTTCTTCCTAGAGCCTGGTATCTCAACTTCTTTTACCATAGTACTAGACGTACACGCCCGACAGTGACCACAGGGATAGAAGCCTTTGAGATTGTGTGAACAGGCCATGTTTTTAGGGCTGATGTCCCCTTTTACCAGAATATCTCTAAAACTTTTGCCCCTTCTGTAGGTGACTGACGGTCGGTCCCCTAATGTTGCACCTATGATATTGTCACTTTTCAAGACATTCCAATTGTCTGCTAGCACTTTATTCACCTTCCTTGAGTCTTCATTAAAGGTGGTGATGAGCCTCGTGATGGATTTTATTTCAACCTCGGGCATTTTAGGTTGTAAAGTGCTATCTCTCGTTCTCTGATTTACTTTGGTTACAGCTTTATTCAGAACCCAATCTGGATAGCCTCTCTCACGAAATCTGTTGAGCATGGTGGTTTTTTCTAACTCATAGAGACTATCTTCGCTGCAGTTGCGTTTAGCTCGTAGGAGTTCCCCGTATGGGATACTCCATTTGAGACTTTCTGGGTGGGCACTCTGGGCATGGAGTAGGCTGTTACCTGCAGTTTCTTTCCTATATAATTGGGTTACGAGACGACCATTTTGTACTATGACCTTGGTGTCCAGAAACTCAATACTCTCAGTACTGGTGTTCAAAGTGAGTTTTATATTGTAAGGATTATTGTTCAGTTTGTTAACAAAATTTTGGGCTTCCTCTTTGGATCCGTTCCACACTACGAATAAATCGTCTATGTACCGGATCCAGGTTATAACTTTGCTGAATTCTGTACCAAGCAGATGATCTTCACGGATCTCCTCCTCCCACTTCCCAAGGAACAGATTCGCTAGGCTCGGCGCAAAACTAGAACCCATGGCAGTCCCACGTATCTGCCTAAAAAGATCCCCATTGAACATGAAGATGTTATTCTTCAAGCATGTTCTTAACATTTCCACAATCATATTTGTATGGTCCAGGTATGCTATATCTCTTTCCTGCATATAATGTAGACATGCTGTTATACCTTGCTCGTGATCAATTATAGTATAGAGTGAGCTCACGTCCATGGTCATAAGGGTGAGCCCTTCCTCCCAATTAATTGTGGTGATTTTATTCAGGAAGTCCTTAGTATCCTCAATGTGTGACGGCAGTGCATTGACGTAATCTCGCAAAAAATGATCGATGTATTTAGAGATATTTTCGTTTACACTGCCTATTGAGGACACTATGGGTCTCCCTGGTGGTCTCCTCGGGTCTTTATGTACCTTCGGTAGAAGGTAAAAAATAGGTAGCTTGGGGTAGTCTTTTTTAAGAAAACAATATTCATGCCATGTGATGAGTCCCTCATTCTGCCATTTTTCCAAATTCTCCCATGTTCTGGTAATACATTGATTATATTGCGTGGTGTTACTTTTGCAGTAATAGTTGACATCATTCAACTGTTTTTGTGCTTCAGCAATATACATTTCCCGCCCCCAGAGTACTATGTTGCCTCCCTTGTCTGAGGGTCTGATGACAACAGATTTGTCCTCTGCTAACGACAAGATGAAATCTCTTTGTGATTTTGTAAGGTTGAAATTGTGTTTGCTGTTATTGGCACTTTTGTGTTTCTGTTTTAACAGTTCCTTGGTCACAACCTCATGGAAAGTGTCTATACTGTCATGTGGCATGATGGGACAAAATACCGATTTAGGTCTAAACTTTGTGTGTGCTGCCATATCAGTTTTCAAGGCATTTGAAGTACTACATTCCAAGTCAACATTGTCTTCATCTGGTACATCACCTAACTCATATACAGTATGCAACATTTCATTGTCCCCTACAGTGAGTTGAATACCCTCGGAAAGTTCCAGTTCATTGTCTGGCGGTTTTCTATTAAACATTGTGTGCCATTTCTTCAGTTTCAATTTCCTTACGAATTTAAAAATGTCAACTCTGGTATTCGAGTAATTGAACAATTCCGTTGGACAAAACGTTAAACCCAAACATAGTGTACTTTTCTCAGAGTCATTAAGAGGTCTATCAGAGAGGTTAATGATAGTTTTATTTACCATATTCATATCCATCATTGTTTTCCCTTTTTGGGGCCACCACGTACGTTTCCCATGGCCTTTTTGTTTGTTGTATCTTTGTTTTGCTTTAAGGCGTCTCTTTTTGGAGCGCCCCTGCCTCTTGGTCTTCCCCTTGCTCGGCCACGTTCTTGGCTCCTCTGTGGCGGGTTCTCCTGTATCTGTGTTTCTTTCTTTTTCCACCGGGATCTGAGAACTCGGAACTCGTCTAAAAAAGTAGCCTGTTTTTTGGTGACTACTACATCTGACATTGTGCTGGTGGTTTGGACGGATCCCTCTGTATCTGAATCTGTGACCGATGTTAGTTCTTGGTGTTCTTCTACACTTTCCACAAGAGAGATTTCATCATTTTTATCTTGTTGTTGTTGTTTGTATAAATGATCATATTTCGGGCTGTATGTGAGAATCCTCCCACTCTCATAATTTCCACAGTCTCTGTGTAACTTGCGTTGTTTCCTGTATTTTATATCATCTTCATATCTTTTCAATTTGTTTTTTAATTCTTCCCTGAATTTTGTGATCCTGTCACTCTCTGGGCTCTTTTTCCACTCATCTTCTATTTCCTTTAGCTCCATTAATATTTTTTCACGGTCTTCCCATGCATATTTTATCAAAATACATAACATGTTTCTTGAGCTGTTAGATGAGTTGGTTGCCCATTCTTGTAACATTTGGGGGTTCATCGCTTCATGTGAGGGAGTAATGTAGATACGTAAGCCTCGTGGGACCATTTCTTTGTCCACATAATCTTGTAGCGAGATAGCTTCCCACCATTTAGATGTTTCTTGTTTTTTTAACTTTTCATAACGTTTGAATGTCGTTATCAGGTTGTCACTTTCTGGTTGTTCTGTTGTAGTTTTTCCTCCTGTTGTTTTTCCTGGTGCTCTGGCAAATAACGCCTGTGCCTCCTTGCGTCTAGCCCCCTCCTCTTCCATTCTGTCAGTTTGATGTTGTAAGTCTGTGGTAAATACTCGCGTTGTTCTTGCTTGCACGTTGTAGCGAAGCACTGGAAACCGCAAACTTAAACGGATGCGGTTCGTGTTTTATATGGTGAATCTACCCTCTATCCCCACTTTATAGTAAGTGGTTCCTGAATGCCACAATAATAATGCCAAAGACGACAAAATGTGGAATTTTACTGTTCGTTGTCAAAGTCTTTGCACACACTTCCTCTTCACATCTGGGGCGATCCCCTTTCTGTAAATGTGCTTGGCAAATATTTGACTGTTTTAAAATGTGGCCCTCAGCACTCCACAGGTTTACTACACAACCCGCACCGCTATGAGGAGGATTCGCCGAGCTGTAAGGCGACAGCGTCTCCCTCTCTTCGCTATGCCAGGTATAGAGCTTACCTTCGTGCTGTCCGGGCGCTTTCAATTCGACGCGTTTTCACTTGTCGCCTCAGTGGAGATCCACCCTTGCTTCTGTGGCCGGCATCCCATTCATCCTAATTCGTCCAAAACACCAAGAAGGATCCTTCGTGAATGGTTCCCATGGTCAGGTGGCGCATGTTCCGGCCGGACCCATAACGCCGGTAAATTTTGTAAAACACCAAGTTCCTTGCAGAAAGGAATTCAATGCGCACTCGGGTAGAGGGTAGAAAACACCAAGTTTATTCTCAAAAGTCGCTACGCGTTTCGAGACCCACCGGTCTCTTGATCACACGATACTTTTTTGTGTCATTTGAGATGTCATCAGTGATGTCATGAGTGATGTCACTGACCATGTCATGAGTGATGTAATATGTGACGTCATCAGCAGTGCATTGCACGCGCAAGTTATAGTGAGTCCAACTAACTATAACGTGGGAATTTCAATGGTTTTATGCGAGTAAAATTTCCACCTAACTATAACTGGTGTGAAACCTATGGTTTTTTCAGTGAATATATATATATATATACTTATAAGAATTTAGGGATTTGCCATAATTATCATTCTTTGTGGTTTTCTTTCTCCTTGCTGCTTCCTTACCATCATGGTAAGTGGAATTGGTGATGTCAAGAGGTGGACTAAATTGTTCATGGCTCTGATCCTAAGAAGTTGTCCCACCAGCATGAGTCTTGACAGGGTGAGACTGCTTTACATGGATCCTAGGGTCCGCAAAGATGGCATCATGTCAGATAGCTGGGCGGTGGAAAGGAGCAATCAACAGTCTGTCACCTCTTGCCACTGCTGTTTGTCCTTGCACTGGAGCATTTGACGATCCTCTTACGGAAGCAAATTGGCACCTTGGGTCATATGGGCGGGGGAATCCCTTTAAGTGATTTCTTGATATGCAGATGATGCTTTGATCTATGTTTGATCCCCCAGGGAGGCAGTGCCACTGCTGATGAGGCATATAGCTGGTTTTGGCGCAGTATCCGGTATGCAGATTAATGTCCAGAAGATGCTGTTATTCCCATTGGGGGGACTCATGGCAGTTCCTCGGGGGCAGCTCCCCGAACTTGGAATCCAGTGGGAGACGGAGGACTTCTGTTACCTAGGAATTATGGTTATCCACACAGAGCCTACTGATCAACGCCTAAATGTGGAAAAAATTCTGTAGGGCCTTTCCAAAGCAGTAGAATTCTAGAATACAGTACCTCTATCGGTAAGGGGCCAGGTGGTGAAAGCTAAGATGGTTTTCTACCCGAGGTGGCTATATATGGTTCTGAATCCATCGTATCCACTTGGTCCAGGGCTATTTTAGATTGTGAATAGCCTGTTTATCGCTCCGGTATGGGCACAGAAGCGAAGCAGAGTCACCTTACCAGTGCTGAAACAAGACATAGAAAAGGGAGGAACTGCACTACCAGATATACAGCTTTATTATTACGAAGCACATCTGCTGCATGCTTCTAGGTGGCTGGTGGATTCCACTAACTGGTAGAAACGCCTCCTGTGAGGAGAAGTCGTTGGCATTAAACTCAATATTTTGTCTAAACACTGGCAGAGATGTGCTGTCTTACCAAGCATTGAATGGTAGTAAGAGAGGCCGCAGTTGCTTTTTCGTGGAGTCTCCCTTTCTATGGGCAATCAAAGACTGAAACATAAGAGACCGTTGCAGTGAGCAGTTTTTGACAGATTGGTTCATCAACTACTCCATAGATGTATTTGTGCCATGGTCCCTGTCACAAGAGTTACAGTAACTTTACATTGAAAATACAAATGTAATACAGGTTTTAATATTATGGCCTACTGATATCCCAGTATTGATTTCAGGTGTTCCATATTTTCTGATTACCCATTAACCACTTCGACGCTAATGACAAAGCAAGCTCGTCATGGGCGTTACCTGCGCTGCGCTCATGACGAGCTGGCTTTGTCATAAACAGGCCAATTTTTATTTATCAGCGCACAGCGGGAAAACGCGGTAGCGCTCATTAGGTTAAAATGGCATATTGGTCTTTGCAACCTGAACAAAGGTATTTTACATTTCTTCTTTTTTTCAAGAGCATCCTTAAACAATCTGATTTGGATCATTCAACTGAGGACTCATTATGTGATATCCGGCAAGGCATAATGGATGTATAACCTATGTTAATTGGTTTCTTCAATTAGCAACAGAGTCTGCTTAGGGTGAAAGAACACAAATTATATCGGTTTGTATGTTAGCTGAAGACCGGGTTAGTTTGATCTCATCATCCAACTTCATTTTTTTAACTTATTGTTTTGTCCCTATTAATTGAGCATAGACTTCAGAAAAGAAGCAAGAACAAAAACACATTTAGTGGGGGAAAGCCTACTTTTTCAATAATTCCATCTATTTGCCAACCAGACATTTGTGTGGATCCATTGTCTCAAGTGGAGCCCAAGCAGATATGGGCTGTCATTGGCCCGTTGACATTGGACGAACACGAATGCTAACAAATGCTGGATCGAGTCACTACATTGGAGATTCTGGCCATATGATTCATGCCTGTTCTATATGTACTCAAAAGGATTTGGTTAAAATTCAACAAAACAAAACAGATCCGGTGTGCATTGCTCCTTTATATTGGAATTTCAACAAGTGGTTGAAACACTAATGTTTCTTATATCAATAATCTTGAGAACTGAAGAATGTTAGACTATTCATTCTTCAGCGATGTTGGATGATGGAGCATGCAGAATGTTTATTACCTTATATTGGCCAATTAAAAACAATATTTCTAAATAAGCTAAGAAGATGCCAGAGGCAGCTCAAACTGTTGACTGTTCGCCATTGGCTTTGGGCCCTCCAGAGAAGGCTTCTCTACTGTTATAATTTTTATTTGGAGGCTATACAATAGTGATTCCTTTGGATCTTTGGATTCCTCTTGTAATTATGGATTTCTCTTCTAATTATGATGTCATTTTTTAATCCCTTGCCTGCAAGGCACAATCAATGCATCAGTTAGGTGCTAGAATGATAGCATTATCACTGTTTTACCATGACTATTTTCCTCTTTCTATATGCGCTGCAGAATGCAGAACTTGTGGAAAGAGGTATTAACGAGGAGAGATAAAGATATTTCTCCTCATTATGCCTCTCTTCGGAAGGCAGAACATTTTGATGCATTCCTACGTTTAACAAGGATAGATGCTTGTGAACAGAAATACTCTAACCATTGAACGCCTCCCTGGAGAAGACTAACACAGGGCAGCAACTTGCGCTACCTTGCTTTACTCCAGATATACTAAGCCACACACAGCCACACAAGGTGACCCGCTGTGGCTTGGTAAATATCATTTTAGGTTTTGCGTTGGCCTTGCACTACATTGCACGGCGCACAAACGACACAAAACTTTAATAAATATGCCCTATGGTATCCCAATTAGGTTAAAAATGCAGCAAGGCACAGTGCAAATAATTATGCACAACAATCACAATCTTATCTAGTTTGCCACTGAACCATCCTAACTAAGCCTTTTAACAGCCATTATATATCTTTCCCCGAGGGGGTGTAAATTACCCAACATGTGTGTTTGTGACAAAAATTGCAAGCCCACTGATGCCCTTCCTATTTGTTTGTTTCTTTGTGAAGAGCATGGTTCCAAAAATCTTTTATAGCCATGAATGTAAATAAAGCTTTCTGCCACAGTTTCATGCAGAAATATTATTTTGTATATACAAAGAAAATCAGTACATTCGGGATCTGTAGTGATACTGGTGAGAAACTGATGCGTTGGTAACTGGAAACTGTGTAATGCGCAGATTTCTACTCATGTAATTCAAGTTTATGATTTATTTTGTAGCCCTGATGAACTAGAGGTTCATGTTCTTGTGCCTAATGACGAAACACATGTTGGTTACGAGATTGACCGAATTGACTACTGGATGTATTGAAGTCATCTAATTTCATGTGAAGAAGAAAGTATAAAAAGACAAAGAAGTGGAGGCAGCACCAAATTGCAAAGTAATTTGCAGGAGACCAAATTTGCAAAAATAGATTTATCTTTTATTTTATTTTTTTCAAAGTGCACAAGACAGCCAACGCGTTTCGCTCCCCAACCATGGGAGCTTCGTCAGGGCAAAGTTCAAAAGATATTAAGTCCAATGTCAGTACGATGTAGAGTATGAATAACGAAGACGGATAGTACCGATATGGTGGTACAGGTACTAATCAAGAATGCCGTAATGTAGCTATGTGGGGGGCCGTAAGGTCTCTTGAATCGAGTAATATCAATTTGACATCAGTGAATATTTTTTAGATTCCTTTGTGATGTCACAGAACAAGTTCAAAAACAGACAGTCCTTGATAAGCCGCTGTTACGAGTAACTCGGACGGAGTTCAACGTGCGTAGAGGCCCCCGACGCTTGACTGATTCTGTCGGGGGCCCCTACGCACGTTGAACTCCGTCTGAGTTACTCATAACAGAGGCTTATCAAGGACTGTCTGTTTTTGAACTTGTTCTGTGACATCACAAAGGAATCTAAAATATATTCACTGATGTCAAATTGATATTACTCGATTCAAGAGACCTTACGGCCCCCCACGTAGCTACATTACGGCATTCTTGATTAGTACCTGTACCACCATATCGGTACTATCCGTCTTCGTTATTCATACTCTACATCGTACTGACATTGGACTAAATATCTTTTGAACTTTGCCCTGACGAAGCTCCCATGGTTGGGGAGCGAAACACGTTGGCTGTCTTGTGCACTTTGAAAAAAAGAAAATAAAAGATAAATCTATTTTTGCAAATTTGGTCTCCTGCAATTTACTTTGCAATTTGGTGCTGCCTCCACTTTTTCTTCAAACTATCTATCTGGGATTCCAGTGGGACCGAACCGCAGCAGGTCTTGGAGGTTGGACAGCACATAAGAATTTGGACTACTTTATGGGACTTTGGAAATTTGAGGTGCTTTTGCTTTGATCCGCTGTGGAGATTTTTCTGTTTTCTAAAAAGACAAAGAAATATTACTGTATTTATGTTCTGACAACATTGAACAATGGGTTGCTCAGGGGTCTCATTAAAGTATTCAAACTGGGGATTTCGATCTCATCATTCTTGAGGGTGTTGGTGGCCACCCTTTCTCCTTGGAGCACCAGAGGATTATTTAAGATTTACATGGGGATACTTACAGGTTTGAGCAATCAATAAACTTGCCATTGGGACTTTTTGCTCTTAGTTTGTTAAACAATCTCCAGTGACAGATACATTAAAAAATAAAGACCTGTCCATTTTCCTTTTACCTGCTGGTCTGTCAGCCTGATAGCGGTACACTTTTCTTGAATTGTCAGCAATGCGTGCTACTGACGCATCAGTTCGGCATCATCAAGGCCATTCCATCTCAGTGGGTGATGGCAGCAGTGAGTCGGGTCTATGCTGCATTATGCTGGTTTATTCAGTACACAAGAATAGCACTGTTTGGTGTCTGCATGAGTAACTTGCTTAAATGAATGTTTTAAAGCACAGATTAATCTTAATATAACTGTTTTTAAGGAAACAACATTAAATACAAGGAAGTAGGGTGCTCCTAAATTTCATCTTGATACCCACTCCCACGGCAAGAAGCAGCAAGACCCAAGTAATCGTTGACCATTGTGCTACAGCTTCACAGATACAGAGTAACATCATTAAATATATCTAGGCAACAGGACACTGCTGATACATTGATAAAAAGGCAAACTCCCTAAGCATTGGGACCAAATAACCATGTTTTCAATGCCTTCCTAAATTTACCAAAGAATGCTCAAGGTGGTAAAATTTTCAAGTCCTTAAATGTTAGGCACCCAACCAATGTCCGAATGTATTTCCTTCTGGAATGAGTAGTTTGGTGATAAAAAGTTCATTTATTGAATAGAAGGTGAGTTAGTAGGCTTTGTATATGTTCTCCCAATTGAAAATAAGTTTATGTGAGTGATTGAGCTTGCAAGAGCCAATTCTCTTTCATATTGTATGTATTATAATGCAAGTAGTACATTTAGGTATGGCATAACGTCATGTACAGTAGTTCTGCAATTCTCTGACACCTATGATTTAGGTGCCATAAATGAGAGTGGATCACATTTGCTCCATTGAGGAATAGCAGATTCATGATGCTTTTTCAATCTACTACATTATCAGATAGCAGACTATTCTTTGCTCGCTGTTAGTAATTTTACTATGACAATTTGAGAAACACATTATATCATACACTCAGTTGTTCACTAGGCCTATGAGCCACCTGTAGTGAGTGATACGAGTGGATATTCAAGTTACTCGTAGAACTACACTCACCTTGGCAGGCGGTGTGGATCTGTGCAATCACACAAATTGGGTCCTTATAATCATATGGTCATTTACATCAGATACTCTGTGAAAAATCTCAATACATATGGATTTTGCTTCCTTCAGGTATTGTTTCAAAAAGCACAGACAAGACATAACCAGTGTATGCTACCTATCTTGACAGTGTACATTCTTTTGCACACTTTATTATAATTGTAGTAATGAAGTCCTTATAATACATCCTAAGGCAGTCATTTGACTCAGCTTCTTATCTGAAATGCCTCAACATTGCAATACGAGGATGATCCCAACTTAGTAAGCTTTATTAGAAAGACTTCTGGCTAAATAAAAAAAGACGGTACAAAAGGGGGTGGTGATGGACGGAGCATCTGAATCAATCAAACACTCACACCCAGTCAAAAGATCTGGGTTGAATCCATCACCGTTCTTTAGCCCACTCTGCCACCCCAGTTCAGACATGGCTATATGCAAATCAGTCTGACCCTGTGCCTCATGGGAACAGTCCAGTCCGAACTGCCAAGCCATGTCTTCCCTGGACCGGAAACAAGCTTCCGAGGATCAGTTTCTGGCATTCCAGCCGTCTTCAGCCCGGCTTGCTTGAACCCAGTGGCAAAGTGAGCAAGGGACTCACGTCTGAGCATACCCTGCCACAATTATGGCGCCCAAAAGCGGTACAAAAGGGGGTGGTGATGGACAGAGCATCTGAATCAATCAAACACTTACACCCAGTCAAAAGATCTGGGCTGAATCCATCACCGTTCTTTAGCCCACTCTGCCACCCCAGTTCAGACATGGCTATATGCAAATCAGTCTGACCCTGTGCCTCATGGGAATAGTCCAGCCCGAACTGCCAAGCCATGTCTTCCCTGGACCGGAAACAAGCTTCCGAGGACCGGTTTCTGGCATTCCAGCCGTCTTCAGCCCGGCTTGCTTGAACCCAGTGGGAAAGTGAGCAAGGGACTCACATCTGAGCATACCCTGCCACACTTTTTTGCGCCAGGACGCCCCTTTGCTGGGGCAGCTGTGCGCGGTACAAATAAAAATAACATAACATAACATAACATAACTTATGGCGGCCAAACGTGGTACAAAAAACTCCCTAAGCATTGGGACCAAATAACCATGTTTTCAATGCCTTCCTAAATTTTCCAAAGAATGCTCAAGGTGGTAAAATTTTCAGGTCCTTAAATGTTAGGCACCCAGCCAATGTCCGAATGTATTTCCTTCTGGAATGAGTAGTTTGGTGATAAAACGTTCATTTATTGAATATAAGATGAGTTAGTAGGCTTTGTATATGTTCTCCCAATTGAAAATAAGTTTATGTGAGTGATTGAGCTTGCGAGAGCCAATTCTCTTTCATATTGTATGTATTATAATGCAAGTAGTACATTTGGGTATGGCATAACGTCATGTACAGTAGTTCTGCAATTCTCTGACACCAATGATTTAGGTGCCATAAATGAGAGTGGATCATATTCGCTCCATTGAGGAATAGCAGATTCATGATGCTTTTTCAATCTACTACATTATCAGATAGCAGAATATTCTTTGCTCGCTGTTAGCAATTTTACTATGACAATTTGAGAAACACATTATAACATACACTCAGTTGTTCACTAGGCCTATGAGCCACCTGTAGTGAGTGATACGAGTGGATATTCAAGTTACTCGTAGAGCTACACTCACATTGGCAGGTGGTGTGGATCTGTGCAATCTCACAAATTGGGTCCTTTTAAAAATATGATCAATTACATCAGATGCTCTGTGAAAAATCTCAATACATATGGATTTTGCTTCCTTCAGGTATTGTTTCAAAAAGCACAGTCAAGACATAATCAGTGTATTCTACCTATCTTGACAGTGTACATTCCTTTGCACACTTTATTATAATTGTAGTAATGAAGTCCTTATAATGCATCCTAAGGCAGTCATTTTTATGCCTCAACATGTCAATACGAGGATGGTCCCAACTTAGTAAACTTTAATAGAAAGACTTCTGGCTAAATAAAAAAAAGAGGCACAAAGCTATACTCTCTTTTAATATCTAAAATTAAAGATCATATTTGTGCAATGAAGGACACCTTAACACAGGTGCAATGCTCTGAAATTGTAAACAAGCTATTTAAATAGTAGATAATACAGTTCTCCTTTGGAAAGTTGCAGCCCTACACCATAAATGCACTGAATTTGCGTCCAAGTTTCACATTCTTTGTTTATAGGAAACTTGGTCAGTGGACCCAATCCATCACAATGGTTTTAAAACATATCACTGTCCAGCAATTCCGTCAACTGTGGGAGACCCAAAGGGGGCTTGTGTATCTACATGTCAAACATGTTGGCTCCCTCGAATATCCCAGGGATCACTAGAGTGTTTTATCATATTATTACTCTTCAAATTACGCCATTGAAAACTTTCACAACAATGCTTGTACACAGGATATTATTACAGTCCTCCATCAATTAGACTACGATCTGGAGTCAGCTTCCCCATCGGATGTTGGGATCCAATTATTTTATGGGGCGATGATTTCAATATACGCCTTTGCCTTCAGCTATCTATTAAGATATGTGGGATGGTGTCTCCTGATAATAGTGATATTACCCACGACTCTCATTCAGAGAATGGGGACCTGTGAAATGATTTACTAAACACAACCTGTGTTTTTATGTACTCAGCTGTACTCCTGTTACAGTCAGGAGTACCTACAATGGTAGGGTGTCAAATTAGCGTGATAGACTTTTTATTATTTCCTCAACGTTATCCAGAGCTGGTTTTAGATTTTTTATCAACAAAATTGCAATCAGCAATCATTTCCCCCAAAGTTTTGCTCAGAATACCAACCTCCTTACAAACTGGGGGGATGCAAATAGAGTGAATGCAGTAGAGAATATTGACATCTCCCATCATAATGGGTATGCACTGAGATGGTCTCTGGTGAAGCCATCCAGTTTCCTAGAAAAATGTATTCTCAAAGAGAGAGTAGCTTTTGAAACGTGTTTATACGAGTCTACGGGGGAGCATTATTTTATTTTGGCTTTCTATTTGATAAAAAAGGCATCAGAGAAGGGCTTAGTGTCAACCAGAATAAAGTGAGGACTGGTCACTTTGGCTGGTTTGATTAAGTATGTACAAAAGCCCTCAGTAGTTTAAAATGAGCTCTAGCCAAACAACCTAGATCCACTCATGAGGTTCGGGAGCGTAGACATGCATACAAACTCGCTATTAAACAACAACAAAAAAGTCTAAAGGAAGAGAGGCGTGGAACCTATTACTCAAGGCCAGTCTGACTAATGATAACATCACATTTTGGAGTATCATTAATTCTCCTTCTTTTAACACCGCTGATTGTCCACGAATAGAGCTAGTCATTTTACTAATTTATATTCTTCTCAGGAAGATAACGCAACTCCCATTCCCACTGCATCTGCCGCTATCGTTCCTGCCACTTCTTTATCTCAGAATAACTGGAATTATCCTCACTTTTCCTTAGATGAAGTAGTTCAGGCTCTGAGGGCAAGTAAAGGTGGTAAAGCCCCGGGCCCTAACGGAATTCCCATTGATCTGTTCAAATCTAATATTGATCTCTGGGGCCCCATCCTTACCTTGCTCTTCACAGCCTGTCGGAACCAATGATTTTTTTCTAGTTGGCATGATTTTCTCATTATCACTATATTTAAAAAGGGAGACCGTAACAGCACAGCACAATACAGGCCTATTTCTCTTCTGAATTCTTTAGTTAAGGTGGCTGGACATATCCTTCTAGGCTGACTGCAGGACTGAGCAGAGCCTCATAATATCATTTTTTCGGATCTGCAGTATGATTTTAGGCCAGAATTGGGGACCACAGAACAGGCCATTAATCTGGACCTACTTATTGGAAAATACGTGCACAGCAAAGAAGGTAATCTGTGTTTAGTATATGTACATTTATCTTCTGCCTTCGATTTTGTGGTACAGGATAAACTATGGTCAATCATGGCTAAAATGGGCATAGACTGTACTATTGTTAACTTTCTCAGAGATCCGTACGACCTAAGACAGGGTAGAGTACATTATGGCCTTAACGGCACTTGTACCCAGCAATTTAAAAAAGGAAAAGGGGTACGTCAAGGCTGCGTGCTTGCCCCCTTTTTGTTTAACCTCTACCTTTTTTTATGTTTGAGAGCTTTATTGAAGTAAAATAGTCAATACAAGAAGGTGACAACAGCAGAGCAAAATGAGAAGGGGGGCAGGCATGGGATAAATAGAAACATAGTCAGCTGGTGGCACAATGAAAAACCAAAGCATTTTTTACAGAGTTTGTTTGGGGGGGGAGGAGAGGGGAAGGGAGGGAAGTGGAAACAATGCTAATACATTGAAGAATAGATTATAAAATATAAAAGCATGGTAATTGTCAGCAATAAAGTACAGTAAATGCACAAATAACTAGAAGAGATGTGGAATAAGAACGTTAGCAAAACATGAGGAAAGAAGAGAAACTACAATTAGTGAAATCTAAAACAACTGTTCAAGGAGGCTTAAAATTGTCAGAGGAGAGCGGAGTGTATGTCTTTTTGGCGGATTGATCTAAATATAGTGTAAGAGGTAACCAATAAAGTTCAACATTGCGAGAAGGTTTGCAGGTGGAAGCAAAGGCAACATCCAAGCGATGAGAATGACATAATAGGTTCCACCAGCAAATTATGGAGATCTTGGTCAAAGACTTCCAATTGGAAGCGATATGTTGGAGTGCAAGGGCCAGCATAAGGTCAAGAATACCATGGGAATGCGGAGGGAGGTCCAAAGACTCGGAAAGGCTACCCAAAAACACCAAAGAAGTAGAAAAAGAAATAGAGAAATCAAAAATACGGGAAATGCGAGACCATACCTGCGTCCAGAAATGTCGGACTGGAGGGCAGAGGAAAAAAAGGTGAAAGAGGTCAGCAGTGGGCGCAGTACAGGTCCAGCAATTAGAGGTAGAAGAAGAAAGAAAACGAGAAAGAGAAAGGGGAGAAAGGTAGAGTCTGTGATAGAAGAAAAATAGGGATTGGGTGAGAGATGCAGTACGGGAAGTCTTCAAGGATTTAGCCCAGATTTTATCCCAGAGGGAGGTCGGCCATGAGCAACCAAAATCTTTTTCCCAAGAGAGTTCTATTTTTGATTTGGGACGAGCAGGATCAGGAGCTGAAAAATATCGATAAATAAGAGAAGCTTCAGGGATAGTAGAGAGAATGGTAAGTAGAGAGGAAGGCGAGGTGAGTATGACATCCGATGGTAGAGAAAAGTAGCGATCAAGAACTGTTTCCATCAGGATGCAGTATTTCTTTGCAAACGAGAGAGGACAATGAAATTGGGATTGAAAGTGAGGAAAGGAACAAGGAGATAAACCATCAAACAGGTGATGAACCCAAATGATACCCTTCGATCTCCACGAAGCCCAAGCAAGAGGTCTATTTCGTATTAGAATGAGTGAGTTATAACAAATGGGTGACGATAAAAAGGATTCGCGAGAGACAGGGACTGTGGATACCAAGGACCGTAAAAGAGAAGAAGTGTGTTTAAATAAGGGGGGATTAAGACATGGTGCCTTAGTAGTGAAGCGGATAACATCCTGAAAAGAGTAAGGGAGCAATAAGTCACGTTCAACAGAGAGCCAAAGGGGAGAAAAAGGGGCTACGTCCTGTGATAGCCAGCGAGAAGCTTGACGAAGAGAGAAAGATTTATGGTAAAGACGGAAATCTGGAAAATTAACCCCACCATTTGACTTAGATTTACGAAGGGCTGAGAGAGATATACGAGCCTTCTTCTGTTTCCAGAGAAACTTAGACAAAACAGAGTCAATACGATGGAAGTATAGGGCTGGGATATGGACTGGGAGCATAGAAAGTAAATAAGTCAAAATCGGAGCAATCATCATCTTGACCGAGTCAAGACGACCCCACCAGGAAAGGTATAGGGGGTTCCAAGAAGAGAGGAGAGAATCAATTCGAGAGAGGACTGCATTCATGTTAAGTTAGATAGAGGAGGAGATAGAGTTAGAGAAGAGAACACCAAGATATTTTATTTTCTTACTATTCCAAGCAAAGCCAGTGGAAGCAAAAAATGTGGAAGGCAAAACTTAGTTATAGGAAGAATCTCCGTCTTATCCGAATTTATTTTATATCCTGAAACCAGGGAAAATTTCTCAAATTCATCTAATAAGGAAGGAACAGAGGTAACTGGGTCAGAAATAAACAAAAGTATGTCATCTGCATAGGCAGATAGTTTGAGTTGATGAGCACCGTACGGAAAACCAGAAATGGAAGAATTGTTACGAATAGAGGATATGAAGGGTTCAAGTGCTAAAATAAAAAGAAGGGGGGAAAGGGGACAGCCCTGACGTACTCCACGTTTAAGCGTGAAAGGAGAGGTTAATTGACCGTTAACGAGGACGGATGCTTTGGGCATAGAATATATTAGAGAAATGTAAGAAATAAATTTCGGACCAAAGCCATGCCATTTCAATTAAGCTATCAAAAAGGACCAATCCACCCTGTCAAAGGCTTTTTCAGCATCAACCGAGATAGCCGCAAGGGGAATAGAAAGAGAGGGGGCTTTATTAAGAACATTGAGAAGAAGGCGGGAGTTGTCTGATGTAAGGCGGCCCTTAACAAAACCACATTGTTCCTTCCCAATGAGAGATGGCAGGAGTGGATCTAGACGAAGAGCCAATAATTTTGCAAAGATTTTATAATCCACATTAACTAAATATATTGCCCGATAATTCTTACAGAATTTGGGATCCCGCCCCTCTTTAGGGATGAGGCATATGGTAGCATCTTGAAAGGAGCCTTGAGCCAGACCAGCGCAACAAAAAGACTGGAAAAGAAAGAGAAGTTTGGGCAAGAGAAGATCGGAGAAGTGTAAATAAAATTCAACCGGAAATCCGTCAGGCCCCGGAGTCTTACCCTTGGTGACAGAAGAGAGAGCAGTGGATAACTCAGAAAGGGTAAGATCTGAGTCCAAGGTCGAAAAATTAAGATGGGAGGTATCTGGTTGAGGCAAATTCTCAAAATAGGTGTTGAGAAGATCTGGGGTAGGGGGGTTCTCAGGAGAGTACAAAGACTCATAAAAGGAGTGAAACTGCTCCAAAATTTCTTTATCGGTGTGTAAGAGGACATTAGAAGGGGAATAGATGGAGTCTATGAGAGTCCGCTCTTTACGCGATTTTAGATAGTTAGCAAGCAATCTGCCCGATTTGTTACGGCCTCCATAGTACCGTGCACTACTCCGAAGAAGAAAGGAAGAGGTTGAATCCGTAGTAAGTTTGTTAAATGCAATTTTCGCTTGAAGAAGTTCAGGAGACATATGGTTAGGAGAGGAGGTGTAAAATTGGTGTTCTAATGACTTAATATGTGCTAGAGCAACCTTACGTTTTTGGAGAAACTTTTTCTTTTTCGTCGAAACAAAGTCAATAATAAATCCACGGGCTGTAGCCTTGAAAGAATCCCAAAGAACATGGGGAGGGGTATCAGGAGCAGAGTTAAGTTGAAAGAATTCAGAGGTGAAAGAGCAAAAAGAGGAAGAGAAAAGAGGATCTGTGAGGAGAGAAGAGTTAAAGCGCCAGCGGGAGGATTTAGAAGTAGGAGGAAGAAGATCAAAATCAGTGATAATAGGGGCATGGTCAGAGAGGACAATAGGTTCAATAGAAGAAGATATAAGAGCCTGAGATAAAGAGGAAGAAAGAAAGATATAGTCTAAACGAGAGAAAGAAGCATGTGGGGGAGAGAAAAAATAAAAATCTACAGTGTCCGGGTGGGTAAGCCTCCATGAATTCACAAGATGAACCTGTGTAATAGTATCAAGGAACTGTTTATGGGGTTTGTGAGGGGTGAAACGAACAGAGGATTTACGATCTAAAAAAGGATCAATGATCTGATTACAATCTCCACCTAATAGGAAGGAATCATCTTTATGTTGGATACATTTTGCAGTAATCGAGGGCCAAAAGGAGGAATCAAAGCCTGTAGGACCATAAACATTGAACAAGGTAAGTGGGATGGCATTAATAAGCAACTTAGCCAGAATCCAACGACCCTCCTCATCCTTTTCTTCAAGAATTACCTTACATTTGAGACGTTTGTGGATTAAAATAGCAACACCATTCTTTTTATGAGAGGCTGGAGAAAACAAAACAGAGCCAACCCATAGTCTTTTTAGTTTCAAGGATTCAATCTCCGAAAGATGGGTTTCCTGAAGGAGAACAATATCAGGATTGTAGGAAGAGAGGTGGGAAAGTACTCTCTGCCGCTTAATCGGATGGTTAAAACCTTTCACATTCCATGAAACAACTTTGAAGATCAAAACATATTAAACTGTTCAAAATCGAAGAGTGCAAAAACATACTGTACAAGTAATAAGCTAAACAGTAAGGAATTAAAAGAGAAGCCAACCATGAAAAGACTAGAAGGAAGAATAGGGGAAAAGGGAAGTAGAAAGGGAAAAAGGAGAAGGAATAGGGAAAAGGGAAGGAAAAAGAGTAAAGGAAAAGGAAAAGGAACTGCAAAGGGAAAAGAAGAAGGAAAAGAGATAATGCATAGAAGACAGTACAAATCCATAAGGATGACTGCAAAAAACATACCTGAAGGGGAAGATACACAAGGAGGATGGGGAAGTGGTGATGCGCAACAAGGGTAGACTAGGACCAGAAGCACAACCTCACCGAAAACCTCACAGAATTACAAGGGAGGACACATGGTGAGGGGAAGAACCGAGACTTATCTGTATAAGGAAAGAAAGAAAACAAGTAATTAAGAAACTTATGACAAATAGTCTATTTACCATAAAACAAGACATAAGTATTAGAGGATTCAAATAATGAGAAGGTCAGTTGAGAACATGTTCCAATGACAGGGAAGAAACAAAGAGAGAGTGAAAAAAACCGAGTTGACAAAGGAAAGCAGTGACAAAGAGCGAGAAAAAACCAGAACAAATAGAACAATACATCAAGACATACAGAAAAGGAAAATAAAAGAAAAACATCTAAAGATCATGTCGAGGGTAAAACAGTAACATTATCTCAAGAACAATAACAGTAACTATCAGCCACTATTTGAAGGCGAAGCATCCATTCCATCGTGGTTGTGCAGAAGAAGGAAATTACGGAGTTCGCCAGGTTCTTGAAAAGACCAAAACTTGTTCTGATGAGTGACTCTGAAGGTGCAGGGGTGGAACAAGCCATATCGTGCCCCTAGAGATCGCAAAGAGGGTCGAAGAGCCAGGAATTCCTTACGCCTAGAAGTAGTGGCATGAGAGACATCTTGGGATATATAGATGCGTTGACCTTGCCAAGATAATTGTCGTTTGGCTCTAGCTGCAGAAAGAATGGACAACAAATCCGTGAATTTCAAAAAAAGGATGATAACACCACGGGGTTTCGTAGAAGTGGAGGAGCGTGATCCAAGTCTGTGTGCCCTTTGAATGCTGATGGATGTGGAAGATGGCATGTCCAAGAGTTTTGGAAGGAAAGAGGTGAAGAAAGTGACTGGGTCGTCACCCTCAAGAGTTTCCGGCAAACCATAAATACGAAGGTTGTTCCTTCTATTTTGATTTTTCAAATCCTCAGTGTGGCGTTGCAAAGATACAACAGTCTTCTCTAAAGATTCAATACGTTGCGTATTGGAGTGGACCTCAGGAATTTGTTGTTCTATGGAGGAGATGCGAGTATCCATGACCTCCCACTTGTCTTTCAAAAGTTGCATATCCCTGCTTGTATCCTCAATGAATGGACGTAACGCACGGATCTCTTCCAAAATCAAATCAATGGAAGGTGAAGGAGAAGAGTCTAGTGAAGGAGAGTTCTGTTTTAACCGTTTGCTAGATGACGCAGAAGGCGACGTCTTATTTGATGGTGGAGTACTTGAAGAGGAGCGCTGAGAGGAGAAGGTCGCCATTTTGATGGACTGTGAGGAGGAACCCAAGTTAGAGGAACTCACCGGATTCTTCGTAGAGGGGGTAAAGACAAATTTGGGCTTGCGCAGCTTTCCCATAGAAGAGAGTAGGCCAATAAGAGCACAGTTGGCAAATGTAGAAGTCCTCACAATAAAGATTAGAGAGCTTGAGTCACCTCTAATGTAATGTTGCTGGTTACACTGAATGAACTATCTAAAGTCTCCGAAATATAGCCTTTGAAAATTCAGTACATTGCACTTCCTTTAAATGGCGGCTGGGAATTGCTATATCGGTGTCATGGTCATGTGGTCACTGAATTCCCATTGTGTCTGACCAGAATAAACGACCGCTCCGAAACTACCAGCCAGATGATGTTTGTAGCGTGACATGAAGCAGCAATATGACAAGGTAGTACCAAAAATAGGGCATGGAATTGGCTGCGAGAGCGTTACTGTAGTGACAAAGCCATCGCAAAGGCCAGAAACGGGAACACAAGTACGTCAATGGAGAAGTAGTGGCCCATAGAGATTACCATACGCTAACAATGCATGGGAAGGGCAGGCATCAGAATAAAACATAAGGCGGGAAATAGCAGAGGCACATTGCGAGGAGCCACGGATAAGTGGAAAACAAGAACCGTGACTCTTTAGATCAGCCGCGGTAATTGTAAAATGGCGGCTGCATACCACAAGTCGGAGATACGACCTGAGGAGAAAGCAGGGCGCAGATAGTCTGAAAATGATCTCCAAAGCTCACCTCGAAGGTCCGCTGATTGAATATGGATAGCGGTGTGAAGAAAACGCCGTCAAAACAACCAGAAGAAAAACGGCAGACAAAATCCGTTGGAGAGCCGCTAGTGCTGAGGTGAATCCCAAAATGGCGGGTCTCGGCAGCTCGATGTTAGCAACATTAACCAAAGTGTCCAAAACAGTCAGGAAAAGCCGCAGAGACGCTCACTCCTCTCACGGCATGCTCCGGTTTCAGAAAACACTGAGTTGCTGCAGATATGAACCCCGTCACCGCCTGGAAGCCATACGGAGGTAAATCGGCACGGAGGAGCTCTTCGCCTAGCCGTCCATCTTGCGCGGCACCGAAGCCACGCCCCCGTTTAACCTCTACCTTAACAGCGTAGGTGGTACATTAGCAAGTTAGTGTGCAGATTTACCTCAAAAGTTACATCTTCCAATCCCGGCACTAGTTGATGAATTTGCCCAGTTCATGCAGAACCATGGTTTAAAAGTTAACATCACCAAAACTTTTTCAATGAACTTGGGAATAGGGCCTCACGTTTTCGCAACATCTTTATCGAGGGCTCTAAAATTCAGTTCACAGCTGCATTTCCTATTTAGGGATTATATTCAATTAAGCTGGGAAATGGTCATGGGCAAATAAATCAAGGAAGCTCCATTTTGTTAAAACCACTATGGCCTTGTTGAATATTTCCAGAAAATACCTAAGGCAACTGATGACTATCTACAAGACCAAAAGTAGACCTACTGCCACGTACGGGTCTGAGCTTTTGGGATATGCGAATGCTGATACCCTTCAACTCGCAGAAAATGCATTCCTTAGGAATCTTCTTGCCCTTACGAAAAGCAGTTCAACTTATGTCTGTCATTCCAAATTAGGGGTTCCATACTTAGCAGACTTGATTAGGATTCAGCCAGTCTTACTCTGGCAAAAATCTGATCCTCTGATCACACTATGTTCAATCGATCCATCACTGTAGACTGTCTTAGATCTACGTCTGCACTCAAAATCCCCTGGCTCAAATTAGTGCACAATTTCTTGGCAGACATTGGTCATCCTGAGTTTTTTTTGTACCATCCTTAGCGCCTGATTACCATTTAAAGAAAAGCCCTTAAATTGAAATGTCAATCATTTCTAGAGGAATCAAGACTATCCTTCGAGATTATGATAACTTCTGTGCTGAAGAATCAGATGATTACCATATGCAATTTTACTTAGCTAATGTGTACAACCCGCATCATAGGTTTGTGTTAACCCGGTTTCAGCTGGATACTTTTCATCACCTGACCAGCTTTCCCACCATTAAAACTGGTCACCTGACCTGGTGAAGTGCCCATGTGATGATATTTTGGTGCAGAGTACCATGCACACTCTTCTTTTTTGTAAATACTATTTTGGCCTGAGAAAACATTTTATTAAACCTTTGTTACTGCAGCTAGGTTTTACACAATGTCGACCAGCTTTTATGTACCTGCAAAAGCTTCCGAACGTGTATATATGTGTTGTATTATCTCGGTTTTTGCTGGCTGTTATTATCGGAAGCAGTTGTAGAAATGCTATAGATTATGCAGGGGATGACTGTTTTTATTCATGGCTGTTTTTAGATCTCTGTTTTTATCTTTTTATCATATTAAATCGATTTTTAAATTTTTACATGGATGTATTTTGCAGCTTTTATGATTCACTATGTGATTTCGAATAGACCTTATTTTGACTTGACTTGAATAAAGATACCCAACGGAACAAATCCTACAAATGGTTTTTAGCATTAATTTTTTTTGAAAATTTGTACAAATGAACTGATATAAATGTTGTAACATATTCAACATGAAATTTAAAGGGAATGTGTTTTATTTAAAGAAGTACATCAATCAAAGGTATTAAAATATGATATATATTGCAACAAATAAGCAATGCAGTAGTAGTAACACCATTCATTTGTTACTACCATTAGAAATAAGTAATAGATTTATCGCCAAGGACAATTTCTTTGCAATGCTGTTGATGTTCAGGATCTATAGGCGTTCATTCATTACTTCTACGACCCTCGTCCTCAAACCAATACCTTACCTTTGAGGTTGAATTGCCCAATCCTAGGACAGGAAACAAAACAGGAAATGTGATTTGACCGCACCCACCCTCAGCTGGGTACTACAAGACAGTAGACCTCCCCCAACACGTCCTGTCTTTTTCCCTTTCCTTCGCACACAGACAGGAAATGCTGGAATCCTTACCGGGTTTTAATTTTCTTCTTTGTGGGGTTTAATAAGTGTCTCTGCTGGGCATGGCCATATGCAAATCAATCTTGACCCTGTGCCTCATGGGAACAGTCCAGACCGAACTGCCAAGCTATGTCTTCCCTGGACCGGAATCAAGCATCCTAGGACCGGGTTCTGGCTATCAGCCGTCTTCATTCAATGGAAAAGAGGGGGGCCCCTACAATGTACTGAGTTAGCTACTCGTAGGGAATACAATCTATGTAGAGAAGAGGTGTAGCAAACTCTGAGGATATATATAGACCCTAGACCAACGTGCAATAATATCTACTGTACAGCAACTGAATAAATATATGCTGAAACACTGATATATCAAAAATTATTAAATCTTTTTATTTCAGTCATTTTCTTATTTTTTTCATTTTTACTTATTCATTTCATATTTTCCTTTTAAAAATGTTTTCAAATTTTATAAGTGACAATCAAATTCTATAAATGAGAATTATTTACAAATAAAGCAGTGCAAAAACAATCAGTGTAGACAAAACAAATACATAAACACAATATCATCAACAACAGAAGAAAAGAAAGTGATATACGATATAACCAGTCGTTGGAAAATTGGATGAAGGCAATGCGGTTGAATGGAACTATTCAACCGCATTGCATTTATAGAATTTGATTGTCACTTATAAAATGTGAAAACATTTTTAAAAGGAAAATATGAAATGAATAAGTAAAAATGAAAAAAATAAGAAAATGACTGAAATAAAAAGATTTAATAATTTTTGATATATCAGTGGTTCAGCATATATTTATTCAGTTGCTGTACAGTAGATATTATCGCACGTTGGTCTAGGGTCTATATATATCCTCAGAGTTTGCTACACCTCTTCTCTACATATCAGCCGTCTTCAGCCAGGATAGCTTGATTCCAGTGGCGTAGTGAGCACGGGACCCACGCCTGGGCATACCCTTCCCACATAGGGTGAACAGCAAACCACACAAGATGATGGACGGAATGTTGCACAATGGCAAAACATTCACCCCCAGTCACAGATCTTGGTTTAATCCATCGTTATTTTTTCTCACCAAGCCACCCCAGTTCAGACATGGCCATATGCAAATCAGTCTTGACCCTGTGCCTCATGGGAACAGTCCAGACCAAACTGCCACTAGAGGAGAAGCAGCAAATGTATTTAAATACTGGAAGTATTCATTTTCCTTTTGGAAACAGAGCCTGTAAAGAGCCATACAAACATAAATCAAAGTCCTTCAGACAGCCTTCAAGAAGGCAGCAGAACAGGGAACAGGGAGCAAGTTCCCAAGCAAGATTCTCCTTCAGGAAATGTCAAAGGAAAAGCAAATAGGATCGACAGCACTTCAATCAGCGCTCTTGACTTTATCAGAATAGTTGAAGCAGATGGTTTCAAGTACGAGGTTGATGGCAGAATTCATTACTTTCAACATGCTTGGCAGTCAACAAAGTCAGACAAATGGGTTCTAAAAATTATCCGGAGAGGTTAGGAGATTGAATTTGCCTCTCCGCCATTACTTTCATGAACCGTCATCACCCCATTACCCAGATCTCATGAAAAGCAGATGGAATTAAAGAAAGGCATTCTTTCATTGGTTCAAACGAGGGCCATTGCTCCCGTCCCAAAGGGAGAGGAGAGCAAAGGGATATATCCAATTGTGTTTCTGGTGCAAAATGTTCAAGGGGGTTTTCTGATTGTCATAGATCTGACATACCTGAATTCTAAAGCAACATATCTCCTTGTCCATTGCTACTCTAAACCTTCATGGTCTCCTGTTGAGCCTACCAAAGTGCCATCTTCTTCCTTCCAGGAATCTTCAGTTCTTTGGAGCACGATTCAAAATTCAATTGGGCAATGTGTTTCTCCCCATGGTGAGGATAGTACATCTCCAGAGTCTGCTGAAGGATCTTCTTATGAGCAAAGAAGCCTCCTTATTGGGACGCACGCGCTGCTCCATTCAAGATGGCTGCCTGAGTTCGGAGCTCCACGCTACGTCAGGAGGTCTCCAGGGTTTTTTGGCGGTTCCAGTGCCGCTTTCTGGGTTAAATGGGGAGTTCTCTTAAGCAGAACTTTCCCTGATTATGAGGCTGTGCTCTGGGCCCCTTTCCCTAATGCTGGTGATGTGAGACATCGTGGGACATCTTTTCCTGCTTTCTGGCCACCATTTTGCCTCTTCTCCTGACTGAATTTTTTCCTTTCAGCTCTGCTCATTGCATAAGGTACTGTTCCTACACATTTGCCTTTGGGTTTTTCATATTTAATTCACAACATCTTGCTCCAGCTGTTTTTATTTTTCTCACCACAGGTCTTTTTATTTTTATCGTTATTAAAAAGAGAACAGGCTTATTTATTTATCTCTCATGCTGGATTGACTGTAACTTCTTATTTCATGGGCAGATCCAAACATCTGTTACACTCTACCAAAAAGGCTACCTCTGTTCTACCTGTGAGGCACTCGGGCTTCTGTGTTACCTTCTTTGGATAACTTACATATCTCTGTCAGTATGGCTCACTCTAATTCTTCTAGGGAAGCTTCTTCTTCCATTGTGCCTACAAAATTAAGCTTGTCTTTCTCTACTAATAAAAGACTCAAACAAGATCCACCTTCTCCACCGAAGCCTACTTCGCCTGCGTCCTTAGACACTGTTCTAAAGGGAAAATGTGCTTTGTGCCCATTTATAGAGGAAGCCAATACACGCCTACAGGTACTGGACACTAAATGGTTTACAAATGATTCCAGGCTTTCTACGGTGGAACAGCACGTAAGCGACCTTCAAGATTCTTCTACAAAAATGTCATCCTTGGGGAAGGAGGTGACCCTCTTGAAGAAAGCTGCTCAGGATTTGGAAAAAAGAAACAGGTGCAATAATCTGCGTCTGTATGGTCTTCCTGAAGATATCGAGAGAGATGACCCTGTGACCTTTTTCACTTCCTTTCTTCCAAAGCTCTTGGACCTTCCTGCTTCAACCTCTCTAAATATCCGGCGTGCCCACAGGCTGGCCCCTCGCCTCTCTTCTGCATCCGCTCCCTCGAGATCCAGTGGCGTGATTCCTCTTTTCTTACAATTCACAGATCTTTTGCAAGTCCTAAATGCAACCAAACTTAAGAAACATTTAACATAGTGAGGTGCTAAGGTGTTCTTATCCCAGGACGGATCTACAGCAACAGCTAAACGGCAGAAATAATTTTTGGATCCCAGACCAGCCTTGTGTTCCATGGGTGCCCGCTATGGTTTGTTCCATACAAGCATTTTCAAATCAACTTTTCAAAACACCTCCTCTACTTTTGAAGGCCATGTAGACCTTTGGAAGTTACTTCACCTACATTCCACGCCCACCATGGATACAGCTGGTCCTCCATCAATAACATAACTCTTATATGAAAGTCTCTCTGATTTTTCGAATGACTCTTATAAAGTTCATTCTAAATCTCATTAATCATTTCCTTTGCAGGTTAGGTTCTGTTTATAATTGTCTTCTTTGTAACTTTTTTTTCTTTATCATTATCACAGATCATGTGAACTCTCTCATACCCATTTCCATAACCTTGTCTCCTTTTTCTATCTCCCGACGTGTTTCGTCTCCCTTGTTGGTTGTGCCATCTTTGTCGTATGCCGCCAGTCCCAGTTTTTCACTGTTTCCCCTTCTGGTATGTACTATAGTTGTCATTGTTTTCTGTATATATGTACTGGGATGTACGTTGTTACAATGCATGCTTTTACCACGCATGCTTTTACAACGCAGGTTTTTCAACGCAAGTCGTTACAACGACTTGCGTTGGGGGGTGCTGGATAGTGAATAGTTTAATTTACTATTCCAACTCCAGTCCCCGTGGATAGTAGGGAAGGTGTTGGATAGTAAATTAAACTATTACCTATCCTAGAGTGCCCCCAGCGCAATTCGTTGTAATGACTTGCGTTGAAAAACCTGCGTTGTAAAGGCACTGCGTGGTAAAAGTTGTGTCATAAAGGATGTTTCCCATGTACTGTCTTCTCTTATTTTCGACCTTATTCCTTCTCCTTCTTCCCTTCTTTTCTATTCTTACCTTTCTCTTATTGTTTTTATTGGAGACTTTATTCTATAAACTTAATTTTTCTTTTTTCTTTTTTCTCCCTTTTTCTTTGCATCAATGTTGATCGTGTGATTCTATATTTAATTTGTTCTATTTAGATTCAAAGTTATCTCATGGAATGTAAAAGGTTTTATTAATCCCATAAAGAGGCAAGGAATACTATCCCATTTAGCTACATATAATCCTGACTTAGTTGTATTGCAAGAGACACATTTGACAGAGTCAGAAGATTTGAAACTTAAAAGGCAATGGGTGAGTTTAGTCTTAGCATCTCCTACAAACACAAAGAAAATTGGAGTAATCATCTATTTCATAAACGTTTGAAATGTTCTGTTATTTCTAAGGAAACTGATTCCGAAGGTAGATGGTTATTAGTTAAGTTTGCTCATTAACAATATTTCTCTTACAGTTTTCAACATTTATGGTCCAACTCAACCATATTCTTACTTTTCACAAAAAAATGCATTCAACATAAAGCCACATTTTTTATTTTGGGTGGTGATTGCAACCAAGTTATGGACCCTTTTATTGATCGACAATCCCAAGTCTGTTTCACGCCCCAAAAGACCCACAAACAATTTCAAAACACAATATCTCAAACTCATCTTGTAGACGCCTGGAGACTCTGTAACCCTGACAACTCAGAATTCTCTTTTTTCTCTCCCCCACATGGTACTCTGACACGATTGGACTATATTTTCCTTTCTTCTGCCTTAACACAGAACCTTATTTCCTCCTCAATTGAACCCATTGTCATTTCTGATCATGCCTCGGTTGTTGCTGATTTCGACTTGCTCCACTCACATCTCAAACCTTCTAGATGGAGGTTTAATAATACCATTTTGCAGGATCCACTTTTCTCTTCCTCTTTCATTTCTTTTACAGAAGAATTTTTTTCTTTGAATTCATCTCCTGATACCTCTCCTTCACTGCTTTGGGATACTTTGAAAGCTACAGCTCATTGTTTTATTATAAATTACGTATCCAAGAAAAAGAAACATTTACTTAATCGGCAGAAAAGTTTGCTAGCTAGTATAAAATATCTAGAGCATCATTTCTAGACATCCTCATCTGATTCTTACTTACATGAGTTTGTTAATGCTAAACTCGACTTTAATAAAACAACTACTGATCACGCCTCATCTGTTCTACTCAGATCGAGTGCTCAGTATTATGGTGGACATAATAAAGTTGGCAAACTCTTGGTGAATTATCTTAAATCTCGGAAAGAACGTGTTTTGATAGAGTCTATTCATTTATCAGATGGGAAAAACCTTTTCAAAGACCAAGACATCTTAAATCAATTCATGGAATTTTACAAAACTTTATATACCCCAGAATCCTCCTCACCTCCCTCTTCTATTGCCTCATATCTTAATCATGTTCCACGTTCATCTCATGTGGACCTTGACTTTAGCTCTCTAGAATCTGATCTGTCTATCCAAGAAATATCTCAATCCTTAATTCTTCTTAAGAAAAATAAAACACCAGGTCTTGAAGGCTTTACAGTAGAATTTTTTCTACATTTCTCACATCTTCTTTTTCCAAACCTTCTTCAACTTTTTCAATTTTTCCACACTAATAGTAAGGCACAGGGTACTTTCTTAGATGCTACAATCTGTTTAATCATACAGAAGGCTGCAATCCCAAACAGTTTAAAAATGATCGTCATACTTCCCTTGTAAACGTAGATTATAAAATCCTTGCCAAACTGCTTGCACTACGTCTTGAGGCTCTTTTACCGAAACTAATTGGTTTAGAGCAATGTGGTTTCATTAAAGGTAGGGTAACATCTGACAACTCTCGTATATTTTTTAATGTTTTAAATAAGGCCTTATCTCTTTCTGCACTCTCTATCAATGCAGAGAAGACTTTTGACAGTTAATTGGTCTTTTTTATTTCAAGCCCTCTATTGGCATGGTTTTTGTCCTGAAGTAATTTCTTTGATCTTTGTTATATTCAGCTTCTAAAGCTTCCATAGCAATTAATGGTCTTGTTTCCCAATCTTTTAAGTTATCCCGCAGTGTACGTCAATGTTGCCCTCTTTTACCCCTCCATTTTATTTTATCACTTGAACCCTTTATGTCGCATATTCACCAGAACTCGTCCATTTCTGGTTTTATATATGGTGATCAACATTTGAAATTATCTGCCTATGGGGATGATATCTTACTCTTCATATCTCATCCCCAAACTTCTATCCCTACTCTTTTGCAAGAAATTTCAGACTTCTCCCTTGTTTCAGGTTATAAAATGAACTCTGACAAGACAGAAATTCTCCCCATCACCAAATGTTGTTTTAAACTTCACTTTGATGCCTATGGTTTCCATTGAAACAGCTCTAAAATCAAATACCTAGGCATTTGGTTTAACAACTTCACATTTGATTCAGTTAACATTAATATGAAGGCTGTGCTAGATCGTATCTCTAAACTTCTCTCCTCCTGGAACCCCCTCTTTCTTTCTTGGTGGGGACAGATTGATTCTAATAAAATGATTATTACTCCTAGTTTATTATATATTTTTTCTTTGATTCCCATTCACATCCCAAATACCTATTTTAAAAAAATGGACTCCCTCCTCTCTAACCTTTTATGGAACAAAAACAAATCTAGACTTTCCTTGACACATCTTCTTAAACCTAAATCTATGGGAGGAGTGAATTTTCCCAATTTTGGTCTGTATCATAAGGCCTTTTGTCTTCGATTCCGAAGTCTCCCCCTTTACAATTTTATGGGTCACAATTAAAAGATCCTTACTTGCACCCTTTTCTTTTAAAGAAGTCCTTGCTTTCTCATCAAAGGACAATCTTACCTCTCTTCTGTTATTTAAACACACTTGTTCATTATTAAAGCCTCATTATCGATTGGAAATTATCTCTAGGAATACTTTCCTTTGCTCTCCCCTTTGGTACAATCATCTCATTACCTTCAATAACAGACCTCTTTTTTGGAAATCCTGGAGACGTAAGGGGATTATATGGGTTCAGGATATGTTTTATGGCTTATCTCCATTCACCTTCCCTCAATTTCAAGACACCTTTAAATGCCCTCGCTCGTTCTGGCACAAATGTTCTACTCTTATGGCAATAATACTAGATTTCTTTTTATTCTCTACCCTCTACTGAACCCATTCCAATAGCAGATCCACTACTCAAAGTATTAACTATGTTTCCCAAAGCTTCCTTGATCTATAAACTTCTTCTTTCCCCTGATCTTGTTTGTCCTAAATCTAAAATAGAGGCTGCCTGGGAGGCGGGTTTGGGCTGTGATTGGAGCATAGATTTTTGGAACAAACTATGGGGCAGGTCTTTGAAGGTCTCTAGATCTGGCTACACTACTAAGTCCATGTTCTTTATTTATCACAGATTACACTATACACCCGCATCTATAGCTACGTTTACACACTCTAGTGATGAGATTTGCTGGTCCTGTAAATCTCCGTTGGCTGATCTGATGCACCTTCTTTTTTCTTGCCCCACTGTTGATTCCTTTTTGAAAGATGTTTGGAAGCACCTCTCAATTATTTTTAACCTACAGACTCCTTTATCAAACATCAATCTCTTTATAGGTAGTTTATCAGATTCATTGGGATTGTCTTTACATGAGAAGGGTTTATTTGATTTGATGTTGGCCTTAGCATTCCAACAGCTCTCACTTAATTGGAAATGTTCAACTAAACTTTCAGTGAAATCCTGGTGGAACGTATGTCATTCCCATAGATTAGACATTGCATTTGCTTCTTCTGTTAAACCATATGTAAACAGGGGATTTATTTTGGGTATCATTAACCAATTTTTTAACTAAGATTTCAATTCATGTGTCACGTAATCGTTCCGAGAATTTCCAGCCTCCATAGATCATTTGGTCACTGTTTTCTCCCTTACACTACTTTTCCCCTTTTTGTGTTGAATTTCTTATGTTTTGAGTGTCTGATTGCCTCTTGGATAAGTTTAATAAGTATAATAAGTTGAATAGGTTTATTAAGTCTATAATTTACTTTCATGATATTCAATTATAGAATTGTAATATATACCCCCTCTTTTCTTTTCTTCTCTTCTCCCCTTTTCCTTTATTATTGCTAAAATGTAAACACCTTTCTACTCTGCTTTATTGTCTGTTTTTATTTTTCTATTATACTATAGATATTTTGCTTTTTCATAGCATATTCTTATGTATTTTGTCTTACTTCATAAAGCTTATTAAACATTGCAAAAGAAGCCAACCTATTCAAATGGATGGAAGGGCAATATGGCAGAAGCAGATTTCACAGTTTCATGGGTGAGATTACGTATAAGATCACTTCTGTATCATCTGCATGGCAGTCAACAAAGTCAGACAGATGGGTTCTAAAAATTATCCGGAGAGGTTAGGAAATTGAATTTGCCTTTCCGCCATTACTTTCATGAACCGTCATCACCCCATTACCCAGATCTCATGAAAAGCAGATGGAATTAAAGAAAGGCATTCTTTCATTGGTTCAAAGGAGGGCCATTGCTCCCATCCCAAAGAGAGAGGAGAGCAAAGGGATATATTCAATTGTGTTTCTGGTGCTCAATGTTCAAGGGGGTTTTCTGATTGCCATAGATCTGACATACCCGAACAAGGTTGTGGAAAAGATACCATTCAAGACTGAGAGACTGCAGAGGATCATTCCCCTGATAGTACTGAATACCTGTCTGGCCTATCTAGACGTAATGGACTCATATCTGTATGTTCCAATGTGCAAGTCATATCAGAAGTTCTTACGGTTTTCTGCTTGGGGCAAACATTGGCAGTAAAGAGTACTCCCTTTTGGGCTCTGTTCCTCTCAGGGGGTCTTGACGGAGAAGGTGGCACTGCTAGAAACCCACCTTCATCTCAGAGAGGTGTTAATATTTCCATACCCGACTACTGACTGGTTCAAGCCTCTATCAAGCTCAATTCTAAAGCAATATATCTCCTTGTCCATTGCTACTCTAAACCTTCATGGGTTCTTGTTGAGCCTACCAAAGTGCCATCTTCTTCCTTCCAGGAATCTTCAGTTCTTTGGAGCACGATTCAAAATTCAATTGGGCAATGTGTTTCTCCCCATGGGGAAGATAGTACATCTCCAGAGTCTGATGAAGGATCTTCTTAGGAGCAAAGAAGCCTCCTTATTGGGACGCATGCGCTGCTCCATTCAAGATGGCTGCCTGAGTTCGAAGCTCCGTGCTACGTCAGGAGGTCTCCAGTGTTTTTTGGAGGTTCCAGTGCCGCTTTCTGGGTTAAATGGGGAGTTCTCTTAAGCAGAACTTCCCCTGATTATGAGGCTGTGCTCTGGACCCCTTTCCCTAATGCTGGTGAGGTGAGGAATCGTGGGACATCTTTTCCTGCGCTCTGGCCACCATTTTGCCTCTTCTCCTGACTGAATTTTTTCCTTTCAGCTCTGCTCATTGCATAAGGTTCTGTTCCTACACATTTGCCTTTGGGTCTTTCATATTTAATTCACAACATCTTGCTCCAGCTGTTTATAAGGGGCGTTTTTCTAGCCACAGGTCTTTTTATTTGTATCTTTATTAAAGAGAGAACAGGCTTATTTATTTATCTCTCATGCTGGATTGACTGTAATTTCTTATTTCATGGGCAGATCCAAACATCTGTTACACTCTACCAAAAAGCCTACTACTGTTCTGCCTGCGAGGCACTCGGGCTTCTGTGGTACCTCCTATGGATAACTTACATATCTCTGTCAGTATGGCTCACTCTAATTCTTCTAGGGAAGCTTCTTCTTCCATTGTGCCTACAAAATTAAACTTCTGTTTCTCTACTAATAAAAGACTCAAACAAGATCCACCTTCTCCACCGAAGCCTGCTTCGCCTGCATCCTTAGACACTGTTCTAAAGGGAATATGTGCTTTGTGCCCATTTATAGAGGAAGCCAATACATGCCTACAGGTACTGGACACTAAATGGTTTACAAATGATTCCAGGCTTTCTACGGTTGAACAGCACGTAAGCGACCTTCAAGATTCTTCTTCAAAAATGTCATCCTTGGGGAAGGAGGTGACCCTCTTGAAGAAAGCTGCTCAGGATTTGGAAAAAAGAAACAGGTGCAATAATCTGCGTCTGTATGGTCGTCCTGAAGATATCGAGAGAGATGACCCTGTGACCTTTTTCACTTCCTTTCTTCCAAAGCTCTTGGACCTTCCTGCTTCAACCTCTCTAAATATCCGGCGTGCCCACAGGCTGGCCCCTCGCCTCTCTTCTGCATCCCCTCCCTCGAGATCCAGTGGCGTGATTCTTCTTCTCTTACAATTCACAGATCTTGTGCAAGTCCTAAATGCGACCAAACTTAAGAAACATTTAACATAGTCAGGTGCTAAGGTGTTCTTATCCCAGGACGTATCGACAGCAACAGCTAAACGGCAGAAATAATTTTTGGATCTCAGACCAGCCTTGTGTTCCATGGGTGCCCGCTACGGTTTGTTCCATACAATCATGTTCAAATTAACTTTTCAAAACACCTCCTCTACTTTTGAAGGCCATGTAGACCTTTGGAAGTTACTTCACATACATTCCATGTCCACCATGGATACAGCTGGTCCTCCATCAATAACATGACTCTTATATGAAAGTCCCTCTGATTTTTTGAATGACTCTTGTAAAGTTCATTCTAACCCTCATTAATCATTTCCTTTGCAGGTTATGTTCTGTTTATAATTGTCTTCTTTGTAACTTTTTCTTCTTTATCATTATCACATATCATGTGAACTCTCTCATACCCATTTCCATAGCCTTGTCTCCTTTTTCAATCTCCAGACGTGGTGCGTCTCCCTTACTGGTTGTGCCATCTTTGTCGTCTGACGCCAGTCCCAGTTTTTCACTGTTTCCCCTTCAGGTATGTACTACAGTTGTCATTGATTTTTGTATGATATGTACTGTCTTCTCTTATTTTCGACCTTATTCCTTCTCCTTCTTCCCTTCTTTTCTATTCTTACCTTTCTCTTATTGTTTACATTGGAGACTTTATTCTATAAACATATATTTTTTTTCTCCCTTTTTCTTTGCATCAATGTTGATCGTGTGATTCTATGTTTAATTTGTTCTATTTACATTCAAAGTTATCTCATGGAACGTAAAAGGTTTTATTAATCCCATAAAGAGGCAAGGAATACTATCCCATTTAGCTACATATAATCCTGACTTAGTTTTATTGCAAGAGACACATTTGACAGAGTCAGAAGCTTTGAAACTTGAAAGGCAATGGGTGAGTTTAGTCTTAGCATCTCCTACAACCACAAAGAAAATGGGAGTAATTATCTAGTTCATAAACGTTTGAAATGTTCTGTGATTTCTAAGGAAACTGATTCCGATGGCAGATGGTTATTAGTTAAGTTGCTCATTAACAATATTTCTCTTACAGTTTTCAACATTTATGGTCCAACTCAACCATATTCTTCCTTTTCACAAAAAAATGCATTCAACATAAAGCCAAATTTTAAATTTTGGGTGGTGATTGCAACCAAGTTATGGACCCTTTTATTGATCGACAATCCCAAGTCTGTTCATCCCCCAAAAGACCCACAAACAATTTCAAAACACAATATCTCAGACTCATCTTGTAGACGCCTGGAGACTCTGTAACCCTGACAACTCAGAATTCTCTTTTTTCTCTCCCCCACATGGTACTCTGACACAATTGGACTATATTTTTCATTCTTCTGCCTTAACACAGAACCTTATTTCCTCCTCAATTGAACCCATTGTCATTTCTGATCATGCCTCGGTTGTTGCTGATTTCGACTTGCTCCGCTCACATCTCAAATCTTCTAGATGGAGGTTTAATAATACAGTTTTGCAGGATCCATTTTTCTATTCCTCTTTCATTTCTTTTACAGAAGAATTTTTTTCTTTGAATTCATCTCCTGATACCTCTCCTTCACTGCTTTGGGATACTTTGAAAGCTACAGCTCATTGTTTTATTATAAATTACGTATCCAAGAAAAAGAAACATTTACTTAATCAACAGAAAAGTTTGCTAGCTAGTATTAAATATCTAGAGCATCATTTCTATACATCCTCATCTGATTCTTACTTACAGGAGCTTGATAATACTAAACTCGACTTTAATAAAACAACTACTGATCACGTCTCATCTGTTCTACTCAGATCGAGTGCTCAGTATTATGGTGGACATAATAAAGTTGGCAAACTCCTGGTGAATTATCTTAAATCTTGGAAAGAACGTGTTTTGATAGAGTCTATTCATTTATCAGATGGGAAAACCCTTTTCAAAGACAAGACATCTTAAATCAATTCATGGCATTTTACAAAACTTTATATACCCCAGAATACTCCTCACTTCCCTCTTCTATTGACTCATATCTTAATCATGTTCCACGTTCATCTCATGTGGACCTTGACTTTAGCTCTCCAGAATCTGATCTGTCTATCCAAGAAATATCTCAATCCTTAATTCTTCTTAAGAAAAATAAAATACCAGGTCTTGAAGGCTTTACAGTAGAATTTTTTCTACATTTCTCACATCTTCTTTTTCCAAAACTTCTTCAACTTTTTCAATTTTTCCACACTAATAGTGTCGTGTATTTCTATAGGTTCTGAATCAGTCCCCCTATTCCTGACCCTATTCTGGTTAAACTAACTATCAAGTTAACTAACAGTCAGCCCATGAGGCAAGAAATCCCCCATGATGCAGATACCGTTATCTGACGCAGTCACACTATGGCACAGGAACGTGTTATCTGATTAGGTCATAACGCTTGAGATCTAATTAGACAAGCGACATTCCTCCAGCCCCTGATAAGGCATACGACGTTCTCATAACAAATCAAACCTATGACAACCTGGATAATCCGTGCGGCCATTGTTTTGATTTCACAGAGAACTTTTGCAAAAGAATGTACTAACGAGCAAGTCGTATGACATCTTTATTGACGTACCTATGTCCATCCTTACGTCAATCTCGGCACCTTTAAGGTATAAATATTGCCGACCTTGCCCTATGCAAACACACGCGTGGTGACAAGACGGAGCAGCCATACTTGCCGAAGCCGAGAGCAGAAGCAGACCCCGCTGGCAGCAGCCCCGCCTTCCTGACGCGCTGAGAGACGCGCTGCTATCTCAAGCCGAGAGACCCAGCACCGGCGCTTCTGGGCAGCCCTCGCAGGCAGCCTGGAATATCGAGAGCAGAGAAAGAGATACCATTCCTCATCCATCCTAAATTCCAGGTACAGAACTGAATAACCCCTCACAGAGAATTCTTTAGTTATTCACTTGGCAAAAACAAACTTAACTTAAACTGTAACTTTCTATTCCCGCCCACGCATTAGACTTAGGTCAGGTACACGGGGTAGGCGTATTTAGAAACACCAGTTGAGTACGTTTAGTCAAATGTATATGTGTATGTAAATATATTTTAATCATTTTAAACATCATATGGCTCAGAAACCATATCAATGTTTTTACAGTATTATTTTATACTATTGCTTTTAATGTATGCACTTTACTTAACTATAAGTATTGCAATAATATCGATCCATTTCTCTTGTACGAGAAAAGAGACTGATCAAATCTTTTATTGAACACGCCCGTCTCTTCCTTTTCTCTACATTCTGATGAGACTAAGAATGCACGTACTGACTGAGTAAAATAATTGCCTTGTGCTCACATGACTTTCGAGATTGACTCTTGATTAGGGGAGAGCAAAGTTGTCATGTTCTATGGTTGTCAGAAACTAAATCCCTTCTTGTCTAATCAGGGGAGTTAATCCCTTCCTTGAACATTCGAGAAAGTTTCTAGCGAACTCTGAGCTTAGCTGGCAAACCCAAAAATTAAGTCTAGCATCGACAGTAGTAGACCTAGTTAACGTCTGGCCTAGGCCTTTACTGCTGTAGGTACTATTCCAATGTGCAGAGCCTATTGGGAAAATAGGAGCTACACTACATGGCGCCCAACGCGTTTGGAAAGGGCGATAAAACTAACGTAAGACATTTAGAGTAACTCAGTCGTGCTCTCTCACTCAGACCCCTTTTCCCAAATACTCCAAAGACGTCTGGAGTGGGTGAAAGGTTATATCCTCCAAAACCTCGCAGGAGGGAACTCCTATGTATGGTTTTTGGTCAAGTCAACGTTGAAGGATAAACAGTTCCAAAATATTGTGCATCTAATCTTTGTTCCATAAAGAAACCTGATCTGCAAATAGACATAATATCATCCTGTCTGTAAAATGGGAGACAGTGATGAAGAAAGAGAGGCAGTTAGATTAGCAGCTGAAATAGCAGCAGCAGATACTGCACTAAAGGATGCAGACGCGGATATAATACTCATTCCGGTCAGCAAAAGAAGATCTATAACCTTAAAACTTATAGAAAATGGACTGACACCTAGAGGTGGCACAGTTATATTCGTAATTGAGGCACATGAATATCGGCAGACAGAGGTATACTATACATGGATACATTTTCCAGCAGCAAATGCTGTAACAAAGTACTTCCACTATTACAAAATAGAGGTTCCACCCGACATTTACACTCCTTTCGAGGAGGTGGAAGTACCACTCAAATTCCAAGAGCATTTGCTCTTATTTGATGGCGCCCTAATACATAACAATCACATTACAAGGCTCGGTCCTTTAGGAAGACCAGGAGCAACGTGGCCGGTCTTAGCCGGATACACACCACATCCAGACATCGAAAGAATGCCTGCAGCAGAGCTGTTAATACAGCTAAAACAACTACTAAAAATTCATAGACAATTAGTTCAGTATGTAATGCGGACTTCAACAATTCAGCCAGCGATTAAACTTCCACAGCTGACCCCTCACCAGGGGAACACAAATAAAATTACACCACAGAACATCCAATCCTGCCTAGGTAAAGTTCCAGCTAAACGGGAACAAATACCATTCTGGTTGGCACAGAAAATCACCCAAATTGAGGCGGTGTTTCCTGACACCACCCCGCTGGAAAAACACAGGATTCTGACTATATGTCTCCCAATGGGAATCGCACCACACATTGAGGACTGTGACACTTGGGGTACAGTCTTTGCTTCCATCTACACAAAAACACACGGTGTCCCATCCATTTCGGTGATACCAGATGTGCTAAAACAAATTCAAGATGAATATGGTCCAGAACCTGCTTTAACTCTTGGTATGAAATTACTAAAAGACTTCAAACAGGTTTCGGCTATATTACTAGCCAACATAAAAGGTGAAGCAGCAAATGTGGCGATCCGCCAGAGGTTAAAAGAGACAGATATAGCAGACCAACCAGCTGAAATAGCCAGAATCATAGAAAAATCCTATGAAGAACTAGGCAGAGATAGTCTAGGTGGAATACCAGTAAAACCGCAACTGACTACAAGTCCAGAAAAAATATTTTTTAATAATAATAATTCACCAAAAAAGAACTGGGATGGAAACAAACAATCCAATCCTAAAGAAAAGAAATTCCAGTCCCGAGGAAGGTCTCCTAGGCGAAGAGAGAAATCTCCAAACCAAAGCCAGAGGTCACCGCAGAGTGACCCCTCTGGGAATAGATATAACCTTAGAAATAGGGATAATATTAAAAAACCTGATAGATATCAAGACATTGATACACGTCCCTCTCAATCTTTTCAGACTTCCTCGCAGAAATCGGAAAGAAGAGGACGATCAGAAGAGCACGCCAAGTCCAAAGACAAGGAACCTGCTCAACTTAAAAAGAAATTACAATTTCCAAAAAAGAAGGTAGCCAGTATCAAGGTAGTTAAAAATGCCGAGAATACTGAGGACACAACTGAAAAACGGAGAATGGGCTCAGACAATGCTAGACAGCGCAGCAGAGGTGAGCATAGCTCGCAAAGTCCTTATGAATCATCTGGAGACAGTGGACACGAATGAATACCTCCAAGTGGAAACTGCAGACACCAGAGTTAGCAAGCCCCACAAGATATACGAGATAACATTACGTATAGAGGGAGATAAGACTAGGAAAATAAGGGGACTATTTTGGGATAACCTCTCCAAAGGCTATGACATCCTTCTAGCTGAAAAAGACTGGCCACCAGAGTTTGTCAGGGAGTGCCCTCATGGCGAAGAAGTAATTATGCCTGCCTTCTCGAATCAAATACCGATTCATAAAAAATACACACTTGCTAGAAAGTGGGCAGTGGCCTTAGCACCTGCTTTATATAAAAATCATGTAGGATGGGATGAGGACTCCCCTCCTCACAAAATCCAGTTAAAATCACAACCAACTGCACAAAGGCAGTACCCAATTAAGCAAGAAGCTAAAAAACAAGTAAATGAAATACTAGATCAGCTAGAATACCAGGGGGTGATTGAAACTTGCACCTCACAAATGAACAATCCTTTGTTTCCGGTCTCCAAACCAGACAATTCGTACCGTCTAGTTTTGGATTACCGACACCTTAACACATGTTGCAAAACCTTTGCAGTGCAAAACTCACACAGTGCTGCACTAATGAATAACATAGTGCGCAAAAAATACAAAACAACCTTGGACATCTCCAATGGATTCTTTTGTCAAAACATAGCACCAGAGAGCAGATCTTTAACTGCATTCTCAGTAAATGGCACTCAAAAACAATTCTGTCGGTTAGCCCAGGGGTACAAGAACAGCCCAGGGGTATTCTCAGCGAGAGTAACAGAATTACTCCAACTATATGATGATGAAGCATTATCTTATGTCGACGACATTTACTTAACAGATGATGACTTGGAGACTCACTTGAAAAGGGTGAACACCATAATACTTGGGTTCGCTGCAGAGGGTTACAAATTCAACTTCAAAAAGTCCAGAATTGCCCATCTGACGGTCCTATTCTTAGGATATGAGTTATCAAGTGAAGGTAAAAGCCTGGCAGACAATTTCCTAGAGAAATGTGCCGTAATCCAAGCTCCTAAAACACTAAAAAACCTACAGTCAATTCTAGGCTTCCTAAATTTCGGAAGAACATACATTGCAAATTACGCAGAAAGGGTCAAACCCCTTTATGATCTAATTAAACCAGACTTTAAAAGATCCAGTTGGACTCAAAAACACACAGAAATTTTGAGATCCTTACAAACAGACATGCTAATTAAAACAAAATTAGAAACCCGTGATAATACACGCAACCTTGTGATCCGAGTCATCCCAGGGAGATGCAGATTCACATACCTAATTTCTAATGAGGGAGAAAAGGTACCAATTGCATTCAAATCACACTTGTACACAAAAGCTGAACAGAGATTCAGCAACAAAGGAAAAATTGTTCAAGCAGTTCAAACCGCAATAGCTAGAGAAAAAGACATAGCTAACGGTAGACATATCACAGTCAGAACAGCTGAATCAGCCTTTGAGGCATTAACAACACCGTGTAATTTACCATCAACAACATTGGATCCAGAATGGATACAATGGGTGAATTCAATCACAACGGACAAAGTATACTACTACTTTGATCCAGAACTAGAAGAATTAAAAAATCTAAAATATGAAAAGACGTATCCTCTGCCAATCGACATTCTGCCTCTACGACATTACGCCTGTGTAATCTATACAGACGGACATGCTCAACCCTCCGTTTGGGGAGAACATGCATACAACCCCACATGTGAGATTACAAAAGAAGTGTGGCGCGGAGGTAAACTAAAACCTCTATTAACAAAATCACACTCAGTAGAAACTAATTCAGAACTACAAACTGAAATAATAGCTTTGAAAATGGCGCTAGATAATGCGGATCGCGAATTCCCGACACTTATAGTGTCAGATTCATATTACTGCGTCAAAGCATATAACAAGGATTTGCAGACATGGATTCAGAACGGTTACAAAGATGACACAGATGCACCAATAAAGCAGAGACTACTCTGGGAACAAGTAGCTCTTTTGAAAAAAGAACTACCAAAGACTCACGTGACACACTCACTGAGTCATCAGCGTGATGGCGTTCACGTTGTAGGGAATTCATTGGCTGAAACAGCCGCAGCGGCAGCCACTAAATCGGCTCCCGTAGATCGAAAAAAGCGTACATTAAAATACATTGACGGTGAAACTTTGCTGGCAGTGAAAACGTCATCAAACGGCGACTGCTCAGCACTACCGATCAACTATCCACTCAATTATACATACATAATCGATGCAAACTCCGTCCCTTTTGCTCGAATCCCTGGAGTGGGGGATAGAGTGATTCCAAACATGGACAGGAGAAACTTGTTAATCGCAGACGCACACATGGGCGAGGGTTACAGACACCTTAAATTAAAAGATTCTCTGGAAGAATTACAATCACGGTACTGGTGGCCAGGCATGAGCCTGCACTACACCATGTTTGTAAAAAACTGCCCAAACTGCAACAGAGATCGCAGAGGGGAGAGAAGCAGTTTAATACCTCGTCGAATCAAGGCAGATAATATTACCAGCAAAAAGAATGGCTTGCGATTAACATATACAGGCTAGTTTCCACTTATAATGTAGATCCACAGCACTCGGCTGACGTCCGGACTGTTATACAAGATTTGCGAGTCTAAATGGCATATACGCTAAGAGCATGCTACGTTCGACCATTTCTTTCACTCAGGCAAACCAGCCTGGGGGGGAAACATGGACAAATGAGCACAGCCCAGCGGGAATCTTCTCACTTCCTTCCTGAGGGTATGGGATGGTGTAAAGAAAAAACCAAGGCAGAAAGCAATCTATAATAGAAAGGATATTAGGTTCGGGAGCTGGGTGGGTCAAACATCTAATAAGTGTCCAACGTAGTCTAAATAACTTGCCAAGAAATTCTCTGAAGGGATTCAGTCCGTACGAATTATTATTCGGAACTAGGATGTTGATCTCTGACCTTGATAGTCAGACTTCAGTGGTGATAGAAAAAACCTTTGATGTCAAAGACCGTTTGGCTATTTTGCAGGACTTAAACAAAACAAGAAAAGACCTGAGCAACATACAGTTCAAACAACAGCCAACATCCACTGAAGAATCACCACCTGTCCCAGCAAGACCTGTCTGGATTCCAAAAGTCGGGGATCTAGTCAGGGAGAAGATCGCGGTAAAGAAGGAATTTGGGCCTTCTTACAGAAAAGCAGTTCCTGTCTTGTCTGTCAACGGGACAAGATCAGTTGTACTACCGCCACTTGCTGGTAAAAAGGAGAACCGAGTTGTATCCATCGACCTGGTAAAACCACAACATGTGGCCGATAACAAACAGTAGGCCAAGTGGACTCCCAATAAGTAGCAGAACACCAAGGTTTGCTACCAGTACAGAGGTCCTATCAAAGAGGCTCATCACATTCGAAACGCCTACAGAAGAACAACAAGGACTATGCAACAATGCAATAGAACTAAGACCTCTGAAAACCCAAATAAAAACATTTAGCAGAGACACACCTATCTATACTGAAGTACCAAGTGACAATGCAAAAAACAAAAATCCTGAACCAATTGGAACAATTGACAGAACTGCATCTGGTTACTTCATCAACTTCGATGATTCCTCTGAAGGCTTCAGTGAACCAAACACACAGCCATCATCAAAATCCTTTAAAGACAAAGCTAAGGAACTTTTGAAACAACTGAAAGAAACATATCTGGTTTCTCCATGGATTGAATTTTGGGTGGGTTTTGGTGCATTTATCCTCATACTTTGGCTCATCATGGTATTTACTTTGGGACGCTTCATTGAGGGAAAATATGCTAAAATGGACACAGCAAGTCAGAACATCAACTTGGTCCTCAAACCACACACATCTTCACACGTCAAGAAAAGAGAACTTTCTCCAGAACTTTCTTCAGCCAACTTCACAGCCAATCCGATACCTGGTGGGGTAGCCTGGGACAACACTGACTATGAAATTTATGGTCCGGTCGAGATCCTGAAATATCCACACCAAATCAAGATCTCTTTGAGTGACTTTGCAAAACCAAACTCATTTGCTGATGATTGGGACTTTGAAAGTATTAACAATATGATGTCTGACTTAGTAATGTCTGCTAAATTTACAAAACATGATTATTTGCAAGGTTCTACAAATTATGATAGTATGTATTGCTATAACCATTATGGTAACCATTTCTTGCATAAATCTGCACAACCTAGAAATGTTTTAAATTATAATCAATGGGAACATTGTGCTACACCTCCAAAAGGGAGCTCTAGAACCGTTTATGACAAATATTCATATTTTTCAGGTTTTAACATAACTAATGCTGAAACATTTTATTACAAATTGTCAAACAAGACAGGGATGAAAACCATGATAACCAACACAAAATTGATATATTCAGATTCATTCTTTGAAAAAATGAATACTTTTGGATTTGATTATTGGGACAAAAATGTTGATTTGAAAAGTGTTTGGGGTACAAAAGAATGGCAAGTACAGGGTTTAGAAGCTTTGTTTAGAGCCTGCATGATCCCAGAACAAATGATATTTTTAAATGACACTGTTCAACAAACCACCTGTCTTGGCTTAGCCAAAATCAAAGATTTAAATAACCCGTCTATTCCAAAGCCAACAATGTTTAGCAATAGCTCTGATACAGATGAAGGTATAGACATAAACCATATACTTAACCAAAACAGAACACATCCTGATTGGAAACAATGGTTGATCTGGCCCACAGACACAAATAACTGTCAAGATAGATTCCTGAATAAAACACAGGGTTTCAAAATGACCAGGCCAGACCCTAGATATCCCCAAAGACATCACCCAGGGATAATAACAACCTACAGTGTGGGCAAATTATGCCTTCAATGGCTACAGACTTCCACACTGCCTGAAATTAAGCAACACCTAACTTTACTTACTGATGGTGCTGACTTGCGTGATTTCATACTGGGACCACGCAAACAGCGTCAAAAGCGTTTCATAGCAGCCTCTGTATATGCAGCATACAATGAGGCCTGGAAGGTTACTCAAATTGAGACAGCAGAAAGAATACGGGAAATTGACCGTATCAATTTGGAAAAATCACTTTCTGTAGTGGACAATGGGTTAATGACTCTGTCCTCCAGAATTTTTTCATTGGACAGCATTGTGTCTTCAGCAATCGATATACTATCGCAAGACTTACTGTTATTACAACATGGTCAGTCACAATTGCGTTCCATTGTACAGCTTGGCTGGACGTTACAAAATCTGCGTTCAGGCTATGTGCCTTGGCGTTTAATCAACACAACGTCACTATTCCAAATCTTTAACCTTACTGATAGACAAATCGGTATGGCGCAAAAGGGTGCTGATTATACAATCTTGAGCATTGAAAAACTAGAAAGATTACCAATGACAATGTCAGAACGACCTGTCAGTGAATGGATAATCCACGGAATAATAAATATTCCAATCTCAACCTTCAGGTTTCAATACTGCCAAAAATATATACAGGCTGGCATGTACGAGAAATTGGGAAAGGGGTACCTTAAAACAACTTGGAACCTGCCCTATTCACATGCATGTGTCAGTAATAAAGGACAGAAAGTGTTTCTTAGTGGCAACAATTGTGCTATGTCACTAAGCGGCACGCTTCTGTGTAACGGAATTAGTTTGCATGGAGCCTGTGAAGGGAATTCATACAACCTTTCATGTCACCAGCAAGGCGCACCTGCAACTGAAATAGAACCATTCTTTCAAAGACTCTATAATGGGAGTTACATTCTTATTGTAGACCGCAGATGTTGCAGTCTTATGCCCGGGACTCCTTATCTAGTAACTACAACAGCGAAGGTCAAGTGCTGTGGACGTTCTTTGTTCCCCAGCTCCTTTCCAGACAGGGAGGCAAGGGCATGGCCCAGTTTGAAAATTACTTCTATTCGAATAGACACTTTAAGCAGAATGAAAACAGTGCTTCTTCAGACGCCTACAAGGCTCACGTCATCAAAAGAAACGTATGATCTACAAGTCGCAAGGACGACTGCAGAGATACATACATTATTATCAACTAATTCCCCCGTACATTTCGCGGAAATCCTGAGCGAAATCTTAAATATTTCTGATACCACTGGGGTCTCAAAGGTATTTAAGACAGTATTTTCGATGGCATTAACACCATTCAAAGCCATACTGGGTATTTTTCCAGATTTCGTCCATTCGATTTTTGGCGGACTTCCCCTGATCCTAGGACTAATTGCCGGAATCCTATTCCTAGTCCTTATTTTTCGTTATGGCAACCCATGTCACAGATCAAACTCTCGCGACAATGGAAGATACGATCCTCGCCATTGGATACCGGGACCGGATATCAAAAATCCTGGGACTTTCCCGGCTTAGAGACCTAAACATGACTTGGTTTCTATCATTTCGACCAATGTGGCAAAGGTGTGTTTTACCTGTACTAAGGTGTCTGCTATGCGGAGAAGAATGCGTGTTAGACACCTGTCTGACGCTACAATCGGATGCGCCAGTGGATGCAGATACACTGTTGGTTCCTACCAAGGTTTACGCTTTGTACTGCCCTCAAAGGCTGCCAATCCTGATGACGGCATTCCTGGAATCTTCACCACTACGATTGAAGAGTAGTGAAGTTCTAGATGAAAGCAACATCGAACAGGTACGACCTTCTGTCAGCAATGCAAATCAGAATGTCAATAGAGACAATCATGCGCATGAATGCATGGTTACCCCTATTTCCGACTTAGTGGAACTTTCCCATGAAGCTGTTGACAGTTTTTTCGAAAGCCTGAATGATATGATGTTCTCTCCAGAACAGAAATAGAGACTTTTGAGTAAACTCGCACACGGCGTTCCCTGAATTCGGCCTTCAACTTTAAAAATAAAGTCACATGAACAATTACCATCCAGTTCACGGACAGCAATTTTTTCAGCATGCCCCTTAAAATATTTTTCTACATATTTTTTCCCGGGACACTGATCTTCTGCTTAAAGTAAGAAACTATTCCTAGAGAAATAAGATTTCTATTTTTAGATACTTTATATAGACTTTAGCTGCCCGCTGGTAGGTTCACAAATATTTTATTATGTGATGAAATGGTCTCGGACTTCCTTTCTGTATAGCCATATTAAGAGCCATTTCATGTGTATTTCTCATATACCAAAAAGCAATAATGCATAACAATGCGTGTTTACTTTTGCATTTAATTCATAGCTTAAGTGCATACAATATATATGACTGCAATTTTTCAGTATATTTGAAAATTTCGAAATGCATTTATGTATTTTGGGGTGGTAAGGTATACACTATACTCTATAGTATGTTGTACTATGTTATACTATGCATAGATTAGTAGATATGACCATAGTTAGCGTGGAGTGGGTGTCGTGTATTTCTATAGGTTCTGAATCAGTCCCCCTATTCCTGACCCTATTCTGGTTAAACTAACTATCAAGTTAACTAACAGTCAGCCCATGAGGCAAGAAATCCCCCATGATGCAGATACCGTTATCTGACGCAGTCACACTACGGCACAGGAACGTGTTATCTGATTAGGTCATAACGCTTGAGATCTAATTAGACAAGCGACATTCCTCCAGCCCCTGATAAGGCATACGACGTTCTCATAACAAATCAAACCTATGACAACCTGGATAATCCGTGCGGCCATTGTTTTGATTTCACAGAGAACTTTTGCAAAAGAATGTACTAACGAGCAAGTCGTATGACATCTTTATTGACGTACCTATGTCCATCCTTACGTCAATCTCGGCACCTTTAAGGTATAAATATTGCCGACCTTGCCCTATGCAAACACACGCGTGGTGACAAGACGGAGCAGCCATACTTGCCGAAGCCGAGAGCAGAAGCAGACCCCGCTGGCAGCAGCCCCGCCTTCCTGACGCGCTGAGAGACGCGCTGCTATCTCAAGTCGAGAGACCCAGCACCGGCGCTTCTGGGCAGCCCTCGCAGGCAGCCTGGAATATCGAGAGCAGAGAAAGAGATACCATTCCTCATCCATCCTAAATTCCAGGTACAGAACTGAATAACCCCTCACAGAGAATTCTTTAGTTATTCACTTGGCAAAAACAAACTTAACTTAAACTGTAACTTTCTATTCCCGCCCACGCATTAGACTTAGGTCAGGTACACGGGGTAGGCGTATTTAGAAACACCAGTTGAGTACGTTTAGTCAAATGTATATGTGTATGTAAATATATTTTAATCATTTTAAACATCATATGGCTCAGAAACCATATCAATGTTTTTACAGTATTATTTTATACTATTGCTTTTAATGTATGCACTTTACTTAACTATAAGTATTGCAATAATATCTATCCATTTCTCTTGTACGAGAAAAGAGACTGATCAATAAATAACATCTTTTATTGAACACGCCCGTCTCTTCCTTTTCTCTACATTCTGATGAGACTAAGAATGCACGTACTGACTGAGTAAAATAATTGCCTTGTGCTCACACGACTCTCGAGATTGACTCTTGATTAGGGGAGAGCAAAGTTGTCATGTTCTATGGTTGTCAGAAACCAAATCCCTTCTTGTCTAATCAGGGGAGTTAATCCCTTCCTTGAACATTCGAGAAAGTTTCTAGCGAACTCTGAGCTTAGCTGGCAAACCCAAAAATTAAGTCTAGCATCGACAGTAGTAGACCTAGTTAACGTCTGGCCTAGGCCTTTACTGCTGTAGGTACTATTCCAATGCGCAGAGCCTATTGGGAAAATAGGAGCTACACTACAATAGTAAGGCATAGGGTACTTTCTTAGATGCTACAATCTGTTTATTCATACAGAAGACTGGAATCCCAAACAGTTTAAAAATGATCGTCATAATTCCCTTGTAAACGTAGATTATAAAATCCTTGCCAAACTGCTTGCACTACGTCTTGAGCCTCTTTTACCGAAACTAATTGTTTTAGAGCAATGTAGTTTCCTTGAAGTTAGGTTAACATCTGACAACTCTCGTATATTTTTTAATGTTTTAAATAAGGCCTTATTTCTTTCTGCACTCTCTATCAATGCAGGGAAGACTTTTGACAGTTAATTGGTCTTTTTATTTAAAGCCCTCCATTGGCATGGTTTTTGTCCTAAAGTCATTTCTTTGATCTTTGTTATATTCAGCTGCTAAAGCTTCCGTAGCAATTAATGGTCTTGTTTCCCAATCTTTTAACTTATACCGCAGTGTACGTCAATGTTGCCCTCTTTTGCCCCTCCTTTTTAGGTCGAGCGTAGCGAACGGACCTCGTGTATACTTAAGTATACTTATAGTATTTGTAAATGGGGGGGTGCACGCGCTGGGACTGGGAGGTGCACGCGATTTCCGTCTCGGATCTCGGATTTCACCTCGTGAGCGCGCATGTGTGCGAGCGCGACTCTGCCATGCGCTTAGGAAAACGAAACCTAAGAGCCGCGCGACGTGAGCTGTCTACGGTAGAAGCTCACGCGCGCTGCTCTTAGGTTTCGTTTTGACTTGTTTATTTAACTGGGTAACTAGTACTGCTGTCGGGGGGCCGTAAGCGCTTTCTAATCGCCTCACTGTCTGGCTGGTTTACTTCGCCGACCGCTACGGGTGTCCACGTTGCTCGGAAAGAGGATGAGTCGACGAGCGCCCTTCAGTCTTGGAACCTGCCATCTGTAAAGATTGGCACTGCAGCTGGGACCGAGCCGCCTCTGGAGAGACCCCTGGGTGGTTGTTGGCGCTGACGCACAGAGGATGGCTTTTTGGTGCTCCTGAGATTGGCACATGGGTGCCGGGCTATTCCCGAGGTCGGCAACTGAAACTGGCACCGGCCTGCTTCTGAGGCTAGCATTCGAGACTGGCCCGCGCCATACACTGGGGCTGTGATACTCCTGAGGCTGGCACTTTGTACTGGCAGCTTATGGGGATGCCGGGTGCCTGCTCTTGAGGCTGACACTTGAGACACCCACTTGCTTCTGGTAATGCCACCTGTTTGCTCTCGAAGCTGGTAACTGAGGCTAGGCTGCTGAGACTGGATTTATTTTAAGGCTGGCACTGGGCGACACCTTAGATTGTCCTGCTCCTGAGGCTGGCACCTGAGATTGGCCTGCTCTTGAGGCTGGCACCGGACGGCTCTTGAGGCTGGCACCCTTGGCTCGTAGCTGGCAAGGGACTTTCTGACGAAGACCGGATTGGCAGGGTGGGCAGCTTCCAGTCATACAGCTCCAGTGCCACTTCGGGTGTGCTCCGGCGCTGTGTTGGGGTGGCTACGGTGCCTGATGGCTGGATTCTAGCAGGCGGCGGCCACTGATCGCATCCGAGGTGCCCGAAAGCGGCCGCTTTGAAGTGATTTTTTGGGAGTGCGTGCCAGGACTCTGTGTGCGCTGCACGGAGGGGCACCTTCTACTTCTCACATGATGCGATGCTGCACCCCTGAACGACTCGCTGTATAGGATTAAAGGTCTGCCCCTGCCCACATTATTAAACCCAGCCATGGAGGACGAAGAGGAGGCCATTGGGCTCCTGGACAGAGTCCTGGAGGAGGAGGACATGTTTCTGTTGGATGACTACGAGATCATGATGCCCGCGAGCCCCCTGGAGCTGGACTTCCTCCTGCCGGGAAAGGTGGGAAGGCGTGGAGCCACTGCTTTTATTGTTCATGTTTACAATGTTCATGCCTTGCAGCTCTGTGCGCATTGGAAGGATAATGTGGTTATGTATGGACATTGCTCGGGGGTCGGAGGAGGGTTGGGGGTTGTCGAGTTAGTGACAGCTTGCACTCTTTAAGGTGATTGCTCAGCGCGCGCAGTAAAGCCTGTCTTCTTGTTTGTAGGCGGGGCTGTTGGTGCCAAGCGTAAGCCTGTTGCTGCCATGGCCGGCGGGCTCTGGAAAACTCGTCTCATGGTAATTTGTTTTTACCGGTGCCAGGAGCAGAGGGTGCGCCTGCTGCTCGTTACCCAGGGGATTTGTTCCTTCAGAAGGGAGTTTGGGATGAACCAGAGGCCCATTTGTGCACCTCAGCTTTGCAGACACAGTCCTGGGCGAACAGAGCGCCGCCTCTGCCCCCTTGGTGTGGTGCCAACACGCCGGTCTCCTTGAACACAACGCGTGCCTCTTGCAGGATCAGGCTGCAGCTTGCGGCCCTGCTTCTGTATTCAGGTGTGACTCACACGGTACTCTGGGCATGGCTCGGATGGCGTCATACCCCTATGGGCATAGCTACCTCTCTGAATGTTGCTCAGTAAAATACAAAAATAATTATTGATGGACAGAATGTTGAACAATGGCATACATTCACCCCAGTACAGTACAGAGATCTGGCCCTAAATCCATTGTTACTGCACCACTGGAGTCCAGCTAGCCCGGCTGATGATGTTGATGTCCCGAAACCGGTGCCAGGATGCTTGTTTCTGGTCCAGGGAGGCCCTGGTTTGGCAGTCTGGCTGGACTGTTCCCACGAGGAACAGGATCAAGACTGATTTGCATATGGCTGGGTCCAAACTGGAGTGGCATGGTGAGCGACTAATTCGACCCAGATCTTTGTGACTGGGGTGAAAGTTTACATTTTCAGCATTCTGTGCATTATTTGTTCATTCTGTACTTTTGTAGTTCAGTAAAAGCAAAACCCAGCTATCCGGGTTCAACGTGATTTTAGCCAGACACAAATAGCAAGAGGACGTGAATTACTTTTGGAGGTGTCTCTGGAGGAGGAGAACTTTGAGGTCCCTTTTGAAGGCCTGGGAAGAAGCGGTGGTCCGGAGCTTTTTTTGGTCCTCTCGCGGTTTGTAAATACAAAACATATTGCATTACAAATGCTATAGGTATCACATTTGCGAAAGTTATAACTATTGGCATTGTAAATGACAAAGCTATTAATTTAGCTATTTAAAAAAAAAAAAAACATAAATAAAAACTTTGCCATTTACAATACCAATAGCTCAAACTTTCCTAATGCGAGACCTATTGCATTGCAAATGCTTGTTATTTTATCACTTGAACTCTTTTTATCGCATATTCGCCAGAACTCGTCCATTTCTGGTTTTATATATGGTGATCAACATTTGAAATTATCTGCCCATGCGGATGATATCTTACTCTTCATATCTCATCCCCAAACTTCTATCCCTCCTCTTTTGCAAGAAATTTCAGACTTCTCCCTTGTTTCAGGTTATAAAATGAACTCTGACAAGACAGAAATTCTCCCCATCACCCAATACTGTTTTAAACTTCACTTTGATGCCACTGGTTTCCGTTGAAACAGCTCTAAAATCAAATACCTAGGCATTTGGTTTAACAACTGCACATTTGATTCAGTTAACATTAACATGAAGGCTGTGCTAGATCATATCTCTAAACTTCTCTCCTCCTGGAACCCCCTCTTTCTTTCTTGGTGGGGACAGCTTGATTCTAATAAAATGATGATTACTCCTATTTTATTATATATTTTTTCTTTGATTCCCATTCACATCCCTAATACCTATTTTAAAAAAATTGACTCCCTCCTCTCTAACCTTTTATGGAACAAAAACAAATCTAGACTTTCCTTTAACCATCTTCGTAAACCTAAATCTATGGGAGGAGTGAATTTTCCCAATTTTGGTCTGTATCATAAGGCCTTTTGTCTTCGATTAGCTTATAAATGGCTCCTTTCCGAAGTCTCCCCCTTTACACTTTTATGGGTCACAATTGAAAGCACCTTACTTGCACCCTTTTCTTTTAAAGAAGTCCTTGCTTTCTCATCAAAGGAAAATCTTACCTCTCTTCTGTTATTTAAACACACTTGTTCATTATTAAAGCCTCATTATCGATTGGAAATTATCTCTAGGAATACTTTCCTTCGCTCTCCCATTTGGTACAGTCATCTAATTACCTTCAATAACAGACCTCTTTTTTGGAAATCCTGGAGACTTAAGGGGATTATATGGGTTCAGGATATTTTTTATGGCTTATCTCCATTCACCTTCCCTCAATTTCAAGACACCTTGCCCTCGCTCGTTCTGGCACAAATGTTCTACTCTTATGGCAATAATACTAGATGTTTTTTCCTCTCTACCCTCTACTGAACCCATTCCCATAGCAGATCCACTACTCAAAGTATTAACTATGTTTCCCAAAGCTTCCTTGATCTATAAACTTCTTCTTTCCCCTGATCTTGTTTGTCCTAAATCTAAAATAAAGGCTGCCTGGGAGGCGGGTTTGGGCTGTGATTGGAGCATAGATTTTTGGAACAAAATATGGGGTAGGTCTTTGAAGGTCTCTAGATCTGCCTACACTACTCAGTCCATGTTCTTTATTTATCACAGATTACACTATACACCCGCATCTATAGCTACGTTTACACACTCTAGTGATGAGGTTTGCTGGTCCTGTCAATCTCTGTTGGCTGATCTGATGCACCTTCTTTTTTCTTGCCCCATTGTCGCTTCCTTTTTTAAAGATGTTTGAAAGCACCTCTTAATTATTTTTAACCTACAGACTCCTTTATCAAACATCAATCTCTTTATAGGTAGTTTATCAGATTCATTGGGATTGTTTTAACATGAGAAGGGTTTATTTGATTTGATGTTGGCCTTAGCATTCAAGCAGCTCTCACTTAATTGGAAATGTTTCACTAAATTTTCAGTCAAATCCTGGTGGAACGTTTGTCATTACCATAGATCAGACATTGCATTTGCTTCTTCTGTTAAACCATATGTAAACAGGGGATTTATTTTAAGTATCATTAACCAATTTTTTAACTAAGATTTCAATTCATGTATCATGTAATCGTTCCGAGAATTTCCAGCCTCCATAGATCATTTGGTCACTGTTTTCTCCCTTACACTACTTTTCCCTTTTTTGTGTTGAATTTCTTATGTTTTGAATGTCTGCCTGCCTCTTGGATAAGTTTAATAAGTGTAATAAGTTGAATAGGTTTAATAAGTCTATAATTTACTTTCATGATATTCAATTATAGAATTGTAATATATACCCCCTCTTTTCTTGTCTTCCCTTCCCCCTTTTCCTTTATTATTGCTAAAATGTAAACACCTTTCTACTCTGCTTTATTGTCTGTTTTTATTTTTCTATTATACTATAGATATTTTGCTTTTTCACAGCATATTCTTATGTATTTTTTCTTACTTAATAAAGCTTATTAAACATTGCAAAAGAAGCCAACTTATTCAAATGGATGGAGGAGAAGGGCAATATGGCAGAAGCAGATTTCACAGTTTCATGGGTGAGATTACGTATAAGATCACTTCTGTATCATCTGCATGGCAGTCAACAAAGTCAGACAGATGGGTTCTAAAAATTATCCGGAGAGGTTAGGAAATTGAATTTGCCTTTCCGCCATTACTTTCATGAACCGTCATCACCCCATTACCCAGATCTCATGAAAAGCAGATGGGATTAAAGAAAGGCATTCTTTCATTGGTTCAAAAGAGGGCCATTGCTCCCGTCCCAAAGGGAGAGGAGAGCAAAGGGATATATTCAATTGTGTTTCTGGTGCTCAATGTTCAAGGGGGTTTTCTGATTGCCATAGATCTGACATACCCGAACAAGGTTGTGGAAAAGATACCATTCAAGACTGAGAGACTGCAGAGGATCATTCCCCTGATAGTACTGAATACCTGTCTGGCCTATCTAGACGTAATGGACTCATATCTGTATGTTCCAATGTGCAAGTCATATCAGAAGTTCTTACGGTTTTCTGCTTGGGGCAAACATTGGCAGTAAAGAGTACTCCCTTTTGGGCTCTGTTCCTCTCAGGGGGTCTTGACGGAGAAGGTGGCACCGCTAGAAACCCACCTTCATCTCAGAGAGGTGTTAATATTTCCATACCCGACTACTGACTGGTTCAAGCCCCTATCAAGCTCAATTCTAAAGCAATATATCTCCTTGTCCATTGCTACTCTAAACCTTCATGGGTTCTTGTTGAGCCTACCAAAGTGCCATCTTCTTCCTTCCAGGATTCTTCAGTTCTTTGGAGCACGATTCAAAATTCAATTGGGCAATGTGTTTCTCCCCATGGGGAAGATAGTACATCTCCAGAGTCTGCTGAAGGATCTTCTTATGAGCAAAGAAGCCTCCTTATTGGGACGCATGCGCTGCTCCATTCAAGATGGCTGCCTGAGTTCGAAGCTCCGTGCTACGTCAGGAGGTCTCCAGTGTTTTTTGGAGGTTCCAGTGCCGCTTTCTGGGTTAAATGGGGAGTTCTCTTAAGCAGAACTTCCCCTGATTATGAGGCTGTGCTCTGGACCCCTTTCCCTAATGCTGGTGAGGTGAGGAATCGTGGGACATCTTTTCCTGCGCTCTGGCCACCATTTTGCCTCTTCTCCTGACTGCATTTTTTCCTTTCAGCTCTGCTCATTGCATAAGATTCTGTTCCTACACATTTGCCTTTGGGTCTTTCATATTTAATTCACAACATCTTGCTCCAGCTGTTTTTAAGGGGCGTTTTTCTAGCCACAGGTCTTTTTATTTGTATCTTTATTAAAGAGAGAACAGGCTTATTTATTTATCTCTCATGCTGGATTGACTGTAATTTCTTATTTCATGGGCAGATCCAAACATCTGTTACACTCTACCAAAAAGCCTACTACTGTTCTGCCTGCGAGGCACTCGGGCTTCTGTGGTACCTCCTATGGATAACTTACATATCTCTGTCAGTATGGCTCACTCTAATTCTTCTAGGGAAGCTTCTTCTTCCATTGTGCCTACAAAATTAAACTTGTCTTTCTCTACTAATAAAAGACTCAAACAAGATCCACCTTCTCCACCGAAGCCTGCTTCGCCTGCATCCTTAGACACTGTTCTAAAGGGAATATGTGCTTTGTGCCCATTTATAGAGGAAGCCAATACATGCCTACAGGTACTGGACACTAAATGGTTTACAAATGATTCCAGGCTTTCTACGGTTGAACAGCACGTAAGCGACCTTCAAGATTCTTCTTCAAAAATGTCATCCTTGGGGAAGGAGGTGACCCTCTTGAAGAAAGCTGCTCAGGATTTGGAAAAAAGAAACAGGTGCAATAATCTGCGTCTGTATGGTCTTCCTGAAGATATCGAGAGAGATGACCCTGTGACCTTTTTCACTTCCTTTCTTCCAAAGCTCTTGGACCTTCCTGCTTCAACCTCTCTAAATATCCGGCGTGCCCACAGGCTGGCCCCTCGCCTCTCTTCTGCATCCCCTCCCTCGAGATCCAGTGGCGTGATTCTTCTTCTCTTACAATTCACAGATCTTGTGCAAGTCCTAAATGCGACCAAACTTAAGAAACATTTAACATAGTCAGGTGCTAAGGTGTTCTTATCCCAGGACGTATCTACAGCAACAGCTAAACGGCAGAAATAATTTTTGGATCTCAGACCAGCCTTGTGTTCCATGGGTGCCCGCTACGGTTTGTTCCATACAATCATGTTCAATTTAACTTTTCAAAACACCTCCTCTACTTTTGAAGGCCATGTAGACCTTTGGAAGTTACTTCACCTACATTCCATGTCCACCATGGATACAGCTGGTCCTCCATAAATAACATGACTCTTATAAGAAAGTCTCTCTGATTTTTTGAATGACTCTTGTAAAGTTCATTCTAACCCTCATTAATCATTTCCTTTGCAGGTTATGTTCTGTTTATAATTGTCTTCTTTGTAACTTTTTGTTCTTTATCATTATCACATATCATGTGAACTCTCTCATACCCATTTCCATAGCCTTGTCTCCTTTTTCAATCTCCAGACGTGGTGCGTCTCCCTTACTGGTTGTGCCATCTTTGTCGTCTGACGCCAGTCCCGGTTTTTCACTGTTTCCCCTTCAGGTATGTACTACAGTTGTCATTGATTTGTGTATGATATGTACTGTCTTCTCTTATTTTCGACCTTATTCCTTCTCCTTCTTCCCTTCTTTTCTATTCTTACCTTTCTCCTATTGTTTACATTGGAGACTTTATTCTATAAACATATATTTTTTTTCTCCCTTTTTCTTTGCATCAATGTTGATCGTGTGAATCTATGTTTAATTTGTTCTATTTACATTCAAAGTTATCTCATGGAACGTAAAAGGTTTTATTAATCCCATAAAGAGGCAAGGAATACTATCCCATTTAGCTACATATAATCCTGACTTAGTTTTATTGCAAGAGACACATTTGACAGAGTCAGAAGCTTTGAAACTTGAGAGGCAATGGGTGAGTTTAGTCTTAGCATCTCCTACAACCACAAAGAAAATGGGAGTAATTATCTAGTTCATAAACGTTTGAAATGTTCTGTGATTTCTAAGGAAACTGATTCCGATGGCAGATGGTTATTAGTTAAGTTGCTCATTAACAATATTTCTCTTACAGTTTTCAACATTTATGGTCCAACTCAACCATATTCTTCCTTTTCATAAAAAAATGCATTCAACATAAAGCCACATTTTAAATTCTGGGTGGTGATTGCAACCAAGTTATGGACAATCCCGAGTCTGTTTCATCCCCCAAAAGACCCACAAACAATTTCAAAACACAATATCTCAGACTCATCTTGTAGACGCCTGGAGACTCTGTAACCCTGACAACTCAGAATTCTCTTTTTTCTCTCCCCCACATGGTACTCTGACACGATTGGACTATATTTTTCATTCTTCTGCCTTAACACAGAACCTTATTTCCTCCTCAATTGAACCCATTGTCATTTCTGATCATGCCTCGGTTGTTGCTGATTTCGACTTGCTCCGCTCACATCTCAAATCTTCTAGATGGAGGTTTAATAATACAGTTTTGCAGGATCCACTTTTCTATTCCTCTTTCATTTCTTTTACAGAAGAATTTTTTTCTTTGAATTCATCTCCTGATACCTCTCCTTCACTGCTTTGGGATACTTTGAAAGCTACAGCTCATTGTTTTATTATAAATTACGTATCCAAGAAAAAGAAACATTTACTTATTCAACAGAAAAGTTTGCTAGCTAGTATTAAAGATCTAGAGCATCATTTCTATACATCCTCATCTGATTCTTACTTACAGGAGCTTGATAATACTAAACTCGACTTTAATAAAAACAACTACTGATCACGTCTCATCTGTTCTACTCAGATCGAGTGCTCAGTATTATGGTGGACATAATAAATTTGGCAAACTCCTGGTGAATTATCTTAAATCTCAGAAAGAACGTGTTTTGATAGAGTCTATTCATTTATCAGATGGGAAAACCCTTTTCAAAGACCAAGACATCTTAAATCAATTCATGGCATTTTACAAAACTTTATATACCCCAGAATACTCCTCACTTCCCTCTTCTATTGACTCATATCTTAATCATGTTCCACGTTCATCTCATGTGGACCTTGACTTTAGCTCTCCAGAATCTGATCTGTCTCTCCAAGAAATATCTCAATCCTTAATTCTTCTTAAGAAAAATAAAATACCAGGTCTTGAAGGCTTTACAGTAGAATTTTTTCTACATTTCTCACATCTTCTTTTTCCAAAACTTCTTCAACTTTTTCAATTTCTCCACACTAATAGTAAGGCATAGGGTACTTTCTTAGATGCTACAATCTGTTTATTCATACAGAAGGCTGGAATCCCAAACAATTTAAAAATGATCGTCATACTTCCCTTGTAAACGTAGATTATAAAATCCTTGCCAAACTGCTTGCACTACGTCTTGAGCCTCTTTTACCGAAACTAATTGGTTTAGAGCAATGTAGTTTCCTTAAATTTAGGTTATCATCTGACAACTCTCGTATATTTTTTAATATTTTAAATAAGGCCTTATTTCTTTCTGCACTCTCTATCAATGCAGAGAAGACTTTTGACAGTTAATTGGTCTTTTTATTGAAAGCCCTCCATTGGCATGGTTTTTGTCGTAAAGTCATTTCTTTGATCTTTGTTATATTCAGCTGCTAAAGTCTTCCGTAGCCATTAATGGTCTTGTTTCCCAATCTTTTAACTTATACCGCAGTGTACGTCAATGTTGCCCTCTTTTGCCCCTCCTTTTTATTTTATCACTTGAACTCTTTTTATCGCATATTCGCCAGAACTCGTCCATTTCTGGTTTTATATATGGTGATCAACATTTGAAATTATCTGCCCATGCGGATGATATCTTACTCTTCATATCTCATCCCCAAACTTCTATCCCTCCTCTTTTGCAAGAAATTTCAGACTTCTCCCTTGTTTCAGGTTATAAAATGAACTCTGACAAGACAGAAATTCTCCCCATCACCAAATACTGTTTTAAACTTCACTTTGATGCCACTGGTTTCCGTTGAAACAGCTCTAAAATCAAATACCTAGGCATTTGGTTTAACAACTGCACATTTGATTCAGTTAACATTAACATGAAGGCTGTGCTAGATCATATCTCTAAACTTCTCTCCTCCTGGAACCCCCTCTTTCTTTCTTGGTGGGGACAGCTTGATTCTAATAAAATGATGATTACTCCTATTTTATTATATATTTTTTCTTTGATTCCCATTCACATCCCTAATACCTATTTTAAAAAAATTGACTCCCTCCTCTCTAACCTTTTATGGAACAAAAACAAATCTAGACTTTCCTTTAACCATCTTCGTAAACCTAAATCTATGGGAGGAGTGAATTTTCCCAATTTTGGTCTGTATCATAAGGCCTTTTGTCTTCGATTAGCTTATAAATGGCTCCTTTCCGAAGTCTCCCCCTTTACACTTTTATGGGTCACAATTGAAAGCACCTTACTTGCACCCTTTTCTTTTAAAGAAGTCCTTGCTTTCTCATCAAAGGAAAATCTTACCTCTCTTCTGTTATTTAAACACACTTGTTCATTATTAAAGCCTCATTATCGATTGGAAATTATCTCTAGGAATACTTTCCTTCGCTCTCCCATTTGGTACAATCATCTAATTACCTTCAATAACAGACCTCTTTTTTGGAAATCCTGGAGACTTAAGGGGATTATATGGGTTCAGGATATTTTTTATGGCTTATCTCCATTCACCTTCCCTCAATTTCAAGACACCTTGCCCTCGCTCGTTCTGGCACAAATGTTCTACTCTTATGGCAATAATACTAGATGTTTTTTCTTCTCTACCCTCTACTGAACCCATTCCCAAAGCAGATCCACTACTCAAAGTATTAACTATGTTTCCCAAAGCTTTCTTGATCTATAAACTTCTTCTTTCCCCTGATCTTGTTTGTCCTAAATCTAAAATAAAGGCTGCCTGGGAGGCGGGTTTGGGCTGTGATTGGAGCATAGATTTTTGGAACAAAATATGGGGTAGGTCTTTGAAGGTCTCTAGATCTGCCTACACTACTCAGTCCATGTTCTTTATTTATCACAGATTACACTATACACCCGCATCTATAGCTACGTTTACACACTCTAGTGATGAGGTTTGCTGGTCCTGTCAATCTCTGTTGGCTGATCTGATGCACCTTCTTTTTTCTTGCCCCATTGTCGCTTCCTTTTTTAAAGATGTTTGAAAGCACCTCTTAATTATTTTTAACCTACAGACTCCTTTATCAAACATCAATCTCTTTATAGGTAGTTTATCAGATTCATTGGGATTGTTTTAACATGAGAAGGGTTTATTTGATTTGATGTTGGCCTTAGCATTCAAGAAGTCTCACTTAATTGGAAATGTTTCACTAAACTTTCAGTCAAATCCTGGTGGAACGTTTGTCATTACCATAGATCAGACATTGCATTTGCTTCTTCTGTTAAACCATATGTAAACAGGGGATTTATTTTAAGTATCATTAACCAATTTTTTAACTAAGATTTCAATTCATGTATCATGTAATCGTTCCGAGAATTTCCAGCCTCCATAGATCATTTGGTCACTGTTTTCTCCCTTACACTACTTTTCCCTTTTTTGTGTTGAATTTCGTATGTTTTGAATGTCTGCCTGCCTCTTGGATAAGTTTAATAAGTATAATAAGTTGAATATGTTTAATAAATCTATAATTTACTTTCATGATATTCAATTATAGAATTGTAATATATACCCCCTCTTTTCTTTTCTTCTCTTCTCCCCTTTTCCTTTATTATTGCTAAAATGTAAACACCTTTCTACTCTGCTTTATTGTCTGTTTTTATTTTTCTATTGTACTAAAGATATTTTGTTTTTTCATAGCATATTCTTAGGTAATTTTTTCTTACTTAACAAAGCCTATTAAACATTAAAAAAGAAGCCAACTTATTCAAATGGATGGAGGAGAAGGGCAATATGGCAGAAGCAGATTGCACAGTTTCATGGGTGAGATTACGTATAAGATCACTTCTGTATCATCTGCAATACCAAGGTGCCCTATCAGTCAGGAATATGAACTATGTGGATCTTGTCTCCCTAGACATCAAGCACGCTTTGCAGTGGTGGATGAACATGGACAACCTCTGTAAGGGAGTAGTGATGCATCTAGACCCTTCGATAACATTGAAAACAGATGCAAGTTCTATGGGTTGGGGAGCTTCACTAGGGACTTTGACAGCCCAAGCAAATGTGGTCTGGAACAGAGGGATGGAGGTCAACGAATTGGAGAGAATTGATGGCAGCCTTCCATGCCCTACAGCACTTCAGCAAACATTTGTCCAACCATAATGTGTTGATAAAATCAGACAATACAATGACAGGGGAGTACAGAAATCATCAGGGAAATACCCGGTGCTAAGCCTTGAACAAGTTGTCTTGCAGTTTGAGTCTGAGGGCAGAAACGTGCGTCCTATATGTGTCAGCTGTGCACATCAAGATTCTGGACAATGTGGTAGCAGACAGCTGATTCGGATATTTTCTACATCTCAGGACGCGAGACAGACAAAGTCAATATTCAAGACCAATTACGGGCGGTTCAGCTCACCCTTTCTGGACCTCTTTGCCCCAATAACAGTGCTCTTCTTCTAAGGTTTTGATCCAGGTTTCCAGAACCGGGAGGTTGGGATGTAGATGTCTTCACCTTGGAATTGCCTCAGAGACTCCTTTCTGCTTTTCTTCCTATCCCTATGATTCAGAGACTATTATGCAAGCAGGGGAATGCTGAAGTAATTGTGGTGGCCCCTAACTGAGTTGTTTTCTGTTCCTGGAGCACATGGACCCTCCCACATTCTCTTGCACCATTGAGGTTTTGCACGTGGACCCTCCCTCATTCTGTTACACCATTGAGGTTTTGCACTCTGTTGCATCTACTTTGTCTTTCTCATTCTGAAGGTTGAAAGGAAGAGTTTGGAAGAACAAGGTTGCCTCCCCATATTTTTGATGTAGTATAAAAACTAGGAGATCATCTACTCTTGCTACCTATACTAAGCACTGGAAAGTCTTTGATTCGTAGTGTTCTGAACAGGGATTTTCTTCAGTGGAATGTTCTGTATCTTCTATTCTGCAATTTCTCTTAGATGTTTTTTACAAACATCTTTCTCTTTTTACTTTGAGATCATAATGGTATGCAATTAAGGCATTCCATGTGAAAGGTGGCATAGTCAATGTTGAGATTTCCTTGGTGTCTACATTTTTAAAAGCTTTGTTATTCTTAAACCTGTGCTCAAGTCTATGCTCCCATATTGAGTCTTTGACCGCAGTGGATCTCAAATTTCTTTCCTTTGAGGTCTTTTTCTTCGTGCCCGTCACTTCTGCACATCGGTTGGGGGAAGGGTATGCTCTCCTGTGTCATCCTCTTTTTATCACTTTTCTGAATGAGTCAGCAGTGCTTCGAACAGACCCTTCTTTTCTCCCTAAAGTTCTGTCAAAGTTCCATTTTTCTCAAGAGCTTATTCTTCCTACTTTCTTTCCTGATCTTTCTTCTGAAGAGGAATTTAGTTGCATTTGTTGGACATTAAACATGCTCTCTCAATTTATCTTGACAGATCCAGGAATAGAGAACATCCAATTCTCTGTTTGTCACTTTTGGCATCACAGGGAAAGAGAAGAAAGCACCCAAGATCACGCTAAGCCTCTGGATCAAAGAGACTATTTCCTTCCCTTATGCCTGCTCTAATCTTTCAAGACCTTCTGGCCTGCAAGGTCACGCCACAAGAGGTGTGGCTACCTCTTAGGTAGAATTTAAAAGTGTGACATTAGAGGAGATTTGTAGAGTCAGAACGTGGGCCTTTACACACCTTTATTAGTTGTACAAATGTTCAAGAGATTTTGGCATTAAATCTCTTAGTATTGTTTTATTTCTTGGTCTTCTGAGAATTATTTTATCAAAGGCTGATACTCAGCTTTGGTATACCTCATAGGTATGGGCTGGGTCGGGGAAGTGGGAGGTAGAGGTAATGCCCAGATTACTTACCGGTAATCTACCTTACTCTTAATCTTACTCATTCTTGACCCAGTCATTTGTTACCGCCCGCTCACCATCCCTGGTATATTGGCCTTCGATACGAGGCTTGGTATTACAGGGAGTGCTGGCTGATGTCTACTCTCTTGTAGTACCTTGCTGAAGGTGGGTGAAGTTAGATAGTATTTCCTGTTTTGTATCCTTTCCTGGGATTGGGCAACTGAACCTGCCTGATAGGTAAGGACTGGGTCAAGGATGAGTAGGACTAAGATTAAAGAAAATTACCGGTAAGTAATCATGCACTACTTACCTACCTGGCATGCCAGTACGTTCCAGCCAGAAACCTGTGTTTTAATGCCTCACCTGATAAAACTACACCCTTTCTAGACAACGGGTAGAAGATCCTTGAGGGTTCAGAGCCCGAAATGATCTAACATCATTCATCCCCCATCTCCAAACGATACTGGCCACCTCCTTTTCATGCACTCCTTATAACCCACTTTTCATCAGGCTTCCAAATAAGACCAATGGCTACATGGCAGGGAATGAAAAATAAAAGAACGTCAGAGTTCTTCGTAGATACTGGTTGTGCTCTAACTCTCATGTACTTTGCTCCTTACTCTGTGTGTGTTTTTTACTCTTATGGTGCAGTGCTCTGAAGTGTCCTTAGTGAAGTATGTGCAAACACAAAACCCCTTAACCTGTTCAGTGCTAATGACAAGGATAACTCGTCATGTATAATGGGATTCTCAAAAGCTTAGCATTGAAGGTGTTTTAACACCTTCAATGCTAAGCTTTTGAGAATCCCATTATACATGACGAGTTATCCTTGTCATTTAAATAAATAAATGGGGGATTTTCCTAATTGGGGGCTGTGGCTGTTACTTACTCCACCAGGCAGCCCTGTTGAACTTCAGCCCCGCGCCAGCACCCTACCGCTCTCCCCCGCCGCCGCAGCTGTCAACGCGGCCGCCCAGAGTGGGGAGCGAGCAAGCAACAAACTACATTTCCCGGCGTCCCTTGCTGGGAGGACGAGACGCCCACAGCAGCGCCACTTTCCCGCGCCCGGAGGCACATTTAGACGCGGCGTTCCTCCCGCGTCGCGGGACGCGCGCGGGCGGCGCCGGGCTGAGCCCGGGCAGAGGGCGGGCCGTCTGTGGCCGTCCGGGGCAGGAGGGGGCTGGGCTGGGCCACGGACCCTTTTCCTTCCTGCTGGGATATTGGACTCTGCTCCTCACTGTGAGTGTTTACCATTCTGTGTTAAATTGCCTGCCTGTACTTCAAAATGGCTAAACTGCACTCTGCAAAAACACCAACATTATGCCGTACCATGGACAACTATATGGTCAAGGTGGTCAGCAAGATCAACTCTGATCGACGCCTTTCACTTAGTAAGGGTAGCCCTCCTGTTTCACCTACCATTGTACTTTCTATCTCAGACAACCTCGATGATACTACTGGGGCTACTCAGGTTGTGTTGCCTTCAGTGGAGATGGATCTAGATACTGACTCAACCCCTGCTAACCTCACCGCCAATATGGATTTATTGGACAGTCCGCTGCCATCTACATCTCACATCCCCTTGACTCCCATGGTGGTGCCATCACCGGTCCGTAGACCAGTAAGGGCATGCAGAAGGCAGATCAACAAGCGGGGAGGGTCTAGAAGAACTAAGAAAGTTATTTCCTCACCTACACAACCCGAGCTTACTAATGATACTATAAATGAGGCAGACATGTACACCTTAAATAGCGATCATATCCAGCTCCTCGCTAATATGTTGACCATCAAAATGGAGCTTTTGATTAAACCCTTAATGGAAAAAGTTGACCTAGTATCAAAAGAGGTAGCCAGATTAAGTACTCTCATATCCCCACCAGCTGCTGTGACTGTAAAGAAGAGCACTAACGTCAATATGAGTGATGCAACTCTTACAGCTGCTGCTGATGATAGCAAGGGGGTTGGGGACAAATTAGATCAGGTCTCCAAGGAGGTATCTAGACTTGGGGGCCTTCTATCCTCACATCTGTCCAGTGCTAAATCACCTGAGAACGCTAGCGCTGGAACATCTACATCTATAACGGCCGTAAACTCTAATGGTAGGGGAGGAAAAGTGACACAGTTGGTGTCATCAGTAAGATCAGCCCAGTCTGTGTCAAAGTCTGATACTACTGCTTCGACTTTGAGGAACAGTAGCTCAGCCAGCAGGGCAGTTGAAAATAATCGGGGCGGTTTTCTGGGAAAAAAAGACAAATAGTTAATTTACCCCCTGACTGTGCACCGTACACAATTGGTTTTGATGAATGTCCCAATAGTTGACCCGAACTCATATGAAGCACGGGAGGAAATGTCAAATTCTTTAAGCAATAAAGTAATAGCGTGGCTAAATAAATATTGCGGTTTCCCCACTGCTTTTTGTAATGACATATTGTCAGTGCGTAGAGTTGACTGGATTGGTACTTCGAGAAAAGCATGCAGAGGCGACTGCGTTATTGTAAACTTTAAGCATCCTCAGCACGTCGCCACTGTATTGTTAAGCGCCGCCTCTTTACCGGTCAGAGAAGATAACATATGTGTGCGTCCACTAGGATTTTTCTACAATCATCTGAGTATGAATACCAGTCCCCATGCTGGTCATCAGTCTCTTACATATCCCACACACAGGCAGGCCTTTTTCCCTAGGGCACAAGATGATCATCAACTCCCTACGCCCACGGATGCATACCGCTATAATCTGTGTAGGCCGAATCCACAACCTGATTCAATTTTGCCCTTGTTTAATCGGTTTTCCCCGTTATCATCATTAGGAGAAAATGATTGACTGTCTAAAAACCCAGGGACAAAAGGCCATCCATGCCGCATCGTGACTTGGAACATTGCTGGGATTAGGGCCAAGGCTGGGAATGACGAATGGATTAAATTGCTGAAAACTTTTGACATTCTCGCTTTCCAGGAAACGTGGGACCTATCGAACAGTTTTTCCCTGGATGGGTACAGACATTTCATTACCCCTGCTACTAGCGGCGGGGCAGGAAGACCAAAGGGGGGCTTATTAACCTTGTTTAAAACTGACCTAAAAGGTGTGCTAACACAGCATAATGTAGGCTCGCCAAACTGTATGATTGTTGAACTGAATCCCTTTTCTTTTAAAAAAAAATTATTCATACATTTTTATAATTCTAGTCCTAATGATTGTACTAGGCATAACTTAGATATAATTGAATCTTTTTTGTCAGACTATCGAACCAAAGTAAAGGATTTTGAAATAATTATTTTGGGAGATTTCAATATCCATCCCTGCAACGAGCCATGCGCCAGCTTCTTAGAAGAGGGGCCCCCTCACTCGATAGCAACGCATTTTGAGCATTCTAACAGGGGGGAGGCACATGAAAACTACTTGGAAGCATGGAACTTATATGAGTCAAGTTGTGGGGAGGTTGGTTGTAGAATTCCCACTTTTAAGGGAATTGGCGACGGTACTGTAATTGATTACATTTTTATGACGTGTCAAATTTTAGCTAAGGTGGTTAGCTACAGCACTGTGGTCTCAGTATTTAGCGACCACAACCCATTAGTAGTCGAGGTGCTGTCTACGGTTATTTTAATTCGCAGGGGGCTAGGGGTGGTTGAGGTCAAGATGTGGTCTTAAAGGATCAGGGCCGTAGATTGAAATGGTCAAGAGGTTGTTTCGCAGTCTGTTATGGACAGAGCAGAAAGCAATGTGATTACCTGCTTAGAATTAAGGGCATCAAACCTTCAAGTAGTAACTGCCTTTGACAATATCTGTAAACATATTAACAGTAGTCTTACATCTAGCAAAAAATTGTCTAGGTCAACGGGGAGAAAATGGTTTGACCGCACATGTTCTAGGGCGCATGCTGATCTGCTTAAGGCCCTTAAAGCTACCCCAAAAGATTGTCCACTAATCTCTATATTAAGATCTACCTACAAGAAAGCCATACTAACCAGGAAAAAGGAGATAAAAGACAATGCCTGGATGCAATTACTTGACCCTGAGGTTATTAAAAATAGCGCAGAGTTTTGGAAGGTAGTTAATCAGCCATTCTTTTCAAATGAGGATACTCCTTCCCTCGAATCCAACATCCCGGATGATGATTGGATTAATCATTTTGAAAAGATATACTCTAGCGCTCTTAATGAGGACCGGCCAAATTCATCCCTTTACACTCTGGAGGTTCCTGGTGTAGTCTTTGAGGTCTATGAAGTTGAGAGGGCAAGTGAACAGACACTAAAAAACAAGGCCCCCGGCCCAGATGGGGTCCCAGCCGACTTTTTTTAAAAGTGATCCAAAATTGTGGTCTAGGGTTTTGTGCAGGGTCTTTAATGTTCTGAGCCAGAATAGCATCCCTGCCTCCTGGAAGGAGTCTGTAATCATCCCAGTTTTTAAAAAGGGTAGTAGGGTTGACCCAGTGTGTTATCGCCCAATATCCCTTATTGATTCATCAGTGAAAATCTTGGGGCGGGTCATTCTCCATAGATTACAGACGTAGCTCGATGAGAGAGGGGTTCTATCTAATATGCAATACGGCTTCAGATCTAAGCATGGTACCTTGGACCAGTGCCCAAACCTCCAGTTATTAGTGGACAAATACACCAGGGCCAAAGATGGCTCGATGTATTTGGGGTTTATGGACCTGTCTTTGGCCTTCGACCTCGTGAACCGTACCAAACTTTGGCATATCCTGGCTGACCTAGGGCTCGACCGTGTTCTTGTGAACCTGTTGGCGGACCTTCACTCAGGCCTTTTGGCCTCAGTTAGGGTTAGTCCAGACAGGCGACGCACTACCCATTTTGAATCTAAAAGAGGGGTGAGGCAGGGGTGCATTCTGGCCTCTCTGCTGTTCACAGTTTACATTAATGCCCTTGAACCTGTGCTTAAGGAAGCGACCCCTGACATACCACGTATAGGGGAGACTTGTGTACCGGTCCTCCTATACGCGGATGACGCTGTGCTTTTGTCACGTACAGGGGTTGGGCTCCAACGGTTATTAGACTTCTTTGGTCTATTTATGAATTCCCTAGACCTTAAAATAAATGCTAAAAAATCGCAAATAATGATCACGGGAGGTGGCTCACGGTGCAAGAGAGTAAAAACTTTTTATTGCTGTAAGGAAGAACTATGCAGAGTCTCCACTTTTCCGTACTTGGGGATCATTTTTGAGGATAATGGTAGCTGGGGCCCACAAATAAAAAACAGAAACAGCACCCTTGTAAGAACATCGTCGGCTATTATGGGCTTTAGTAGAAGATTGGGGGCAAGGCCAATCTCAGCCCTTATGAACATTTATAAAGCCAAGTGCCTGTCTGTCACCACGTATGGTTGTTCATTATGGGGCTATGGTCTGACAGACTGTCTTCAAGTTACAGAGAACACATTTTTTAGATCAGTCTTGTCTGTGCCCCAATCTACGCCATCTTACTCTGTCCATTCTGAGTTGGGGGCTGGTTTTATAACAGACATAATCAGAGTGGCCCCTTTAATTATGTGGCTTAAGACCTGGCTGAATGACGAATTGTCTCTTAATCGGTCTATCTTCAAAGATTGTCTCTCGCTTGATAATGCACATAAAATCAAGTGGCTGACCTATGTAAAAACATGGGTTCAATGTACTGGGAAGACCTGAGCTTTTTTCTTCACCGGATTTAATCACACATAAAGACATAGCCATAACCAAAAGGGACATGTATACGAGGTTGACATCAGCAAGAGAGGAAAAGGAGCTCATAAAACCAACTGTAAGAGCTAACCTTTTGGTTGCCAACCCCCCTGGTCCAGAATTTTATCTTACCTTGGTTAACCGCCCTTTTCATAGGTTCCTTTTAACTCGCTTCCGTTTAAACATGATACACTTGATATTAGGTCAATATCCATCATGGTGTAAGCCTGAACAGTCATCACCATGTTCCTGCGATAATTTTTCTTCGCAGGACACCATGCACTTCATGATGTTTTGTGGCCATTTTATAGAGGAGAGGAGAAAGTTTCTTGTGCCTGTTCTTAAAAAGGCAGGGTTTTTGCAGTTCAGGCCAGCACTTCTTTATCTGCAGCTATTAAACAACCCTAGTGTCATATTCCATGTAGCCAGTTACTTGGTGGGCGCTGTGCGCTCAAAGAACAGGCTCGTGGGAAATGTGAGATTGACTACATCCTTATGAAGTTTGCATTCTGTTATACAAAGCATACCGTGTATTGGAGTAAAGACAACGGAGGAGAGATTAATTTATAGTGTGATAAATGTTGATTTTAGGACAATGGAGGAGAGATCATTTTATATTGTGATAAATGTGATTTTATGAAACTAATGATGTATTTTTAAATTTTACTCCTTCCATTGTTTTTAACACGATTGACTTTTTTAAAGGAAATCATTGAAGCATATTTTAAATCATGAATGATGTGTGGTTTTTTTTGTATGAATTGTTGACACTGTGTATTTATTGTACTGCGCCTTTTTTTATATTGATTTATCGAAATAAAGTATTTTGACTGACTTTTGAAATAAATGTCCTGCTGTACTTGTGCAACACGATACATGCCATAATTTTTAAAAACACAAATTGTAAACATGCAGCATATTGTGATTACAGATCTTTGTGAACAAGTTAAACATTTTATATAGTATGTATTCCCTTTTCTGTATTGTTGATTTGACTTTACTTGGATATTGTTTATTTCTCAAGTGTGGGTAAACCTAAGTTGTTACCTGTGAGTACTTACACACAAACCTTACAGTAGCTTTGTGCCCAATCAACCCACCAACTTTGTGCCATAACAATACTCACCCACAGGAGGGTAACTATTTTATCGACATTAACATGTTGTGCAAATATCTCTATCCGGTACGCAGATTAAACTATATCCATTGGAGAGAAAACAACTCTTGAGCCCTCACCTATGGCTATCTTCCTAATCTGGTACCTCAGTGGTACGATATCCAAAAAGAGTTTGATGGAGTACAAATGAAAGAGAACAACAAAGAGGTGCAGCTATATTTTATTTTACAAATGTGTAGACATTATTGGAAAAGGATAGAATAACGATTATTCATTTTAAACAGTCAACATTATTATTTTTTATTACTTTTCGAGGCTGTATATTTTATCTGCCGACCGCACCCAAGACTTCGCACTCAACAGTAGGGTCATCTTTTCTGACAACTCTGGTTTCACATGCCTTGTAGTCCAAAAAAGCCCGACAGTTCTTCCTATCGTATTCCATAGGTGTGACATATCTACAATAAAAGAAGAAATGTGAGTGTACCATCATATGGTGAAAAAATACATCTTCATCATGTCTCTTGAGTGCCATCAGTTACCAAGCCATTCTGGTTTGCATGTACAAACCCGCACACAGCTAAACGTTATGAAGGAAGTGCAATAAAAGTTGTAAAAAAAAAGCACTATGGAGTCAAAAGGTAAAAATAATGTCCTTATATAGTGCTATTTATTTTACTATCAGCCATACTGTGCAGTAGCCACACTGTTCTGCAACATAGCTAAACGACATTGGGAAGGCAATAGCTCTATAATAAGTGAGACCTACTGGCTTTGCCAAAGCTGCTTAGATATTAGATCTTGGTACGGTTGGATATGCCTTTAACCCTCGCAGTCAACATCAAGAAAAGAGGGATGGGGTAAAATGCTTCCTGCCAGCTTAGTTGGCGGATCCCTCTTCAGTCAGGGCCAGTGCCAAGTCTGATTTGCTTATGTTTAGTCAATGGAACAGAAAGCAAAATTAGAATGGGTTGGAATGAACCTCAAATAATTTTCAGTTCATAAGGTGCACCCAGAGGTGGTTTGTATAGCGGATTTTGCATAGAGACGTAACACTGAGTGGGGTTAGTGGAAGGCTTTGACATATGGAGGCTTGAGTGCTAAAAAAACATCCTGGCTGTTAGTGCCAAAGACAACAGTTGTTTGGCGACGACAGGATATTTATATAGCACTTTCCCACTGGTCTTTTCTTTCTTACACACACCTAAGTGTCAGTGGAAAACTTAATATCCTGAGTACAGTGTCAGGCTAATGATTAGGAGCAAGACTAGACACTTTTTTCACAATTATACACATTCTCTAGTGCAAATAATTCTAGCACTTCTCCGTCACATTTTTGCTATTTTTAGTAATTTTGTAATATGAATATATTGTACTTATGTATTTCATTTGAAATACCCACGTCTTTTATCCCTCCATTCATTCTTACATCTTCTGGCAAGTAAAAACATAAAATAAGCATCCATAATGTCAGTTGTTTTCCTATTGTGTAGTGATATGGCTTTTAACAATTTGCACCAACAAAACACACAGGCATGGCTTTGGCAGCTGTAGTAGTATAAACTTACCCAGAGGGAAGCACTGGACTAGGGTAGGAGGAAGAAGGGACATTGCTAGGTTCCCTCACACACATGTTACTGGTTCAAAACATGGATTTGAGGAAGATGCTTCCTCACACCCATAAAACACGGAAACTATATGCAGCAACAGTGTAGGGTGTATTAAGTATAGGTGTGTGCGGGGTTGGAGGAGAAATATATGTTTCGGGGTTATATGAGCATCTCACTGTGTGGGGTTATGTGGGTAAATTTGATCATGTTTTGATATGGGGTGAATATGATGGGGATAGATTGTTATTGCTGTGGTGTGATGATGCAGTGGAAAGAAAGTAGTTACTTGCCTGTAACAATTGTTTTGTGGATTAGATCTCTTCTTGAGCCACATGCTCTACATTTATACCATCCAGTAATCGGGTTTGGACATAGCTTTGAAATGAATATACCTTTTATTTTTGGGCACCAATCTTACCTGTAGCGAATATGAGTCTCAAGGATATGAACAGTAGGCCCCCATTGCCTGAGAAGTAGCCACCACCTCCAGATTCTTTTTGCTCAGGACTTTATTGGCCAAGCATGTACTGAGTATATTTTACTGAATTGCAAACAATGTGCTTGCACTGACAGACAACTCTCAAACAGTTTTAAGCTACAGAACTACTTTTACTGGTAGGTAACTAGTTTTCTTTGCAGTATGAGACGACTCTAGATTGTATACAAATGAGGGAGGGGTTCCAATTGGGAAAGGCGAATTTACTACCCGGAGCCGGCGGAAGAGGGGTAGGTCGAATGGTGAGGACACGGGAACAAACAAGTAAGTGCCCGCCATGATAACGGCGCCCGAGGGACTCTAGCGGTTACCTTGCATACCGCTTAACTTTATAAGAGAGATAGAGGGGTTTTAGCCCGGACCACCACCACTGCTGGGCCCCTTACGATTGCCCGTCCACTAGGAGGCTTAACCAGGGTGGGCCCGACCAGGTTACTGATTGAGCGTCACTAACAATAGGAGATAGCGACTAGTTCACGAGGTCATACAGACTTCCGTTACTCGCCAAATGCAGCAGCTCAATACAAGTTCTTTGACATCCAGTATTCTTACAGAGGCATACTGGCTTGCGTTAATACACAACGCTGTATTAACTGACAGAGATTTTTCCACTTGAATATTTCAGTCAATTTTTAGACAGCCTTATACAGCCTGTGGCACGTAATAAGAATGTGGAGTTGTTGTAATCCCCCACTAACTAGGTATACAGCGTAGTTGACACATTTCCTGCCGTTATGAACCTATTAGTTGATAATCCTGTCCCTGGGCAGACGCACTCTTGTGGGTTTCCCTTACATTGACTCACCATTAGCAAGCATGCAGCTAGGGTGAGAGATGTTGGCCCGATTAACCTTGCTAATTGCGTCCAGTCTGATATTACCAGTAGGAGTGCAAGATCATAAGGAGGGACACTAGGCATATAATTCACTACCACTATCTTGTTACATCCAGCCTTGAGACTACAGAGGTCGTTACCCGATGTACTCCCCTCTGGGTACTGTTGTTGTGCATATTCCTGCCATTTAGATGAGTGAGACGCTCCCTAAACACTATAAGAATGCTGCTGTTGAAGATTTTTTAAACTGTATTTTGAACTGTATTTTTCCACAGGGGCATGTTCACCTCCACACTCACCGGGGACCATACTTCCCCTCGTTTTTAACTCACATGCTAGCCTACACCCACACTAGCATGCCACTTTGAGTGTATGAAGTCACCGTTGGTTTTGTGATTCTTGATATCTGTTGTGAATTGCTTTCGTTTGTCTCCCAACACAGGCAGATACAGCGCAAAAGAGGTATAACATTGTTTTCACTTTATGGTTAAACATGAGTACGTAACTAAGGAGAACACTTAGTGTAGACAGTTTCCCTATTAGAATAATCTTCTGACATAGGTCATGACGAATCGCTTGTCACTGTACGTTTGCTAGAAACATGTCGACCAATTCCTGCACAAACTAGTCGAGTCTCGAATAAGGGGAACATAATTTCCCATCGAGTACAGGCTAGTATTTTTCTTTTATTTTGAGAAGGGGACCCCCAGAATAAACCTGATCGTGGTACCCCTAGCCCCATTTTAAATCACTAATGCGTCTATACCACACTGGCCCCACATCCTCGCTTCACCTAAACGGCTGTTGGATTGAAGATCTCCACCAAAGAGCCCCTCTTTGAGGTGCCGCCCGTTGGGTATTGCACCGCCGACCCAACGAGGAGCATTGCCAATGATGAAGCATGACACCTGCAAGGGTGTGTGAGGCCATTATATCCAACCAAAATGGATGCCCAACTGTAGGACTCCACTGAGACCCTACAGCTCCATAACACCTGTGTGACCCATACACTCACTTCCACTAGGAACAGCGCAGCATCTTGTTGGTCAAACAACTCTAGATTCACATGATGTGCATTGATTATACACCTTATTTTCTCCTTCGAATGAGGGTGTGAAGTGTGAGGCCCACATAGGTTTTTCATGGGTAGTTGTGAGCACAGATTCCTCACCAAGAATATTCCCAGGTGCCACACTGGATTCACTGATTTTTACAAGCACTGCTCCCCACTAGTCGGTATGGCACAATATGGAACTGCACTGACTCCATACCTCCCTGGAATTGAAGGAGTGCAGGTGTATATAAGTACCCTCATTCCGCAATGATATCAGTTCCTTTTTTCTGTGCCCATCAATGTAAATCTGGAGCTTGCCACCCACATTTGTTGGTGATCCAAAGATTTCAAATTCTGCACAGGTAGTGTGCCAGGTACGATGTCTTTACTGAAAACAACTGGAGTCAAGCCATGTCTTCTCTGCACTGCTTGGCTCTGTTCACCACTTGAAGTTGTGCAATAAGTGTTCCAATCTGCAGCTGAAGGCAACAGGCAGACAAAGGTGAAGTTTAATGTCATCGAGCATAAGAAGATGTTGTGTTTAAAACAGAAGTCCAGCTCCTGCTTCAACTCACAGGGCCATGCTCGGTTGACATCTCAGGGTTGGTTCTGTTTGTAGCCCCCTTCCTGCTCAAAGTCTTCCACTAAGTCAAAGTCAAAAATATACAAGAAAATGAAGCCAAACTCATCCCTATAGTCCCACTTGCCGTCTGGCGAGAATGCGCTTGGGTGTCACTCAAAGGATCTCGTGTCTTTGGACTCTGAACCGGTCACACATTTGGCCCAGGCATGCCTCAAATTTCCCAGGCTGCAGTGGAACCTGCTGCAAGTAGCAATTATCAAGGATGACATGCTACAAATTTCCATATGCTACCTGGTCCCACTGACATACCTTTGGGCCCAAAGGAGACACAAAAGTCCCCTGTTGAACTTTTCCCACCCATTTCTCACTGGACTGCTTTCTAAAGCCCCTTGCCTATGGCACAACGAGGATGTTCTAGACATTGACTCCAGCCCTACAGTCCAAGCCAGCTCCTTCTATGTCTTTGATGATGCTGACTCTGCCGGCTCTGGTCTCTGATTCGGAAAACTGACGTCAGCAGTCGTCAGGCCTCTGTCACGCTATGAAATAACAGCCAGACTCTTGGCCTCAACCTCTCACCTGAAGCCAGTACTAGGGCTTGCTTAATGCCTCTCACAACATTGATAATGATGCCAAGGTGGACTACATGCGCCCCCTCATTAAACTGATGAAGGACTCTATTAAGACTTGCAAAATGCCAGTGGTCTAGATACCTCACAAGAGACTAAGAGGCACACGCCACGTGGTCCACCAATGGGAAAAAAGCGTTTTTTTGCAGTAGAAGTGTGAAAAGCAACAGAAGGGCTAGACTACAATTACTTATTATGAAAGCCAAAGCCACTTTACTGACTAGTGACACCTGAGGACATTCACTCCGCGACAGACGGTAAACATCGTTTACAAAGATATTTACACATTTGCATGCCATTAAAATGCAAGCTGTTACAACGGCACAGACTGGAGTTGGAATAGTAAATAATACTATTCCATAATCCAGCACCGCCCCACCCCCACCCCACAGCAAGTCTTTGTAATGATTTATGTTGTAATGGTCTGTAATGTAACAACACAGTTGTTGTAATGAACGTGTTGTAATGACATGCGTTGTAAAAGCATGCAGTGTAACATGGCCTATTCATGAGAGACAGCAATTCTCCAACTCTTTCTCCCCTGTTGCAGCAGTCCCTAATTAGGGCCCTTCCTCTTTCAGGGTATGAACCTCATATGGAAATCCATCACATCAGAACGATGGGCTTACAGATTTCTTTATTTCTACCTTTTATTCCACCTTCAACAGAGCGATTTGTGGCAGATCATGTCCCTATTTTGATGCCAAATGTCAATCTCCTGCAGGCCAAAGGCACATTTAAGTGGTTTTCAGATTCCAAGAGGAGCAAGGGTGCTATTCACTCTACTTCACCATGCAGAATAAGGACGGAGGCCTCAGGCCAATACTCAACTGCTGGCCATTGAATACCTTTCCTCTGGCTCAGGTACTCTCTGCTCTGGATCCAAGGGCCTGGATGGTGTCCCCGGAATTGCTGGAAATGTATTTTCATACCTGCCCTACAGTCCCACAAGCTTAAATGTGGTTCATGGTGTGGTCAGAATGACAACAAACTTACTGTGCTGACCTTTGGCCTTACCTTGTACATCCAGGTGTTTAGCTTAGCTTAGTTTAGTTTTTAAATTTATAGTGTGCAACAGCTACCCAAAAAGGGTTTCCCAGCGCAAAGGATGAATCTCTGCTCAGAGGAAAAGAACAAAGCAACACAGTTTATCTGTTGAATAGCCAGGTTTTTAAAGACTTATGAAACTGGGTATGGTTCATCTCATTTCGGAGTGCTGGGGGCATTGAATTCCAGAGCGAAGGACAAAGGGAAGAGAACGATCTACCCCCCATCCGGGCTAGCTTGAATGTGAATGCCCCTTGCAGAGGCGGTGGTCAGGCCGTACCGTCAGAGGTCAGGGATACATGTATTTCCATACCTGAAAGTCTAAGTGCTCTAGGTGGGTTCACTACAGTCGGTCATATACTGATGACAACAACTGGGCTCTTGATCTCTTTCGGGTTGTCCATCAGTGAGCTGCAGTCTCACCTGAGATCTATGCAAACAATTCCCTTCATAAGTGTTATACTGGATACAGTGGTGTGTAAGGCCTTTCCACTGCTGCAATGAGGCCAGGGCATTCAGGATATGATGTAAACATTTCCAGCTTTGTTCTGGGTCTTGGTGAAGAAAGTTCTAGGGTTTCTTGAGCTACTGTCATCATGCATCCTTGCTTATCTTAAGCCAGAAGGAAGATGTGGTCTCTGCAATGGAGCCTACAGTTTCAATGTCTTTAGCACAACGGTCTCCCTAACAGCGTCAAGATTTCACCAGAGATGGTTCAGGACCTCATGAGGTGATACTCAAGCATCAACCAAACAATTGGCAGGCCCATATCATACAAACAAGGTGCTTTAGAGGCCTTGGACCATTGCCAGGAGGCTCTGTGCGGCTTGAGGTGACCTAACTAGCAGAAAATCTTTTTGGTGGCCAACCACATAATGGGGTCAGTGAATGCCAGGGCAGATCAGCTTACTAGACATCTGATGGTGGACCACGAATGGCATTTCCACCCCCAGGTGGGGCAGGGCATCTTTGATCACTGCTGGACTTGGTCCTTCTGGCAGGTTCACCCCTAAACCTTTTGCTTTTAATTGTGACCTGGTGTTAGTGATTTTTGGCTTCTGCGCACTTTACCACTGTGTCCCAGGATAAAAGTGTGTGCGTGTGGTGAGGTTGGCCTGCCCTCCCATAGGAATGCATGGGGAATGTATGTGTCCCTGGTAGTTCCTGATGCGTGGGGAATGCAGGTGCGAGTTTGGTATGTGCGGACTCGTGTGATGAAATGCTGCGCGATGATGTGTGCGGCGTTTCTGTGTCTAGTATGGAAGTGCCACTTCTAGATGTTTGCATGTCTGTATAATTTATGTGAATTGGCTGTCTGGCTTGAAATTGTCTGGAGCTTGCTGGTGAGCCTGGCTCCAGGAGTCAGGATGGGTCTGCCCCGGTGTTGAATGGGAGATCTGCATGTTAATGTGAGGGAGGGGTGCACCTGGGACCTGAATAGGGCTGGGCTTTCCCCACACAATCCTGGCTCCGCCCCCTGTGGTGCGACTGATGACCCTAGCCTTACTAGTGAATGAGAAGAGTGTTGGAGTACAACAGAGTGCTCCAAAACCAGCTGCGACTGGTTTTCCCCCCACCCTGCAGACACAGACAAAGGAATGTGGTGTATAAAAAGGGGCTGTAACCCCTCAGAAGAGGTTCTCTCTTGCTGATCCTGACTTGAGGGGGGCCTGCTGCTGCTGGGCGCCAGGAGGACCGCCACTGGGACTGCCTCCCTGCCTGGAGGGCCCTGTCAGCTGGCCCCTGGGCCCAGCCTTTGCCCCCCTGCCTGCATTCTAAAAGGAACTAGTCCTGGACTTGAGGCTCTGGGCATTTTGTAGCGCCTGGGGCACTTTTGTTGCATCCTGAGAGGGGCAGAGCTTCTGAATTCCCCCAGCAGCACGGAGCTGCAATCACTTTACGAGGGATTCCCCGGCGTGGGGATTCCCCAGGACCTTGATTATCCTAGCGGGTGCCACCCCGCGATTCTGCTGAGTTTGTCCCCCTGATGGGTGCCCACCCCACCAGGGACTTCCTATTTAATTGTAACAGGAGCCTACCCCGTGTTAAAATCACCGCCAGCGGCCCGGGAGCTGAGAGGGCCATTTCCCCACGGTTGCTGTCATCAGGGGATCGCCGCGCTGGGGTTGGCCGCAGCGTTGGGCGTCCCCTAGCAACCCAGGACTCGACCCGGAAGAGCTTCCAAGGAAACCGGAAGCCGACGGGAGCCCACCCCTCGCTCCGGCGAGGAGAAGACAAGTGCGCGGGATGTAGAGCCCAGGCGGGAGCCTACCCCGCACTGGACTCGGACCGAAGGTGTCAGAGGAACCCCAGGTCCCGCAGTGTGCCGCCACCACGAGACCGGAGTGCGGAGAGAATATCCCCCCCCACCGAAGGAAGCCGGTGAGTAGAAGCCGGCTGGGGGGAGGAGGAGTGAGGTTGCACCCTGCCGGTGCCTCTACCCCGAGCGGCCACACTTGATAGCGGGCCGCTCTGATGTCAAGAGGCACCGTTCCATCCAAGCCCACGAGGCTCCAAGGCCATTATCTTTCCGAGTCCCCAGAGGGGGACTCCAACATGTGGCCAGCATTTCCTCAGAGTCCACGAGGGACTCCAACGAAGCGGGGGCATTTCTTTCGAGCCTGAGAGGCTCCTATATTCTGGGGGCATTCCTGAGGGTAGAGGGGCCCCGGTTGGCAGAGGACCGCTCCCCCAGTGGGCAGCAGTTCCGTCGAGCCCACGAGGCTCCAGGGGGCATTTTGTTTAGAGCCCAAGAGGCTCCCAGGCTCTCACGTTGTTTTGGGCCTATTGGATGAGTGAGACCTCCAGAAGAGAGCCAGGAGGCACGCTGGTGGCCGCCTTAGTTCTCCAGCTGCCCAGCACTTAGTGGGCAGCTGCTCCGTTTAGGAACCTTGCGCAATCTTCTTTGGCTGCCTGCGCAGCCTGCCCTGACTTTCCTGGACACAGGGCGTTTCAGCCCCTGAGAGGCTAGGTTGGCCAGGGGTCAGTTCTCGTTACTTGTGCGCTAATGTGATACCTGCCTAATGTGATTGCGTCAACATGTTTAATGCTTTATACCTCTGAATGTATGCGATGCTTAGGAGGTTGTTTTTCCTAGTATAGGTCCTACTAGTGAGTTCATGACTCCCTGCATGATATTTTCCTAAGGCAGTTAGGATTGCGTAGGTGGTACGTACCTCTTGCTAGTGGTTACTGGTTGTGTTCTACATGTGTTATTTGATGCTACAATTATATGTTCGAGGTGCTAATTATTATTCCTACCAAGTGCGAGTTCTAAAAGTGCTTATTCCTGACAGTGGTCCAAGTGACCCTGTCCTGTACATATATCCCCTGTAAATTCTGCCCGTGCCTATGGCACATTGTAAAGTGTGTGTTTCCTATCTAATGTGTTTGGTATAATACAAAGGCTATTTTTATATATAACCTTGTGTGGAGCTCCTTTTTGGGGGGGCCTGGGGTTATATTGCTGAGTGTGCGTGCGCAAATACTTAACTTACATTGCCTCCGCGATAAGCCTTACTGCTTGCGTCACGTTGCCTAGAGGGTGAGATGGGGTTATCTTTGGCGTGTAACTCCCTTGCCCTGACTAGAGAGGTGGTTTCTGCCTGGCTTTGGCGCAAGCCTTAGCCAACCGGAAATCCCATTTCTAACATTGGTGGCAGCGGAAGGGATCCGGATTTGTGTTTGCACAGTACCACAGCGACATCTGGCTCCTCTACAAAACTCTACATTTTAGATCGTCACATAGAAGGGGATTATTGTTTTTAAGTTTATGCTAAAAGTCATTTCTTGGGAAATGTGTTTCTTGTGCACTGTGAGTTAGGTGTCCCTAGCTCTGGGTGGTTTCCTATCCCCTAAGTGCAGTGTGAATTTTCTGGATTCACCAGAGGGTGGGATCCAGTGGTAGCAGCGTAATTGTGTCCAGTACATTTGTTGAATGCCCTGCTCCCAGAGTTTGGTACCTGTGTCACGTGTGGTCAGGTTGAGAAATCAGGGGCGATAGAAACTGCCTTACCAGTCTGAGGGGGGTGTGGGTGGATGAATGGTGTGTTGCACTGGACAAGTGAGTGGGAGTTCTCTGGGATAGGGAGCTTGCTGAATACTTTGTGAATTGTGTACTCTTCCTTCAGCTCAGACAGTAAAGTCCCCTGTGTTGCACGTGTCTGTGAGCATCCTGCCAAGATGGAGTCTGCTTTTAATTTCTGGGGTATGTTTATGCATGAGTTGGTAGAGTTTTGCGAAGAGAGAGACATCGCAGTGAATGAGTCAGACACCGAGTCCCAACTTAGGGAAAACCTAACACAATGGCAGAAGGATGACTGGGAACGTGAGCACAGTGAGGAGAGGGTCCGGGCCTCACGCCATGAGGGTGGTGGGTCTGAGGGGAGCCCTGAAGAGTCTGAAGCAGAGGGAGAAAATGACAGTACATGGGCGCCAGCAGATAGTGAAGACACCATAGATAGGGAGTCCCTTGCTGGGTCCAGTGTAGGGAGCAGCACCCCATCCCTTTTCCTATCCCCAGAGGAGTGGGAAGATAGGAGGAAAGAAAGGGAGCACCAGCTGGCTTTGGAACAGCTAAGGTTAGAGCATGCCCAGGCGATGGCGCAGCTGGGTGTTAAGAAGCAACAGCTAGAGACCAAGAGGGTCTTAGCGCAGGAGAGGATAGAGGAGGCTGAGAGGGCCTTTACCAGAAAGAAATTAGCTCTGGAGGGTAGATTATCCCCTGCGCACAGTTTTAATTTTCTGGACTCCCCAGGGAGTGTTGATAAAAGTGGTGGCCGCTATATAGACTTCAGTGCAGGAAGTCCCAGTTCCCAGAGTATGGTACCTATTTCCCAAGAAGAGGAAGATAGGTTGAAATTCAGGGGCAGTAGGAAACTGTCTCACCAGTCTTGAGAGGAGTTTGTGGATGAATGTGAGGATTCACTGTTTGATTGGATAAGAGTTCCCGTGGAATCTGATTTTGACAAACTGTGTGATTTGGTTCTCAAAGAACATCTGCTCAGTTGTTGTGCGCCAGGGTTGCAGCAACACCTGTTGGGGTGTGGATTGTCTGAGGCATTTGAGCTTGCAGATGAAGCAGACCGCTGGGAAAGTGCCAGAGGTTCTGCAGAGTCCTTGGTGAGTGAGTCCAAAAGTAGTGGTTCAGGTATCTTTCAGCCCAGCGTGGTGGAAGAGGCTCAGTGTAGCCCAGCTAGGTCCCAGTATAGTGAGGGGGGTGTAGGGGCTTACGGCCTGTCTCAGTGGAGCAGGAGTGAGTGTGTGGCCCAGAGTCCCCAGATGCCGAAGCCCTATCTCAGAGCCTGGATGGTTTCTTCAGGGAACACCAGGTTGGGAACCTAAGCTGTCCTGTTAGTCCTAGTGTCTAGGGAATCTGGAGCATCTGTAAATAGAGTTCCAGTGGTTCTAGTGTCCGGCAGTGCTACTCCAGTTGGGAGGGCACAGGAGTCCGAAGTGAGGAGTGATTGGGGGATGAGTTCCCCAGTGGAAGAACCAGTGGACCAGGGACTAGCCAGTTGGGCTACATTCCCTTGGGGGGACTCGGGTGACACCACTTCTGTACTGGGGGGTCTTCACGCACTGTCAGATGGACAGGGGACGGGAGATCTGCACCACACAGACAGTCACACGACATATGAGTCATGTGTCAGCCTCAGAGGGATGGTGTGTAAGTCCCCAGAAGTCCTGGAGTGCCAGGCAGTTATTCCACCAGAGGGTTTAGACCAAAGGTTGGGAGGCCTGGTTAAGGAGCCGCCTGACCTGGAGGGAAGGACGTCTGTAATCAATGTCCAGGGGTACAGCTCCAGTTGGGAGGGTGCAGAACTCTGGCAGGGGGTGCAGAGGGTGGGAGAGCCCGCCTCTGACCTGGTGCAACCTGAGGGGTTAAACCGTAGGTTGGGAGAGTGGTGTTCTAAGGGGACCCCTTGCAGGGGGTGAAGGACCACTAGAAGGAGAGGTAGGGGGAGGAGAGCCTCCCCTGTGACTCCTGGTACGCCTGAGGGTGTAGACCCTAGGCTGAAGAACCAGTGGCAGTCTAGCCCTGTCCTACAGACAGGAAGAGTGGAGAATGGCTACTATGTGCAAGGGGTTACTACCCCCCGCTCTACGAATAGGCAAGGACCAGTTGCACCAGGGTGGCCCAGGGCCTGGTTCTGGCCGCGGACAGCTTGGGAGTACCAGTGGGGTAGCCCAGTTGTTCCAGACAGTGTTTTTAGAAGGAACCCCATGGGTTCACCGTGGCATAGAACAGGAGGGTGTCCCTGCAGTTGCTGGCCCGCGTCCGTGTTCTATCGCCCCAAGCAGGGAAGCCCATCACGGTGGTTATTGGTCTACCCTGCGTTTTCGCTGGAAGGGGGTTGTGTTGAACTTGGTCCTTCTGGCAGGTTCACCCCTAAACGTTTTGCTTTTAATTATGACCTGGTGTTACTGATTTTTGGCTTCTGCGCACTTTACCACTGTGTCCCAGGGTAAAAGTGTGTGCGTGTGGTGAGATTGGCCTGCCCTCCCATAGGAATGCACGGGTAATGTATGTGTCCCTGGTAGTTCCTGATGTGTGGGGAGTGCAGGTGCGAGTTTGGTATGTGCGGACTCGTGTGATTAAATGCTGCGCGATGATGTGTTCGGCGTTTTTGTGTCTAGTGTGGAAGTGCCACTTCTAGAAGTTGGCATGTCTGTGTAATTTATGTGAATTGGCTGTCTGGCATGGGATTGGCTGGAACTAGCTGGTGATCCTGGCTCCAGGAGTCAGGATGGGTCTGCCCCGGTGGTGAATGGGAGATCCGCATGTTAATGTGAGGGAGGGGTGCACCTGGGACCTGAACAGGGCTGGGCTATCCCCACACAATGCTGGCTCCGTCCTCTGTGGTGCGACTGAAGACCTTAGCCTTACTAGTGAATGGGAAGAGTGGTGGAGCACAACAGAGTGCTCCAAAACCAGCTGCGACTGGTTTTCCCCCACCCTGCAGACACAGACAAAGGAATTTGGTGTATAAAAAGGGGCTCTAACCCCTTAGAAGAGGTTCTCTCTTGCTGATCCTGACTTGAAGGGGGCCTGCTGCTGCTGGGAGCCAGGAGGACCGCCACTGGGACTGCCTCCCTGCCTGGAGGGCCCTGTGAGCTGGCCCCTGGGCCTAGCCTTTTCCCTCCTGCCTGCATTCTAAAAGGAATTTGTCTTGGACTTGAGACTCTGGGCATTTTGTAGTGCCTGGGGCGCTTTTGTTGCATCCTGAGAGGGGCAGAGCTTCTGAATTCCCCGAGCAGCATGGAGCTGCAATCACTTTACGAGGAATTCCCCGGCATGGGTATTCCCCGGGACCTTGCTTATCCTAGCGGGTGCCACCCTGCGATTTTGCTGAGTTTGTCCCCCAGACGGGTGCCCACCCCGCCAGGGACTTCCTATTTAATTGTAACAGGAGCCTGTTAAAATCACCGCCAGCGGCCCGGGAGCTGAGAGGGCCATTTCCCCGCGGTTGCTGTCGTCAGGGGATCGTCGCGCTGGGGTTGGCCGCAGCGTTGGGCGTCCCCTAGCAACCCAGGGCTCAACCCGGAAGTGCTTCCAAGGGAACCAGAAGCTGATGGGAGCCCACCCCACGCTCCGGCGAGGAGAGGAGAAGTGCACGGGACATAGAGCCCAGACGAGAGCCTACCCCGCATTGGACTCGGACCGAAGGCGTCGGAGGAACCACAGGTCCCGCAGCGGCGGAGGAGTGGGGGAAGCAGGGCTCCTGCATCGGCGGTGTGAGCCCTGCTTGTGTCTCCCCCCAGCGCACCACCTCCACGAGACCAAAGTGTGGAGAGAAGATCCCCCCCCCGAAGGAAGCCGGTGCGTAGAAGTAGACTGGGGGGAGGAGGAGTGAGGTCGCACCCTGCCGGTACCTCTACCCCAAGCGGCCCCACTTGATAGCGGGCCGTTCTGATATCAAGGGGCACAGTTCTGTCCGAGCCCACGAGGCTCCAAGGCCATTATCTTTCCAAGTCCCCAGAGGAGGGACTCCAACGTGTGGCCAGCATTTCCTCAGAGTCCACGAGGGATTCCAATGAAGCGGGGGCATTTGTATCGAGTCCGAGAGGCTTCTATATTCCGGGGGCATTCCTGAGGGTAGAGTGACCCCGGTTGGTAGCTGGCCGCTCCCCCAGTGGGCAGCAGTTCCATTGAGCCCACGAGGCTCCAGGGGGCATTTTGATTAGAGCCCATGAGGCTCCCAGACTCTCATGTTATTTTGGGCCTATTGCTTGTGTGAGACCCCCAGAAGAGAGCCAGGAGGCACGCTGGTGCCCGGCTCAGTTCTCCAGCTGCCCAGCACTTAGTGGCAGCTGCTCCATTTAGGAACCTGGTGCAATCTTCTTTGGCTGTTTCCTATCTAATGTGTTTGGTATAATACAAAGGCTATTTTATATATAACCTTGTGTGGAGTTCCTTTTGTGGGGGGCCTGGGGTGTTGTTGCTGGGGGTGCGTGCGCAAATAATTTACTTACCTTGCCTCCGGGATAAGCCTTACTGCTCGTGTCACGTTGCCTAGAGGGTGAGCAGGGGTTATCTTTAGCGTGTAACTCCCTTGCCCTGACTACAGTGGTGGTTTCTGTCTGGCTTTGGCGCAAGCCTTAGCCAACCGGAAATCCCATTTCTAACAACCACCATTGAGAATGTGCAGTGCAGCATCTGCACACTAGAGTTTCCTCCACACAGGTAATTGAGAGAAGAATTCTGTCTGTGATGGCCATCACTATAACCTCTCTCCTGTACACGTTCCCGCCACTGCTTCTCCTGCCTGAGTTCTGAGAAAGACAGCACAGGAAAAGACAATGCCCAAGTCATCGCAATAGCAGTGGAATCTGCCGGTCGGGTGTGGTACCCAGAGCTCATGAGCCTTCACATTTACATGTCGATCGATCAACCCCTTAAGGAGAACATACTGTCTCAGCAACAGGGGAGGACCCTGCACCCGAATCTCCACAACCTGCACCTCAATGCATGGCTATTGAGTGGATACACTTGATTTTTTTGAATTTGCCTACTGTAGTGGTAGATGTCATTTTTGTAGCCAAACGTCTATTCATGAAGCCCATTCGTGCAAGGGGAAGGGAAACATTTGTCCCCTGGTGTAGGGCACGTAATCTAGATTTTTTGCAGGCTATATTCTCATGAATTAAATTGTTTTTTTTTTTTAATGGCCCAGAATGGCCTTGCAGTGGGCAAAATTAGGGGTTATTTGCTGGCCTTTTATATTTTCTTTATCTACACTCTCTCTTGAAATCACCGGCTCTGATCTGTTTTCTAAAGAGCCTGCTGCATATGCTCGAACAAAATTATTTTTTTATCATGCCTTAGTGAGGCATAATCTAGTTCTGACTTTTGTTTTGTGCAAGCATGTGAGCCTATGCACAGTGGGTTACTATGTCTTTTAATGATCAATAGAGTGTTGCTAATCGCCATCACTTCTTTGTACCAAGTGAACTACAGGCACTTGCCATGTAAGCTTCAGACACCACTTTTTTCCAGACAAATTGGTGCTGAGGCCTTTTGCCTGCCTTCCTGCCTAAGCTAGTACTACCCATCCATGCTAGTCAATTAATCACCCTGCCATCATTTTCTGCTCCACTGCACAGTTCGAAAGAAAAGGAGAGGCTCCTCCATCTTGTACCTCTGAGAGCTTAGCATTTCTACATTGACTGTGCAAGAGACTGTTACCTGAATTATCTGATTTTTGTGGGGTTCACTCGAAAACAAGAAAAGCAAGGCAATACAAAAGAGGACTCGGTCCAGGTGGCTAGACACCTGCATTTAAATCTGCACGCTTCAGTTGGCCTGTGGACTTATTTCACTGGGGTCAAGGCCTCTACAACTACCTTTGTGAGGGGGATGTCGGTTCTAGATAGCTACCAGTCTAGAGTATGGGCATGAGTGTGGGCATGAGTACAGACATTCAAAAAACATTATTGCTTTGACAGTCACGGCCAAAGGAAGGACCATTTTGTCGGCTTGGTCCTGTAAGACTTCCTTATCTGAGTCCACTTCTCAGACCTCTACCTTTGGGAGGTACTACTGTAGCTTCTATTCTAAAGGTGAAGAATCTGCTAGAAGTATCTATCAAAAGAATAAGATGCTTACCTTCAGTAATGATCTTTCTGGTGGATAGTCTATCTAAGCGCAGATTGCTCACTGCCCTTTCTCCTGCCATGTTAGATTTTGGCAGTTAGTGTGGGAACTGATTGTTCGAAGTTCTTCCTCTTATGTTCTTCCATGTCCACCATTGTAGCCCTCTTTGCACCTTTATTGTGACAACCACTAGATCTTTCCTCTCCCTCAAGGCTAGGGGCAGGTTGAATGTTTCAATTGGTGGAATTTTGGTTACTCTGCGCTACTCTTTATCCTGCTGTTCAGGGCAAAGTCCGCCAATTGCTAAGTGGTGGATTTTTTCTCAGAAAATAAGAGCTGGTGAGCACAAGTGAGATTTGGCGACCCCTAGGGATATTTTATAACGCAGGCAGTCAAAGGCAGTCGCGAGCATTCAGGGTCACGGGGCTGCCCCTCGAGCAGATTTTCTGTCACTTAAGTAGATTTTCTTCTGGAGCAGCAGCAAAATCAGCTTGAAAGGCCGCACGCTCTTGTGCAAAGCATGGTGCCTCTTGCATGATTTTTCCACATTGCTCACACTACTGGTTCTATATTGCAGAGCCAGCCAGCGCAGCTGCATGTTTTCTTACTGATGGTGGAACACTGAGGAATCTTTTTATGTAACTCAGCTGAATCCCATGTAGTGAAACTCTGTGATTTCCATCCATCACTACTCAATACCTGAGTATTGTTTCATCAGACTCCATTGCTACCAGAGTTGTTTGCTTGGTGAAACGCTAATTCTGTGCCGAAATCTAGATTAGTAAATGTGAGCACCTTGGCCGAGCCGGGTGATAGCTAGCTAGTATTTTAAAATTGTTTATTTTCTTCTGTGTTACTTTGCGGCGATTTTAAAAAATTTACTGAGCCCCTGACACTTACACCTACCGCATTGCTTTCGCGCTCCCCTCCGTGCCTCACAGACGACTAGGTGCTCTGCCGGAGACGCGCTTGCAGCCCCCCTCACGACTTTGCCCTTAAAACTACAACTCCCTGAGGCATAGCGCACCAGAAGGGACTACAAAAGGAGGGAGATTCTATCCCTCGCGAGACTCCATTGCTACCAGAGTTGTTTGCTTGGTGAAACGCTAATTCTGTGCCGAAATCTAGATTAGTACATGTGAGCACCTTGGCCGAGCTGGGTGATAGCTAGCTAGTATTTTAAAATTGTTTATTTTATTCTGTGTTACTTTGCAGTGATTTTTAAAAATGTACTGAGCCCCTGATACGTACACCTACCGCATTGCTTTCGCGCTCCCCTCCGTGCCTCACAGACGACTAGGTGCTGTGGCCGGAGACGAGCTTGCAGCCCCCCTCACGACTTTGCCCTGAAAACTACAACTCCCTGTGGCATAGCGCGCCAGAAGGGACTACAAAAGGAGATGGTGGCGCTTCGCGCAGCGGAGGCGAACAGCGGGCGCGCCCTCGTCGTGCCGGAGTCGAGCCTGAGTCTAGTCCGTCTGCGCTCGTCCGTGCCGAGGACGGGCTGGAGAACGGGCTAGGGGCCAGCCAGGACACTCAGGTGACATATCTATCCAAACAGGATATCTTAGAGCTCAATAATCATGCATATACCAGATGCACGCACTCTCTTAATGTAGATAAATGGGTGGGTCCTATCTGTTGCCATGTATGTAAACATATATTAGAACCCTACCACATTACCACTGAGGAAGAAAGCCCTAACAATCTAAGATGTGGCTTAATTAATGCACGATCAATGGTCAATAACTCCTCACATATACTTGACCTCATCACGGAAAATGATTTGGACTGCCTTTTCATTACTGAAACCTGGCTCCGTGAGTGGTCAAACCTTGACATAGTTCACGCCCTTCCCTCGGGTTTTTTCCATATGCAGGCAAGATCGCATAGAACAGCGTGGGGGCGGCTTAGCTATTATCTACAGGGATTCTATAAAATGTGTTATGAAAGAATCACCTGATATAAGAGGCGCTGAGAGCCTAAGTTTCGGCATACAAGTGCTGGACACCTTTACTTTTGCAGGGATACTGGTGTACCGCCCTCCTGGACATCCTATCCAGTTTCTTGAAAATGTGGGGGAGGTGTTAGGCGACCTGACTCTCAGATACGCTAATTTCACCCTGCTGGGAGATTTTAATCTCCACCTTGATGATTCCACTGACTGCTATGCTTCGAGCTTTAAAGAAACGTTACAGGTTATAGGGCTAAAACTTCAAATGCTCGCTGCTACACATAATGCAGGGCACACTATTGATTGCATATGTTCGAATTTAACTGAGATACTAGTTAAACCCCCGAAGCCTCAAATCTGGACGGACCATCATTTTATTGAATTTTCTATCCCCCTTAAGGGAAATAGAACAAACACAAAGGTAGCGGTAAAGAAAGGGATAAATCTCCCTTGCTGGGGAAAAATCTTGGTACATCCTGACCTTGACAATTGGACCAAAGAGAGCAAACCCACCTTATCAGGGGATACTCTAGAAGACAATCAGAAGTTTGAGGGATGGATGGCCACTATTGGAAATAAGATCAGGAACCCAGGTACTAAAGGCACTATGAATAAAAAGAGATTGTCTGACCCCTGGTTCTCCGACAGACTTAAAGAGCATCTAGTCGGTGTTAGACACTTGGAACGTAAATGGCGCCAGACATATGAGACTGGAGCGAAAGAGGACTATAAGAACGCCAGGAGACTTTATCATGCAATGATTAAAAACGCAAAGAAAACCTATTTTACCTCCTGCATTGAAGCGTCAAAAAATAAATATAAGGAAATTTTTAAAATAGTCAACAGTTTCACTAAACCTAAAGCCTTATCACGAGAAATACCACCGTCCCAGATCCTATGTAATGACATTGCCAATTACTTTTCCCTAAAAATTGACACCCTGACTAAAGATTTCCCTCAACCGGACTTAAAAGACTCTGAGGCCAAATCCGGCATAAATTCAGTCCATCCAAGGTGGACAACTTTTAGCCATATTAGTTTGGAAGAATCACATCAGAGGATATTGGCCACAAAACCTGGTTCCCCGTTTGATCCCTGCCCCCCCACGCTTCTGAGAACCATAATACAGGAGGTTAATCCCTGCATCAATTCCATCATTAATGCGTCCCTGCAATCAGGCGCTATTCCTCCACAATGGAAGTTGGCCGCTGTCAGGCCGCTACAGAAGAAATCAATACCTGACCCCTCGACATTATCCAACTTGCGCCCCATTTCCCTCCTCCCCGTAGTTTGTAAAATCACTGACTCCCTTGTAAATAAACAACTGATGGCACACATGGAAAGTAATAATATATTACATCCGTGTCAAGCTGGTTTCAGGGCTCACCATTCTACCGAGTCAGCTCTACTATCATCAGCTGAAACCATTCGTGCTGCCTTGGATCAGGGCAAAATGGCTGTCCTGATCCTATTAGATCTATCTGCAGCCTTCGACACGGTGTCCCATGCTATCCTTTTCCATCGCCTGACCAATGCTGGCATAGCAGGAACCGTGTTCGAATGGCTTAAGAACTATCTGGAGCAGAGGCGGCAGGTTGTCATGCTAGGCAATTTTCATTCTGAGGAAAAGTTCCTGACCTCTGGGGTACCGCAGGGCTCAAGCTTGAGCCCTACCCTTTTCAACCTTCATATGGTACCCCTGTTGGAACTTATTTCCACATTTAACATCAGTACAATTGCCTATGCTGATGACACCCAACTGGTGCGGACCCTCGATAAGAACCAAACTAATGCCGAACAAACGCTGAAAGAGTGCCTATCAGCAACATTTGAGTGGATGACTCAAAATCACTTAAAATGTAATTCAGCAAAAATGGAGATTGTCCCTTTTGGCCTCAATAACTGTTTCTCACCACAGGACTGGTGGCCGGAAATGGTGGAAGCCCCTCCCAAGACAATTAATGCTGTTCGTAACTTGGGTATCAAGTTCGACAACACTTTGTATTTCAATCTACAAGCCAAAGAAGTAGCAGGGGCTTGTTTTAGAACTATTAAAAGCCTTAGGAAATTCTTCAATTTTCTCCCTTTGAGCGCTAGGCGGACAGTGGCTGTAGCGCTCATAACTTCCAGGCTGGACTATTGTAACAGTCTGTATGCAGGGCTGAATAATTCGGCCCTGCACAGACTGCAAATGGTCCAGCATGCAGCCGCCAGGCTTGTCCTGAAACTGCCCAGAAAGTCCTCGGCATCGGCAGCACTGGATACACTGCACTGGCTTCCGGTGCATAAGGGCATTCTTTTTAAGGTACTCACCATCATGTACAGAGCCTACCACCAACAAGGCACGCTGTACCTGAGGAAGCAGTTTAAACCCTACCAGCTGAAACGAACCCTTAGGTCATCCACAACGAATCTACTTCACGTCCCCAGATTTAGGCTAACGACCAAGGGAGGGAAATCCATTGCAGTCATCGGGTCGAAAGCCTGAAATAATCTTCCCTTGTCCCTGCGTCAAAGTACAACTGAACTCAGCTTTAGGAAAGCCTAAAAAAAACTGTATCTACCCTCTGTCGGAATCAGGTTATAAAGCGTTGCTATGACCCTCTCTGTGTTTTGATCTTTCACCATCATGATCTCTCAGCATATATCTGAAAACTAGGAGTTGAAGCGCCAAGATACTCCTTGGAGTGGTAGTGCGCTATATAAGAACCCAATCACATCACATTAGCCACACTTGTACAAGATGCAAGTACAATCACAAACAAGGGTAGTAGTGTTCCCTGAAAAGGGAGATACCACACATCAAAATAATTCAATACTGTACAAATTCTCAGTCAAATGGCGTGACTAGTAAACAAATTGATGGAAGTACAGTGGGGTGCTTAGCTAGCTTGAAACACCCACCACCCAAAAGTGCTATTGGCACGTCGAAATAAACATGCCCCACAATGACAGAAATATATGCCAATATAGCACACCCCTCATCAGTTAAATATAGTCCCAGACAGAAAGCAAATAATGAAAATCAATAAAATGAATGATGTCTACGGAAGTCCTGTGAAGTATCCTGTGCATTATTGGAGACCCTTGGAATTATAGGATTATTGGAATTGACTTACAGAATTGTGATAGACATTTGTCCATTATTTGGCTTACTGTCTGGGACTATATTTAACTGATGAGGGGTATGCTGTATTAGCTTATATTTCTGTCAAGATGCAAGTACATTCATGCATAAGGTATCAAAAGAATACATGATGCCATCACTCCCAACTATTTTGTTTTATTGTTCTCACTGTCAGACAGTGATTTTTGCTAACGGTGAACCTGTTCCTGGAATGGCTGGTCTCTCTTTGAAAATGGTACTGGCCTAACTGTTACCATAGTCATCTCTGTCCCCAAAAACAATTTCTGTTTTGATAGTATGAGAGAAAATGTGTCCATGATCATTGTGAGTCCCAATTGAGGAGTAGCATCACTAGCTTTATGATGCTTTAGAGACATTGGAACAAGCTCACCTTCACTAGCCAGTATGTATGTATGTATGTATAGGCGTTCTTATAAAGCGCTATCACTGTCACCCACCGGGCATCCTGGCGCTACATGTAGATACTGATCAACATGCTTTTTCTCAGACCTTAGATGTGAAGACATTTCAGTCAGACATTTTGCCATTATTCTTGATGCCAATTTACTGAATAAGTCTCATGAAATTAGTGAATTTAGCAGTAAGCAATATTGGTGAATGTTGCTGAGAATTCATGAATGAAAGATTCTGTGGTACTTTTGCTTGCAGGAGAATAGTTCAAGTAGAAAATGCTGTGTGAGACAGGTAAAACCAAAACTGAGAAACATTTTCTTCTCAGTCCTCTGCTGGATTTCTTGCATGAATGGTATGTCCTCACATTACATTTTTATTCCAGGTAACAACATGTATCTTTCAGGAAAAGCAACATAATTTACATATTGCTTTCAACATTCACAGAATTTAGTGTAATTGGACAGTCTAAGCCCCCTAAGCTGGTAATGTTGTCTTTTGGGTCTGACTCTGGAGGGTTTTCTGTTAACACCATGCAGTAGTTGTATTTGATCATTGTAGGAAATAACCATCTTTTGTGTGATTTACCCCTAATTTTTGTCTTATTTGTTTTGCTGGGATTCTATCACTGTGCACTTTACCCCTGCAAACCAACAGTAAGGTACCTGTGCCCCCCTTTTAATTATGGTTAAATTGGCTTATGCCAATTAACACATTTAACATGCCTAGAGGTTCCTAGTATAGGGGGCGTGGGCTCGGCGCCGTCGCAACATGGCGGATCCCGTCTAAGCTCCGCTCGATTGCGGAGCTCTCATCTACTTTTGAGCCGCATTTCCCTCACGTCAGGACTCGCAACGCGGAGAAATCTCACCGGAGGATGCCGTGACTGTCGGGGCTCATTTCTGGACACTTTCTCGCCTTGATTATCTCCCGGACAGCTCCGTTTTTATCTCCTCACATCGTGAACGGTCGCCATTTTGGGCCGTCGCGATTTCCTTTCTTAGATGCCGGTAACTATTTTTGTTTTCTTTTTTCTGCTACTCGTTTTGCTGCCAGCATGTGCCATACTCTAAGACTTTTTTCTATCTAACTGCTGTTCTTCTCAGGCAATGTAGGAAGCAGCCTTTTATATGCGCGCTGCCTATTATTTTGCCTCTTCATTTCTATGTAGGCATGCAGCGCACCTCCAGAATGAATTGTGCTGACTTCTGTGACTGCTTGTCACTATTTGCTGGCATTTGAGTGCATTGTTTTTTTTTGGGGATATGTGATCACCCCTTTTGTGGACATTCCTTTTCTTCATGATCTCCTTCTAATTTTATAATGCCTGTGGATGACCTGATTTATGTGCAACGATTTGGGCTGCGCTATTTTCAAATCTTCTCTGAGTAGTCATAGTTTTTGTTTCTCGCTGTACAAGGGACGTTGGAAGCTGCCTTTACTGGCCGCTGAGTTCACTCTCCCATATTTATCTGTCTGCAGCTAGTTGCTACTCTGGGATTCTTAATTTTTATGCCTACGTGTTTCATTGTCCTCATTGACTGAACATAATCTTTATTTCTTCTGAGGAACATATTTTGCTCATATTTTGCTGGTCCCTATCTTATTTCTAAATATGGCTACGGACCCGCACTCTGCTAGGTCCTCTACCAAAGGGATTACACCAAAGAGGCCCAAGAATGATCCTCCGTCACCTATTCAATCTGCATATAATCCTGTACTAGATTCTATTTTGGATGAGGTGTGAGGCCTGCAACCCTTCATGATGGCCACAAATGAAAAGCTGAAACAAATAGAAGATAGATGGATAGTAATGGAGAATAAAGTTGTGGAGCTGTAACAACGTGTCAGTGATTTACAAGATGCTTCTACTAAGATTCCTATGCTTGAACAGGAAATTCACAATCTGAAACTTCACACTGAGGACTTGGAAAATCGAAATCGTCGCAATAACCTGCGCCTTTTTGGCCTTCCGGAAAATGTTGAGGGTCCTAATATGGTCTTGTTCCTCCATAAATTTCTTCCTGAGCTTCTTAATCTTCCTACTGCTGTAACTCCTCTCAACATACAAAGAGCTCACCGATTGGGTCGTCTCGCTCTTAATCCAGCTAAACCTCGTGGTATCATCATGCTCTTTTTAGAATTCACTGAACTTATGACTGTTCTGAAGGCTGTTAAACTCAAACGCCGTCTCATCTGGTCGGCTCACAACATCTTCATATCCCAGGACGTCTCCAATGCAACCAACGCTCGTCGGAAAGAATTCCTTGCTCTACGTCCTCAGATGCGTCATCTCAATATTCAATATGGCATACTACATCCATGTCACTGCAAGATCACTCGTGATGGACAGTCCCGTTTCTTTGATGATCCGGGAAAACTCAGACTCTTTCTTCAGTCCTTCTCTACTACTGGAATGGACACTAATAATTGATTTCCCCTTTCATCTGTTTCTCCTTGTATTCATCTACTTGTCTTGCTTAGAGTTCGTCTCTTAATTTTGTTGCCTCATCCTCTGCTCATACAACTTTTAGCTTCCTGTCTTTGACTTTGTTCTACTGCTCTATCTTTTTCTTGTTTCTCTTTTCTACACTTAGTTTCTTTTCTGGCTCTCTTTGTCGCATTTCTCAGTTGTTTTTTGGTGCTCCGCCTTGCTTCGCGCCACTACGCCTCCTCTTCATTGTTTTCTTTGTCTCTTTCAGATCTGGCTGTTATGCTCTGATCTGTTTGTTTGTTTTCCTTTCCTCATCCTGTCCCCCCTCTCTCTTCCCTTTTCCGCTTTTCATATAGGTTCATCTTACATAATATGTTTTTCATGCAATTTTTGCCTTGATCTGTACTCTTCCTTTTTCTTCCTTTCCTTTTTTTCTTCTTCCTCCCATCTTTTCTACCTCCCTCTCCTCTCTTCCTTCCCTACTATTCTCACTTTCATTATTTGTTCTTCACCTAATATGGCTTGTATCTTTATTAGTTGGTCTTTTCCCAAATATATTTTTCCTGTTTTGCAATGATGCTCTTATTTGGCTGTTACCTGGCTTTTTTGGATGTTTTGATATCCTTTGTAACATTTTCTGTGTATTTTTTACTTACGTGGTTTGTTTTTTCTTTCAGTTGTTCTCCTGAAGTGTTTCTCATCCCTCCGTGTACTACCTTCCTTACCCCCCATTATGTGTAAATTTGTTACGTGGAACGTCCGTGGTATCAGGAATCCGATTAAACGTCAAAAGGTACTGTCTCATCTTTCCAAACTTAACTCTCATATTGTTTTCCTTCAAGAAACGCATTGTATTGAAGTTGAATCTCTTAAGTTAAAGAAACAATGGGTTGGTCAGGTTGTTCACTCCACAACGTCCAACAAAAAAGGTGGTGTTGCCATATTGTTTCATAAATCTTTATCTGTACAAATTTTATCAACTCAGTCTGATGAAGTCGGTCGTTGGGTGATGGCAAAGATTGTGGTTCATAAAAAAACTTTAATCTTATTGAATATTTATGGCCCGGTTAAACCTGATCCTCAATTTTGGAATGATATCAAAATGTTACTTTCATCACTTGATTGTCCCAATGTTATCGTTGCTGGTGATTTTAATCAATGGTTAGATCCCTTTTCTGACAGGTTATCAAAATGTAAATTTAAACCAGAAAAAAACGCACAAGGCCTTTCAATCTGCCATCACCTCTCGACCTATGTATGATGTTTGGAAGACTTGTAACCCTGATTTGCTCGAATACACCTTTTATTCCAATGCACACCACACGAGGTCTTGAATTGATTATATTCTAGTTAGTAAATCCTTGTTACCGTCCATTCAAGCTTCTGCTATCGGCTCCATTTTTATTTCTGATCATGCCCCAGTTCATGCTGCATTAGATCTTTCCCTTACTTCCTCCTAATTTAGTCGCTGGAAATTGAACAATTTTCTATTATCTGACCCTGTTTTTGTTAAAGAGGCTACTACTTATATTAACGAATATTTTACTATTAACAATCCTATAGATACTACTATTCCTAATAATTGGGATGCCTTCAAGGCTTCTTTTCGTGCATTTACTATCTCCTATGTCTCTAGCAAAAAGAAAATGACAAGGAACAAATATGAAGATCAACTACGTCACCTTAAAGATTTGGAACATAGTTATTTTACCTCTTAATCTTCTTCTGCCCTCCATCAATTGATTAAAGCCAAATCAGATCTTAATAAATTGGCAACGACTGAGGCCTGTAATATTCTACTTAAAATTAAATCCAAATACCATGGAGGTCAAAACAAAGCCGGTCGAATGTTAGCTAATTATCTGAAGATTAAATCAGAACGTAAAACCATTGGTCCTATCATGAACAAATCTTCTAATACAATGGTATCCTCAGATGCAGATATTGCTGATGTTTTTCATCATTATTACCAATCTCTCTACTCTGATGACACCTCTCCCTCCACTCAGAATTTAGATACTTTCTTTTCTGGTCTTCCTTCTCCACCCTCCCTGCCAGACGAATTCAATGCACTAGAAGAAGATATCTCTTCTCAAGAGATAATGCATGCTATAAAATCACTAAAAAAAGTCCAAGGCCCCAGGACCTGATGGCCTTACCGCTGAGTTTTATACCACATTTACTCCCATTTTTGTGCCTAAGCTCCTGATGCTTTTTAATTCTTTCATTGCAGATGCCAAAGCTTCTGGATCCTTTATGGATGCATTGATTATTATCATTCCTAAACCTGACAAAGATCACTCCTACTGCAAAAATTATCATCCCACATCTTTAATAAATTATGATTGTAACATTTTCGCAAAAATTCTTGCAACCCGTCTTGAAAATATAATTCCTTTATTAATTAAAACCAATCAAGTGGGATTTGTCAAAGGTAGATTGGCATCAGATAATGCAAGAATGTTTGCCAATATCATCTCTTATGCCAAAAAATATAAATCTCCCCTTGCCGCTCTTTCTTTGGATGCCCAGAAGGCCTTTGACCGTATCAATTGGCAGTTTATGTTTACAACTCTCCAATGATTTGGTTTTGGGCCCTCTTTTATTTCCTTTGTTAAATTATTATACTCATGTCCCAGAGCTAGTATTTTTGTTAATAATCATTTTTCCAAATATTTTTCTTTGTCTAGAGGTACTCGACAGGGTTGCCCTCTTTCCCCCTTACTTTTTATCCTTTGCCTTGAACCTTTTTTAGAACGTATCCGTGTTAACACACGGATTAAGGGTTTTCAGCATAGCTCCATGGAAACGAAATTTTCTGCATATGCAGACGATATATTACTCTATATGTCCAACCCCCCTGACTCTCTTCCTCCTTTTTTGGACGAAGTACGATTATATTCCAGCATGTCTGGTTATAAATTGAATCTTTCTAAAACAGAAGTCCTTCCACTAAATTCTATTTGTTACCAATTCATGTTTGCTAATACTGAATTTGCTTGGTGTCCTTCAAAAATTAAATATCTTGGAATCTGGTTTTCCTCCTCCTTACATACCACTATTAAACTTACATTTAATGCTTTAATATCCAAACTTCAGTCACTCTTACTTACTTGGTCGCCTCTATTTTTATCATGGTGGGGCAGGTTGGACACCATAAAAATGATATTTGCTCCTCATGTTCTATACACACTTTCTATGCTTCCTGTTAAAATTCCCCTTTCCTATTTTTCCCAACTCAATTCTACCTGTTCAAAATTCTTGTGGAACAAGAAACATCCTCGTATTGCCCTCTCCAAACTCGTACGCCCTAAGGGAGAAGGTGGGGTGCGTTTTCCTAATTTCAAATTGTATCACTCTGCTTTTTTACTCAAACAATCCTTTGCATTAGCTTATGACTTTGGTGATACTCCCCCTCCCACTTGGATTGTTTTTGAGCGCTCATTCTTTAAAGATTTTTCCTTTCAGGATGTTATTTTTATGTCCAACAGCACTTTTTAATCTGCTAACCCTATATTAAAATATTCCTGAAACCTGTTATTCACTACCTTTTCTACTGGTTTTACACCGCTCCAATGTTTTCTATACTCCTCCTTATGGTTTAATAAATTCCTTAAATATAAAGGTAAATCTTTCTACTTTAAATACTGGAAAGAGAAGGGTATCCTCTATCTACACCAGCTGGTACACCTTGGTTCTATTCTCCCTTTTCATATCCTACAAGCTCAATATCATTTGCCTGATTCTAGCCTCACTCAATATACCATTATTTTCACTGCTCTACAATCTCACCTCACTACTCTTGTCCTACCTGTTGATACACCCTCCCTCACCCCTTCCTCCCCTTTATTTTCGCTTTTTCCTACACATAGACCTAAAGATGCTCTTGTATATAAGTTACTGTTGTCTTTTGTTGCGGAAAGACCCAAATCCCACATTGAAACTGCCTGGGAAGCTGATTTATCTGTTTCTCTTTCTATTGCAAATTGGGATAGTCTGTGGTCTAAACTGTTTAAAGTTTCTGTTACTGCTCGTATTACACAATCCTTGTATTTTATTTATAATAGAGCCGTTATTACTCCCGTTTGTATTTCTAGATTTTCCCCATCTTCATCTCCAATGTGCTGGTCCTGTTCTACTGTTATGGGTACACTGGTTCATCAACTAAATGAATGTTCTAATGTTCTCTCGTTTTGGAAATCGGTTTGGAATATTTGCATGAAAGTTTTTCAATGTGCTCTTCCATTGTCATTACAAAATGTTTTTTTAGGCTCTTCATCTCCTGATATTGTTGTCACATCCCCTATTTCCCTGTTATTTGACCTTTTTCTTGCACTTGCTTTTAAAATCATTTTATCTTCATGGAAAGATACCTCTAAAATATCTTTAGTAACTTGGTGGAATTTTGTTTGTGATGAACATAGGATTTCTACTGTTTCTTCTGTTTCCCTTTCTCAAAAAGTTAAATCTGACCTTCTATGGTTACCTTTTACTACGTATCTTTCTACTTCTACTCCTGCTTTCTAGGTTTCCTTCTCTCCCTCCCTTAGACATTTTCTTTTTGCATGAATTTTTTTAAGTTTCCCTTCCCTTTCCCCTCTTTTCCTTGTTCCTCTATTTTCACCTTTCCCCTCTTCTCTGTCTTCTTTTTCTCTTCGTCCTTTCTTCTCTTTCATTTTAAAACTTTATCATTATGTTATTAATCTACTTAGTTATACTTTGTTTACTACTCTCTGTATATACTATATTTTTCACTTATATCTTGTATTGTATATTGTTTTATATTATTTCATGTAAAACTTCAATAAAAAAAAAACTCTTAAACAAAAAAAAAGAAGTTCCTAGTATAGGGTGTAGAAAATGCATCCAGGTCCTGGAAGTTAAATGCTACCTGTGGATTGCAGCACCTTTTGTGCCATCTACAGAGTTTGTCTGCGAAACAATTTTTCAACCCTACCAGGTGTAGCCTTAAAGCAGCAGTCTAAACCTACTGTCAAACCTTAATCTCTGGCTTTGATGATAGATATGAAAGTGATAGAGTGGGCTGATAACGATTATCATGTCCTAGATTTAGGCAAGCATATGGGGCTCACTGGTAGTGCATGCTCTGATTTAGTACTCCCATTGCAAATGATAAAAAATCATAGAAGTATTAAATTGCCAAAAATAGTGAAGAATTGTAAAACATTAATGGAATATTTACATACAATTGCAGCTCTAGAGCCAGATGAAAACATAAACACAGGAGGAATCCCAAAACCTTTAGGTCATGATGACTTTTTTGAGCTACCACAAAGCGATTTACTACTGACTATATTAAAGGGACTATAAAAGACTAGACACCATTATGCTATACAAAAGCATGCAGAAAGACAAAGATGCAATTGGTGTAGATTATAACGTTGCAAACTTGTAAATGTACATAAACACAAATTAAAAAGAGCCTGGAAAAACTGTAAAATTGCCTGGATATACAAGACATCCTTAGAAGAAATGGTACACAGGTTTTTTGGCATTTAACTTGTCACAGGAGCTTAAAATCAAACACTCTTGTGGAAATGTATGTCAACCAACAAGCATGGGAGAGTCACTTTACTGAGTTGTATGCTGAATATAATGGAGGGACCAACATATCAAACATTGGGGCAGGACATCCCACAGATTATCCGACACTGCATCCTAAGTTTAAGTCTCTAGTTTTTCCTCTACAGGAAACACGTGAAGCTTTAACAACTGCTAAGATAGAGAAAGCCCCTAACCCAGCCAAAATGCCTATTGACCTCAACTTATCTGAACCCTGGATCTGGGTTACATTTTTCAACATATTGACAAATGCTATTGACAATAGAGCAAAAATTCCCTGCCTATGTAAAGGAGGAGAACTTGTTCCCACGTATGTGAAAGGGAGAAAAGAAGACACAGCCAACTATGGCCTAATTGACAACTTGCAAAAAAATTTATGTAATCAGGTCTCCAATCTAAATTGCAGCATTGCATAGACACACAGCATGTCCTGACTGATTTACAAACCGGCTTTACATGGAAAATTAGTACTATTAACCAGGTCTTAAAGTTCCAAATCCTATGCTGGAAATATCTCTTGTTGAAACGATCAGTTCTTTATTGCTTTTGTCGACATGAGAGCAGCCTTTGACTTGGTATTGTGGGGCGTACTTTTGGATGTACTTAATGACTATGGTATACTGCACCCACTCTTAATTCTCTTAATGCAGGCACACTCAAATACTTATGCACAAGGGAGATGGAGTGCTCACAGTGAGCTAACAATTAGGATCCCTGTTAGGAGAGGAGTGTGGCAAGGTTGCATTCTTATTCCTACTCCATTCAGTCTGTATATTAATGAAGTATTGGAGTATCTAGCAAAGTGCCAGAATGACACACCACAGATAGCAGGACAGACAATTTCTGCATTGATGTTTGCAGCTGATATCCTAATAATCCCCCAATCATCCATGGGCCTGCAAAATCTACTGGCTATGTTTGCAACTATTTGCTTGAAATAAACGTTCACAAAACAAAATACATAGCCATAAATTCTCACTGTGTGTTGGGGGATTTCTTTACAGTAGAAGGAGCAATAATAGAAATGGTCTGAAATGTTGATTATCTAGGGGTAAAGCTCACCGATACACTATTGTGGTATCCACAAATCACTGAAAGTCAATTGACACGAAAGCATAATGACAATTTGGTATCAAAAATGTTTAGAGCCAGAATAGTAAGGGTGGTTTCACCTGCATTTAAGGTCTACCCGGCAAATTGGGCTGAGCTTGGCATTATATGGTGCAGCATTTTGGGGACTAGGGAATGTACAACTGTTAATTAAATCTGAAATTGATTTCTGACGGTCTTTTGCGGTCTACCAAATGATGCCCCACTTCTATTATATCTCGATCTATCTTTAAATTAAATGGCTTTTGTCACCAAATTAAGACCTCTGCTATATTGGATAAGGGTATGGGGGTTGAAGAGTTGGAATGTTTACAGACCTAATTGGTTGATCTGTTGGAAACCAATAAAGCTTGCACTACCCTTGGCTAAGGTATGTAAAATCTCTGCCCTATGCATTTGTCTTAGAACAGCTTTGGATGAACCTTGGTGCCTTTAAACAATGATATAAGGAGCATATTAAAAGATAAATATTCAGGGCATGGCCAGCCATCATGGCCGAACAGACGTGAGGGCTCCGTGCCAGGCCCAGTAACTATAGCCCGTCCAGAGTCATCTTGTCCCCCACAGAAGCTACCTACCGGGACACCCAGATGCCGGGGGTCCCCCATTCTGGAGGAATTGTCACCTGAGGTCGCCTGCAAGTCTCTGTTGGGACGCGCCAGTGCTGCAAGCAATTAGCTAAGATAGCGGCTGCAGCAAAATCCAGCAGTGGCGATTCCTGGTGCAGCTGAGGCCGTCGGGAAAATTTGCAAACGCCGAGAGGCTCAGACGGGGATCGTGACAGGCGCACAGGAGCAGAAAGAACTGTACAATCCCGAACGGCTGTTTTGACATGCTTTGAGACAGCCGCAGCCCACAGGTCAATCCTGCCTTCCTTGTATGGCCCCCAAGGTGAGCAGAGGAGGCCCATAATTTAGGGAAGGGGACCCCAGGGGCTGCACTAGCCCGCACAATACCTCTGGGGGAGTGGGGAGGTCACCCTGCTTTGCTCACAATGATTGAAGATGCCCTGGGACTGGACTGCCTGACTTTAAGATAAACGTCGGTCAGGCGGTTTCAGGATTAGGCTTGCAGCCTCATGTCTGGGCTGCAGGACAGATTCCTGGTGTCTCCCCGCCTGTCCCTACCTAGGCAGCCCACCCAAAAGTCCCAAGAGCCGTCCAGCGCCAGTCTGCAGAGCACAGATGAGATACGGGATGCTCAAATGTCGTGAGTTAAGGGCCCCAGACATCAACGTTGTTCAGCAAGATCTCTGCACCTCACATACATCACTAAGGTCTCTAACTACTTCACCCCAGCCACCTTGGTGGTGGCTAAAGAAGGGAGGTCCAAAAATGGCGCCGCCATGGCGCTGACAAGACAAGACCTAGTGGCATGGCTAAGGGACATGGGGGCCTCGTTTGATGCTTTTAAGGTAGATATGGGAGTAAAGTTGGTGGCCCTACAGGCAGAAGTGAATCTGATTGGGGCCCGTACCTTAGACTTGGAGGCGAAGTGCCAGGAACTGGTTGACTGTGTACAGCCTCTTTCAGAAGGCTCCGATAACCTACGTGACCAACTCAACGCCACAATACTCAAATGCGAGGACCTCGAGAACCGTTCTCGTTGTGACAACATTCGGGTGAGGGGCCTGGAAGAAGGCTGCGAGGGCCCTGACCTGGAGTCCTTCAAGGTGGGGTTGTTCGCAACAGTGCTGGGAGAGAAGGGCCCAGAGGTGAGGATAGTGAGGGTCCTTAGAGTGCGGCCACGGCCACCGGGAGATTCCAGGAAACCTAGGGATGTCTTGGCAAAATTCAGCTCCTTCAAAATCAAAGAACTATTCCCCCAGAAAGCATGTGCTCTTGAAAATATAAAACTCCAGAATGTTTCCTGCTGCCTGTTCCAAGATGTGGCCCAAGCTACACTTGCCCGTTGTCAGCAGTTTCAGCCAGTCACAGAAGTCCTGAGGGAGCGCAAAATAAAATACCAATGAACATACCCCTTTGTCCTGGCTTTTATGCTCGACAACAAGAGTCTACACTACACAGAACTCGAGAAAGCAACCTTCATCCTGAGCATTGAGGTCCCCACCCAAAAGCAAACAAAAGTAACAGAAGACACAGGATCGACAGCACAAATGGACGGACGTGGTGGGGGTCCATGGCTTCAGCAGAAAAGAAGGGCCAAGAAGACTTTGAGATGATGCGGGAAGAGTCTCTTTGGTCTGGTAACATTTTGAAATTTACAAACAGTCTAGTGAAAAACTTTGGAAGTGAGTTGTAAAGGTGACTAGGCTCTGTCTGAAGTAGATACTGATTCATTCAGCCTCCACAGAGACGTGGGGGGTTGTGTGAGAAGTAAGGGGATAAGAAATGTCTCATAGTATTTTAGACTTTTAAACTGACATCGGGCAATAGCTAATTCTAAAATCATTCTAATTAGCTTGAAGATGGGCCTGGCCGGCGGTAATGGTTCGCCCCAAGGGATGCTCAAATTGAGGTTCTCTTCTGAGACGGACTGCCTCGGAGCTCAAAGTTCTAGTTCATATCTGTTGTTGTTAAACATGTTTTGGTATCACAGACCTGTCCAATCGATCTATGTGGTTTTGGCCGGGATCGCGCTTGGGGTGGGGGGAAGGATACAGTCTTCATAGGCAAACTTTGACAAGCAGCTGTGTCATTCTCATTCTGAATCATGTTGCTTAATTGTTTATCTTGGAATGTGAGAAGCCTTAACACCCCCAACAAGAGGCATAGCATATGAAAGTTTCTGTTAGATCATCATGTAAAAATTGCTGCTCTGCAAGAAACCCAGCTTCCAAGAAAAGATGAACAGCGACTGAAACATAGGGCTTTCCCACAGATTGTTTGTTCCTCCACACACACAAAACACAATGGGGTGGCTATCATCTTCCACTCCTCTGATCCATTTTTCCTTCAAGTTTCCAAGTCAGACAAGGCAGGGAGATTCCTGATGGTCAGGGATAAGCTGAGAGGTAGGTCTGGTGCTATTGCAAAGGCATATGCGCCCAATGTGGGGCAACAAGATTTCCTAAAAGCATTTCTAGCCACGCTGGAGGGATTCGCCATGGGAGATATTCTGTTGATGGGGGATTTTAACTCTGTTTGGGGTCCATCCCTAGATACTACTCACACACATAGGGCAACTGGGGGGTATTTAGCAAACCACTTAAAACAACATTACAGGGCTTGGGTCTTAAGGAAGCTTGGATGGGTCTTCATCCTACGACACAGGACTTTTCCTTTTTCTCTTACTCTCATAGGACTTACTCTAGAATTGATCATGTATTCATTAGCCAGTCCCTGCTTCATGTGCTCTCAAGTTGACAGTTCTACCCGATTTGTCTCTCGGATCACACCCCTCTAGAGTTCGTTCTAGATTGCCCCCCCATGCTAGACATGCCCGATGGTACTTCCCCGACTTTCTATGCAGGGATCGTCTCCTTAGGGACGAGCTAAGAAAAGGAATTTCAGAATTCTTCGATTTCAGTGACCCAGCACTAACTTCTCTGGCCAACAATTGGGATGCCTTTAAGGCAGTAATACGGGGAAAGTGCATTGAACTAGCAACTACTTTAAAAAACCAATGCAAGGGGGAGAGATTGCTTATAGAAGGGGAGCTACTAAATGCTGAACAGGCCCATAAGTCCATCCCCTCGGTCCAGAATCTAAGAAAAGTTACACAACTAAAAGGGAAGTTACACGCTATTTACATCAATGGAATGGAAAAAATGATCTTGCGATTACAAGCCTGAGGCTATAAAGGGGGGAGTAAGGTGGGTTCCCTCTTGGCGAGACAGCATAGGGCGAAGCAGGAAAACGAATATGTCTTACAGATTGTGGATAAAAATGGGATATCTCATAGAAGTGAGGAGGGGAAGGCCAGAGCCTTTGGAGACGTCTACTGTTCCCTAGGCACTGCAGACCCTTTGGGTGTCAGTGACAAAGGGACGTACTTAGAAGCGCTCAAATTACCACAGATCCCAGCTTCCACAAATGAGGACCTAAGTAGACCCATTTCCAGTGAGGAGGTACAGATAGCAATAGACTCAAACTACAAAAAGCTCCAGGTCCTGATGGGCTAAACGCTCACTTCTATCATACTTTTGCTCCCGAATTGGTTCACCATTTGGTGTCCATATATAATGATATCGCAGTCGCGCTCCTGAACCTAGACGACAAATTATACTCTAAAATTCTGGTCACGCGTTTAGAAAATGTCATGCTGTATCTTATCTAGGCAGACCAGGTAGGGTTCATTAACGGGGTGCAAACACATGACAACCTGAGGAAGGTGGTACACATCATCGAAAAAGTGCAGAAAAAAGGTATTCCCGCAGCTCTTCCCTCACTGGATGCAGAGAAGGCTTTTGACTGAGTTGATTGGGCCTTCCTAACACGAACATTGAGGACATTTCGATTCAACTAGACCTTTATAGGCATGGTGCGGGTGAACTACACCTCTCTGCTGTCGCGGATGCTGGTGAATGGGGTGGCCGTGGACTCCTTTGGACTCTCGCGGGGAACCAGACAGGGGTGCCCGCTTTCCCCCCACCTTTTTGCCCTCAGTATTGAACCCTTCACGGAAGGACTTAGGGTTAATCCAGACATGGGTGGGGTGCTCTTTGGGCAGGACAAACAAGATTGCCCTCTTTGCAGATGACATGCTTCTCCCATTCACAAAGCCATCATCCTCTCTCATGGCCATCCAGAGGGAACTCATCCCTTTTGAGAAGGCTTCGGGATTTAAAGTAAACTTATCAAAGTCCTTCCTCCTCAAACTGACACTACCCAGGGAAACCATGGATGCTGTGATGGAGGTGTCCCCTTTCCAAGACAGGTATAAAGATATTACTTTTCTGGGTGTTAAACTAACATCTAAGCTATCAAACCTTTATGGGGCGATCTATCCTCCCCTGTTGCGACAGATCAAAGCAGATATGACCAGGTGGAGAACTTCCTATACCTCCTGGATAGGACTCATTAATGCCCTTAAAATCAATGTGCTTCCCAGGTTACTTTATCTCTTTCAGGGTGTACAGATACTGGTGGAAAGGGCTCTCCTTGTAGACCTAAAATTGATGATCACTAAATTTGTTTGGCAGGGGCAGAGGGCACGTCTATCCTATCGCCTGCTAAAGAGTGCGAGAGGGGGTTAGATTGGCACTTCCAGACTTCTTGGGTTAGAGAGGCGCAACTTCGGGTGATTACAGATTGGTCCCTACATGAATCTGAAAAACTCTGGCTACATATGGACCGACAAATAGTGGTTAGGGCAATCTGGGATCGCCTCTGGAAACCAAAACAGAATCGGCCATTAAATGTATACCTTAGCATCCCCATGACCACCATTTTACAGGTGTAGAACGACCTTAACAGATCGCTGCCCCTGACCACCTTCCCTTCTCCCTATACCCCAATTCACTTCAATCTCGCGTTTCAACCGGCTCACCAAGAGGGGTGATTTAAAGCTTGGAGGGAGGGGGATTGCCTTATGATATCAGATCTTTTTAAAAACGGGAGGTTGTTGACCATTGAGTAATGAACCAAAGCTCCATTCTTCTGAAAAATTCCATTCTATTCAACTCAAACACTGGGTTCAACAACCTCAGAGCTGGTCAGCAGCAACCAGAGACTTACTCCCAATTGAAAAACTCGCTCTATCGGGAGCCTCCTTGAGGGGGACCATCTCTTTCCTTTACTCACTCATACAAACTCTGAGTCCTCGCCCTATCCAGAGACACCAACGTTTTTGGGATTCTCTTCTTGTCGAGCCACTGGGGGGAAAACAATGGAGTTCCTTGCATAGGCAAGCTGCTAGGGGTAGATCACTTCTAGAGGAGCCCCCCTGGGCCAACCCTGCAACCTTAGCTAGATTAGCGGGATTTCCTGTAGGGCAGAGCCTGGGACGAGCATATCCTTTGCTGGAGCAATCAATGGTACAAATTCTCTAGGGACCGATGAGGAGGAAACTGTAGAATCAGGCTGGAGAGCCTTACTAGACCCATTAACCGGGAAAGGAGATCTCTGCTCCGGTGCAGATCGCCCAACCTATGTGTCTTGGGCACCACTAAGGCACACAGAACTAGAGGGTTTCAAGGCATCAACACCAGCATTATCATTAGGATAAACATAGGCACCCCTCCTAGTCTCTTCCTCCTTTCTTTCAGCCTGCCCAAAGTCCTTTACAGGCAACTTAGCCTCAATTTGCCCCAGACGATCAAGTACCCAGACATTTTGGAGTTGATGGTTTCCACAAGTTGTTTGTCAAAATTGTCGGAGTAGATCCTCAATACCCTCTTGATGAAGATAAGAGCTAGGTTTTAAATGATCCAGAGCAGTAGGTGTGGCCTTTTTAAGGTTCTTAGGTGTCTTTATGGCCTTTTTCCAGACAATGATTTTATTCTTCTCCTGAGAAGATAACGATTGAGCTGCAACGCATGCAGAAGAAGCGTCCAAATCGTATTGAGACAAAACTGATGATAAACCTTTCTCCACAAGCAATATTCACTTCTCAAGAGTGCCCATCACCTTTTATATGTATCCATCAAGGGTGCTGATTTTTTTGGCAGTTGCCGCTTCCTGGCTCGGGCCAAACTTGCACTATACCATCAATAAGCCCCTAGAGAACCAAGCAGTTATCCTGTGCACTTGCAGTACTCAGCCACTATAAGGCCCAACAAAAGGGGTCATTGCTAGATGATGCAGGGAGGGTCATCACAGGAAACCGTAAGTGAGCTGCAAATGAGAAACAAGTCTCGCCAATCCAGAAAAAAAATCTAACTGATATATTTAGTATGAGTTAGAGAGTCTTACTGGAGGGCAAACTTCAGCTGTTCAATGGCCGAACCCAAAAGCCAAGAGTCTGTGGCCCCACCCTGGCTCCCCCAGATGCAGATGGGTGCAGGCTAGGCCCGCCCTTGGCCCAGGCTTTGCCTAGGGAACCCATGGAACAGGATTGAACAAGAGCTTTTCAGAGTGTCAGCGGAGGCCGCGTCCACGCTGGAGTACAGCCTGCAAGTGAACCTCCTGGAGCTGAGGGAAGTGGATGATGCAGTCCACAGTGGGTCAAGCACCCCAGGAGTTTCTGCAACAAACTCCTGTGGAGCGGCTTTGCACAAGTATGTTTCATCGAGCCAAGGAGGCCTAACCCCCTTTGGACAACAGCCTCAAGTGAGGCTACTGGTGCTAAGGGAGGTGGATGATGCAGATCACAGTGATGAGGGAAGTTCAAGGGGGTCAAGCACTCCAGTAGTTTCAGCCAGAATCTTCTGCAGAGCAGAATTGCACAAGCGCTTTTCACCGCATTGGAGGAGGTCCCACCCACTCTGGACTACAGCCTGCAAGTGAGCCTCCTAGCACTAAGGGAAGTGGATGCTGCAGTCCACAGTGGTAAGGAGGGGCTCAGGGGGTCAAGCAACCTATCAGTTTCAATGACATACTTCTGTGGAGCGGGATTGAACACACGCTTTCTGCACGCCCTCCTGACACCAGCCTGCAAGGGAGCCTCCTGGTGCAATGGGAGGTGGATAATGCAGTCTCCAATGGTGAAGGAGGTTCAAGGGGGTCAAGCACTCAAGTAGTTTCATCCAGAAGCTCCTGCGGAGCAGGATTGCACAAGCACTTTTCAGCTAAGGGAGTTGGAGGATGCAGTCAACAGTGGTATAGAAGGTCCAAGGGGGTTAGGCACCCAGCAGTTTCCGCGAGAAACTCCAGCAGAGCGGGATTGCACAAGGGCTTCTATGCTTGTCGGAGAAGGCCCTGCCACCTATGGTCAACGGCCTGCAAGTGAACCTCCTGGCATTAAGGGAGGTGGATGATGCAGTCACAGTGGTGAGTAAGGTTCAAGGGGATCAATCACCCCAGTAGATTCAGCCAGACACTCCCACATAGAGGGATGACACAAGCGCTTTTCAATGTGTCCAAGAGACCCTGCCCCCTCTGGATAACAGCCTGCAAGTGAGCCTCCTGGCGCTAAGGAAGGTGGAACATTCATTCCACAGTGTTGAGGGAGGCCGGTAGCATTGAAGAATCCATAGAAACGTAGGGTCGTATTAAGAAGGTTTTATTCTCATAGGCAAACTCCACCCGATGCGCGATGGTACTGTCCAGAGGCAAACCCCAACGGTGACTGACCACACGTTGAAGGCAACCACCGAACGGCCACATCGCGCGTGGATGGCATATTTGACCAACAACACAAGAGGACATTAAACGCGTGCACATCGTGCGACACACCGCGCGATGAGCACGAGCTAGTTCCCACCACTCCACCTTCCCCCTTACAACAGCAAATAGAAAAAGAAAAGAAACATAAAATACAAATGATCAATATCCAACAAATCCATCAAACCTCAATATCTGACAAAACCATCAAACCTCTTAGGGGCTCTGATGGTTCTGCCGTGAGAAGAAACAAACTGTGAAGCGGAAGCATTGAGAGGTTGAACATGAGCATCAACAGTTTGGTTCATATTAACAGGAACATTCAACCAATGGCTCCAATCAAGATCCTCAACAGGCTCACACCTTTTGTCTCTAATGATGCCCGCCTGATGATGAGAAATTTTTACAAGATGACGTTTTTTCCACCAACCCTTCCCATCAATAAATGTAGCCCCTTTACTAACTTTAAGTACCTTTAAAGGTTGAAAGAACTTAGACTTCCCCTTTTTAACCCTATCAGGCTTCTTAATCAAAACCCAGTCCCCCACAAAAATATCAACAGGAACAGAAATACATTTTGAATCAAAACTCTTTTTCATTTGCATTCACTTGGCATCCACTCTTTTGCGAATAGCGCCCAGATCAATTTCCTTGTTCCCAGACAAATCCTGAAGCCAAGAAGGAAACAAATTAGAATGAGGACCTCTGTTCCTCAATAAAGTAAAAGGAGAGACCCCTGCAGTACAGTGTGGAGAAGTGTTATAATGCCACACCTTTTCCCTGATGAAATTATTCACATTCATTTTGCAAGCCAACGCCGTTTGTATGCCCTCCTTAATTACTTTATTCCCCCTTTCAACCAAACCATTAGATGATAGGGAATATAAGGCAACCTTAAGTTGTTTAATGTCCAAATCGCTAAGGAATTTCCTCATCTTATCGGAAACGAAATGTGTGCCATTATCGCTAACAAGCACCTTAGGTGTACCTTCCACATCAGAAATTATTTTCAAGAATGAAATCGTAGAATCAGAATCGGGTGTTTTAACAAATTCATGATACATCCACTTTGAATAATAATCGACCAATAAAATACCATACCTGCACTCCTGGCCTAAAACTGAATACGGCCCGAAAAAATCTATACCACCTTTTTCCCAAGCTGCATGCGGAAATTCAGATGGGGATAAGGGAACTTTCATTGTATGCCAATGCTTATCAGAGACAAGGCATTCTGGACAAGAATCAATCAATTTCCTGACCTGTTCATCCAAAGAGGGCCACCAGTAGTGTTCCTTGATCCTCATAATGGTCTTGGTAATCCCTAAATGACCTTTGTGAGCTTCGCTAATGATCATAGGGTGTAACTTGAACGGGGGAATAAACTTGTCGCATCTACGAACAACATTATTCTCAACCGAGAGCTCATCAGATACCTGCGCAAACCTACGTAGCTCCCCCTCCAAACACCTAGGTTCCGGCCACCGACGAGTTGAATAGTGAAAAACCTTTTGAAGCACAGGATCACCCTCGCTTGCTGACTTCCAATCACTCTCAGATAAAACAGGACTTAACTCACAAACTGCATCCACCATGGTAACACATTCAATATCTTCAGCAGAGATATCTTCATCATCATGCTTCACCATGGAAAGCCTCGAAAGACAGTCGACCCCAAAAATTTTACCACCACTAATGTGCTTGACATGAAAATGGAATTCCTGTAACTTAGAAACCAACCTCATCAATCTAGCCGACATACATGAAGAATTGACCTTATCAAAAATATAGATGAGGGGCTTATGGTCGGTAACCAGTTCAAATTTCTGACCCCAAATATACATTCTAAACTTATGGACTGCCCATACGCAGGCCAACGCCTCCCTCTCAATGGTACTATACCTAGTCTTGAATGTCTTAAGTGAACGCGAAGCAAAAGCCACTGTCTGCTCGTTGCCTCCTACCCGCTGAGTTAACACTGTGCCCAAGCCCGTAATACTAGCGTCGACTGTTATGACGGAAAGACAATCGTCCCTAAAAGCATGAAGGGCTTTAGCGGATACAATCAATTTCTTAGCCTCACCAAAAACTCTATCCAAATCAGGGGACCAAGCAGAGTTGCAACCTTTCCTCAATAAACTGTGATGGGGTTCAACTAATTGAGAATAAGAAGGTACAAATCTAGCGTAATATTCTGCCAGACCGAGGAAAGACCTGAGAGAATCGTTATCGGACGGGGTTTGGCATCTTTGATGGCTCTAATCACTGAGAACTTGGGTTTAATCCCCTCATGGGATACGGTATGACCCAGATAATCTAGCTCACTAACGGCAAATTTGCATTTGTCACCACGGACAGTCATTTTTTTAGACATTAGGATGGTGAGAACACGTCTCAAGATCGCATTATGCTCTTCCAAAGACTTAGCATAAATCAAAATGTCATCCAGGTATGCCTGAACCCCAACCACCTCACGAAAAAGAGAATCCATGAGCTTCTGGAAGACACTTCCAGCCGAAGCTAAACCAAAGGGAAGACGCAAAAATGTATACGCCCCAAACGGAGTAATAAAAGTAGTTAACTCCTGAGAATCTTTTGACAATGCGACCTGATGATAAGCCGATTTTAAATCGATCAGTGAGAACCACTTAGCACCCCCAAGATTAGCGAGCAGTTCATGGATCTTCGGTAGGGGGTGGCAATCGAAAATAATATTCTTGTTTAAACCGCGTAAATCCGCCAGAGCCTAATTTACCATTCTTCTTGCGAGCGACAACGATTGGAGCCACCCACTGAGAAGAATCCACTGGCTGAATGATCCCCTGCTCACACAATTCTTTTAAAGAACTTTCCAACTCTGCGCGCACACTCAAGGGAACAGATCATACTTTATGAGCTACAGGCTGTGCTCCTGGGACCAACCTAATCCTATGTTCAAAACTCTCTACACCCCCCACTTTGTCACTGAAAACTGGTTTAACTCCTCCATAATCTGTTTCAAATCAAAGGTTTGAGAGTTGGGCATGCACTCCACACTAGACACAGGAAGATCCCCAACCTTAATTGGATTGTCATCCCCGGGAACCAAATATAGACCCATACGGGCAAGATCCTTCCAGTCAACTATATTTTTGCCTTTTTCAGTAACATAAATCTTGGTTACAGTTTCTCTACCCAAGCATTGGACCAAACCCACGATGTCTTTTTCCCCAAAGGCTTTCGGGTTTACGCCCGAATGCAACAAATCCACCTTCTTTTTCCATAAGTCATAGAAGGTAGAATCTCTCAAAATAGTGAATGGAGAACCTGAGTCTGCCATTACCTGTAAAGGAATACCATCAATTATTGCAGAACATAATGGACCCTTTATGTCACTAATGTCACCATTATAATCTAATGTGACGACAATGTTATTTAAAGCATTGGCACAATAATCAACATCAGAATCCACATAGTTAACCGTAGGTGCCTTCTTCACATTTCTACAAACACCTTGGAAATGACCCATCTTTTTACAAATGACACAACGCCTGTTGATGGCAGGACACCCCTGGTAGTTCCCAATATGGTTCTTTGACCCGCATCTATAACAAAAATTAGATTGTTTCTTCTGCACAAATTTCACATTCTTGTTTTTAACGTTCACGGAGCACACAGAACTGTCTTGACATGAATCAACAACGTTAACTGAATTGACTCCACCTTTTGAAGCATCAGCCATCACTTTACTCGTAAGCGTAGAACGCTCAATGCTCAAGGAGAGATTGATCACTTCGTTCAGAGAAGGGTTTTTGCAACCTAAAATCCTCTCTTTGATCTTCCGGGAAGAACAGTAGAAGACAAATTAATCCCTGATATAATTATCGCATAAAGGACCAAAATCACATGTGGTTGCCAAAACTCTAAGAGCAGAAATGTATTCTTCAACCTTTTCATCCTCTCTGTGTTTCCTAGCGTAAAAATGATGTCTCTCTAACATAATGTTCAGCTCTTCAGCAAACTGTTTCTTCAAGCGAGCCACCGCCTCAAGGTATACGTTCCAATGACGGTCACCACTTTGAGCAGGTGGTGGAGGAATAGGCGGAATACTTTTAAAAATACGTTGTGCCGCCTGACCAAGACAACCAAAAAGGATTGCAAATTTGCGTTCAGAGGAATAAGCCACAGCATCTATAGCAATAAGGTGATTTTCAAACAAAGCAAACCACTGCTTCCAAATTATTTCAGGGCTTCCAGGTTTACTCAAAAAAGGAGGGGGTTGAGTGATTTGCTATAAATGTAAATTAGCCATAGTTAAATAAACAGCACAAAATACCCTTTAAATAACAATAAAACAATAAAATGAGCCAGCAAAATAAAAGAAAAACACCTAGAAGAATGTAGTAATAAAGCAACAATACTAATAAAAAATATGAGTGAGTGGCAAAAACAGTACAATAATACTAATAAATGACACGCAGGATTAATTCCAAAGGTGAAACATAAATTCTTCCCCCAAAAGCGTGCGTGTCGCTGAAAAGATGGTTTGAATACAACAAGAAAAGGAAAGCTGATCCGCAACATGAATCAATCATTAACATTCACACAAAATGCTTCATAAACCTAAATAACAACTTTTTTTCAACAATGTAGGTCCTATAAGGACTAATAAACTAGGAGGGTGTCCATGGTTTAATGCTGACTGTAGATCGGACAAATCTACACTGATAGTATCAATCACATCCTGGAGGCAACCTGATCTACGCCTTGCTAGGGCAACTTATAAGAAGGCCCTTAAAAGAGCAGAACTGGCATGGGAAACATCCCTGTGCATCCCAAACTAGAAATCAGACTGTTTTCTGGCACTTCATGTGCACCAGAGGCCACATGCAAAAGATGTAATCAGAGACTAATATCTTGCCCCATTCATTTCTGATCACTCTACAGTGTCTATGACGAAGATGAAGAAGAAACTTTTCCATCACTTCATAGTGATGAAAATAATACAATGTCTCAGGTATCCATAAGAACAGAACCAGATTTTGCAGATAAAGAACTCTTTCCAACAGTGACGTTCTCCCTGTGAGACAAACTTAGAAGTATTATAGCGCAGAAACCGGAAAGGCATCTGGATTGGATAAGATACCTGGCGATTTGTTATGATCAGAACCCATTGTTTGAGCCCCTTATATTAATGTTATTAGCAATGCTATTGCAACTGGAGCTCTTGTCCCCCCCATCATGGGAAGGGTCAGAGATAATTCAAAATTACAAGAAGGGTGCCAGGTTCGATCCAGCTAACTATCACACTATATAACATTAACTAATAATATTCAAAGAATATTCTGTAAACAGATGTTGGATACATTAATTTAATGGGTAGAGAATAAAAACATTTGAACTCAATTTCAAGCTAGTTTCAGACTGTAAACTGACACAATTGATCAGGTTTTCCGTTTCTTGATGATTGGATGAAAAATTGCAAACATCAGAAATGGTAGACTTTATTTAGCTTTTGCAGACCTAAAGGCTGCCTTTGAGAGGATTCCCAGGGATAAACTTTGGGAGATTTTGACGGAAATGGGGCTTCCACTCCCATTACTTAATGTCATTGTACGTCTTCATAATAGGAACTTTGCACAAATATGCCGGGCCCAAACAGAGAATTTACTAAGCTCATACCTGTGGAAAAGGAGGTGAAACAAGGTTGTATCTTTGCCCCAACTCTTTACTATATTAACAGCAGTTCTGAATTTTAGTTGCAATGTGAAAATGACTCTACTGCTTTGGGTGGCTTAAAAACCCTGTGCTTCTGTTAGCTGATGACACCCTCTTAGTGTAAAACCTCAAAGGGAAACACATTTGATTTAAAAAGTTTCATTTATTCTGTTTACTTCAGAGTCTAAGTGTGAACTTAAGCAAGATAACATTTATGACAATTAACCCCATAAACATTTTATTAGTTCCCTTTCTTTGGGCAGTGCAAGCCTAGAGAGTGTAAGCAAATTCCACTGTCTAGGGTTTTGGTTGTCAAATTCGAATACCTGGGTATCCCAAATATCCAAGAGTACATTGTTGTTGAAACACAGATTGGATGCCATTTCTATATTTAATGATACAACATTTCATTTCATAGAGCTTTATTCGGAGCATAAAACATGTCCATAAAAGCACATACAGTTGCATATACAATCATTTCATAGATTAAAAAATATAAAGAAAAATACAGTTATAACAATAATTATCCAGTGCGGGATGGAATAAATACATTAAAACAGAGTCATTAAAAACACATACTTTTCCTGGCGCTGATAGCCTTCTGTAGGAAAATAGCCGTAAAAAAGCAAATGTCCGGATGATGCATATTAAAAAGCAATTTCATAGATTCTGTGATAGTTCTTACTCCAAATCTATTCAGAATCGGCTTTAAGTAAATTTTCCGTAACTCACTGTACATGGTACAAGAAAAAAGAAAGTGCACAGTGCTCTGTTCTGTCTTGTGATCACATGGACAGGGTCCCACAGGGCGCGTTTTTATATTAGGACACGCAACCAGATGGTGTGCAATTCCCATCCTCATTCTAGTGAGTACAAACTGGTGTGAGACTCTAGTCACCTGTGTCAAGTAGGGATGAAATCCACTAAACTCATTCAAGCCATTGTACAATTTACAGGTAGTAAGTTTTGAATCCTCCAAGGCACGCCTCTCTATACAGGAATTCAAAAACATAGTTTTCATATGTGACTTGGAGTTATCAGATACACAAAACCGATCATTGATCACATCATATCCAAAGACCATTTGAAAATTTTCAATATTATATTTGATTCAGGGGATCTTCATATGCTGGTCCAAAGTGAGGCAATCCTCAATGATAGCTCTGTTTAGTGAGGTGCCTTCGTTTAACCAAACAGATCGCCACAATAATAAAGGTCTTAGCATGATTAAATCGTTCAAGAAATGAGACCCCGTTTCCTTGTGAACCAGGGTATTAGATGTCGATTTGGGCAGACACAGGAGCCTTTTCAGGAAGTTGTTCTCCTCTATCTGTAGGCACCCGGCAGATGTTACACCCCAAACTCCTGCCCCATATAGGGCAGCAGATAGGCATTTAGATTGATAGATTTTTAGCATATCTGCTATACGTCTATTTCCCAATTTCTTTGCGAATACGAAAACCCCATTGGCACTTCTAATCATCTTAGTTTTGACCGCTTTGTGTTCGGTGTCCCAGCTACCATTTTTTGAGAAATTAATCCCGAAATAGCAGAAATTGTCTACTTTTAAAACCTGTTCACCTTCTATAAAATAATGGGAGTTTATTTTCGTTTTTGACTTAGCTCGGCCAGAGCACTCCATCACATAGGTTTTAGATCTATTGATCACCAATTTCCTATTTTTGATGAACAGAACAAACCTGTCCATCAATCGTTGGAGACCCAGGGGTGTCCTAGACAACAGTACGGCGTCGTCCGCATAGAGTAGCACAGGGATGTTAAGGCTATTAACTCTAGGGGCGTCAGCCGTAACTGCTTGTAGGGCAGCATCCACCTCATTGATAAAGAGAGTAAACAGTAGGGGTGCTAGAACACACCCCTGCCTGATTCCTCTCCCTATCCTAAATTTACTTGTGCATTCCCCATTGGGCCCATATCGGACGCTAGTGCTAAGTTTTTCATACAGGCGAGCTAGAAAGTATACTATACTGTTAGGGGCTCCCATGTCAATCAATTTTGCCCAAAGTAGGGCGTGGTCTACCATATCAAAGGCACTGCTTAAGTCGGCGAAACATAAGTACAGCGACCCACTCTTGGCCTGTGTATATTTCCCGACCAGAAGTTCTAAATTTAAGCACTGCTCTATAGTTCCACGCCCCTTTCTGAAACCAAACTGGCTATTAGTTAAAATCTCGTTCGATTCCGCCCATTCTTCTAATCTGGCTAATAAAACACGACTCATAACTTTTACTGATGAGTCCAGTAGGGATATTGGACGGTAATTTTTTGCTTCGCCCCGGTCTCCCTTCTTATAGATAGGGATTATAATTGATTCTGCCCAAGTAGGTGGTATTTTAGAGCAGACTGCAGCATTAAAAATCTTTGCCAGTACGGGGCCCCAAATCTCCGGGGCTGTCTTGTATACATCTATAGGAACCCCATCGGGTCCTTGGGCCTTCCCTCCTTTACTAGCTGTAATGCTGGCCATAACTTCCTCTACTGTGATATCTAGTGCAACTATAGGCCAACCGTTTCCTGGGGGGTCTATATTATTGCCAGAATCAAATATGATCGAGAAATGTTGGATCCATGAGTCTGTGCTCACATTAGATGTGAGCACTGGCACCTTCTCGTCTTTGAATAATGGGCTATTTTCAGTAGACCAGAACAGGTTGCAGTTCCTTTGTTCTGCTGCTTGGCTTAGATTGTCCCATGCTTCCTGCTGCAACTCAGCCTTTCTTCGTTTGAGGACCAGTTTAAAATCCTGCCTAAGTTGGATCACTAAACACTTGTCTCTGGGTTTTGCCGCTAAAGCTTCTTTAAGATCTCTCCGGGCAGTAGAACAAACATGATCAAACCATCCCATATTCTGTCTATTTACGTGCCCCACCTCTTTAGTGAACTTCTTACTGATAGTTACATTCATTCTGTCAAAGTGGTCGATACTGGCACCATCTGACTCCCCTTGTTCGAGAATAGCCGAAATTTCCATCATACAGCTGTTAATGATGGAATCAGATGTTTCTTCGGCTTTCTCGCCCTTCCACCTCAGCCTAACTCCGTTAGTTCTGTGCGGTTCAATATTTACAATTGTACCCGAATCGGGAGTGGTGGTAGGATTCCAGATCTTAATTTCTATGGTAAGGCAGTTATGATCGCTCAACAGTACATCAACCACATTGACTTCAGAGCACATATGTTTTAGGTAGGTAGACATGCATATAAAATCAATTATTGTATTAGCCCCCCTCCCTTTGAAAGTTGGGACGCTTTCTCCCAGATCATTTTTTAAGTTTTCCATGATTACCATGTCATAATCTATCAAAAAGTTATTCAGGGTTTCCCCATACATATGATGGGGGAAATGAACTTCTGCATCCCCTGAATGATTATAGACGCCACATAGATTCTGGGATGATAAGGGGCAAGTTGAGACATTAAAATCCCCCACAAAAATAACTTCAAAAACACCATTAAAATTCTCTACTAAATTACACACTGCTTTGTGTAAATCATTAACAACTGTGTGCCTAGTTCCGTCAAATATATTATTGTAGAAATTGATCAACAGAACATTTCTACAGTCATTTTGTACAAGCCAAAGGATTTGAGAATGAACCCCCACTTTTACATACTTTTTTACTAGTACAGGCAACTTCACTGAAATCAGAACTAGCAGACCTCCCCTAGATCTTCCATGAGGTGAGGCCAATGCGGGAAGTTCATAGGAAACAAAGCCATCACTCCCTCTATATTCTCTACACCATGTTTCCTGTAGACAAGTAATGTCAAATAAGCTAATAAAATCATTCCAACCCAACATATCTTCTTTGGCCGTCAAACCAGCAATGTTCCAGCTAGCCATATGACACGTAGCCTTACCCCTCTCTAGACTGACAAGGGGCATATCATCTAAAAATGTGGACACGTTATTATTTACATTAAAATGCTCTACGTTAGGCTCTACCTGTTCATCTTCACCCCCATTAAACATACAATCCTTATTCACAGTATTAATGTTTTCAGTTGAGGGCATTTTTAACTCTCCTGCATCCACTCTCACCTGGACTAATTTACCCTTATGTCAATCGTTTTGGTCCAGGAAGCTCAGTGACTGAAACCTGTTCTGGGTTGGGACTTGGTATAACATCCCATTAAGTGGTGACATTATACTATCGCTTACTGGTGGAAAATTAGGCGCATGTGTTATAAATCTATTCCCGCCATGAACCGGGTTCATCATATGCATTTGAGCAACAAATGGGCCGTCCTGGGGGGCAAAACAGGGGGTATGTTGCCCTAATCTGTTTCCAGTTGGGTAAGAATTATTATTATTCGAAGATCCCTCCCAACTATTTACTGAATGCAACCTGTTTAAGTGGTTATAAAAATATCCCAGTGGCCTTGCGACAACGTCTGTCTCTGACTGCGTGATCGAGGCCGCTCTTAAGAGGACCGTCGCAACGTGTTGCGGATGTTTAAAGTTAATAATCACGCAGTCCCCCCCACATGTTTTTCTGGTATTACCTATCCAGTTGACTCTTCTGATGGAGATGATCTGGTCTGAGTAGCCAACTGGGTAACCACAGTGCCGACAAAGCCAAGAGATAGCTTTGTTTTTAAGTGAATCTACCGATTCTTGGGTATAAGGGGCCTGTGTGATAGGTGGGACATTCGTTAAAACCACAACGTATGGTACGCATTCAGGTGGGAGGTCCACAGGGCGCTTACTTGCTCTAGCTGGAACCCTACTTGTTCCACCATTAACAGCCACTTGTGCTTTATTGGGTAACGCAGCTGGCACATGACCAGACTGCTCCCCATTTAAAGATAATGTTGGTCTAACAACCTGGTTAGGACTAACCTGTCCTTTACTTGATGACCCCGCTCTCTGTTGCTGCTGAGGCGGTCTACCCTTATCCTGTGCAACAGAAGTTGTCACTGAGGTAATTGGAACAGGTTGTTCTTTAGATGGTTGTTTCCCGTTGTTAACAATAACAGGTGGGCTAATTATATTTACTAGTTGCCCCTTATCCTGGGTAGATATATCTTTAAAAGTTGATACCATTTTATCCAGAGTGACAGATTGATGATCAACCACATCCCTTAGTCTTTGAACTTCCCCGCACAGGCCCTCTATTTTAGCAATCAGTGGATCAATAATCATTTTAAATTTCTTATCGATAGAACCCATCAGTAAATCTAATTGGTCAGGATCGATGGAGACACAACTTTCTTTGATTAGTGAACCTGTATCCTCTGGGTTATCCTTATGGGTTAAATCCTTTTTATGTTTTCTACCTTGATGATAGTTTCCCCTTTTAGTTACAGTTTTCCTACAGGCTCTCATTAATCTTATGGCCCTAATTGGATGTTGAGGGGTGCCCTCACAAGTATCACACAAATCACCTTCCACTTCAATGGAATTGCTACAAACCTCGGTACTATCTACAATGGTACTGTTCTCTTCCACCTCAATTAATGTAGCATGTTCACTGGGAGTATTAGTATCCACATCATTGATGTTCGAAGACTCTATTAAAGGGGGGATTTCCGGAGTGCTTTTCCCCAGCGATTTCCTCCTATCCGTATTTATTCTATTAACCACCTTCAACAGATAGTTATCGGGTAGGGTGGATTGAATAGACATGGTGAGTGGGAAATCCGAAGACAGTTCACGGTGAGAAAATAAAATCAAATGTTCGAATGTTAAGTCACAATATGCTACTTGGATGAACTCACATGTAGAAATAAAGGGGGTGGCCCGTCCCGTCCCTGGTCGTCCCCGGACGGCCACAGACGGCCCGCCCTTGACGGCCACAGACGGCCCGCCCTTGACGGCCACAGACGGCCCGCCCTCTGCCCGGGCTCAGCCCGGCGACGCCCGCGCGCGTCCCGCGACGCGGATGGAAGCGTCCTGTTAAGTAGCGCCTCTGGGTGCGCAGCGGCAGGAAGTGGCCGGAAGTGGTCGCACTGCCCTCTGGGAGCTGTAGTCTCCAGCCGCCACCAGCCGTGAGATGTAGAAACGCGGCAACGGCGAGCGGCGAGACCCACAGCGTCAGGGCCCCAGGGACAGGAAGACGTCCAGCACGTAGGTGCCCCACAGCGTTCTGGCAGATATTCCCCAACACATATACAACATATTTTTGCCAGATTTCCCTTGGTAATTGAGATCAACAGGGCACAGGCAGTAGCAGTTGCTACCTATGCCTGTAAACTATGGGGCAACAGTAATGTTGACTCATTGGAGGTGGCCGAAAACAATTTCAGGAGATCCATTCTCAGACTACCGCAAAGTACTTCAATAGTCTCAATAAGAATAAATCTCAATCTGAAGCCTACAGGAGCCCAGATCAAATTAAAGCATATCCTTTACTGGCTCCGGCTAAAGTAAACAGAAGAGCAGGAAACCTACGGGATTTACCTCAGGGACATATTAAATTGTTAAGCGCTACTAGATTATCATGGTTAAACTGTATTAAAACATGTCTGACCGATCTAGGGTTTAGCAGCCTGTGGGATAACACTAGAGCCACGACCCCTTTTTCATTCAAAATAGTCAAGCACCGCTTTTGGGCATCTGAATGCGGTAAAATGCACCAACCTGGAAGGCAGAGCATATTGACATCTTAATTCTTGGAAACCAAACAAGAGCCCAAATTTGAAGTCTCTTTGGATTATATTAATCCCCCATTTAATTTTCTCGGTCCGTTTTCTTAAAGTTTAGATAAGGGGCACTGTCCATAGCTAGTTTTACTGGCACCTGGAGAGTGCCCCCACATAATTCCAAACAATGTCTGGCCTACAATGATGCTATTGAAACAGAGGAACACCTTATATTCTTTTACCCAGCATAGATGAAGCAAAGGAAATGCTGGATACTCCCCCTCTGCAGAGTTTTGGGAGTCCGCCATTACAGAATTTCCCTAAGAATATGCAAATACGAAACTGGAATACATATAGCCTTTTCTGTTGCAAAGTACCTCCAATCAATCTGGTACATAAGGAAAATATTATTGCCCAGGCCCAACAAACTTAATCAATTTAGAGACGCAAAAGGATTGTGATCAGAAAATATTGCTTGAATAATGGCATGACTGTATTTTACCATCATTGTGAAAGCTTAACTTATGGATATATTGTCCTGTAATGATGCACTTTACCAATGATTAAGTCTCTACTAAAAATGGGGCGTGGCTTGGCTGCTGAGCGGAATGGCTGCCGAACTTCGCAGCTCTGCCGGCCGAGCACAAAATCCGTCATTTATCCGACCAACACACGCTGTGTCTCGGATCTACTTAAAGCCAGAGCTCGCCTATATACTCTGCTCTGACCTGTTGAAGTTATTGGGGCAGAGCGCTGACGGCCGCGGTGCGGCGGGCGCGAGATTGCTGGAGCGGAGGTGGGGCCTACCTGCCAGAGTGAGACCGGGGACGCGAGTGGCGGGTGCCTCGAGGACAAAGTGAGCTGCGGCCTGGCGGTGGAAAGTGCGGCGCTCATCTGACGGGCGGAGGGCGGTGCCGCAGGTGACCGCCCTAGGAGATCGGCTGCAGGAACACAGTGAGGAGGGCAAGGCTGCAACTGCGGAGCTGCCGATAGGCATAGCTGTGGTCTGCCGGGATAAGTACGCGAGTCTGCTGGCACCCGAGGTCTGCTGAGGGACAGCTGTGTGGACACATCTGTTAATGCGGGGGCTGATTTTTTGATTTCTTCAGGCACTTGGGCACGCGCTATGATTTAGTTGCACGTGGGGCTGATGTGAAGTGTGCATTGCTTGGCACTTTGTCGATTGGAGACACTGCTGCAGTCCGCCATTTTATGTTCTCGTGAGACCAGTTCACTTGAAACTTCATAAGGGGCTGGTGCGGCCGGAACAGTTGAGGAGGACTATTGAGGACGAGTAAAATCCCAGTCACTAAGGCGCTGTTGAGTCCACGAGGTGTCCGTATTGCTGAGTGCTGGGAGGCAGGGTGTGGCAGTTTAATTTTACAAACTGCAGGTGGAGAGCTAGCCTGCTGCTGCAAGGGTTGCCTCGAGCCCGCCGCAGTTTTGCTTCCCATGCCATAAGATCCCTGCTAACACGATGCCCACGCTTTTGGCATCTACTGGTGGTGGGGCCTGTACCTTTGAGTGGCATTCAGGACCTGTGAAGCGAAGGTCAGAAGTGCACGGCATGACGCGTACACGGTCCTGTTGGTGCCCTGTGTCTCCATGGGATGCTCTACGGCGGCTGTTTAGTATCAGATAGTGCGTGTGGAACTGCGCTGGCTAAACGCTAACACTACCACAGCAGTGGAGAGAAGCTTATGCAGGCAGTGCCTCCTATGAATGTGCAATACGGTGGGTGCAGAGAGTTGCTGTCTGTTCACCTCCCCCCCCCTGCCTACATATAGTGTTGGGCCCTCAATTTGTCTGCGGTGGAGGTGCCTTTATGCTGCCAGAGAACTGCGCCCCAGTATTTCTTTGTGGGTTGCCTTGTCACCGTTAGTCATTCTAGCGTTGGGGAGGAAAATAACCTTCTCTGCTGGTGCGCGCCAAGTGGAAGCTGCTGACCTTGGAGGCGTGGACCCGCTCTGGGATATCTGCGCTGCGCCACTGTAGTGCTGCTAGCTTGTTATACATTAGCGGTTCGCTGTGGGACCGGGCTGTTTGGGTGTGCAGTTGCTTGTGTGCAGTGATGGGGAAGCCAGAGACACGTCAGCTCAAAATAAATTTCGGTAAGAAGACACCTAAGCCGCCTGAACCAGACAACGTGGATCGGGATGTGGCGGATGACGGCGCAAGTCAGCTGCCGGCTGCGGATAGCAGATCCATGTTTCAGGAACTAAAGACTAGCCTGCAGGGCATTGACTCCAAGATGGGGACACTGGCTGCTCGCATGGACAGTATTACGCGACGGATGGATAAGCAGGAGGGCAGAGTTGGTGTGCTGTAAACACGTGTCACTGAGACGGAAGAAGGACAAACTGATCTCGAAAAAAAAGTGAGAGGGATGGATAAAGTGCTGGCTCTGATCCAGCAGAAGAATGAGGATTTAGAAGCGAGATCGAGACGTAATAACGTACGCATACCGGGAGTTGCTGAATCCACGGACATTCCAAATATGGAGCACTACATTGAGACAATGATGAAGGACCTGTTTGGTGATGGCTTGTCTCCGATGTTTCTGATCAAAAGAGCTCACAGATCCCTAGGACCCAGACCCAAGCCGGGCGCTCCACCCAGACCGATTTTAGCTAGAGTGCTGAATTATAGGGATCGGGACACGATACTAGGCCTCGCAAGAGAAAAAGACAAGATAGAGTATCGGGGTAACGACATAGCGCTGTATCCGGATTTCACCCTGCAGGTACAGGCTGCCCGTTGGGAGTTCATACCGGCAAAGAAGATTTTTCAGCAAACAGGAACGAAATATGCCTTGATATACCCAGCTACATTGCGTGTTCAGGGCCCTGGCAGGCCTACCTTCGCTTTTGATGCAAAGGCAGCACTGAACTATGCCAAGCAACTGGCCAAAGAACAGAGACAGCAGACGACACCGGAGGAGCAGGAGTCCGCTGTACGGCTAAGTGATATTGAATGATATGTGTATGTTTATGTCAAATAGAGATATAACTGTCTGCTGAAGGCGCGAATGTAGCAGTTTTATTCAGTTCAATGCGGTGGAGTATGTGTTGGGGTCCGCCTCTTGGTGAAACCTGTATGCTACTGAGCCTGGTTTTTACACTGTGATCATTTGCTTGCCTTGTATTGGGTGGTCCTGGAGATGTAGGTGTGGCGTTGGCTGCTCGGCCACCCTGTCACAAGTACAGGGAAGTATGGCGGCCACCCTGTGTACCCTCTGGGATGAATCCCGTTGTCCGGATTTTGTTTATGTTTTATGTTGGGGTATGGCGGTGGGGGGAGAGACAACACAACCTGATTGGGGGGGTTGAAGTGGGTGGGGTGGGAGGGTACGTACAGGTGGGTAATTCTAGGGAACTGTTGGGGAGGGGGATGCTGTAATTCAGAAGATGACGCTTAGCATATATCTGTTCTGTTTGTGGATTCATCCACCAATGATTTCTGATATAGAGCTGCATGGGCCACCTGATGTGCTGATCTGGATTTACACGTACTCCATCAGGAGCTTATTTGGTTTGCCTTTCAGACTTAGAGGGTGTTTGTTCGCAGAAGTGAGAATATGTGCTGTGAGTTGTATTTCAGTTGGTGATTCCCTGTGAAGTCCTTCACATGTCTGTCTTGGAACGTGCGGGGCTGGAATGACCGCAGGAAAGCGAGGTTGGTGAATTCCTATTTGTTGCATAAGCAGGTGGATATTTGCCTTTTACAGGAAACACATTGGGCAAGTGCCAATACACATATTCTTAGACATAGTAGGTGGGGAGAAGTAGTGGAAGCGCCCTATTCAAATTATGCTAGGGGAGTGGCTATATTAATACGTAGAGGCTTACAATGGAACACCCATACCAAGATAATTGACACGGAAGGTAGATTTATATTGTTAATCGGTACACTGTGTGACGTCCAGGTGGTGATAGTGAATGTTTACGGCCCGAACGTAGATTGTCCTTCCTTTTTCCAGAATGTTTGACATAAGGTTCAAATGTGTGGTAGTGCGGCGATATTGTGGGGCGGTGATTTTAACGTTGTTTTATCCCCTTCAGTTGATAGACAGGGAGTGCTCCGTGAACATCATCCTAAGGCAGCAGAGGTCTTAAGTGACATTATGATGGAAGCTGGTTTAATAGATTCATGGAGAGCCCTGCATCCGGGGACGTGGGTGGGTACATGTGTTACGGCACATAGAAATGCATGGTCGAGAATTGATTATTGGCTGTTGTCAAGGGACATGCATTCCCGGGTGGTAGAGGCAGATCATCTTCCGAGATCGCTCTCTGATCATGCACCAGTGAGAGTAAAGCTATCTATACCGCCATCATATGTACAGCCTTTGAGCTGGAGGTTCCCCTCGCGGGCGTTGCTTGACCAGGTATTTCGGGAAGAACTCCGCGAGAAATTAATAAAATATTTTGAAATTAATGAGGGGTCGGTTGACTCTCCAGGCACACTATGGGAAGCTTTCAAAGTTGTGACAAGAGGCAGCTGTATGGCTCTCAAGACAGGTGTGCTCAGGTCAATTAGGGACACTCTTGACCGTTTGGATAAGAAACTTGCGAGGTTGGAAAAAGTAATTGCTGAGCTCCCTTCGTCCTCCGCACGGGCTGAGTTCCGGGCCACGCTTACGCAGTATCAGGAGGAGGCAGAGACAGAGACTGCCTTTCTTCACAAGTATGCCCAGGCTAGGCGGTATGGGGAAGGTGAACGTGCAGGGAAAACGCTAGCATCCCTACTACGCGCACCCAGAGGGGCAGACTACATCACTGAGTTACAAGATAAGGACGGAGGGACAGCTAGAACGCCTTTGGACATACTTAACACCATGACAGAATTTTACAGAGCACTTTACACATCTCAGATCACTCCTGGTGAGACGGATATAACGGACTATTTGGACACGATCGGCTTGGCATGGTTTAATGATGGGGCGAGACAGTATATGGCTCTCCCGATTACTCTGGAGGATGTTAGGGTAGTTATAGCGGCTATGCTGGCTGAGAAGGCCCCAGGCTCGGACGGGCTTACAGCAGCCTTTTATAAAGAATACATTGATATAGTTGCGCCCAGGCTGCATTGGGTGTATCTCGAAGCTATGGAAACGGGGATTCTGCCGCCCACGTTACGGGAGGCCATGATTATAACCCTCATGAAGCCAAATAAAGATCCGTCTTGCCCCGAGTCTTACCGCCCCCTCTCGTTAATTAACTTAGATGCAAAGATATATGCGAAACTATTGGCAGATAGACTGAAGCCTATGTTACCCCAAATTGCGTTGTCGGACCAGTCTGGATTTGTTCCGGGGTGGTCGACTTCTCACAATCTGAGAGTATTGTTCGGTCTATTGCACTACCTGGACCCCCGGGTGAGGGCGGCTGCGGCATTGTTGGATGCCACCAAGGCTTTCGACTCTCTGGAGTGGAGATTTTTATTTGCCTTATTCACGCGCATGGGATTTAGCCCACTATTTATACAACAAATCAGGTTATTGTTCACTGCCCCTTAGGCAAGAGTGAAGGTCAATGGACAGATTTCGGGACCAATTAACATTACAAGAGGCACTAGGCAGGGGTGCCCTCTGTCGCCGCTTCTGTTTGCCATTGCTACGGAACCTCTGGCAGCCCGTTTGAGACAGCATCACACACAACGTAGCATAGGCTTCACCTCGAGAGGTCTGCTTATCTCTATGTATGCAGATGATATGACCATTTATATGATTAATCCCGTCGAAAACGACCCCCTTATGGGAGAGTTTGTGCAGTATGGCGGCCTGACGGGCATCCAGATCAACTGGGCAAAATCAGTGATGCTGCCATTGACTGATGATACTAAACAATGCGTAACTGAATTCCCTGTAAAGTGGTCGACGGACGAGGTCAAATATCTTGGCGTTTGGTTTAGCAGGTCCATACAAGAAATATGGCTTGCCAACTATGGCAAAGCAATGGACTGGCTGGAAGTCAAGACACAGAGGTGGAAAACGTTGCCGCTCTCCTTAACAGGTCGAATAGCTATAACAAAGATGGTCATTTTACCTAAATTCTTGTATCTATTTGTCAACATTCCACTTCCCCTTACCGGTCAATTTTAATGTCTGAGGACTGCAATTTTGGAACTGGTCTGGGTGGGGAGGCAGCTGAGGGTGTCCTGGAATCTCTTGATGCTTTCGTTTAATCAGGGGGGGCTTGCTGCTCCTGACTTCCAATTATACGCCTATAGCTCAGAAGGCTCAGTACTTACATTATTGGCATTACCCGATTCCATTCCAACCGCACGTGGATATTGAAATGGATGTGGCTGCACCTACCCCACTTAATGCAACTGTATATCACCCATATAAAAGATCCCCAACAGATATTAACACGGTTGAGGCTGTGAGATGGGCGTGGTCGAAATTAGCTAATCGTGCAGGCATTGCGGAGCTCTTCGCACCATCGATGCCGCTAGGGGGGAACCCACTTTTGGGCCCATTAACAGATAGGGGTGTGACGGACAGAGCACATAAGCGAGGGCTAGACGCCGCAGGCGACTGGTACCCGGATGACTCATTTTTATCGTTGCAGAAGATGTGTGAGCCTGATGACCCCACTGCTTCTGACCTATTATTGTACTATCAGTTGAGATCGGCATGTAAAGCTCGATACCTGGATTTTCCAGCGGCGCCGCCCACATTGCCTGCGCTGGAGGATCTATTATCTAAAGAATCACCCCGTAAGTTTATAACGCGTATTTATGGTGTTACTCAGGATACGGCACCGGTGATAATTAGTTCGTCAAAGTCAGACTGGGAGAAGGAGGCCAATATAGTTATCACTGATAAACAATGGTTGTTTTGCTGTTCACAGCTTGAAAATCTTTCACCTAACTACAGGTTGAGATTAATACATTTCAATTATCTGCATAGAACCTATTGTACGCCTAAACAGCTGTTCCGGATGGGACTTCAAACTGACGCTAAGTGTTGGAGATGTGGGGAACTGGAGGCCACTACTGGGTGGAAGTGCTGCGGCATATCGGGCACATTGTTGAACTGGAGTTATCAGTGGACCCTGTGATGGCACTTCTGGGTTTCGTTATGGGCATACCTTGCAGCTCACACAAATTGATAGCACTATTGCTGTTATTGGCCAAGAGACAGATTGCACTATACTGGAAGAGGGTGGCCCCGCTGACAGTTGCAGGTTGGATAAGCTCGGCTGTTTATTGCAAGGATCAATTAACTTCTTATTGGGAACTTATGCCACAAAGGTCCAGACCCATTGATATCTGGGAACCCTTGGTGGGATGGTTGGGACGAGGAGGATCAGACCTGAGTGACCATTGAATGACTGGGAGGATGGATGTGTCTGTATGGGCAATGGATGTGGGAGTGGTGGGGTGAGCTATTGTGACAGGGACGAGTATTATGTGGTTCAAGCACGGGATGTGTGAAGTAGGTATAAGGCGTACCGGTGGTGACCTGTCATTTCAGAGAGACAACCAAGTGCATTGGCAACAGGACAGGATATGCAGGGGTGGGGTGTGGGTTTAGTTACACAAGTTACAAATTTCTAAGGATCTTTGGACACATTGTCAATCGCTCAGAGTAGATATTATGTATGACGTATTTGACATAATTTGCCGCCGGACAGTATAAGTTGTCGGCAGAACGGCTGTGTACCAACGTATTATACGTCTATTGCATTAAGTTGCTGCCTGCCTCTGAGTTGTTGGCCTCAAGCAGTGTGAACTGTGTGAACATCAATAAAGATTGTTTTTTTTCTCTACCAAAAATCAAATAGTATTTACATTTTTACCAGTTCTAGACTTTTACTCCATTCAATGTTTGTATTTAACTGAAGCCTGATCCTTTTGTTTTATTGTAAAATTGCTGCAAAATGTATTGTTGTCTATCTACGAGTATTATATATGTAAATGTTTAACTGTCTATGGGTTGTATCTGAAATGACAATACATTTTGACGTTTGACTTTGACGGAATGTCTAGTTCAGGTTGCATTTGTACCTCTATAATTGATCTGTAAAAAGAAATGTGCCTTTTATTGCTATTGAGGTACCAAAGTCTTCAATGGCAGAGTCAGGTGTGCAGTTTATGAAGTCACACGGCTTCAGTCATACAAGATGTACTACAAAGCAGTATGTAACATGCAACTCATATGGTCCTTGGGTGCAGAAGAATAGGCACAAATGCAGGAGGCAAACACAACGGGACTCACACAATGATTGGTGGTACGAGAAGTGTTGCAATGCAGCACAGTGGACCACAGTGTCATTGTATACGGCAGACGAAGTATAGCAATGAAGGTAACTGGCCCACTGTGCCTTACACTACCATGTGTTGGAGGAAAGGTTCTCCATGAGTGACTGCAGGACCAAACATGTTGGCTTTGGTCACAACTTAGGGGGCAGCGCTGCTCTGATTGGGCAACTGTTTAATGATCCCTTTTGTGGCAAGCACAGCATTTTTGATGTGCTGATCCATACCTCATGCTCCCATACTCTGAAGATTTTAAAATGGCTCCCAATGAGCATCTGGAAAACCGTGATATACACTCTGGTCACAAGCAGGCTGGACTATGGGAACACATTTTACATCGGAATTGCATCTGCTTTCAAAAACATTCCAGAAACTTCTGCTAGTCCTGGCTCCTTTTTGCACATATCCCATGCACACGGAAACCCACATCTGGTGGTCGAGCCTTCTACTACATCACTCCTAAAGCATGGAATGACCTGCCTGTGCACAGAAGAGCCTCTTCCTCACTTCTTGAATTCGGCAAGAAGCTGAAGGTCTGGCCTTTTCAATTAGTCCCACTCGACTTTAGGGGTGCCCAGACTTACACCTGCCCAGTGCCAGAATACCCCCCTGGGTGACAGAGTGCTTTACAAATCTGCATAACATAAAATAACAAACACAGCAAGATTATAAGCTTTAAACGTTGGCTCTACCTCCACAGGTGTGTAGTTGTCTCAAATTCAACAGTACACTCATATTTAAATCCAGCCCCAAACCTTTTTCTACTAATAAATTTACAACACATTTTTTTCAGCATGCATTTGCTCCGTGGCAACCAGTTTCATGGAAAAATGGCATTCTGAAATTGAGTCCTGTCTTTCAGATGACTATTCTCCATTTTGGCTAACAACAGGATATGTGGTGGGGCAGGCAGTCCCTTTCACTGTAAGAGATGTTGAGTCAAAATAGGCATTGCCTTGTGGCTATTTCTTTCTGTAGATGATGCACTAGCAAGGTAACAGACAGGTTTGGCTCAGACCCAGTGAACAAAAAGCTTCTTGTTTGTCTTCCTTCAAACAAGACAAATGTGCTTTACATAGAATTCTAGCGGAAGGCCACATCTAACGAGCAGCTTGCAGTATAGGTGGGATTGCAAGGAAAGGAGAGACAGTAAACGCTAACTTCCACTAATTCCTGTAAACCACTTTACAGCCTAAGGGGCAACAAACATGCAGGTGGGGCCCACATGTATCATATTATTCTCATATAAGCTTCACATACAACCAGGAGAACTGAGGGGGCCCAGTAGGCAAACTGCCCACACTGTGTTAGATAAAACGAATTGCGCTCCAAGACTGTAATTAGCTGCCACGTACCATTATAAGTGTCATTCCTTCATCATGAGAGGGATATCCACCCATGTTAAAAGGAGTACCTCTTTGGATAGATCTCAATCGTCCCAAGAAAATGTAGCACTCTGTTGCTGAGCATCACGCTGTAATCATTTAAACCACTTGTCAGGAGACTCGTAACGCAGGTCTCCCACCCAAGAAAATAAAACGGGTGTGTCAGGATGATAAAAACAGGCTGTCACATGGATCCATTAAGTTAGGATTGTTAGGGTCATATTTGCAAAAAATGTCAGACCGCCGTGCTATGCCAAATTTGGCAATGCCTCACTCTGACATTTCTTAAGCGCAGGGATGCGCAGTAGTCACAAGAATATAGCGCAAACCTATGTTCCCCTAGCATGGAGCAAAAAAAAAGTTGCCTAGAGCCAACTCAGGCACTGTGCCACCATTTGGCAAGGGTGCCTGCACTGCAGGGGCAATTGTTTATGTGCAGGAAGAATGCCTTCCTGCACATAAACAACAGCAACATAGAAAGTGCAAAAAACACTTGGAGGAATTAATAATTTCCCCTAGTATTGCCATTCATAGACCAGGTATTACCTGGTGTTAGTTTTTGGTGCTACCTCAGCCTTGCAAATCTGGGGCAGCATCAAAAAGCAATGGGTGTTGCGTTGGAATGCCCACTGCAGCACCAACTGCACTCCCCTTTGCCGCAGAGGACAGCGACAGAAAGAGGCATATTTACAAGGTTTTGTTCAGCTGCATTAAGTGTCTTAACACTACCTTGTAAATAAGAGAAATGGCGCTACGCCACAGGAGCATAAAAAAAGTGACGCTTGAGTGGTGATAGGGACTTGTAGATATGCCCCTTAGTCTTTAAAAGTGAACAACATACAGCAAATGTGTCCCTTACCCTTTTACATTCCTTCTCAACCCACTTGGGATGGGAGGCAAAATTGAGGAAAGGGATACATGTGTTTTGGATTCCTATCTAAGTAATGTTTCCCTATAGTTTATTTCAGACCCTTGTTACTCTAATAGCTCTGAGCCGTATGAATTTTGAAACCCATAAATAGTTTTAGCTCGTATCAGTAATCAGAATATGGTATACCCAGAGTACATTTGTTGACTCTTTTTCAAACAGGCTATTGAACAATAACAGCCCAGAGGACTTTTGCAAAGATGCTTTGAAGAAGTTGGATAAAGCAACGTGTGTCCCATTTATTATACTTGAACTCTTGGCTGCCCTTTTGATTGAGGACCAGACATACTGCTGGACAACGAGGCTTCCTGGGCAAACACTACCTGCTCCATAATTTCCTAGTTTTGCTTCTTTTTACTTGGCCCTCATAACAGGCTCCTTGGGTGCTCACCTTTCTCACAGCAGTTTTTAGCATTTCTGTAGCGATCCTATTGGGCTTCCCAGCTAAATTTCCCATTTTGAGTGAATTCTCTGCTGATGATGTGTACCTTTTCATCAAATTATTCCCCATGCTTGGGTCCTTTGCATTTACTCACTTGCTTTAAGCAGGGATGCGTTTGGATGAAAAATAGCTAACTGCAGCAAAAGTTTACCCGACTCATCATACCTTCTTTGGACTAATAGAGAGTTTGACTTTCCAGCCTCTTCAGACTACTCTGCTCTTTCCTGTCTCTCTAAAAGATATTCCTAGGGTGAAAATTCTGGGAGTTCTATTTGACCATAATATGCCTACCAAGTATCTACGCCCAAGGAGGGGCTGTAGTTCAAAGGCGGTGCACCCACTGGACTCACAAAGTCTATAACAGCCTTTCTTGACCTGAAAAGTCAAGCCTTGGATATTGGGCATAAATCATTTTTTGAATCAATCAATTACTGCAACTCATCCTGTTTCTGTCTCCAAGTTACATTCATCGAGCACCTACAATGGGTGCAGCAGGTCGTAGTTTGATGGTCACTTAGATCAGAACAAGAACCCATGCATCAAAAATCAGAAGGGGGTCTTCACTGGCTTCCTCCTGGACGTCGCCAGGATTACCTTTAAACTAACCCTACTGGCTGTGCAATGTTTCCATAATTATATCCCCTTTCTCTTTCCGAGATAGATTTCTTCCTAAGCCCTGTGCTGCTCTACTGTTTACCTTGTGTCAGTTCCTAGGTTTCGCAGAACCCCGGCTGGTGGGCATTCCTTTCCTGTGATCACAGCCAGGCCTGGAATGCCCTTCCACCCTCCATCCCCCCTGAGCCACAATGTCTTGAATTCCACAGAGTTTTAAGAACACATCTGTTTCACTAGTCTTTGTTCGGATACCTTCCCCTCTTACATTATTCGCGCCAGGACACCTTTGGGTGATCACGCGCTTTACAAATCGGATAACACAAAACAACACAACACAACATAACACTACACAACATAACATGCATTAGCCTTGCATCATCTGCCAGCTCAGGGCTAGAGATTCTCTGTTCACAGGTACTAAGTAGCAGACATCTGACTCTTCAGGTCATCTCTTCCTTTAACCATCCATTCAAGAATACTGATGAACTTAGTCCTCATTTAATTAAATAAACTCACTCACAGTTTCAGAAATATATATTTTTTTGGGGGGAAATCTATTGTGGGAACTTTCTTTTCGGATTCCTTCGTTCCCATCAATACCACGCACTTAAAAACAGTGCTCTTCAAATGTTCTAAAGAATGACCTGGTCTCCCTAAAGTGTGAAAGTATCATCCACCGTGTGCTCCGAAACGGGGGAGAGCCTTGCCCCTCCCCCCCGCCCCTTGAAACCTACTCCTAGCCCCAGGTCATAAGTGACAAAAGATGCTACTGACATAGAGTGCCTCACTGCCATTCTGCTTTTTACCTAACAGCCCATCACTCCTTTTAGAATGGTGCTCCTCTTGAACAGTGCTTAGTGCCCCTCTGAGGTCAGTTCATGCCCCCAGGGGGTGCCGACCCTCCCTCCTCCGGTATAAACACTTCTGCTTTAGAGGAACACATGGAGACTCATCGTCGACTCATCTAGTGCAGCGCGCTACAAAAATCAATCTAGCACTAGGAAGCAGCAACAGCATTCCTTCTGGACATTCTGAAATACATGCATACATGTTACTCTGCATTTTTATATTTCTTGTTTTTTATAACACTTACAGGGAACAGCATAAGTAGCCTGATGACGAACAGGAGCAACTTATGCATTTCTTCGTTCTAGTTGTTGAACCGAATGGACGCAACCTGCCTTCTATGAAGCAGCCTAGAAAACAAAGCAGAATTCAATATTCAGTCAATTCTGCCATCCAGTTAGCATACAGCCGGTCCTCTGATTTTGTCTGCTATGGTGCACTAGCATTCGTAGACATATAGAATGTTGTATGCTTTTAATGGCATTCTGTTCTTTTCTTGCATGCATGTGTTTTCGCGACATTTGTAAAATAATTATTTATATGGAACAACATTCATAAACCAGATCTGCTTCCACTGTACATTTCAAGCAGCTGTTGCTAATGTGCACCTCGGTGCTATAGATCAGGTTTCAGGTTTCATACGTCTTTATTTCGAGTATTTACATCATAAAAGACATTCTTCGTGGAAAAACATCCATAAAAGCACTATACACAACATACTTACAATTCTCTTTCCTCCCGATTCAAATATTCTATATATTAAAACATGATTAAATTATATAATTGAGACGTACTAATATAAAATCGTTTAAAACTAACAGTTAATCATCTTACATGTGGGTTTCTTGCTCTAATGATCCATGCCCACACCTATGATCACAATCTCTGAAGTATTAGATCTTAAAACCCAAAGTGCCTCGGCGCTCACCGGTATGTTCAACATCCTGCAAATGGGCTTTAGCCATTTACTCCGGGGGGCGGAGTAAGCAGGGCAGGCAAAAAAGATGTGACCAATAGTCTCCTTGTGGACTCTACACCAGGGGCAATGCTCAGTTGACTGACCTCGCCATTTACTGGTAAAGAACTTTACAGGCAGTGACCCGACTCTAAACTGGTGATACAGCTTTCTGTCCATACTCCTGATGATGACATCCCAATAATCCTCCAAGTGAGGATCAAGTTTGTGAGCCAGGAACGTCCCTGTCAGAGTAACAGATTCAGACTGCAAAGCAGAATGACGTCTTACAGTAGCCCAATACAACATTTTAAATTCTTTTTTTGATGGAAAGGCTTTTTTCCCCGGGCTACGCACAGTGAGCTAAGTCCCATATTTTCCAGAATTAGCTTCACCTCTCTAAACCAAGGGATGTTACCTGATCCCGTAATCGATCTTACGTCTGAGATTTCATTGGCAAAGCGGGCTAATTCCGGCGTTGACCAAATTCGCCTCCACAAAGCTACCATCCGAAACTGCGCTAACTCTTTAATCGTCTGACACCCCATATCAAGCAGTAACGGTTTGGTTGTAGTGGATTGCGGGAGGCCTACCAGATTACGCAGGAACTATTTTGGATTCTAACCAAAGGGGCTAGGTCCATAAAGCCCCATAGGTCAGCACCATACAGAATAGCAGATCTAATTTTGGCGTCATAGATTTTTAGTGCAGGCAATACCCTTTTGGTTTGTGACTTTCTTTGTTCCTGGATTAGGCACCCCGTTAGTCGAGCACATTTTAAACTAAGTGCTTCGACCTGAGGTTTCCATCGCAGCCTGTAATCCAGGACCACCCCAAGATAGGTCATAACATCCACCTGCTCTAATTCCACACTATTCATACTAGCGTGACTCTTTAGTGGCCTATTTTTAGTTAGAACCATAAATTTGGTTTTACTCACATTTACCTGCAAATCATTCGATTTGCAGAAATCCTCAAACCTATTAATCGCTGTCTGTAGTCCCTTTTGTGTTTTCAATAGAATTAGGGTGTCATCAGCAAAGATAAGCAATGGAAACTTAATACCACCCAGAGTAGGTGCGTCAGTCGGCGTGTCTGCTAAATACTGCACAACTTGGTTAATAAACAATAAAAACAAAGTAGGTGCCAGAACACATCCCTGGCGAATGCCGCATGTAACGGGGAATCGCTCCGTCACCTGCCCCTGTCTTCCCCATCTGACCCTGGCAAAGTTACCCTCGTGTAATCTTTCCACTAGTTCCAAGAGTTCAGGGGGCATACCCATATTGCCTAATGCGGCCCATAACTTTACCCTGGGAACAAGACCGAACGCAGACTTGAGGTCCACAAACGCAGCATATATGGATCCTCCACCCAGAAACACAACCTTCCAGTATATCAGAATAAATCTGAACACTTTATCGATTGTGCTAGTGAATGATCTGAAACCAGCTTGCATCGGGGAGAGAATATTCTCTTTTTCCATCCACCCCTGTATTTTAGCGAGCACCATCCTTGCTATGATTTTCTGTAGGGCGTCTATGAGGCTAATGGGGCGATAATTCCCTGGGGCCGAACGATCACCTTTTTTAAAAATAGGAAGGATTTCTGCCCCTTTCCATGAATCAGGAATCCTAGCCCCATTTGCAATAGCATTCACAAACATCGTAATATAAGGCACCCAATTCAGAGGGTCAGACTTAAATAAGTCAGCCGGGATGCAATCCATGCCAGGAGCTTTACCGGCTTGTACTAGTCCCAGTGCGGTCACTGCATCATTAATATCAAACACTAGGGGTTGTCGTGTTGGAGGGGACAAAGATGACTGTTTGTCCAGGGCTTTGAGGGGTGCTAGCTCGAGACCTCTGAACTGGGTTGAATAGTAGTCCACCCATACGTCTGCAGAAACGTGATTTTCCGGAATTTGCGTGTCCGGGTTCCTGCCCTATTTCACCACCTCCCAGAATTTGATCTGGTTCGAGGACATGCTAGCTTCATATAAGTCCTGCCAATGGTTATAATCCCACTCTCTCCTCGCCTCCCATTGGGCCTTCTTATACTGTAGTCTAGCCGATTTAATATCTACAGTAACTCTAGATTTAATAGCTTTAATCAGACAACTATGCGCCTGCCGACTGGTTTTATTATACCATTTCTGGCATAATAAAGGTGTCAAGACTTTCCCGTGATTGCCAGTTTTGGTAAGTAGAGCTTTCAGTTTATCAAAGAGCAGCTCATGATGGACGCTAAACTGCTCAAGTGACCCCAGATCAATAGGAGACAGTTCCTGAACAACACCCAAGGTAGATGAAACTACATGGGAGATCCTGTCTAATAAATCAGAATCCTCCAAGACCCTGCACCAACGGACCCTACGTCTGTCGTTTGTTAAGATAGCCTCTGCTGTAAGGCTCTTGGCTGTGGGAGCCCGGCCAGGGCCATCCTTTAATTTCAAACTTAAAATCAATGGATTGTGGTCACTCTCTGGCCGTGTGGAGATTAACATATCGTCCAAAAGTGACCAATACTTTATTTTTATTAAAAAATAATCGATTCTACTCTTGCTTACTCCGCTGTCGAAAGTTGACTGACCAATTTTGTCGGAGATTGAGCGGCCGTTGGCAGCTCTTAGCCCCCACTCCAGACACAGCCCCAACCAATGCAAGGCTGCCTCGGTGCCCTTCTTGATAGGATTCAATGCCAGGTTTGGGGCATTCCATACAGCGTCTTCCTCAGCACAAGTGTCCCCACCCTCACACGACCAAGGTTCGAAAGTGCAGTTTAAATCCCCTGCGAAGATTATGAATTTATCCCTCCCAATTGATTCCAGGTAGGAGTCTAACTCATCAATAATTGCCAGGCTCCGTCCTCCAGGTAATCCACGGGCGTAAATATTAATAATAAAAATGTCCTGGTAATTTTCCCTGCACAGCTTAATTCCCAGTATATCAGGGTTGTGCACTAGTACTTCTACTGGCCTGTAACTAATGGACTGCCTCACCCATATTGTTAGTCCACCTGATGCTCTACCTTTATTTCCCCGAGTCGCTGGTTTGAAGAAATTTAGATAGCCTGCCCGAAAAATCGGGTCGATAGCCCAGCTTTCTTGAAAGATCAGGATATCAAACTCATCTGTAAAATCTGCCCAGTCAGCTGATGCTTGTTTCCCTTTAAGCCCTGCGATGTTCCATGAGGCTAATTTGAACATGGGATCTTGAGTAGTCAAATGGCTTTGGTTTGTAGCTCCCGGATTATATCCTAACCCCCCTCCCTCCATCGGTTTTGTTCTGACTGGAGGGTCGCAAACTATAATACTCCTAGGAGACCCTTCCACTTCATGACCCCCTTCCTGGCCCTTTGGGGCCACTTCCGAAGGCCCAGTCTGGGGACCCTTAATAAAGTCATCCCCACATTCCTCACTTATACAAAATCCTGCATCATCACTAACATAGTTTGCAGTTTGGATGTCCCCACCAGCCAAAGAAGAAAGTCAATCAATGCTCTCCAAGCCAGATAGTGGTTCAAAGCGATTATACAGGTGATGGAAAGGTGGAATGTGTGAAGTCAAATCATGGGGAATTCTGCCAAAGGGTCTCTTATAGCTGGGTTTGGTCGGGTAGAAAGGGGGTTCATTGATCCTTTTGGGATAGAAGTATTGAAGGCCCAGTGATTGGACATCACCCATCCTGTCAAATCTCGGTCCTCTACGCACATAGTCCACCACCCAGGGGTCCTTGAAGTTGATGATGACACAAACACCCTCTAGGTCCTTTGTGTTGTGTCCCACCCAATTTACTCTTCTAACACTTAAGATCTCTGTGTTAGAGGAGGGGGGAAGTGTTCTGTTTTTGTTCAACCAAAAAACAACTTTGTTTTTCAGGTCCCTAAATGATTCGGATTTATCCTCCCCAATAGCTGAGACACCCGTCAGTATGATAGTATATGGGGTGGCCTCCGGGGGAAGGTCAATACTAGGGGGGCTCTGTTTTGGGACCTTCTTCCCCGGTAGGGTAAGCTGTCTAGCCTGACCCGCCCTTGATTGTGTACCTAAAGATGACTGTGGGTTGGACCTACCACCTTCCTTCAGGGACCCTCCTCTATTAGTAGCCACCGTGTTATTACTCGCGGGGGCTTTCTCCAACTGTATACAACCTTGCTGTTTGTTCGTTGACTTGGCACTGATTTGAGGAACCGAATTATTATTAGTCACACCAAACCCCACTGCTTTAACAGCGGTGATAGTAGCTTTGGAGTTATTCGGTGTGTTTACTAAATTATTAAGTGTGCTGGTGTTGGCAATAACTAGATTCTCCAACTTATCTAGTTTCGAATTCGTCAACCTAGCGCGTTCCATTAAGGGTAACATATGGGATTTAATTAGGATTTCCATCTTACCCAAAAGACCATCCTCCTTGCATCTACAGGTTGGGCATTGACCAGCAGTGTCGGAAGGCACCAGTATGGGAAGCGGGGGACTAATTAGAACCTGAGGAGACTGGGATATAAGAACATTTGGATGAATGCAGATAAATCTCAGCAACAGGAGATGGTGGATTCTCTGTGCAAAATGTACATTACACTGAAGTAATCTTGTGTATATCAGTACATTTGCATTACTCTTGCTACACAACAAAATATTGCTATTACGCCACATCATGTAATTACGAGATGCTACTAGCAACAAGCATTGGCATAGCCAATAGGTCTCGCCTTTGGGACCTTATACGTGTTTAGATATCCAGCACAATATCCTTGGTGCAACAATATCAAGAGTTGCACGGCTAAACACTTATAAGGTCCCAAAGGCGAGACCTATTGGCTAGGCCAATGCTTGTTTAAAGGGGGCACCTAAACGGGTCTCTATCAGGCTCTGTTTTGTGCCCTGGCACAGGCGGTCCGTTTTTTTCCAGACTGCAGTGACAGCAGGCACATCGATGTGCGCTGCTCACACGGCTCTGTTCTCACTAGTGGAGAAGTTATAGCATGATGTCATGCCAGGCGATCGTTATAGGGGAAGGGAAATCCTTAAAGGAGAGTCATTTTCTCTCAGGATTACCCTTCTTTATTAAACTCAGTAGCAGCAACATCGTCGTGGTGTCACCAGGGCTTTCAGTGGAAGCTTTAATATTACATACAAGCCATAGTTGCTGCTTATATATCTTATGCAACTAACAACCATTGACAATCCAATGGCCTTGACTTATTGTAGGTATGATGTTACTTGTTGTATCATATATCTGGATGCAATGACAGAAACAGCAAAATACAAGTCGAGCGGCACACTATGCTAAGCATAGATTTTTAGCCTATGTGTTTTAAGCCGCATCCTTATTTATATGGCCATGCCCCTTTGAGAGACTCCCCAGTATTTTCATCCCACTTAAAGCCCTGGGTGGGGGTAAGTGATCAAATGACAGAGAAGACGCGGAACTTACTGTTTCTCAATAATCACGTTAAACAAGTTGGAAGAGCACAGGGGTCCTTGTAGGCCCATGTTTGGAATTTGATCTGTGGAGGGAGCAGGCCCGGTTCTAGCGGGTGGACCGGGTGGGCCAGGCCCACCCAAACATGAGCCTGGCCCACCCAAACAGAAGCCTTGGCCCTCAGCAGTGAGGGCTTGAAGGCAGGCGTGCAACGCACATGTCGTTTGAGTCAGCCCGGGCCGAGAAAGCTTCCAGGTCGCACACACACACACAGAAAGTGTTTGAGATTCTCGCAGCCGCACCGAGTACTTCACAGGTCTTTAAAGACCATTAACATGTTAACGAGGCTTTGTTAGTTTTTTCACCCCTTCATCTCTGCATGGCGAAAGGTGAAAAAACCTTTCTTTGTCAAAGGTAACCTTTGGTAACCTTTGCCTACTGCCCTGCTGCCTTGATATTTCTTTTTCTATGCTGTGCAGGAGAAAATAAGTTTGTTTATTCCTAGTCACCTTTCCTAACCCCTGCAGCGGCTTAGCATAACAGGCTGTGACACAAAGTTTGAGTAATGGAGTAGGTAAGAGAATGTGTTACTAATTTCTTTCCTTTTTAAAATCTGCACAGGCCCAGCAGGACACATTCTAAGTGTGTGCTTCATTTAAACAGTTTTTATCATTATCATGGCCATTGCAGGACAACAATAAGACAATACAAAATGCCCAGATAACGTTGGTGATTAATGACCCTGCTGGAGAGCAATAATTTGTCTGTTAGTAGTTTTTAAATGCAGATGAACTGTATTTTATGTGGATAGCTCAGTGGGTTACTGCCTTTGTCACAGAGATCCTTGTGTTACTTGCAGTTCAGAAGGTACAATCCTAACATAGGACAGTGACCAATGAACTGTCGCCAAAGAGCTGCATACAAACATGAATGGTATAGTTAGAACTTTCCTTTTTTTGTTTTGTGATATAGTTAGAACTTCCCCAGTCTTTCATTATTCTAATGTTGCTAAAATGAGTATGTTTGGGCAGTTATACATTTTTATCAGTAAAGCTGACCCCCATAGAATACTCTTTAAATCCTGAGGTTGTGTTTTCCCAGACCAAATCCTCTTAAAATATACTGCCCACTAGTATGGATGACATGTGATTCCTACACCTTGTAATCCTCATTGGCTTATGTGACATTCCCTGTAAACTGATTTACATACTTGTATGATTCATTGTCTCTGTATAATATGTGCGTGGTGTAAAATACTGACACACTACACTGATATGAGCAGCGCTGTACAACAAATGAAATGCATATGAGCGAGGGGCTACGTAAAGATGAGGGGCGCTGGTGGAGGGTGGCAGTGAGGGAATCCGAGGAAGAGGTCATGGGGTGGAGGGGGGAGCTAGGGAGAGTTGAGGGGCACTGGTGGAGGGTGATAGTGAGGGGGTCTGAGGAGGAGGTCATGAGGGGGAGGGGCTACAGAGAGATGAGGGGCACTGGTGGAGGGTGTTAGTGAGGGAGTCTGAGGAGGAGGTCATGAGGGGGAGGGGGCTACAGAGAGATGAGGGCCACTGTTGGAGGGTGGCAGTGTAGGAATCCGAGGAAGAGGTCATAGGGTGGAGGGGGGACCTAGGGAGAGATGAGGGGCACTGGTGGAGGGTGGTAGTGAGGGAGTCTGAGGAGGAGGTCATGAGGGGGAGGGGGCTACAGAGAGATATGGGGCAGTGGTGGAGGGTGGCAGTGAGGGAATCCGAGGAAGAGGACAATAGGGGGACCATGGAGGGATAAGGGGCACAGTTGGAAGGTGGTAGTAAAGGTATTTACAGAGAAAGAGGTTATTGGTGCGGCGCCAAAAAAGACTTTCGCATCAGCGCTGAGCCGGCCCTGTCATGTCCTTTCTGTTTTTGTTTATTTAATTAGCAGTCGGGTCATAAGGGTTACTGTGGAACATACTTTAAAGTGCGTGCTAATTATATTTACTGCTATATTCAATGTTTTAAGTATGAAGGTGATTTTACTAATGTTTTTACTAGGAAAAATAAAAGTGCAGCTCGATGGTGCCTGATATGGGGCTGGGGCCCAAGGTCAGCTGTGAGGTAAGGTGCACTAGAGAGGAGTAGTGGATAATCAAGCCTGTAAGGGAGTGCGTTGCAGAGGCTGGGGTCAGGTGGAGGTAGTAATGAAGAGGGATTCTCCCTGAAGGCTCGCACAGAGGGAGCCCGAGGGGTGTCACTTGCCTGATACTCCCACCTCAGAAACCTCCTTTTCCCATCAAAGGAACATTACATGGAAAAAACACTTTTTGAGAGTGATAACATTAAAAAGAGATTTGGAAAAGAGTGCGTTTTACTGGGCCTTGTAAGACAATGAAGAGATAAAGGAGGGCCCTGAAGCAGGCCTGCCTAGACATATATAAGACAAATCAAGCCCGCAGTGGCCCACCCAAATGCACCCTTGACCCACCCAAATAAAAATTCCTGGAGCCGGGCCTGTGAGGGAGCAGTGGTCCTTTCCGGTTCTGGACCCGTGTACCTTGGCAGGATAGTCTTACAGAGGGCTCCCAATAGCCCTCAAGCTTGTTCTCTACCAGGGGGCCCCGGTAGCCCCTTTCCAAGGTCACGTGATACAGGCTTTTCCTTCCTGCACCATTGGGAAATCATGAGCTGGTGATTTAAGAGAATAGAATCAATGAGTTTATTTTACCTTTTAACTGTCACTGGAGCAGAGGAAATTTAAAATGGATAACTTTAAAAAACAAGCTCTAGTACATGCGTCCATTGCCCAAGCTACATTCTATAGTATTGTTTAATTGCAGCACATGACGGCTCACTTGAAATTAAAGTCTGTGATGATGAATTAAACTAACATTAGGGGCACAGCTGTTCCCACACCTGTCGCCCCCCCCCATTATAATCCCATCACGGCAGCACCACCACCAAAGATGGAAAAAACAAACATGGTGCGCTCTCCCTCACTGTCCTTATACATAGCCTCCGACCAGTGTCACTGAGAAGCGTTAATTAAATGCAATGTATTCCCCTTTTCGGTGTCTGATGCGGTGCAGAGGAATGCCGGCTAATCAGATGGTGTTAATTGGGGCCAGCCAGTGAGTGCTCATGTAGGGGGCACCAAGAAATTGGTTTGTCAAGAAATGTGAGGGATTATACATTTTAATATTTCTCATTGCAATAAATGATTGAAAGTTGAGCATGAACTAACATAAGAAAAAGCTTCACCCTCACCTTAAAAATGTCAGCAGTTAAGGGAGCACTAATATCCCGCAATTTAACAAGGTAACATATGAATTCTGACCTAAACTTCAACAGTCTATTGTCCGAGAAGGGATTTATTGGGCATAGTAAGTCTTCGGATGGAGACGGGAGACACTTTATGGAAAGCTTTGCAAGCGGAGTGCAAAGAAAAATATGGGTTCTATTTGTTATTTGATTATGTATTAAAATTTCAGATTCAACAGCCAGGCGTGTCAGTCCGAAGAGGAAAGAAGCATGAGTGAAAAAAGAGAATAGTAGAGAACCACATAACAAAATAAGCAGGCGGTCTCTTAAAACAGACGCTATATAGCATGACGTGTAATGAAGAATAATGGACCCACAGAGAAAACCAATATGTATTTGCCACAACAGATGTATTAATTGCTCAGTATACACCGATAGTGCTGTTCAATGGACTGCGTGTTGCATGAATCACGATGAGGCAATTCCTTTACAATGGGGATTTGGGAGGGGTGGCCGACCAGCGGGAGGCTCTCCCCCCCGGGGAAGTTTGGGGCACCAGGGGAGGGGGGGAGGAAGCTTGACTCTCGGGGCTCGCCGTAGCTGGCGATATTGGGCTGGTTGGGCTGGTTGGGCTTCTTGGGCTTGTTTTGGGCTGGCTAGGTATTTAACCGGCCATTTTGTGTCACTGCACACTGTTCGTGGTGCAGTGACACAGCAGCCAGGGCCGTAGTCAGTTTCTTGGTTGTTTTTGCGGGCTTTGCGCTGATTGCGAGGCGAACTGTCGGCGTTTTCGGGATCCTTTTGTGGATCGCTGGGGCGTGCGGTGAGCGTGGTCGTGCACTTTGGTGTCAGGCGGCATATTGCTACGGGATGGCGGATTGCGCTGATCCGCGGGTGGCCGAGGCTCTGCGGCTGTTGAGCGAGGCGGGCCGCATGGACATTGTGCGGCCCGACCTCAAGGTAAGGCCACAGCGGCGCGGCTGTGGCGGCGTGTGAGCCGCCTCGGTCGCGGCCGCGGCCGGCTCAGCGGGGTGGGAGGGGGGCGGAGGAGCGAAGGGCAGAGGACGGCGCACGGAGGCAGCGCCGCGTGGGAAGGCAAAGGGACGCGCCAAGAGGGCAGGGCGGAAGGGGAAGAAGCGGGCCCTGGAGTTTGTTGAGGGGGTGGGGGATGAGGTGGGGGCCCAGGTAGTGCTGCCGGGGGGGGGGGGGCAGTGGGGAGGGGAGGCGGGGGGCCGAGGGTGGTGAGGGGTCTGGGGTGGTGGGGGGCCGCGGTGCAGGAGGAGGAGGGGGGCCGAGGCGTGAAGAGCAAGGTGGACAGTTGGGGGGAGGGGATGGGGGGCCGGGGGGGCAGTTTCCCCACTATTGATTGAGGAGACCGATGTGGAGGAGGAGGTGGGGGGGGAAGGGGGGACGTACACGGAGCTGGACTGGAGTTCGTCCTCATCGGAGGAGGGGGGAGGCGTGGGGGGCCAGGGTGGGATGGCGTCGCCGGGGCAGAGGGGGAGGGGTGGGGGAGGGGCCAGGCGGAGGGGCGTGGCAGACCTGAGGCGCTGGGGGGGGTGCGCGGAGGCGGCGGTGCGGCGAGCGGGTGGGGTGGGTCGGGGATGGGGGGGTGAGTCGGTGGGGGTAGTGGAGAGGAGGCAGGGGAAGGGGGGGCAGAGGAAAGCGGGGGGCAATGGGGGTGTTACGGTGAGGGGGAGGGGAGCGGCATGTGGGGGGCCTGGGGAGTTGGGCGTGGGGGGGGTGGGGCTGAGTTGGGGTTACGGGGGTGGGGCGGGCCGGGGGGCTGGGCCGGGGAGGGGGGTTGGGACCTAGGGGGCAGGGGGATCCTGTCACGGCGCAGAGGTCATGCGGCAGGATGGGGAGGGGAGCGGCTATGGGATGGGGGAGTGGGGGAGGGGGTGGCGCATTGGGGGGAGAAGGGGGGTGTTTTCACCCTGGCATGCTGGACTTCACCTTTTTTCCTTGGCAGGAGCTTTTTGCGAGGCGCTCGGGGAGCAGCATGCGGCTCCCACCCACCGAGAGGATGGGCAGGTTCTGTTTGGTGCGGGCGGCCGAGCTCCAGCGAGGGACCTAAATCAGGACCACGGCGAATGGAGGCGGGATGCGTCTCCGCCAGCCCCTCCCCGAAGGGTCTTTACGGCCGCCGGGCGTAGGGGAGTGAGGATGGATGCGAATATTTCTGCTTTGCCTGCGAGTGTGGAGGATGGGAGAGCGAGTGTGGACTTGAGGGATTTGATGCGGGTGTGTCGTGAGAGAGCGGGTTTGAGCCGGCTGGAACCCCAAGTGGGGGGCCGGGGTGGTGTGGAGCCGGCTGATGGAGAGTCGGAAGAGGAGGGAGAGATTCGGGAGGACGGGGGGGCTTGTAATGTTGTTAGCAGTGTATTACAGGAGTGACGGCCCCCTCAGCTCCACTGGTTAGGCGGCGGGATCCAGCAAGGACACCGACCTTGATGCCAGGTAAGACAGATGACGGCGCGGGGAGTGGCAAGCGGCGTTGTGTACGGGTTTCAGTGGGGACGGGGGGCGACGGGGAGGATGGATGGCGGTTGGTGAGGGGACGATACGTGCAGGACGCGGGAGTTGGCACGGACGGCGCGGCGCGGGGCGGAGATGGGTCGAGCGCGGGCGGCGGGACAGCGGCGGCTGGTGAGAAGGAGACGGCGGGGGGAGGGAAGGAGAGTTGTGTGGTGCCGGTGCGTAAGTTACCGTACATGGGTCTGACCAAGCCGCTGGGGGCCCACCTTTCGGCGGCAATGAAAGAAAAGATCTGGAAAGGGGAGTACATTGACATCTTGAAGCTTCTCCACAGGGAGTTGACGTCCAAGGAGGGGTTGAAGGAAGAAGAGCAGGAGTTAGCTAGGCGCCCAAAGGTGCCCCTGAGGCTAGACAACTGGTCAGCGGCGTTCCTCATATACGCGAGCGTGTATTGCGAGAAGTTCCCGGACCGGTGCGTTGCGCTGTTCAAATACATGGATGTGGTGCGGCGGGCACAGGTGACGTACGGCGGGTATGCGTGGTCACACTATGACGAGGAATTCCGGGCGCGCATGGCGGCGGACCCGGAAGCGCTATGGGGGAGCTGGATTCGGATCTGTACCAGCAAACTATGGGAGGGGCCAAGTTCGGCCGCACCATCTACACGGCAAGCGGTTTGCCGCTGGTGCCGCCCCCCTTTGCGGCCCGCCCCACCCATGGGGGAGTGGGGCAGGGAGACTCTGGCAGCCAGGCCGCTGTCGGGGCCTGCTGGGACTTTAATAGAGAGCCTGCGGGCGGGCGGCATGCCGTTTCCGGCACGAGTGCTCGTCGTGCGGACAAAGGCATCCAGTGCTGCGTTGTTGGGGGCTCGGGGGCCCGCCGGGGCAGCAGCCCGTGCAGGGAGGTGCCCCAGCCAGAGGGGGACAGGGTGGGGGCAGAGGGGAAGAGCTGGGGCTCTGGGAAAAGGCTCGTACACCGGTTAGGATCGAGCGGATGGAGCCCTGGTTGGCGGCGTATCCGCGGGCGGAGGATGCTGCAGTGCTGCGTCGCGGTTTCCGGGAGGGGTTTAGGCTGGGTTACGAGGGCCCTCGGATTGCTCGCTGGGCAGACAATCTGAAGTCAGTGAACGCACACAAGGGCGTTGTGAGAGAGAAACTGTTCAAAGAGGTCAGAGAAGGCCGGATGGCGGGCCCCTTCACGGCACCACCGTTGTCGGGCTTGATCATTTCCCCCATCGGGGTGGTGCCCAAGAAGGAGGAGGGGCAGTTCCGCCTGATACAGCACTTGTCTTGGCCGGAAGGGGAGTCGGTCAATGCCTACATTTCGGCGGAGTTGGCGTCGGTGACTTACTCGTCGGTGGACGTGGCGCTGAGGCTCGTCGCCGCGGCGGGACGGGGCGCGCTGATGGCGAAATGCGATGTCAAGTCGGCGTTCCGACTCCTTCCGGTGCACCCAGCGGATCACCAGTTGCTAGGGATCCAGTTCCAAGGTCTCATCTTTGTGGACAAGGCGCTGCCGATGGGGTGCTCCATTTCATGCGCGCTATTTGAGCGATTCAGCTCATTCCTACAGTGGGTTTTTCCAGGCGCACAGGCTCGGAGTCAGTGACGCACTATCTGGATGACTTTTTCCTGGTGGGGCGGCCCGGTGCGGAGGACTGTCAGCGGCAGCTGGATGGTTTGGCCGGGTTGATGGGGGAATTTGGGGTTCCCCTGGCGCCAGAGAAGACGTGCGGTCCCAGTACGGTGTTGTCCTTTCTCGGTATCGAGCTCGACTCGGTCGCCATGGAAGCGCGCCTACCGGAAGACAAGAGGTCAGCGATGCTGGTTCTGGTGGATGGAATGTTGTCGAAGAGGAAGGTGACGGTGCGAGAGGTGCAGGTGTTGTTGGGACATTTGAATTTTGCTTGCCGCGTGGTGCGGGCGGGCCGAACGTTTTGCCAGCGTTTGGGTTTGGCGTTGTCCGGTTTGACTTTGCCTCATCACCATGTGCGCCTCTCGGCGGGAATGAAGGAGGATCTGCGCATGTGGCGGGCGTTCCTGGACCGGTTCAATGGTGTACCCATGGCGCCGGCGGAGGACTGGGAGTGGGACGTCACCATGTACTCGGATGCGGCGGACGTCGGCGGATTCGGTCTGTACTGGGAGGGAAAATGGTGTGCAGAGCAGTGGCCGGAGCATTGGCAGGCGGGCGGGAGGAGCATTGCGTTCTTGGAGTTGTTCCCTTTGGTGGTGGCTGTCACGGTGTGGTCAGGGGCATTGGCGCACAAGCGCGTGCTGTTTCGAGTGGACAACATGGCCGTCGTGCAGGTGGTGAACAGGCAGTCGGCTCGGGACCCGCAGGTTCTGAAATTGATGAGGGTGTTTGTCTTGCGCTGCTTGGAGAATGACATACTGTTTCAGGCGCGCCATGTTCCAGGAGTGGACAATGACATTGCCGATGCCTTGTCTCGTTCACAGTGGGAGAGGTTCAATGGGCTAGCCACGGCGGCGGAGGAAGTCAGGACGCCGGTGCCGGAGGACCTGTGGTCGGTGGGCGAGGCCGGGTCTTTCAGTTGGTGAAGGCGTCGGTAGCAGTGTCCACGTGGAAGGCGTACGAGCTAGTGTGGGAGGAATTCCTGCAGTCAGGTGCGGTGAGGCAAGGGGACCGGTGGCGGCGCGAGGAACAGGTGGTAAGGTTCATGCTGGTGCTCATGGATAGAGGGCTGTCGCGGGTGTCGATTGCGGGCAAGTTGTCGGCGGTGGCGTTCATGGGAAAGATGTGGTGGGGTTACCCCCCGTCGGCGGGAGAATTGGGGACCCGGCTGCTGGAGGGGTGGGCGAGAGAGAGGGATGCGAAGGTGCGGCTGCGCCGTCCCATCACGATGGAATTGCTGGAAGGGGTAATTAGCGCGCTCCCGGCGGTGTGCAGGGATGAGGGCGAGGCGGTGCGGTTTTCTACCTTGATGTCCTGGCTTTTCTTTGGAGCGTTTCGAGTGTCGGAGTTGCTGGGCGCAAAGGGGAGGTGGGGGGTGTTGTGGGGGAGGTGGAGATGTGAGCTCAGGAGGTGGCGGTGCGTTTGCGGCGCTCGAAGACGTACCAGCGGGGGGTCGGGACTTGGGTGGTACTGGGACCGGGCGGCCGGGAGGGGGTGTGCCCGGCGGCGTGGGGACGGAGGTTGATGGCAGGCAGTGGCGAGAAGGGGGGGAGGTTTTTGGTCGGGGTGGGGGTGACGGAGTGACGGCGTCTCAGGCTTTGGGGGTTCTGCGGCGCGCCCTGCGGTACATGGGTGAGGACCCTCTGGCTTTCGGGACGCATTCCTTTCGGATCGGGGCGGCAACGGAGGCGGCACGGAGGGGTTGGAGTAAGGAGGAGATACAGAGGCTGGGACGGTGGAAGTCTGATTGTCACAGGACGTATGTGCGGTTGAGGGAGGCGGAGGGGGTGTTGTAACAGTGATTCCCGATTTTGATGTGTGTGTCTTTGCAGGTGCTGTGGCGGGGCCGGAAGCGGCTGTTCTGAATGTATATATTGTGGGACACTCATTCGTCAAGAGGGCAGAACAGGCGGAGTGGGACAGGCATCGGACACTCAATTTGGGATTGGATGTGGGGCTGTGCCGTTGTCATTCGAGGGGGAAAGGGGTTAGGCGTTGGCATGAGTTATTGCCCTTGTTGAACACAGTGGTGAGAGGGGGGGTGTGCCCGGATGTGGTGGTGATTCATCTGGGCGAGAACGATTTGGTGCAGTGCAAGGGGCTGGCGCTGCTCAAGCAGATGAAGAGGGACCTGAGGGAAATTAGGAAGCAATGGGCGGGCTGTCATATTATCTGGTCTGAGTTTATTCCCAGGCGGGTGTGGAGGGGGCGGAGCGCCCAGGAGCCATAGACAGGGCACGGAGGAAAATTAACCGGGAGATGCGTGAATTCTGTGCTAAGGAGGGGGTGGGGAGGATGGAGCACCCGGAGTTGCGCTATGGCGCGGTATATTTGTTCCGGGAGGATGGGGTTCACCTGTCCAGGTATGGCATGGAGTTGTACTTAGTCCAGCTGAAGGAGGTTTTGGATGGGGCGTTGGGGGTGCTCAGGTATCCCAGGAGGCAGGAGTCCTAGGGGGGGGGTGGAAAGTCATAAGCGATTTTCGAGTGGCGCTTTCCTAAGGAGATAGGGTGGTTTTGCTGGAGGCCTGGGACTGTATGGTAGGCGGGGGTGAGGTCATGGAGGTCACTGTGGCATTCAGTAGAGAGGTAGGTTGCTGAGCGGATGTGTTGTATTTCAGTTGCAATGTTGGGGTTAACCTTAGGGGTGGGGGTGGGGGGCTGTCAGGCAGTTGTTATTTAGTGAGCAGTAGTTTTGTTCGGCACAGGCCAGGTGGGAATTTGTTGTAGGTGCACCTGATTCCAATAAAGCTGCCTTTGTCACACATTTGGTTGTCTGTGTCAGTGCTTCCCCCCCTCACCTACTGGTGTGCCCCAATGGGGATTTGGGGGGGTGGCCGACCAGCGGGAGGCTCTCCCCCCCAGGGAAGTTTGGGGCACCAGGGGAGGGGGGGGGAAGCTTGACTCTCGGGGCTCGCCGTAGCTGGCAATATTGGGCTGGTTGGGCTGGTTGGGCTTCTTGGGCTTGTTTTGGGCTGGCTAGGTATTTGACCGGCCATTTTGTGTCACTGCACACTGTTCGTGGTGCAGTGACACAGCAGCCAGGGCCGTAGTCAGTTTCCTGGTTCCCGCCCACCCTCCCTATAAATTTATTTTCCCTCTGGTTCTGGGGTGGTGGGGTTGGTCCTGGTCATAAGGGGTTTTGTTGGTCGATGGTGCACTGGTTAGGGTTACAGTTGTGGTGTCGCTGGAACAGGTGCGGTTACTGGGGGCGCTTTCCTAAGGAGATAGGGTGGTTTTGCTGGAGTCCTGGGACTGTATGGTAGGCGGGGTGAGGTCATGGGGGTCACTGTGGCATTCAGTAGAGGGGTAGGTTGCTGAGCGGATGTGTTGTATTTCAGTTGCAATGTTGGGGTTAACTTTAGGGGTGGGGGTGGGGGGCTGTCAGGCAGTTGTTATTTAGTGAGCAGTAGTTTTGTTCGGCACAGGCCAGGTGGGAATTTGTTGTAGGTGCACCTGATTCCAATAAAGCGGCCTTTGTCACACATTTGGTTGTCTGTGTCAGTGCTTCCCCCCCCTCACCTACTGGTGTGCCCCAAATGTCGAGAATAAAGCGTGCCGAGTTACCACTGCGCAAACAAGCACTACGTCTAATGCACAGTAACGGTCCTAGCACTGTGTGTAGTGCACAATACCCTTCCAAGCACTGTGTGCGTGGTGCACAGTACCCATCTTAGCAATGCACACAGAGGACTTTTCCCATCCAAGCACGATGTACAGTACACATCCAAGCACAGTACCCATCCTAACACTATGTGCAGTGCACAGAACCCATGCTATCAGGATTTGCAGTGGGCCGTAGCCATCCTAGCACTATGTCCAGTGCACAGTACCCATCCTAGCACTGTACGCAGTGCAAAGTGCTATCTTGGCACTGTGTGCAGTGCTCATTACCCATTCTAGGGCTGCGTGCAGTTCACAGTACCAATTCTAGCACTGTGTGCAGTGCATTGTACCCATCGCAGCACTGTACACAGCAAACATCCTAGCACTGTGTGCACTGCATAGTATGTATCCATTGAGCTCTGTGTACAGTGCACAGTACTCATGCTGGCTACGTGTGCACTGTACAGTACCCATCCTAGCACTGTGTGCGGTGCATAGTACTAATCATAGAAGTGTGCCTGGTGCACTGCCCATCAGTGTGCACAGTGCTCTGTAGCCATGCTAGTTCTGTGTGCAGTCAGTGCACAGTACAGTAGCTATGTTAACTTCATGTGGATTGTGTAGCGGTCTAGTGTTTCTGCCCTTGGGCAGATTGCAGGAAGCACCCACATGCTATGTAGGACTCTCTGGCCAGGCGTGGCCAGAGAGCTTAAACAAATGGGCCGAGGTCGCTCGTGGCTTCGGGTCCCAAGTAGCACAGCACTGGCGTGGTTGTACATTCTTTGCTCCCGCATAATAACACCCCTCTAATTGCAGCTTGCCCCCTCGAGATCTGGCCCTCCAACACTGGCGACGAGTGTGGGATCATCCTAAACCCCCACCACACGGAGAGAGAAGCACCGCCGAGGGAAGCACAGAAACCGCAGGGTATCGCGGAGAAGACTCAAGCCGCGCGCATCCCCCGCGTGCGTGCCCCCCCTAGAGTCCCGAACAACGGAGCGGACCGGAAAACAAAAGAGGTGAGCGCCGTTGCTGACAAGCGCGCGGAAGCCCAAGACTCACCGGCAAACCCTGCAGGCGCCCAGACAGCGTGGCAAGGCCCGCGATGAATATCAAGTGCACGCATGTGCTCTGGTAACAGGCCCCATCGCAACGCCAGGAACACGGGAGCAGCGCACATACGCTCCCCACGTGCCTGCAAGACAGCTACCACGCAACTGCCTCATGAAATAGCCCCAAACTGCAGGCACACACGTAGGAAGCCTGTGTGCAGCCAGTGGATAGCAAACAAGCATTGGAAAACGCAAAGCCAATCCAAAAGCCTGCATTGAAACAGGCAAAGGCAAGAACTGACACCCCCCTGAAGCTGCAGAGCCTCGCCACAGCAGGCTGCACACGCCAGCAGCAGCCTGAGCGGCAGAACACCCGGGGTTGAAAGGCAAGGAGCAATAACCCTCAACACGCCTTGGCAAGTGCAACAAGGTCTGACCTCCAAACGGCCAGCATGTCAAACCAGCCACCAGCCGCAGTGCAGCAACCCACGGTGGTGCACCTGGTGCAACCGCCCCCACCTCCAGCCCACTCCCAGATTCAGGCATTACCACCGTCCAGCGAGTTGATAGAGCCATCAACTGCGGCGCCAAGATGGGCAGTATGGATTGGGAGACTGAACAACTATTTCATCGCCACTCGTGAAACCGACAAGGCGGTCAAAAGGTCGTTATTGCTGCACTTTGGAGGTGATGAAATCTACAAACTATTTGCACACCTGCCAGACACCGGTGTGCAAGACGATTATGACGCCGCTGTGAGTGCACTAAACGCTAATCTCGACCCCCAACTCAACCCTCACTATGAGCGTTTCAAATTCCGGCAGTCAAGACAGAGGGAAGGAGAAACCTTGGACGCCTTCTGGGCAAGGCTCAGGGAGTTGGTGAGCACCTGCACCGAAGACGACCAGACAAAGGAAGGCACGGCACAGCTCATCCAAGGCTGTAGGAACAAGCTGCTGAGGACGCTCATTCTCCGGCAACCACGCATTACCCTGGAGGAAATCCTGCTACCCGCACGCTCGCATGAGTTGTCCGATGTGAGGGCGACAGCAATGGAGGCCGCACTTAACCCACACGCAGAGTCGCGGGCGCACGTGAAGACAGAGCGAGTGGACGCCGTCCGCACACCTACTCAAAGCAAACGCGGGAGGTGGTCTGCTAAACCCGCGTGACGTACCCCGCGTGGGTACTGTGGGAGAGAAGAGCACGGCCAGGACGGATGCCCAGCTCGGGGCAAGACTTGCTCCAAGTGCGGAATTCCAAACCACTTCGCCAGCGTATGCCGAGGAGTATTCAGAGGGAAGGCTGCGACGGGGAAAAGATCAGTAAACAGCTCTGTCAGGCACCTATTGTTGGAAGAACCGACAACGTCCCGCACGACCAAGGCGCCATCTCACAACCAACAACGGTTGGATGATTCCTCGACAGACGGGATGAAGAATGTTATTTCGTATCCTTCGCAAGTGACCTCAAGCGAAGGCGAAGGCCGCAACCAAAGTGCAGTATCGAAATAGACGGGTCCCCAGTGACCGAGGTGATAGACACCGGAGCGACGATCAAAGTAATGGGTACCCAGCACTACAAAAGTCTAAACCCCAGACCGCAGCTCACTCCATCGAGAGTTCGAATTCTCACCTATGGAAGCCAGAAGTCCCTTCCTCTCCGAGGGAAAATGGTGGTTCAAGTCAAAGCTGAAGGCAAAGAAGTGACAACAATCTTCCACGTCGTGGATAAAGAGGCAGACCTGCTGGTTGGCAGCCACACTGCGGGGGACCTCCAACTAATAGCGTTCACAAACGCAGTGAAGACTCTCCAGACGGAGGACATCTTGGATCTATTTCCACAGTTGTTTCAGGGACTCGGGACCATCAAGAAAGAGCCGATAAAACTCCACATTGACAAGGCGGTGCAGCCCGTGGCACTGCGACACCGGCTGATCCCATTTCATCTGAGGACCCTAGTGGAACAGGAGCTACAGAAATTGGAACTCCAAGGCGTCATTGAAAAGGTATCAGGCCCCACCCCGAGGGTGTCGCCCATGGTCATAGCTGAGAAACCGAAACACCCTGGCCAAATCAGAATTTGCATCGACATGAGAATGCCCAATCGAGCAATCAAACAGGAGAGACATCTTACAACCAGTGTTGATGACATCCTGGCTGACTTAAACGGATCGCAATGGTTCTCCAAACTCGACCTCAACGCCGGATACCATCAACTAAGGCTAGCGGAGGAAAGCAGATACATAACGGCGTTCTCCACCCATCTCGGACTCCGCCGGTACAAACGGCTCAACTTTGGAATATCGTCTGCAGCCAAGATTTTCCAGAACGCCGTGAAGGAAATCTTGTCAGGACTTCAAGGCGTCCTCAATGTCAGTGATGACGCACAGTCGAAGAACATCATCGAAGGCTGAGGGCCACGCTACAAAGGTTGGCCGAGCACGGTGTAACTCTACACAAAGAGAAGTGCCAATTCTTCCAGAGGTCAATCGGGTTCTTTGGATACATGTTCAGCTCCGAAGGGATCAAAGTGGACCCCCGAAAATCACAGGCCATCCAAGGTGCTCCCGCTCCGACAAGTGCATCTGAAGTCAGAAGCTTCTTAGGGATGGCAAAGTACTGTGCAAGATTCATCCCGAACCTGGCCACCATTGCAGAGCCGCTACGGAATCTTACCAAAAAGGAAACTATCTTGAGATGGACAGCTGCCGAAGAACAAGCCTTCACCCAAGTAAAAACAGCGCTACTGGACAGCACCACGATGGCGTATTTCGACACTGCCAAAGCCACTGAGATACTGGTAGATGCCAGCCCCGTTGGACTAGGGGCGCTGCTCACCCAGGAAACACAGCCAGGTATATGGACCCCTCGCGTTTGCGAGCAAAGCTCTAACCTCCGTTGAGTCTCGCTACTCACAGATTGAAAGAGAAGCATTGGCGGTGAAGTGGGCCTGCAACCACTTTCACCTATATGTGAGTGGACACCCCTTCCGGGTGGTGACTGATCATCAACCACTACTCCCTCTGTTCAAGGGAACAGCCCCGCATCCACCCCCGCGGATAGAACGGTGGGCTATACAAATTCAACAGTATCAGATGGACCTGGTGTACCGCCCTGGAGCCAAGAACCCAGCAGACTTCCTATCCCATTATCCGGCACCCGTGAACGAACCAGACGTGGCGCACATTGAAAAAACTGAAGAATTCATCAACATGATTGCTCAGGCGTCGTGCCCCGGGCCATGTCACTCAATGAAATCAAGGAGAACACCGACACCGATCCGGTGCTCAGCCGAGCAGTCCAAGCCCTGACAAAGGGATTGTGGGAAGGATTCCTCAAGAACGTTGAGGGCTGGAATGAAGAAGAAAGGGCCCGACTAGGGCAAGTCTGGAGAGTCCAACGAGAGCTGAGCGTTGCCGAAAGAGGAATCATCCTGAGAGGGTCACGGATCGTGAACCCGAAAACCTTACAAGAACAGGCGACTGTCCTCACCCATGAGGGACACCAAGGTACGAAGAGGATGAAGTCCTCAATGAGGGAGAAAGTGTGGTTCCCCAATCTCGAAGAAAGTGTGGATGCCCTAGTTCGCAATTGCAGATCCTGCCAGCTCACCAGCAGTTCAGAAGCCCCTGCTCCAGTCATCACTGAAGAGCCAGCGCCGTCACCATGGACGTGGGTCAGCCTAGACTTTGGAAGTTTTCCTGATGGCCGGATCACTGTAGTCCTGGTTGACAGCTACACCAAGTACCCCATAGTGGAGATAGCCCCGTCGACAAGCTTCACCAACGTACAGCCAATACTGGCAAAAGCGTTCGCATTGTTTGGTTTGCCTCAGGTCGTTAAAATGGATAACGAACCGCCCTTCCAGGGTAGTGAATTCAAAGACTTTCTGAAAGAGCTCGGGATCCAGCATCATCGGATTACACCGCAATGGCCGCAAGCGAACGGAGAAGTTGGGCGCTTCATGAGAACCATTAATAAAGTACTTCGTATAGCCACCGCAGAAGGAAAGGATCCGGAAACAGCACTTCAGCATTTCTTACGAGAGTATAGAAGCACCCCACACAGCACCACGCAAAGGTCACCAGGGTCACTCATGCTAACTGGTCCCCGGCGAGACCTGCTGCCCATGGCTGACACCTGGGCTCCAGAGCCCTACGACCCGCGAGGGACCCAAGAAAGAAGGTGCCTCAACAATGACCGAGCCAGCTGATGACGGAGGGCTCATTCCTGAATGCTGGTCCCAGGAGACTCCGTGCTAATACGGATGAGATGACCCGGAGGGAAGTTCCGCACCCCTTACGAAGAAGAACCATGGGTTGTGAAGTCTACAAATGGCACATCAGTCACTGCGGAAAAGCAAGGAGAAGTAATCACTCGCATATGTCGTGGTTCAAGCAAATACCACCAACCACAGATGCCGATCAACACTGGGAAGATCCGGCGCCCCATCGATTCCAATGTGTCACCGACCACCGGCCTTGTATCGCCTTCACCATCAGGCAGAGCAAGGAGTGTTGATCGTGTGGAAGAAAGCCGTCAGCGGCCCTATATCCTGAGGCCGAATACTCGGCCCAGCCAAAGACTTGCCGATTTCGTGTGTGAATAGACATTAAGTGTTTTGCTTGAAATAACTGATTATAAATGGGATGTAGCGGTCTAGTGTGTCTGCCCTTGGACAGATTGCAGGAAGCACCCCAATACTATGTAGCACTCTCTGGCCAGGCGTGGCCAGAGAGCTTAAATAAATGGGCCGAGGTCGCTCGTGGCTTCGGGTCCCAAGTAGCACAGCACTGGCGTGGTTGTACATTCTTTGCTCCGCACAATAACACTGCTCTAATTGCAGCTTGCCCCCTCGAGATCTGGCCCCCCAACAGATTGAACCATAGCTATCGTGGCAGGCTGCGTAGAGCACGAGGCTAGTCCTGGCAGTGTGGGAAGTGGACAACCCCCCCCTTCAAAACATGAATACTAACGTGTTACATCTGTTAGGCTGCAAAAGTTTTCAACCTTTTAATGAGCAACAACTTTCCAACAACGGCTGTATGTTTATCTTACTGACCGGGTTGCGGCTGCCCGGTTAATTAGCTGTGATGTCGGAGAAGTTTACGCGTGTTTTTAGAAATAAGGCCTGCAGCCTGCTTGCGCTTTACATAATCATAACCGGCTGAGAAATACTGCCTCAAAGAGATCTTCCACAAGTAAAGTCACACAGCGCAACACACACAGCAAACTGGTCATATTAAATGCCTTGCGTTGCTTCACGCAGAGTGTGGTGTAAACATATGTACTTCAGAGGCATGTGTGTGAGGCACGCCCCTAAGCTCCGGAAAACGCCGACGGCCTTTACAAACCTTCTTCTGCAGCCTTGAAGAACAAGTGCCTCTCCCTGATGAAGCCTCTGCGTCTCCTCTCGCTCTGCTGCTGGCGCCCTGGAAGTCATCTGCTGAGGCATCCACGCGGGTCTCCTGACGTCCTCCTGCCGAACCATGGCTGCTTCTAGGGAAAACGTTCGGCGACCTCCATTGTCCAACGGCAAATCTCCAATTGACTGTGTGTAAAGTGGAGGTTTCTCGTAAAATAGGAAAAAGTCAGGAGGCGTTGTTGAAGTCGTCAGGTAAGTTTATTACCATAATCCAAGGCACACCACAGGAGCACGTCCGTACACAGCAACCTCCAACTGTAGAAGTCACAGACTCACAGTTGAAGATCACAGGTAAGGAGTGTCACGAGAGATGCATCTCTTGAAAGAAAACACTCTTCAAGAGATGCGCGTGAAAGAACACACAACATAATAACATAGTGCACGTGAACTATAAATAGAATACTTACAATATTCTATGAACTCTACATCTCCTCCCTTCTCACAAAATAAAGAAGCAGAAAGAAAACTTAACTAAAAGAAATGAAACTTAACTTAAATAATAATCTTTAAAGCGATTGGGAAAAGAGCAGTTCCTATGAGTTCTAGATGTACCATCAGAAACATGAGTAGAGGTGGATGAACAAGTAGTTTCATCATTTTCAAAATTGTTAGGAAAAGGAAGAGAAACATCAAGTGTAGGTGAAACTTCCTCATTTGAAACTTGAGTAACTTGAGAAAGAGAAGTGGTATCATTAGAAGTTGTAGATTCCAACTGTGGAAAGTCAAGGAAAGAATAAGAATGATTTCCATTCTCACTTTTGGTTCTGAGAATGCTCTTGGCTTGTTCAGAGGTTAACTTAACAAGTGAACGTTTGTTACGCCACCCTCTCTTATCTAAAAACAAAGAACCTTTTGAAACTTTAAGTACCTGGGTAGGAAGTGAAAACTTAGATAGGCCTTTCTTAACTCTATCCATAGTTTTAAACATGACCCAATCACCTACTGTAAACATTTCAGGGGTAGAAATAACTTTGGCATTAAAATTCCGTCTTTGTACAGCTTGTTGTTTCTCTACATTACCTTTAAGGATTAATTTGTCAGAACAGGCTAGACATTCAGTATTTTCTGAAATCAAATTTTTGATCCAGGAGGGCCAAACAGTACCATGTGGATTCCTTTTTTTTAAGTAATCTGAACGGTGATATGTCTGTGGTGGAGTGTGGGGTAATTAAGTATGCCCAAACTTTTTCTTTTAGGAAAACCTCAACGTTTATTTTACAAGAATAAGTGGTCTGAATGCCCTCTTTTAAAAATCGGTTCATGCGCTCAATCAAACCATTTGACGCAGGGGAATAAAGGGCTACTTTCAAGTGTTTGATATCAAACTTTTTCAAGAATTCTTCCATAGTGCTAGAGCAAAAATGTGAACCATTGTCACTGACAATTTCTTTGGGGGGACCTTCCATTCTAAAAACCCTTTCTAAGAATCTCATGGCTGAAATAGAATCTGGGTTGGTACAAAAATCAAAATCAAACCACTTGGAGTAATAGTCAATAACAGAGATTATGTAGCGTTGAGATTGAGGAAGAATCTCAAAGGGTCCGGAAAAATCAATGGCTAACTTGACCCAAGGGTCATGAGGAATGGGAACATTATGTAATGATACATTTTGTAGTTTCCAATGTTTGTCTGATGCTAAGCAAGTGCTGCAGGTATCAATCCATTCATTGACATTTCTTTCCATGGCGGGCCACCAGAAATGTTCCTTTAATTTGCGTGAGGTCCCGCCTACACCTAAATGACCATGATGTGCTGTAAAAAATAACTTTTTACGTAAAACTAAAGGTGGAATACATTGATCACCCTTAAAAATGATTCCATTAATGATTGTCAAATCTTCAGAAATCTGTGCAAAGGAGGGGCGTGGTCTGGCCACGCAGGAAGATGGCCGCCTGCTAGGACAGCTCCGCCGAGGGACGGACCCCTGACGAGCTTCCTAGTCCTACCTGGCCATGTGGAACGTCTCTGGGGCGATTACTGCACTCGGAGGACCATGAGGACTGCTGCGGGGGTTTTCTTTCCCGGATGGCTGCTCCTGTTACCGAGTTAGCAGGGTGACGGTGAGACGGCCGGTCCAGTGAAGTGCTCTGCGGTGCTCGCGCGCTTTTGAAGCCGCACCTCTCCTCAGCGAGGGCGGCGTTCCTCATACCACAGGGCCGCGCCTCCTCTTGTTGTAGGCCGAGCCCCCTCAGACGGTGGGGGCGCGCTTCACCGAGACTTCAGTTTGTATTCCTCGATGCCTTTGCCTGTATTTTAGTGCTCACAGCGCCCTCCTCAGCATTTCACTACCCAATTCGTCTTGCAGCTGTCAGCAATATTAATTTGGAGGAGAGAGCACCACAAGGGGGAAAGAAACAGACATTTGCACGAATGGCACACTTGTCACTTTACTAAAGAGTGTTTTCTTTTTAGTCAACAACGTACAAGTGGCCAGTTGAAATAGCACAACTTGAACAGTTACAGCTGCATGAATTATTGTTCCTTATGGAGTGCTTTTATATGCAGAAGCAGATCTAAATATTCCTTGAAACGTCAGTGTTAACGGTACAGGCAGATTTACTTGCAGAAGTACCATTTTCCTCCTTGACTTTACCCACCTAATTTTGACACTTTTCTTAAGCTGATTTGGGAGACATATGTGCCATTTGGGTCAGAGTTACTTGACTCTCTCAGTCTTATCACTTCTTATACTATGTCATCCTGTATCTCTGCTGTGACGCTTCGCTAATTCCGCTCAAAAGGTGAAGGCGGATGGGGGATACATACAAAAGAGCTGACTTTTCAGTTACAATCACAGCTACATGTTATTAGCTTATGCGAAATGCTTTATTTGCTAACACTATATTCTCATGTTTTCTTTGTGGCAGTTTTGTGTGTATGATACTTTACCTTCAAACTCAATGTGTATTCCCACACTATGTACAATTCCTGTGTCATCACTGCATTGCTACTCCACTGTCGTATTCATTTACTGTATTTCCATACTTTGTTTCTGAGGTGTTTTTGGCACGCATGACTTGACACTTCAGCACTACTTTGGTTTAGTGGCATACTATTTGATATTTTGTGGCAACGCTATAATGACTCTTTCAAATTTCAGACATTAATTGTATGCTGTCCGCTTTAGACATTCACTTGCTGCTCATATTTTACTATCTTCCTGTTATTTGATATATTTCATCATTGCCTCCTATTCCAATATTTCCTCTATTCGTTATTGTAGACCACCACCACGACGGTATACGGAAATGTCTAATAATAGAAATGGTGGTCGTGGGCCTAAACAAACTCTTTTTACTGATGTGGTTAAACAATCCTCTACTTCGACAGCTAAAGGTAATGGATCTACGTCACCTTCTACACCGCAAACTGCTCCATCTCAAAGCGACCAATCCTTATCTGATACCATGCAACGCATTTTGCAGGAAATCTCTGGAGTTAATCGACGGCTGGAGGGTCTGGATGTTGCTATGACTTCATTAACTGCAGAGACCAAGTCTATTAGGGCAGAACTCACTACTTTCCATACAAGGATTGACGCCATTGACTCTAAAATAGTGGATATCGAAGGCCGATTGGATTCTGTTCAGAGTCCAGATCAAGATCTGCTCTTTCTACATAGCAAGATCGTCGATTTGGAAGATCGCAGTCGTAGAGACAATATCCGCTTTTTTGGTTTTCCAGAAAATATAGAAAAGCAAGATATGAAGTCCTTTCTTTGTAATGTCCTCCCCACTTTGACTGGTATTTCTTTTACTCCTCCCATTGAGCTTCAGCGTGCTGATAGACTGGGTCCACCACGTTCCGGTTCTTCGGCAAGACCTAGGCCAATTATTGCTTGTTTTCTCCGACATGAGCAAACCAGACAGATTTTATCATTGGCTCGCACTCATGGCTCCTTCCTGTTTCAAGGTCATACCATCCATATGGCCGCAGACTTCTCTAAAGAAACGAATGAGCGGAGGAAAGCGTTTCTTTCTATGCGACCTCAGTTACGTCAAATGGACATCAAATATGGCCTATTTGAACCTGCACGTTTTCGTATTACCAGGAATGGAGAGTCCAAAGACTTTTATGACCCTGCTCTTCTACAACAGTTTCTGGACGGTATCAAATCCAACGCTATGGAAACTCAGTCTTCTTTCTCTACCCAACCTCCTCAGTCTGAGTCCTCCTCTATGAATCTACCAACATCTCAATTGTACCCATCTTCTGAATCTAGACAACGTGGCAGAGATCTCACTCGTCTGTCTCGTTCTCAGGAGGGCAGGGATTCAGCTCTACGCTCTGTCTCCTCTCATACTAACACACAGCAAAGAGACAAGTCTAGATCGCCTCTTAAGACGCCTTCTGATGCTGACTGAATTCACTTTTATGCTCTAATATTTTCTTTCTTTTTCTTATTCTATAAGTTTATAGCAATATTTGTTGTTTATATTGCTTTTGTTGTTTGATTGGTTCACTATGACTTTTATGCATGGTATAATATGATTCCTTATCCTTAGTGTTCTATATAATGCCTTATGACTTACTCTTATTCTATATTCGCTATTAATATGTGATTTTCAATTTTACAGTCATTTAATAATTTTCAGGTTCTGCTTATTATATGCTATAAGGCTGTTCTCTTCCTGCAGATAGTTTTTCTTCCCTTCTATACATTCTCCCTGTTATAGAGATGTTATTATTGTTCGGGTACTCACTTCATATTTCATTTATTACCTACTTCACTTTTGAATGATGATTATTTGTTTCAACGTTTTCTATGTTTAGATTGTTTTTCATCACTTTCTTTGGTTCCTCTTCCATTGCATGGTTTTGGGTTTTTCCCTTCCTGTCTTCCAATGCTATTTCTCTCCCTCTTCTTCTGTGCCATTGTTGGTTTGTCTCCTTTTCGTGTTTTTCCTCTTCTTTTCCTTCTCCTAATGTTCTCGTCTAGGTCTTATTTTAACGTCATCTTTCTTTTTGTGGTGTGCTACCTTATGCTCTTTCTAGGTTTTACGCTTCCTGTCCGGCCTCCTCACAGTATATCTTTGTTTGTGGTCTTGACTTAAAACTGTCACCTTTCCTGTGGTGGTCCTTTTTCTAATGCACTCCTTCCCTATGATATTGTACTCTTAATTCAACATGGCGTTATTCATCTCTTTCAATGGTCACTCCGTTTTGGATTCTTTCATATATTTCTTAACATAGGTTCTGGTATTTTCTCATGCTTTTATTTTCATGCATTATTATCTGTACTTTCTATTTTCTTTTCTCCCCCTTCTTCTAATAGTGCTGGATTTCTTTATTCCTCTTATTTAACTTTCATACTTCTTTCATTCTATTTTTCGCATCTTTCATTATGCAATATGTCTCGCTTTTATTCCATTTCCCTTGTTGTATGATTCTTATATCATAATTTTTTCCATTTTACTGCATGTATTTCGTGACAATGATATATGGCTTTCCATATTTTTCATGTTGTAACCATACTCTACATACGTTTTACAGATTCAGTTTTATTTCTTGCTCCCAGACTCCCCATTCTTCTTTGCTCGGAGGGGGTCCGGCCTCCCTTGGTGCTGCTGTAGGTGCACCCAGACCCGTCGTTAACAGTCTAGATTTCTTTTTCCTTTTCCTTCTCTTTTTGTTCTCCCCTTTGCACTTTTAATACTTTTTCTCTCTCTATTCCTATTTGCTGTGTTTCTTCTACTCTTCACTCTGCCTTTATAATCTACTTCCCCTCTTCTTTCCCTTCTTTCTCCTTCCTCCTTGCCCAGAGTAACAAACTTTTTCTCTTTTTTTTTTTTTTTTTATCCAATTGTTCGACTTTACTGTCATGTCTTCGACCCATCCGCTGTCGGTGATCTCCTGGAATGTCCATGGCCTCACCCATTATATTAAACGAAAGAAGGTTCTTTCTTATTTGCATTCTAAACATGTAGACGTTGCTTTACTACAGGAAACCCATTTGGACGATATCGAATCTAATAAACTCACCAGAGACGGGGTTGGTAAAGTCATTCATAGCAGCGTCTCTAAACTGGACCCCACTAATCCAAACCCTGTTCGTAAATGTGGGGTTGCTATCCTCTTTCGAAAGTCACTTCCTTTTACAATTATCAAGACATGGACTGACCCGGATGGTCGGTATGTCTTTGTTAAGTTGAAACTTGGAAATTCTTTCATATGTCTTGGCTCTGTTTACGCTCCATTAGGTTCCAAAAAGCAATTTTTCCTTCGACTCAATCGCCTCCTTACAGAAATAAATGCCACCCAATTTCTCATTGGAGGTGACTGGAACTTGGCTCCGGACCCTGCCCTTGACAGAACGGGTTGCCTTGATATCGTCAATGCATCAGATAGAGCCATTTTGCGTGACATTCTATCTGACACTGGGCTTGTTGATCATTGGAGACTCAGTCACCCTCAAGATAAAGAATATACATTCTTTTCTTCTACTCACGGCACATTCTCCCGTCTTGATTACTTTCTTCTCTCCCAACATACTGTCCGGCTAGTAACAGAATCGAAAATCCTAGAAGCAGCCATTTCTGACCACTCCCCTATTTTCTTGTCTCTTGATTTGGGTCTCTCTAATCCAGGGCGCAAGTCCTGGCGTCTAAACATCAATAAATATAAAACACCAACAGGTAAGCTTCTTTTACAGTCGCACATGCGTGAATACCTTTTGAATAATAAGGACTCAATTTCCTCTAAACGAACGGTATGGGCAGCTGCTAAGGCAACTATTAGGGGCCAACTCATGCGGGACGCTGCTCTATATAATAAGAAAAACGCTGCCAAACAGGCTGATCTGGAAAAAGACATTTGCCGACTTTCTCAATTATATATTTCAAAACCAACTCTTCAAAATCGTAAATTATTAGAGCAGGCACGCATGTCTCTCAACAGCCTTTTTACTTCTAAGGCTGAATATGCCTTACAAAAGATGAAAGGGCGCCACTATGAGCAGGGTGAAAAAGCTGGTCGGCTGCTGGCTGCGCAACTACGCCAGAGGGAGGCTGCTATGGCAATTCCCGCAATCAAATTAAGTTCTGGTGATATGCTTACTCGACCGCAAGAAATCGTTGATGAATTTGCTTCCTTTTACAGGTCTCTCTATTCACCAAGCACTCACATAGACACTTCGGAGATGTCAAAATTTTTGGATACGATACATCTCCCACGACTCTCTGATGATGGTAGAGCCCTACTTGATGGAGCTATTACGAAGGAGGAAATTTCCTCGGCTATTGCTGCCTTACCCTACCATAAAGCACCGGGCGAGGATGGTTTCCCCCCTGAATTTTTCAAATGGACTGGTCAGAGTATGGTTGATACTCTACATGCCGCATTCACAGAAGCCACGGAGGAATCTTCTCTTGGTTCTATTTCCAACAAGGCCATCATTGCTGTTTTACCAAAACCTGGTAAAGATCCTTTGCTGTGTGGTAGCTACCGCCCCATATCCCTTTTAAACTCTGATGTTAAGATTCTTGCAAGTATCCTCGCATCTCGTCTTCGTAAGGTTTTACCTTCTTTAATACATAATTCACAGGTAGGCTTTGTTCCTGGTCGTTCATCTCGAAATCATCTACGTACTCTTTCTCATGCTTTATGGTCGGCCAAAAATCTCGCTGGCGAAGCCCTACTCCTTTCTCTGGATGCTGAAAAAGCTTTCGACCGTATTGAGTGGGAGTATCTTTTTACCATAATGCAACGATTTGGTTTAGGTGACCAATTTGTAGCTAAAGTGCGTCTGTTATATGATAGTCCTTCAGCCCAAGTTAACTGTGGCGGTTTTCTTTCTACTCCATTTCCAATCAGACGGGGAACCCGTCAAGGTTGTCCTCTTTCCCCTCTTCTTTTTCTTATGGCAATGGAACCTTTGGCTGCTGCAATCCGTCAGTCACCCGCAGTGGTTGGAGTTCCTCTTCCAATTGGTCATTCCAAAATTTATTTATACGCGGATGATATTCTTCTCACACTTACTGATCTTCCCCGCTCTCTCCCTACTCTCCTTCGTATCATAAATAATTTCTCTTCCTTTTCCGGTTACAAGATTAACTGGGATAAGAGTGAAGCATTGCCCATGTCCATTGGTACTACAAAAGCTGCAATTTCTGGTTTTCCATTTCACTGGCAATCTTCCCGCCTTAAGTATTTAGGAGTGTTGATTAACAGAGGTTTGGATAATATAGTTATGGACAATTTAACACCGTTGATTGCACAAATGCAAAGAGATTTTGATAAATGGAACGTCCTTGGCCTCTCTCTTTGGGGGCGGGTTCAAGCGGTTAAGATGGTCACCCTACCGCGATTTCTTTATGTCCTAGGTATGCTTCCTCTAAACATTCCCCTGTCTATTCTTCGGTCCATTGACTCCAAAGTTAAACTTTTTATTTGGGGTACGGCCAAACCGCGTCTTACCTTGGCTAAATTAAAATCTCACCAATTGTACGGTGGCTTGGGTCTTCCCTCTATTGAGCATTACTCACTCGCCCTCCATCTTTCACAACTTTCCTTCTTTTTGCCCAAGTCTAAGGACATACCTCAATGGGTCTCACTCGAACGTCACTTATTATCTTCTAATCTTGGCTTGTCCCTTTTATATGGTAGGGGCTCCAGTTCTTTGGACCCCAAAAATCCTATCTTATCTGCTATGTATAAATCTTGGCAAAGAGGTCATCGTTTACTTAATTCTAATCCGCGGCTTCATGTTAAAGCTCCTCTATGGTCCAACTCGGCTATTCGTGTTCATGGTCGCATGCTATCATGGCCTCTGTGGCAGGAGGCTGGTGTTCACTCTTTGGAACAATTGTTCCATGACAATGATTTTAAATGTTTCTCTCAAATTAGTGACGAATTCCAATTGCCATCCACACTATCCAATCAATATACTCAACTTCAACAAGCCATCACAAAACATTTAGGTTCTCCACCTGAATTGCTGGACACGTCTCCTATTCTGTCTTATTTACATTTGTGGGGTAATCTTAAAGGTGTGACTTCTGGTCTTTATAAAACTTTCCTGCATCCTCTTTTTTCGCAACCTCTTTCGAAAGCTCTTCAATTAAAATGGCAATCTCGCTTATCAGTTAAATATTCCATTGCTCAATGGGATCAAATCCTAGAAGGTTTACATAAGGGTGTCCGAGAGGCTCGTCTCAAATTCTGCATTTTCAAAATCATTCATGAATGGCACTGGTCTCCATATAAATTACATCATGCTAAATTGTTAACACACTCTTCGTGCTGGAGATGTTCTGCTTCTGGTTGTGATATTACACACATTATTTGTGAATGCCCCCGTACTAGATCATTTTGGCTTTTTATAAGAAAGACTTTGGCATCTACTGTGTCATTACCATTACCCTTTACTTCTGCAAATATTATCTTACATGATTTTCGAGGTCTCCCGACATTATCTAAACCACAGATTCGTCTTCTTCATACTGCTTTGGCTACGGCCAAAATCTGTATATTGCGTCATTGGAAGTCCTCTTTATCTCCTTCTCAGGAAGAGTGGCTGGTGGCTATGGTACAAACAGCCTCTTATGAACGTGTAATTTATAACTTGCAAGATCAGGCTACTGTTTTTCTTCAAACATGGTCCCCATTCCTAGAAGCCACGGTGGATAGTGACCCTGTCTCCACTCCTTCCTCTCCAACGTCTGTTATCCCTTCTTAATTACTTTTCTTTTGTATTTGTGTACCCTTCCTGAGATTTTTTCTGTTTATTAATTCTTTTCATGTGCCCCGGCCTCATCTCATTTTCTCCTTTCCATGTTACTCTGGGTCTTTCTTTTCTTTTTCTCTTATTTTCTTTTTTGTTCTTTCTTCTTTATCTTTTCCTTTTTTTTTTTTTCTCTTTTCCTTTCATTCTTTAGCTATCTTCTTTTCTATTATCTTTTACTTTATCATTTACAGAATATTTGCTATTTCTACCTCTCCACATCCATTATATCCTATGTATAATCATATTATTTCCATATCTTTATTATGATTCATTTATCAATATCTTATTTTATTATCCATTTACATATGTACATGTTTCTGTATTTTCATCTAAAACTTAATAAAAAATTTCAACACAAAGAAATCTGTGCAAAGGACTTTAAAGAGGCAGGAAGAGAACGAATTCTGGGCCAGCCTGAAATTATTAGATTCTTCACTGCTACAAGAGTTTCATCTTCAGCATAACATTTGAACCAATCTTCCTCGGAAATAGAGAGAGGGGAGAAAACTAAATCCTCCAAGGAAGCAACAACGCATTCAATTTCATCTCCAAGTACAACATCATTATTTTCTAAAGGTAATCTAGAAAGAGCATCAGCTCTCATATTTCTGCCTCCAGCAATGTGGTGAATGCTGAAATTGAAGTCATGCAATTTGGAAAGTATTCTCACTAACCTCGAAGAGGCTTTACCAGTGCCGTTTCCATTTAATAGATGTATTAAAGGTTTATGATCAGTGTATAACAAAAAATGAGAACCCCAAATGTAGGTTTTAAATTTTTCTACAGCCCAGACACAACCCAGGGCCTCTTTTTCAATGGTGCTGTAATTGTATTCGGCACTGCTGAGTGACTTTGATGCGAAACCAATGGTATGTTCCACAGAACCTTTCCATTGACAAAGAACAGCGCCAAGGCCTTTCTGACTTGCGTCTACGTAGATGCCACATTTAAGACCTGGTGTAAAGGATGATAGAGCTGGAGAATTTATAATAACTTTCTTAATGTTATTGAACGCTAAATCTGCCTCATCATTCCACAAAAATGCGACATCTTTTTTTATTAAAATTCTAAGAGGTTGAACCAATTGAGAGTAATTCATGACAAATCTTGAATAATATTCGGTGAGACCAAGAAATGATCTCAAAGCATCTTTGTTGTTTGGAATAGCTACATTTTGAATGGCCTGAGTGAGGGAAAGTTTGGGTTTGATACCCGTGGTGGAAATGGAATGACCCAAGTAGTCTAATTCTTCCACAAAAAACGTGCACTTTTTTTTACTAAGTGTGATCCCAACATCTCTGAAGTGAGATAATACAATACGTACATCCTTATTATGTTCATCAACATTCTTTGAGTGAATTAAAACATCATCTTGATATGCTTGTACACCCTTAATATTACATAACACGCTGTCCATAAATTTTTGAAAAACACTTGCGGCACTTGCCAACCCAAAAGGGAGTCTCAGATATTTAAAGGTCCCAAAAGGAGTAATAAATGTGGTGAGTTCAGATGAACATTTGGTCAGAGGAATTTGGTGGTATGCACTCCTTAAATCTAAGAGTGTAAACAATTTGGAATCAGCAATTCCGGTGAGAAGCTCTTGAATTCTAGGTAAGGGATAGCAGTCGATTAAGATATTTTGATTTAATGATCGAAGGTCGGCACACAAACGAATGCTAGAATCTTTTTTTTTAACGACCACGATCGGACTGACCCATAATGATGAATCAACAGCTTCAATTATCTTCTCATCTACCATCTTCAATAGTACCTTTTTTAAATTATCTCTCACACTGAGAGGAACATTCCTCAATTTGTGAATTACAGGAATAGTATTGGGTTTGAGGCGAATGCGATGTTCGTAGCTCTTGATCATGCCAACAGAATCATTAAAGACTTCTGGGAAATCTGAAATGATTTTGTTAACTATTCCTACATCAATGAGATTAACAAAGGAAACATCACATTGTTCATTTATCTGAACAGGACAATCAGATCCAGGGACAAGTTTGAGACCCATTTTGGCAAGATCTTGCCACCCAACAATGCATTTTCCATCAGTTGCAACATAGACTTTTGTATAAATGCATCTGCCTAAACAAGTTACACTAGTAATGAAAAAACTCCACATTTCTATGCTTTTTCCGGCATATGCTTTTGGTATGATATCCAACGGTTCGAGAGTAATTCTGGAAGACCAGTGAGTATTGAACAACAACTCAAATATAATAGTAACGGGGGCACCCGAATCTGCCATCATGTCAATTGTTAAATGATCAATAATTACCTGGCAAGTTGGATCTTTTACATGTCCCGAACCATTGGAATCAACCATACAAATAGAAACCGAATGAATAGAAAGTATTTCTTTTTCAATTAAATTTCTATTAGGAGTAACAATTTCAACAGTATTAATGGTAGTATTTTTCATTTCAGAGTCAATGAATTGAACATCAGAGTTTTCACCTGTAAAGCAAGAAATGTTATTAATTTGAGAACCTTTTCTGTTGCGACAAACAGATTGGAAATGTCCAATTTTTTGACAAAAGGTGCACTTTTTTCCTTGGGCTGGACAAATCGGGCTGTTACTCAAGTGTGTTTTAGAACCACAACGAAAACAATAGGTATTTGTTCTCCTTTGAAATGGCTTTTGAAAAGGCTTATTTCTAGCATAAACAGCATTAATATTTAAATCAGGTTGAGGAAATAAAGTAGCTTCAGTAATGCATTTAGAAGATACAATCGATCTTTCGATGCCTTTAGCTATTTCTAAAACTTCAGATAAAGAAGGGTCTCTGCAACTCAATATTCTCTCTTGAATTTTTTTGTGACAGCAATTATATACAAATTGGTCTCTCAAAGCAGTTTCTAAGTAAGTTCCAAAACTGCACTCTGCAGCAAGGTTTCTTAAAGCAGAAATGAATTCTTCAATAGACTCATCCTGTTCTTGACGCCTTTTCATAAAATTAAAACGTTCAAGTATGACACTAGGCTGTTCGAGGAACTTTCTTTTCAATTTTAATACTGCGGCAGAATATTCATTAATATCACCTCCACCACCAGAAGATGGAAGAGGGTTGGGTAAATTGTTAAAAATCTGTCTGCCTTCTTTACCTAAATTGCTATAAAGGATTGCCAATTTCCTCTTAGGAGAGTATTCATCTGCTCCTATGGCAATTAAATAACTTTCAAAGTTTTGAAACCAATGTCTCCAAGGTTCTTTAGGTTTTCCAGGTACTGGTAAAAAATAATTTAAAGTAACAATCTGCTGGTTCGTGGCCATGTTGTTTATAACGAGGTAAATTAATGAAGGACTGTAAAGTCGAATTTGTAAAATTAAATCCACTGAAAATTGTTTGATAAATCTTTTAAAAACTCTTTACAAGAGATAAAATTCAATGTAATCCTTTAAAAACCGCTCACCGTAAATCCTTTAAAGGAGTAAATGAAGTTGTTTCTTTTCCGACTCTTCCGATCGGTAAATTGTTGTCATGGTAACCTTTAGAAACAATCCAATATGGCCTCCAAGCGTAGCTACGCTTCTGCACGCATGCGCGATGACGTATGCTCGAGACGAGATGATGATCTCGCTCACGTCATGAGTGACGCGCAATAGGATCCATCAGAAACTGAAGAAATGCATGAAATTATGCAAAATCTTAAGAATGCGGTCAATCGGCGGCGGATTTTTCGGCAGAAGGGCTTGAAGAGGTCTCGAAGTTGGCGGTGAGTTTAGGTGAGGTCGTGCAAGGTAGGTGATGTGCTCTTTTTATTTAAAAAGAGGGTCCTCGTCGCCAAATGTAAAGTGGAGGTTTCTCGTAAAATAGGAAAAAGTCAGGAGGCGTTGTTGAAGTCGTCAGGTAAGTTTATTACCATAATCCAAGGCACACCACAGGAGCACGTCCGTACACAGCAACCTCCAACTGTAGAAGTCACAGACTCACAGTTGAAGATCACAGGTAAGGAGTGTCACGAGAGATGCATCTCTTGAAAGAAAACACTCTTCAAGAGATGCGCGTGAAAGAACACACAACATAATAACATAGTGCACGTGAACTATAAATAGAATACTTACAATATTCTATGAACTCTACACTGTGGGAGGCAGAGACAGCACAAGCAGCTGCTCATTATCTTCTCCCGGCATTTCCCGGCCGCTGCTTGTTCTGTCTCTGCCTCCCATAGTCAATTGGAAAAACGACACTGATTTGTCACGAATGCGTGCGATGTAAGGCATTGCGCGCATGTGAAACAAAGAGTGCAATTTAGGCGACCAATCAGAAAACAAACAAGCACTGAAAATGCAACATGACTCGAATTTACGCGAGCCCTGTTGCATTTAAAACAGAAGTGTGGGAACTAAAGAAAGCACGAATGGGAGGTGACTGGGGGGGTGGTTGTGCTGAAAAAAATTACATACTGCAGGAGGGAAGGGTTAGAGAGAGGGGAACAAAACGGGTTTAACAGTAAAAGGGCTGATAGCCTCGGAAGAATACTAATGACGATATGGCCATCAGGAGGCGGGACAAAGAACCTAAAAAACAATCAGAATGCTCAATTTATAATGAAGCCAATGAAACTTATAGATGGAAAGTGGGCGGAGCTTATCCCAGCTATAGTGTATACTACATGCCTCGCAAAGCGATGGCAGGGCTATCGCGCTGCATCACTACGCGAGCCCTAAAAAACTAGAGCGAGTGAACAGTAAGGTGCACAACGAGAATGCAATGCTGCACTTTTGTTGCTTGATCTTTTTTTTATTAGGGCAAATCATGTCTATGCGTCCTGAATTGATACAAAGACACATATAAAGTATATCTCCAAATGCAGGTTTTGACTTTAGAGTATTGTAATTGCATAATAATTTTGCTTAATCAAGCAACAACAAAATGTGCACGAAGAACACTTTCAGAAAGTTCACCATTCTAATGCATGAATACCACTCACTGGACTTGTTGGATTGCATTAAGCTTCGGGGCCTTTTCCACAGTGGAGTTTTATATCAACCTACTTACACTATTTCATTAGTGAGTGCTGGTCCTCCAAATCATATGTTCTCATTTCTGGGCAAATGTATTCAGAACAAGGACAAGGTTTACGGCCATCTTCCAGAAATGCAGGATTCAGAATTGAAGGAGCAGATACACTCTTGGATGCTGTAGACGATCTGAATGGTTCTGGCATCAAATCTTGGCTAGCAGAGGGCTATAAACGCTGCTTACCTCGGGCGCTACTTGGCTCGCCAGTCCGTTGTCATTTGAACAGTGGCGGCTGGTGAGATTTAAAAGTGGTGTGGCGGAAAAAATTTATTGTACTGCACTGCAGCGAGTTTGCATAGTGAGCGAGCCCAAATAACCTACGGAAGGTTCGGGCGGGGTTCTCCCCCGAGAAAAGTTTGAAAAAGAGTGCATTTTCAAGCAAATTTGAGAAAGCAGGAAGGTTAATAAAGCAATTGTTAATTGCCTTGTTATTTCCCTGTCAAGCAGCATCACACCCCTGTACATCTCCTTTCTATGTTCATTCCAATGCTATGTCCCTGTCAAACACCAGCACAACCTTGTATGTCTCTCTTCTATGTCCATCGGCTTCCAGCTGTTTTCGTTAATTTTATAATTTGTATATGGTTTGCAGGTGTATAGGGCTACTCAAAAACTATTCCTGTTGTATATCTATAAGGATATTCTCTGTGTAAGCTTTACTTGTAACTAAGTATAAATCTACAATAACTATCGGTTTCTTGAACATAACTTAATATTACATAAAGTATAAATCTTCCCCCGTGTATAGCTGTAGGATTACACTTTGTGTAACACTTCTTGATGCCTAAATGTGAGACTTGACTTTGTGTAAGTCTTAACGGAGTATAATTATAATACTACAGGTTGTGTAGGAGTCTCTAATTTATCACTTTAGTATTAGACTTGATGTGCAACTGCTCGATTAAAAACCGTATAGCTTAACAGTTAATAAAACAAATCTTGATTTCGTATTTGCCAATATTATGAAAAGTAGGGTGCATGCTGTTGCATCAACTCTGCTTCTAAGAACTAAAGAAATGAGATGTGTAAATGTAGTGATATTAAATGCTTTGTGTTAACAAATTTAAGAAGCCATGGGTTACTTCGGTTTTGACCCAGCACTGTGTAATAAAGGGAGGGTAATTTAAAATCTATTAATGGATTTTGAAGTTTTGACATTTGATAACTCATCCTAATAAGCATAGCACAGCAGAATAGCAAAACACAGCAAAGCATATCATAACATTATTCAACGAAGCCCAACAAGATAACATACCACAACCCAGTACAGCACACTGTATCTTAAAATAACATAGGTTAATGTGACACGTCACAACACATTACCATAACAAATGACTTGGCATAGCATAACAAAGCATGGTATAGTTTAAGCTCAACAGAACACAACCCAAATAAAAGAAGTAGGCATCAGATTCAGCTTACATTTCCTGCTGTTTTAATCACAAGTAACTGCGAGGACGAAATGCAGGACACATCTTGCGTTTGCCCGGCCCTAAATGAATGTTGTGAAGCCATACAGTGTCCACTATGGGACATCAGTGTTGACACAGTACACATCACCGTAGATGTTGGTTATAGACAATAACGTGTTTACAGCGAGTGGGGCAGCAGCAGCTTTTAAAGGGAAATTGGGGAGAGTTGGAGTATCACCTTGTGGCATGTGTGTGTTAACAAATAATAAAATGACAGCGTCAACATTAAGCGTACACTCATACCAAGACCAACAACAGGATTTGAACGTGAATAACCATAGAAATGTATGAATCCAATATATTTAATGCCCCCATTTTGTCCCTCAACATTAGCCACCCAGTTTATACAAATACACATACTTTGCTGTCAGAAACAGTGGAGAAATTTGTACCTAAGTGCCTAACGTTCTGTTGGTGGAATGTCTTTCACTAAATAGTTTTGAAAAACCATTCAGCAAGACCAAATTCTGAGAATTCCCTTCCCATTTTTATCCATCTTCCATGCTTTCTCTCACAGTCTTTCTATCCAAGCTTGTTCAATTGCTTTTGAGGCATCTCACACTCCATCCCTCCCTACTGCTCTGCTTGCTTCTCACTCCCTTCACCCCACCCATCATTCACCGAATCCACTCAGTGGGGCTGAGGCTCGAGCCCTGCTTCTTTCGTGTTCCCTCCCGCAAGCTAGCTGCCCAGGTGCCTTGATAATGCAGCCTCATCATCCCGGCATGCCCTGCGACGAGCAGGGGAGTTATCATCTCTGAGGCATGTCATGAAAGAGAGACACTAATGAGACAGTTCCATCTCTCTCCGGGAAAGCCAAGTAAGTCTTGTGATCCCCTCTGCCCCAGAATGAGGAAGATAAAACACCAGAGAGATGTATGCTGGAATATTTATTGTCCTATTCATCAGCCTTGACAGGTTATTAATTGGTACATCTGCTATCGGCCAGTGTTTCTAAACTCAGGAGTCCTGCAGTAAACAGGCACTGCTGTAGAACGTGGCAGATAGGCAAACAAGAGACGCAAGTAGGAATTCTGCCCGAGGGACAGTTGCGACCAGTGGAACATGGCAGTCACATGTAGGGGACTCACGGGTAGGGGTCACATGTGGGGGTGTTTTAGTTTTTTTCTTAAACTTACCTTACTGGGTCCTGAGTCCCGTGCCGCCTCAGCTCCTGGCAGTGGTGGGGTCCCCACAGGCAGCCTCCCTCCCCTCCCCTTAGCCAATCACAACTCTGCAATGGCAGTGTTGTGATTGGTGAGGCGCAGAGGAGAACGCCCCAGCCGGGCCATTTTCTCTATGTAGGCTGCATGCAGCTGCCTACATAGAAACAAGCATTGGCATAGCCAATAGGTCTCGCCTTTGGGACCTTATAAGTGTTTAGCCACGCAACAGTTAATGTTGTTGCATCAGGGATATTGTGCTGCATAACTAAACACTTATAAGGTCCCAAAGGACCTCAGGACACAAGCATTATAAAGAATTCCTACTGACTCAAACAAGTTCAAGGGTACTGAAGGGAAAGCAGCTATGGCATCTGATTCCTGGACTAGACGAGGGAGTTTGCCCTATTAGCAGTCTTCTCAACAATTCAGATTTGTTGAGTTTCAAATGTAATCACACAGCCTTCCTTGAGGTTTTCGCTGATGCCTGCACATACCAATGAATCATTTCAAAGTAACCCTGGGCGTAGTTTGCGAAGTAGCGCTACGCAAAGCTATGCAAAGTGCACTTCGCACTACGCGAGCTGCACGTAGCACTACACGAACTGCGTAGTACCCTGTTCGCGCGGATTGCACAGTGCCGGATGCTGGTCCGCCCTGTGCAATCATTGAAAACGGCATGTTGCACAGTGTGAGATGTCTTTTACTGACGCTCGAGTAGATTTTTAATCGAGCGGCAGCTTTCTCAACGTGGACTGGTTGTTTCTCATCACGAGCGGTCGCGAGCATACGCGATGGATGTATGACATTACAACGCATGCTTTTACCACGCATGCCTTTACAACGCGGTTTTTACAACGCAAACCTTTACAACGCATTGCGCTTTGGGGTGCTGGATAGTTAATAGTTTAATTTACTATTCCAACTCCAGTCCCCGTGGACACTAGGGAAGGTGTTGGACAGTAAATTAAACTTATTCCCTATCCTAGAGCGCCCCCCAGCGCAATGCGTTGTAATGGTTTGCGTTGTAAAAGTTGCGTCGTAAATGCACTGCGTGGTAAAAGTTGCGTTGTAAAGGATGTTTCCACTACGCGACCACTCACAATGAGAAACCTGACCTCCCTGCATTGAGAAGCTCGCCGGGAGGTTTATTTTCCAGGCTGGCGATCGGCAACTTGATATTGCTGATCGCGAACGAGAAAAAAGTCTCGCCGGGAAGTCATTTTGCTTGCGGTCGCCAACTTCACTTTGAGGACTGCGAGCAAGCAAAAAATGACCGCTGCACTACGCTACGCTATGCTATGCGTGTTTGCACTGTGCTACGTGCAATTCGCGTAGTGCGAGCGTAGCGTAGTGCTTTGCCCAGGGTTATTTAAAAATAGAAAGCTGGCCACCGCTGATGGGATGACCTCGATTACTGACCGTAAATGCGTTGTAGTGTAGTTCCTATTATCCCAATAGGCTCTGCGCATTGGAATAATACCTTCAATAGTAAAGGCCTAGACCAGACGTTAACTAGGTCTACTACTGTCGATATTAGACTTAAAGTTTTGGATTTGCTAGCTAGCTCAGAGTTCACTAAAAACTTTCTCGAATGTTCAGGAAGGAATTAACTTCCCTGATTAGACAAGAAGGGATTTAGTTTCTGACAACCATAGAACATGACAACTTTGCTCTCCCCTAATCAACAGTGTATCTCGAAAGTCGTGTGAACAAAAGGCAATTTATTTTACTCAGTCAGTACGTGCATTCTTAGTCTCATCAGAATGTAGAGAAAAGGAAGAGACGGGCGTGTTCAATAAAAAGGTGTTATTTATTGATCAGTCTCTTTTCTCATACAAGAGAAATGGATCGATATTATTGCAATACTTATAGCTAAGTAAAGTGCATACATTAAAAGCAATAGTATAAAATAATACTGTAAAAACATTGATATGGTTTCTAAGCCATAAGATGTTTAAAATGAATAAAATATATTACATACACATATACATTTGACTAAACGTACTCAACTGGTGTTTCTAAATACGCCTACCCCGTGTACCTGACCTAAGCCTAATACGTGGGCGGGAATAGAAAGTTACAGTTTAAGTTAAGTTTGTTTTTGCCAAGTGAATAACTAAAGAATTCTCTGTGAGGAGTTATTCAGTTCTGTACCTGGAATCTAGGTTGAATGAGGGATGGCATCTCTCTCTCTGGTCTCGATATTCCAGGCTGCCTGCGAGGGCTACCCGGAAGCGCCGGTGCTGGATTTCTCGGCAGGAGAAAGCAGCGTCTCGTTCTCAGCGCGTCAGGAAGGCGGGGCTGCGCCAGCGGGGTCTGCTCTGCTCTTCGCTTCGGCAAGTATGGCTGCTCCGTCTCGTCACCACCGCGTGTGTTTGCATAGGGCAATATCGGTAATATTTATACCTTTTAGGTGCCGAGATTGACGTAAGGATGGACATAGATACGTCAATAAGGATGTCATACGACTTGCTCGTTAGCACATTCTTTTGCTGAAGTTCTCGGTGAAATCAAAACAATGGCCGCAGGGTTTTGCCCAGGTTGTCATAGGTTTGATTTGTTATGAGAACTCCATATGCCTTATCAGGGTCTGGAGGAATATCGCTTGTCTAATTAGATCGCAAGCGTTATGACCTAATCAGATAACACGTTCCTGTGCCGTAGTGTGACTGCGTCAGATAACGGTATCTGCATCATGGGGGTTTTCTGCCTCATGGGCTGACTGCTAGTTAACTTGTTGGTTTGTTTAACCAGAATAGGGTCAGGAATAGGGGGATCGATTCAGAACCTATAGGAATACATCACACCCACTCCACGCTAACTATGGACATATTTACTAATCTATGCATAGTAAAACATACTATAGAGTATAGTGTATACCTTACCACCCCAAAACACATAAATGCATTTAGAATTTTTCCAAAGAAACGGAAGAATTGCAATCATATGTATTGTATGCACTCAAGCTGTAGAAAAATGCCAAAATAATCACGCATTTGTATACATTATTGCTAAATGGTATATGAGAATTTACACATGAAATGGCTCTTAATACAGAAAAAAGGTTCGAGACCATTCCATCACAGAATAAAATATTTATGAAAAATATTTATGAACATACCAGCGGGCAGCTAATGTCTATAAGCCATCTAAAATTTAGAAACCTTAGTTCTCTAAAAATAGTTCTTACTTTAAGCAGAAGATAGTGTCCCGAAAAATATGCAAAAATACTTTGGGGCTGCTGAAAAAAGGCTGTCCGTGAACTGGAGGTAAAATTGTTCATGTGACTTTATTTTGTAAAGTTGAAGGCCGAATTCAGGGAACGCCGTGTGCGAGCTTGCTCAAAAGTCTCTATTTCTGCTCTGGTAAGAACATCATATCATTTAGGCTTTCGAAAAAGCTGTCAACAGCTTCCTGGGAAAGTTCCATTAACTCGGAAAAAGGTGTAACCATGCATTCGTGCGCATGATTGTCTCCATTGACATTCTGCTTCGCATTGCTGACAGAAGGTCGTACCTGTTCGATGCTGCTTTCATCTTGAACTTCACTACCATCCAATCGTAGTGGTGAAGCTTCCACGAATGCCGTCATCAGGATTGGTAGCCTTTGAGGGCAGCACAAAGCGTGAACCTTGATCGGGCTCAACAATGTTTCTGCATCCATTGGCGCATCCGATTGTAGCGTCAGACAGGTGTCTAACACGCATTCTTCTCCGCATAGCAGGCACCTTAATACAGGTAAAACACATCGATGCCACATTGGTCGAAATTATAGAAACCAAGTCATGTTCAGGTCTCTAAGCCGGGAGAGTCCCAGGATTTTTGATATCCGGTCCCGGTATCCAATGGCTAGGATTGTTTCTTCCCTTGTCGCAAGAGTTTTGTCTGTGACATGGGTTGCCATAACGAAAAATAAGGACTAAGAATAGGATTCCTGCAATTAGTCCCAAGATCAGGGGAAGTCCGCCAAAAATCGAATGGACCAAATCTGGAAAAAGACCCAGTATGGCTTTGAATGGTGTTAATGCCATCGAAAATACTGTCTTAAATACCTTTGAGACCCCATTGGTATCAGAAATATTTAAGATTTCATTCAGGATTTCTGCGAAATGTATGGGGGAATTAGTTGATAACAATGAATGTATCTCTGCAGTCGTCCTTGCGACTTGTAGATCATACGTTTCTTTTGATGACGTGAGCCTTGTAGGCGTCTGAAGAAGCACTGTTTTCATTCTGCTTAAAGTATCTATTCGAATAGAAGTAATTTTCAAGTTGGGCCATGCCCTTGCCTCCCTGTCTGGAAAGGAGGCGGGGAACAATGAGCGTCCACAGCACTTGACCTTCGCAGTCGTAGTTACGAGATAAGGAGTCCCGGACATAAGACTACAGCATCTGCGGTCTACAATTAGAATGTAACTCCCATTGTAGAGTCTTTGAAAGAATGGTTCTATCTCTGTAGCAGGTGTGCCTAGCTGGTGACATGAAAGGTTGTTTGAATTCCCTTCACAGGCTCCATGCAAACTAATTCCGTTACACAGAAGCGTGCCGCATAGTGACATCGCACAATTATTGCCACTAAGAAACACTTTCTGTCCTTTATTACTGACACATGCATGTGAATAGGGCAGGTCCCATGTTGTTTTAATGTACCCCTTTCCCAATTTCTCGTACATGCCAGCCTGTATATATTTTTGGCAGTATTGAAACCTGAAGGTTGAGATTGGAATATTTATTATCCCATGTATTATCCATTCACTGACAGGTCGTTCTGACATTGTCACTGGTAATCTTTCGAGTTTTTCAATGCTCAAGATTGTATAATCAGCTCCCTTTTGTGCCATACTGACTTGTCTATCAGTAAGGTTAAAGATTTGGAATAGTGACATTGTGTTGATTAAACGCCAAGGCACATAGCCTGAACGCAGATTTTGTAACGTCCAGCCAAGCTGTACAATAGAACGCAATTGAGACTGACCGTGTTGTAGCAACAGTAAGTCTTGCGATAATATGTCGATTGCTGAAGACACAATGCTGTCCAAAGAAAAAATTCTGGAGGACAGAGTCATTAACCCATTGTCCACTACAGAAAGTGATTTTTCCAAATTAATACGGTCAATTTCCCGTATTCTCTCTGCTGTTTCAATTTGAGTAACCTTCCAGGCCTCGTTGTATGCTGCATATACAGAGGCTGCTATGAAACGTTTTTGACGCTGTTTGCGCGGTCCCATAATGAAATCACGCAAGTCAGCACCATCAGTAAGTAAAGTTAGGTGTTGCTTAATTTCTGCCAGTGTGGAAGTTTGCAGCCATTGAAGGCATAATTTGCCCACACTGTAGGTGGTTATTATCCCTGGGTGATGTCTTTGGGGATATCTAGGGTCTGGCCTGGTCATTTTGAACCCCTGTGTTTTGTTCAGGAATCTGTCTTGACAGTTATTAGTATCTGTGGGCCAGATCAACCACTGTTTCCAATCAGGATGTGTTCTGTTTTGGTTTAATACATAATTTACGTCTATCTCCTCATCTGTAGAGGTATTGCTGTACATTGTCGGTTTTGGAATAGACGGTTTATTTAAGTCTTTGATTTTGGCTAAGCCAAGACAGGTAGTTTGTTGAACAGTGTCATTTAAAAATATAATTTGTTCTGGGATCATGCAGGCTCTAAACAAAGATTCTATACCCTGTACTTGCCATTCTTTTGTGCCCCAAACACTTTTTAATTCAACATTTTTGTCCCAATAATCAAAACCAAAAGTATTCATTTGTTCAAAGAATGAGTCTGAATATATCAATTTCGTGTTCGTTATCATGGTCTTAGTTCCTGTCTTGTTTGACAATTTGAAATAAAATGTTTCAGCATTGCTTGTGTTAAAACCTGAAAAGTATGAATATTTGTCATAGAAGGTTCTTGAGCTTCCTTTTGGAGGGGTTGCACAATGTTCCCATTGATTATAATTTAAAACATTTCTAGGTTGTGCAGATCTGTGTAGAAAATGGTTACCATAGTGGTTATAACAGTACATACTATCATAATTTGTAGAACCCTGCAAATAATCATGTTTGGTAAATTTAGCAGACATTACTAAGTCAGACATCATATTATTAATGCTTTCGAAGTCCCAATCATCAGCAAATGAGCTTTGTTTTGCAAAGTCACTCAATGAGATCTTAATTTGGTGTGGATATTTCAGGATTTCAACCGGACCATAGATTTCATAGTCAGTGTTGTCCCAGGCTACCCCACCCGGTATCGGATTGGCTGTGAAGTTGACTGAAGAAAGTTCTCTTTTCTCGACGTGTGAAGATGTGTGTGGTTTGAGGATCAAGTTGATTTTCTGACTTGCTGTGTCCATTTTAGCATATTTTCCCTCAATGAAGCATCCCAAAGTAAGTACCATGATGAGCCAAAGTATGAGGATAAATGCACCAAAACCCACCCAAAATTCGATCCATGGAGAAATCAGATATGTTTCTTTTAGTTGTTTCAAAAGTTGTTTCAAAAGTTCTTTTGCTTTATCTTTAAAGGTTTTTGATGATGGTTGTGTCTCTGGTTCATTGAAGCCTTCAGAGGAATCATCGAAGTTTATGAAGTAGCCGGATGCAGTTCTGTCAATTGTTCCAATTGCTTCAGGATTTCTGTTTCTTGCATTGTCGCTTGGTACTTCATTATAGATTGGTGTGTCTCTGCTAAATGTTTTTATTTGGGTTTTCAGAGGTCTGAGTTCTATTGCATTGTTGCATAGTCCTTGTTGTTCTTCTGTAGGCGTTTCGAATGTGATGAGCCTCTTCGTTAGGACCTCTGTACTGGTAGCAAACCTTGGTGTTCGGCTACTTATTGGGAGTCCACTTGGCCTACTGTTTGTTATCGGCCACATGATTGTGGTTTTACCAGGTCGATGGATACAACTCGGTTCTCCTTTTTACCAGCAAGTGGCGGTAGTACAACTGATCTTGTCCCGTTGACAGACAAGACAGGAACTGCTTTTCTGTAAGAAGGCCCAAATTCCTTCTTTACCGCGATCTTTTCCCTGACTAGATCCCCGACTTTTGGAATCCAGACAGGTCTTGCTGGGACAGGTGGTGGTTCTTCAGTGGATGTTGGCTGTTGTTTCAACTTTATGTTGCTCAGGTCTTTTCTTGTTTTGTTTAAGTCCTGCAAAATAGCCAAACGGTCTTTGATATCAAAGCTTTTTTCTTTCACCACTGAAGTCTGACTATCAATGTCAGAGATCAACATCCTAGTTCCAAATAATAATTCGTACGCACTGAATCCCCTCAGAGAATTTCTTGGCAAGTTATTTAGACTACGTTGGACACTTATTAGATGTTTGACCCACCCAGCTCCCGAACCTAATACCCTTTCCGTTATAGATTGCTTTATGCATTGGTTTTTTCTTTACACCATCCCGTATCCCTCAGGAAGGAAGTGAGAAGATTCCCGCTGTGCTATGCTCATTTGGCCGTGTTTCCCCTCAGGCTGGAAGGCTAGAATGAAAACAATGGTCAAACGTAGCATGCTCTTAGCGTATATGCCATTTAGACTCGCAAATCTTTGTATAACAGTCCAGACGTCAGCCGAGTGCTGGTGATCTACATTATAAGTGGAAACTAGCCTGTATATGTTAATCGCAAGCCTTCCATTTTACTCTTGAATTTTTCTGGAGTAAAACGACGAGGTATTAAACTGTTTCTCTCCCCACTGCGATCTCTGTTGCAGTTTGGGCAGTTTTTTACAAACATGGTGTGACGCAGGCTCATGCCTGGCCACCAGTACCGTGATTGTAATTCTTCCAGAGAATCTTTTAGTTTGAGGTGTCTGAGACCCTCGCCCATATGTGCGTCCGCGATTAACAAGTTTCTCCTGTCCATGTTTGGAATCACTCTATCCCCCACTCCAGGGATTCGAGCAAAAGGGACGGAGTTTGCATCGATTATGTATGTATAATTGAGTGGATAGTTGATCGGTAGCGCTGAGCAATCGCCTTTTGATGACGTTTTCACCGCCAGCACTGTTTCACCGTCAATGTATTTTAATGTACGCTTTTTTCGAACTACGGAAGCCGATTTAGTTGCTACCGCTGTGGCTGTTTCAGCCAATGAATTCCCTGCAACGTGAACGCCATCACGCTGATGACTCAGTGAGTGTATCACGTGAGTCTTTGGTAGTTCTTTTTGTAAAAGAGCTATTTGTTCCCAGAGCAGTTTCTGCTTTATTGTTGCATCTGTGTCATCTTTGTAACCGTTTTGAATCCATGTCTGCAAATCCTTGTTATATGATTTGACGCAGTAATATGAATCGGACACTATAAGTGTCGGGAATTCGCGATCCGCATTATCTAGCGCCATTTTCAATGCTATTATTTCAGTCTGTTGTTCTGAATTAGTTTCTACTGAGTGTGTTTTTGTTAATAGTGGTCTTAGTTTACCTCTGCGCCACACTTCTTTTGTAATCTCACATGTGGGGTTGTATGCTTGTTCTCCCCAAACGGAGGGTTGAGCATGTCCGTCTGTATAAATTACACAGGCGTAATGTCGTAAAGGCAGAATGTCGACTGGCAGAGGGTATGTTTCTTCATATTCTAGATTTTTTAATTCTTCTAGTTCTGGATCAAAGTAGTAGTATACTTTGTCCGTTGTAATTGAATTCACCCATTGTATCCATTCCGGATTCAATGTTGTTGTTGGTAAATTACACGGTGTTGTTAATGCCTCGAAGGCTGATTCCGCTGTTCTGACTGTGATGTGTCTACCGTCCGCTTGATCTTTTTCTCTAGCTATTGCGGTTTGAACTGCATGAATAGTTTTTTCTTTAATGCTGAATTTCTGTTCAGCTTCTGTGTACAAGTGTGATTTGAATGCAATTGGTACCTTATCTCCCTCATTAGAGGTCAGGTATGTGAATCCGCATCTTCCTGGGATGACTCGAATCACAAGATTGCGTGTGTTGTCACGTGTTTCTAATTTTGTTTTAATTAGCATGTCTGTTTGTAAGGATCTCAAAATCTCTGTGTGTTTTTGAGTCCAATTGGTTTTTTTAAAATCTGGTTTTATCAGATCATAAAGGGGTTTGACCCTTTCTGCGTAATTTGCAATGTATGTTCTTCCGAAATTTAGGAAGCCCAGAATTGACTGTAGGTTTTTTAGTGTTCTAGGTGCTTGGATTACTGCACAATTCTCTAGGAAATTGTCAGCCAGGCTTTTGCCTTCACTTGATAATTCATATCCTAAGAACAGGACTGTCAGATGGGCAATTCTGGATTTTTTAAAGTTGAATTTGTAACCCTCTGCTGCGAACCCAAGTATTATGGTGTTCACTCTCTTCAAGTGAGTCTCCAAGTCATCATCTGTTAGGTAAATGTCGTCGACATAAGATAATGCTTCATCATCATATATTTGTAGTAATTCTGTTACTCTCGCTGAGAATACTCCCGGGCTGTTCTTGTACCCCTGGGCTAACCGACAGAATTGTTTTTGAGTGCCATTTATTGAGAATGCAGACAAATATCTGCTCTCTGGTGCTATGTTTTGACAAAAGAATCCATTAGAGATGTCTAAGGTTGTTTTGTATTTTTTGCGCACTATGTTATTCATTAGTGCAGCCCTATGCGAATTTTGTACTGCAAAAGTTTTGCAACATGTGTTAAGGTGTCGGTAATCCAAAACTAGACGATATGAATTGTCTGGTTTGGAGACCGGAAACAAAGGGTTGTTCATTTGTGAGGTGCAAGTTTCAATCACCCCCTGGTATTCTAGCTGATCTAGTATTTCTTTTACCTGTTTTTTAGCTTCTTGCTTAATTGGGTACTGCCTCTGTGCAGTAGGTTGTGATTTTAACTGGATTTTGTGAGGAGGAGAGTCCTCATCCCATCCCACGTGATTTTTATATAAAGCAGGAGCTAGGGCTACTGCCCACTTTCTAGCAAGTGTGTATTTTTTATGAATTGGGATATGATTAGAGAAGGCAGGCATAATTATTTCTTCGCCATGAGGGCACTCCCTGACAAACTCTGGTGGCCAGTCTTTTTCAGCTAGAAGGATATCATAGCCCTTGGAGAGATTATCCCAAAATAGTCCCCTTATTTTTCTAGTCTTATCCCCTTCTATACGTAAAGTTATTTCATATATTTTGTGAGGTTTGCTAACTCTGGTGTCTGCAGTTTCCACTTGAAGATATTCATTCGTGTCCACTGTCTCCAGATGATTCATAAGGACTTTGCGAGCTATGCTCACTTCTGCTGCGCTGTCTAGCATTGTCTGAGCCCATTCTCCGTTTTTCAGTTGTGTCCTCAGAATTCTCGGCATTGTTAACTATTTTATTGCTGGCTACCTTCTTTTTTGGAAATTGTAATTTCTTTTTTAGCTGAGCAGGTTCCTTGTCTTTGGACTTGGCGTGCTCTTCTCTTTGTTCTGATCGTCCTCTTCTTTCCGATTTCTGCGAGGAAGTCTGAAAAGATTGAGAGGGACGTGTATCAATGTCTTGATATCTATCAGGCTTTTTTATAATATCCCTATTTCTAAGGTTATATCTTTTCCCAGAGGGGTCACTTTGGAGTGACCTGTGTCTCTGGTTCGGAGATTTCTCTCTTCGCCTAGGAGACCTTCCTCTGGACTGGAATTTCTTTTCTTTGGGATTGGATTGTTTGTTTCCATCCCAGCTCTTTTTCTGTGATGTTGAATTATTATTAAAAAATATTTTTTCAGGACTTTCAATCAGTTGTGGTTTTACTGGTATTCCACCTAAACTATCTCTACCTAGTTCCTCATAGGATTTTTCTATGATTCTGGCAATTTCAGCTGGTTGGTCTGCTATATCTGTCTCCTTTAACCTCTGGCGGATCGCCACGTTTGCTGCTTCTCCCTTTATGTTGGCTAATAATATAGCCGAGACCTGCTTGAAGTCTTTTAGTAATTTCATACCAAGAGTTAAAGCTGGTTCTGGACCGTATTCGTCTTGAATTTGTTTTAGCACATCTGGTATTACCGAAATGGATGGAACACCGTGCGTTTTTGTGTAGATGGAAGTAGTGTCACAGTCCTCCACGTGTGGTGCGATTCCCATTGGAAGACAGATAGTCAGAATCCTGTGTTTTTCTATCGGGGTGGTGTCTGGAAACACCGCCTCTATTTGGGTGATTTTCTGTGCCAACCAGAATGGTATTTGTTCCCGTTTAGCCGGTACTTTACCTAGGCAGGACTGGATGTTCTGTGGTGTAATTTTATTTGTGTTCCCCTGGTGAGGGGTCAGCTGTGGGAGTTTAATCGCTGGCTGAATTGTTGAAGTCCGCATCACATACTGGACTAATTGTCTTTGTATTTTTATTAATTGTTTTAGCTGTGTTAACAGGTTAGCTGCAGACATCCCGTCGATGTCTGGATGTGGTGTGTATCCGGCTAGGACCGGCCACGTTGCTCCTGGTCTACCTAAAGGACCGAGCCTGGTGATGTGATTATTATGTTTTAGGGCGCCATCAAATAAGAGCAAATGCTCTTGAAATTTGAGTGGTACTTCCACCTCCTCGAAAGGAGTGTACGTTTCAGGAGGTTCCTCTATTTTGTAATAGTGGAAGTACTTTGTTACAGGATTTGCTGCTGGAAAGTTTATCCATGAATAGTATACCTCTGTCTGCCGATATTCGTGTGCCTCAATTACGAATATGACTGTACCACCTCTAGGTGTCAGTCCATTTTCTATAAGTTTTAAAGTTATAGATTTCCTTTTGATGACCGGGATGAGTATTATATCCGGGTCTGTTTCTTGCATGGTAGCATCAGCTGCCGCGAGTTCAGTTGCTAATCTAACTGCCTCTCTTTCATCATCACTGTCTACCATTTTATTGACAGGATGGTTATTTCTTTTGTTTGCAGATCAGGTTTCTTATGGAAACAAAGATTAGATGCACAATATTTTGGAACTGTTTATCCTTCAACGTTGACTAGACCAAGTACCATACATAGGAGTTTCCTCCTGCGAGGTTTGGCGGATATTACCTTTCACCCACTCCAGACGTCTTTGGAGTATTATGGGAAAAGGGGTCTGAGTGAGAAAGCACGACTGAGTTACTCTAAATGTCTTACGTTAGTTTTATCGCCCTTCCACGTTGGGCGCCATGTAGTGTAGTTCCTATTATCCCAATAGGCTCTGCGCATTGGAATAATACCTTCAGTAGTAAAGGCCTAGACCAGACGTTAACTAGGTCTACTACTGTCGATATTAGACTTAAAGTTTTGGGTTTGCCAGCTAGCTCAGAGTTCACTAGAAACTTTCTCGAATGTTCAGGAAGGAATTAACTTCCCTGATTAGACAAGAAGGGATTTAGTTTCTGACAACCATAGAACATGACAACTTTGCTCTCCCCTAATCAAGAGTGTATCTCGAGAGTCGTGTGAACAAAAGGCAATTTATTTTACTCAGTCAGTACGTGCATTCTTAGTCTCATCAGAATGTAGAGAAAAGGAAGAGACGGGCGTGTTCAATAAAAAGGTGTTATTTATTGATCAGTCTCTTTTCTCATACAAGAGAAATGGATCGATATTATTGCAATACTTATAGCTAAGTAAAGTGCATACATTAAAAGCAATAGTATAAAATAATACTGTAAAAACATTGATATGGTTTCTAAGCCATAAGATGTTTAAAATGAATAAAATATATTACATACACATATACATTTGACTAAACGTACTCAACTGGCGTTTCTAAATACGCCTACCCCGTGTACCTGACCTAAGCCTAATACATGGGCGGGAATAGAAAGTTACAGTTTAAGTTAAGTTTGTTTTTGCCAAGTGAATAACTAAAGAATTCTCTGTGAGGAGTTATTCAGTTCTGTACCTGGAATCTAGGTTGAATGAGGTATGGTATCTCTCTCTCTGGTCTCGATATTCCAGGCTGCCTGCGAGGGCTACCCGGAAGCGCCGGTGCTGGATTTCTCGGCAGGAGAAAGCAGCGTCTCGTTCTCAGCGCGTCAGGAAGGCGGGGCTGCGCCAGCGGGGTCTGCTCTGCTCTTCGCTTCGGCAAGTATGGCTGCTCCGTCTCGTCACCACCGCGTGTGTTTGCATAGGGCAATATCGGTAATATTTATACCTTTTAGGTGCCGAGATTGACGTAAGGATGGACATAGATACGTCAATAAGGATGTCATACGACTTGCTCGTTAGCACATTCTTTTGCTGACGTTCTCGGTGAAATCAAAACAATGGCCGCAGGGTTTTGCCCAGGTTGTCATAGGTTTGATTTGTTATGAGAACTCCGTATGCCTTATCAGGGGCTGGAGGAATATCGCTTGTCTAATTAGATCGCAAGCGTTATGACCTAATCAGATAACACGTTCCTGTGCCGTAGTGTGACTGCGTCAGATAACGGTATCTGCATCATGGGGGTTTTCTGCCTCATGGACTGACTGCTAGTTAACTTGTTGGTTTGTTTAACCAGAATAGGGTCAGGAATAGGGGGATCGATTCAGAACCTATAGGAATACATCACAGCGTCACTCTGCGGCAAACGGTTCAACACAATTAAAACAACACGAAGCGCTATTTTTACGAAGAAGATGCTGGCCCTGATGCCTTTGTATGAATGGAGGGAAAAGAAACGTTAAAGGAGGATGAAATGAGCAGTGATTGTTAAACCAATATCCTCCCCTTTTGAGAGACCGATGGTCGGGTCCGGAAACGTCATCAATGTGCCCCCCAGGGGAGGAGAGTCTGCTATCTAAGCGTGGGTAACGGGGCAGACGGGGTGAAGAGGTGCTCCAGGTAGGGAGGGGTGCTGAAGGCAAGGGGTACAGAGAGGGGGCCCAGGCGATCGGTGCACCAGGCCATTACCTACCCGTGCCCCGGGGGAGCTCATGGATCCTTCTTCTTCCTCGTTGGCCTCCCCCTCTTCCATGGCAGGGCTGTGAGCCTGACAAGCGGAGCTGACGGGTCTCGTCAGTGGTAAGAGTGCTGACTGCAGCCAGCGCCGTGTGTGCTGCAGAGGCGGGGACAGGGAGAGGGAGATGCCCCCACCGGCTGAAAGGGAGCGTGTACTGGGAATTAAAATAGAAAGGGGGAGCGTTGTACTGAGAGTGGAAACAAGGGAACGAGGGTGAGAGACGGGTAGGGAGAGACGCAGATAGGCAGTAAGATCAAAAACAGGAGGAGGACAGAATGGAAAGTGAATGGCTAAGAAAACCCCAGAGAGTTGGAAGGAGGAAGACAGGGACACAGGCAGGGAGCAAAGATAAGGGGAAGGTAAAAAGAACAAGTGTGCGCGCTCAAATAAAAAAAAAGGTTTGAGGAGAGGCAGCAGGGGGAGGGGAGAGAGGAGGCGGCCTGCGCCTGTTTCCCTTCTGGGAGCGAGCAGGAACCATCTGTTAATTACAAACAGATGGTTTGAAAGCTCGTTCCCGCAAGGGAATCGCCAAACGTGCATGCGTTGCCATTCAAAGCAATGCAATGCATGCACGTTTTCGACTGCAAAACAGAATCGATTTCTAAAGGTCTTTTTCCTCTGCAGCACATGCGTAGGAGAGACCTAAAAAGGGGGAGTGTGCATGGCTTAGTTGGTCGGCCCTGGGGCCGACCAAACAGTCAGTACCCTCAACAGTGGGCAAGCCACACCCCCATGCCCTTGAGAAGGACTGCCTACCCACCTGCCCCCAACCAGGCACTTCTGCTTTCTCGCAGTGCGAGAAGCAGAAACATAAAAATTGTAGTTTTACCATTTTATGTTTCTGCTTCTCGCACTGCGAGAAAGCAGTGAGGTGATGCCCCACGCCCCTATGGAGGAGCCGCCACTGCATTTGAACACCGAGACACAGGCCCAGGAGTTGAACATCAACGTGCCTGCCATTGTCTCTCCAGTCTGGGCCCATGGACGTTGTTTAGAGTTTGGTGGATCCGGAGCACTGTTCGGAAATGTCAGTGCACCGGCCCCACGAAACGCATAGCTCACCTGCCCTAGTTGGGGGAAACACTGGTTTCCTGATGCCAGAAGAACACATCTCGCTCGCTGTTGGAAAGTTCGGACCTGTGAGGTTGTCTACCATAGAATTGTGGCCTTGCGCTTTTTAGAGCAGTGTGACCATCACTAAATTTCCTTCCTCTAGACCTCTAAGTGCAACATGAGGGCAGGGAAACCACTCAGTGACTCCCATCCACAGGCAGAAAACTCCCTGCACATCTGGCTCAAAGGTTTTATTTTTTCTCAATATTGAATTACTACTTTTGGGAGTTTGTTCTTGAAAAAGCAGAACAAAATCTGAGGGGGCCAGCCAACATGGCTAACAAAAAAACTACTAATGAGGAGTACATTCATTATTGTCCTCTAGTTATGACTGCAGTGTGGAGCGAATTTTGCTACCACATTGCATGGATACTGAGATAGCAAAATAAAGTTGACTAGAAGCATAATACTTCCTCTCTTTGGTCACTTATTACTTTCCCCTTTTAAAAGAGCACTGTGTTTCATAAAAAAACAAGGAGGCAACTCAAAGGGAGATTCCTAAGGGTGTGCAGTGGAATCTATCTATTGTGTCCATTGGCAGTTTTCTTCAGACTGTGAGCTATCCTCTGAGTGGATGGATTCTAGAATTTGTCAGCTTAACCCATCCATAGATTTGCTTGGCATAAAACATTAACAAAGCTTTACCACTTTCAATGGAGTCACCACCATAGCAACAGTTCGACAGAAGAGAACAAGATCCTTGAGGCAAGGAAATCTTTAGGATAGTCAGCTCCTTTATCAAGCCAGCGGAGCTTGAAAGCACGATACAGCTACCCCCCTTATTGTGTATAAAGCTATCAGATTTTTTTGATTGTAAAATCTTGAAAGTCTATAACACCCTCACAACGGTGATAGAGACAGGTAAAACAGAAGGAGTGGGAATCCGAAATACAGAAGATACTTTCTTGACATTTCTCACTATCTCCCAACAGGAATCCCTGGCAGGGATCCTGAGTAGTAATTCAGGGTCCCCGGAGGATCCCTGCCCCCCTAAATTGTGCAGGGCTCTGGCTCACCTGATGAATCCCGCTCTGAATCATATATGGAACACCTCACTATCCATGGGCATTTTCCCTGATGTATGGAGACATGCGTTGTTATGACCCCTTATGAAAAAGCCCAATGTGGATCCGGGAGAGCTTAACAACTATCGCCCGATCTCACTACTGCCAGCACCAGCAAAGATGTCGGAAAAGATGGTACAGAGCCAGCTGGCTAATTTTATTGAAGGGCATGACATTTTGCATGACACGCAGTACGGTTTTTGGTCCGCTTTTAGTACTGAGACTGCTCTGTTGGAGGTGACAGTCAGTAAGAATGACTGTGGACGCAGGAGCATCAGCAATGCTTGTGCTTTTGCACCTGTCTGCAGCATTCAACACTGTGGATCACCAAATCTTGTTAGATGGACTCAAATCGATGGCTCTGGGAGGAATGGTCCTCACCTGGCTGAAGTCCTATCTTAAAAATCTGTATGCAGAGGGTCGCTCTCCAGCCCTTTCAGTTGGAACCTAAGCCACTGTGGTGTGGGGTACTGCAGGGTTTGGCCATGAGGCTGCTGCTCTTCATTACCTATCTGGCCCCCCTGTTTTCGCTCATAGCAAATTGGGAAGTGAAGGCAATATCATACACAGACGACACCTAGCTGGTGTTTTCCTTCAAGGATCATTCTGCTGACTCCTTCACTAGGTTTAAGAAATGTTTGAAGGACATCTGCTGGATGAACAACAATAAACTTAAGCTTAATGCAGAGAAGACAGAGGTGTTGTTTTTTGGCAAGGCATCTCCTTCGGCAGCTAGAGTTTGGTGGCCAGCGGAAATGGGCCTGTCACCTATACCAGCAATCACAGCAAAAAATGTGGGCGTAAAATGGGAAGCGGATCTTTCATTCGCAACACAAGTACGGCATGTTGCCACCTCATGCTTCGGTAAGTTGAGAAGCTTTAGGAAATTTCTACATTTACTACCGGAGGAGTGTTGTAGAGTCATTGTCCATGCCACAGTGACATCTTGCCTGGACTATGCAAATTGTCTATACTTGGGATTACCCGCCTATCTGATTAAGAGATTACAGATGGTACAAAATACATTTGCGATATTAATTAGGAGAGTTCCGTATAGGCACCACATCTCTCCGCATATAAGACAGCTCCACTGGCTGCCAATTGCGAAAAGGATCAAGTTCAAGGCCTTGACCATGGCCTTTTGGGCGCTGCATGGCAGATGTCCTAGCTGCCGTCAAAACAGGTTATGCCTCTACCAGAAAAAATGATCATTGAGGTCCAACTCTCAGAACTTGATCTGTAAACCTCCCTATGCTAAGCCACGCTTTAGGGGCAGATCCTTCACGGTGGTGGCGGTCAGTCTGTAGAATTCCCTGCCGACTAATATGAGCCTGATCCAATCTGAACTTGTATTCAGAAACACCTTGAAGACCTGGCTTTTTAGCCATGGCTAGAACTTTTGGTTATGCACCTCTCACGTCTGCCCATTATAGCGCCGGGACACCTCTGTTTGAGGTAGCTGTCTTGCTTTATAAATGTTGTTATTATTATTATTATTGTATGCTGGGGACTATTAAATATGGTGGATGGTCCTATTCCAGGAGAGTGGAGACAATACCCTCCATTGACCTCACCAGAGGATGGTTCATCTACCCTACTCTAAATTAGGCCTCAGGTGTGGTCTTGCATGCCACCATGCTGTTGTGACTTCAAAAAGAAAGATACCTACCTGCCTGTTTAGGAGCTTGACTGCACCTGTCAGTAGGCCAGGAGAAGGTACTGATTCCCAGGTTGTCAGCTTGATAGATGGAGCTTGCTCTGAAGTCAAGAGCCTGCCAGATTTCCAATATCAAGGAGTAAGCAAGAACATAATCTGGGTTTAAGAGCTACTCCAGCTATTTCATATATCAAGAAGGGATAGCTTTCCACATTGCTCTTTGGATGAGAAAATCAAGACTTATACCACTAAACCATGAACTGGGGGAAAGAGTCTATTTAAATACTTACATGAAAGATTCTCCTCCAGCTATCTGGGTACAAATATTATTTTCCTTGTGGCATTTATGACTCCAACTGAAACTTTGATATGTATGATGCTGCAAATGTGTATGAATGCATAAGTTCAGTAATGCCAGTATAATATGGCATGCAGTGGTGGCTGGTGACATTTTCAAGCACATTTGAAAAAGTAAGAAGGTTAATAAAGCAATTCTGAAATTGTAGTTATGACATCAATGAAGAAATTTCATATGATAATGATGTAGGTAGCTGCTTATTCAGTATAACCAGAGAACTTCATAACAGACTTTGAGATAACAATGCTGAGTACCTCACAGATTATCGAACTTATATACATTCCTTTACAAATGAAATCTACTGAGGAAATACAAGTTATTGTGATTTGTAGGACTGGACACAATGAGATAGCAAGGAATAAACATTAAAAGGCAGTGCGGAATCCTACTAGGCACTGTACGTCTAATTCAGGGGATGTACTGGAAGTGGCCAGTCGAGGTGCTGCATTGTGCTATTTAAATTCACTGGTTACTTTTATTTTATTATTTTGATTTTTACCAGTGACATTCCTTGGCGCTTTTTAAGTATGACAACTGATCCCAGCACTGTATCAGGCCCTGTTTTTGTACACTGGTTGTTTGCTCTTGGTGTTATATTGGGGGTACCATATTAAGCCTGGGGCTGCTACTGGCGCTGAATTGAGTGCTGTTTTAACACAGTAGTAGGTCTTTGCATTATATTGGGAGCTGATTTAATGCATTGCCTGCTCTTGGCGCTGTGCTGTGTACTGTTTTACGACTGCAGTTACTCTAGGTGCTACACAGAGCACTCTTTTGAGCCAATGGTTGTGATTTGTGCTGCGTGGGGTGCTGTATAATTCAGTGGCTGCTGTTGGCTCCTTCTCTAATACTGATTCAGCAGAAATACCTGATCAGGTGTCACGAAATCTACACCCAGATGTTAATTGCTTGTGAGCATAGTACGCCTCAGCCGCACTCTTCAGTGTAACAGTGCTCTAGTGTTGTGCAATTTTTAAATAATACATTTATATTTTGTTTACATGATTTTAAATGGTTTGCGGGCACACGTACAAAGAAAACATTTTGTAAGTTTGTATTTGCAATTAGGAACTCACATATTGCGCTGAACAACAGTGTCTCAGACACTGTTTGCGAATCCTAATGGGGTTGCAATTGACCTGTCTCATCGATTTTCATGAGGCAGGTCGCAAATTGTGACCCATTGGGAATTTCCTGTAATGGGAAGAACGGTGGGGTCAGCAGACCACCATGTCTGTGATTGCTTTTTAAATAAAGCATTTTTTTTAATTCATCCCATTTTCATTGAAGGAAAATGGGATGCATTAAAAAAAGAAATATGAAAAGATTCCTTTTCATTTTTTTAAGAGTAGGCAGAGGTCAGTGAGACCACTTCCAGTTCTTAAACAAGCATTGGCATAGCCAATAGGTCTCGCAATAGTTGCAATAGTTGGTGGTTAGAGGGGCTCCTACAGCTTTGGGCCTCAGTGTCACTACACCTGCTGCACCATCTAAATAAAGCCTCTTTCAACTGCAAGGTAACTGCAATTTGACTGCCCGTTTAGTTGTAAAATATAGCAACATTAGGTGTTTAGAGGAGTTCTGACAACTTTTTGGCCCAGAGCCATTGCATCTTCTGCACCATTCAAATATATATAAATAAAACAAATGTGGTTATTACCCTGTTTAACAGTACACCAATTATTAACCTGAGAAAGATGAAAGGTGGAGATGGCCCACCAGATTTTGAACTTGCTTTCTGAATGAGGAAGAGGGAGAAAGAGGAAGGGACATGCCATTGAAAGAGAGGGAGAGAAAAACTGGAGTATGCTTCAACAGAGAATTTTAGAATTTGCAAGAGTTAGTAATAATCAGCAGAGACAAAAGACACAGAAAATAACATTCTGAAGTATGAACTTGATCTTGACAATCACTCAACTTTTCATCAATCAGGATCCCTTTCAGGGCCTGTGACTACATGCTTGCTGAAAACATATTTTAATCAAGGATGCCCCGCATTTCTACACTCATGTGAAGAATCGCATTCTGTGCACAATGATTTAGCAGTCACTATAGGCGCAGCTGAGGAATCGCATAACTGGCGCTGTGTGATTGCAGTCTGCAACACACGGTGCTTAGCAGTCTACGCAGAACTTGTCTGTTTTTAACAGCGTATAGTCAATTGCAAAAGATTTGTTATTCTTCTGCGAAACGAGAAAGGGCTGCTGCGGAGCCGACACAAAGAATGCAAGCACAGCAGGCAAAGATGTCCCGATGATATTACATTGATGGATGTAGACAGGACTTTGGACTGCGCTGGCTTGTATTTTATTTTGTCCTTTGTCGTCCAAATTCATTCTTTTGAGACTAATAAAAGTGGCAGCCAAATGATGTGCTACCGCAACAGTGTAACCTACCTCTTTGACAACTTGGCCTTAAAGAAAAGCATCGCCGAGGCTTGGTAAAGGTTTGCACAACACGCAAAGACAAATAACATACCGCAACAGAGCTTGAAGTGGAGCAATTGAAAGAAACAAGCACAGCACAAAAGTGAAAGCGACTGCGAGACAGGCAAATGTAAATAAGTGCGGCCAGATGGCTCTGCGCGCCGCTGCTCGCTCCCACAAGGTGGATGTGTAGGAGTCAACATTTTGCTTGCTTTCTTTTCTGAATGACAAACCCAAAGGCCAATACAATTATTGAAAAAAAAAGCCACACGCACATGTTTCAGAAAAGTGCAGACCGATTCCAAGAGGTCATCTCCTAGAGCAGCACATGCACGCTGCGCTAGGCTCGACCTAAAAACTTTGGCGCTCACATTCACAAAGGTGAAGGGGTTCCTTGGAGACCACTACTTGTTTGCAAATGGGTTACCGCCTCCTTCACGGAGTCAGTAAAACATTAATGTTTTGCTATTGCATTCTGGTGACAAAACATTCAAATATGCCCCTGCGACTCGCAAGCGAGGGTGTTCTTGAATTGCTCGATTAAAATACGACACCCTTTACTTCTATGAAATCTGACATTTTATTTTACCGCCCATTGCATGTATAGATTTCCAGTCAGTGTCTGTCTAGCGTGCCCGTCTTTTCTTTTCATGAACGTTGGTTAAAAATCAAAAGTGCTGATAACATGATGCTGCACTTCTATTGCTGCAACGATTTTCTCATTTACAACTGTTTAGTGACAGTTAATAATCAAAGTTATAACAGATTTAAAGTTGTATATTTTGGAATTGCTTCCGGTCAGAGTAGCATTTTGGCATACTCAAAGATGGGCCAGAAACAATGTCTGTTTTCATTAAATATTTAAAGTCAAGTACTCATTTATATTTAAAGTTCATCTCATACATGCAACTTCTTCCCCTGCAACCCTTGTTTTTTATTTATAAATGCTGCCATTTCATGATGTCCGCAAGAGATTACAATGTAGTCCGTTCTCTATGTTGTAAAACTAAATATAACATATGGTGGACGGTCCTTTTAAGGGATGAAACTAGAAACCGGGACACAGATTGGCTACACTGCTGCATATAAATTAGTATAATAATATGACTTTTGCTGTACTGGACTCTCTTTTCTTAAAAAACATCATAGGTAACTCGTGATTAGTTTCGAATGTGACCCGGGCAAATGTAGACAGACACCACCGCCACGACATTCTCACCCTCACATTCATGAGAGAATCACCTGCTCTAGTGTTCCTCCAATAACCTTTACTTCTGATCCTTCTGATTCTTGCAAGTGATGAGTGGGTTTTCACGCTTGTGCGTGACGTGTGCCATCCCATCCTTGTTACAACAGGGCACATTACCTATCTGAGTTAGAACTAGTTGTCCTTTGGAACAGTTACGTTAAAATTGTTAAATATATAATAAATTATTCTAAATAGTTTACTCTCGTTTTTAGGAAAGTTTTAACAACAAAGATCAAATGAAATTGCATATGTGATCACACAATTGGGTGAAGATTAACACATTTTACATAAGCCATGCACGTTGTCACAGAAGGTATGTCATATAGGAGCTGACAATGGCATCAAGTGCATTATTTGTAGTGTGGACTAAGTGCATATTTATGCTCCACTGAAGGTAAAGATGTAGAGGCACATAAACTCCTGGTGCTGTTAGAACAATACGTTTGTGTGGTACATAATTTTCCTGGTATAATCATATGCTGGATATGAAACAAGCATTAAAAATGCAATAGGTCTCGCTTTTCATTAAGTTAAAGCCATTTGCTATGCTATACAATACCATTAGCAAAGTAAATGGCTTTAACTTAATCAAAGGCGAGACCTATTGCATTTTCAATGCTTGTTTTTCTAGCTAGCATTCTGACATACGATATTAGTGTTTCAACAAAATGTGGTTGTCATGAAGGTGGCACACTACATAGATACAGACCTAATGTGTTTACAGATAACTCGTGATGGTCTCCTGAAAATCTTGAATACATCTGGCCCTATGGCCGACCATTCGCTACACATGAAACATTAACAGCCTGATTCATGTAGGTAAATTGCACTCGCAAAGGGCCAGATTCTGAGAATCTGGCCCTTTGCGAGTGCGATTTTTGCATTTGGTATTCATGATACCAAATGCAAAAATCGCTATGTAAGAATTCGCATATTTGCGTGGAATGGCATTTAAGGAATCTCTAATAGAGATTCCTCAAATGCTATTCATGACACAAAACAAAATAGCGATTTTGGACTTTTGGGGCCGCTATTTACCGACAGGTCAGACCTGTCGGTAAATAGCAAAAACTCAGAAAAATGCTTTTAAAAGCATTTTTCAAAGTTGCATGTAGCACACACACATGTCCTTTGGACATGTGTGTGCGCAACACCTGTCCAAAAGTGCATTTTAGGGGTGCTACAGGGCGTCCTTTGGACACCCCTGGCACCCCTAAAATCGCTATCTCAGTTCCGAGTAGCAAATTGCTACTCGCAAATCCCCATTCATTCCTATGGGCCTCTTGGCCCATAGGAATGAATGGGGAGTATTTGCGAGTAGCAAATTGCTACTCGCAAATAAAGAACATGTAGGAATCGCTATTTAAGTAGCAATTCCTACATGAATGCCGTTTTGCGTGTCCTCAATAGCGAATCGCTATGATTCGCTATTAGGGACACGCAAAACGGCATGTACATGAATCAGGCTGCTACACCATTGGCACACACATTGCGTTCATGTTTTACGTGGATTAAACCAAAATGAGTCTTTATAATCTGGTTGACAGTTGCATGAAATTCTTTAATAAGAAATACAATCACATCATGTATCCCTAGACTGCCATAGCAGTGCTCCTGAAAAATGTTTGTTATTAGAGAGAAAATGGCTAAAGTATTCGCCAGCCCTGGAGCTTGTGATATGAACTGCAGCTGATTCTGTCTTCAGAAACTGTTGCAGTATTAGAGACTCACAAGGCTCAGTGGGTTTCTCAACCCGCCTGGAGGCCCAGCAGGGTAAAGGTCAGCCAGTATGCATTAAGCGTCACTGGTAACACCTTGGACCCCAGACACCGAAGCAGCTAAGCAAAGATGGCAAAATTACAGCCGCTGATCGTCCAGGCCGGAATGAGTGCGAGGCCTTTTGGAGTTGTACGGCCATGGGGGAGGAGGACTGCTGCCTTTTTAGACACAGCCCCAACGAGCCTTACTGCGAAGCACGCCCTTGTGAAGGAAGAAGGGAGGGCCATTGAGACCCAGTATAGGGGTACACCATGGTAGTGGGGAAGATCTATGGGCTGGTCGCCACCAGTGATTATAGTGAGGAAGCCGCACCCACATTCTCCACCTGACCCGTCACATACAAAGTGTTTACCAACCATAATCCAGGTTAAATCCTTATCCCTAACAACTGGACTGTGTACATCTTCACACTTATATAATGCAAACAATACCTTTTCTGCAACCTTTGCTCCATTACTGGCGTGATATGTTTGTTGTCCAACAGGATGATGTAAACAGAATTATCAGATCCAACTATTTCTGTTCCCTGTTCTCAAAACTCCTCAAAAGCAGAGGGTGGTTTTACTCAGCACCTCCAGGCATGCACTGAACTAGGCTTGTGAGTGAGACCACCAGGTCAGCCCCAGCCCCACCCCACGCGACTCCTGGACAATCTAGACGCTGCTCCCTTGCTTTTTAGGGCTCGGACTCCTCCCCACTGAAAGTGGGAGGAGTTTCGAGAACTAATGTTAAAGAAGAAAAAAGAAGTATCTCCTAGGGCTTTGGCCGAGACAAATTCCACACATTCCTTAGCGTGTTCTGTCATCTGGCCAGTGATTCGTCTTCGTTGTGTTGTCGTTTTAATAGGCTTAAAGTGATAGGGTAAATGTAGTTTTGTTCCGCCATTTTGGGCATATTTCGTTCGTGCTCGCGCAAAGAAGTACATTAATTATAATTAGGAGCTGTCAGGGTGCCTCCGTAAGTGAATCCAGATGGCCGGGCGCGTTCACCATTCAGCAGCGCTCAGCGCGCAGCTGCTGCATGCTGGAACGTCCCGGTCCTTCAAAGAAGAGGAGAGACGAAACACATCGCATTTCAATTACAGCTCTCGGTGGAAAAGGCAGCGTGGAATGTGTAAAAGGGAAGGGAGCTCGGTGGAGGCATGTGACACTTGAAGGGAGGAAGTAAGCTAGGCGGGCGGAGCCGGAGATCCAGGGTGCAGCCTCAGCAGGCTACCCTCCACCCCTGTCAGCTGAGGCAAGAGACAGCCCGAGATCCTCCCCGCCTCCCACGGCGTCCGACAGCCAGGAGAGCTCTCTGTCTGAACTCATGAGATTTCCGGTCAGCTGAGCGTGGGACGTGCCTCCCGAAGTGCCGGTAAGTGCGGCAGACTGGCGCCCCAAGAGCAGTGGCGTAACGGCATCTACTGGAGCCGCACCGGAGCTCCGTGCAGCGAGGGCTGCCTGGACAGAGAGCGGCGCTGCCAGCCTCTGCCCTGGGACCTGCGAGTCCAGCGGCGGCTCCGGGGCAGGAGGTTGGGAGCGGCTCTCTCCTGTGCGTGGCTTTCACCACTTTCTGCTCGTCGTTTCTTGTTAGCCTTCTTGTTCTCCCCTAAAAAACCCAAAACGTATCGTCTGAAAGCAGGGTGTTTATTATGTTAGGGCATTACGTACTGTTGCTGGCACAAGCGCAGTTTCAGTACTATGACGTGCACCTCGGATATTTCAGTGTCCTTGTATTTGTTTTTAGCTGTTTGGTTTGTTTTTTAATGTTTTGGTTTAATTACTTATAAAAGGGGCTTTCCGTCTTGTTCATGCCTACAGTTTGTTGTGCAGATTCACTCAAGTACGTAGTTGGCCGCCCTGCTTCTTCCGCACCTGGTGAGTCATTAGCAGTTTACTTTCATATTCTGTCACACACACTCGCCGACCATATGCTTCCTGCGAGAGCAGCATCGCCTCCCCGGTGTCCGGGAGTGCTTTCAAAGTACAGGCATGTTTACGCTTGAACTGGTTGCTGGAGTCCTGTAACAATCTGTGCTGGGGTTGACAGGCAGTGGCAGGCGCGGCGTGTGTATTCATTCTTCCAGTGACTGGTGATAACACCAGCACTTCTCAGGAAGGTTGGTCTAGCTTCGGAGGGATAGTACCAGCACGCCTTATGAAGCTTGCTCCACATTCTTGTTAGCCATCCTTCTGTTCAATTTTATTTATTCATTTATTTAATGCGATTTTCTATAGCGCGAACATTACTCGAAGGTGTCAGAGCGCCTTACCCTTACCCAGTTGCGATACATAAGGATTTAGGATTAAATGAGTTACATAAAAGATACAAACAGGGCAATGTAATACTTTTAATTGGAGCATATCGGGACTTCTTAGAAACAAGCAGGTTCTCTGGTTCATAGTACCGGCACTTCTATTTTTCCATTTCAAGCACTGTCGATGTTAAATGCACTGTATGACAAATCATGGGGTGATGCATAAATGTGTGTACCCCCTCCCTATACCCAAGAAACACACAGAAAACAACACACACAACAACACACCCCCAGCCATCAATGAATGCTTTCACCATGCACAAACACCAACAACCATCATCCATCTGTGCACGCTTTTACCAAGCACACACCTCCAGCCGGCAGTGCACTTTTCCACCAAGCAATCGCAGTATGGTACACTTTACTTTTAAACATATTCATATAAAGCACAGCATGCCACCATTGGTAAAATTACAATTCAACCAACATACTTCCACTACACACCACATGCACACACTCCATAACACATGGCAAAAAGACATTGGCATTTACAATGCCATTAGCTCAAACTCAAATAAATCCGAGCCCGATTGCATTTCTAATGCTTGTTATGTTAGAAAACAGCATCAGAGCAGCATGTGGATTGACACAGTCAGGCACTGCCAGTGCTCCAAAGGAGATTTGGGGGCTATGGCAACAATCCCCCGGGTTCCATCCATTGTGCGTGTAGGCAAGGGTTGAAGTGCGTATGTCGGATGGGCAGAGCAAGGCACCCGTCTAACCAGACATACCACTTCATCCCAAGGAGGCCCAGAAGCTGACCTGTCAATCAGCCCCATGTACACCAGCCTCAATCCCTTTAAAGGATATCTTTGCCCGGGTCATGCAGTGCACACTGTGGCTAAAAAAACAAAATGAAAACAGTCAGCTAACATGATTTAATATATGGCAAACGACAGGGACGATGCCCCCACACCCAAATAAAGAAACTGCAGCTGATAGCATGCTATTGCTTTTTACAGAGAAAGTGAACAGGAGCATGGGTCAGCTTCTCTGCACATCACACACAAGTACCAGCAAACTAGAAAAAGTGTTGTTGATGAGAAACAGGTTTGCAAAAATTGAGTGGGGCTTGACCGTTACTGTTAGACTGGTCAGCCTTGGTGTCGTATTCCTAAAAACCTTTGCCTTCACTCCTCCTGTGTTGCTGATTTGTATTTTGGCTTTAGTACTCTGTGCACTTTATCACTGCTAACCAGTGGAAAATGGCTTGAGCTCTTTCTTTAAACATTGTAAAATTGCCCCACACCTAATTAGCACATTTCATTTATGTTTATGACCCTATTAAACTGGTACCACATGTACTCAGGGTCTGTAACTAAAAAGCTACTAGTGGCCATGCAGCACTTATTATGTCACCCAATAAAGTAGACCTTTAAACCATGTCAGAGGCGTGGACTTGGCAAAATAAACCATTTGCCAGGCCTAAACGTTCCTTTTTATGGTCTGGCTTGACAGCACTGTCACTAGTACATGCTTTGATTGGGCGGAAGTTGTGTGCTTCCACAAAAAATGCTTGCCCTCCACACAGCTGTGATCATTTTGTTTATATATCCAGCTGCCTGAGCTTGAACTTTACGAGACACTTGGGATTGTAAAGATATTACCATGTCATTTTATGGTGATTTTTCTGGCAGCAGAACAGATGGGAGAAGGCTAGTCATTACTCTACATGGATTTTTAGGTCTGGTTTGACAGTGCAAGTGTCATTTGACATTTTATCCTAAACAAATATTATTCTGCTGTTGTTTGGTTTAACAAAATGCATATCCTTTCCCATTCAGAAAGTAGCATTTCATCTTACAGTACAAGATTCCCTTAAAGCCAGACCTATTGGCATCTAATGCATTTAAGTCACTCCTAAGGTTAAGGTAGGCACAAAAGGTTCATAAAACAGGGTGCATTGTATTTAACATGTAGGATGTGTGTTTGAGTTTTTCATGTCCTACCAGTGAAAAACACTGCTGCAAGACCCATCTCTCTCCCATCGACTAACACTTGGTTACCTTATTACATTCAATAAGTGATAACTTTGGATTGGGTTATTAAGCTACAATGGGGTAACCCAGTATCCCTCAGAACCTTGGCAATACTAAAGTATGTAAACAATGGTTCTGTTGGGTTCAAACAAATTACTTCCACAAATTACTGAATTAACTCAGCACTTCATTTCTTTTCAATTGGGACACTCAAAATAAGCCAAAAGCCCAAAAAATTAATTAAATCCAAACCATGTCAGGTATATCAAAGTATTTTATATAAATTATTCGCATTCATTAATACCCTATTTGCATTTGAAAAAATGCCATTACCCGCTTTTTCATAGAGCTGCAACTTGTGGGAATCAGACCCTTGACCTTATTCATTGACAAGTGATCCGGTCATTTCTTCTGCCTTGAGAGCACCCTCCTTGGGCACCCAGAGGTGAGTCCTGGAATGTTTTTCTTGCCTAACCAAACATTTTCATAATTACATAAATCCATACCTGACTTTAAATAAATCTTGTTCAAGAGGCTGCTCACTCGGCGTCACCGTTTCCCCGCCCCACAGTCCTGATAAAGACCAGCAGTGACCCATAAATAGGGCCTTACTAGGGTTGAAACATCGACAAAAACATTCGGATCATCTTTATGGCATTCTGTGGCATAGCTAACGGACGTGGCCCACAGTAGCAACTATACAACGAGAATTTGACTGACCAAAAATCCCCTTCCCCTCTCCCCACTGTATATGAAGTAACAAATGTACCACTGCACAATACATCACTGAGCACTTGAATCTCATTTTTTTCAAAAATTGATGCGCCATTTTTCAACAGTATATTAAAAAAAATTCAAATGCAAATATGGTATTAATGAATGCGTATAATTCATATAAAATACTTTGATATACCCGACATGGTTTGGATTTAATTAATTTTTTGGGCTTTTGGCTTGTTTTGATTGTCCCAATTGAAAAGAAATGAAGTGCTGAGTTTATTCAGTAATTTGTGGAAGTAATTTGTTTGAACCCGACAGAACCATTGTTTACAAACTTTGGATTAGGAGGAGATAGAGATATGCTGTTTAGCCTCAAATGAAGTGTAATTTTAAATACTCTTTAATGGGGAAGTTGGATTTTAAGTCACAATTTAGAAATTTGTTTTTTACTTATTCTAACAATGTGTGCCTTGCCAGTGTCCTGGGTCACATGAGTGTGACTGGGTCTGTTGTTGTGGCTTGTGTATTGCTGTCCAACAGTGATTTGATTATGGGATTTATATAGCACACAAATGCCCAAAGGCGTCTAGTCACTGTGCGGAGGGATGTACCAGGGATTCAGATGGAGATGGTGTAGCTTAGTTTGAGAATAGCCATGTCTTAAGCAACTTTCTGAATCCAATCAACGTTGGGCAGCTTTTAATATTTAGCAGGAGCGAGTGACAACGTTTCACTGTACCCAGGACAAAGCTTCTTCTTCCCCAGCGGGCTTTTTAAAATTTTGGTGTCTGGAGGAGTTTGTTATGTGCTGATCATAGATGTCTGGATGGAAGGTACCATGTAAGGTGTTTTTTCAAGAACGCTGGTCCATTTCCATACAATGCTTTGTACGCCAGAGATAAGGATTTCAACTCAATCCTTTTCTTCATGGGAAGCCAGTGGAGTTTTTTTAGACCTTCTGAGATGGACTGAGATTTGGGGATGTTCAGCAGTAATCTAGCGGCTGCGTCCTGCACCTGCTGCAATTTAAGCAGATGTTGTTTTTTAAGGCCTAAGTATAAGGCGTTTCCATAATCTAGTCTTGCCAGGGCCCGCACCATCACTAATGTTTTTACTGCTTCCGGAGGGATGAAAGTGCGTATTTTGCGGATGGATTTTAATGTTAGAAAGACCTGGGAGATGACCTTGTTGATCTGATATTGGAAGGTCTGTTTGTCATAAAAAATGATGCCCAAATTCCTCACTTTATGGACTGGGGTGGGGTGATCTCCCATACTGGGAGGCCTCCAGTTCTGTGACCAAAAGGAGGTATGATATCCTGATAGGAGAACCTCTGTTTTAGTCCCATTGAGTTTTAGTCAATTTGTGCTCATCCATTGATTTATGTGGGACATGCATTGACTAAAGCGGTCAGCTGTTTCCTCAGGCTGCTAGATAGGGACACCGCGATTTGGGTGTCGCTGCGTAGGAACTAAGTGTGAAGCCGAGCTGCCTGATGATATTGGCTAGAGGAGTCACCTATATGTTAAATAAAGTGGGGTTTAATGGGGAGCCCTGGGGAACCCCACAAGGCAGAGTGAACTGCTCTGAGCAGGAGTTGCTGATCTGAACATATTGATACCTGTTGATCAGATAAGATTTGATCAGGTTAAGGGCAGAGTTCCTGACTCCTACCACTTGGAGTCTTTTGATTAGAATATCATGATTTACGGTGTCAATGCCATCGATAGATCCTACACTATCAAGGCAGCCTTGGCACCGGTATCTAGTATTGCCCGTATCTCCTCTGCTGCCATGATCAGGGCAGTTTCTGTGCCATGCCCTTGTCGAAAACAATATTTGGAAGAATCCACAATGTCTGCCGACGAAATGAAGGTCGTAAGTTGGGTGTTGAGAATTTTTCCAGTACTTAGCTGGGAAGGGAATTCTCGCAATTGGTCTATAACTACTATTGTCGCTGGGATCTAGGTTAGGTTTTTTCAACAGAGGAAGAATTGAGACTGTCTTCCACGCATCTGGAAAGATACCTGATGTGATGATTAGTTTAAAAAGTGTACTAGGGGCGTGGCCACGATGGCGACCTGCTAGGACGTGTCCCGATCGGCTCCCCGGCCCTGAACCCCGATCTGCCCTGTCACAAGCCTGCAAACCCCCCCAAATCACTGGCGTTTTGCCCTGCCGCACTACACCCCTCAGCGGTGCCCACCCGGGAGACATCTGGCTGCTTAGACGACCGCCCGAGCCGAGCTCGGTTCGCTGCGGCTACACCGCCCGGGGTGAGGAGGAGCGGCGGCCGCGGGCCTGCACTGCCCGGCGCGGCTTCTGCGGCGGCTTCTAGGGGTCTGTCGCCGACAACACACAAGCGGGACACCACTGACGGCGACCCGCATCGGCGGCGACATCTACCCGATGAGCGGAGGGGGTGGCCGGCCCCGGGGTCGCCTTGGGGGGGCCTGTACCTGGCGAGTGGGGGGGCGGTCGGCCACCCGTGCACCTGCCCATTTACTGCACCTATAGCCAACAGACGAGGAGAGGCACAACAAGAGTGAAGGCGCCCAGCTGCAACGCGACAGGCCGAACGGCCGATCGCCTCCGGGGACGCCACAGGGGAGAAACGAGTGAATACCCTGACGTGTGGGATCCCTTCAAGAGCTGTCTACCCTACAGGCCCAGTTACATCGCGGCTGAGCCCCCTAGTCATGTGAGCGCCCCCCTGCTGCACGACACCGGACCGCTGGCCCCAGTCAACCCTGTCCCCCAGAGACAGTGGGAGTGTGGTGCAATGGCTAACGCGAATCGCAGAGGCCGTACGATCACTGATATGTTAGCGAAAACTGCACCAATGGGGGAGACGACCCAGGCGCCTCCATCTCCACCTACATCGGCTGCCACCCCGGGGCGAGATGGTGGAGAGGCCCCCATCACAAAAGCTTTCCTGGAAACACTCTTCAACACCTTGCGAGATGACTTCTAGGCCCTGAAACAGGACCTAGCCGGTGAACAGCGTGAACTCCGCCGTGATGTGGACGGCTTGGGGGAAAGGGTGGCCACGATGGAAGAGGCAGACCACGCCCGCTGCGAAGAGTTGGTGTCCCTGCAGCAAGAGGTCCTCCGCCTCCGGGTAAGGAACAGAGTTTACGAGAATCTTCAGGGCTGACGGTTTTTTAGCAGATGCAGTGCATTGACTTAGGAATACGGCATATAGCTTACTATTGGTGTAATATGTCATGAATCTTTTCTTAAATGGGTACTGTGGGCCTTTTCAGAGATCTATATTTTTGCCACGATATGGGCAGCACTAAGAGAATGACATTTCACTTCCGGGTTTCGTGCGTTCTAGTCCTTCGGCTAGGGGCGTGGTTTCTTACAGCCGGGAGGAAGCTGGGGTTTCCGATCACGTGTCACAACATACAGTTGGACGCGAACCGGGACCCCAGGACGGGACGGATTTATCGCCATGAACGCGTGAGTAGAACCGGGCATTTAGCACGCGTCTTTTTATCTAACTCAGGACGTGTGGTTTTGACATTTGTACTCGTAATTTTGCCGCCGGCAGGTATATAGATGCTGGAAGATTTTAACTTCAGCAGAGCGCGAGGTTCCCTGACACGCGCATGATTCTGACTTGAATCCTGCAAGGTAAAATTTCTTTCCATGCACATATGGAGTGATGGTTAGCTGTTACGGTGGTAAACGTTCAATGGGTTTAGAATGGTCATACTTTTGAATCAAGAAGCCAAGCACTAAAGGGCTAGCAGACTTCATGTGGATTTTTTATTTCTATCTGTTACAGAGCGCCTATGTACTCGTAGACGCAGCCTCAATTACCATACAGGGACTATTTTTCCTTTCGTAACTAATTGTCAGGAGAATAAATCTTATACATTAAGGTATGATTTCCATTTTACAACATGATGAAACTGCGGTTTTTGTCACGGGGGACCGGGGCTTGAACTGACCATCTCTGATGTGGGCTGACCTGGGGCTTTGTGTTTTTTGTATTCTTGTCCTGGTCTGTGATACAGAGTGAGAATTTGGGATTTTGATTATCTGTCCTCAACTACGGACAGCAACGGGCCGCGCCGGGTTGGAATTAACACCGGATGAGCGGTGAGTCATCTTTTGACTATTTTCCACACGTCCTGTACCGATCATAGAGAGAGTCTTTTTTAGCAAGACTCTTGAGTCTTTATCATTATTCTCAACTCCCCTTTGTTTCTTCTTTCTTCTTCTTTTTTACCTTATATCTTTTTCTACAGACTCTAACCGTTTTACGGCATATACGCAAGGTATGTTAGAATCTGATGCTCTCATTTTAGAGGAGCGCTTTTAAAATGAAATCACTATATATGTTGGAATTGGGGCACGCTTTGCGTTGCATGATGCACGGGTGTTTCCGGGGGAATTGATATGGCTACAAATGGTTGTTTTTGATGGGATGCTTAGTGTGGCAGACAAAGCGCTCATACTTGGAGATGTAGGACCAGATGGAACTACATGTTGTGTTTCTACCATCCTTTTGGTTAACGTGTCCTTTTGGTTAACGTGTCATCATATGGAATACACTTATTGGGCAATACATATATATGTTTATATGCACTTGATATTTGAGTTGGATGCTGTGTATGTTAAGTACAAATATTTTGGATTAAGCAAATTTTCCATTGTATGTATTTTGTATCTTTTTACAGCCCTGAAGATTCGCGTAAACTCTGTTCCTTACGCGATGAAACACGTGTCGGCTGGCTGTGGGAACGATTAAAATTTGAGAAATGTTCAATATTCAAGGAATCTACGAATATTGTTGTCTTTGTTACCTTATTTATCTACTGTTCATGTGCCAATACTAATGTGAGGGATTTGGATTATGTGTGCATAGGCGATTTCTGTGATTGACTGTCTGTGTATCTAGTTTTGGATACACTTTTGAGCGGTTGTAGGGTTTTCCCGCTCGCCTTTTGCACCATTCAGACATTTGAAGTTACACACACTTCTGCATACACTAGAGGCAGAGCGCCTGGTATTTCTCTGAGTACTAATTAACCCTTCCAGTGGAGTCCCCTCCGCCTCCGGGACCAGCAAGTGGACCTCCAGGCGCATGCGGAAGATCTTGAAAACCGCTCCCGACGGAACAACATACCAGTCCGGGGAGTGCCACTAAACGTGGAGGGAAATAGCGTTACCAGTAACCTACAGGACTTGTTCAGGGAGAGTCTTGGTGAGTCTGCTGACTTCGACATCCGCATAGACCGAGCGCATAGAGTTGGCCTGGCACGACGCGCTCCTGCCCCCCCTCTGGATATCCTAGACTATCTCCCTGATTTCCCCCTGAAAGAAAGGATTCTGAGAGAAGCCCATCAGAATCAACCTCTCTGCTTCCGAGACAGCCCAGTGGCGTTATTCCAAGATCTCTCAGCGATTACACTTCAGAAACAAAGGGCTTTCCGAGTGGCCACAACATTTCTACTAGACAAAGGGGTGCCCTACTCCTGGGTTCACTCGTTTCAGCTGATTTTCTAATGGAAGGGGGCCCTCCACCAACTCTGTTCGCTCCGAGACACATGTGCCCTGCTGGGACTTGACTTGCCAGAGGATGAGCAGGCAGAAGACGCCTCCCCGCGACCCACAAGAGATGGACCACCACAGAACTCTCGAGACAGATGGCAACAAGTGAGGAGACGACGCTCACCTAAAACGACCTTGAAGCCGGACCCGACGACCATGGCCATGGAACACGTGGCGGCCATCCAAGAGGTGGTCAAGGACACGATGGCTCCACCCTGAAGTAACATTTACTGGGGATTTGCTTCCATCGACTTGCATTTTTGAGGGCTGGGGGCCTCAGGGGTTGCCACTGCCATAAACTCCTCCATCTTGGAACTCTACGGGCCTGAATTGAGTTCAGATAGGCCCGGGACTATGGTTCATGTTTGGGGATCACTAGTTGGGGTTGGGGAGGGAGAGGGAGGGGCGGGAGGGCAGGGGGTTGCCAGGGGGGGACGGGAGTTTGGGGGAGGGACGGGGGTGGTGGGAGAAACTGCGGGAGGGAACCAGTGTGCCAAGGGGGGTTCCACGGGATCGATTCATTGCCTTTCACTTACATCTGGTAATATGGTGTTGTCACCTTCGTTTGATTTGTTTACTCCAGGAGACCCATCTATTGGCGAAGGATTGGCATAGGATGCGCTCCCGCGCCTTCCCCAGCTGTTCTTCTCCTCTCTCCCGGTGAAAACGGCAGGGGTAGCCATTCTGGTGTCCAGGCGCTTTCAGGGGCGGGTGGGGGATAAAATGGGGGAGACCAAAGGCAGGCTCCTCCCTTATAGCTTCTCGATCGGTGGTCAGCACCTGACAATTGGTTCCCTATACAATCCGAACACTGGGCAGGAAACCTTTCTGAAGAGCGCCATTTCAGAAACACTCCAATCCCCTAACTCACTTCTACTGTTAGGGGGGACCTCAATCTGGGGATGGACACTAACCTGGATAGGTCTGGGCATAGGTACGGTGACACAGGCACTCTATCCACTGCAGGCAAGGCTTGGTTACATGAACGGGGTCTGGTATACTTCTGGAGAACAAACACCCTAGGGCGTCCCAATTCACCTTTTACTCACAGGTGCACCACACCTATGCCAGGCTCGACCACTTCCTTGGATCCTCTGACTTAGTCACTAGTCTTAAAGACATTTACATTGTACCAGCGGCTCTCTCTGACCATAGCGCAGTTGAGCTACTGCTCATGATCCCCAAACCTAGTCGTCCCCCTGGAAAGTGGCGGCTGCGTGAAACCCTCCTGCAGCGCCCAGAGGTCGCTAAGCAACTCCATCAGTGCATTACTGAGTATTTAGCCATCAATGACACGCCCAAGACACCGGCATCGGCCCTATGGGGAACCCTGAAATCGGTGGCCCGAGGCGAGCTCATTGCGATCGCAGCAGCAGAAGCTAAGGCCCGCAAGGCGAAGCGAGAGGACCTCACTGCTCAGGTTTCTGAACTTGAGAGGGTTCACAGCCGTACTGTGGCCCCACGGGTGTGGAAACAATTGAAAGTGGTCAGTTCCCAATTGGCCAACCTAGACACGGATAGAGCGGAATTTGCCGCTCTTCGCCTCCGCCACACTTACTATGTCGGAGGGATCAAGACCTGGTCGCTTACTTGCTAGTGCGCTGAAAGCTAAGGCCCAGCGCTCAAAAATCTCAGGCCTCAAAGATGGGAATGGCGTTGATATCAAGGGCGAGGCACAGGTCGCAGAGGCATTTCGGGACTTCTCTGCCTCTCTATACCGGGCCGACACTGTCTCGGGCACGGACATCGACACATACTTGCAGACTGCCGGGATCACTGCGCTTTCCTTAGCAAACGCGAACGCCCTAGAGGCCCCCATCCATTTGGAGGAGGTGACGGTGGCTATATCTCGCCTCCGCCCCCTCAAATCCCCCAGACCAGACGGCTTCTCAGCCGGTTTTTATAAAACCTTCAGTCAGCTGCTAGTTCCTATCCTCACCCGGCTCTTCAACTCCTTCAGCGGCCCTGGCACCATACCCCCGGATATGCTAGAAGCCGAAATCGTGGTCTTACCTAGACCTGGCAAGGAACCGACACACTGCTCGGCGTTCCGCCCCATCTCCCTCCTCAACCTGGACAAGAAGCTTTTTACAGGCATCCTGGCTGCACGCCTCGGTCCATACTTGCCTGGGATTCTGGAGCCCGACCAATCGGGTTTTGCCCCGAACCGCCAATGCAGTGATAACACTAAACGGATACTCCACCTAGTCGACAAGGCCCACTTCCAACAATCAAACTCGGATCTGCTGGCTATCGACGCTGAAAAAGCGTTTTACCGGGTTGACTGGACCTTTCTGCAGCGGGTCCTTACGCGCTTTCAGCTAGGGGACCGCTTTCAATCCTGGATAGCGAGCTGCTATCATCATCCGCTGGCTAGGGTCCGCCTGGGTGGCCTACGCTTGAGCCCCTTTGAGATTCAACGCGGTACGAGGCAAGGATGCCCACCCTCGCCCCTCTTATTCGCTCTATATGTAGAGCCGCTGGCGCAAAAGATCCACGACAACCCCAACATCGATGGCATTACCTTCGGCGGGGAACCACACACGATAGGCCTCTACGCCAATGACATCATAGCTGCTCTTGACTGTCCGGAACACTCGATCCCTGCCTTTATGGGGGAAATAGAGTCCTTCGGGGTCATTTCCGGCTTCAAAATCAATAAGGGAAAATCCCTGATACTACCCCTGGGTAGAAATGCCCACTCCCTCGTGGGTGCGCCGGCGTATGGCGGAGGATTACGGACGGCTACACAGCTCCCGTACTTGGGTATTACCCTCACTTCCTCCACAGATTCGATGGTTGCCCTCAACTATGCAACTCTCACATCCCAGGTTCGAGACGACTTTGCACGGTGGTCCAAACAGCCTCTTTCCCTGCTTGGGCGCACGGCGGCAGTGAAGATGTCGACCCTGCCTAAGATTTTGTATATCTTTCAAACCATTCCTGTACTACCCCTGGCTGGCACTATCGCAAGCCTACAGACTGCCCTCCACCACTTCATCTGGGAGGGGAAGCGCCGCGATTGCATAAACAGCTAGCATATCGGAACATAGATGAGGGGGGTCTTGGGATCCCCAACCTCCAGCAATACTTCCAGGCCACCCAACTCCGCTATTTGGTAGAGTGGTATAGGCCGGAATCTGAAAAGCGGTGGTTGTTTTAAGATAGAGCGATGGCTTAGACGTCCCTCTGGAAGGTTCCTTTCCTCATTCGGCACCACAGACCACGGTACCTTCAGAGGTCACCTATCACCCGCACCGTCATGAAGGTTTGGGACTCGGTTGCCGTTAAGAGAGGTCTGACGGCCTTCCCCTCCCCGCTCACTCCCCTCCTGGACAACCCGGAGTTCCCTCCAGGCACGGACCCCCATGCCTTCTCACAGTGGCGGGGCACGGACTGCCGGTCCGCCGGTCACCTTTTCGATCTGCAGGGCTTCATCCCCTTCTCTGACGTAGCGCAGGGATATGGTGTGGTCTCACCCCACCTCTTCCAATACTTTCAGATCCGGCACTGGCTCACGCATCCGGATTGCGCTCCTCTAGTTGGCAGACACATGACAGAATTCGAGAAATGGCTGGTTACAAAAGACTCGGACAGACGTCTCATATCGGAACTTTACAAAATGCTCACGCCCCCCACTGCACCAGGCTGCATGGCGGGACAGAGGCGCTGGGAAGCGGAGCTCGAGAGGACCCTTACAAAACGGGAATGGAGCTACATATACTACAGGGCTTCCCACACCCCACACAACACCGCAGGCAGGGAAACGGCGGTGAAACTGGCCCTCTACTAGCACCTCACTCCTGTTCGACTCCACAAGGGGAACCCAACTTGAAGCGCGCTTTGTTGGAGAGGCTGCGGGGAACAGGGTACCCTGACCCATCTCCTCTGGGAATGTCGAGAAGTTAGGGATTACTGGAAAGCGGTCCTAGACGACATAGACAGTACATTTGACACTGAAATCCCGAGATTCCCAGCATACACCATCCTAGGCCTTCCCAATGCACTTACCTTCCCCCTGAAATCAATCTGAGGACGCCAGATGGGAATCGCTATGCAAGCTGCATCACAGCACATTCTGTCGCTCTGGGAAACTACCACTACACCCACTCACACGGGATGGTTGCATAAAATCTGGTTCACACAGGTTATGGAATGCATTCAGGCTACACTAACACAGTCCGCAGCCACGTTCCGAAAGGTTTGGCTGCCACTATTGTCCCTCCTCTGCACTGAATTCAACGAAATCACATGCCCTAGATATCTCCGCTTACTACGCCTCACAGAGACTCCACAGGATCCCACATGATCTCATGAAAGGGAGCATTGGACGGCATTTGAACACCCTGGTGATTGTCTTATTGGTTTGGCACACTGGTTGGGGCGGGTGGGGGTTGGGGGAGGGCGAGGATCTTTGGGTTTTATTTTGGAAGTTTTGTTTTCTTACCAGGCTTAACACGTGTGTGGTTTACATCGCATCTACGAATCGGCACACATATCTTGCTCACAGTTTGAATTATGGAGAAGACATGTCTGTCTCAACAGATGTCTATGTGTGATATCCTTTCCTTGCAGCACACTGCCTGTCTTTCTTCTTGAAATTAATAAAACAAATTTGAATTTAAAAAGTGTTTTTCTCCTGATTGAACCCAATTAGTAAAACTATCTGTTGCCAAGTTTGCATCTGAATTTAGATCAGGTTTAGAGGCTGCTAGAGTAGATTGTATCTGCTGGGGGCCTATGATCCTCCAGTTGCGTACTTTGATTATCTTATATGGAATATGCTGGCTCGGCAAATGATGTGTTTTGGTTACTGTGAATAGGATAGCCCTGTGGTCTGTCCAAGGAATTGGGAGGCCCTCTTGTACTATTAGATGGGGATTGGATGTAAATATTCCATCCAGAGTGTGCTCAGATTCGTGGGTAGCGTGCATGACCTTCTGTTCCAACGCGGAGTTGGACATCCACTCTATAAATGATGCTGTGTTATGATCTTCTGGATTTTCCAGGTGGTAGTTAAAATCACCTAGTACGCAGTAGTCTTCTGAGCCCAAACTTGATTCTATTACTAGACTGATAAGTTCCTCAAATTTGCTTTTTGCGCCGGGGGGTGGGGGGGGGGACGGGGGTCGGTCTGTACAGCAAAGTGCCATTAAAAGTGTAATTAGGACTTAAGGTGATTCTAAATAAAATTAGTTCACAATCAGCGCTGCTACCTACCGGGGACCCTTTTATGGTTAACGAGTTATTGACTATAATCGCTATGTCTTCTCCCCGTTTGTCAGATTTGTCATTTTTAATGATTGTAAATCCTTGAGGTATAGCTAGGGACAGGTCAAGATCCATGGTACTATTTGACCAGGTTTCAGTGACAAAGGCCGTTTCTACTTTGTAAGCTGGTTCCTTAGATAGGTCGTGAGGTAATTCGATTGAGATTCAGAAGACTGGCTGTCGAATGAATAAATGTTTCCCCTGAATCTGATGGCTGACAAACAGGGGTTATGGCGTGGTGTGACGCCCCGGCCAGGGCGACTGACGCTGGACACTGGGGATCATGGTTCGATCCCCAGCTCCAGCGGCAGGGGTCTGCCAAGCATCATGCAACTCTGGGCAATAGCTCGCTTAATATTCCCCGTGCTAAGATACCGCTTCGGGGGTGATTCGTGCACTATACAAGTACTGGATTAACACTTTTTGTTATGGCCTGGGGGCAGACGGGCTTGCCGCTGCTGCATCCTGTTTATGTAGATGCGGCGGTGAATTGGCATGCAGGCGAGTGACTGTCCCCTTTGGCCCAGAAGTAGGCAGAAGTCTTTCCAGTTCAACCCAGCCCTCCACAACAAACGGCACATGCCGCGCTGGAATGGGGCTTAGGTCCTGGTGCAAGTTGGTAAGTGAAATTCACACTTACATGAGTTCATAAGACTTAAAAGGGAGATTTCTAACTAATGCTGTATATTTTAAAAAAGAACCTGAGGAGTGTGTCCGGGTATCGATGGGTGCTAAACTGCTAGTGCAAAATAGATTAGTAAAGCTTCAAGAGTTCAAAGCATCAAGGTTAAAACATTAAAACATTAAAAAGCAGCGTTCGCCTACCGCTGTTAATTGACAGTGACACAAAAGGGAAATAGGTGTGGACTGGATGGGCCATCATGACAGGATGGTTGGTGCAAAGCTGTTCCCTGCCTCACTTACACTTCAAAAGGCTTGCCTCCAGCATACACAAATCAACCTGACACTAGCCTTTTGTCACCCTAGATGTCTTGGAGCTTTGATAGGGGAAGGGGAAAGCTTTCCAGAATCAGATGTGGTGGTAGTAAAAGGAATACCACCACTTCAAGGGCTGGCATCAGATGTTACTATTGGACTTTCTGAGTGACTAATCAGAACACTACTGGCCCTGTTGGCATTACAGAAAAGGGACTGCCTTGCTCCCCAGGGGACTGATCTGCTGATACCAGAGAACTTCCCTGCTGCTTGAGGCCTGCCTTGCATTCTGAGATGGATGACTGGACCTGTATTTTTATAGAGCAAGCAGCTGGGTTCTAAAGGACAGCACTACCAGAACTGGTCACAGTATTATTAGTCTATATTGCCCACCTCAAATGATCTGCTGCCAGTAGATCATAAAATAAATGTAACACTTTGTGGATGAGAGGCAACATAAAAAGGACAAATCAAATGTACATATTTAGACTGACGAAGTTGGTCTTGTGTTGTTATCCTTCTTTTATTGTCAGATGTATTTATGGTATGCACAGGAATGAGATCAGCCAATGCATTTCGCCCAGAGAAAGGGCTTCTTCACGGCAAATACTGTAGATAAGAAAAATAATTCTTTGAAGGTTTTCCAAGATATGCGTAGATAGTAGAATCTGGTCCAAAAGTAAGAATATCCTGTGTTGGGGAGAAAGTCTTGAGGAAATAAAAAAGTCCTGCGAATCGCGGTGTGAGGGTCTTTGGATAGGAGCCGTGTCCGTTATACGGCGGTCTGCTTTCTTCATCCCAGGCTAACCTGAGTGACTCCAAGGGTCAGATAACTGACCATTTGTTCTTGCAACTAGACCTTCCCTTCATGAGCCCTGGTAGCCTATGTAGAATAAATCCCTGATCCCCAAGAGCTGCCAACACCAGGTCCTAGACCCTTGGGTGGCATCAGAGTGCACTCCTCTTCAAGAAAAGGAGAAATCCTGAAGTTTCCCTTCGCAACCACAAATGGGCTTTTTCTTGCCATGACAGCTCACTGTTGAATGGGACCTATGTGCAATTCTAGGTTGATCGTGTTAAAGTGGAGGTTGGATACTCTAAGTAGTGATCCCAGTCAAAATTTGAACCTTTAGGCTCAGTTCCTGAATTGGATGTCCAAATCATACAGGAATTAAAAGTCCAAGGCTGAGGACAAGGAAGAGTCCCTCATGTCAGATCCCGCTGAATCCATTAATTTGGTGCCATTTCAGGCCGAACATGAACGAGTGGAGGCCAATACATCAAGAGGTCATCCCAAAGTTTGACCTTCAGACTTGGTCTCTGAAAAAATGGAAAGTAAAATCTTAAATCAAGGAAAAGGACAAGACTATGGCCGGTGAGGGGCACTCAAGTAGGATACTTCCACCATGAGTCCACGCCACAGCCATTCATTTTGGTGCCTGTGAGAAAGACAAACCTAGGTTCATGGCCACAGAGTATGATTTGCTGGCCAAACTGATTTGCATTCTCACACCAGTCTAAGGGTTAACCTTTAGAATGAGTCACTTTTTTGGAAATTAAAATCCTCATCAAAGCAAGGTTGGAAGCAGGGCTCTGTGTGAATAGACACTCTTACCATGAAGTCCCACTATACATGGTTTGAACACAGCAAAAACTAAAATTAGGGTTAACCTGTTGTTTTTGCCCACCTAAAATGCAACTCTCATGGGCAGGTCTCAGCATCTTGTTTCAGTCTCAGGATAGATAAAAATGACAAAGTTCCACTATTCTCTAATTTCTGGGGAAAATCCTTCTGGGCAGTGCAGTACCCCCTGCTTCTCCAGGCTGGCTGGTAGGTACTCGGCCTCTCTCCACCCAGGGCTCCTGCAATGTCAATTCTTCTATTGTCAGCTGAGCCCTCCTGTAGTTAGAAGTCGTTTTTTGGGGGGTCCCTGAAGCAGGCAAACAGGAGGCCAACCACTTTTTTTTAGTCCCTGAAGCAGGCAAACAGGAGGCCAACCACTTGACTCCTGGACAGCAGTTCGAGTCCATGGGTGACAGGAGGAGACTATAATTTTTGAGTCGTATGATAGTCATTTTCTTCCAGCAGGAGTGAGGAGCCTTCTTCCAGATGGACATTATTCTTCGGGTAGAGTCTCCCAAGGTCAGGAATGTTCTGAGGAAGTTATAGTTGATGTGCCAGATTTAATACTGTGCGCAAGTATGTGATTGGAGAAACTCTGCCACAAAGTCTCTTTTCTTGCAGTCCCCTCCTCCCTTTGCTGACCTTACTCTTTGTCTTACTGTAATGTTACCCAGAATGCCCAGTTTTAATATGGCATAGCCATGCTCCTGCCAGGAGCCTGCTCCTGCCTGGAGCCTAGCTGTCAAGGAAAGCTCTGGGAATGAATAGCAGAAGTTATGCCTGGTACCTTCAAGTTAAAAGAAGATGTCCTAAGGTTGTCCTTTGTTCTGCCTTCTGTTCTAGTTCACTTCCTACTAATTCATGCTAAATGGAAGGTAGTTAGCACAACTCTCTCCTTTCTGAATTCTGAGGAAGGCCGTTGTCTTTTGAGCCAGGATCATTAACTCTACCTACAAAGATGTATATTCCAGCTCTGGAGTTGTGCTGATTGGCACGCCTGGCATTAAACCAACTATGGCTCAGGCAGCCCACAGTACATTTTTCTAAAGCTACTTTTCCCCTCAAGGTACCAAAACTCAGATTTTGAAATTCAAATAGGAAATATCTCTGAATGGCTTTGCTACCATTTTCCCAAATGGAGATATAGAAATAAATATTTAGTCACACCCACTTAAGCCTGCCCTATGGAAAATGTAGGTGAACCTACATAGTGAAAAATTATTATATGTATATTTACAGAAGAAAACAACAGCCAGCCAAAGCAAAAATCTAGAAACTAAAGGATATACTCAGAAAGAAATGAAATAACAAACATAGAAATGACTCAAACAGATAACTCACCCAAAAAATACAAATATTTCTCCAATACAACTTTGCAGCTTCCGCCTTTCTCAGATAGTAAAATATGGATTGCTCAGTGCCTGTACATCTGTCACTGCTGTATTTTTCAAAAAGCATCATGAGTAACAATATAATTTGGAAAGTGGAATAAATGCAGTCCTAGGGTATATTGAGATATGCAGTGATCAGGTGGTATTGTTAGTGATATAAATAGGTTTTACTGCTTGAAAAACCCACCTTTCCTTGCTGTCTGGCTGCAGTGCTTTTATACTGCTGCTCAGAAAGAGCACAGTGGTGTTCCTTGCAGCCATATAGTTTCGTCATCTATGTGGATGCTATAGATATAGAGCACACATATGGTATTTAACCCCCATGCCATTGGTGCTTTTTTGTGCCATCTAGAATGGTCTTGAAAGAAATTTAACTAGACCTATTGTATGAAAACAGTTTTACCAATAATGTTTTTGTGCCAGACAGATTCATCACAGCACTGAAAAGCAGTGTGTCACAGTGAACAGAATTCCACCAGAGGACAAATTAGTGCCCAGAAAAAGGAGACAAAATGTGGGGTAACCAAGCAGAAGGTGAATTTACTACAGGGTGTTTGAAGTTGTTGCTAACCCAGGAACTACTGGTGTGCCCTTGAGGGCTTGTTTTGATTCTAGCACCCATCTACACTCAATTAAAAAACTGAAATGAGTCTGTAATATTTTGGATATCTGTTGCCCTAGTTTTATGTGCGTTCCTTAACCTTGTTCACCCTTGTGTTCTTGTTTTCTGCTCCAAAGCGATCTGAACCATCTTTCTGGCCATCACTGTTCCTGAGACATTGCCAGATTGAGTTATGTCTAACCCTAAACTGACAAGATCACTGTTGGAACAGGTGTCACCAGTGATCACAGGAGGTGCTCACAATTATGTGAACGACCCTGCTACCAGAAAATCTTGAGCATGATTGGTAGACTGCAAAAAAAATAGGCCTCTATATTTTAAAGCCCCCTCGGGACACTGTAGTCGGAGCTAGCCTCCTATTATCTGTCCACATCAATAAGCATAGTAACTAAGTTGATCCTAAACTGACCATTGGACTCTAATTCACTGGAAATTGACTGGTCAGTGGGTCAATAGAACATCAACAACTGGGAGCTCTGTGGCCACCTAAAGACCTTTTGTTGAGTGGGATCCTATTTGTTTGAGTGGTGAGTTGTGTGACCTTGCATTTCTGGGTGTCACCTTTCATTCGGAAAAAGACCTATATTTACATTTCAACCCTTCTTTGTAGCAGAGTAGCGCCCCTATAACAGAATCGGCTAGAGTTCTACCATTTGTGTCCCTTGTGCATGTTTTAGACCGCTGAGCAAGAGTTTAACCTCTGCTCGTATTCAGACTCCAGAACGATCCTAGAGATCTCAGGTTTCACCACCCCAAGCTTTATAAAATATAAAATGCTGTTACATGTTTTTATTGTAGAGCTTAGTTTTAAAAGCTCTGTTTTATTTTCCTATTAATAAAGTTATATTCTTTATATAAAACCAAGCATTTATTGTACACTGAAGCTGTTGAATGTTTTTTACCGTGTCATATTCTGAGTTTCTAACCCTCTATATCTTCTAGAATAACGATTGAATGTTTTCTCTCACTATCCTAAGAGAGTCATCTGTCTAAGGGGAGTAACATGGCTACTCACTTTCGAGAGCACTAGTATTGTAACCCTGGTACACCAGTGGTCCATAACAGTACTACAAAGGATAATGCACAATTACTACTGATTGACTCTATATAACATGTAAACCGAAGTACACTGGGCCTAATTCTGTATGTTTTCCCTTGTCTTGAGGAAAACAATAACCCCACATCCACAGACATTTACTACTTGAAGTAAATGGTAAATGGTCGGGGGCTCTATATTTGCCTGTGAGGAGAAAGGGGCAGGGGACTGCAGGGTTGCAGGTGCCTTTTTACTTCAGTTGGGGGTACTTTGCTGGGCAACTGGTAATGGGGCTGTATGAGTAATTAACACTGGAATGTGAACTGTGTGATGGGCAGGAGGCTGCATCAGTACCTGGGGAGAATAAGGAGAGCCGCCCATGAAGAGGACAATTGTGATCATGTGTTTAATAATCAAAACAGAGTGAAAACCTGAAGGAAATGCTTATGGTGAGTTCACTTTGAAAAGGCTTGTTTTGCTATTTTTGGGCCAAGCTGACAAACATTAGAAATACCAATTTTCTAGTTGCGATTCTCTCTGAATAACAATTAGGAAATAGATATTCCTATTGTATGAAACTGTTTTGAGTTTCACTAGCGATTCCCAGTGGTTCGCAAATACACCTAACTCATACATTTTAATGAGGTAGGTCGCAATTTGCAACCCATTAAGAATTGCAGCCATCACAGTGATGGTGGCCTGCTGAGGTCAGCAGGCCATGTCTGTTATTGCTTTTTAATAAAGCAATATTTTTGATTAAGAGCAGCCTGATTCATTTAAAAAGAAAAAAAAGAAACATTGTAGTTTCATTTTTAAACGTTCTCAAAAGTGAAGGGGTCCCCCTTCCCCTTTGCAAATGGGTTACCACCAGTTTCAAATTGGTGGTAAAGTATTACTGTTTTGTGACTGGAATTTGGTCACAAAAGATTAATACATACCATTGTGATTCCTCATTTGAGATAGGATGCCCCTTTCAAATACCAAATCGGTATTTGGTAGCAAACACAAATTGTGATTGGGTAACAAGTTTTACAGAATCGTAATTTGCCTACAGTGTAAAAAGCTTTTTTCAGGACACAAACAGCCTGATTCTTTAAATCGGGGCCGTTTCCGGCTGCAAAAAAGCTTTGTACATCTGTCCCTCTGTCTTTAAAGTGAAGAGGATTAGTACACAATTTCATAACTGTTTCTGACGATTAAAAAAAAAATCATAACACATTTGATAGGAACCATGCAGGTTTTCAGGTATATATTTTAGCATTTATCAAGTCTCTAGTTACAAATTACAAGGTCAACTCAGTTTATGCAACCTAGCTTTTATTTTAGTTTGGTGATAGGTTTGTGTTGTTTGCTCTAAATGTTTGGAAAGCAGTACACATTTGAAATGGTTGGACAAAATAAATTCTGATAATGTTCTCGTATATGCTACATTTAAAAATGAGCCAATTATTAAGTTTGCATTAAAGGTTATGTAGGTTGTATGAAAGCATTAACTATAATATAAAACTGTTTACAGAAAGAATGGTTTACAAATTCACAGTACTTCTGGCACTGCAACAAACGTTTTAGCATTCTTCTCCTAAATAAGTAAATCAAAATGTATTGGGGAGAATGATGTGACAAAATATTTTTCCATGCAGCTGGCTATATTACAGAAACAATATGTGTGCTGAGGTTCCACAGACAGACATGCATGTATGCAATCTGATCTCTCTTCTAATTTTCACTGCAAACCTTTTTGGATATGCCTCGGATAACTCTTCCCGTTTATGTATGTATATATCAATAGCCCTAACATAACCAAAAGGCATCAGAGTGCTGCACATGGTCAAAGGCAAGCTTAAAGTGAGTATGCAATAGAAAAGGGGAATGCTGAGTTGTGGATGGGTAATACATTCTGATATCAGTATTTGTCAAAGAGGTCAGTCTTCAACTCTTTTCTAAATTCGAGCAGTGCTGGGGCGGTCCTGATGGATGCGGAAAGGTTGGAAAATTTCACAAGTTTGGGTGCCTAATATGCTCAGTGTTTGGATAACTGTTCGAGAGATCATGTGCTGTATTCTATATATTGTACCTCTTCTGGACAATTTTTGCATGCATTTCGATCAATTTGCAAAGGTGCTGTACAATTTTATTATGAGACAGAAGCCTTTATTATGCAGTCTTTTTGCCAGAACTTTTTAAAGTATTATATTTACAGCATACTACATTTCCCTCAATCCTGCTCCCTAGCTCAGGAAGTAACAACAAAGAAGAAATACACACAACACAATAAAAAGGGCCATAACATGATAGACTTTTCTTGCTGATAAGTTAAGTACTAGTCAAGCTGTGCTCTGAACTACTCAAATTTAGCACACTTTGTGCAATCTGTTTATTGTGTTTGTTGAAAGGTCTGAATATTGATTTTAGCTTGCGTTGTGGTTTGTTCCGGAAGGCTTTACTGTTTTTATCATAAATTTGCTCTTACCCAGCGACGGCCTTTTGGCTGGGTACTAAACTGGAAAGAATTGCAAAAGTGACATTCTTTTATTTGTATAAGTGTTGTAAGAGCTTGATATTTGGAAACATTGGGCCACATGTACAAAGCAATTTGCGGTAGGTAAAAGGGCAATCAGGCAGTTACAGACCGCAAAAATGATTTTATATATGCTCAAAGCACCAATTACAATCCATGAACGCATTACTGAATCACTATTTGTTTTTATGATTCTGTATTTGGAAGCGCCGTGTTTTGGATGTCCTCGTCATATACCGAATTAGAATGGGCTGTATTAATGTTTTGCAACCTAGTTAAGTTGAAAAACATTAATACTTTACTGACTCCTTGAAGGAGGTGGAAACCCATTCGCAAATGAGACACCTTCCCCTTTAAACTTGACCAGAAAATTTTTTTAAGAGCAGGCAGAGGTCCCTTAAGAAATGAAACCTCAAAGTTTCATTTTTTTTCTTTTTAAACGCACCCCCTTTCCCCACCAGGCAACTGTGATGGCTGTCATTCCTAATGGGTCTCAAACTGCAACCTACCTCAATAATATTCATTCGGAGGGTCAATTTGCAACCCATTGAAAATTGCTACCTAATATACGTAGGTTTTCTTACATTAGGAATTGCAATTCCCTAATTGCGATTCAGTAAGAATTGCAATTAGGATATCGCAATTCCAAAATGTTGCATGTGTGGCCCATTGTTTCCTACCGAGCCTGCTGTTATCAGCCAGCAATTGATTATTCATTACTTCTGTTTTCTCTTTGGTCCAGGGAGTCTTTCAAGGCCAGCTGAATGATACAATGTTTTCCTACTGTAAGTGCAAAACATGTCTCTGTCCTAAAGCCTTGTCAACTACAATATTTTGTTGAAGTTGTTTCATGAGCTTGTGCAGGGTATAACAGTACTGCTCTGAAATGAAGGAATAGCAGCAAAAGAAGGTTTAAGTGTTTGGGTTTTTTACCTCAAGATATAACTTAATATTACATATAAAAATACCAGTACATCTTGTATGACCAAGAAAATAGCGCATCTCAAATTGTGAGGCGCTATTTCCAGTATACAACAGTGTATTTCACATTGTTAGCGATTCCCACTGGGGTTGCAAATTGAGAGGCTCATGAATATTAATGAGCCCCTTGCAATTTGCGACCCCATTGGTAATGAAAGGCCCTCCCAGGTATAGTGGCTTGCTGGGCTCAGCAGTCGACCATGTCTGGGACTGCTTTTAAATAAAGCAGTTTTTTTAATGCGGCCTGTTTTCCCTAAAGGAAAACAGGATGCATTTAAAAAAAAACATTTGAAACGTTTTCCCCTGTATTTGCAAAGGGGAAGGGGTCCCCTGGGGACCCCTTCCTTTTTGCGAGTGCATTACCACCCTCTTGAAGAGGGTGGAAATATTTTTCCCTGCATTTGCAAAAGGGAAGCAAGTGCATTACCACCCTCTTGAAAAGGGTGGTCATTTGCAAGTGTTTTGCACCCGCAAAACATTCTTACATAGGGTTGCTCTCGCTATTAGGAAGGGAACGGCCCTTGATAATAGCGAGTCACAAAACCCTATTTTGCGAGTCGCAAACAATTGCGACTTGCAAAATTGGGTTTGTACATTCCCTATGCTATTTTTTCATGTGCAAGCGGGTTCGCAAACCCGTTTGCATATGCAAAAATGGTCGTACATCTGGCCCAAAGACTGTTACATGTTTAGATTCTGTGGGGGTTATATTCCCTATCATTGATATATTGAAGTTCGGCCTAACAACAATGAAAGATGTAATGTTAACAGCAAGAACATATGTTATGTTATGTTATAAATATTTCTAAAGCGCAGCGTTTACCCAAGGGCGTCCTGGCGCTAGTTACTTGTCCTTTGAGCAATGAACGTTATGGACACAATTTTACCTGTCAAAGAGCCAGGTTTTTAATCCCTTCCTAAATGCCAAGAGATCGGTGGCATTCCTCAAGTGAAAGGGAGGTCGTTCCAGGCTTTTGCCGCACAGGCAACAAAGTTTCTCCCACCCCACGTTGCTTTTTTTTGTGGGTGGTACTGCCACCAATTTGGCTCCAAGCGAGTGAAGAGTACTTTTGGGTGTATACCATTGAAACAGTTGTTTCAGATGGTCAGGTCCTGTTCCTTGAAGGGCCTTGTAAACCGTGCAGATGGATTTAAAATGGACCAGATTCCTCACAGGGAGCCAGTGCAGTCTTTTGATTTCTCTGGAAAATGATGTAAATTTGGACGTGCCAGTAAGCAATCTGGCGGCCGCATTTTGCAACATTCGGAGTTTATTCAGAAAGCGATCTTGAATGTTTAAGTAGAGACTATCACAGTAATCCAGCTTTGACAGGCCAAGTGCTGTAACCACTGTTCGCCGGCTATCAGATGGTAGATACTGCAGTATTTCCTTGATTGTTCTGAGACCGTACGCAGTGACCGATGCCACTGCATTTACTTGGTCACCAACGTTAACCCTTTAGTCCACTATTACTCCTAAGTTTTAACTTTTTTGGTGGGAGTAGAGAGTGCCCATAGAGTCCGGCCACCAGTTTTTGGTGCGGAAATTGTCATTGTTTCCAAATAGGATGACCTCCGTTTTGCCTGAAATAAGCTTCAGGTAGTTTTGCAAAACCCACCTATAGACTGCTTCCATACATTCTTGGTAGCATTTGCCTTTTCCCACTTCCTGTCCTGGTAGCAGAGACACCACAATTTGAGTGTCATCTGCATTGGAGGTGAGACCAAAACCTAAGGAGCTAATGAGGGGAGCCAACGACGAAACATACACATTAAAAAGTGTAGGGCTTAGAGATGACCCCTGCGGGACTCCACAGGCCAGAGAAAAAGGTTTGGGGTAGTATTCACCCAGAGACACAATTTGTGATCTGTCTGTTAGAAAGGACTTCAAAAGCTCCCATGCTTTTGCCTGGATCCCGCATGCCTTCAAACGATCCATCAACAGGACATGATGGATTGTATCAAAGGCTGCAGACAGATCCAGCATGATTAGGGCGGCCTTGCCACTCCGATCCACGGCTTCCCTAATCTCTTCTGTGGCTTTTATGAGAGGGGTCTCTGTACTATGCCCTTCTCTGAAGCAATATTGGGTGGGATCCAAGGCTTGAGTTTTGAGTAGAAAGGCACTAAGTTGCTGGAATATTAGATATTTAAGATATTTAAGAAAAACCTTTCTGATTTTCTGGACGCTTCAGTGTCCAATTCAATTTATAAGGCGTTCGCAAGGTCTTTTAAAAAATTAGCTACCAATATTGGTGACTCAGTGGTGACTGCAATATCAGGGTCTTTACCGGGACCCACCGGGGGAAAGATATTAATGAAAAAGCTGTTTTGAGGGGCCCCAAATAAGTACCCTTTCTTTGCCAGCGATTTCCTCTTTTGTTAAAATCTCTTATAGAGATTTGAGCACTCATGCTTTCTGGTCTCTAATGGAGATGCATCAAACCTGACTATCTTGTAAAGGTTTCTGAATGTTCTAAAATGCAGACTAAGATTAAAACACTCTTATTGCCTCGTGAATAATTGCTAATCATCCTAAACCTCGATCTGTTATCCATATTCATTTTATGCCATGATTACAAGGTGGTCATAGTGGGGGGGTGGTATTTAGTGCACACAGTAAATACCAAGACCATGGGGCACGGCCACTGTCTGCTCAGCCTAAGGTCTCCAGACACAGTTCCCAAAACAGAAATTGTCCAAAGGGACAGTTTCCCCTTTAAGAATGAATTAAAAAGTCAGTAATTGTTAATGGGTTGTGACCCACAATTGTGATCCCAAACTATTGACACATACCATTCTGAATTGCATTTAGGAAGGTACACTCTTTACATGCCCCTTCAGATTTGTGATTTGAAATGGGTCAGTTAACCAATTTTACGTGTCAGAAATTCCTTTGCAACCGCAAAAAGTCTTTCTAAATTTGGCTCTCAAGGATGGGCTTTAAGGAAGGCACTTGCTAGGGAAACCTACCTCTTACCCACTTCTTCGGCTCAGACAGACTGCACATTCTGTACATTGCTCAAGCAGACATGAATTAGATCACCAACTATGATGCTGAAATCTAGTAAGCCATATAAAGAAATTAAGGAGTCTGAGGCCTGTAAAGAAAACTGTGGAATGTTTACTCCAGTTACCATAGGCAACACCAACAGGAAATCTTCAAGCTGATTATGCCTATGCAACAGTAGAACTCTAATATCACAAAGGAGTGAACATATATGCGATAAAATGCAGCAAAACATGCTCATTCCGGGAAACAACCTTTACAACGCAACTTTTACAACGCACTACCATTACAACAAAACTTTTACAACGCAAAAACTTTTACAACGCATACCATTACAACGCATGTTTTTACAACGCAAGTACTTTTACAACGCATGCCATTACAACGTAAGTATTGGTAAGTATATAATTATATTTAATATTTTATATGTTTTTTTTTTTTTAAGTTTTCAGTTTTTGGGTAAAGGGGTATTTTTAGGGTTCAGGGTCAATTTTCAGTTTTTGGGTAAAGGGGTATTTTTAGGGTTCAGGGTCAGTTTTCAGTTTTTGGGTAAAGGGGTATTTTTAGGGTTCAGGGTCAGTTTTCAGTTTTTGGGTAAAGGGGTATTTTTAGGGTTCAGGGTCAGTTTTCAGTTTTTGGGTAAAGGGGTATTTTTAGGGTTCAGGGTCAGTTTTCAGTTTTTGGGTAAAGGGGTATTTTTAGGGTTCAGGGTCAGTTTTCAGTTTTTGGGTAAAGGGGTATTTTTAGGGTTCAGGGTCAGTTTTCAGTTTTTGAGTAAAGGGGTATTTTTAGGGTTCAGGGTCAGTTTTCAGTTTTTGGGTAAAGGGGTATTTTTAGGGTTCAGGGTCAGTTTTCAGTTTTTGGGTAAAGGGGTATTTTTAGGGTTCAGGGTCAGTTTTCAGTTTTTGGGTAAAGGGGTATTTTTAGGGTTCAGGGTCAGTTTTCAGTTTTTGGGTAAAGGGGTATTTTTAGGGTTCAGGGTCAGTTTTCAGTTTTTGAGTAAAGGGGTATTTTTAGGGTTCAGGGTCAGTTTTCAGTTTTTGAGTAAAGGGGTATTTTTAGGGTTCAGGGTCAGTTTTGGGTTTTTGGGGTACAGGGGTATTTTTAGGGTTCAGGGACAGTTTTGGGTTTTTGGGGTACAGGGGTATTTTTAGGGTTCAGGGACAGTTTGGGGTTTTTGGGGTACAGGGGTATTTTTAGGGTTCTGGGTTAATTTGGGTTTTTTGGGGTACAGGGGTAGAGGGTAAAAAAAAAAAAAATAATTACATTTAATTAAATTACATTATATTAATTACAATTAATTAAAAAAAAATTATATACTTACCAATACTTACGTTGTAATGGCATGCGTTGTAAAAGTACTTGCGTTGTAAAAACATGCGTTGTAATGGTATGCGTTGTAAAAGTTTTTGCGTTGTAAAAAATTCGTTGTAACGGTATGCGTTGTAAAAGTATGCGTTGTAACGTCATACATCCGCTCATTCCACCTAACTGATCTATGTCGACAGGAGTTTATCAAACGAGTCCAGAGAGAAGTGTGGCTCACTGGTTAGAAGCGGCAGACCCTGAAGCAGAGGTCGGCCCGGGACCAGGGTTCAATTCCCGTCGCGGCAGAGTCTTGGGTCAATGTCCGCGGACTCGATAATTCTTGCCTAGGTGCCTAAGCTAACCATGGGTCCCACTATGCAAATCTGGGCAATAGCTTGCTTAATCTCCACAACGGCCCTATCAGCGCCAGAGATGCCTGGCTTCACCTTGGGGGTGCCCAGGAGGGACCAACTCACAGGGGAAAGCCAGGACGGGTTCCCCAGCGGTATACAGCGCCAGGACACTCCGAGATGGAGTAACAGTGAGCTTTACAAGTATACATTTACATTTACATTTTAGAAGGACAGATGTCCTCTGAGCAAGGATTCTGGATTTACTAACCCATATTTCCCCCTGTTGAGATGGTCCCCAAATCAAGCAGTCCATAAATCATCACCAAAAGGGAAATCTATGTTACAGAATCGCAGAGAATGGTGTGAGGTCTTGAAAGCTGTCTACAATATTCCTTTACTTGTGGTTTATGTGTTGTAACTTCAACCATACGCTGCAAGGTAGGAAAAGAAGACGGGAGGAATGTTGCCTTTGCAAACTTTAACCTGCTGTATTCCTTTGAAGAGAGGCCTCAATAGAACCAAGATTTATTTATTTATTTATTTTATTTATAGGCTTATAGCGCGCCGGCATCACACCCGAAGGTGTATCTCCGCGCGGAGCTGTGAGGTAAACAGGTCGAGCAGCGCTCCTCCTAGAATAGTACTGTCTTTAGGCATTTCCTGAAAGCTGAGTGACTCGAGCATTCTCTGAGGGACAGGGGAAGATTGTTCCAAAGACGTGGGCCCATGATGGAGAGGGCGCGGCCTCCCTGTCTGGTCTTGTAATGTCTGGGAACCTGAAGTAACAGTTGGTTACTGGACCTGAGATTGCGGGAAGGGCGATGGTACACAAATTTCTCTGCCAGATAGTGAGGTCCCAGGTTGTGGAGACTCTTGTGTACCACACAGCAGATCTTGAATTCCACCCGTTTCCGGATGGGAAGCCAGTGGAGGGCCTTGAGGAGGGGCAGGGACGGCGTTCTGGGGGGGGTATTAGTTACCAGCCGTGCCGCGGTGTTCTGAACCACCTGCAGTTTATTGAGCACTCCTTCATTGACTGCTAAGAATAGGCCATTACAATAGTCCAGGCGGCTCAGAACGATACAGATAGAATGTTACCTCACTGGAAAATTTATTTAAACATTGCTCACATTCTTGTTTTATTGTTTGTGGTATTCTAAGAATATAAAGATCTTCAATGAAATCTTGAGGTCAGCCACTCTTGGTGACTCTCCCAGCACTTTAACTTATCTTCTATGAGATAGCTCCCAGAGAGTAAACAACAAGTAGTGGTTTTTAATAAGGCAACATGCAACATTAAAACTTGAACATTCCAACATGTTCTCCCTCCTCCTTTCCTCATCCTTTTCTATCTTGAGCTCCTCCGTCTCTTTGCACATCTGACTTGTCCCATCATACAAAGAGAAAGCAAATGGACTCTGTCAAGAAAAACAAGTGAAAGATGCTATAGATATGAGGAGTGCAACAAAGTACTTTAATTATACTAGTGTACCTGCATGTTTAGGTTGAAAGTCTGATCATTTTTTATCCTCGTTTGTTACACAGCTCTATCATTCCCCTTTTATAATAGTGCTGAAATCCACATGTAGCCCTTGCAAATGTACCTCATTTTGTTACTGCAGCATAGTTCACCACTTGCTGCTTTTCGAGAACATGATCTGTCTAGAGCTCTGCCAACCGACCTCTGTCCAAACCAGCACCAACATATCCTATCCCACTGATAAGATTTGTGTAAACCTCTAACGGAGTACCTCATCCCTGACCTGAAAAAACATTTAATATTTCATCTTTGCTACAATCTAACTAAATTCCAAGTGATGCCCCTCAATTCTGGCTATTTGGCAGCACCCTTAGTTTTGTTGTTCATGAAATACATGTTCAGTCCTGCCATTGCATCTCATTCCTGACTAGCAGTGTCCTCCAATAATGAAATGCTGACACTTGAATTTAGGTCTACAAATGCACCTCATTCCAAATGAGTATAACTTAAGTTTGAACTCAGAAGACAAAAATACTGCTTTGCCTATGCATCTCACATGCCTGTTCCAGAGAAGCAGCATCCCCATCCCAGTAGCACTCACGGGTATACAACAAAGCCTGCTGATATTTCTGTCCACTACTGAGATCCCAAGACAGCCTTACTTCCTTGTGTGCCTCTGCAATGATCTACAGTAGCTTATACCAGGAGTGCAGCTATCATTGTGCTATCAGGTGCAGTTGCACTTGAGCACTTGTGTATGATGGGTCTACTGCACTCAAATTATGGCTGTCTTTCACTATACAGCTGGAGGACAGGAAGGCTTATTTCTCTTGCATGTACTAGAAACCCATGCCACCTATGTAACACCCCTGCCACTAGTTATTTGACTTTGGAATGAGCTCCTCACACAACTACTACAAGAACCTGATCAGGGTTTTGTATAACCTTGGAATTCTTGCATGACACCTAATTGTACATAAATGCATACTCCTATTGTGCTCATCACAAACTTCATATATAATTTTTGTGAAGATCACAGTAGAAATTGCATTGACTATCCTTGCCTTACTACCACTGAAATTGTCACTTACAACCTAATCCTTGTGGATCTAACAAACTGTATTCTCTTGTGAAGGTCTGTGAATACACTTGCAGTGGTTGATAACATGAGCATCATTTTAAACATTTACTCAGAATCATCAACTGTGTGGTGTGTGGTACACAGATATTCAATACCACCTGGATATATCTGAGTTCTATTTACAGAGGGGATGTGATTTGATGAAAATCCTCAATTTGTGAACAGTGAGTTCTGGGGAAGTGTGGATGGCAAAGGATGAAGGCAGTATTCTTCGGCACGGGAAGTACAGGTGACAATAACTGTAAGTATGGGTGGAAAATTTGTTCCGCTCGCGGAATTTGCAAATTTTTGGCAATTTTGCAATCCGCGAAATGCGCGAAATTGCCCAAAAATCAGCATATTCGCGAGTTGGCGGATTTGTTTTTCTTGTTTGCGCTTCAAAAATACAATCTCGCTCGCGCGGCATTGACTTACCATGATTCTGCGTTCGCTGATGAGTTTTCCTCCCTGTTTGCGTGCGCTGTGACATTTTGGAAGGTGGTCGAGCGATGCCACGATCGCGAACACGTCATTGCGACCTGAAACAGGAAATTGCGAACGCGAACACATCATTGCGACCCTAAACAGGAAAAAGGCTTCGCTATCAGGCTGGTTCAGTGGAAACAACATGTTCGCGACCGTTGCAACCGCATGCGCAAGTTTTCATTCCCGAACTGGTAAAAAAACTCATGAACCCGCAAAATTCGCAAGCTCGCGGAATTTGGTGAACTTTTGCGAATCGCAATTACAAATTTGCGGGAATTTGCATATCGCCAATTCGCAAATTCCGCCCATGCTTAAATAACTGTTTGGTATGATAACTTGTGAAGCAAGTTATTTTCTCGCACTGTAAAATGTATAGTTTTGATGTATTTGGAGGACACATACTCGAAAACCGGGTGGACCCATTCTATGGCTTAGTACTTTTACAAGGCAATGGTTCCGTCATATAATAATCTTCAATAACTGTTGCTCTACCATAGTGTACATGGGCTGCAATATCAAAGCCAGTGCAAGTTGTGATTTTTACAGTTGCTGTATCAGGGAATCATTTTCCTAGAAAATATTGTTATACTTTGCTATAGGAAGGTTATGTTTTGTCACAGTAACTTCCAATAACAATTTATGATAGGTATTTTCCATTGATGTTATCAGCTTCAGATGTTAATTCTACGTGGAGAGTTATTTTCCTGTTTTACAGCACAGTGTTTTACTGAGGACAGACTCTTCCTCTCTCGCTTTGCTTCAAGGTGGAGTGTATTTATGTTCAATGCTCAATATTGATTTGATAGCAGTGACTACAGTAGGAATGCAAAAGCGTTCTCTAGAGTCTGTATCCTTCATTTGGAGAAGGTCCGAGGCTATCCCCCAATCGTGTTGCTTGAATTAGTCTTGTTGTTTGTTGTTTTTTCTATACTTGTTAGTCCAAGTCATCGGTGTAGACTAAAACTGGCAGCAGGGAGGGAAATAGGTGGGCGACAGACCTTTCTGAAGTTGGGGAAGTGGGTAATTGTGAGCTCACATATTGAAAATGTGGGAAGGGGGAACCAGTTGGGGATTTTTTGTCTAACTGTAGCAACGTTAACATCCAAGCACTAGCTGAACACCATACACACAATTGGGAAACAACAGGAGATGAACCAATAGCCTTCACAATATACGTGGCCTAATGGCGACACCTGACATGGATCCCACTTAATGGAGAATCTTCTTCTGAGAAGTCCATCTGTAGCAAGTGGTTTTGGTCAATGGAGAGAGATGGAACCTGTGAAGAGTAGCAAAGTATGGCATCTCTGGGAGTGGAAGAAAGTCAGGGTGGTAAAGGAGTTGATAGTGGTAATGAAGAGTGCAGTGGTTTCATGTTGTTGCAGGATGACCAGGTAGTGAGTGGCACAGAACCTGACTGTTTCATATTTTGTTTTGTTTCCTTTTTTGATTTATGTGTTTAAATTGTCACCTACCACATTGTCACACCTGTGTGATTGTTTTGGATACAGGACTGTATCCGACTGGATATTGCAACTGTTGTCGGACAGATAACTTTTTTTTTGCATTAAAATTGTCTATCCGGCTGGGTAGACTATATAGAATCCAGTGTGTTTTATATTAATTCTCAATTTGTTTTTTTAACAAGGACCACTGTTTAATATAAAAAATGGTTACCCCAGGTCCTTGCCTACCTTTTAGGGTTCCCTTGTCTCTAAATAAGCATATTGAGCGCAATCGCAGGATTGCATGGGTTGGCTAACTCCTTTCACCTGGTTTCCAGTGGGTACCTCCTGTTACCTTTCTTTTCCCCACTAAGTATTATGTCAGATCTTGCACCCCTCTACACTGATGACTACATCAAAAAAATACTTGAAGGTCCTTCACTTTTCACAGATTCCACTGAAACTGGAGGTATAGCCACTATACCACTTAGTGAACAATTAGAAAAAAACAAGAAAAAGATTGTAAGATTACAACTCATGATACGTATGCTCACTGATTATTTAGAAGCAAACGTGATACCTGTGGGCCTCCAGGTGCGCAACATCACTGGAGTTTTCACTGATAATCCCAAATATATTAACAGCTTCAGCTATATAGGTTCAACTTGTCCTAGACACTGGATGGTCTTAGGCATTGATACAGCCACAGAAGCTTTGAAAATCCTAGAGCAAGAAATACTTGACATTGAGAAATAAATAAGAGAGACAAGCTCAGTTACCGAGGGCAAAAAACTACTTGAACAGGTAGAAAAAACAATTGAAGAGTTCTATAGGCTGGAATAGAGTAAAAAATCAGTCAAAGTCAAGAAGGATATTAATTCATACGTGGTAGAAAGAACTTACCCTTACTTACAGAAAGACTACTATAGCAACCGCACCTACTCAAATCCTCAAAATACCAGGCCTTGGGATGGATTCAACAGGAGCAACAACTTAATGGTTTTTTCCGATACCTCTGCTGAATCCTCAGATAGTTCTGACCAGGGGGAAGCCCCTGGCCCATCGACCAGTCATTTGAACCAAACTTTTTAGACAGAGGCCAAGGAGTGAATCAGAATCAGAATCGAGGTCATGGCAAGCAACAATGGAACAATCCCCCAGGAAAACGTCAAACACGCCGGCGATTTTACCAGTGGTAAGGAATTCCAGCATGCCTCAAACCAATTCCCATTTTCAAACTTTCTAAACATATTCTTTCCTCCTCTGAACTATCCTTACTAAGCAAGGGATTGTCCTTTGTACCCACTGTCAAACCCAATTTTCTTAAGCTCCTAACTGAACTGCTCCGTTTCTTCAGACGCATATGTCTGCATGCATTTTTCTAACAAAACCCCTCCCCCATGGTCTCCGGCAACACACCATTTTGTCCACCCTCCACCTTCTTCCCAAGTGCCAATATGATCCTGAGTGAGGTGGTCACATTTGAAAAAATGATAATTAAAGATGTATCCTCCCTTGAGAATACCAGACGCTTTATTCCACACAACATCTCACTCGAGGAGAAAAAGCCACTGATACATTAAAGAACAACAACTCACTTATAATTAAGTCAGCCGACAAAGGCGGAGGAATTGTCCTACAGGAAATTGACACTACAAATGGGAAATCTTACGCCAACTCAACAACACAGATCATTATTGTAGGCTTCCCACAAATCCTACGACTGAACTCCAGAGACTGATCCTGCAAATACCCACGGACGGTAAAGACCAAGGTTTCCTTAGCCAAAAGGAATTTATATTTCTTAACTTACCCGTTTTTGTCTTTGCTTGATTTTTTTCTTTTAGTCACTTATCCCCAGCTTTTATCCGCCTGGCTCGCATTCCCCCACCTTTGCCATCTCACTCGCACCTTAATTGTGGGTCCTTTGCCCCTGTCTCGTGGCGGCCATCTTGGGTGAGTGGGTCAGCGCGTGAGTAAGTCCTTCCTCTATCTTGGTAGGACAGTACATAAGCAGGCAAATTGTGGTAGCACGCCCTATTCTAGCGAGAGCGCTTTTCATGCAGCGCTTGTTTGTGGCAGCTCCTGTATTTTAAAACTTACCCGTTTTTGTCTTTGCTTGATTTTTTTCTTTTAGTCACTTATCCCCAGCTTTTATCCGCCTGGCTCACATTCCCCCACCTTTGCCATCTCACTCGCACCTTAATTGTGGAACCACCGCGCTTCGCGGGTCCTTTGCCCCTGTCTCGTGGCGGCCATCTTGGGTGAGTGGGTCAGCGCGTGAGTAAGTCCTTCCTCTATCTTGGTAGGACGGTACATAAGCAACCATGCTGACGCGCAGCGGTTACGCGCACCGGGGACGCCGGATTGACGCCGGAGTTACGCCAGAGTTCAGCCCGTCTGGGCCCGTCCGGGTCCGGACGGGCTTAGGGCTGGTCTCTATCGCCGACCCGCGGGAGCCTTGTCATAACCCTAGCAGGTATAGCAGGGAGGATCTTATGTCCTGGCGGATTTGGAAATCTACCCCTTGTAGATTTGCCCACGAGGGTGGGCAACCGTTTTTGCCTTGCGGAGTCTGCACGCCGGGTCGGGATTTGACCTCTGATAAATCAGTGCTCACAGTTGCTTTGCTGAACTGTCGGTCCCTACCCAGCCATGCCACTGAAATCCACTCTCTCACAGAGACTTGGATCTCTTCTTGCTCAGGCCCGGATATGGTCAGAGCACTCCCCCCAGGCTTTCTTATTTTCCATCTGTATAGGCCTGTGGGGCGGGGAGGAGGAATCGCCATTCTTTACAGAGACACGTTAATATGTAAGGCTCAGGACGGAGGTGTGAGCGACTGTGAGAGTTGTCAGTTCTCCCTTCGCCTGTCGCCTACTGCGTCTCTGGCTGGCCTTCTTGTCTATCGTCCTCCTGGGACTTTGGGTAATTTTATTAATTCCTTCCTAGAAACTGTTGCACTCCTTGCGTCCTCCACTGCCAACTTTGTAGCATTGGGCGACCTCAACATTCATCTTGATGACCCTTCCAACCCCTTGGGTGTAGATCTCCAGTGCGATCTTAAAGCATTTGGGATCAACTTGGTTAACACTGGTGCAACGCATGGGAAGGGACACTTGCTCGACCCCATATTTTCTAATGTGGATTGCTTTAAAGTATTACCCACTCTGTCATTGCCTTGGACAGATCATTTCTTGGTGTCTGCTCAGTGGCAATTTGAAGTCTTAGGGACACCAATTCCCAGGGTCTATACTGTGGAAAGGGCCTGGTCCAGGCTCCCAGTTGACACCTGGGCGGCACATCTGGAGGCGTCCCGGCCTACCCCTGGGTCTAATCCGTTAGTAGCCGACGAGAATTTAAACACCTGGCTAACTAACTCGCTGGATGCCATTCTCCCTAAGAAGAGACTCCTTACTAGGGGTAGGAGAGTAGGATCCGCGCCCTGGTATACTCCAGAACTGAGGACATTGAGGAAGGGCTGCAAGAGGCTGGAGCGGAAGTGGAGGAGAGATTGGAGTGAAACTAGCCGGAGTGAATATCGGGCGGCTCTTAGGAGTTATAAATCTGCTATCCGGGTAGCGAAATCCGAGTTCTTCGAGGAGAGAATAGGTTCATCTTCTAATTCCTCGAAAGAATCGTTCAGGGTCATCAAAGAACTCATAAAAACTCTTGAACCCCAGACCATTTACGACAATCCACGCGAGAAATGTGTAGAACTCGCCTCCTTCTTTAAAACTAAAATTGATAACATTCTGGCACCCCTCCCTCAACCCGCTCAGGAGACTCCTTTGGATGGAATACCAGGGTCCCAGTCCAGGGCGCCGTTAGTGGAATTGGATTCTCTTGGTCCTGTCACTATGGAAGAAGTTCTTGGAGCCTTGGCGACCATGAAGAGTAGTTCGCCGAAAGATCCTGCACCCATGAAATATCTGAAGCAGGTAGCCTCTACCATCGGCGGCCCAGTGACAGACCTTATTAATCTTTCCTTTTACCCAAGGAGTGGTGCCCCCTAGTTGGAAGGGAGCGGTTGTCAAGGCCCTTTTGAAGAAACCCAATCCGGATGTCGCCGACCTTGCCACCTTTAGGCCAATTTCCCTGCTTCCGGGCCTTAGTAAGGTGGCAGAGAAGCTGGTGAATAGCCGCCTATCGGGTTTCTTAGAGTCTAACTCCCTTCTGGGCGACTCCCAAACGGGTTTTCGCCCTGGGCAGGGAACAGACACTGCCCTACTGGCAGTCGTGGAGAATGCCAGGAGCATTTTGGATTCAGGGGATCAGTGGCAGTGATCCTCCTGGACCTCAGTGCGGCATTCGACACCGTAGACCACCAGGTGTTACTCCAACGGCTGTCGGGGGTAGGGGTCTCCGGGATAGCCCTGAAATGGTTCGCGTCTTTTCTGGAAGGCCGGACGTTTGAGGTATGGGAAGCCCTCGAGAAATCATCATCGGTCCCTCTCCAGTGTGGTGTGCCGCAGGGCTCTTCATTGAGCCCTACTTTATTTAACATCTATATGGCCCCACTGGAGAGTGTAGTACTGCCACTGGGTATCAAGATTATCAGTTACGCTGATGATACTCAGCTGGTGGTAGGGCTTCCCCAGTCGGCGAATCAACCCGACAGGCTGCACACGTGTCTGGTTAATATCTTTTCCTGGATGTGTAGCTCAGCACTCAAACTCAATGGCTCAAAGACGGAATTGATGATGCTGGGAAACTCCTCCCCCTCCTTGTCACCTAGTAGTTGGCCTAGCTGCTTGGGAGCTGTACCCACCCCCAAACAGGAGATTAAGAGCTTGGGGGTGTGGCTGGAGCAGGACCTTTCCTTCAAGACACACGCCAAAAAGACCGCAGGCGTGTGTTTCGGTGTGCTCCGGTCAGCTCGGAAGATTCTACCTCTCCTCCCAATGGCCGCCAGGAGACTACTTATCCAGGGGCTTATTGTCTCGCGGTTGGATTTCAGCAATGCGCTGTTTCTTGGGGCCCCAGAATCGACTTTAAACAAACTGCAGCAGGTGCAAAACGCGGCAGCCAGGCTCCTGACAGATCTCCCTAGGCGCCAGTCAGCTCGTCCCGCGCTGAAGGCGCTACATTGGCTCCCCATACGAGAAAGGGTGAAATTTAAGGCTCTTTGTATGGCGCAAAAAATTCTGCAGGGGAAAGGCCCACCCATCCTGCGGGATATGGTTCAACCCTACAAGGCCTCTCGTGCCCTTCGTTCAGATCATCTTTATCTGTTACAGGTTGCGAGGGTTAGGAAGGCAAGAACCGGTGGTAGGAGATTCTCCATACATGTGGCGACATTGTGGAATTCCCTCCCCCTGCACCTGCGTCTGGAAACGAGCACCCTGCGCTTCCGTAAACTTTTAAAAACCCACTTGTTTCCCGCCTAACTCTTGCTGTCTCCTGTTCTGGCGTATCTTTCTGGACGAGCGCGGGGATGCCCAAGGGTAACCAGGCGCGTTATAAAACTCAGTAATAATAATAATTAACACCGAGTCCCCCCGTACACCAGTAATTTATACCCTACCAAAAATCCATAAAAATGAAACCACACCTCCTGGACGCCCCATAGTCTCAGGGTGCGGCTCCATTTTGGAGCCCCTCGGTCAATTTGTAAAGTATTTCATAAAAGACTTTGTACCACTCACAGATTGTTAGGGGAAGGACAGCATGCCCATGATAAATCTGGTGGAGCACCATCCTTTTGAAACTGAATCTGACATCTTGTGTACATTAGACGTAGAATCGCTCTACACCAATTTACCACAGGTGTAAGCAATGTTGGTCTTTGAGAAAGTACTAGACAGCAGACCACGTCGACATAATGTCCCTACAATTTTCATACTACAGTTATTGAAGTATTTCTTACCAGAAATGTATTTTCCTTCGGAACTGGATTTCATCAGCAGGTAAAGGGCACCTCAATGGACGCAGTTTTTGCTCCTCCAAACTAAGCGATTCTGTATATGGACCATCTGGAAACTTCTAGAATTCTCACCCATAATAAGCCATTTTTTGCTGGCATTTCTATGTGGAAGCGCTACATTGATGATATTTTTTTTTATTTGGCATTCCACAGAAAACAGCCTTTCCCAGTTCCTTCATTGGCTTAATAACAACTGCCAGGGCCTCAGTTTCCACACTTACTCACAACAGTTCATCCATAGCGTTCTTGGACCTCACCATTTACCATGACAACAACAAACTTTTCACTAAGTTATACCGCAAACCCACAGAAAGAAACACATTACTAAAATACGACAGCAATCTCCCCCGGGCACTCTGTGACTCACTTCCTTACTCACAATTCTTACAACTGAGGAGGAATTGTTACCAGAAGAAAGATTACTTTCAGGAGGCATCCATACTTTCATCTAAGCTACATGCCCGTGGCTACCCCAAGCGACAGGTAAGGAATGTTCGCAAAAGAGCGTGGTACTGCCCACGGGAAGTAATACTCACTCCTAAATCCAAGACCGACCAGAAACGCATGGTATGTGTTACCACCTTTTCACCAGTATCAAATGCCATACGTAAATCTATCCTAAAACATTGGACTGTACTTAATGCAGGTACTCTGACCATTGACCACCCGTTCTTTGCTTTAAAAAAAAAAAAACGCAATATAAAGGACCATCTGGTCAGGGCAGCGCTCCCCATTACCAAATCACCACCCACCTTGACTGAACTTTGGGGTTTTGCTCCTTTGATGGGACATAAAAAGTGTGGTAATTGTGGTGTGTGTGAGTTTGTCATTGAGGGACAAGATTTCACCTTTAATGATGTACATATCAAGTCAAATAGCTTCATAAATTGTAATTCTTGTAATGTAATTTATGTGATACAATGTCCATGCAAGAAAATTTACATAGGTCAAACAACCCAGAAAGCACAAACCAGGATATGCCAACACCGAAGCGGAGTCCGCTGCAAAACGCCGAACGCACCCGTGGTTGAACATTTCTCAAATCATGGACATGATGAGAATGACATCAAATGGACAATCATTAACCAGATCAAACCACCCCCAAGGGGAGCTGATATTGCGAGCCTATTGAACAAAGAGGAGCTAAAGTGGACTCTGCGCACTCAGAGTATGAAACATGGCCTCAACAGGACCGAGGACTGAACTACCCTTTTGTAAAACCACGAAAAACCATGACTGGTGCCTTCCCGGACAATGTTTAGTTGGTATTAATTGTCTCCATTGGGTTATAAAATCTGTTTTTATGCACTAAGTTTCCTACTAGCTAGCAACCTCACTGTAAACATGTTGCATAATTCACTAATTGCCAAGTTGTTGTAACTGTGTAGTCTTAAATTCTCTACTGTGACCCGCACCATTGCTAGCCTACGACTGGCAACAACAGGTATCACTGTGTTAACTTCATTGTCTTGTGTGAGACCCACACCCAAGATGGCCGCCGACTTGCTACATAAGATTTCCCAATTCTAATACACTTCCAGTACCAGCCATGACTCCACTGTAGAAATCCCTTTGATTTACTATCCACTAGCCATCCATGTTGCCTTGTCCCCGCATGGTAATCCACACCTTCCCTACCGCGACCCACACCCAAGATGGCCCCTGACTTGCCACTACGGTTTATAGGCCCTCTATTCCCCACGTCCTTTAGTCTATCCTTAGCCACTGTGCACAGGCTACTATGATCCGCAGAACAGCTGGATAATGGTATTTACCGATCCCTGCTGCCGATTCCTTTGTTACGCGGCACCATTCAAGTGCCCCCGATCCCCTGCCCACTGGCGCCGTCCAACAATTGTCTAATTCAAGGTATGTGGTTGGTTCTGTATTCTGTGATACTAGGTTCGCCTCACTATGGAAGCTGCTGCTTTCCCCGTTTTTTGCCTCCTCAGGTCACCGGCAACCCGCCAAGACCCGTAAATTCCTCATCAGGTATTATTCCTTACTCTTGCCCTCCTATTCACCGCACTTTGGTTCCGTCCACAAATTTATAATAATTTTTAATTCCCCAGAACCCTGCCAGCCTCAGGGACCGCTACAGTTATTTCACTCCGATTCACGGAATACCTTGTCAGTGTGCCTCACAATAATAGGTAAATTCACAGTTATCACTTGTTTAATTCACTGTGACCTTGTGTCTCCTTATATTAGTTCTCGCTTGTCCGTCCGGTCTCACTGCATCCTTCTCGTATAATTCATTCTTCAACTGTGCATCCTTTGGTTTATGTGAGTCCAGCATGTTATGACCCCAGACAGCGCATGGGTTCCTATGTACTACTGGTAGTGCCCAATGCCCCCGTGGCTAGTTCACACACTGTAACTCTCCCCCTTGCACATAGTGCATTCTCCCCATACTGGGCTGCTGCTCCCTGGCTCACTCACTTGCAAATAGCCACACCCATTTCCGACTCCCTCTCGCCCCCCACACAAGTGTGTACATCAAGTCAGTATTTTAATTTGGATTCTTTTTGGAATTTTTCCAATTCTCTCAGTTGAGTGTGGATATGAAAAGTATGACTAAAAACGTGCAACAATAATTCTCAAGTGTTAATTCTTCCATGTTTCTTCTCTTCTTCCTCCTTTCTTTGTTTCCCCCATTTCTTTAATAATGTTGGTTTGCATGCAATAGTGATATCTCAGGCCTACAGTAATTCATGTCCTGATGATGATCCCAGTTATCTATAGATAGTGATCGAAACGTTGTCGAACTCCAAAAACAGCGTACGCACGAATAATTGCATTCTCAATGTGTTACGTCTGTGGTTACTTATTTAGCTTGTCGCATTATGTATACCTATGGGCAAGCCTCCTTTCTGTTTTGCCTGACTGTTTTATATTTTGTTTTGTTCTCCTTTTTTGATTTTTGTGTTTAAATTGTCACCTATCACCTTGTCACACCTTTGTGTATTGTTTTTGATACAGGACTGTATCCGACTGGATATTGCAATTGTCCTCGGACAGATGACTTATTTATGTGCATTAAAATTGTCTATCCGGCTGGGTAGACTATGTAGAATCCAGTGTGTTCTACATTCATTCCCAACATTTTTTGTGGTTTCTCCCATATATCGACCATATTGAACAGCGAGCTTGACCCCCTGGTGAAACTTAGGGCAACCTAGTAGAGAGACTTGTGCCCCATGGAAGATGTGGGAGGTGGACCTCATGCATCCCGAGAAGTAGCGATTGAGCCCAAGCTCAGACTATTCCAGCTAAAATTCCTATAAAGGACCTACTACAATGGAAGCCATTCATACGAAATGGGCATGATTTCAGGCACATATTGCATGTGATTTGAGGTGGGGGAGGGCACATTTCTACATACCCTTTGGGAATGTCTTGTGGTTGCTCGGTACTGGGCTGCCATTTTCAGGGAACAATAAACAATCCTAGATGTGGACTCCCTCAACGCTGCTCTGTAAATTAGGCTTCATGCTGGCGAAGAAGGACATTGCTATGCATTAGGGCAGGCAAGAGCTGCCAACAAAACAACAATGGATTCCAGGCATGGGCTCATATATGGAAGCAGAAAGGGCAGTTTACAGCTGTACGGGCTGCCTTAAGGAGTTTTATATGCTATGGGGCGGTTGGAGGTAATCTGGCGGTCTTGGATAGGAAAGTGGATACGCAGCCGTGAAACCCTGACACCCTTCATCGGTGAAGACATACTCGATCCTATTTGTTGTCAGTCTGGATGCACAATGCTCTTCTTTAGAGAAGTCTTACACAAAGAGATAAAAGTCCCGAAATGGCATAATATCTTCTATGATCCTTTTACACAAACATAATGATTCCCATATGAGTGTGTGTACATAAACACACCCACAAGCCAAAGCGCAAAAAGCAACCTAGACGTACAAATTTTATAGACAATAGACTGGTAAAAACCTTGGCTGGCAACAAGATGTTAATCTGCAACCTTCAAGCTCCCCATGTTACCACATTATGAACTTGATGGTAATGCAGAACTCATAGTGAGTGGAGACTGGGTGGATTAAGATTCCAACAGCTACTAGTAATATGGAACCAGACTGTGGCCAAGCCCCAGAAAATGATCCCCTCAGTGTCCTTGTGCAGTGTGCCGACATAACCACAGATGCAGCGGTGCTTGCACATGCAGGTTTGTTTGAATGTCGGCAGGAGGAGCAGCCTGCAAGGGCTATATGGGGCTCTGTTTTCCCTCTCCAGCGCATGGTGTGGTTCACTGAAAATTTAAAATTCTATTTTGTTTGAGTAGTTTCTAGGCTGGTACTAAGTGTTGGTGGCTAAACAGAGCTTATTTGGATCCTCACAATTTATCTTTTGGTAGAACTGTCCACCAGATGAATATAGGCAGAACGTTTTACTTCATAAATTGCTAAGAGATAAACCAAGACTTCAAACTGTTTGCTGACTTTCTCAAGCTCTTTCTTTGAGATAAGTAGATCTTTGTGTGTTGTGTGGGAATGTGAGGTATGGCATTTTATGTGTCTAATTACATGAATAATGCCTAACTCTATAGGCCACAATAACTTTTTATATAGTGCTTCAGACCACAATTCTCTTGATTCTAGGCTCTGTAAATAACATGTGCTACTATTATCCCATGTAATGGGTTGATAGTAACCACTTTAATTTGGGTAATAGTAATGGCTGATCTCTGTTAATACTGCTTAATTTATTTAGCCCAGAAGACCTCGATCTGGAATTTGTGACTTGAAGATCATTCACTGCATGTTTCATCACTGAAGATACAGGTCATCTTATAAACTGCATTTTTAACACACTTTATAATTGTTAGTAATACCAAAGTCCATTTTAGCAACCTTAGAATTATGAAATATTGAGTTCCAATGCAGACTATGGATAGTCGTTTGCATGGGACAATTAAAGTCACTTTGTTACTTTATCGGAATTATAGCTTGTCAGCTATGGTTAGAAATAGATCTCTTCAATAGCCACAATAAACAGCTGGGCTATTTTATATGAAATAAAAATTCTGTCACCTATATTATACAAGCAACGCTCTTCTTTATGCACATTAACACTCCAAGCGTTTTTATGATTTAAAACTAGCACCAAACATTACTCAATTATCTCTCAAGTATGTGCAGTGAGTGACTGCACCCACCTGCAAGGGGATTTCTGGGGGTCCATAGGAATCCCTTTCCCCTAGGGAGGCCTGCTATCAGGGGGTGCCTTGACAGTGGCCGCACCCTCATGCAAATGAGGGAACAGCTTGGATGATGCTAATTGCTAAACAAAAATACCAAATGCAGATTATTATTCTCAGCAAAAATTGATCAATATTGAACTGTTAAAATAAAAATGACAAAATAAAAAATGAAAGGACAGCATTTATCAGAATGCTTTGGGCCTTCTTTAAGGTATTCTTACTGAAGGCCTACAACTGAGATAGGTTCTGTCATGCTTTTTCTGGGTGCTAAGTCCATCTTTATTGTCACTTACTGAAGTGGGTAAGTAGCAGTGTACTTTACCATTTAGACCTGCTCTGCAGTATTAGGAGTCTTTATCAATGTTTAGCTTCTCTGAAGAGCTTTCATGAAAGCAAAACTTCATAATATCAGGAGATTGTCTCATTAACAATAGAACCATAGTAACTTCCTGAATAAAAAGATATTCCCTCACTAAAAAGTTATCAGTTTTTATTATATAAATGAAAAAGAAGCGAAAACTGAAAGTCCACAATTACTGCATTTCTGTGTGGCTGACAGAAGGTAACCTTCCCAAAGGCACACCTGTGATAACGTATGTGATGCTTTAAGTAAGTGTTACCACTATGTGAATACCTATAGGAACAAACATTTGCAATGCAATTGGTCTTGAATTCACGCGAGTTTGAGCTATTGGCATTGTAAATGACAATACCTTTTACTTATGTTTTGGGTTTTAAAACGTAAATAAAAGGCATTGTCATTTGCAATACTAATAGCTTAAACTCTCGCAAATGCGAGACCTGTAGCATTGCAATAAAGGGCCTTCTTGACCGCTTGTTAGTTTGTAAACATCACAGGAAGAGACCGGCCTGTGACGTCTTCAAAGTTGTGATAAATGGTGCAGTGAAGAAGATGGGTAAGTGTTGTAAATTACAAAGACACAAAGTGTGAAGTGAGAGTTACATATGATCCGAGCAACAAAACACTAACAAGGCGCTGCAACATCTTTTGCTCTGTGATTACACTGTTGCGGCTCAGGAGGAAGAGCAGGAGGTTGGGTGGACTAGTTCCTGCCAACTCCATGATTTGAGTGTGCAGTGTGGCATTGCGTAATGTCATTGCTATCTTTGGCCTAATAAAAAACACTCCAGCTGTAGGAGGTCCCTGGCTTCACCTCCTGGTGCTGGGCAGACTGTGCTTTATGGCAGGCATGGAGGGAGGGAGGGAGAGATGGTTTAGGCTGCAACTCGGGCCTCGTACAGTGCCCCTTCTATTACTAGCGAGCAAGAGGTGCCGAGGTGGTGATATTGGTATTGGTGGTGGTGGTACTGGTGGTAGTGGTGGTGGAAGCATTGTAGGTATTGGTGGTGGTGGTATTCACCAAGTGGGTCCTCCTTACTCTAAATATATTCTTCTGGCCCGCAGTATGACTATCTGATGGAATACTTCTTTTCTCTATATATGCCCTCACAGTCCAGCCTCAGTCCAAGCCAACACACCATCCTGAACCAACCCATTACTGTCCAATGTTAATCGACAGTCCTAGCATAGACTCAATGAATATGCCCCCCACAGTCACACCTGTTCCTGTTCAGCCTAGACGTGCCTGTCCAGACAAGTTTGTATTCAGAACACCCAAGATTCAAGCCCAAATGAACCTCATCTCTACATCAGCGATAACGTACACATCCATCTGCCCTCAATTTGTCCTCTCTATATAACTATTCAAACAGTCCAGCCAACTGTTGACACCCACAACATCCAGCATAAATCTGCAATACTTCAGTCTAACCTTGCTACCCGCATCCTAAGAGAATCTGATTTTATTGATTATAACTGTAAATTACTTTATTTGATTTGGTTTAAATCATAAAAAGAGGGGGTTAATCGCTAAAACACGTGAACACTTGTGACTTAAAATTCATGAATAAATACAAGTTAATTAATCTACTTTCCATTTAAAACATTTTGGGTCATTAAAACAAAGGAAAATAGTGCAATTAGTGCCTTTTAGTCTTATAGTAGTTATTCTAGCTTGAGGAATCTGATTCTTATTCTTATATTTGCTTTGAGGTGAATATCTAAGCATTTTCTAGATCAAGTTCCGTGTCTTTCTTTTCAACCCCACCCTGTCATCTGCTCCACCAACCAATACACCCTGAACAAGCCACTCAAACACAAAACCACCCAAAATGTATTTCAGGATCCATCCTGTTTTTTTTGGACAGCTCAAATCTGTAACTTCTCATCCAACATAAATATGCCCTCAGTCTAATTGTAATCTACTGTATGTCAGGCCAAAATCTATCCCGAGTCAAACAACAATTTCCTCTCGAACCATCAAGAATCAAACTCTTCCAGATGAGGATTTATCTTTCATCTCCCAGACAGCTCTAAATCTATTTCTTATCAAAACCAGAATCTACATAGTGCAACATTAGTATGACCAAATTCACCTGCATTAAAGTGAAAACCAAACATTTAAGTCCCTCTTCCCTCCCTGAACATACCCAATACAAAGGCTAAAATAACTCACGCCTCAGTCCAACCAGACTCTAACTCAAGGAATCCGACTGAATCCAAATTCAAAATTAATACACAACTTCAGATCACTCTTAATTGACCCAGACACTCATGTTTTAATAAATCCATTTACCAGTCTCAATCTGCCATCCTTAGTCCAGCTTCAGTTTACCCTCCCTCCTCTCCACTCTGAAAATACTGCCTCAGCAGAACCATCATGCTACCAAAGTCCACTGTGAATTTATCCACCCATTGGGGCCTAATCTACCCAACATTGGAAGACGGGATAATAACCCCTAGAACAGTCAATACAAACTCCTACCCTTACCCTTCAGATCAACGTGATTCATCAACTTCATAACCAGCATGGATTACTCCAGCTACAGTCCAGCCTGAATCTAGTAGTGAAAAGTAAAGCTTGAATCTTCTCCACTTAAGAACCTTCTCTACCTCTCCCTTTAGAGAGAAGGAAAAAAAAGGACTGCAAAACTCTAGTCAGCCACTACGCCCCCGCCTCAGTCCAGCATCCATCCACATCTGCCTACTAATCAGACGAATAGTTCCCTCCCTCCAGAACCCCTAACTAAACTGCATTTACACTTTTGAGATAAGTTTCAAGAGGCCACTTGATTTTCCACTAGTTTAGTGGAGTCATGTAATGCTTGATTTCATTCTCCTCTAGAAAAAAATTGACACCCACTGCCCACCATGAATCTACCTCAACAATTTGCATCACTATGTCTTTCCGACACACAAATTCATCCCACCACAGTCCACCATCCCTCCGTTATCAGTCTGAACATGGCATCACTTACCCACAGACTAGCCAGAATCTGCCCACAATAGTGCAGGCTCCATCAGCCCTAAAGGCTAGTGTGAATCAAAAGTCAATCTAGAATACCCTACTACTGAGCACTGTTTCACAATCTATTTTGACCTGAATGAAACCCCCAAAAAGCAAGCCTTTACCACCATATGCCCTGATGTACCTTGAACCGCCAGCAACCCCATCCCACCTAAAACTTAAAGGCAGTCAGATATACACTAATATTATAAACGGCCAACAATTCCATGCTCTGAAATGTATCTTCAGTGCAGCACAAATCAAACTGCCCAGAGGAAGGCTTGAACCTATCTCCTCCTAACCTTCTGTGGCCATACCATCCACCACAGGCAAACTACAACCCAGAGAAACATCCCAAATGTGTCAGTGGCCTGATTACGCATCTATTGACACAGCTAACAACAATGGCCCTGCAAAGTTATGGACCCCACACAAGACATTTCTTAACTTGGGATTACGGTTAAATTAAATTTCTCCTGCTCGCTAGCTGGTGGAGATCAATCTGGAGCAATTAAGGTCCATGACTTAATCATTCTTGAAGTTTTTTTCATCTGCCTAATATTTAGACTTATTTTAGATTACTCAAAGTAATGTTTAGATTACTCAAGTTAAAACTATCTAAAAGTTTTAAAACATGAATTAACCCTTAGGTTAGCACAAACATACACCCAGTTGTGTTTCAATTCACAGACTCCTTCAACAGAATGACTCAACCAGTGTATAAACAAGCTGTTCCCCACAAAGTTGACTGATAGTGCAGTATAATTCTTGCTGATAGATTCCATTTTACTGATGACTGAAACAAATACATCAAAGAAGTGCAAACAAAACAGGCCACTGGCCTGAATCAACTCTGTCCTGTCGTACCTAATTCCCACCAGTTCAGCTGAACATCCGCCCTCACTACCCAAACTAAACTTATACCCAGAACAGGCTGAGTCTGATGCCTCGAACAGACCGCCAGGAGCATGCATGACACAAGGCCTCATAGTCCACCCTGACAGCTCCGCAGGCCTCTGCAATGTCCCTTCGGTGGTCAGATATAATTCTATCCCCTGGCTTCGCTGTGCCGAAGAGCCTCAGTGACCCCCTCCCCAGTCTATCTGCAGAGACCCTGCCCAGTCCAGCCAGTGGCTAAGCCCTACAGCCCAGTGCGTGATGCCTTTCTACACCTCAACATTGCTCCAGCTTGAAGCTATCCACCCCCAGATTGACAAGCACAGGTTCTTAGCACCTAGATACCCTCCCGGGTGATTAGCCATGCTTTAAAAGTCCTGTTAGAGGAGGTGACTCCTACTAGCAGCCAGTCTGTACAGAAGCCATGCTGTGCCTTACCGCTCAGTGTCTGACCCTGTGACCCAATGCCCGACTCACACCCCATGGGAGCCAGTTAGTGAACAGTGGCCACATCTCCTCTATACCCGTCACCCTTCATTCAATGACCCCAGTTCACTGCCTGCGACAGATAACCCCCTTGACACCCCTCTGTGACAGAGACCCCCATGCATGGTGACAGGTGAACCCCTTGACACCCCATGTGTGTCTCGCACCAGGGTCTGTGATACCCTCACCCAGTGACCCCATGCCTCATTAATGACATGTGATGCCCTAGTAGCCCCCACATACCTCTGTGCCCATGACAGTGACCCCATTACTGATGACAGGTGACCCCTTGACACCCCGTCTTTGCCCGCACCATAGACCCTCACTGGGTCTGTTATACCCTAACCCAGTGACCACTCGCCTCGTTAACGACATGTGATGCCCCAGTAGCCCCCACATCCCTCTGTGCCCATGACAGTGACCCCATTACTGATGACAGGTGACCCCTTGACACCCCATGTGTGCCCTACACCATAATCCCTCATTGGCTCTGTGATACCCTCACCCAGTGACCCCACGCCTTGTTAACGACATGTGATGCCCCAGTACGCACCACACCCCTCTGTGCCCATGACAATGACTCTATGACTGGTGAAAGGTAACCCCCTGACACCCCATGCGGGCCTCTTACCATAATCCCTCACCGGGTTACTGACACCCTCACAAAGTGACTCCAGGCCCCGTTGATGAAATGAGATGCCCTATGTACCGCTCAACCTGTTAGACAGGTGACCTGGCACCCATATACCCATCACTAGGAGCCCTCATCCCACTCTTTGCCCGTCACTGTAACCTTTCACTCACTTAATGACTCCCGCCTGGGCCGTTCGACCCACCTGTTCTCGCAGCCCTTGCTGCCCACTCCCCGTCCGGGACCTCCTCCTCACCCACCTCTCTTCTGCGCCACTATTTTCAGCCTGTCCTGAGGGTCTGCGCCTGCACGCAGGGGCCGCTCCCACAATCACATGACCCTGAGGTGCAGACAGAGAACACGGACCGCAGCTTGTCAGCCCTATGTCAGTCCCCATGGAGGCCGCAATCATGGAGTCAGTCAGTCAGGCAGCGAGGGCCTCGACATTGTCGGCTGTGCACAAGACCAGGTCCTGGGATTCCCCACACTCTGTTGTTATCTTAGCGAGGGAGGCTCAATGAAATAGGGTGCGGTGGCTCCCAAACTTGCTACCGGTCATAGCTGTGAAGGAGCACTCTCCCGCTCGCCACCGTCCCAGTTTTATAAAGCATTCACTCGACCCCCAAGCAGGCATTGCAGCGCTTTATATATGCAGCAGTTGTATTAAATAAGGGGAGAGGATGGAGAGTAGTCACTAGAAATATATATATTCTAACAAGCATTTGCAATGCAATAGGACTCGCATTTACGCGAGACCTTTTGCATTACAAACTGTAGTCATCATGGACAACGGGAGGAAGGTCGGGGAGGTCTGAACAATGGAAGTGAGGCGGGAGAAGGCACAGACAACAGGAGAGTGGAAGGGTGAGGGGAGGAGGTACAGACAAGGGGAATGAAGGTGGGGGAAGAAGGGGCGAGAAGGCATGGATAGCGGGAGTACAGGAAGGGCAGGGGTGAGGAGGCACAGACAATGGGAGGGAGGGGGAAGTAGAGAGGGCAGTACGATAACCTCATCAAAGAAAATAGTGCTCATAGTCTAAATGACATGTACCATGTAACACTCAAAGTAAAGGGGCCAGTAGCCATGGGAGGATACAAATGATGACATGGCTGTGATAAGGAGGGACTAACAAGCCTATAAACGAATCTGACGGCAGCATTGACGAAAGACAAAGACACAAGTCAATGAAAAATATGGGCGGGGCTTCCCTCACCTACTGAACTACAGCATATCTTCACCAGAGCAGCGCTTGTGCGCTGACTCTAGGCTCGACCTAAAAATAAGGCCACCTATGCCATTCACAGCTCGTTTTCCTGCAGCGCCTGATCAGCAGATTGACTGCTCTCCGACAGCGACGATACGCAGTGTGTTAATCAGTGCTGCTGGAAATGAAGAATCCATAAAATGGCATTGATCACGACTGACATCCACTACTCTCAATGTCTTATGGCTCTGCCCCAAACCCTTCTCTATGTTAAGCTGTCTTAAGCCAGCCTTAAAAAGCTACAACATTTGGCAGTCAAGCAAATATTTTATCTTACAACTGCAAGATGTAATTTCCTAGTAAGTGAACACGCAAAAGTTAAAATGAGGTACTGAAAGCTGGCAGCATCTACTTAAGGGTGTCCAGGTAGGATGTTGCAAGATTGTGCTAAAAGGACAGCTTACCACAACGTTTGATTAATGTTTATGTTGGAAGTCCACCATTTTAAAACAAATATATATGTTAATTAGTAAGATAAGGTGTTTAGTTCCTACCTTTAACACCAGGCTGCACATATTCACCGTAGCAAGCTGCATCACATCCCAAATCTGAGATAATTAAAAGAAGAGAAAATCCCAAAAGGTATTTCTGAAAATGAAAAGTTAGATATTTATCAAAAATGTTAGGAAGAGGGGAATTATTGTTATACGTGGCTCTTTTACTGCAGTTCCTGCATGAACACTCACACCATGCTACACCCTACTGTACAGATCACTAACATACTGAGTCTGTACGCCTGAAAACACTACAAATAAATATAATGCGAGAATGGACGTGCACCGATCCCCCGAGTGCCCCAATTGTGCTGATGTCTGGATCCCTAATGCTGATTTTTGTTGCCATAGGCAAACATGGTTTATGCACGTGCGCCATGACATAAGCCTGTCTCACATTTTTGTGCTGTCTTTTTGGACCGAGAGAGGCACCCAAAGCACTACCCTTATAGTGGTGGAAGGTCACTGCCTTCACCAGTAGATAAGCAGCACAAATGCAGTTGGGGCAGCACAGTATTTAGTCATCTGTAGGAGTAAGCAGGTGCTTTTTTAACCTGTCACTGAAGTGAGGCCTGCAGGCTCACTCATTCTAAAGTTCAGCTGTGCTCAACTCATCCTTGACCTACATCGGTTTGGTGTTAAGTGCTGCACAGCCCCTGCTGCCCTGCACACATCAAGGAAAGCAGGTTGTCTGATGACAAAAGGAGAACGTTTCATATTGTAATCTACTCTCTTTGGCATCAGACATCCTCCGATTCAAGGTGGTGTGCTGCTGGAGACTCTGAAAGGTTACAGTTTGTGACACAGCATAGTCTCCAGCAACAGTTGCAGCCAGGGCAAGGAGGGGGTGGACATGAAAAACAACAGAATAGGGAAAATAAAATATATAAATAAAACCACTTACCTTGCACTTGCCGCATCGCCGGCAATGCAGTGACTGCAAGGTAAGTGGTTTTATTTATTTATTTATTGATTTTCCCTATTCTGTTGTTTGTCACTTACACCCCTCACCCCCGCCCGCCCCGCCCCACCCCACCACGCTTACCTGCATGGGCTGCCACCGTGCAGTAATGACAGAGAAAGGCCTTGCAGTATTTCTGTGGCAAGCACATTTTTTGGTCACTGCAAACACACCATGCATTTTGAGTTTTTTTGTTGCAAATTTAGCTTGCTTTGGCCTCAAAATTTGGCACCAAAACCTGCAAAATCCTGGGGGGGGGCACACAATACAGGGATAATGCAGTACTGTGCAGTGCTGCCTGATAAATGTAAGTGCTGGGTGTATGTGTGTCTATGAGTGGTACAGTACATGTAGGATACAGAGCTGTGCAGTGTGTGTATGGTGTATGCATGCGCCCGGAGTATGTGTGCCTGTGAATGGTACAATACATAGAAGATTCTGGGTTCCATTTTTGGAGACACTGGCCTCAATGGTGAAAACGAGGAGAGGAGGTAGAGGAATCCCACCACACATTTTTGTATATTGCTGCATTCCTATAACCTGGGTGGCACACACACTGGAGAGGGAAGAGACAGACTTTCCGTGTAAACTTCAAAGGGTGCTCTTTGATTCAGTAACAATTCCCCAGGAAGACGCCTGTGCTCGTCTCAAGAAGGAATTGGGAATGACCTTTGATACACACATCACTGTGGCTGACATCCAGGTGTGAACTATAGTCACTCCTGTGACCTGTAAGAGTGGGCTCTCAACTTTGGAGTCACAACAAGACATGCGTACTGATCAACACTGCCCGCTAGAGAAGTGAGGTCCCACTGTGGGACGGGCCAGAAACTTACCCTGCAAGGAGGAGCCGCAAGGAACCTCCAGTCACTTCGGTCACTCAGCTGTGTGTGAGGAACTTTGCGCCTGCTGAGGACAGACCCCCTAAGCCCCTTGCAGCGAATTCACCTGATTCAGCTGCTAATGCACCAGGTGCCCATGGATGGGGCACGCTCAGGGATTCTGGATGCGGACGTGTACGTGCTGGTGAGACTGATTTCAGGCAAGTCGGTCCATGGAAACTTGCTTGCTAGTTAGTGCTGCAGTGATTACTTTAAAATAGAGTCAGAGGGGTTTCTTGAGACTCAAACAACTAGTGGAGCTTACCCTGGATGCTGCCTATAGTCAATTAGGAATAACAGTGGCTTTGGAGCAAGAATGGCTTGGAGCGACGAGGGAGCGGGACCCAGGGAACTGCCTAAAGAGACACTAGAGCCCCGACCTCAGAGGGGACTGTGTAATTGCTTATAAATGTTGTTAGGGTATATAAAATACTTCTTTTATCACAAAAGTAAGTATTTAGACAGACAATCATAATTTATTGCTGCTGCCCACATGTTGAGTTGTTAGCCCATGTCCCCCCTTTCATCCTTTCATCCTTTTTTGTTGCAAATTTAGCTTGCTTCGGCCTCAAAATTTGGCACCAAAACCTGCAAAATCCTGGGGGGGGGGGGGCACACAATACAGGGATAATGCAGTACTGTGCAATGCTGCATGATAAATGTAAGTGCTGGGTGTATGTGTGTCTATGAGTGGTACAGTACATGTAGGACACAGAGCTGTGCAGTGTGTGTATGGTGTATGCATGCGCCCGGAGTATGTGTGCCTGTGAATGGTACAATACATAGAAGGTTCTGGGTTCCATTTTTGGAGACACTGGCCTCAATGGTGAAAATGAGGAGAGGAGGTAGAGGAATCCCACCACACATTTTTGTATATTGCTGCATTCCTGTAAGCTGGGTGGCACACACACTGGAGAGGGAAGAGACAGACTTTCCATGTAAACTTCAAAGGGTGCTCTTTGATTCAGTAACAATTCCACAGGAAGATGCCTGTGCTCATCTCAAGAAGGAATTGGGAATGACCTTTGATACACACATCACTGTGGCTGACATCCAGGTGTGAATTATAGTCACTCCTGTGACCTGTAAGAGTGGGCTCTCAACTTTGGAGTCACAACAAGACATGCGTACTGATCAACACTGCCCGCTAGAGAAGTGAGGTCCCACTGTGGGATGGGCAAGACACTTACCCTGCAAGGAGGAGCCGCAAGGAACCTCCAGTCACTTCGGTCACTCAGCTGTGTGTGAGGAACTCTGCGCCTGCTGATGACAGCCCCCCTAAGCCCCTTGCAGTGAATTCACCTGATTCAGCTGCTAATGCACCAGGTGCCCATGGATGGGGCACGCTCAGGGATTCTGGATGCGGACGTGTTAGTGCGGGTGAGACTGATTTCAGGCAAGTCGGTCCATGGAAACTTGCTTGCTAGTTAGTGCTGCAGTGATTACTTTAAAATAGAGTCAGAGTGGTTTCTTGAGACTCAAACAACTAGTGGAGCTTACCCTGAATGCTGCCTATAGTCAATTAGGAATAACAGTGGCTTTGGAGCAAGAATAGCTTGGAGAGACGAGGGAGCGGGACCCAGGGAACTGCCTAAAGAGACACTAGAGCCCTGACCTCAGAGGGGACTGTGTAATTGCTTATAAATGTTGTTAGGGTATATAAAATACTCCTTTTATCACAAAAGTAAGTATTTAGCCAGACAATCATAATTTATTGCTGCTGCCCACATGTTGAGTTGTTAGCCCATGTCCCCCCTTTCATCCCCCCCCACCTGCCTCACGAGGGAGCATTGAACTTCTTGCACTATGCTGTTCCTCAGATTCAAGTTGTGCCATCGAATATCCAAGCTTTTTATTTGATTGGATGCTCTTAACTTGACTGTGTTTTTGCTGAAATTGTAACAGTATATAATTAACCATACAATAAATAAGTTTACTTAAGTGCTGAAGGGGACGTGGCATAGTTGCTTGGGATCCATAGTAAGTTGGGGTACGGGACATCAGGAGTAAAAATCCTCAACTCCCACAGGCCCTGTGGACCCATCAGTGGGTTCTAGCATTGTATCACTGGCCAGATTTATGAAATAAAGGTTTTTGAATATAGAGAGCTTCGCAGAAGAGTTACTACATATATCAATGTGTCATTTAAATGCTCATATTAGACTTTTTATGACAAACACACAGGGCCATATTTATCAAAATGTAATGCTGCACCTTGCTGTGCTGCGTTACAGGGAAAGGGCAAGAATGCACTCTATTTCTCACAATACAGCGCATTCCTTCATTTTCCCAGCACTGGAGAGCAATGTGCTGCCTAGAGTCAACACAGGCACTCTATCTTGCACAATGGGACAAGGGTGCCTGCATTGCAAGCAGGATTGCTTTTGTGCAAGAAAGAACACTTTTCTGTACAAAAACAATACCCTGAGGCCCTTTTCTCTATGTGTGCTTCAAAATGCATCACTCATAGAAAGAGGAACAAGCATTAGAAATGCAATCGGGCTCGGATTTATTTGATTTTGAGCTAAAGGCATTGTAAATGGCAATGTCTTTTCGCCATGTGTTATGGAGTGTGTGCATGTGGTGTGTAGTGGAATTATGTGAGTTGGATTGTAATTTTACCAATGGTGTCATGCTGTGCTTTAGATGAATATGTTTAAAAGTAAAGTGTACCATACTGCGATTGCTACAATCGTTAATTGTGGATGCGTTAACAATTGATGCGTACACTGATGGCTGGTGGTGTGTGTGCTTGGTGGAAGAGTGCACTGGCGCCTGGAGGTGTGTGTGCCTGGTGGAAGGGTGCACTGACGGCTGGTGGGTGTGTGCTTAGTAAAACAGTGCACAGATGGCTGATGGTGTGTGTGTTTGGTAAAAGCGTGCACTGACGGTTGCTGGTGAGTGCGCCTTGTAAAAGAATGCACTGACGGCTGCCTGGTGTTGAACGCCTGATGGTGTTTGTGCTTGGTGAAAAAGTGCATTGATGGCTGGTGGTGTTTGGCCCTGGTGAAAGCGTGCACTGACGGCTGGTGTTGTGTTGTTGTGTGTGTGGTTGTGTGTGTGGTTGTGTTTGTAGTGGTGAGGCTGTGGGGGTGAGTCTGTGGGGGTGAGTCTATGGGGGTGAGTCAGTGGGGGTGAGTCTGTGGGGGTTAGTCTGTGGTAGTGAGTGTGTTGTGGTGAGTGGTGATGAGTGTGTGGTGGTGAGAGAGTGGTGTGTGTGTGGTGTGTGTGTGTGGTATGTGTGTGTCGTGTATGTGTGTGTGGTGTGTATATGGTGTGACATGCCGTTTTCAGTATTCGACTTAACAATGTCTATAGATTGTTCTAAGAACACACTGATGTAAGGTATAAGACAACAAATGTTTAGTTTTAAAAACATGTGAAGTTACAGAAAGAAGAAAAAAACAGACTCTCAAACACTCTTGGCCTCATAAAAGTGAAGAGGACATATGTTGTCTGTTAATTACTTCTTATCTCATCTTGTCAGAGTAGTGTCACATTCCTGCCCTCTTCCCTGGCCTCATGCTTCATGGAGATGGGGAAAAAAGATTCTAAGCTTTGTTTTCCCACTAAGACAAGGATCCATTAAAAAAAATCGGCAGCATATTGTCCCAAACATAAGTCCCTTAAAAGTTTTTGTTTAATAGCAAATGTAAGAGGACCTGCAACATATTCGCTATATTTATTTCTTCCAATTATGTGATGTTCGTACCTTTTGTGCTGCTAGCTTAAATGAATATGGGTGTGCCTGTATGTCTGTGTGTAGTGTGTGTACTCTTCCATACCTACTGTAAGAGTGAACACACGCTGCCTTCACTGTAGCTAGTTATTTGTGTGTACTATATGTGTGTGCGTGGTGTATTGTGTTATATTGTATTGTAGCACTTACTACCCCTGACGAGGAGTCGAAGTGGTATGCTTGTATGTGCAGGAGGGTCTGTGTGTGTGTGGTATGTGTGTGTGTGGTATGTGTGTGTGCTGTATGTGTGTGTATAGTGTGTGTGGTGTTATGTATGTGTGTGGTGGACTTAGTATGAGTGTTTCTTTCCTGCACACTCACACACTGCCCCTACACATTCACACACTGCTCACCCTGTACACTCACACTGTTCACCCTGCATACTCACACACTGTTCATCCTGCACACTCCTCCTGCACACTCACACAATGTGCACCCTGCACACTTATACACTGTTCACCCTGCACACTCACACACTGCAGTCACTGGCACTCTGCTTACTAGCTGTACTTGTCTCCTTATGTGTACATGGTAATGTCACTAATGACTAAAATGTGCTTTATATTCGCACTGTTTGCATGCCAGCTATAAAAGTTTATCTGTTTTTCCCTTGCCTAGAACAAGCAAAGTTGTCGGGATTGTACCATAATCCATTTATAACGAGGTTGCCTAACATATGGCTGACTCTTCCCAGCCCTGCCAGCATTTCAGACGCACAGTAATGTCAGGAGTGACTCATATTAGGACAGTATTTCTCTGATTAGAAATAAAAGGTATGTTGCTGGAATACTGCATGCGCCTAGTTCCCTTCACAGCAGCACGGCAGACACGCACACTGTGCTGATCTAATCTGCAGGGCTGCTCTGTGTGTTCATCCTACTTGGGTCTGCAAGCAGCTGCTGCCTGGCACTGAAGCCTAGTTCCCTTCACAGCAGCAGCACGCACGCGGCACACTCCAGATCTGATACATGTGATTCTCTAAATTGTGTTGATGGAATCTGCAGGGCTGCTCTGTGTCTTCATCCTTCTTGAGTCTGCAGCCAGCCGCTGCCTGGCACTGAAGCCTGGTTCCCTTCACAGCAGCAGCACGCACGCGACACACTCCAGATCTGATGCATGTGATTCTGTAAATTGTGTTGATGGAATCTGCAGGGCTGCTCTGTGTCTTCATCCTTCTTGGGTCTGGAAGAACCCGCTGCCTGGCACTGAAGCCTTGTTCCCTTCACAGCAGCAGCACGCACGCAGCACACTCCAGATCTGATACATGTGATTCTCTAAATTGTGTTGATGGAATCTGCAGGGCTGCTCTGTGTCTTAATCCTTCTTGGGTCTGCAGGCAGCCGCTGCCTGGCACTGAAGCCTGGTTCCCTTCACAGCAGCAGCACGCACGCGGCACACTCCACATCTGATGCATGTCATTCTCTAAATTGCTGCCTGTGCTGATCTAATCTGCAAGACTGCTCTGTCTCATCATCCTTCTTGGGTCTCCAAGCAGCCGCTGCCTGCCACTGAAGCCTAGTTCCCTTCACAGCAGCACGGCAGACACGCACACGCGGCACTGCCGATCTGTGCTGATCTAATATGCAGGGCTGCTCTGTGTCTTCATCCTTCTTGGGTCTGCAAGCAGCTGCTGCCTGGCACTGAAGCCTGATCTGTGCTGATCTAATCTGCAGGGCTGCTCTGTGTCTTCATCCTTCTTGGGTCTGCAAGCACCCGCTGCCTGGCACTGAAGCCTTGTTCCCTTCACAGCAGCAGCACACACGCGGCACACTCCAGATCTGATACATGTGATTCTCTAAATAGTGTTGATGGAATCTGCAGGGCTGCTCTGTGTCTTCATCCTTCTTGGGTCTGCAAGCAGCCGCTGCCTGGCACTGAAGCCTGGTTCCCTTCACAGCAGCAGCACGCACGTGACACACTCCAGATCTGATGCATGTGATTCTGTAAATTGTGTTGATGGAATCTGCAGGGCTGCTCTGTGTCTTCATCCTTCTTGGGTCTGCAAGCACCCGCTGCCTGGCACTGAAGCCTTGTTCCCTTCACAGCAACAGCACGCACGCGGCACACTCCAGATCTGATACATGTGATTCTCTAAATTGTGTTGATGGAATCTGCAGGGCTGCTCTGTGTCTTCATCCTTCTTGGGTCTGCATGCATCCGCTGCCTGGCACTGAAGCCTGGTTCCCTTCACAGCAGCAGCACGCACGCGGCACACTCCACATCTGATGCATGTTATTCTCTAAATTGCTGCCTGTGCTGATCTAATCTGCAGGACTGCTCTGTCTCATCATCCTTCTTGGGTCTCCAAGCAGCCGCTGCCTGCCACTGAAGCCTAGTACCCTTCACAGCAGCACGGCAGACACGAACACGCGGCACTGCCGATCTGTGCTGATCTAATATGCAGGGCTGCTCTGTGTCTTCATCCTTCTTGTGTCTGTAAGCAGCTGCTGCCTGGCACTGAAGCCTGATCTGTGCTGATCTAATCTGCAGGGCTGCTCTGTGTGTTCATCCTTCTTGGGACTGCAAGCAGCTGCTGCCTGGCACTGAAGCCTTGTTCCCTTCACAGCAGCAGCACGCACGCGGCACACTCCAGATCTGATGCATGTGATTCTCTAAATTGTGTTGATGGAATCTGCAGGGCTGCTCTGTGTCTTCATCCTTCTTGAGTCTGCAGCCAGCCGCTGCCTGGCACTGAAGCCTGGTTCCCTTCACAGCAGCAGCACGCACGCGACACACTCCAGATCTGATGCATGTGATTCTGTAAATTGTGTTGATGGAATCTGCAGGGCTGCTCTGTGTCTTCATCCTTCTTGGGTCTGCAAGCACCCGCTGCCTGGCACTGAAGCCTTGTTCCCTTCACAGCAGCAGCACGCACGCGGCACACTCCAGATCTGATACATGTGATTCTCTAAATTGTGTTGATGGAATCTTCAGGGCTGCTCTGTGTCTTCATCCTTCTTGGGTCTGCAGGCAGCCGCTGCCTGGCACTGAAGCCTGGTTCCCTTCACAGCAGCAGCACGCACGCGGCACACTCCACATCTGATGCATGTAATTCTCTAAATTGCTGCCTGTGCTGATCTAATCTGCAGGACTGCTCTGTCTCATCATCCTTCTTGGGTCTCCAAGCAGCCGCTGCCTGCCACTGAAGCCTAGTTCCCTACACAGCAGCACGGCAGACACGCTCACGCAGCACTGCCGATCTGTGCTGATCTAATATGCAGGGCTGCTCTGTGTCTTCATCCTTCTTGGGTCTGAGAGCAGCTGCTGCCTGGCACTGAAGCCTGATCTGTGCTGATCTAATCTGCAGGGCTGCTCTGTGTCTTCATCCTTCTTGGGTCTGCAAGCAGCCGCTGCCTGGCACTGAAGCCTTGTTCCCTTCACAGCAGCAGCACGCACGCGGCACACTCCAGATCTGATACATGTGATTCTCTAAATTGTGTTGATGGAATCTGCAGGGCTGCTCTGTGTCTTCATCCTTCTTGGGTCTGCAAGCAGTCGCTGCCTGACACTGAAGCCTGGTTCCCTTCCCAGCAGCAGCAAGCACGCGACACACTCCAGATCTGATGCATGTGATTCTGTAAATTGTGTTGATGGAATCGGCAGGGCTGCTCTGTGTCTTCATCCTTCTTGGATCTGCAAGCACCCGCTGCCTGGCACTGAAGCCTTGTTTCCTTCACAGCAGCAGCACGCACGCGGCACACTCCAGATCTGATACATGTGATTCTCTAAATTGTGTTGATGGAATCTGCAGGGCTGCTCTGTGTCTTCATCCTTCTTGGGTCTGCAGGCAGCCGCTGCCTGGCACTGAAGCCTGGTTCCCTTCACAGCAGCAGCACGCACGCGGCACACTCCACATCTGATGCATGTCATTCTCTAAATTGCTGCATGTGCTGATCTAATCTGCAGGACTGCTCTGTCTCATCATCCTTCTTGGGTCTCCAAGCAGCCACTGCCTGCCACTAAAGCCTAGTTCCCTTCACAGCAGCACGGCAGACACGCACATGCGGCACTGCCGGTCTGTGTTGATCTAATATGCAGGGCTGCTCTGTGTCTTCATCCTTCTTGGGTCTGCAAGCAGCTGCTGCCTGGCACTGAAGCCTGATCTGTGCTGATCTAATCTGCAGGGCTGCTCTGTGTCTTCATCCTTCTTGGGTCTGCAAGCAGCCGCTGCCTGGCACTGAAGCCTTGTTCCCTTCACAGCAGCAGCACGCACGCGACACACTCCAGATCTGATGCATGTGATTCTCTAAATTGTGTTGATGGAATATGCAGGGCTGCTCTGTGTCTTCATCCTACTTGGGTCTGCAAGCAGCCGCTGCCTGCCACTGAAGCCTGGTTCCCTTCACAGCAGCAGCACGCACGCGACACACTCCAGATCTGATGCATGTGATTCTGTAAATTGTGTTGATGGAATCTGCAGGGCTGCTCTGTGTCTTCATCCTTCTTGGGTCTGCAAGCACCCGCTGCCTGGCACTGAAGCCTTGTTCCCTTCACAGCAGCAGCACGCACGCGGCACACTCCAGATCTGATACATGTAATTCTCTAAATTGTGTTGATGGAATCTGCAGGGCTGCTCTGTGTCTTCATCCTTCTTGGGTCTGCAGGCAGCCGCTGCCTGGCACTGAAGCCTGGTTCCCTTCACAGCAGCAGCACGCACGCTGCACACTCCACATCTGATGCATGTCATTCTCTAAATTGCTGCCTGTGCTGATCTAATCTGCAGGACTGCTCTGTCTCATCATCCTTCTTGGGTCTCCAAGCAGCCGCTGCCTGCCACTGAAGCCTAGTTCCCTTCACAGCAGCACGGCAGACACGCACACGCGGCACTGCTGATCTGTGCTGATCTAATATGCAGGGCTGCTCTGTGTCTTCATCCTTCTTGGCTCTGCAAGCAGCTGCTGCCTGGCACTGAAGCCTGATCTGTGCTGATCTAATCTGCAGGGCTGCCCTGTGTCTTCATCCTTCTTGGGTCTGCAAGCAGCCGCTGCCTGGCACTGAAGCCTTGTTCCCTTCACAGCAGCAGCAAGCACGCGACACACTCCAGATCTGATGCATGTGATTCTCTAAATTGTGTTGATGGAATATGCAGGGCTGCTCTGTGTCTTCATCCTTCTTGGGTCTGCAAGCAGCCGCTGCCTGCCACTGAAGCCTAGTTCCCTTCACAGCACCACGGCAGACACGCACACGCGGCACTGCCGATCTGTGCTGATCTAATCTGCACGGCTGCTCTGTGTCTTCATCCTTCTTGGGTCTGCAAGCAGCTGCTGCCTTGCACTGAAGCCTTGTTCCCTTCACAGCAGCAGCACGCACGCGGCACACTCAAGATCTGATGCATGTGATTCTCTAAATTGTGTTGATGGAATTTGCAGGGCTGCTCTGTGTCTTCATCCTTCAAAAGCATGCACTGACGGCTGCCTGGTGTTGTACGCCTGATGGTGTTTGTGCTTGGTGAAAAAGTGCATTGATGGCTGGTGGTGTTTGGCCCTGGTGGAAGTGTGCACTGACGGCTGGTGTTGTGTTTGTGTGTGTGTGGTTGTGTGTGTGGTTCTGTTTGTAGTGGTGAGTCTGTGGGGGTGAGTCCGTGGGGGTGAGCCTGTGGGGGTGAGTCTGTGGGGGTGAGTCTGTGGGGGTGAGTCTGTGGTAGTGAGTGTGTTGTGGTGAGTGGTGATGAGTGTGTGGTGGTGAGAGAGTGGTGTGTGTCTGGTGTGTGTGTGTGGTATGTGTGTGTCGTGTATGTGTGTGTGGTGTGTATATGGTGTCTGTAAGTAATCTGTATTTAAATACTGCCTCTTTTTCAGCCACAAAAAGGCTGCAGACGAACGCGCGCCCTATACATGCAATGCAGAATGGTGAACGCGCTCCCACCATCTGGATTGTATTACAAGGGCACCCTGACAGCTCCTAATTAAAATTAATGGACTGCCGTGCGCGAAACCGCACAGAAAATTCCAAAAATGGCGGACGAACATTACATATGCCCTATCGCATCAAGACTACTAAAAAACCAGCACCTCGAGGACCAATCACCATTCAGATTATAAAATAAAGCACTGCAAATGCACGAGCAAAGAAGAATTTTTCCAGCTTGAGCCAGAAACCCGCTACAATACGGCTCGCAGCTCCTCCCCACTTCTGACGAAGTGGTGACGTCGCCGAGCCCGTAAAAACGAGGAGAAATGAAGATATTTTTCCTTCTTATGCCTCCTCTGGGAAAGCGTAGCATTTTGGCGCATTCCCAGATCTACTGGTAATGGTAATTCCGGGACTGCATCAAAATCCATGGGTGTTGCGTAGGAACACCCGCGCACCACCCATGGATTGTCTACCTGGGGCAAAGTAACGCAATGCAGCAATTAGCGCTGCATTGCGTTACTCTGGATTTATCAAGCCACTCAGGGCCACAGCAGGGGGCCTTGCATGGCTTGATACATTACATCTTAGGGGTTGCATCACTTTTGCATCCCGCAACATGATAAATATGGCCCATAATATTATTACACACACAAAGTCACATGAACGTGGTGGTGGTTGTAGTATTGATGGTGCTGGGAGTATAATTGATGGCAGTAGTAGTTGTGATGATGGAGAAAGTGATGGATATGGTAACCATGATGGTGATAGTAGTCGTGATACTTGAGATGGGAGTTTTGTTGGTAATAATGGTGGTGGTAGCAGTAGTAGCAGATAATGTTAGTCATGATGCTGGTGGTAGTGATGGTGGTGGTGATAGTGGTGGTGGTGTGGCAATGGTGGTAGTGGTTGTGCAATGGAAGTAGTGGTGGTAAGGGTAATCATGGTAATGGAGATGTTTGGTTGTAAGAGTAGTACTACTCAAGGTGCTGGTAATGATGAGGAAGGTATTACTTATGTACTGGCCATTGTGAGATAGTAGTTGTTCCTAGACCAACGTGAGCTGAGGTGAAATGATAACAAAGACGTGTGGACAGAGAAGAAGCCTGAATTACAAACAAAAGACACAGGACATCTCATGGTGGGACAGCACCAGTCATTGCAGTAAACATGTCCCTCAGCAATAGGGCCCAGAGTTGGGTGTACAACAAGCATCACAGGAGAGCATTAGTTTGCCTCTTGGTGCCTGTCTCTTCTCCATGTGAAAGCTGATACTAAGCATGCAAAACCCCATGTCTCCCGCTTGCTGACAAACTAGACAAATAATGGCTGAGTTAATGAGAAAATGCAACTGACTGTGAAGAAAACAGTTAATAATGAAGATGGCTGCCCAGCCCCCTCCTCTCTGTGTACTGTGAGGTGAAATACATTATGAATGGCATGCAAACTGAGGCCAGTTAGCTAAATCCGTCTCTAGCTAGAAAAGAGCGTGTTTTGTAACGCAGACGTTTCAAAACAAGAGCTATTTTCGCTTCTCCTTCCAGCTAGTAGTAGCCTATTTTAAATGCCACTGAAATGGCTTATGAGTTTGTGACTGAGTCACCTCATTCTGGTTGTCTTTCTTTTTTTTCTTAAATGGCTTTTCTCAATGCGTTGTTTAAAACAATACTAATTTATTCAATATATTCTACCGTAGGTTATTAAGGATATTAAGGAGAGGACTTTTCCTATCAGATATCTGCATATACCAAACATCCACATGCAAAGTCATTGAAACAAAAGTACATTACAGAACACTAATGCCGAATGTGCAAACTGGGATGTGTACAAATGTGCACTAATGTGCTGTTTACTCCTTGTTACTTAACGTAAGGATGCTTTATTCCGCTCCTTAATTGCAGCTGGAAATCCTATTTTGTCAATGCTTGAATTCTGCCTCTGTAGACAGAGTATGTATAACCAATGATTTTCGCTGCTGCACTTAGGGGCAACAAACAAAAAAGAGTAACATAACATGCTGTTACTATATTTAACATGGTTTATACTTCACATGGTACGATACAAATAGAGCCTTAGTAAAATCTCATTAAGGTCACAGATCTACTTTTAAATCAAGGAAAAAAAGATTTAAATGTGACTTACCATGATCCAGACAAACAGTTTCTTCCAAAGTTAGAACTGTTTTAGCCGAAGTGCTCCTCTGTTGCTTATGGTCAGTGATTTATACAGGCTCGGCGGTTTTGTAGCAATCCCTTGAGTTATGTAGCTAAAAAAACACAAGATTGATGAGTTTTTGCTGGAAAAGCAGAAACGATGTGTTATTTGAGCTTTGCCAGCACTAATCTTTCCCCATGGAATGTGTGGGTCTGCACACATGGACACGATCAACTGACGTAGTCTGGGGTTGTGAAACCAAATATTTTTGTAGTGCTACCAGAGAAGAACTGAGATGAAGTTCTCTGGAAATGTAACAGAAGTACGCTGTGTTGCGCAAGTCTTGATCTCATTTACGTTCCCAAGAAACTAGTGTCTCTTGCTGCACATACCAGAAGTGGAGGGGGATGAGGGGGCGATCGGTGGGAGGGGAGCATGTGAGTGCTGGGCCAGCTCATAATAATCCCCCCCCCCCCGTTTAAAACGACCAAGGCAGCTGGAACAATATAGTGGTACTGGAATTCAGAGGGTGAATGCCAATAACAAGCAATGGTAAATGCATTAAGTTTCGTCTATGTGAATAATAACACTTTTTGGTGCTGTAAGTTTTATCAGTTTGACTCACATGCGAGTGTGTAAGGGCACATTTTTGCAATTTTATATAGTGACAACACAATCCGAGGCATTAAAGTGCATTATATGAGAAGCACACGTTCTACATAAAAGAATACTTTTTTGTGTTTAATGGCACGGGGAGGGCTTTTCCCAGCGTCGGCACAACAGCCTGTGATTCTGGGCAATTCACCTAATCTCGCGTGTCATAAAAAGAAGATACAAGTTGGTTTAAAAACAAGGGCCACGTGACACTTAAATGAGGAGAAGTGAAACTACAGAGGAAGTGACAAACTCAATAACTAATAGATATGATTAAGACATGCAGCCGATGAGAGGGATGAGAAGGGGGCTCCATCCCCCAGCTAACAGTATGACCAGAGCACCACCACCAACGTGGGTGACGTATGGGGGGTGCATATTGTAGTCCCGGGTCTCCCGCAGCGCAGAACACGTGTGGGCAAAGCCCGGGCCCAAGGGCGGCCTGTCTGCGCCCGTCATCGTCCGACAGAGGCTGGGCTGGTCCCGGACTGTTGGTTTTTCCTTGGAATTCTTTGGTTCGGTTGTTATACCTGACCTCTTTGGTATTCTTGCATTAAACTCCCTGAAGAACTCAGACTAGAGAGCATGCTACGCAGCCGCGCCCCGTGGAGGGAGTTCCGGTGGGGCAGAAAGGCAGGGCAGGGGAGGGGCAGGGTGGGGGTGTTCTAAAAACCGGAATATGGATAATTGGAGGTAAGTAAACAATTTAATAAATAAAACAGATTTCGTAGTGCGCCCTGCAGCACAAAATGCGATATAGTGCGCACTACAAAATTCGTTTTATTAATTACATTGTTTACTTACCTCCAATTATCCATATCCTGTTTTTAGCACCCTCACCCTGCCCCTCCCCGCCCCGCCTTTCTGCCCCACCGGAACTCACTCGGTGGCTGATGTTACCTACTTTTCCCTGACCCCCCAAGAGGCCCGTGCTGTGGCCTATATAAAACTTGTGACCCTAGTTTACTCAGCCATGGTCAAAATGAAAATGGCTGTTGGCTAACGATGGCCTCCAGGAGGTAATACGGTAGTGACCATCAACTCTTTTTTTACTAGAGCTGCAAATGTCATAACAAAGGAGATAGCGCTGACCGAGAGAAGACTTTCTATGGAGACAGAGAAATTTGTTCAGGGTTCTGCTGTGGCCGAGAATGGAGAGGCGTTGGAGACGATAGGGGACACAGCAGGGAATCCCGGCCCAGCTGTGCCTGTGCCCGCACTAAAGGAGGTCCCCCTTGCTGAGCCGGCTACGTACACATGTAAGTCTACAGCCGAATTGACAGCAGGAGAGACTTACATTTGGACTGTCCCCCTACTAAGAGGAAGCAAATTGGCTGTAATAAAGTTCAGAGGAAGTCACAGCGGGCAAAATGTCCACTACCAGTCAGGCCCAAACTTGAACTGTTGTTGGATACTCTTTTCACAAGACTGGAGTCAATGACTGAAGATCTTTTAGCACCCATAACACAAAAGTTGGAAGGGTTTGAGGCGAGACTTAATTTTTTTCTTTCCATGTGCAATCATTGTTTCATAGGGCCAGGGCCAGTGGATGGGGGGCGGGGGGCATAATTTATTGTGCATGGTAATACGAACCAAGTACCTCAGGTGAGATGTAACCTAGATTTACAGGGTGAGGAACTGTCCTGTAGACCCAAAAGTTATTGTACACCCTGGAGACTGTTAGATTTGGGGGTCTTTAGTTGGCACAGGTAGGTACTTGTGACAAGTAGGGACCCTCTCCTCTAGTCAGGACAAGGGGATTACACACCTAAAATAACCCCTGCACACCCTCTAGGTTGTGTGGTGCGAGGAGTCAAGGCTTATTTCAGAGGCGTTGTAAGTTAAACAGTTGTGACCACATACAGTAACCCAGTGACAACACTACAAATGGACACCACACAGGTTTTATATAAAAAATAAGTAGACTTTATATAGAGTTACCACAAGACCATAAACAACAAAAATACACACTATGATTACTTTAAGATGGTAGATTTAAGCTTAGTTTAGTTCAGTTCTTAGATGCGACACACTGCGTCAATGTACCATGAGTTGCGTTGCGCTTCCACAACAAGCAACATCGCAGCGATGGGAAATGCGGCAAAGTCAGGTGAAAAGAAATAAAAACGTGAAGATATTCCAGATGCGGCACGCTTCTCAGATCTCTCTATTCACCTCTAGGTGACTCAGCCTCTCTCCTGGAATTCCCTAGCCCTGTCACTCACAGAAACCACTACAACAAAGGAAAATTCTCCAATTTGTGAAAACTGCCCTCACTCACTTACCGAAGTATGTGACATGCTTCATCATAGGGCCTGCTAAAAATGCCCTGGTGTAGCCACATCCAGGGCGGAGCATTAGGGAGGGGGAAAAAAATAATAAATTCCACGTCACGTGGTGTCATTAGGAACAGGACTACTTGGGGCAGGGACAGCCTAACTGAACGATTGTGTTCACAGGCAGACCCACCTGACGGACACCAGTTCGAGTTTATGTAGCTCATAAACTCGTAAATGCTCTCCCCTTGACTTTGAGGATATCTTCTCCACTATACCATTGGAAGACCTGGTAGAGTACGGATTTCTGAGACCTACTACATTCGGGAAACCCAGTGACCGAACTACCGCATAGGGTAACAAGTGGATTTGACTGCGATAGTCCTGAGGAAGACCGATGTGACCTCTCGGGGCACAATTGAAGCGGTCGAAACATGTTGACTCTAGCAGTGGTAGGAGGGAAGTCTTGAGGAACCTCATTTTCTCCATAAGACAGTTTCCCATCCTTTTCCTTTATTTTTAATCCTGATAGGGGTATCAAAATTGGGCTTAATAAAGTAATTCTTTTTATTGGCACCCTTAATCAGTTTTAATCACATCCTATCTGCACTTTTTTCGTCACACTTATATCAGATCCACGAGGTGTTTACTTACACGTTCTATCATTCATATATGTTATTCGTTGTACGTATTGACTGACTGTGTTGTACGTCTCTGTGACGTGGAATTTATTATTTTTTTCCCCCCTCCCTAATGCTCCGCCCTGGATGTGGCTACACCAGGGCGTTTGTAGCAGGCCCTATGATGAAGCATGTCACATAATTCGGTATGTGAGTGAGGACAGTTTGCACAAATTGGAGAATTTTCCTTTGTTGTAGTTGTGTACTCTATACACCCCTTGTGTGTGATCATCGGGTTGTCTTAGGGGGCATGGGGTATTGGAGTTTAAACTATTGTGGCCCTCTCCCCTCTTGTGTGTAGATTACTCACAGAAACCAGACATGGGAATACACAACCTAGCAGAGGCAGGTTTGAATGGTTAGACAAGCAAAGACCTACTTTCTAAAAGTGGTATTTGCAAACACAGAATATTAAAATAAACTTCACTAAAAGATGTATTTTATTATTCTGAGTTCAGGCATACTAAACTCGAATTTCTACCATGTTCTCTGAGCCTGTTAGGATTATAAAATGTAACAATTCTAACAGCCCATTCTGGCCTATGGAGAACAGGTAGCCTTGCAATAGTGAAAAACGAAAATGGCTGTAATTCACTATTAGGACATGCCACACAGACCAGGGCTTGTCCTACCTTATACTTACAACACACCCTGCCCTTGGGCCTACCATAGGAGTGACTGATATGAAGAACAGGGAAGGTTTAGGGACTGGCAAGTGGGTGCACTTGCCCAGTCAGCATGACAGTACCAGACTTCACGCAGGCTCTGCAATGGCAGACCGTAGACACATTTTACAAGGCTGCTTCTGTGGGTGGCACAACCAGGGCTGGAGGCCCACCAGCAGCATTTGGATTACACGCCCTGGCACACTCAGTGCACTAGACTAGGGTCGCCAAACATGGAATCACTAATCCATACATCAATTTACAATAGGGAGCACTTGCACTATGGCACTGGATAGCAGTGGCACAGTGCCCAAAGCATCTAACACCAGCAAAAACACACGAGGCAACAGCAAAATGGAAGGGAGACCCACGCCAATGGTGCCAGGTCCAACAGAGACCCAACTCTTGCAGCCCAAGTGGTTCAAATAGATGGGCAGTGAATATCTAAGGAGGTCCCAACACCTTTATGCACCTTGCTTCAACCTAGCAATCACAAGGAGATGATGAACGGAGCGCTGAAACATTTCAGACGCTCACCCCAGTCACAGATCTGGGTTGAATCCATCATCGTTCTTTAGCTCACTTCGCCACCCCAGTTCAGACACAGCTAAATGCAAATTAGTTTTGTTAGTTTTGACCCTGTGCCTCATGGGAACAGTCCAGCCCCAACTGCCAAGCCATGTTTTCCCTGGACCGGAAAAAAGCATCCTGGTACTGGTTTCTTCGTAACACACTTCATCAGCCAGGCTAGCTTGAATCCAGTGGCGAAGTGAGCAAGGGACCCACGTTTGGGCATACCGTGCCAACTTAGGGCGAACAAAGCAAACAAAAGGAGATGATGGACGGAGCACTGAAACTTTTCAGACACTCACCCCCAGTCACAGATGAAACCTATCATGTCCAAGGCAGAAAGTCAGGCAATTTTCGATTTACCCCCAGAATCGGCTCCCCTAGTCGCTGTCTTAGTTGGGGTTCTCCCACTATCACAGGGTTCGAAGGAAACTTCTCTAGACCTTATCCACAAGGTTACTCATTGGTGTTACAACAATTTGGTAAACGACCCAAACATATCTCTTGATATTATTATGGCCAGAGGAGTGGGATGGATTGGCGACAGGACTAGGAAAAACGTATAGGGGGATTGTGTAATTGTCAACTTTAAGCACCCTGTGCTGACTAAAGCGCTAGTGGGATGCCGTTATAGGAATAGTACTAAAACAACCATTAGGTCTGCTTCTTGTACAGCCTTTCTATCCCTTTAAGCAGCCTTCTGTTAATTTTCAATGGCAGTTGCCCCTTAAACCAGTTAAGCCTGCCTAGTTCAGAAATGTGGACACAGCTCTACCTATGACCAATCGTTTCCAACCCTTGGCAACTGTACAGGGCCATGATGACAATGATTGACTAAAGCCAGTAGAAGTGAAGATGCAGGGTAATAAGCTGCCACCCAAGGTCACTAACAGCTCAGACTTAGCAGTATATATGCTTGAACCAATGCTCGACCACCCACCTAACCCTCCTTCTATATTTGTTACCTCTAGTGTTTCTTGTACGAAGGTATTCTTGTGGAACATAGCTGGTCTCAGGTCAAAAAGGGGCAACATAGCTTAGGAAAATTTTCTTTGAATGCATCACATCATTGCCCTACAAAAAACTTGGGAGCCCAAGGATTGTTTTTTTCTGGATGGCTTTATTTCATTTTGGAAATACGCAACCCCTTCAAATATGGGAAGAGCAAGGGGGTCTTCTTTTAATGTTTTCACTCAAACTTTCCCGTAAAACTAAACTGATAGAATGCCAATCACCCCACGTGCTACCAGTGGAATTGTCATTCAAGAATCATTCTACCCTGCTAGTTGTTAATTTTTATAATTCCTTCTCTAGAAGTCATGAAATAGAACATCTCCTAGCTTTAGAGGAATTTCTGGAACATTATGAGGAGGGAAAACAAGCTTACCATGACACTATAATTCTAGGGGACTTTAATACTCATCAATGCTGTCTTAATTGCATAACCATGATGGATCAGGGGGACCCCTTACCATAGACTAATCATTTTGAACACTCACCTTCAAGCATTTTCATAGAAGGGTTCCTCTCAGCCCACAATTTACACTGCTTACAGCAAACAGAGGTAAACGCATCACTCCCTACTTTCGTAGGAAGAGGCAGCCCCAGCACTATTGATTACATCATCATCAACCAAACGGTAGGTCCGTAAGTATGGTTACACCACTGCATGCTGTGGTTCCCAAAATCCGAACCCTGTGGTTTTCCCGATATCGAGGTCCAATACCCGTGTCACAAAATCTCAACGTACCAAGACGATTTTGGTGTCTACGAACCGATAATGATTAGGACATCATTCCTATGTATTTGCGTTACAATCGAGGGTTGCCAACACCCCTAAATCACAGTTTCCGTCCCATCCCTTAAACTCCATTTTGTGAACGGCATCCATCTTGCATCTTGCCCTCATGATAAGTCAATTAAAGGTCGAGCTTGATCCAAATAGACACGTCCACCTTTCGTGACTTTCCCCTGACCTGTCCCAACTGACTCCACTGTCTTCGGCCAAACCTGTTTAGGCAGCTCCTCGCCCAGTGACCGAATACGATAGCATCTACACATAACATTCCACGAACCATTCACTACATACAGCCCATGTTTCCTTCAAACACGCACCTGTCCCCGTATCTTGTTTATGGCCTTTTTTATGGCTGGGTTGTACCTTCCTTTATTGGTGGTTCATCTATATCTGATGGGAGTTCCCGGTCCAACTGGGTAATATATCAGCAAACTGGACATCTAAAATATGGGCTTGCTTACATGACTTCGCTCTTTGTATTGTTGTAGAAATATGTGTGTTGCCATACCATAAACTCAAGAATTCTTGCTTGAAGCCATATATTTGATATATAAGGAGACGGCTGGTTCTGTAAAAACGAACAGTCTCCCAAGAGCCTACTCTCTGTGTGGTGTACTTCTGGGACACGTGTTACTTGGTAGCTACCAATAAAACTTGATCTTTGACTGCGACTAGAGGACTACGTGTTTCTGTGGTCCGGAACAAGGGAACTCAGAGGTCTTCGGGTGTTTTCCCCTGACACCGGCGGGTTCCTAAAAACCCGTTACCTCAGTTGGCGCCCAACTCGGGGCGATATCAAGCGGTGACGGTCCAAGCCAGATGTTCGTGAGGCGCTTCGTGTGAAAATTCCAGAGGACGGCCAGCCACTTCAGCGACCCCTGTATGTCGACGTGGTTCTGAAGGTCTTTGCTGCGAGGTTCCCCGCGTCCCGACGGCTACGAGGGACTGCTGCCCTGACTATCGCCTTGTTTTGGACCCAGTGATCCTTGGTAGAGCGAAACGATAGACGAGTCTTCTAGCGACGTCATCGATCTTCAAATACTTCAGTTAAGTATAAGTGGAGCGTCTCCTAGTCCTTAGTTTGTTCTTAGTTTTTGGTATCCTTGAGATACGACTTGATTTGGAACTTGCAAGCCCCAAAGCCGAAGGACTTGTGTATTCACGAGAAATATCGTAACAGATAATCCTTTGAAGTTTGAAGCTAGACTAGTGAGCGAAGATGCCTAGTTTTAGCAAACTTGGAAACTTATTTTGTCTTGGTTGTAGTAAGGACTCCCAATTGGAAGATTCTTGTCCGGTTCCTCCAATTGGAACTCCAACGTATGAACTCTATGTGAAGCATGGCGTAGGTCCTATCACAAATAACGAAGTATGGATAAAATACACCCGCAAGGATGGTGTTTTAAAATGGCCCCAATATGGTAGTTTCGACCAAGAAATATTAGATAACTTAGAGGTCAAATTGTTCAAGAAGAAAGCCCGGCCGGCGATGTTTGACTCTTTCCGCTTATGGCGCAAGGAAGCCAAACAGAAAGAAATAAGATTAGCAAAAAAGAATAAAAGAGGTATGTCAATGGTGCAAGCTGCCGTTGCATACAGAGATAACGAGGAAGAGCAGGAGAGCGAACAGATGCTTAGGAGCAAGAAACTAGCGATAGATAAATGTTACCCGATGTTGCCAAATAAGGGACAAGGTCAAAAGGAAGGATCCGAGAAAGATCCATTAATGTCCCACCTATTAAATTCTCCGCCACCCTATGCACAAAATGCCACAGCACCTCCGCAACCTTTCGTTGCACCTTTGGTAGCTGTAATACAGGCTCCTTTACCGCACTCACCGGCTACTCTTCAGCTGGCTCCTGTTTCTTTGGCACAGCCTCCTCAAGGCTCACCGATCACATCTATTTCTTTCTAAAATTTCGCCTAGCGCACCTTCTAGTCTCTCTGATACTTGTTCTACAAACATTTCTGTTTCTGCTTTGCGTGACTCTGTTCTACTGCCAGCTATTCCTTCACTTTCACCTTCCGTCTGGCATAAAATGGCCAGCATTGTTACTAACTTCCCTTCACCACTTTTTCGGTCGCCTAAAACGACCCCTAACACGGAACGAAGACAATTACGAAGCCAAATGCCTGATTATCAGGAAAGGGAAACATTGAATAAGTTAGCACGAAATTGGGCTATGGATACAGCGAGATATGATGTAGAGTCTGTCATGAACGTTTTCCGTCAATGGGATGAACCAACGCAAAGATACGTCTTTGAGCAGATGTGTGTTTTCCTGTGTGAGGATTTGGAAGATAATGGTCAGAAGAGCAACATGCAGGAGTTGTGTAGGTTACGATTTAAATTTGGGGAGGGTATGATAGTTGGTCCCGACGTTGAAAGAGCAGTAGAGATATTATTGTCACATCGAAGTACAGGTGGTAATTCTGGGTCATCCTCTGACAGTGGTACATCTAGTAGGAAAAGAGCGAGACAGTACCCTATGAGAGAGGTTCCTCCGGTTTGGAGGGAAGGTGATGCAACCGCAGTTCCACCGGTTCTGCCTCATTTCCAGCGTGTATGGGTACATGTCCCCTGGAAAAGATCAGAAGTTCTAGCACTCAAGCAGACACTACCCGATCCCCGTAAAAACCTGACTGGGTATTATAAGGAGTTGTCCCAAACTGCAAGCTCATGTATAATGAATTTAGCGGATATAGACATGTTGTTTGGGAACATTGTTCCACATCCTTTATGGAGTAAGATACGTCATACGGATCATGACCAAGAATTAGGTGACTCATGGGCAAACATTGCGACTACAGATGCTAGACAAATCGGTGGTTTCAAGCCTGAGCCGTTAATAGCTGAACTTCCTGGTAGAATTATTGCATACATGAAGACAATTATGCCTGAAGTACGTGTAAACTGGGACAAGCTATCCGCGTGCAAACAGAAGAAAGACGAGAATGTGTCTGACTTCTTCACGAGATTTGAGGAAACCTTCACTGACCATAGTGGTCAGGATATGGCTACCGAGGGTGGCCAAAGACTGTTTGTAGACAAGTTTGTACACAATTTGCTTCCTGAATTGTGTGCTAAACTAAAAGACTCAGAAAGTGCTTGGGCTGTCTCTACGTCAGCGCAGATTCTAGCAACAGCCCAGTACTATGAAAATAGGCGTAAAGACGAGTTAGACAAGGCAGACAAAAAGACGAAAGATTTGAAAACTAAAGTTCTTCTCCAACAGGCCTATCAGCCTCGTATGGCTAGCCAGTCTAATTATCAACAGAATCAGCAGTACTCTAGAGACGCGCAAGGAAACGAGCTTTCCCATCAGCGTCCTACGTATGGCCCGAATCAATGTGCGTATTGCAAAGAAGAGGGTCATTTTAGGAATAATTGTCCGGCTCTTGCACGACGTTTAAACGGTGCACAAGGTGTAAGGGGAAGAGGTGTTCAGCATGCCTCTAGAGGTAGAGGCCGTGGAAATTTCACTCAGAATATAACTTCTTTTCCTCCTCAGAAATCCATGAATAGCTTTGATCAGCAGGGTAATTCATCGTCCAAGTCAGCTCAGTACTATGCTGACGACTATTACACCGAACACGACAATGAGGGTAACGATCGCTAGGACAGCCATGGACAAAGAGAGGGAGTTGTTTCAGTTCCAGTAGATCAGGATGGACCTTATGTCGAGGTAATTACCTCAGGAGTGTCAGAGCCATTTCTGCTGGATACTGGTGCTACAAAAAGTTCTATTATGCACTCAAAACTTCCTGGCGCACCTTTGTCTGGCGAAATGAATGTCTCAGTAGGCTTCTCTGGCGCCCCTGTTAGAAACCCGATCTCTAGTCCTATTTCCCTTTCTGTTGGCCCCCGTGAATTAGAAGCACCCCTCATTCTTACAACAGGTTGTGGTGAAAATTTGTTAGGATTGGATTTGCTAAAGAGGTTGTATGCGACTTTGTACTGTTCTCCCTCGGGAGTACAGCTTACTTTAGGGAGAAAAGTCATTGTCCAATGTACTTGTCAAAAGACGGTATCCCAACCGAATTGTCATCACTTCCAGATTTACTATGGGCTAATGGTTCCAACGATGTAGGTCGTTTAGAGATAGCACCGTATGTCATAACTTTGAAAGCAAACGTCAGATTGCCACGTATTCCCCAATACAAAATTTCTAACGACTGCGAACAGGCATTGTTAACGATCGTTTATGATTTGATCGATAAAGATGTTATCGAAGAAACAACAGGAAACATTTGTAACAGTCCAGTTTTACCGGTCTTGAAACGTACTGATCCTTCACAGCCCCCTGTGTATAGGTTTGTGATTGACCTCCGAGAAGTAAATAAGGTAGTTATACCGCAGTTTCCAGTCGTCCCCGACATTACTGCTTTATTGACAATGGTTCCAGCTTCAGCAGCTTGGTTCTCGGTGATTGACCTGAAGAACGCTTTCTTCAGCATCCCGATCGCCGAAGAGAGTAGAGACCTTTTCGGCTTCAATTTAGGAGGACGAAGCTTCCGCTTCAAATGCGCTCCTCAAGGCTACTGCGAAAGTCCATCAATATTCAGTCAGGCTCTGAAAACACAACTAGACACAATTGTACTGCCAGATGGGTCAACATTGATTCAGTACGTAGACGATCTACTGATCGCTGCAGACACTGAAGAGATTTGCAAGGAAGCTACGTTGTCGCTATTACGTCACCTATGTGACATGAAGCACAAAGTCTCCCTTTCAAAACTGCAATTTTGTCGACAAGAAGTAACCTACCTAGGTCACATCTTGTCGAAGGAGGGAAGGAGACTGACACCAGAAAGAATACAGGCAATTGCAGAACTGAGTGCCCCAAGGACACAGAGAGGTGTCCGAGCTTTTTTGGGCATTACATCGTACTGTAGACAATGGATACCGAATTTCTCACTACTAGCCAAACCTTTACTGTCACTACTCCGCAAAGACACGCCTAAACCTATGCCTTGGTCTGAAGATTGTCAGACGAGTTTCCGCGAGTTGCGCGATGCATTGTGTTCGGCTCCTGTGTTGGGAAACCCCAACTACAGTAAGCCTTTTACATTGTATGTCCACGAAAAAGAAGGTTGTGCATTATCAGTCTTAATGCAACTCTTTGGGGACAAACAACGCCCATGCGCGTATTTTTCGGCAACTCTGGATCCAGTGGCTAAGGCACTGCCAAGTTGTCTAAGAGCAACAGCCGCAGCAGCTGTCTGCATTCGACAGTCTGCTGGATTAGTCATGAATAACACTTTGATCGTTATGGTTCCGCATGCAGTAGACATTTTACTAAATAGGACAAAGACACAACACCTTACTAGCGCTCGACTATCCAGTTACGAACTTACCCTGCTAGCAAGTCACATCCATATAAAGAGGTGTGATACACTCAATCCCGCTACGTTATTACCCATCCCGACAGAAACAGACAAGATTGACAAGCATGACTTCTGTTTCAGGACAGAGGAAGAGACAAAAGGGAGAGTAGACTTACAGGACACTCCCCTTCCCGAATGCAATGATACTCTATGGGTTGATGGTTCATGTTTCAAGTTGCCGAATGGTGATACGACTACAGCATATGCCGTAACGACGTTACACACCATTGTAGAGACTGCACGCATTCCCCACAGTTCTGCACAAGCTGCAGAGTTGATAGCGCTTACTAGAGCATGTGTGCTGGCGAAAGGAAAGCGAGTGAATGTGTACACTGACAGCCAATACGCCTTTGGTGTGGCTCACAGTTTTGGGAGATTATGGCGTGAACGAGGGTTCCTTACGTCCCATGGTGCAAAGATACAACATGGCCAGCTAGTCAATGAGCTCCTTGAGTCACTCACCTTGCCCCTACAAGTCGCCATTATAAAATGTAGTGCACACAGAAAGATCCAGGATGATGTTGGCCGCGGAAATGCATTTGCAGATGAGGTTGCGAAAGGAACTGCAAGGAACACAATGAGTCGGATGTATGTCATGGGTCCCGCTAGATAGATTGCTGATATAGGAATGTGTGAGGACACTATTGAAAGCGTAAAATCAATACAAGCCGAGGCCACTGAGAACGAGATAAATGAATGGAGAGAAAGCACAGGTAGATTGGATGCGAATGGTTGTTGGGTCGAACTATCGGAACACCAGCGATGGTTACTACCTAATGCATACGTACTTGCAGTGGTAACGATGGCTCACGGAATGGCACACATCAATTCGAGAGGAATATGTAAACTATTGGCCCCAGTATGGCAGAATAGCAATATCCCAAAGTACGCAGAAAACGTGTTCAGAAAGTGTATGGTATGTTTGAAGTACAATCCCGGTAGGGGAACGCCAACTCCAGCTGGTCATTTTGCGCCTCCAACGTATCCGTTCGAGGTTTTGCAGCTAGATTTCATCCACATGGAGAGGTGCAACAACCTGAAATACGTTCTCGTTGTTGTTTGCGCCTTTTCAAGGTGGGTGGAAGCGTACCCCCTTAAGGACAACACCGCCTTATCGACTGCCAAAGCCCTTGTCAAAGAGTTCTTCCCTAGATTCGGTATGCCTAGAATTGTCTGGAGTGATAACGGAAGTGAATTCGTAGGATGCGTGATGAAGAGAGTGTGTGAGTGTCTAGGCATACACCAAAAATTCCACGCTGCAAATCACCCCCAATCAGCTGGATTAGTAGAATGCTACAATGGCACTCTAAAACTCAAACTAGCCAAAATCCAAGCCAGTCTAGGTCTTAAATGGCCTGATGCCTTGCCTCTAGCACTTTTGTCAACCAGGACGACTGTCCACTCCAGGTTAGGACTCAGCCCCCATGAAATCGTGTTTGGCCGCCCAGCCAACGTCTGGGGCGTGCCAAGACCCAAGAAACTGAGCGAGATAGAGCACCCTGTACTGCTTGACTATTTGTGCGAATTGACAACTAAATTGCGTGTTTTACACCAACAGGTTCACAGTTCTTCTCCGCCAGCCTCTGACGATCCAGGTCACCTCATCGAACCCGGTTCGTGGGTTTTGTTGCGGAATTTTCAGCGCACCAACAACGGACAACCGAGGTGGACCGGACCGCACCTGGTACTACTTTCAACAAGATCTGCTGTTCGGGTTGAAGGCAAGAAGAACTGGGTACATGGGACCCACTGCAAACGGGTCCCTCTACCCCTTCCATACGACCGGTGGGTCAACAAAGGACTTGCTGACTCTGAGACAGAATCCGTACCTCGAGTCATCCCTTTCAGCGATGCCCGTTTGAAAGAAACTAGTACCGAAAAGGAGAGTGATCATATTTTGCAAGGACTTGTGTCACCATCTATGCAATTGGACACTACCGAACCTGAAACGCTGTTTGAAGATCACACCGTACCTGGGAAACGACGATACGACCTGCGGTCTAAACAAAAGAACTAATAAAAGTGTGATCTAATGTAATTTCTTTTTCCCCTAAGAACTATTTTTGAATTTTCAGCTCTCTCGTCCCAAGGGAACTAGCTAATTTTTGATTTTTCGAACCGCCATCCGGTTCTGCTGCTAGGGTCGCGGTTGAAGTCTGGGGAGTGCAACTGGGAAGTTCTAGGTCCACGGTTCTGGTTGGTCCACGGGAGTTACCCCGGACTGAGCAGAGCGCGCTCCCTGGGAGAATCAATCAACCACCCCGGGCAGCAACTAGAGGATGGAGTTTCCAAGGGTAGAGAGACCTGTCAGACTCACGAACTTTAAAAAACAGTTATGCACGATACTGTCCAGAAGAACATTCCTGATATTATGTGTTTTAATGTTATGTAGCATACTTGTGTTTTTTATTGGTTATGCTTTGTTCGTATTTAAAGTTACCTTTTCGAATGACACCCAGACACCACCTCCTCCCACTATTTCTCCACACTACTTTCACCCTTTACCTGAACACGAGTCTGCCCGAAGACTCGAATTTGTAAACAACTCTTTCATCCAACTTCTACACCAACACCAGTCCATAATGAACACGTCAAACTGTTGGATATGCGGACTTATGCCACACACAACCGATAAGGGGATCCCATACTTCATTTTGACGTTTAGCTACTATGGTTCTCTGTGGGCTTTCCAGACCCTGTTCTTATTCGCCCTAGAACCATACCCGACCCGTTCCGCTGCGAGCGATTCCAGTAACAAGGCGCTAATCGCAGGGATAAGGAACATGAGTAGGGATATCGACACCTATCTGACAATGCCCAAAGATGAACTGAGTCCCTACTCCCGTTGGAACGTGACCAAACATGGGGTTTACCTGGTCAAGAGCCAGGCAGCACAGAAATCTCGCCCAGTTTGGATAGTTCCCCACCGAGGTCACTTATGCTTACAGGGTATTGGTAGGAACCCCACAGCACAGTTAGGAAAGAGCGTTTGCACGGAAACTTATGTATTTGCTTCCCGAACTTCCCCTATACTCCTGGCAGCTAAAGGCACGTATTTCGTTTGCCACGACCAAGCCTACACGTGGTTGCCCCCTGATTTCTCAGGTTCATGTTTGATTTCATTTCTGCTGCCTCCCACCTACACGGCCCGAGCAGATTACCATCGGACAAGGATAGCTAGAGGTGTCGTGAGTAAAGACGACACCGCGGGTCAGGAATTCGCTGACTTCACAAAGGGTTTTCTGCCATTTTGGGGGCCTATGGTGAACAGCAGGAATATTCGCCAGTTAGCGAGGGTAGTTGAATCCGCCATGACTACAACGGCCGGAGCACTTAGCAATTTGACAACAGAGCTTCAGTCGGATCGACTTATGACCCTTCAGAACCGAATTGCCTTAGACATTATACTCGCCGATCGTGGTGGTGTGTGTAGAGTCATCCAATCCAGTTGCTGCATTTTCATCCCTGATAACGCACCGACAGTATACCAGGCCATCTCCAAACTACACGAAATATCTGGTTCCCTTCACATTGAGAAAGGAGATTGGTCCCTGCTGGGGTGGTTCTGGGAACTGATCACTGCCTGGGGATGGAAAACTTTGATTTTCATTGCGATGATCTTGGCACTTCTGTTCATGTTTTGCTTGTGTATACAGTGTGCTCCTGCACTATGTGGCCTCTGTGCGACCTCGTGTGTACGGAAGCCTGTGTCACAGGACGAGCTGAGTAACAGAATGATGCTCCAGCAACATCTCCACGAATTTCTTCATACCGATTTGGACTCAGATTAGCATGAGTTATTGCCTTATATGAGGGCAAAAGGAGGGTCTGTGGTTCCCAAAATCCGGACCCTGTGGTTTTCCCGATATCGAGGTCCAATACCCGTGTCACAAAATCTCAACGTACCAAGACGATTTTGGTGTCTACGAACCGATAATGATTAGGACATCATTCCTATGTATTTGCGTTACAATCGAGGGTTGCCAACACCCCTAAATCACAGTTTCCGTCCCATCCCTTAAACTCCATTTTGTGAACGGCATCCATCTTGCATCTTGCCCTCATGATAAGTCAATTAAAGGTCGAGCTTGATCCAAATAGACACGTCCACCTTTCGTGACTTTCCCCTGACCTGTCCCAACTGACTCCACTGTCTTCGGCCAAACCTGTTTAGGCAGCTCCTCGCCCAGTGACCGAATACGATAGCATCTACACATAACATTCCACGAACCATTCACTACATACAGCCCATGTTTCCTTCAAACACGCACCTGTCCCCGTATCTTGTTTATGGCCTTTTTTATGGCTGGGTTGTACCTTCCTTTATTGGTGGTTCATCTATATCTGATGGGAGTTCCCGGTCCAACTGGGTAATATATCAGCAAACTGGACATCTAAAATATGGGCTTGCTTACATGACTTCGCTCTTTGTATTGTTGTAGAAATATGTGTGTTGCCATACCATAAACTCAAGAATTCTTGCTTGAAGCCATATATTTGATATATAAGGAGACGGCTGGTTCTGTAAAAACGAACAGTCTCCCAAGAACCTACTCTCTGTGTGGTGTACTTCTGGGACACGTGTTACTTGGTAGCTACCAATAAAACTTGATCTTTGACTGCGACTAGAAGACTACGTGTTTCTGTGGTCCGGAACAAGGGAACTCAGAGGTCTTCAGGTGTTATCCCCTGACACCGGCGGGTTCCTAAAAACCCGTTACCTCAGTGCACAGCATACCTTAGCGTGTGTGCTGAAAAAAATTAATGTGGCTCCATTTATTTTTTGCCACAACACATTTCATATTGTATGCTCCTGATGAGAGCCTTATTATTGCTGACAAGGCTGAAACATGTCGACCAGTGTTTAGGGGATAACGAAGATCAATTTATCATCTTCATTATATCCCCATTCTGTTTTTAACTGTGTTCTAGGAGCCCAGGAATAAAATACTATTAGTAGGGGATCCCAGAGGCATTTTTAACATCACCACTTTGAGAACATATCACACCTAAAAATCATACCCGCTCCACTGTAAGTCAGGCGTCGAAGCACAGCTGGGTTGCATTCGGCAGCCCAGCTGGGAACCCAATGATGAAGCATGCCACCAACTAGGTTGGTGGGTGAGGGTTCTTCTAAAACCATACTGTATGTCTTCTTGGACATACAGTATGGTTTTAGGCAGGGTAAAGGGATGCTGGATCAATGCCTAACCTGCATCTACTGATTGGGAAGTACACTATTGCCAAGAAGGGAATTTTACATTTGGCTTTTATGGATCGAACAACGGCATTTGACCAAGTAAACAGGTCCAAATTATGGTTGATGCTACGTGACATGGGAATTGATGTAGAATTGGTGGCTTTACTTTGGGTGGGGTGGGTTGGGCTTGGGGGTAGGGGTGCTGGGGGGGTTTCTTTAAAAAAGATTACACAAGCATAGAATGTGTAAAGTACTTAAAGAGAATGTTTTTTTTTAGACTAAAACAAGAACCTTGGATACTTTCAGATTATAGAAATGCATCAAATTAGTTGTTTAGCCTAGAATGTTGCAGGCCTTAATAATAAAAGTAAAAGACAATTTGTTTTGAAGAGCTTAAAATGTACAATCCTCATTTAGCACTGCTAACTGAAACTCATTTATGTTACAAAGATAGGAAATTACTTGCGCAAGGAGGGTATGAGCTACTGACGTGTACAACCCTAAATGCTTCTATTCGAGGGGTTGCCATACTTAAGAAAAAACAATTCAAAGTGGAAATTCTTAAAGCAAATGCTGACAAAGCGGGACGATGGGCCATTGTGCAAATTAATTTATCAAATGCTATATATGTTTTCTGTGCTATATATGGTTCTAATACTGATGATTCTTATGTCTTTGATAAATTAAATATGGAGTTGCTAGATTGGGAAGGGGAGTTAATACTTATGGGCGACTTTAATTGTGTTATCAATTATGTACAAGATACTACGAGGCAAGGCATATCTACACGTATGCGTAAGACACGTGCCGCTATCCTTGAACTTTCACGTATACACAATATTAAGCATGTATGGAGGAATCTTTATCCTCATCTATCAGGTTTTACCTATTACTCAGCGCCTCATAAGATGTGCTCACGTATTGATATGGCAAGGGCCTCTGACAATATAATAGAAACATGTCAAATGGAGATATGCCCCAGGGTAACCTCAGATCATAACCCTATTTTACTACGATTTAATATTATACCTAAAAGAATAGAACCAAGGCTCTTTTCATTTCCTAGATACCTATTGTCAGATTTAACATTCATTTCTCAGTTGAAAGACCATATTAAAGAATATATGGAGTTTAATATGGATTCCGCTGCACTAGTTTATGTTTGGGACGCTTGTAAAGCGAGTATACGAGGGTATGCCCAACGGTTTATCCTTAGACAAAATGCTAAACGTAAGGAAGAGATGAGGGTAATGACTTCAGATATTTTGACGTTAGAGAAACTTCTTGCAGAAACTCTCAGACCGGGAGCTTTAAGAGCGCCTACTTTATTAACTGTAAATCAGTTGAATCTCAAATTAATTACTCTAAGAGTCAATACTAAAAAACTTTTTAGAGAATGAACAGGCGCCCCCCGCGCCTAGGGGAGGGGCGCCCTTAGTTGCGCCATGTGACTGAGCCCCTTATGGGTTACCTAAGAAGGGGGTGTATCGAGTAAGGAGGGACCATGATGTCAGCAGGGCGTGCAAGATTGTAGGGGAAGTTATTTAAGGCTGCGCCTGGGAGTAGTCTGCCTCTTTGTCCCCTCAGACCTCCAGCAAGCATTAGAGGCACGTCGTTGACGGGGACTTCGTTGACCGGTCGGCGGTGTGCAGCGCGGCACAGGAGGTTTGAGGGGGCCTAGGCGTAGCGTTTCAATTAGTTATGTTAGTTGGTATTGTGTTTAGTTTACATATTCAGTTGTACTTCTAGGCGTTAAAAGCGCCTTCGCGCCACATAGATGCAGCGCGGGTATGGCTAAGGGGTCCTGCGGCGTAGACGGGGGACATGCCCTTGTTCTCACTGTTGGATCTCTGGGATAACGTTTCGATTAGTGTATGTTTTGTTATGCATTATGTTTTAATCCTAGCCGTGGAAAGCGCCATCGCATCGCATCGGTATGTAACGTGAGGTGGTAGACTCCTGACTGTGTTTTATCTGTGTTTAATAGTAGATGGGGACCGCAGGGAGTTAACTGTGCAGGGATTACAGGTATGCCTTTTAGGTGCAAAATAATATGTGTTAAGGGATCGGATAGCGGGGAGTGATAAGAGTGGCATGGGACAGCGATGTCCTTCTACAGAGAGTGTTGCATCGAGGGAGGTACACAAGGCTATTATCTGTGCCTTTGTTGCTGTCCCGATGGGTGGAAAGCGCGCCCAGTTGTAGGGGGCATGGCTTCACAGTATGGGTTTCGATTCCGACAACTGTAATGTCTTTGTGCTGTCCCATTGGGGGGAGAGCGCTCCCGAGTGTAGGGGGCGTGACTTTGTGGTAGGAGTTTCGATTCCACCAACTGTAATGTCTTTGTGCTGTCCCGGTGGTGGGGAGAGCGCGCCCGGGTGTAGGGGGCGTGTCTCGAGTTATAGGTTTCGATTTCTGATTTCGGTCGTGCGGTAATAAAGAAGCGCTGGTTGAGGCCTGCTTCCTAGTAATGCGTAACCTCAAGGCAGCCCGCCCTGCAGCCAGTTCCCGCATTGGCCCGCAGCAGTAGTGGAATGCGCCCTCAGTTTCCAAGAAGATGCGATAGTCCGCAGTGCAAGCATTTCACTAAGTTAGGCGGGCTTTCAAATTGGTAGCCAAAGCTGAGTAGGGTTGGTCCCATTCACAGACCCGTAAACGGGAGTCCCACCAATGCGTTTATTTCCAGAGAACGCTAGTAGGGCACCATTGCTCCTTTTCTTGGTGTTTCATTTCCCGTCATATTTCATGAATCAGTGGTTTGATTACAAATGGTGTCCGTGGTTTGAATACAATGACTTCCCTCTGTCAGAATCATTAGTGCAATCCGTTTAACAGCCGTAGTTGTATCCATGTCTCAGAGTGTGATGCCCATTATGCCGTCTGCTTTAATGCCGGTGAGGAACAGTAACTTGCGGGCTGGGCTCCGCTAAGCTAACCCGAATGTCAGTCATATTCTAAGCAGTCATGTTATGCTGTTGGTTTTATGAAATGTTCAGAGGTATTAAAGGTATACTTTCAGGTTAAGCTGTTATTTTATTGGAAAGTCGGACTCAAGCAGCTAGTATCCACCCCCACCCACCTCGCCGGACACACACTCGACGCCGTCTTCTCATCCAGCAAAGACATCGCCTTCAGCCACGCCACTGAACTCCACTGGACGGACCACAGCTGCGTCCACTTCACCTTCAGAAGAACGACGATCCACCACCACCAGCAACCGGTTGCTCGAAGAAGCTGGAACAAGATCACAGCCGACCAGCTCGCCGCTTCCCTGAGCCAGCATCCCCCCGCCAGCTCAGCAAACCCCAGCCAGGCCGCCGACAACCTCACGAAGTGGATCAGCAACTGCGCGGACGAACTCGTCTAGCCTAGCAGACCCGGCAGCAAGAAGGCCCCATGGTTCACCGACGAACTCAAGAGCTCCAAGAAGAACTGCCGAGCCCTCGAGAAAGCCTGGAGAAGGGAACCAACACCGGACAACAGGACCGCCCTCAAGCTTGCCACCCGAAAGCACCATCAACTGATCCACGCCACCAAGAAAACTGCTTTCAAGGACCGGCTGGACAACAACGCACACAATAGCAAGGAACTCTTCAACATCGTCAAAGAGCTCTCCAACCCCAACGCCGGAAACAACGACATCACCCTATCGCAAGACCTCTGCAACTCCCTCGCCTCCTACTTCCACAACAAGATCGCGGACATACACAACAGCTTCAGCACTCAACCGACGCACGCCACGACCGAACCACCGCCCCCCACCACCACCCTCCGCGCCTGGACTCCGATCAGCACCGAAGACACCATCCGCCTGATGAACTCCATCCATTCTGGATCTCCGACCGACCCCTGCCCTCACCACGTCTTCAACAAGGCCGACGCGGTCATCGCACCCCACCTGCGGGACATCATCAACACCTCCTTCGACACCGCCACCTTCCCGGAGAGCTGGAAGCACGCCGAACTCAGCGCCCTACTCAAGAAACCTACAGCGGACCCCACCGAACTCAAGAATTACCGCCCCATATCGCTCCTCCCGTTCCCAGCCAAAGTCATCGAGAAGACCGTCAACAAGCAGCTGGCCGCCTTCCTCGAGACGAATGGATCCCTCGACCCCTCACAGTCTGGCTTCCGAGCAAACCACAGCACCGAGACCGCCCTCATCGCTGCCACCGATGACATCCGAGCCCTGATGGACAACGGAGAAACAGCGGCCCTCATCCTCCTAGACCTCTCCGCGGCATTCGACACTGTCTGCCACCGCACCCTAGTGCAGCGCCTCAGCAACATCGGAATCCAGGAGAAGGCACTGGAATGGATCATCTCCTTCCTCGACGGAAGAACACAGAGAGTCCGTCTACCACCGTACAAGTCAGAGGCCACCGAAGTCATCTGCGGCGTCCCTCAAGGATCCTCGCTGAGCCCCACCCTCTTCAACGTCTACATAAGCCCCCTCGCGGCCATCGCACACCAACACAACCTCAACATCATCTCCTACGCTGACGACACCCAGCTGATCCTCTCCCTGACCAACGACCCCGCCGCCGCCAGAGCCAACCTCCACGAAGGGATGAAAGACGTAGCCGAGTGGATGACGACCAGCCGCTTGAAACTGAACTCAGACAAGACTGAAGTCCACATCCTGGGTTCCTCGCCCTCCACCTGGGACGACTCCTGGTGGCCCCCCGCCCTAGGCAGCGCACCCAAACCGACAGACCACGCACGTAACCTGGGCTTCATCTTGGACTCCTCCCTCACCATGACCAGACAAGTCAACGCCGTCTCCTCGTCATGCTTCAACATCCTGCGCATGCTACGGAAGATCTTCCGGTGGATCCCCACCGAGACCAGGAAGACGGTCACCCAGGCCCTCGTCACCAGCCGACTGGACTACGGCAACGCCCTCTACGCCGGAACCACCGCCAAGCTCCAGAAAAGACTCCAGCGGATCCAGAACGCCTCAGCCAGACTCATCCTCGACATCCCACGACACAGCCACATCTCTGGACATCTGAGAGACCTTCATTGGCTCCCCGTCAACAAAAGAATCACCTTCCGCCTCCTCACCCATGCACACAAAGCCCTACACGATCAAGGCCCTAGCTACCTCAACAACCGCATCAACTTCTACGCTCCCAAACGACATCTCCGATCAGCCAGCCACGCCCTTGCCGCCGTCCCCAACATCCGAAGAACGACAACAGGAGGAAGGTCCTTCTCCTACCTGGCCGCCAAGACCTGGAACTCCCTACCGACTGACCTGCGCCTGACCCAAGACCACCTCTCCTTCAGGAAGAAGCTCAAGACCTGGCTATTCGAGCAGCAGCAGCACTCCCCCCCCCCCCCCAAGCGCCTTGAGACCCTCCGGGTAAGTAGTGCGCTATATAAATGCCTGTGATTGATTGATTGATTGATTGACCAATGATACGGCATATTAACGCGGTCCGAGCGGTGCACTATGGTAACATGCGGTAACTATCGTCAATCATCAGAAAAGCATTGTAATTACGTGGGGCTGTTACTCTCGGTCCGCTTAACCCCTTTTTGCTGACTGGGTAATTAATTAGTGTCCGTTGTAATAACAATGGTCATTCATACATGCTCAGTGAGCATGTTCTGCACTCTGGTCCATCTGATTTCAGCAGCATGCGTTTAAACACACTTGGACTGAGTCCTCTGTCATTTTACGCAGTTCACGAGTCAGGCTTTTCTTATTGGCATTTTAAGTAAGACAGGGAGTTTCTGATTTCAATTAAGCTGCCATAAATGTTCCGAAGTGCAGGGTTTGAGGCACAACATGCTTTAATACACGGAAAACGGCTTTTTAAACAGTAAATAGGGACAGCGTTTGTAATTACCTTTACCCTGCTGCCCGGTGTAATGTCATTAGACAATAATTACAGTGCAACAGGCGAACATCCCACACATGCTTTGATACACGGAAAACGGCTTTTTAAACAGTAAATAGGGACAGCGTTTGTAATTACCTTTACCCTGCTGCCCGGTGTAATGTCATTAGACAATAATTACAGTGCAACAGGCGAACATCCCACTTGGCCTAGGGTTTCCTTATTGAGAAAGGAGTAGCTCATTTTATTTATATATTAAACATATGTAGCTATAGGCACGCCCAGTAGATGTGATTAAGGTACTTCTGCGCTTCACGTCATGCCAAAAAAAAGGCCGTGAAAATGAAAGCTGTATCACACTGAACCTGCGACCATTTGAAAGGATAGCGGTTTAAACTAACTAGGGATTAACATTTACTCACTTTTAATGTTGTCTCGACAAACATCCAAATTGAGGCGTTCTAAATGGGTACCTAGTCATCTCATCCTAGAATGAGAAGGTGATCGGCGGCACTGCTTTCAAAGTTTGAAATGTTGACTCCTTGGAAATCAAAGCCCCATCAGTAGAAAAATCCATCTTTTGTGGGGGGCCCCATTTTATTTATTTTCTGCTAGATATCTGACATTCATGGACCTCGAGTCAGTAGGACTGTCCTGGATACCTTTCATTACATGGGACTCGGTCACTACATGTGCCCTGCTTCCAAAAGCATTTCAACTGCTTGGCAGGTACCTGCGGTCATGTTGGGCTTTTAGGTAAGTCCGTGGTAACATACAAGTTGTACAAAAGTGAAATATTCCATGTGGGATGCGGAGTGACTCTGTCACTTACAAAAAAAAAAAAAAAAAAAAAAATGGAAACAGGACTGATGTGTGGCAGATACGACCTTCGTGTTAGCATGTCAGACTAAACCATTTTAACATGTTAAAACCAGCATGTGCAATTAATAGGTCAACTTTATAGTGCAGACTGGAGCTCAGAAGGCTCAATTGCATGATCATCGGAAAGGATGCATGTAATTAAAACCAATGCCATATTTCAGTAGTAATCTAAATTTCCCGTCTCAGTAATAACAAGGGGCACCAAAATGCTGTTATTATGTAGATCATAAAAGCATTTTCCTGGCAGCGAGGATCTGTCTTTAAACATCTTGCTCAAAGCTATATAGAGCAAGGACCATAATCAAATTTTATTCATGTAACATTTTACAACTCGGGGGAAATATCAGCCCACAGCCCTAAGAAAAGGGGTGGAATACTTAGTATGGTTATTAATTGGCCTAGGAACAGATGCATTTTGCTTAAAATTCCCGGTTATGGGCATACAAGGAATGTCAAGACCGTTATCCCATACAAATATTGGCACTCTACTCTAAGGGTTACCAGTTTGTGAGAATTTCTCTGTGGTGGCACAATAATGTGTCCGATTAGAAATGGTGAACCCATACGCAGACCTAGGGAGCCCACACACATCTGACCTGAGCTGCTTTCCCACCATTTGGGAAAAGCTAGGAATGATGACTCCGGGGGTAGCTGACTATAAAAAAAAAAAAAAAAAAATAATAATAATATTTTACGATATGCTGGAAAATAGAGGAAGGTCAGTTTGTAAATACTGCAGTTATTCTGTGATTGGCCTAATACATCAGGGCTCCACCAACTGGGTAATCAAAATGCTGCTGGAAACCAACAATAACCAGAAGGGACTGCAGAAGACATAATCTTGACTCACCTGGAGGGCTGAGGGACACCTGCTTCCAATTGAACCGCCACAGATTGATGAAATCTTTTAACAGTGTTAGAAGCTGACATGCAGAAGTCCACAGGGAGAATAGGACGCAAGGTCTTGCAAGGACAACCATTAGTGCCAAGTGGGACTTCGCAGTGGCCGGTGCCCAGGCTGAACAAAATGGGTGAAAAGGCACATGGTCGAAAAGGCAGTCTCGCGTTCTGTCATCTATAAATCTGTACTGAAAGGTTGGGAACTGTGGGTTTTTCTCAGGTCATAATCATAAGCCACAAGGCATATAGATGGACACATACAATGCCTCTTGCAATACATGTACAATTTAATTAGGCCTTGCATAATTGGGAATCTGCTTAATTGCCAAACAAATGCGGGCAGATTTTCCTTTTATTTTAAAGGTTGGTATTTCTAACGGAAGACTCTGCGGTGCAACTCTCATGCCGTGGCCTTCAGGAAAGACACACATTAGAAAAGCGGGGACAGGTGGTGTGCAACACCATTCTTGGTACAAGCCCATCTCATTAACAGGTACTGTTTTATGGGACTAAAACACAATTGCCTAATATTTAGTGGCAAAGTTTCTACAACACGATTTGCTGTAGTTGCATCCATATGCTCTATCTGAACCAACAGTTCTGGGCAGAAAACAATTGACTTTCATCACACTGAATGTGTGAGGATGCCCTGGGGTGTTAATAATTTAATTGCCTGGACGCGGGTGCTGGCAATCTCATTCCAAGTTTAATTTAATTGGTGTCTGTTCTCTTCCTGCCATAGGTTTGATTAGCTAAAACACAGGTGCCGTGGACCGAGTTGAATTTTGGGGAGGCTTCCTGTGTTCAGGTACCTCAGAGGGCCGGTGCGCTATGCGGTGCCCTGGATTTCAAGTAAGGCAACTGGTTGTTGTAGCGCATTGTGGCCTGCCGGCACAATGAGCGCAACAGAGGGTTCAAGACTATTGACAACTTAATGCTATGCTCAACCATGATGAAAATTTTAATTTCATAGTGCCTGTAACGTGTGAATGTAACTGGTTGTTGTAGCGCGTTGTGGCCTGCCGGCACAATGAGCGCAACAGAGGGTTCAAGACTATTGACAACTTAATGCTATGCTCAACCGTGATGACAACTTTAATTTCATAGTGCCTTTTACGTGTGAATGTTGCTAGACTGTTATGCCATTGTTCAAGTACCTCAGAGGGCCGGTGCATTATGCGGTGCCCTGGTTTTCAGGTAATACAACTGTGGTGCAGCGCATTGTGGCCTGCCGGCACAAAGTGCGCGGCAGGGTTCAAGAGTATAGTCAACATAATGCTATGCCTAAATGTAATAGCGATTTATTTTCTTGATGCCTTTAACATGTGAATGTCCCTAAGGTGTGAAGCCATCTATAGTGATTTATATATCCAAGTAGGATACTTGTACTATTGTACTGGTTTATAGTGAATTATCCGATTTGGGGTGAATTAAATCTACGCCATGGACAGACTTCATGAAAGATGGGCGGGGTGCTACATTATCAGCTTATTGCGGGCTCTAGGCAACAAATGCTTCAGAAAACAGCATCCCAGTAACAGGTGGTGGGCTATTTCAGGCATACTCCACAGGCAATAGGGATTGCTAGTTAATATTTCGACATCGGGTGGCGTTACTAAATGGACAAGCATTAATAGCCAATTTTCGGTCGTGTGGTTGCAGTTCTGAAAATCTATAGGGCCGTATTTTGGCAAACAATTTTCGGCAAAGGTCTCTTTCCTTTTCAACTCGAATACCTAGAAAGGGTTACGATTTATTGGTGGAAAAATCCACAGGTGAGTGGGATTGCGAGAAATCCATTTACATTATAACCACTTTATTCTATGGCCAAGTTGGGCGGAAAGGGAAGCCTGACTAGCTGGTGGTCCTGGACTCCACGGATAGAACTTGGGGAGGCTGCCTGTGTTCAGGCACTCCGGTGGGCGATGCGGTATCCGGAGCCCTGGATTGCAGTAATGCAACAGTTTGCTGTAGCCTGTTGTGGGCTGCCGGGACAATGTGTACAGCAGAGTGAAAAGCTTGGTAGTATGAGTCAGTCATGTTCAAGTGTAGGGCCAAGCTCCAGCGCAGGGTAATGTGGTGCCTAATTTTCTTATTGCCTTTACCATGCTGTTGCCGCTAAAGTGAACGACCAGAGCTGAAATTCTAAGGTAATGTCATGCGTAATTTACTTAATGCCTTTAAAAGGTAGATGTGGCTAAGCATGATGCTACAAATAATTGTTTATATCTAAATAGTAGCTTTTTCTCCTTTTGGGGCATCAGAGCCCGGACAGTACCCCTGGGTTAAAGTAGGCATTCTTTTGAGGTAGAGCAAAGTAAAAGTCCATTCATTTGGGAGGAGTACACATGTCAGGATTTGGTCTATTCCCTTTAGTCAGTAATGCTAGTGGGAAGGATCTAACGTCATTAGGAAGGCTTATGTTGGGGAGGCCGGGGGCACCCCTGGGGCCTGAAGTAATTCTGCAAGCTGCCACAACAGGTAAAAGTTGGTTCAACTAGCGCTAGTAGGAAATGGTCCAGTTCCGCAGAGCTGGGGTGCATTTCTCAGGAAATGCACTTAAGCTCATTAATTGCATTATATTGCTGGCTATTAGGGAACACTGTCAGCGTCAGGGGGGGAGGGCGAGTGCGCCGGGTAGCTTCTCACCCTGTGGCGGAGCACTGACAGTTAACAACAAAGGGGGATGCACAACAAAGGAAGTTCAGTGTCTGGAGGGACCCCAGGAGGGGGTAGGATCCACATCTGCTGAGGGTAGGCGGAAAGGAGGACCGACCTGCCGGTGGTCCTGGACTCTACTGCCCTAACCTGCAAAGTATGGACTGAGTAGAACCTTGGGGAGGCTGCGTGTGTTCAGGCATCCCGGTGGGCCGGTGCGTTATGCGGTGCCCTGGATTTCAATTAATGCAACTGTTTGCTGTGCGCATTGGGGCCTGCCGGCGCAATGTGCGCAGCTGAGTGGAGAGCTTGGCGGGATGAGACGGACAAGTTCCATTGTAATGCCAAGCTCAAGTGCAGGTGTAATGTTGTACCTAAATATCTTACTGCCTTTGACATGTTATTGCCGCTAAGTGTACGGCCAAAACTGAAGTTCAAGTAATGTCGTGCCTGATGATGTACTTAATGCCTTTGACAGGTTGATGCGGCTAAAGCATGATGCTATGAATAATTGTATATATCCAAAAAGGATGGTTTCTCCTATTTGTCTGTGAAGAATTACCTGGTTTGATGTGAAATAAAAGGCTACGCCCTAGACAACATGTTCTGACTCTGAGAGTTATTGGGCATAGCCGGGAGGAAAAATGTTTGAAATGAGGAAGGGTGAATGTCACGTTGTGTGCATACTACGTATTAGCTCCAAATTACACAAATATAAGTTGATCCAATATGAGAGCGGTGATAGAATTGGTAAAACTCTAGCCTATAAAATAGCTGATGACAGAGCTAGCTCCTTAATTAAAGGCATAAAAGGAGAGGATGGTACTATTTATAACCAACCTGGACAGATCTTGCAACAATTTGTTTTATATTATAGCAAACTTTATACACCTGAACAATACCCCATGGAAGAAGATTTACGGAGATATATTCAGAAGAACTGGTTACTAGAGAGGGAGGCAGATATGATTGAACTGCTGGAAAAGGAGATCTCGCTCGCAGAGCTCAAACTTGCCATTTCTTCCCTCCCCTCTGGGAAAGCAGCTGGAGATGATATGCTCCCGATTGAATTATATAAATTATGTGGTGAGGAACTGCTCCCCCTTATGTGTTCTGTCATTAACCAAATAAGCGACACTGGCAAGGCCCCTAATTCTTGGAGAACGGCAAAAATAATATAAAAAAAAAAAAAAAAAGTACCTACAGATTGTGGCTCTTACAGGCCTATTTCTCTGATTAATTCGGATGCTAAGGCCTACGCCAAACTGCTTGCAATGCGTCTTGCCCTGCTTATGCCCAAATTGGTTAATGTACAGCAGCACGGTTTTGTGATTGGCAGGGACACAACTGCGCATGTTAACATGGCGATCACTGCATTTGATGTAGCAACTACTAATCCCTCCCCACTCGACATGGTGCTCTTAGATGCTGAAAAAGCATTTGACCGGGTGGGGTGGGATTATCTTTGGGCAGTCTTAGCTGAGATTGGCTTTAAGTTACAATTTTTAGGGAAAATACAGGCTCTGTATGATAGCCCAAATGCTAAAATAGGCTACGCCAATATGCTGTCTTCCAGTTTTCCTATATTGAGAGGCACTCGTCAGGGGTGCCCCTTATCACCGCTTTTATTTGCTCTTTCTATGGAGCCATTTATAAATGCTTTGCAGTCTCAAATACACATTAAGCCCTTTTGCCATGGAATTAATACGCTCAAAATTACTGCTTATGCTGATGATTTGGCTATTTTCACAACAGATGTTATCGAGGCAATGGTAGGAATTACGAAAGAAGCTAAAGACTTTGGTGCTATCTCAGGATACAAACGAAACTTGAACAAGACGCAAATTTTATTAAACTACCCGCCCTCTACTCCTATTCCAAGTATTTGCTAAACAGTTACCTATCTAGGTATTAAAATATCAACATCAGTTAGGGATAATAATACACTTAACTATGATGTGCTACTGAAAGACACAGCAGCTCTTCTTAAAAAGTGCCATAAGGTTCCTCTTAATTTATTTGGAAGGATAAATCTTATTAAAATGAATATTCTTCCTACATTTCTTTATTTATTTAGGTCTATCCCCCTGCTTGTGAATAATTCTTTTTTCAGAAAGCTTGACGGAATATTGGGCAGTTATATATGGGGGTATAAAAAAAATCGCAGAGCATTATCTTTTTTGAAGTTATCTTTTATCAAAGGTGGGCTCAATTTCCCTGATTTCAGAATTTATTTTTATACCACTTTTTTGGGTCGATTGCGTAGTCTTTTCAATTCTAGTAACCCACTTTTTTTTCATCAGTTTATGCTAGGACCAGATTCCAAACGATTTCTTGCCAGAACTAATGATCCGAATTATTTTAAGAGAGTAAAACTCAAGACAGCCAGGGATGCTGTTCGCATTTGGAACGCAATTTTGACTTTTGATGCAGCCTCCTTTTTTCATCCTAATATGATGCTTTGGGATAACCCGGGATTGCCAGGCACTTTCAACGATAAAACAGGAAGATTATGGGCTAACTGGGGGGTGGCTAGGCTGGGGGACTTATATGGCACAACAGGCTTACTTGAGTTTGAGACACTTAAACTACTCTATAAAATACCGGAACAAATGCGATTTAAATATATACAAATCCAAGACTTTCTTCTAGGCAAAATGAAATTAAAACAATTAATAGATTCTGAGGTTTGGTCCTGTATTTATAGAGAGAACAACAAAGCCTTAATCAGCGCAGGCTACAAATGCCTGAGCCAGTTCAAGACGGATGATTGCCCGCATCTTGCGGAGAAATGGACTTCTAGGATGGGGAGATGTATATTCTCCAACAACATCTCAACATTCTTTCAACGTATTTACAGCTTAGTTCATTCTTCTAGTCTTCAACTACAAGCTTATAAAACGGTTTGTCAGTTATACTACACCCCCATAAAAATATCTAAATGGTCTGGAAACACAAACACCAACGACCGTATTAAATGCCCCAAATGCGACCTTGCTGGTGCGGATCTGGAGCATATGCTCTACTCATGTCCATCGCTCCGTGTATTTTGGAATGAGATAAAAACTATTTTGAGGCAGAAACTACTATTATCTATCTCTATCACAGCTGAGATGGTATTACTTGGAATCTCGTTCTCCACTTGTTCACTTACGGATCTGCTCTTCATTTTGATTTCATGCGCAAGATTGGTTATTGCAATGGCATGGATCCTAGCAAATCCACCTCAGGCGCGGAGATACTCCTTCGGGAGTCGATTCCCAGCGCCATACAAGTATGCAAATAAATAAATAAATGTTACTGAATGGTAGTTCTTGGTGAATGAAATTTATGACATGGAATTTTCTTCAGCAAAAACAAGAGGGACACAATCGATTAAGAAATTAGATAAAATTTGGGGAACTTTTCTCCTGCTATGAATCTAATGGCCGCTCTTCCTTTTTTTTTTTTCTTTTTTGTGTGTCTTTTATGCAAAAATGATGAGTTTATATCAATTGCGATTCTTGGATTATTTATGTGCTTATGTATGTAACTGATTCTCAGGTTTTTTTTCTTTTGCTTGTGTCATTAATAAAGATTTTAAAATAAATTAAAAAAAAGAATTGGTGGCTTTTTTACACACTGCCTATGAAAGCACTATGGGGCATATTCTCAAGGAGCTATCGCAGAGTTGACGGCACTTCATTGCAGGCAAAGTCGCGATAAAGTTATCAACCCATTCACAAGCTGGTGCTAACAGCCCATAGCACCAGTTTAACCGCGATAGCAGCTGCAAAAAATATCGCCACAGACGACCCCAGCAACTATCGCTAATGAGATGCAGAGTAGGGATTCTCGTGCAAAAAGCCATGACAACACCACTCCCCCGCATTCTCAACGGCCAGCCAGATCGACAGTACGACCACAAAACATGCAATAAGGCATGTTAGCAGCAGGAAATGAACACCTGCTCTGACCTGGTGCAAAGCCAGATGGCAGCCTGCACCACAAAGGGAGCCCAGCCCATAGCCATACCTGATGAACAACAGATGCCATGGAGCTACTAATCATGCAGCTTGGAGCCCCAACAGGTCCACAACACCCACCGACACCACCCCGAGGCCCGCCACCATCCCCCCGGACTCCTCCCCACCACTGCCACAGACCACCACAGAGGCAGCGCAGACACAGACCGCAGACCTTCAGAAAATGCACCAGCCTCACGGACATGCCACCAGAGTATGTCATTGCCCACTAAAGACTCGAAAGAACAACCATCCTCCGCATCCTGAACATCATTGCCCACAAGCTGAGTGTATCTTTTTTTTTTTTTATTAAGTTTTTTGGCATCAGCAGAGAGAAAGAAAAGATAAGCATCCAATCAACAAAAGGAACAATAGTATGATTCCCATCCATAATGAGCAGAGTTGCCAAAACTATAAATCATTTGCTATACACCATAAATCAGGGAGAATACAAAATACAAAAGCGATGACAAAAACTTCCCAATTTCCTATCCAGTTAGTAACTGGAGACAATAGATTACGACCAAATGTCTTCTTTCTTATACCTTTCAATTTGAATAATGCAGTTTCAAGATAATACATAGATAAGAGCTTATTTCGCCACAAAATAATATTTGGTGGTTCTTCATCAAGCCAGCCAGAGGTTATACAAAAATGAAAAGCAGACACGCATATAAACACAAATCCAATAACTGGATCTAAAATCAAATTAGTCGCATTTTCTTCACAACCAAACAAGACTAAAGATGCGGTTAATTTAACTGGAATGAACAATTCGGTTGTAAGAAAATGCTCTACATCAGCAATAAATCTTGTCAATTTCGGACATTCAAAAAACATGTGTATTGCTTCGGCTCCATGTAGATTGCAGCGACTGCAGCTTGTCCCGCGCCCTACACTCCATATAGCTATCTTCCCTGGTGTATAATAAAGTCCAAATATAGACATATAATGCTGGCTGATGAGTGATCCATTCATTAAAACATTTCTAGCGATAGCTAAACTTCTCTCTATGTTTACGCAAGAAATATTCAATTTATTCTGCCATTTAATCGCTACCGCATCTAAATCATCCTCCCTCTTTTCCAAGATTAATTGATACAAAGATCCAATTCTTTGTCGGTGTTTAATCGCTTCTAAAATTTCGATATTCCCCAAAACAATTAGAGACTGTGACAACTTCTGCAGGCAAAAACTACGTGCCTGAAGATATTTAAAAAAATCAGACTGAGGTATATGATAAGTGTGCATCAAATAGTCAAATGAGACAAAATCCTTCTCTGTAAATAAATCTCCCAGTTTCTTGATGCCTAAATTATTCCACCTATACATTACCCGTCCTGAAATATCGCTGGCAAAAAAGAACAATTCTGCAAAGATGTGTATTTCGTTAGATTTATACTAAGTCGAAATTTCCTTTTGACAGATCGCCAGATAAAATAGGCTTTATCAAATATCTTAAATTTAGTCTTTTTGTAGTAACTGGGCTCTATGATCCGATTTAGACATTGTTTCGCCTCTGTCCCCAGGAGCATTTCATAAATCGATGGGGTCAAAAAATCCTCTAAATGATCTTCCGGTAGTAAAAGTACACCCATGTATTGCATTATTGCCATCCAATGATAAAGTTGAAAATTTGGCATGCCCCACCCCCCTCTACCTCGGGATAGTTCACAGCTTTTTAGCGCTCTCCTTGCCCGACGGTACCCCCATAAAAATCTAGAACTCATTCTCTCTAAACGAGCAAAATAACCAGATGGTATTAACAATGGTATGGCTCGAAAAATGTATAAGAAGTTTGGAAAGATAAGCATTTTTATCAAATTACTACTCCCTAAAAGAGAAAGTTTCAAATTGTTAACCCTTTCTAGAATACTATTGGAAGATGCTATTACTGGATCTAAGTTGATAGGAATAATGTCCTCAACAATAGCAGAAATTTTAATTCCAAGATATGTGGCCTCTTTGTCTATCTTCATATTCTCTGGACATCCAACCACAGAATGTATGAGCTGAGTTTTATCGATATTCAATTTATAGCCAGAGACACCGCCAAATTCCTCCGCTGACTTTATAATATTGGGTAGTGCCGTGTTGAGTTCTGCCGTGACCATGGCTATATCATCAGCATAGGCACATACTTTTATTTCCCAGCCATTTAATTGTACTGGTTTAATTGCAGAATTCTTTTCCAGCTTTCGGATAAAGGGATCGATGTACAAAGCAAATAGCAAGGGGGAACAGGGACAGCCCTGTCTCGTCCCCCTTGCTATCCGTACCAGTCCTGACAGAGAGCCCGAAATCCGGATTACCGCAGTCGGTTGGATGTAGAGTGTTCTTATTGCTTTAATGAATTCTCTGCGGATCCCCATCTTCTCCATCACTGACCACAAAAAGGCCCAGGTGACCCTGTCGAACGCTTTTTCGGTGTCCAACAGGGCCACCCCGACCAGGGACCCAGTCCCCTGAGCCCAGTCAAGCAGAGATATTATTCGCCTGACATGGTCCGTGGTACCTCTACCCTGTATAAAACCATGTTGTCTTATGGAGACAATCCCTGTCATAAGATCATTTAGCCGGTTTGCTATAAGCTTCGAGTAAATTTTACTGTCAGTATTCAGTAGAGAGATTGGTCTATAAGACCCCATCTCTTCAGGATTTTTCCCTTTCTTTTTAAAAATGACAATGATTGCTTCCGCCCAAGATTGTGGGGCTTTCCCCTCAAAAGCTCGTTGACAAATTTCCACCAGTTCTTTTTTTTACGTTGTGTTCTAAATGTTCTAAAAAACTCCAACGGTATATTGTCTGTCCCTGTAGCTTTACCCAGAGCCAGCCCTAGAATCGCTGTCTCTATCTCTTCCCATTCAGGGGGTGCTAGAAGATTGAAACGCTGAGCCTCCGATAAAGGCACAAAACTTGTTTCCTTTAAATATTCACCCGACTCGATAAAGTCCCCTTCCTCGCTATAGAGACATTGGTAAAACTCTTGGAAAGCTGTCAGAACTCCTCCTCTAGTTTCCTGTATGGCCCCCTTTAAGTCCCTGATTTTCAAGATATCATTATATACCTGTTTCTCCCTTGCTCTTTTCGCTAACAACCTACCGTTTTTTTCCCCGAACTTGTATGCTGTTTCCTTATATTGAGTATAATTAATAGCGATTAGATCGGTTATTTTAGAATAAGCATTAGCTCTTTTAATCGAGAGAACTTTTTGGGCCAATTTACTCAGGTCTGATTCCCCTCCTTGCCTTAGGGTCTCTGCCAACTTCTCCTCAGCTTTTATTATTTCGTCAAAATACTTCCGTTGTTCAGTTAGGAATTGTTTACGCTTAAACCCGGAATAACTGAGAGTCTCCCCCCGAACCACAGCTTTAAATGTGTCCCCAATCATTTCATGGGTTGCTGTGCCTTTATTGAAGGCAAAAAATGTCTCTATTACTTTAGACATATATTGACAATACTCTGCCTCCAATAATAATTTGCGGTCAGAAGACCATCGTGATGGTTCAATTTTACCCTCTATTTCAACATTTAATTCCAACACTACCGGGTTGTGGTCAGAAATTAGTTTGGGATGGATCTGAATTTTAGCTTGTATTAAAAAAGTATGTGAAATAAAAAAGTAGTCCAACCTAACAAATTTTTGGTGAGGAGCAGAAAAAAACGTAAACCCTGGATGATTCGGATTCTTTTCGTGCCAAACGTCAAAAAGGCCATGTTCCAGAAGTAACCCACGTAGAACAGTATATACAAGTTTTTTCTTACCACAATATGCTGAGTTAGATCTTATATCAGCCTTTGACTCCACATTGATATTATAATCTCCAGACAATAGCGCTGGAGTAGTCCACTGTGCCAGTTCTAAATTAATAAAATTAAATACTTCTGGATCGTCTAAATTTGGACCATATATATTACAAACTGTAAACCCCTGCCGTCCCCCCTTAAATTCTGCTAACACCCATCTTCCCCATTTATCTGCTGCCGTCTTTATGCAGTCCACCCACCCCCTCTTTTTTAATATCGCTACCCCTCTTTTAACTCCGGATTGTTTGGAGCAAACTACCAATTCCATCCCCATGTTCTTTAGGTATTCTCTATTGGCCCATGCAATGTGCGTTTCTTGTAAGCAAAGTATGTCTATACCCAGTATCTGTATAATCTTGGCTAATACTTGCCGTTTCCGAGGATCATTTAAACCACATACATTTAATGTACATATCTTGATCTTTCTAGCCATTGTATTTGATTTCTCTCATCATTCTTATACTTCTTCTACTTTTCTGGAAAAACCTCTCAACATACATTTTAGATATTGACAAAGCCAACTTTAAATCCTCTGCTGGTGGCATTTTCACCCCCATCACCTAAACCCCGTGCCCCTCCTTTCCCAACCCCTTTTCCCCCACCCCTTTTATCCTGCCCTTCCCTCCCCCCTCCCAACATTCCCATCTCATGAGGCCCAAGGACCATAAGTCCCTGCAATGATGGAGTATCGTGTCCTCCCCACCACGTTCCCCTATCCAGCCATATAGTCGGCAGCTACTATCTAGGGTCGGTTACACAAATAAGTAGATTGTATCATCATTATGTTCTATCACCAAGTTCTATAAAGTTTCTAAGTACTCTTTCGCCTGAATTTCTGACTGAAAGAACTTGGTTTGACCTTTAAACATGACCTTAAGTTTTGCCGGGTTTTGCAAGTATACAACTGCACCTTTCTTTTGAAAGTCCGGAATTAGTTGCCTTAAATGCCATCTCCTAGAAACTGTCGCCTGGCAAAAATCCGGTCTAACAAAGAAATTGCACCCCTTGGCATTAGCCTTTTTGTCTGGTCTAGCGAGGTCATAAATATCTTCTCGTGCTAAAAAGTTATTAAAGCAGACTAATATTGCTCTTGGGAAGTTCTCTTGTCCTTGACGGGGTTTCCGCATATTGAAAGGAAACCTGTGTGCCCTCTGTACTTCTCGTATCCATTCCCACGTGGTCAGCTCTGGAAAGGCTTCTTTCAGTAATTCTGCAATGAACTTACGCGGGTTTGTTCCTTCCAATCCCTCCGGAATACCAAGAAAACGTAAGTTATGTCTGCGAGTATGATTTTCAAGTTCGCTCAACTTATTAGCTAAATCATCACGATGTGCCTTGATACTTTCCAGCTCTTCTTTCTGTACTGCAGCATAATCTTTGAGTACAGATATACGCGCTTCTGTTTCTGTGACTCTGTCTGCAGTTTCTGTTCCCAGTTTTATCGCCCGTCTTACTGCATTTCTCACTTTGCTGCATGTAGCCTGCACACGTGTGATTTCTGTCTTGCTCTCGGCTCTATGACTCATTATGGTCTCATATATCGTGACAGGGTGATTTCCTGCAGAAGCAAAGTCTCCGAGGCGCTTAATTCAATCCTTCTTGTCTCGCTCGACCTTTGCCTCTCCTCTTGCCCTTCCCCTAATGCCAAGCCAGATGCTTGAGGGTCATCTGATTTGTGTTGTTGTCTTTCTTTCTTCTTCTTAATTCTCTTCCTTATAGTTGAAGCGCTGCAATTAGGCGAGGTCTTACTGTCCCCTGTTGACTCATCAGCGCTGCTAACTTCACTAGCATCATCCACCCATTCCTCGTCAGATGATTTTTCAGAGAGTGAGTAAAACTTTTCACCAGACTCTGGTACTGACAAAGTTCCTTGTGAGCCGAGCTCTTTTTCCATTTGATTATGTTGAGTTGCAACCATGTCAATATCTAATGAGATTACTTTTCCAGAAACATTACCCTCATTAATTTCCTGTTCCTGAGTCTCTTGAGATTGTCCATTATTTTGTATGATATTAGAGATGACTGTGCGTCCCCTGGGTATTCCCTCATGTTGTGCCAGGGAGCTGGATATTGTTCCTGAATTTGTGGTTAATACCCTGTTTTCTGATATTACTATTGCTGTTTCCACTGAGCAGTCATTATTTCGAGCACTTTGCCTCTCAAACATTGCAGGAAGTGTAAGATTTTGAGCCCCTTTCTTCGAGGAGCGAGGAACCACAGGACCCTTTCCTTTCCCCACTGTTTTTTTCCCCTTGGCTCCCATAGTATTAATCATAATTGGCTCTAGAGTGTCTAAAGCATCATCAGATTCTCTTATATTCTCATTATTCTCATTATTCTCATGTTCAACATTTCCGTCAATACATGGGTCTTTATGTATATCATTCCGTTTAGTTGCCTTTGTGGACCTCAAAGCTGTAGCCTTTGGGTTTTCCATGTTAGCCCCCATACCTGGCTCTTTATTTTTGCCTCCACGCGTAGTCGCTCTCACTACCGTAGGCTCACTTCCTTTCTCTGCTCCTTTAGCCTGCATTTTCTTATTTTTTAGGGCCCTGCCTCCTCGACCCCGACCCACCTCTGAAGTCCACCGAGTAGAAGCAAAAGAGGAGACCTCCAGAGTGGCGCCCTGCGCCAAAACGCTATTAAATCACTCGGCATTCGAATTGACCAGCTGATACAGTTATTGCAATTGTTACAAAAATTGCAAAATGTACTCACTTTTATTACTTACAGCTCTGTATCTCTAAGTCCAAAGACAGTCCAAATGTAGCTGCAGCTTTCCTTCAGATCTATCTGCCTCCTAAAGTCGTATTTTGAGGCTCCAAACAGCTCCAAACAGCCCGCAAGTCCTTGCTGCCCAGATTGCCTATATCCGGCTCAGTTTCACCAGCTCCTCGAGTTCTGCGTCTCGAGGTCTGCCTTGTCAGCCGTGTTATGCTCGGCGAGCAATTCCGTTTCAATCTGCCGCTTTTCTTTTTTATTTTCCACAAAGCTGCTGCAGGTTTGACGTTCAAACGAAATACGCCTGGGTTTAAATCTTCCGATTTCCCGGGCTCCGAGGCACCCAGCACGGCACAGCGTCTCACAGCGCGATCACGGGGTCAGAGACACCACACCTGATTCAGCCGCTCCGAGCGGCACCTCGAGCAGTCCCGCTTCGCTTCGTCACCGGCCCCCACCAAACGCGGGTGCTGGCTTCCCAGTCTCCCCAAGCTATACCCCAGGGTCCACCGATCAAGCAAAGCTCACGGCCCCGACAGCTCAGCACTGGCAAAGCCGTCTTGCACCGTCGTCATCGTCCGGGGTCGGAGGGAGAGGAAAGAGCTGTTTACACAGCCCACGCCACGGACGCCATCTTGCCTCCACAGGCTGATGGTACCAACACAGTGGACAACCAACATCCCTCCGCAGACAAAGCTGCTGGCTGTGCTGCATCTGTTGGCCTCTGGTACCGTCCAACCAACAACTGTTAGAGTCAGAGGAGTCTCACAGCCAGCCCTATCAAAGTTCCTCAAACCTGTCCTGGATGCCATCATCAGCTTGGTACCCCAGTACCTATACTACCCCCACACCGCACAGGAACAGCTGGAGACCAAGCAAGGCCTCTACACCATAGCTGGATTCCTGCATGTTTTGGGGCAATCAACTGCACACATGTCCTACTTGTGCCCCCTGCCGACACTGCACACAATTACAGCAACAGAAAGCACATGCATTCCATCAATGTGCAGGCAATAGTGGACCACCGGGGACTCTTCACCAATGTCGTTGCCAACTACCCAGGCAGTGTGCATGTTTCCTTCATCTTCCAACAGTCCATCATCAACCAGCACTTCCAGGATTGCACCTACAAAAAAGCACTGCTCGTTGGTAAGTACCATAAGAACACACCACGCACCTCAACTTCACAATCATGCAACTCACAACTCTGGGAATGCACACATACAACATGTCAAACAACATACCCACCCACCAGGCACAACAGCACAACTTACTGTGGGAATCTGGGCTAGTCATGTACACAAGCCATCAACGGCATGGCACCTCAGCTACACAATAGCAGTTTTTGGGGAGAGGTGGGAACCAGGCATGTACGAAGGAGGCAAGTGACCCATGAATAAGCATGTAGACAACGCCAAGTGTGGCATGGATGTGCTGGCCATACTGCAGTATGCAGACCACACACATATCCATGTCCACACACCGCTGGTGTTTTGAGTGTAGTGGACAGTGGACGCAACCATGTCACCCCAGTCAGTGGGGAAGATTGTTGAAATGTAGCTTGTACGCGTGAGCGGAGTGGGCTGGCCCGGCTTACACCAGGCCAGCGTAGGAGTGTCAATAAAAGGCACGTAGCTCTGGGCGTGGTTCTCCTCCGGAATGCCCAAGGTCTCTGCCTGGGCGGTTCCTTCTCACCTCACCACGAAGCCGACACAGTCGCCATGAGCGGTGTTGCCTGGGATCCTGTGCGCCTGCTGTACCCCGGGCCGCTGGTCCCCAAAACTTGTCTTGCTCGCCCCTGCGCACCCAGGCCTCAATGCCCAACTGCCGACACCGGCGTGTGTCAGAGAGGGCCCACCACGTGCCCATGCAAGCTCCAGGCCTGAGGCCCACAACCTTGGCAGCCTCCTCAGATCATCGCAGCCTCCGCGAAACATGCCCGCAGAACTCCATTCTTGTTGATGTACTCCATCGGCATACACAGCGGACATGTAGGACACACATTTGGAACTGAGTCTTGCTTACACCATGGCAGAGAACAGTTTTTTAAGGCTAAGGTTATGTCACTATACTCCCTTTAATGTGGCACCACGAAGGCTGTGCAAACGACTCGCTCTAAACATGTCTGTGGGCACTTGCTAACTGCGGACTTCGGCCTACACTACGGTCCTGCAGGCCTCACACCGATCCAATGCAATCCATCACTGGCAAGACAATGCATAGTTGCTGGCTAAACGCATGCTCAGCTCTGTCACCTATGTCACCCACAAATGTAATACAAATGCCATTCCAACATCTTGTGTTAGAGATGCAGGCGAGATGGCTGGACAGCAGTTAACCCGCACTGACCGCTGCCTCGGTCCGACACTGCGGCCAACTAGGTCACATTTTTGGAACTGAGTCTTGATTTCTTCATGGCAGTGTACATGTCACAGTAAGCAAGGAGAGGAGTAAGACATGCTTCAGTCCGGAGGAGAAACGGCTCGCCTTTACGGAGGTGATGGGACACTACCAACAGCTGCACTGGTGCCACTGACTCTGTGCAGCGCATGCCTACCTGTGGCTGTGGACACCTGATGACCACTGGCTCCGGCACACATTGCGGTGGAGTAGGTCACACATTTTGAACTGAGTCTTGCTCCCTACATGGCAGAGTCAATGTCATCCTACAGGCCTCATCGCAGACTGCATCCCCTTCCAGTGTGTGCCCTGAAATTCATAGTCGATCTCTGTTTGTACGTCTGGGGCATCTAGGCCCATGGGCTGGAGGTTCTCTTCCTCTACATGTAGCTGATACTGATAAGTGGAGTTCTGTAGCATTCAACTCCGCCATTTGCCTGTTTCTGCGTGCTTCTGCCCTCTGCATCATGCCCTGGAGGGACACCTTCCACTGTCCTCCGCAACCATCCGCGACATACCCCTTGGACATTGATGAGTACACGCTCAGCTCGCGTGACCCTACCTCAGTGCACCGCAAGTCACCATCCCCTGGTGGTGTGCCTGTGCCGGTTCTGTACATCCGGGGCCACAAACTCTGTGCTGCTCAAGTCAGGGACACATGATGTCCGTACCTTGTACTGCTGATTGTCTGCTCAATGTTGTGGTTTTTGCCAGCACCACCCAACCCCTGAGTGGTGGCTTACACTACCTAACATCCATCCAGCACAGGCGTCACTGGAGATGCGACCATGGCAATAAAAAAGGGCCGGGCGCACGTGCCCGTAGCCACTCCCACAAAGTCACTCAGTGTGTCTGTGTGGTCATTATGTATGCATAACGGACAGGGGCCATTCCACATTAGATCGTACTGTGTACAGCATGTGCAACCATGTCACCGCAGGCAGTGGTGTAGACCTGGGACATGTAAGCATGTCGTATCTTCATGTGTGCATAAGTGGGGTGGACAGGCGTACGACAGTACTGTGTAGGGGTGTGGCTTCTCCACTCGTGGATCTGGGTATGGTTCAGCGTAGACCTTGCTAAGGATGTGGCTGATGCGTGTGTCTCTGTTGTAGTGTCTGCGTCACCCGTCCCGCAATGGACAATGTTTCTATGTGGCATGCCCCTTGTGTGCGTGGTCGGTTGAAGGAGTTCATGGGGGAGGGCATGCTCGCTCGCGGTCAGGGATTCCACATGCCAACTGTTGTTTGTGTCACTATTAGCATAGCATAAGCCAAAGATGTACCCTCAACTGCATGTCGAGTGCAGCCAGGCAGGTGCTCTACATCTGTGTCAGACCTGTCCTTGCAATGGGCCTACACACATGTAGCCGGCCACATTCTGCTTATCATCATCACTGTGTCGTACTTAGGCTTGTAGACATGCGCACACAGGCATGTCAATGGTGTGCTGTAGGGGTGCATGTGATGTAATCCCCCTTCGCACACTGGTGAATGGTCTCGGGGGGAGGTGAAGCAGTGATGCTACGTAGTACACAGTGATGCAGCTCATGTGCAACACGCAGTCCATGTCAATCAGAAATCACTAGGTCACACATAACACACACCAATGAACCAGTGAGCCTGCCAACACATCATGCTGTAGTGTAGTTCCTATATTCCCAATAGGCTCTGCGCATTGGAACAATACATACTATAGATTTGACGTAGGACTGAGGTCTACTAGGTCTCTATTGAATATATTAGACTTAATTGTGAGTGCCAGCTAGCTCAGAGGTCACTAGAAACTTTCTCGGATGAACAAGAAGGGATTAGTTTCTGACAACCGCATAAACATGACAACTTTGTTTCCCGTGAATAAGAAATGTATCTCTAGAGTCACGAAAACAATAGATAGTTATTTTACTCAGTCAATCGTGCATGCTTCATTTCACCAGAGGTACAGAGAAATAGAGAGATGGGCGTTTTCAATAAAAAGGTATTTATTGAACAGTCTTCTTTCTCATGCAGAGGAAATGAACTGCTACAATCGTAATACTGGTTGTAAAGTACTATGCGTACAGTACGAAGAGTATTATAAAATAATACTGTAAAAGCATGATATGGTTTCTAAGCCATAAAATATATATAATACATACATTATTAAATAAAGACTAAAAAGTACTCAACTGGTGCTTCTAAAATACGCCTACCCCAGTGTACCTAACCTAGGTCTAGTACAAGGGAAGAAGTAAGTGAGGTGTAGCTTAGTTTCAGCATTCTTTTGCCAACAACCTATCCAAGAATTCTCCAAGGGTCTAATCAGCTCCCTACCTTGGTTTTAGAATGAAGGAGGTCTGGTATCTCTCTCTCAGGACACGATTTCCCAACCCAAGGGTAGTTTGGAAACACTGGAGCTGGATTTCTCGGCAAGAGAAAAGACAGCGTCTCTCTCAGTGCGTCTGCTGGAGGGTCAGCTTCCTTCAGCACTTGCTGCAGCGAGCTGTGTCGTGTAGGTAGATAGTCGAACTGCTCCAAACCACCGTGTGTTTGCCTGGGCAAGTGTGGGCATATTTATACCTTGAAGGTGCCTAGTTTGACGTAAGGTTGGACATAATAACGTCATCAAAGACTCAGTTCTTTGAAAACTCAATTAGTTCTTTGAAAAGTCAATATCCAAGCAAGGGGAAGTCCCTGACTGCTGAGGGCGGGTTTTTCCAAGAAATCGTTGTGGATTTTCGGAACTCGTGGAAGAAGCCATGCCGTATTTGGACTGCATAGGCTAAGTCTAAATATTGTTATGTTTTCTGTGCCTATATAAGGATAGGGTGATTTAAAACTATATATGATTCGGGAAAATTACACTAGGGTCCTGAATTTATATGCAACACCCACTCCACTTTATTATGTTTAACATTACTAAATTATAAGCACTAAAACATATTTAAAGCATGTGTTTACAATCCCACCCAAAATACACAATGCATTTGATAAGGTTGCACACGAAAAATGAGTTTGTGACTGTACGCATTTAAGAATAGTGTTTTCATATGAAGCATACAGCATCAAAGTTTTAATACTAACTAAATGAACAACGAAATGTACATTTATGAAATGGCTCTTATTACAGAAATTTTTTCGAGACCATCCCATAGCAGAAATAATATATTGTTTTGTTTTGAGGATAAGGTCAAATATTGTCTCTAGGAAGTATTCAAAGACTTCTTGTTGTTTAAGAATAGTTCTACTTCAAGCAGATTACTTAGTGCCAAAAAGAGTTCAATTTTGGAAAAAGTCAAATCAAAATAGTAGAAAAAATAGAGTTCCAGAATTAGAAGTTTTGTTTTGATGAGCGAAGGTTGAATTCAGAGTTCATGGAACGCTGTGTGCAGATTTCAAAAGTTATTTTCGGTGTCAGGAGAAAACATCAAATCGTTGAGGCTGGCAAAGAAATCATCTACCACAGTAGGTGAAAGTGGAACTATTTCATTAAGTAGATCAATTGTGCACAGATGAGAAGCATCGCCGTCAGCGTCATTCCCATTAGCAATGTTCGCAGCAGTTTTACCTGTCTGCCTGTTGTTCCACGTACCTCACCATTAGCTGTATTTGCTGGTGAGATCTCCATGAATGCTGTCATCAGGATTCGCAGCCGTTGGGGGAAACACGATGAATGAGCCATTACCGGACCTAGCAAAGCGCCAACATCCGTTGGCAGTGCTGATGGAAGTGTAAAACAAACGTACAACACGCATTCTTCTCCACAAAGCAGGCATCGTAGAACAGGTAAGATGCAATCTTGCCAGATTGGTCTGAATGAGAGAGACCATGTGGTGTTAAGATCTCTTAAATGAGCCAAGCCAAGAACCTGCGTAATTCTGTCACGGTACCGCATGGCTAGGAGAGCATTCTCCAAGGTAGTCTGGGTATCGTTGGCGACTGGAATTGCCATATCGGAGCAGAAGAAACAAAAATAGAATTCCTGCTACGAGTCTCAAAATGAGAGGCAGGCCGCCGTACACAGAGTGCACAAAATTTGGAAAAATGCCTAGGACTGCTTGAAAGGGTACTAACAGTCCCGAAAAAACTGCCTTAAATACATGTACAATACCACTGGTATCAGACATGTTTAAGATACGACCTAACATTTCTGCAAAATGTATTGGGCAGTTCGTTGATAATAGGGCATGCATCTCTGCAGAAGTCCTTGCAACTTGCAGATCATGCGTTTCTCTGGACAAGGTCAGTGGCACAGTTTTTAAAAAAAGAATGGCTTTCATTCTGCTTAAAGTATCTATTCGTATAGAAGAGATATTCAGTGAAGGCCATAACAGCGACTCCCCGCCTGTCTTCGTTTTAGGAAACAATACTTGCATACAACAAGTGACCCTGGCTGACACACTAAGGAGATAGGCTACACCTGGCATCATTCCACAACAGCTGTGATCACTCAACATTATGTAGCTATCATTGGATAGCTGCCTAAAAACTGGGTCTATCACTGCTGCTGGAGAACCGTGCAGGTGTCAAGAAAGGGTATTTGAAGAACCCTCGCAGGGTCCGTGTAAATTAATACCTTGACATAAAAGTGTACCACTTAGCGAGTTCTTACAATTTTTCCCACTAAGAAATACCTCCTTTCCCCCACTCCAAAATTTCTGTGTGTATGGTAAGTTCCAGGTCGACTTAATGTACTCTTTACCCAACCTTTCATACATGCCCGCTGGTATGCGTTTTAAGCAATACTGAAACTCAAAAATCGTCACTGGTATCGTGATGGTGCCATGTATTATCCATTCCACGACTGGTTTCTCAGAAACAGTTAATGGTAATCTTTCCAGTTTTTCTATGCTCAGCACCGTATAGTCTGCTCCTCTTTGTGCCAAAGAGATTTGTTTATCTGTAAGGTTAAATACAGAAAACAATGACATGGTGTTGATTTGACGCCATGGCACGGAGCCTGAACGGAGATTTTGTAACATCCAGCCTAGCAGCATTATAGAACGCAATTGAGCCTGACCATGTTGTAACATTAACAAGTCCTGCTCTATTATGTCAATAGCAGAGAATACAATGCTGTCCAAAGAATAGATTCTAGAGGACAGAGTCGTTAACCCATTGTCCACTACAGAGAGAGTTTTCTCTAAATTAATACGATCAATTTCTTATATTCTTTCTGCAGTTTCCATTTGCGTGATTTTCCAGGCTTCATTGTAAGCAGAGTATATACCGGCGTATATGAAATGTTTTTGACGTGGTTTATGAGGTAAAAGTAAGAAGTCTCGTAAATCAACGCCTTCTTTAAGTAAAGTTAAATGTTGTTTAATTTCTGGAAGTGTGGATTTCTGTAGCCACTCAAGGCATAGTTTTCCTACACTGTATGTTATAACTATCCCTGGATGTTGTCTCTGGGAATATCTTGGATCTGGCCTAGTTACTTTGAACCCTTGTGTTTTGTTCAGGAATCTATCTTGACAGTTATTCATGTCTGTGGGCCAGATTAACCATTTTTTCCAATCAGGATTAGTTCTGCTCTGTTGTAATATCCGTTGTACGTCTACCTCCTCATCTGCAGTGCTATTACTGTCAGTTGTGGGCTTAGGTATGGACTGTTTGTTTAAATATTTTATCTTAGCCAAGCCAAGACAAGATGTTTGTTGAACAGTGTCATTTAAAAACATTATTTGTTCTGGGATAATGCAGGATCCGAATAAGGCTTCTAAACCTTGCACCTGCCAGTCTTTTGTACCCCAGACAGTTTTTGTCTCAATGTTATATTTCCAAAAGTTAAAACCTAATGTCGACAGCTGGGCATAAAAGTACGCAGAATAAATTTGTTTAGTATTGGTCAGCATGATTTTCATTCCTGTCTTATTCACATTTTTTAAATAAAACGTTTCTGGATTTGTGACATCAAAACCTGAGAAGTACGGAAACTTTTCATAAAATGTTTTTGTACTGCCTTTTGGTGGTGTTGGACAATGTACCCATTGATTATAAGTAAAAACATTTCTAAGGTTTGCAGATTTGTGCAAATAATGGTGACCATAATGATTAAAACAATACATTTGTTCATAATCTGATGAACCTTCTAAGTATTCATGTTTTGTGAATTTAGCTGACATTTCTAAATCTGCCATCATGTTATTAACAGTTTCAAAGTCCCAATCATCAGAAAACGTGCTGGGTGAGACAAAGTCACTCAAACCTTAAACTGGTGTTGAATCTTCAACAGTTCCACCGGGCCATAAATGTCATAATCAGTTGTGTCCCATGCTATACCACCAGGTATAGGAACGGCTGTGATGTTCACTGATGACAGGTCTCTTCACTCACGATGAGATGATTTGTGAGGTTTCAGGCGCAAGTTGATGTTCTTACTTGCTGTGTCCATTGTACTGTATTTTCCATCTATCATCTTTCCCAAACTTAAAACAAGAATGAGCCAAAGTAGGAGAAAAGTACACCTAACACAATCCAAAATTCAACCCATGGTGAAACCAGGTATGTCTTTTCAGTTGATGTAAGAGTTCTGTTATTTTTTCTTTTAAAGTTTTATTAGCCGGCGTAGTTTCAGGTTCACTGGGATCCTCTGAAAATGTATCAAGGTTTTTTTCTATTTTTTAAACCTTTATTTTGGATATTTCGGAACAAAAAAGGTACATTACATACAGCACAAAGGTGATTGGTGAGGACATATACAGCAGAAAATGAGATATACATATCAGAATTATAAACCTTACAAGTATACAGTAGTTGTACATGAGGGCATTACAGACGATGGTATAAGCATTGCAGAATCCAGGACCTAGACATGGCACATACAAGAACAATGGGATGGCTAATCATGTCACCCTGTTTAGTCGTAATGTTCGACCTCTATAGATTTCTTATTGTCCAGTAGTGGATTAGTATCCAAACCAATATCTACCAGCAATAAACAGTTTATTCCTCATCCTCCATACCCAGCTCCATATCTGCGATCTCTCCCTCAACGCGACTCGCTCCCATGCGTATTGTATAGTCTTGTGTTCGTTCTCCATATATCTTTGGGCCTGGATGCGAGTGGTTGAGTCTCAGCATATATCCCACTTTGTTCCTGACAATGTATCATATCTTGCATCCAGTCCTTGAATTTTCGGGGCTCTCCCTCTTCCCCATCGACACGCAATTCTCCGCTTAGCCAGCAAAATAGCAACATCTAAAAATGTCCTACATCCCTTAGGTATGTGTGCAGTATGTCCCAATAACAATATCAGGGGGTCTTTGTCAAACTTAATATCTAGTATGTTTTCCAGGGCTTCATGCACGTGCGTCCAATATTGCCATACACTAGGGCACTCCCAGGCCAAGTGTAGAAATCAAGCCCCAGGGCGTATGCATCTTTCACAACAATCAGTATCTGCAAGTTGGAACCTGCATTTCCTTTCAGGGGTGTAATATATCCGTTGTAGAAATGTATAATGGATGACCTTAAACCTACAGCTGGATGTTATGTTCCCTGTAATTCCACAACAATACTCCCATTGCTCATCAGTGATTTCTCTCCCTAAATCAGCGTTCCAGTGCCCACGAGCCGTCCCCTCCACCCCTTGTGTTTGTGTTCTAAGGCTACTGTATATTCTGGATACCAGGTGTGTGCCATCAGTGTTGCACAGTATAACGTTCAAGGGAGCCAAGCAGTCAGGTTCCCATGGAAAATCCGGGAGCACCTTCCTCATACCCTTTCTCAGTCGCACATAGTAAAAGACCTCCAAAGGCTTGGGAGAGGTATCCCCAAAGAAGAGTTCCATTGAACGAAATTCGCCACTTGAAAACAGATCCCCCCATGTAGCTATGTGGAGGCGCCTACACATATTCTGAAACCAATTTTCCTGTAGTAACACTAGTTTTGGGTGATAGGTAAGTGGCATACGCGGCGCATACAGCAATGTGACCTGTAATAGACGTGCCATACGTTGCCACGCGTCAATCGTACAGGACACCGTTGTCGGCGGTGTTTCCAATATACTAGCGGGACCATGAATAATACCACTTAGAGGGTACGGCCTAGCAAGCCAATCTTCCACAGCAAGCTGGGGCATATACGGTGTGGGTTTTATCCAATGATAGACATAGTGTGCCTGCGCACTGAGATAGTAAGCCTCAAAATCCGGAATATCGAATCCCCCTTTGTCATATGGTTGCGCCATAACAGCCCATCTAAGCCGCGGTTGCCGCTCTCCTCATAATAATCTGATCAACTCCGACCGCAGTGTTTTAAAGAAAAAGGCTCCCGGGTAGTACGGAATATTAAGAAACAGATACAAAAATCGAGGCAGTATAACCATTTTGATAAGCGAGGCTCTGCCAGTCATCGATAGAGGTAGGGATATCCATTGCGTAACAGTCTCAGTCAGTTTCGTGACAGCCGTGCCATAATTTGCCTGTAACGTTTCTTCTCTGTCCGTGGATACTTGAATTCCTAAATATCGTAAGTCAGAATGGCACCATTCCAAGGGAAAATCCAGTGGAAACTCTAATACTGCAGGCGTTATTGGAAAGAATTGCGACTTCCACCAGTTTATAACTATCCCCGACAGCCGGCCAAAGACCAGAAATTCACGCAATAAGGTATTTAAATTATTTTGAGGGTCCGTAACATAGAGCGTTACATCATCAGCCTAGAGAGAAATAGAGAGCTGGCGCTGAAAGCACTTAAATGCACTATCTCTATGTAACTGCCTTATTCTACATGCTAGTGGTTCTATCACAATAGCAAATAGTAGAGGGGATAACGGACACCCCTGACAAGTGCCTCTCATTATCGACAATGCCACGGACAGATGGCCATTCACAAGTACTTTGGCTGTGTGTTTGTTATATAACAATTGCATCCATGACAGGAAAACAGGGGGGAATCCCATCTTCTGTAAAACGATTAATAGATATCTCCACTCCACAGAATCGAACGCCTTAGAGGCATCAAGAAACACAGCAGCGACCGGAAACTCCAGCGCTACTGTTTGTATAAGGGAAAAGAGAGTGCGCAGGTTGTGGGTGGTGGCCCTACTCGGCACAAATCCAAATTGATCTGGGAGTATTATTTTTGTCATCAGCAGGGACAGTCGAGCCGCCAATACTTTAGCCAAGACTTTCGCATCACAATTGATTAGTGATCATGGCCGGTATAAATCACATACCTTAGGGTCCTTGCCGGGTTTCAACAAGGAAGTGATCACTACTTCGCGCATGGATTGAGGCAGTATCCCTATCAGAAAATACAGGGGTGGGGGAGGGTCAAGGGGAATATTTAAAGACCTGTCTGCTCATACCCCTATTCGCAAGATACAATACACAATAAAGCAGACCAGGTCTAGGAAATAGTGTGTGTCTAAACCGGACTGTGATCCAGTTGGATGACTGTGTAGAGGGAAGTACTCTTGAAAAGAAATGCGGTAGAGCGCATAATGTTGTTAAAAGCACAGAGGGCTAGAATGATTCCCATCAGACCACCGTTGTGGTGGAAGTTGCGTCATGTGGGAATTACTAGACAATCCATCATGCGACCGACCAGGTAGTGCCGGGGCGCGAGTGGATGTCAGTAGTCTAGCTCTAGTGTTGAACCTAGACTAATGTGAAGAAAGTGCAGTGCTCAAATGCTAGTGAAAATGGATAAAATAGGCTACGTGGATCCTTGTGGCATTGAAAAGGGAATCCAGGTGTCTACAGTTAAAAACACGCTGGGTAGTAAGACTACCATATAGCGCAATGTACAACGGTCGACATGTTTCAGCTGTCGGGGCATTGCCCCAGCTTTCTTCAGGACCTAAACTGGCTACTGCCAATACACAAAATAAGTTCAGTGAAAAACAATTCATTTTAGTCAAAAGATCAATCAATAGATGTACTTGAAAAGTTACATATCTGGTAGGAGCCTTGCCCACTGCAGTATCCCTATCTCCAATGATTCTTCGAACACTTCCTTCAATACCAGAGCCATGACGTCTATATAACACTTAAAAAACTCTGCAGGTAGCCCGTCTAGCCCTTGCGCCTTACCATTTTTTAGGGACATTATCGCCTCTCTGATTTCATCCAGCTCCAGAGGAGCACTCAGAAACTCCCTGTGAACACCACTCAACCAGCATAAAGCAACCTCACCCAAGAAGCCATCCAGATCTAATTCACCTGTATTCTGTGTAGTGTACAAGTGTGCGTAATATGATGCGAAGACATCCAGAATGTTGGCATTATCCCTATATGTCCCTCCCTCCAGTTTGGTAATTTCCAATATACTGTTGCTACATCGGGCATTCCGCGTGACTTCAGACAAAGCTTTCCCGGGCCTCTTCACCATACTTCCCGCGCTACCCAGTATTTGCCGTGGAATTTGGTCTCTCGTATCGCTTCCTCCTCATATTCTGACAGTTTAGCTGTGAAGTCTTTATGCGCACTACCCATGTCCCCGCGTTGCATTCTCCTCCCCAGCCCCTTCAGGTCTTTTTCCAGCTTGTGTAACGTGCGCTGTATATCGCGTAACACCCCAAAACCTTTGGCTATACACCACCCACGGACTATGACCTTAAAGGCCTCCCACAACAGCTCAACATTACCAACTGACCCTTTGTTGCAAGGGAAAAATCCTGTATTTCTTCTCCAAGTTCTTCCCTAAATACTGTGTCAAGAAGGGCAGAGGGGTGAAGTCGCCAAGTAGGTCTAGGACGATCATACCCAGGCATCGCCAATGTGACCAGAACAGGGCAGTGATCAGAATATGTCCTGGCCAAATGTGTTGCACCAGTCAGTCCAGTAGCTAGGCCGTTGGACAGCAAGCAGTAATCTAGTCGCGCCCATGTGCCCGTATAGGAGGTGAAGTGGGTACCTTCCTGCCGCGTAGGATAAATGTGTCTCCAACTATCCACTAGTCCTCCCACCTCTACGATACCCGGCAGTGCCTCTCTCGCCTTGATATTGTAATGTGTCAAGCCATCCACCCTATCCTGTGCAGGTACCAATGCCACATTAAAGTCACCCCCCATATGATGTGCGTGGAACCAATATACAATATTTTGCCCCACAACATTGTGAAAACTCCGGCGTGTCCACATTTGGAGCATAACAATTGGCAACAGTAACCGTCCCATCTCCCAGCCTCCCCCACAATATAACATATCTCCCACAGGGATCTACCAACTGACCAATAAGCGTAAACGGGACATTCTTTTTAATCAATATAGCAGTGCCCCTAGCATAGGATGAGAAGGACGAAAACAGTCTGATATCCGCCCACCTGCTATCAAAGGTTATGCGAGAATGAGGGGGTATGTGCGTCTCTTGTAATAGTACCATTTGCACCTTGTGGCATTCTAAGTAAGCTAACACCTGTCTGCATTTTCTGGCATCTTTAAGCCCTCTAATATTCCAGGATAACATCGTGAATGTCGAATAAGGCCCCTCGCCAGCCATGATCATTTACGATACACATATAACAATACCGCACACCATGTAAAGGTTTTGTCATTCCCCATAAAACAACATTGTCCACCGTCTCACCTCGCGTATCCACACATAGCATTCCATATCCAACTCCCACACCCCTCCCCCCACCCACTGAAGCATCCCAAACATGCCAGCATATCCCCACCCTGCCCGCCCCATCCCAAAAACTCAACCAGTGCATACTGCAGTAGGGGTACTCCCATTGGGGTATCTCACCAGATAGCGCACTCAAGCCTTGCCCCTAAGCAGGAAACCGACTAAATTCATCAGTGTCCAATTAGTGACAAGTGTGTACGGTTTAAATAAAAAATGTGCCACTTAGTCCATCATGTATATGGTTAGCATTCAAACAGTGCCCCGCAACTCTTGTCAAAACAACATGAGCAATGGAAATATATACCTATTCACCATATGAACAGAGACAACAGGTTCTTTGCAAGCTGGCAATTGCTCACACAGTAGAATGTCTCGCTGCATCATAGCATATCCTATCAGTCCACATCACAAAGTAGTGTCTCGCCTGCATCCTCCTGCACTGTATTTCGTGCCCTTCGACTTCGTAGTATCTTCAGGAATTTTTCCACGGATTGAGGCGTAGTGTGTATAGTCTGCTTCCCTTGGTGTGTCACTCTTAGCCGTGCAGGGTACAGCAGTGCGTAGTCCACCTGTTCTTGTCTGAGCTTCTGTTTCACACCATTAAATTTCCTCCTCTCCTCTTGCACCCGCATCGTGAAGTCCGGGAAGATGGTAAATGTGACTCTCTCGTAAGTGAGTTGTTTCTTTTCACGGGCCACCTTCAAGACCACGTCTCTATCTCGATAATTTAATAGACAGGCATATTAGGTCTAGGAGGGGCCCCAGGAGGTGGTCGCGCCTCAAGGGATCTATGCGCCCTTTCAACTATAAATTGAGGTGAGAGCAGTCCTTCGCCTGTTATCGCAGCCAACATCCTCTCAACATACTTCTCCAGCCGGCCCGTGTTGGTGCTCTCTGGTATGCCTAGAATGCGCACAAAATTTCGTCTGCTACGAGTTTCAATGTCTTCGTTCTTGGCGTCAATAACATGCATGAGTTTATCCATTTGCGTCACAGCCGTTTTTAGCTGTTCCGTGACATCTTCCGCATCGGAGATTCTTTGTTTTGCCTCTTTAAGCCGAGTGTCGTGAGCTTCTATCTTGCCGGCAATGGTATCCATTCTTGTGGTAAGGGTGTCTACTTTATCGACGATTGTGGCAAACCCCTGACGCATTTCCATTAGGATGGTTTGCATATCAGTTTTTGAGCCAGGGGCATTGTCAGCCAGTTGCCCCATCTCGTCCTTCTCGCTCTATGCCGATGCCTGTTTCGCTCCTCTTTTTGTCTCAAAGGTGAGACGCGGTTGTCGTGCGTCCAATTTGCCCATGGTACAGTACTGCAATTCCAGGGGAAGGCCCCTGCACCACACTTGAATACTATGGCAATATCTAACTGTTTCCAACAGCACGTGGGCCAGGCTGTCGAGGCCCAGCCTCCTGATCAAGGATAGTCCAACACGACCCCCGCCACAGCCTGCAAGACGATAATCCCAAAGTGCTGAGACCCAGTGACGCCACAGCAAGAACTAGGCCACTCTTAGTAATGTGTGGCTTGAATGTCTCTCCTCTAATGCGTTCACAAAAATGTCTCCATGCGCAGCGTTCAAAATATGGCGGAGACACAGTTCACCCCGGGCTCAGGACCAGCTCCAAACCAAAACCGCAATCCTTCTAGCCTTCCCAGCGTATGCGTCAAGTAGCGATGCACCAGCTTATCCGACCATGCTACCCCGGCAGGCAACCCCCTCCTCAAGGCCAGGTCAGAGAGATAGAGGATGTATGTTGTTACAACGCATGCTTTCACAACGCAAGTCGTTACAACGACTTGCGTTGGGGGGCTCTGGATAGAGAAATAGTTTATTTACTATTCCAACTCCAGTCCCAGTGGATAGTAGGGAAGGTTTTGGATAGTAATTTAAACTATTCCCTATCCTACAGCACCCCCCAGCGTAAGTCGTTGCAACGACTTGCGTTGTAATACCTGCGTGGTAAAGGTACTGCGTTGAAAAAGTTACATTGTAAAGGATGTTCCCCGGAGATAGGTCCTCTGTGCCTCAGTAGCTCTAGGCGAAGGTAAAATGCCCCATAGAGTCTCACGCAGTGGGAAGTCGCCTCCTCTGTCGCTACACAGGCTGCCTCGCCACCGGCAGCCACTCACCCTGATTCAGTACACCCTCCTGCAGCGCGCGTCCCAATCTCTCTGCCAAGCCTCTCAGGCCCAGGGCACCATCGCCGCCATCTTGTCAACCAGGGAGGAACAGTCACTCAGGGTCCTGGCATATCTGCTAAGTCATCCACTACAGGAGTCTGCAAGCCACCATACAATGCCATCAAGGCGCTGCCAGTCCACTACACACTATCCCTGCTGTACTCACAGTGCACCGTTCTCTGCAGTGTGTGCGCACTCATCCGCGCGGCACGACCGCCACGTGGGGACCTCGTTACTTGCATGAGCCTCCCAGCCACCTTCAGGCTCCACACCTCAGGGCAGCATATCCCGCAGGGAGCAGCCGGCACTCAGCTCTCTTGCAGCGCGAGCGGTGGGAAGACAAGGCTCACTCCGCTACTGCCCCCAGTTGCCTTCCATTCAGCAGCATGATTTTAGGGCGAAAATCCGGGCTGTGAACACAGGATAAATTCAGGATGATTCTCCGGACTGCGGGAGCCTCACGTTGCCGCGGCCATTCCGCAAGCGCGCCACCTAGCGCCCCCCCTAGAAAATGTATCAAAGTTGATGAAATAGCCAGAGGCAGTTCTGTCAATTGTTGGAATTGCATCAGGATTGTTTTGGAATCGCTGGAGCTGTTTCTTCCTTTGTCATATTAGTATAGTCAGAGGCTATATAATTGTAGACAGGTGTTTCTTGACAAACTGGTATTTGGGTCTCAAGAGGTACAAGTTCCATTGCTTTGTTGCATAATCCTTCTTTTATCACGGCAGGTTTATCAAAGGTAATAAGTCTTTCAGTTTGAACCTCTTGGATTGTAGCAAGATTTGGTCATCTGCTACACCTTGGGAGTCCACTGGGCCTACTACTTATTATCGGCCACATGATGTGGTTTGGCGAGGTCGATGGACTCGACTCTGTTCTCCTTTTTTCCAGCAAGTGGCGGTAGTAACACTGATCTTGCTCCGTGGATTGCTAAGGCAGGTACTGGTTTTCTGTAAGAAGGCCCAAATTCCTTCTTCACCGCGATCTTTTCCCTGACTAGATCCCCAATATTTGGAATCCAGACAGGTCTTGCTGGGACAGGTGGTTTTTCTTCAGTGGTCGTTGGCTTTTGTGTTGTGTTGCTCAGACTTCTTCTTATTTCATTTAAGTCCTGTAAAACAGCCAAATGGTTTTTGATATCAACAGGTTTTCGGTCCACCACTGAAGTGTGACGGTCAGGATCCTGGATCTAGTGCCAAACAGTAATTCATATGGAGTGATTCCACCCACGAATTTCTTGGCAGATTATGAAGACTACGTTGGACACTTATTAGATGATGTTTGACCCACCCATCACCCGAGCCTAATACCCTAGCTTTTATAGATTGCGATATGTCACGTTTTTTTCTTTCCACTACCGCATTTCACTCAGGATGGAATGGACTTGAGTACCGCAATGCAAAGCCCAAGCTGGCCATGGCCTCTTTGTAAGCTCGAGAGCTAAACGCAGGACCCTGGTCAGAATATAGGGTGCCGATTGCGTATGTGCCGATTAAGACTCGCAAATCTTTTATAACAGTTTGGGTGTCAGCCGAGCGCTGAGGCCATATCCAAATGAATCTTGCGCAGGAATCCACTGCGACCATGATATATTTATAGTTTCCATCCCTTTGTAAGGGACCACAGTGGTACAGGTAACCACACGCTAATGGTTTATCTGAAATTAGAAGGGGCGTCTGCAAAGGTCGTTTCACTGTAGAAACTTTCATTTTTTGGCAGATTTCACATTCTAGAACATAGTTTCTGGTTTGTTTCCTCATGCGCGGCCACCAATATCTCTGTTTTAATAATTATACTGTGGCAGAAACTCCTGCGTGTGCAGAGGCGAGTCCTTCATGTGCTGCTAAGATTAGTCCTAACCTATGTTCCATGTTTGGGATTGCCCCATCCCCCACTCCAGGGGTTCGAGCTAAAGGAAAATTATTTGTATCAGTTATATATGAGTACTTTACTGGAAAGCCTTTTGGGAATGTTTTACCACTGTCTTTTACTGAGGCAGTCACAGCTTACATTATATCGCTGTCTATTTTTGTTTTTGAACGAGTGATTGCAGCTACGGAAGCCGTTTGCACAGCTGCCTTCGCGGCCTCATCAGACAATGAATTCCCTGCAATGTGAACGCCATCACGTTGATGACTCAGTGTATGGATCACGTGAGTCTTTTGTAGTTCTTTTTGTAATAGAACTACTTTTTCCCCCAAGCATTTTATGCTTAATTGTGCCACCTTTTGCGTCTTTGAAACCGTTTTGAACCCAGTTCTGCAGATATTCATTGTAAGACTGGACGCAGTAATGCGAATCGCACACTATGAGTGTGGAGAATTCGCAATCGGTATTTTCAAGCGCCATCTTGAAAGCCTGTAGTTCAGCTTGCTGAGCTGTACAGTCTCCAAGTGATAGAGTTTTAGTGACCATAGGTCGAAATTTACCTTCGCGCCAGCGACCTTTAACAATCGCGCACACAGCACTATAGGCTTGTTTACCCCCAATTGCGGGCTGTGCTGATCCGTCTGTATAAATTATACATCTGTAATGTTCTAGAGGCAGACTCTCGGTTGGCAGAGGACATTCGTGTTCGTATTGTAGAAATTCTTGTGTTTTCAAGTAGGGGTCAAAAACGTATTCAACGTCTGTTGCAGCAAGAGAATTAATCCATTGTATCCATCTCGGATGTAAAGCCTTAGCATTTGGAATGCTCGCTTTTGTTACTGCCTCTAAGGCAGGTACAGGTGTAACCATCAATATGCATTTACCCTGTGCGAGAGCTCTTTCTTTTGCTACTGCAGTTTGAACCGCTGTCAGAATCTTTTCTGTAGAAGTGAATTTCATTTCAGCTTGTGTGTACAAGTGTGATTTGTATGCTATTGGTACCTTTTCACCTTCATTAAAGGTTAGGTATGTGAATCCGGATCTCCCTGGGATGATTCGAATCACAAGGTTGCGCACTTTGTCGCGTGTCTGTAACTTTGTTTTTGCTAACATGTCTGTTTGCACTGAACGCAAAATTTCTGTGTGTTTTTGAGTCCAATTAGTTTATTTGAAATCAGGTTTTATTAGTTTGTAGAGAGGTTTAACTCTTTCTGCGTAATTTAGAACATAAGTCCTTCCAAAATTCAGGAAACCTAGAATTGACTGTAAGTTTTTCAACGTTTTTGGAGGTTGTAGCAGTGCACATTTCTCTAGAAAGTTGGCTGCCAGGCTTTTGCCTTCACTTGATAACTCGTAGCCTAAGAATAGGACGTTGAAGTGGACAATTTGTGATTTCTTAAAATTAAATTTGTACCCTTCAGAAGCGAACCCAAGTATTATGGTGTTCACTCTTTTCAAGTGCACGTCCAAATCATCATCTGTAAGATAGATGTCTTCGACATAAGATAATGCCTCATCATCATACGTTTGTAGTAACTCTGTTACTCTGGCTGAAAATAACCCTGGGCTATTCTTGAATCCCTGGGGGAGACGGCAAAATTGTCCTGTGTCCCCATTATTGAGAAAGCGGTCAAGTACCTACTTTCTGGTGCAATGTTTTGAGAGAAGAAAGCTTTAGAAATATCTAATGTGGTTTTATATTTTTTCCGCCCGATGTTATTCATCAGTGCTGCACTGTGTGCATTTTGTACTGCAAAAGTTTTGCAACAAGAGTGTCGTAATTTGGCAGCACCTGAGTTAGCATTTAGCTCAGCTACACAAGCTTTTACTGTTAACTTGACTTAAATGTGCGGGGGCCATTTTGTATTTGGTGGCTTCCATCTTGTATGAACATGCGGCCTCGTGGTCAGCGTGCCCTTTTCGTCCTTCCTCCATGCCAATGAACCATTACCCTGCCCAGCAACAGGCTATTTTTAGCACTGGTCAAATCTCGCACATGCGTACACACGATCTTTAGACGAATGAGTGGTAACTTCTTAGGAATGTTCCCCAAACTGACCAGTGGCCTCAAACTCCTCCCACATGTTGGCTGTGTTCCAAAAATGCCCTTATATGTACCTAAAACTGTTCAAATGTATACCGCCTACCTTTTTATTACTATTAAACTTGTATAAAAGAGGTCGCGCACCGATGTTCGGGGTGATACTTCTTGCATTGCCGAAGGGTGCTGTAGGAATGTACCACCACCCCATGGGGTCTTAATAAACTTGTCTTTTGCATTTTCCAGTTTCCGTGCCAACTTCTATTTTATGGTGTTCGAGAGTTTTTGCAGAGTATGTAGACCTGACGAATAACCCGATACCACAATTGGCGACCACGAAGGGACTCATCGGCGACTCGGATGCCCGAAGGAGAGGTCGTGACGAAGAATTGGAAACTCGCCATGGACGCGTACGCTGCCACTGAGTGAACCGAGTCTTGGCACCCACGGTGTTTTTTCCTTTCCTTCTGACTCGACCTTCCAGGTGGCGCCGGTCCTCGACTGAGATCCTGATCGGTTGGGTTGTCGTACAGTGCCCGTTTGGCTGATTCAATTACGGAACTTGGCAGTTGGAACCTGGACGTTTGGAAATATTTGGTAAGCCTGTGATTGGTAAGGTAGTCTGTTGAAGCTTACTGTGGCTCTTTGAATTTGTTTGAGTTAGCTAACGTTTGGACCTTTGATTTGAGTTATATGTGGAGTGCACCTCACATAGGCAGGCATGTAGGGATATTTCTCTGATTTTGAATTTGTTTGAACGGCACACCGTGTGTAAAGTACATTTAAGTGCCATTTTATGTAATGTCACGTTTTCGTGATATTTTGACATGCCTGTTCTAAGCACACTTCGAGGAATGTTCTGTTTTGGAAATGGTACCAATTATCGATTAAATGAATCTCAGCCGGCTCCCCCAGAAGGAACTCCTAATCCCGAAATGTACATAAAATTCAGCCTTCCTCCCATTATGTATAGCACATTATGGCATAAATACACCAAAACTGATCGTGAATTGCAATGGCCACTACATGGGTCGTTTGATCTGCGAAAGGTTCAGTATGTGGAGCAGTGTTTGTTTCAGCGTAGGTCTAGACAGGATATGTTTGATTGTGTGCGTATGTGGGAGAAAGCGGTGCGTGAACGAATGAAGCGTGAACAAGCCTTGGTGGACAAGGAGCAGCGAAAGGCTGCTCGTGATAAAGCTTTACAGCTGCAGGAAAAAGAATTGCAGGAACAAAAAGAGAAAGAGATTCAAGAACGTAATTTACAGGTTAATGGTCAGTTTCCTATTCGACGTCCTCTTTATCCTGTCCTTACTAATGAGTCAGATGATTTTTCATTGTTAGATCGTTGTCCGCCTCCGTATGTTCCGCCTACGGCTCCGGATGAGGAATCGGATGAGGATAATCAGGATAAACAGCGTACCAGGTTATCTACCGAGCATATGACGGAATTGCGTTCGGTTGCTTGCAAACTTAATACAAATGATATAACTGTTTCAGAGGTTGATGGTTTTATGAGTAAGTGGTCTGAAAAGGAACGATTGTATTTTCTAGATCATTTTGCAGATGAAGTTGTTGAGCGGTTTAGGAAGCATTCTCCTGAGTTGGAACCTAAAGATATATCAGTTGGTCGTGAGAAATTTCGTAAAGGTCTTTTTGCTCTTTCAGATGCGGATGAATTTTTCCGGCGTTTGCTTCAGCTACGGGATGAGGCGACACGATTACGAGTGGCGAAAAAGGCATCGGGTCCACCAGCATCTGAATCGACGGAAATTTCCAAAAAATGCCCTATCTTTGGAACAGATAAGAGCGCTGCAGTTAATGTTATGCCTATGCGAGAAGCTGCGCCTTTGTATGTCCCACCTAAAGGGGCAGGTACGGACGATGATAGGATGTCTAAAGATGCGAAGGGTTATTTTATATATAATTGGGTTTATACGCCATGGAATAGAGCAGATGTTATGGCACTTAAGAATGCTTTGCCTGACCCCGTAAGAATCCAGCAGCTTTCTATGAAGGAGTGGAGGGCGCCATTTCTTCGTGCATTATGACATTGGTTGATATTGATCTCTCTTTTGGGTTGATATTGCCTCCTGATATGTGGAGGGCGATTCATAAGCTTGATGATCGAACGATCCTAGGGGCAGATTGGAAGGACATAGCTCGAGCTGATCTGGATAGGGAACCCGCGTGTAAACCATGCCGCTTAATTTTAGACCTACCAGAAGCTATTTTGAATAAATTAAAAACGCTTGTTCCCCCTAAGAAAATTGATTGGACGATTGGTGCTGTAGGAATGTACCACCACCCCATGGGGTCTTAATAAACTTGTCTTTTGCATTTTCCAGTTTCCGCGCCAACTTCTATTTTATGGTGTTCGAGAGTTTTTGCAGAGTATGTAGACCTGACGAATAACCCGATACCACAAGAGTTTAAGTGTCTGTAGTCCAAAACTAGACGATATGAATTGTCTGGTTTGGAGGAAACAAAGGATTGTTCATAGATGAGGTGCATGTTTCAATCACCCCTTGGTATTCAAGTTGATCTAAGATCTCCCTGACCTGTTTTTTAGCTTCTTGCTTAACTATACTGCCTCTGTGCAGTAGGTTGATTTTTTAACTGAATTTTATGATGAGGAGAGTCCTCATCCCATCCTACGTGATTTTTTTTATAATGCTGGAGCCTGGGCTACAGCCCATTTTCTAGCATAGGTGTATCTTTTATGAATTGGGATGTGATTAGAGAAGGCTGGCATAATTATCTCTTCGCCATGTGGGCACTCCCTGACAAATTCAGGTGGCCAGTCTTGTTCCGCTAGAAGAATGTCATAACCCTTAGATAGCTTCTCCCAAAAGAGTGCTTTTATTTTTCAATTATGCCCCCCTCCATCTGGAGTGTTACTTCCTATAACTTTTGGGGTACACTAACCCTGGTGTCGGCAGTTTCAACTTGAATGCATTCATTCAAGTCCACTGTCTCCAGATGATCCTTCAGGATCTTGAAAGCTATGTTGACTTCTGCTGTGCTGTCTAGCATTGTCTGGGCCCACTCCCCGTTCTAGAGTTATGTCCTCAGGATTCTCGGCATGTCTGATCTTTAGACTTGCTACCTTGTTTTTGGTGAATTGGGTCTTCTTATTTTTCAGAACGTGCTGTTCGTCTTTGGACTTCACGCGTTCTTCCTTTTGTTCTGATCGTCCTCTTCTTTCGGATTTCTGCGAGGAAGTCTGAAAGGTACTAGAGGAACGTGTATCAATATCTTGATATCTATCAGGTTTTCTCAAATTATCCCTATTTCTGAGGTTATACCTTTTCAGAGGGCTCCTTTTGAGGAGACCTACCTCTGGAGTGGGAGCGCTTCTCTTTAGGAAGCGTCTGTTTGCTATTTTCCCACTTCTTTTTAGGAGTAGTGAGATTATTTTTAATAAAAACCTTTTCAGGATTTTCTGTTAGTTCGGGTTTTACTGGTTTCCCCCCAAACTATCTCTTCCTAGTTCTTCATAGGATCTTTCAATAATTCTTGCAAGTTCATATGGTTGCTCTGTTATGTCAGTTTCTTTTAGTCTTTGGCGGATTGCCACGTATGCGGCTTCACCTTTAATGTTAGCTAATAGTATAGCCGAGACCTGTTTGAAATCGTTTAGTAGCTTCATACCTAGATTTAAGGCAGGTTCTGGTCCTTATTCATTTTGAATCTGTCTTAGGACGTCTGGTATTACCGCCATAGACGGAACACCATGTGTTTTTGTGTAGATTGAAGCAAAGAATATACCCCAAGTGTCGCAGTCCTCTACATGTGGTGCAATCCCCATTGGTAAACAGATTGTCAGAATCCTGTGTTTCTCATGAGGTGTACTATCGGGAAATACTGCCTCTATTTGAGTAATTTTTTGAGCTAACCGGAACGGAATTTGGTCCTGTTTTGTGGGTAATTTACCAATTACTGGTTGTATAGTCTGTGGTGTAATTTTGTTTGTGTTCCCCTGATGAGGGGTGTGCTGTGGAATCTTTATAGCAGGTTGGACTGTTAAATTCTGTATGACATATTGAACCAACTGTCTACGTATTTTAATTAACTGTTTTAGTTGAGCTAACAGTTCTGAACCTGTCATTCTTTCTAAGTATGGGCGAATTTTGTGAATTCGCAATTCGCGAAATTGCGTATTTACGGATTCGCAAGTGTTTCTGCCAGTTCACGAGGGTTTTTTACCAGTTTGCAAACGCGAACTTACTTGTCGGGTCGCAACGGTCGCGACCATGTTGTTTCTACATCTGGTTCATCATAGCACCCTCTGTTTCACCACTGCCACCCTCTGGCTCACCCATGCCACCCTCTGGTTCATCACTGCCACCCTCTGGTTCATCACTGTAGATTATGGGGGGAAAAGCACACCTGCCCTGCCTCAACTGACATGAATTAATTTGGGGCTGATGATTGTGTCACTGAATTTGAGCTGGCACCTGCTTTCTTAGCTGTAAGTGCTTCCTCATTAATGATGAGCTTGAACTTTTGCACCTGCTAAGTGCTTTCAGTTTTGTAAAATTCGTTAGCACACCTGCCCTGCCTCAACTGACATGAATGAATTAGGGGCTGATTAATGTGTCACCGAATTTGAACTTCAAGTCTGGCACCTGCTTCCTTATCTGTAATTGCTTTCTGTTGCAGTGTAATTTTTTTTAACAGGACCTTTGTGGCATACTTGTAGCTATTCTCTGAGCCTGCTCTGAGGGTCAGAGCAGGGTCATAGAATAGTTGCAAGTAGGCAACTGAACTCTGGAGGGGCCCCTCAGGAAGCACTACAGGGAATGGTTACTAATGATGAGATTGAACTTTAGCACCTGCTGAGTGCTTTCAGTTTTGCAAAAATCGGTTTTCAGCAAATTCGCGCGATTCGCGGGGCGCGAATTTGCGCAAGGTCGAATTCGGAAGGCGCGAATTTGTGTGAATATACGTTTTGTTTTTTTGCGACGTGTTTGTTCGCGTGATTTCTTGCGTTTTCGCAAGCTGCTTGTAGCGCAATGGCGCGAAGTTAACCTAGCGGTCGTACATGGGCGCGGCCATCTTGTTTGCGTGACGTATTTCCGTTACCGGGCGCTATGTTTAATCTCGCAAAGAGTGCGGCTCGCAAGTACAAGTTCGCATGTGATCGCGGGGGAAATCTCGCGCGAACTAACCCACGCGGTCATGAACGGGCACGGCCAACTTGTTTTTCATTCATTGCTATGGTTCTTTGCATCCTTTCTGTATCCTGTATCAATCTTTGCCATCCTTTGCTTGTTTGAAGTTTTTTTTATCTATTTTACTTATTATCTATCCCTCTATTTTTCTAGCTCTATATTTTTGTGTTTTCTGCTACTTTTGGTTAATTTTAAACTACTTTTTTAAACTCTTTTCTTTTCTTCTTCCCTATTCTATTTCTTCTTTATTATTTAACTTCCTTTCTGCCCAGACCATGGTAAAGGGAGCCGGGAAGCAGCCCAAGAAGGGGAAGGGTCCCGCACCCTGTGCCCGGCTCCCGTGCGGGTGCTTGAGGGGGGAGCTAGTGATGCCACGGGAGATCTTTAGCACGGAGGAGGTGGCCGCACTAGTGTTCTTTGTACAGCGCCGCCTCCCCAGGACCATCGCGGCAGGCGGCAAGATCGCAAGCGGCTACGGGCTCCGGGAGCGCCGGAAGAGGTGGGAGAAGGTGTGCCGGGCCATGTTGTAACACTCTCGGGTCCGGCGCACCTACAACCAGGCCACCCACCGTTGGACGGATCTCCTGGACCGGGAACGCGACTTGCTCGACCTGCTCGGCGTCGAGATCCCCGGGCTTGGTGAGTAGTAGTAGCTATTTCATCACTACTCTGTTTTCTCCTGCTCTGTGTGTTATTATATTACAAATTTTAGTTTTTTATCAAGAGCAATAATGCTGCCGATTACATTGTAGGTAAATTATATTTCAAAATCTTCTGTGCATTTCAGGTGCACTGCTCTCCTTCTCAGTAGCATTGCTACTATGCTTATTTGTTTTCGATTTTGTGTTCATTTCATTGGCCTGAGAAATTACGTATGAGTGTAGTTTACAGAACTGCGTAATGCTAGACACTAAGGGGCAGATTTGCAATTACCGGCGCATCCCTGCAAAGTAGCAGAGATGAGCCAGTAATTGTGCGCCACGCCACCACCACCCATGGTGCGCCGTATTTACAATGCGCCGCACCATGGGCCCAAAACGTTACCGAAGCGTTACGCATCTGTGCCGTAAAGGCGGCGTATTGCTGGAGTTGCGTCGCAACGATGGCGCAGCTCCAGCAATGCTCTGGGGTGCCCTATCTCCCCAATGCTGCGTCAAGCCGTATGTCTGCTTCAAGCAGGCGCAGGGTTTGATTGACGCATCATTGTCCTAAAAGTGACTGATTGAAATCTTGCAGATTTCCCTCAGCCACTTTTAGGATGCGTTCCTGCGCAGGAACGCCCTCCCTTGCGCCGGAACGCCCCCTGATGGCACAGGGCTTCTCAACGTGATGCATCTCCCATATGCGTCACGTTGTTAATATACGCCGCACCATGGCGCCTCTTTTGTTCTGCCGCTGCGTCACAAAAGTCACGCAACAACGGAGTTAAAGAGCCGCAAGGGGCTTGTAAATCTGCCCCTACAGACTGAAGTCCAGTCCTTCCTTTGTACACCTGGCAATAAGAAGAAATAGTGGTGGTGGATTGATAGTTTGAGTATTTTAATGACTGGTTAATGTAGTAGGAAACTTTTTAGTGTTGTCACTGATCTGCAATCACGATGGAGTTTGTATGTCACTTCGCGTGCTGCGCACTGCTGCCTGCCAGTCCTAGGCAAACCTTTTTAGTACTTTGTTTAGTGAGTTACATAACTTTCCAAGTCGATGGTCCGCAAATCAAGCAATACTAATATCGTAGTAGACCACATGAGATAGGTCAATATATCCTGTGGAATAGTTGTCTATTTGCTATTTCACCAAAATATTTTGTTATTGTTCTTTTGAAATGTTTGATTTGGTTGACAACAATCATCCATGTTTTCGGGTCTTTCTTTCTTTCATGTTGTACATCAGCTCCCCCCAGGGGCAAGAGGACAGAGGAGGAGTAGGTGGTTGCTGCTGCTGCTGTAAAAGGCCAGGATCGGCCAGGCGAGGGCTCCTTTGCTGGCCCCAGTAAGTTTTCATTTTAATATAGAGTACCTATTTTTTCCTAGCGTTCCTCATTCAATTTTTTCTAAATCGTCTTTGATCTTCTTGTAGACTGTATCTAAATTCTTATCCTGCCTCTACTATGACTCCCTGTGGTATTACTAGATTATTCTTATTAGTCTGTCTGTGTAGCTAACTAAGATTGCACAGTTGGCAAAAGGTGTCAAACGAAACTCTCATTCTAGTCATCAATAGATCTATGAACTGAGTGCAGTCATCTGGGATTGTCCATAATGTCTTTTCAAGTCTTCAAAATGTGTATGCTTTGACAATTCCCAACAATAAAATGTGAATGACCACCAAGAAAGAATAAGATACTACTTTACTTTTGGTTTGGATAGGAGGACAATCCATACTACTACTGTTGCAGGGACAAATCTGCACAAACAGAACTATGGACACTAAATAGTGCATTGTTTATCAATTATAATAGGCGCAGGTAGACTTTCCACATACCTCAGTGATAACAGACTTTGAAGAACCCCCAATCTCCTTACTGACTAGATAGTGTGGCAGAGTCATTTAGCTCCCTAATTCATCGATGATTGATCCCCAATGATGATTATCCAACGCAGGACATGAGTACGGAGTCAGAGTCCAGAAGTGTCAGAGGCACGGACTCATGCTTGCAAATTGCAAAACCTTTTGCTCAGTCACTCTTGACCAAAAACCACAGAGTCTATTTAAGTTTTAAAGCTTTATTAAAAGTAAAAACATTTATTAAAAATCAAGTTTCTCATAAAACATAAACGGTTGATTAAAAATGGAAAAGTGCTTAGTGATTTATTTCACACATTTATTGTGGGCGAGCCCAGCCCTCACCTGGTTTGAACTTTAATTTTTCTTTTTGGTTCTGAATCGTTGGTCACTCCATCCTAGTGATGATGATCTGATCTTGCATTTGTTCTTAGAAGTGAAGCTTCTGTCTGTTATGAGAAAAATGGTGCGTGTTAAAAAGCAAGCATTCATCAGTTGTGCCTAAAAGTGCAGCAAGACAACACCCTTCCCTGGAAAAGGGGAAATTTTTACTTTGGAGTAGACAGTCACAAATTATTAGATTGGTTTCTGTATTCACATTTCTTCATTCCTAGACAAAATACTAGTGAGTGGTGTATGTCTATGACATCTAACATTCTTAAATGTACTTTGTAGGTGGAACATCTGGTGCCGGGGCCAGCGCGGAGGTGGAGGAAGACACTTTTTTATTATTATTATTATTAAAGGCTTTTATATCGCGCTCTATTACTAAAAAAATAGTATCCTGGCGCGTTGAAGGCAGAACAGTAGGGAGAGAACCAATGACTAATAACTGAACATAAGAAAAACAGTTTAAACTATTGTATTAAAAAGGTGGGTTTTTAGTCCTTTCTTAAAAACATTGAGGGTCGAGGCAGTTTTTAGGTGAAGGGGAAGGGTGTTCCAGGATTTTGCTGCTCTTACCGAAATAGATTGGCCGCCAAGTCTGCAGTATTTGAATTTGGGAACGGACATTTGGCACAGGTTGGCCGATCGCAGGGGGCGATTAGGGACATACAAGCGGAACCTTTTCCACAAGTAGATAGGGCCATTTTGATGAATAGCTCGGTAGGCCATCACCAAGATTTTGAACTGAATCCTGAGGGCAACAGGAAGCCAATGGAGAGCACGCAGCAAAGGGTGTGCACTAGAACGCCTAGGAACATTGAATAGGAGCCTGGCAGCAGCGTTCTGAATGACCTGGAGGCGGTAAATCAGGTATGCTGGTAGTCCGCCAAACAGACCATTCGCGTAATCCAACCTAGAGAGTATCAAGGCGCGAATAACGGTCTCTTTAGCTTCTTTCGGCAGGAGAGGGAAGAACCTACGTAGAGTTTTTAGGGTAGCAAAACAGACCCCCGTGAGTTTCTTAATGTGATCCTCAAACTTAAGGTTCTTACTGAACCAGACTCCTAGGTTTTTTACTGGGCCAGATGTGGCTTTTGGAGGGGGCAGGTCAGCAGGCCAGAGACGCTCATTAAAGTCCTCAGGAAAAGAGCCATACAACAAGATCTCAGATTTACTTTCGTTGCATTTCAGCTGGGCACGTGCTAACCATTGGAAGACCGAGGACAAACAGTGTTGGGCCACCGACGTATCTAAATTACCTCTGGGCCAGGTAAACAAAAGCTGCGTGTCGTCGGCGTATGCCATAATTTTTGCACCCAACTGTTCAGCAAGGTAAATCAAAGGGGTAAGATAAACATTAAAAAGTAGAGGGCTTAGGATGGACCCCTGGGGAACACCTGTAGAAAGTAATTTAGGGGTGGAGGCAAAAGGAGGCAGCCAAATTTGTTGTGTGCGGTTATCTAAGAATGAAGTTAGCCAGTCAAGTGCAGGGCCGGTAACACCTATATCAGCTAGTCTGGCGAGTAGGAGGGAGTGAGGCACCGTATCGAAGGCAGCAGAGATGGGGATGAGGTGGTGCAAGTGCCGGAGGAAACTGCTGTGAGGGTTGCCACGGTAGTGGCGGGCAGTGGTAAGCTCTTATATTCCTTACTTATTGAGATTGCAGACTGCAGAGTGTGCTCTCTGCACGGGTGTAGTATATATGTTGTACAGTTAAGCTACTATACTGTTAAGAAGACTTTCAAATTAAGAACAAAGTTTTTATCAACCAGGTAGTAGCCTCCTCTAAATGTACTTCAACTCAGCGGTGAATTTTTTTTCGAGAATCAAAATCAGATCTGAGATGAACTTGATGGATGGGATGAACAAAAATCGAAAGAAGGGTGTAAGTAAGTGTGGAAGGACGAGCAAGTTAAAAGTAATGATGACTGACAAAGAAGAATGATACGTGTTTGATTGGTGCCCGAGGTGGCTGGGAAGGAATATGATGCATGGCTGGGTGAAGGATGAAGCAAGGATGGGTGGAATGAGAACAGCCTTGGTGGGTGAAACAGAAACTGTATGTGTGCGCAATATATCCTTTGGTTGAAATTCAAATGCAAGTCAAGCACAGATGTATGGCTTGCGGTTTCCCAAATAAAATGAAAAGGTTGTTTTCCCGTGAGAAAACGTAAGGTTTGTCCAGATGAGAGACATGAAGAAGAATGATTGACATATAGTTTGAATGGATGTATCATGGTACTATCTGACTCTTAGATAGCATATGTGTATCTAGAGAGAGTAGACGGTCACTGGATGAACTAAGTGTTACTTTGAAGAGCATGTAACACCGCACCCGCACGTCCGTTCCAGTATAGGAAAGGCAAGGAAAAGAAGTTTTAATTTTGTCCGAATACTACCATGAATAGTAGCAGTAGTTTGTATTGCAAGCACAGCATATATCCGGCTATTACGATGGCCACTCACTACCTCTGTAAATAAATTTAGTAGAACTCTGTCATTCATGTGTGAATGTATCACTGTTCACTCAATAAAAAGCAAAGCACCTAAAGTCATCCCATATGTAAGCAAATACATACCATGTGCAGTGATAGATAATCAGATTATTTATCTTCTTCATTTTCCTTTTCTAGTATTCATTGGCACTGCAGGGTGAAAGTTAAATTAATTAAGCAGTAGCCCTTGTAACAGAGTATTCTCAGTGCCACCCGTAATAGAAAAGTAAGAGCATCACCACCTGCATGTACTGGACCGGTAGAGTGACGCAAGTCTGTTTCACTCATCATGGCGGGTGTCTGTTTTTCTCGGGTGCAAGTTGACTGCGCTGGCATTATGCCGGCTTGCAGAAGTTAACGTACCAATTTTGCTAAACAAGAGAGAAGAAGAAGAATAAGACTGGTGTACTGTCATAGTCGACTCTAATGGAGTGAGTCCATAGTGCTCGTAGAATTGATTCCTTAAACTCCCACTAATGTTAGAGCAAGGATGAAGAAGTGGGAGGTTAGATAGATAGAGACCTGCCGGTGATTTGGCGCTATATAAAACCAAATAACAATAACAATACTGGCCACAATAGTTATTTACTGCGCTTGCAAGTTGCTAGTTCTACTGTGACACAACTTTCTGCTAAATCATTTTGTGTTAATCTTAAAGAGCATTGGTTAGAGACTATGTCTTTCTTTCTTCATATAGATGCTCCTTCCAAACCAACACGGAAGGAGCTGGCTAAAAAGGCCCGGCAACGGAGGCTGGAGGCGACTGTCGCCGAATATCGGCGGCTGGTTGCCCAGGAGGAGGGGGACACGCAGTCGACTACAACATCGACCGGTAAAGCTGCATCCTCCTCCGCGCTCCCTGGGTCAGCCAGTCAGCGCAGGTCTCCAGCGGTACGGAGCCGGGGTACCGCACCCACCCGCCACCGCCGAGCAGCAAAAACATCAGCTGCCCCCCACAGCAGTACCAAAAGGTTGCAGCGCCTTTCACTGAGGGTGTCCTACCTTGAGCAGGAGCTGCTCAACACCAAAACCCTGCTCGAGACCCTCCGCAAGGAGCATGCCGACCTGGCCCAAAAAGTCAACAGCAGCCAGCAGTAGGAGGAGACTGTCCCTTGCCCCTTTTTTAAAGATTTCTGGGGGTGGGAATTGGGAGTTGGGTTTTCTACTTTTTTTAACTTAGTTTTCACGGACATTCGTTGGGGTTCGGGAGGGGGGGTGGGTTGGGTTTTGCGGGAGATTATTTATGTTAGGGATATAAATATACTTTAAACTTTATCGTAGCATACGTGTTTTTTACTGCTTTTGAGGCTGGTGGGTAGGGGTTTAACAGTAAGTTTGTTTTCCTGAAACTTAAGTGGCATCTTGATTCAAGTTGTGTAAGTAATTGATCAAATGTTTTCAAAACTATGTGCCTCTCACAGAGTAAGTGAATTCAATAGTCCTTGGACCGCCAGTCTCTCGTCTCTCCTAATACTCCAGTATATTACCTCACCCCAAACGCTTATCTGACCTGTAATTTGTGTCTGGAAATAGGGCTAGGCACAGGGCTGGCTGCACGGGAAATGGCGATTAAGGTTGGCAATCCTGGGCGGATGAAATGTCATCATTGCGGTGGTACTAGTGGTGTTACACAGTGGCAGTTGCAGCATCTGAAGAAAAAGAAAATGAAACCCGTAGCATTAGAACGGTACGATAGAGAATATAGCAGGTGACAGTACACTAGAACAGTGCCACAATGTAGCCTAACAAATGGTAAAGTGTTGAAAGTATAACTACTACTTGCGTTGAATTTCTTTGACATTGGCTAATACTACAAGAAATAGTACTGAAGGTGAAGGACACAGCAGCGTAATCATTTGCCACGCCTAGGAGGAGGATGTTCTAGATGAGCAATCAAGTTGATGGCGCACATGAAAATCTGCTTTCATTTGCCAATAGTCATGGGTCTGTGTCAAGCTGAGTAGGATATATCCTCGGATTCTTTCACCAGCCTGTTGCTATGACCTTATCCTCCCCAGCAAGTGTGTGGAATTATTGCTGTCATTTAGTCACACATCAATCAAAACCACACAGCCCGGAGGAAGAGGGTTAGGGTTTGGAAAATGGATGGGAATGGGGGTTTTGGGGAAAGTTTTGTTGAGAGAAGAAAAAAAAGCACAGCATGGTCAAACAATAATTGAAGATAAACAAATCTTTGGGTACAAAGCTATCCATAAATCTTTTTAAGTGACATAAAGGAAGTGCATGCACTACTGCATGCATGGTTACTGAAAAGTAAGTAATACTTTAGACAACTGTGAATGAAAGAATGCGACAGTACAGGGCTGCAGTAATTATGCGTTTTCACTTGGCTATCTCTGCACTCAGAGTAACACTTCGTACATTAAATTAGGTATGAAAAAATAGCAGAATTAAAACCTATACAATGGCTGTAGGGATGAATTTAGAAGCAGAGATCAAAGAAATGCAGAGTCACACTCATAGAAGTTCACAGCAATAACATTACTTAAAAGATATTTAGAAAAGAACAGATACTGTATCTGTATGTTGTTGTAGTTTTCCTGTTGAATTTGGGAAGTTGCATGCATCCAACCATTCCTTTATTAGCGGGACTCCTCCATTCCATCTGACGCTCCGTCCATCAATGTTGGTGACCAGAAGACACCCTGTCCACTGCCTGCCTGGCGGATGCTGAATTGCGGCTCGCTAATGTGAAGCCTGACTTCATCCTTTTTTTCCCCATTGCACAGGCTGAAACCCGGCCTGTAAATATTGATGGAAAAACAGGAAGTTATATTAGAACACCACTTACAAATAAATATAAGGTATGTACGCTGTGTAGAGCAAAAAGTCACACTTTGAGTTTCCTAATAGACAGTACAATATTTTTGAAAGTGCGTACGCTGTCTGAGTGTTCTTTTGAAGGATGAATAGTATGGGCGAATTAATTTTGGCGGATCTTTTCCCTCAAGCTAGGTGTACTGTAAACTGTGTTTTAGAACAAAATTAGACCTTCCCAGCAGTGCTCCCAGACCCTTACTAAACCCAGTCGCAAAAATGTAGAAGACCCCCAATCAGATCTCAAAAACGTGCGATACTGCTACCTGTCAGAGGCCTAGTAGAAAATGGTGACCAAACGTACTTTGAAAGTAAAGTAGGCCCAAATACCCCCTTACCCACCATGGATTGTATTAAAACTACTTGCAAGCAAGCAAAAGTATCCATACCCAGCATTGCTCCAAGACTCGCAAACCTCCCCACAAACACCAGGAACCCCCACAAACTGCCCCCCGAAAACGGTAGAGTCAGTGAAATCTCAGAAAATGCAAAAACTTTTTCCACAGGGATTGTCTCCAAAACACTTTCTTTCGGGTATTAGACCTTCCCAGCAATGGCCCCAGAACTGTCAACCCGGGCGAAAACAAGTTTAACACCCCCAACAAGCCAAAAGGCAAAACCCGGGAAAAGCCACACTTAGAACATTTTGGGCCTACCTGGAATTCAGGCCAAATGCGCTCTGCAGCTAGGCTCTAACTCCCCTTTTCCACCATGGATTTCCTGTAAAACAAATGCAATCAACATTAGAATGTGCCAGCAGTGCTCACAGACCCCAAAACCCACCCCCAACAACCTAAAAGCCCCCCAAACAGCACCCCAAAGACAGGCAAAAGATCAAAAGCGCAAAAACTTTTTCTGCTCCGATTTTCTCCAAACCACTTTTAGCCGGTATTACACCTTCCAAGCAAGGCCCCCAGACCCGTGAACCCGGGCAAAAACAAGTTTCACCCCCCCCAAAAAGCGGAAAAGCAAAACCGGGAAAAGTCACACTTAGGAAACTGTGGGCCTACCTGGAATGCAGTCCAAATGATCTCTGCAGCTAGGCCCTAACTCCCCTTTTCCACCATGGATTTCCTGTAAAACAAATGCAATCAACATTAGAATGTGCCAGCAGTGCTCACAGACCCCAAAATCCACCCCCAACAACCTAAAAGCCCCCCAAACAGCACCCCAAAGACAGGCAAGTGATGAAAAGTGCAAAAACTTTTTCTGCTCCGATTTTCTCCAAACCACTTTTAGCCGGTATTACGCCTTCCAAGCAAGGCCCCAGACCCGTCAACTCACCCGCAAAGAAGTAGAACACCCCCACAAGAGCAGAGTCTTTCTTCATTGTGCGCAATCCAGCCATCTGCTTTGAGGGAAATAGGAGTCTGGAGGAGGAGGATAGAGGAGCATGTTCTTGTGAACTTGTGAACCTGAGGAATGCAGACTGCGGCACCTTCAAATCAATAAGAAAATAAGTGAAGACAGTTCTGCTGATGGGCTTGTTTTATTGATTAGGTGATTAAAGTTTTTTTTTATAGATTTTGCAAAACAAAGAAAGACAGACACACAGGAATAAAAGTGAATAAGGACGAAAAAGAAAGTTAGTGATTCATTGACTCATTTTCAGGGCTCGGTGTCAGGGAAGAAGAGCTCGTCCTCAAACTCTGCTAATTCAGACGGGAGTAGGTCAGTTATGTTATGTTATGTTATGTTATGTTACGTTTCTTTTGTATAGCGCGCAGCGACTCAAAAAGAGTATCCTGGCGCTTTCACAGCGAGACCTACAGAGAATAACACAACACGACAATAAAAACAGAGAGGGGATAAAATAAACGGAGAAGAAAAGCCTATAAAGTAAACAACCAAGTCTTAAGACCTTTCCTGAAAGCCAGCAGGCTAGTGGCGCCACGAAGTGTCAGCGGCAGGGCGTTCCACAGCTGGGGGGCACGCAACCCAAAGGAGCGACCCCCAATGCGGGCTTTTTGGACGCGCGGCACAACAGCCAAAAACTGTGACTCTGATCTAAGCGCCCGGGCCGGATGATAAAAAGACAGTCTCCTTTGGAGATACTTTGCGTCTCCAGAGTGCAGGGCCTTATAGGTCAAAGTCAGCGTCTTAAAAATAATACGCTTGCGAATAGGCAGCCAGTGCAGGGCCTGCAAGAGGCCCGACACCCTAGCTCGCCTATTTAAGCCATAAATGGCTCTTGCCGCCGCGTTCTGCGTCACCTGGAGGCGCTGTAGCAGATACTCCGGCAGGCCCAGGTAGAGGACGTTGGCATAGTCCAACCTGGACCCGATCAGAGCCTGCACAGTCAGTTTCCGATGTTCTTCCGACAACAGGGGTAGAAACTTTCTTAGTACCTTCAGGAGACCGAAGCAGGTGCCCGTCACTCCCAGAATCTGGGCTCTCATCGACAAGCCCTTGTCCATCATAACCCCCAGATTCTTGGCAACTAAAGATGGAGAGGAAGGTGGAAACATGTTAATAGGCCACCAGCCATGCCAGTCAGGGTCAGACGCACACCCAAAGAAGAGCACCTCAGACTTCTCGGGATTGCACTTGAGGCCACTCAAATGAAACCATCTGAAAACAGCCCCAAGGCAATCCCGGATGCTCTCCCCGTTAAAATCTCCTCCCCTCTCACAGGAGAAGAGGAGCTGAGTGTCGTCTGCATAGGACACGATCCGGGCCCCGAAAGACTCCGCCAGTGCCGCCAAAGGGGTCATAAAGATGTTAAAGAGGGTCGGGCTCAAAATAGAGCCCTGAGGGACCCCAACACCCAGTGGCGGCATCACAGCAGAATCCGGCGGGGTCCAGACTGTTTGTCGGCGGTCGGCTAGAAATGAAGAAAACCAGCTGAGCACCGTCCCCCTGAGGCCTATCTCGAAAAGTCTCGAGAGCAGACGATCATGGGGGACGGTGTCAAACGCCGCCGACAGGTCCAACATGACCAGCATGGCCCTGCCTCCAGAGTCCAGAACTCCTTTGATGTCTTCCGACACCTCCAGGAGTGCTGTCTCAGTACTGAGATTAGGGCGGAAGCCTGATTGGGAGGCATGCAAAAGCTCATGCACTTCCAAAAAATTGGAGAGCACCATTTGAATGTGTGTCCTCCAGTTAACAGGGAAGAACTTCCCTCATCTAAGTTGGTGTCCTCCTCGTTTTCTTCCTGCGTGCATTCTCGTATTTTGTAATCTGGCGGTATGAAGTGCTGATTCATCTTGATCATTGTTAACCTCTCCACATTTTTGGGCGAGAGGCAGGTCCTTTTGGAAGTTACAATGCCACCAGCAGCACTGAAATCACGTTCAGAAGACACGCTTGCGAGTGGGCAAGACAAGTAATTTATAGCCAGGTTGGTGATCTCTGGCCACACATCTCTTTTCCCATGCCAATACGCCAATGGGTCATGAGGAACATGGACCTCTGTTGAGTCATTCAGATAGGCCTGCACCATCAACTCAAGGTTCTCCAGGGTTCCTCCACTTTGCTTACTTTTTTCTTGGACCATTTGAGAAGCACACCCAAGCTGAGTTAGCCAATCCTCTTCTTCACACAATATTACTGTTGTGTCTGGTGCAGATGATATGGTTGCTGGTGTCGTTAACGGCTGAGAGGGAAAATCACTCACTTCTGCCACAGCCACAGATGCAGAAGTGGATTTTTTGGACTGCGGATGGCCTGCTGATGTACTACCTTTTCCTTCAATTTCCTGCCGTTCTCTTTCAAACCGAGTGGCTGACACAGTTAGCCTAAGTTTGTACTTTGTAACATCCGCGTCATCAAAAGGAAAGAATACTCTGCCTGCCACTGCCTTTTTGTACCGTGGATCCAGAATAGTAGCAGAAATGTAATGCTGTTCTGTGTGGATCATTTCAAGACGATCCTCGCGAAGTAGGCGCTGTAATAACTTCTCCACTAACTCAAATGCTTCTTCCTTTCCATCTTTTTCAAACGTAGAAGACACCGCCTTCAGTTGGTGCTCTAGCATGCGCAACAATGGGATAGCTTTTCCCAAATTACAGTCCTCCCTGCTGACTGCACGCGTGAAGACCTCAAAAGGAAAAAGCATGTCAGTCAGGCTTTTAACTAGCTCCCATTGCTCCACCTGTATCCTCATGTCTATCATAGGTGTACCCAGTTTAAAGAAATACTGATCGACTACCGCATACTGCTCATACAGACACTCAAGCATGTAGAAGGTTGAGTTCCAACGTGTTTCCACCTCCTGGATGAGTGCTTTCACTGGCACTTTACGTTCATGCTGCAGGCACCTCAGCTGCTTCCGGGCCTTAAAAGAATAGTTGAAATGTGTGCACATTCTTCGGCAGGTGGTCAGTAACTCGGAGACTGGACTTTCTTCACTCAAGAATTTTTTAACAACCAGGTTTATACAGTGCGCCAAACACGGAACTCTGAAATAGTTACCCTTATCCATGGCCTTAACTACATTGGCGCCATTATCCATGGAAACATAACCAATCATGCGTTTTCTTGGGGACAGACATTCAAAGACCTTTGTGTTAAACTCATGCAAAATGTTTTCTCCTGTATGAGTTTTCTCCATGGCAAACATGGCTATTGTTGCATGTTTCCGAGCAGCTTTATAAACTTTGTCCGTGTCAACACCTGCGTTTAGCTTTGCTTTAACCCCTAAAAAAGAGACCCAGTGTGCAGGGAGGCACATGTAATCAGTGGCTGCGCAACTGGTCCACATGTCTGTTGTCAGATGTATAGTGTAAACAGCACTCTTCTGCAAAGCTGCCCCAATCACCTCCAGCACATCTTCATGTAGTGCTGGAACCGCAACTCTGGCAAAATAGAACCGGCTAGGAACCTTCCATTTAGGGCAGAGCGTTGCCACCATTTGAAGAAAACCAACCCCTTCCACAAAAGAAAAAGGGAGAAGGTCCAGCGCCAGCATTATAGCCAGCTTAGTGTTATACAGACGCGCCGTTGGGTGGTTGCGTTCAAATGGCGCATCTGAAAACAACATGCTTCTAATGGTGGGCTGGACCATTTTACGGGATGATGATGACTTGTTTGACCCAGTTACGCTCAGTGATGATGAACTTTTTTGCATTGGTGTCTCACTCTCTCGCACACTCTTAGTTTGGCTCATATATCTTGCAGGGGGTGTGCTGCTGACAGGGGTACTGGGTGTAACTGAAGAAATGTTTGATGCTTCTTCCTCCTCGTAATCAGCAGATGAAACATCAACGGATACAATTTGTTGACTTGCAATTCGGGCTGCCTTGATCTCCCTTAGGTGCGCATGCCATTTGACAGTGGGCTGTCTCTCAAGATGACCTCTCTGGCCTCCGGTACCATAGTTGGTACCAAGCTTACCACGACTAACTCGAACCTTACAAATGGTACAAATGGCTATGTTTTCCCTTGTTGGGCTAACACTAAAGAAGTCCCAAACTGCGGACTTCAAATGTCTGTGGGGGGCGGAGGAGGCGATACTGGGAATGCTAATAATGCCAGATGAAGTGGAGGTTGTGTGCTGCCGAAATTTAGTACGTTGTGCACTTACAGCACCACTAATTGAGGAAATGGAGGTCGAGGTGGATGGAGGTCCCTTCTGGCGAGAAAATGTGGAAGCTGTAGGTGGTGGTGTACTAGTTAACTGCATTGGTGGTGGTCCCATTGACACGTCGCCAACATCACGCTCAGCAGCATTTCGGGCTAGGGTAAAAATGTCTGTTTGCTGCATGCCCGCTGAGGCTGGAGTGACGTCTATGATGACTGCACCGTCGTCGTGAGAGTCTTCATCAGCAGGAGTATACGCCACTTCTTCTTCAGCGTCATCATCATACTCCATAACTCTGAGACTTTCGGGACCTTCCTTTTATGCTTAGCTACCTTTGTCAGATCATGGTGTGCCTCACTCTCAGACAGGCCTGCTGGTTCCCAAATTTCATCCATATCATCAGAAGGAAGGGGGCTTGAAGAAGATGTAGACACCATCCTTGATATTTTCCTGGCTGGGGATCTGGAAGACAATGAATCATCAGGAGGAGTGGCTTCCTCATATGATACCTCGGCTTGAATGTCGATTTCCTGATGTGCCCCTACTGCGGGAGGAACAACTATTGTGGACACTTGTGCCGCTCCATGCACCTCTGCTTGTGCATCTCCTTGCGGCACCTCTCCTTCCTCATGTACTTGGGCTTGTACTACTTGCACATGTGGTTGTTGTTGCGGCTGTGGTTGTTAAACACTCGTCAGATGAGTTACAACAACCTGTGTTGATTGAGGGATGCTGCTACTTTCTTGCGATGAGCCAACATCACTGGTCGATGGTGATTGAACAACTATACTGGCTGCCTCTGCAGCACTCAAGGGCTTGGACCTAAGTTGGCGTGGTGGTGGTGACACTGAGCCCAATAGAGCGGATGTGCTGCTCTCAGCTTGGTCCCCAGCAGACCCCTCTGCTGCTGCAGGCGTACTTTTTTTTCCCAAAAAATGCGGCGGTCGGCACACCAGTCTCCTTGGTAAGTGGCGCCACTTGCTTCTTCTGCTCCTTACTGGCAACTTTCTTGCTAGAGGAGCTACGGGCAACTTTATATGGGGCCATCTTCTTCAGATGTCAGAACAGCAGGCGGCAGTTGCAGAAGTTGCAGAGGTGTCTGTGGCCACACGTGACGTTGTGCTGCACACACCGCAGCAGGACTTCTTCCTGGCACTGATGAGGAACGATGAGGCTGATAATTCGTCTTTCTGCACCTAACAGCAAACGAAGCCAGAGGAACATCAGTTAAATAAATGTTGCATATGTAGAGCTTCAATTAATAGTTTGCAAGTAAGCATTTTTATTATACCCACCCCCCCAATTTGGAAAGACCAATAAAATGCACCACTGACAGAGTCCCCTGGGTAAGCATGAGCGCAAAATCCGTTACGCTCGCGGATTTTGCGAATTTTCGGTAAATTCGCGATCCGCGAACTCCCGTGAATTTACTGCGAATTCGCAAATCCGCGAGCGGCGGATTCCGGGGGCAAAAGTTCAAGCCTTGCTGGCCTGTTGTAACTATTTTACGATGGCGCCGGCAAGCTGCCAGCGCCATCCTAAAATAGTTACTAAGTTAGCTTCAACCGGAAGCTCTAATAGATAAAATAAAGCAGGTGCTCGAGCACCTGCTTTATTTTATCTATTAGAGCTTCCTGTTGAAGCTAATTTAGTAACTATTTTAGGATGGCGCTGGCAGCTTGCCGGCGCCATCGTAAAATAGTTACAACAGGCCAGGCAGGTGTGCCTTCTTCCCAAATATACCATCGAAAATCAGCTGTGATGCTGGACAGAGGCCTTTGCATCCTTGACTTTCACGAGCGCAATCCTCGTGCTGTTCCTGTGGCCAGGAGCTTCTGTATCTTCATCTGCTGCTCTGATCGGTCTCTGACCTTTTATACACACAAGAGGCATGTGCACTCGCATGGAAGCCCCGTCCGTTTGGCCCCGCCCACACACTCGCGGTGTGCACCGTCTTCCCGCCATTTACCCACTATGATAGCTCACTCAAGGTACCCTGCGCCCTTCGGCGCGATTGCATAGTACCACACACCTGGTCGCTGTAGACAACTCTCTGGCACTTTAGGCAGCTGTAGTGTAGTAAAAGCACTATACATTTACCCAACGAGGTAGCACTTACTGATTATCCAGTATAAAGTATTCCAGTTGAGTAGAGGTATGGCACAAAACGGTGGCGTCATCTTGAATAAATATGAAGGGCAGGGTTCATTCTGGCACGATGGTCCTAGCACAAAAATTAAACCTCAACCGGAAGCACTTACAGATATCAATTAAGCATGTGCCCTAGTTGAAGCTTAAATTCAGTGACTCATTCATTGGCCCAAAAAACAATCGTGAGCGTTGTCAAGGCTGGGCAGATGTGCCTTCTTCCCAAATATACCATCGAAAATCAGCTGTGATGCTGGACAGAGACCCTTGCATCCTTGACTTTCATGAGCGCAATCCTCGTGCTGTTCCTGTGGCCAGGAGCTTCTGTATCTTCATCTGCTGCTCTGATCGGTCTCTGACCTTTTATACACACAAGAGGCATGTGCACTCGCATGGAAGCCCCGCCCCAAATCCGCGGATACGCAAATCCGCAAAATCCGCGGATTTTGCGGATCCACGATCCGTGAATACGCAAATCCGCGAATCGTGGATCCGCAAAATCCGCCCATGCTTACCCCTGGGCCTAATGGATGAAAGCATGGCAGACTTGGTGCAGGCCTATGGCACAACAAAGCACACTGCCTGGCTTCAAAATGGCCCCTAGACCCCCACCCACATGGCCAGGCCCTGCCTGTACCAGTTCTAAAAATGCCCCCCACCCACATGGCCATGCCCCATCAACACCCCAAAAAATCGAAAAACACACAAAATCACCACAATCCAATGCCATCCATGCCATCCATGATGTTTACATTCAAGAGACCCCACAGAAGGACTAGACCCATGCACCACTGAGTAACCCTGGGCATAATGGATGAAAGCAAGGCACATTGGATGCAGGCCTATGGCACAAAGCACACTGCCTGGATTCAAAATGGCCCCTTGACCCCACCACATGGCCAGCCCCTGCCTGTACCAGTCATCAAAATGGCCCCCACCCACATAGCCATGCCCCATCAACACCCCAAAAAATCGAAAAACACACAGAAATCACCACAATCCAATGCCATCCATGCCCTCCATGATGTTTACATTCAAGACACCCCACAGAGAGACTAGGCCCATGCACCACTGAGTACCCCTGGGCAAAAGGCCCCAACAACAGCCAAAAAATTGAAAAACACACAAAAAATCACCACAATCCAATACCATCCATGCCCTCCATGATGTTTACATTAAAGAGACCCCACAGAAAGACTAGGCCCATGCACCACTGGGTACCCCTGGGCATAATGGATAAAAGCAAGGCACATTGGATGCAGGCCTATGGCACAAAGCACACTGCCTGGATTCAAAATGGCCCCTTGACCCCCACCACATGGCCAGGCCCTGCCTGTACCAGTCCTCAAAATGGCCCCCACCCACATGGCCATGACCCATCAACACCCCAAAAAATTGAAAAACACACACAAATCACCACAATTCAATGCCATCCATGCCCTCCATGAGGTTTACATTAAAGAGACCCCACAGAAAGACTAAGTCCATGCACCACTGAGTACCCCTGGGCAAAAGGCCCTAACAACAGCCAAAACATTGAAAAACACACAGAAATCACCACAATCCAATGCCATCCATGCCCTCCATGATGTTTACATTCAAGACACCCCACAGAAAGACTAGGCCCATGCACCACTGGGTACCCCTGGGCATAATGGATGAAAGCAAGGCACATTGGATGCAGGCCTATGGCACAAAGCACACTGCCTGGATTCAAAATGCCCCCTTGACCCCCACCACATGGCCAGTCCCTGCCTGTACCAGTACTCAAAATAGCCCCACCCACATGGCCATGCCCCATCAACACCCCAAAAAATCGAAAAACACACAAAAAATCACCACAATCCAATGCCATCCATGCCCTCCATGATGTTTACATTCAAGACACCCCACAGAAAGACTAGGCCCATGCAACACTGAGTACCCCTGGGCAAAAGGCCCCAACAACAGCCAAAAAATCGAAAAACAAAAAAATCCCCACTATCCAATGCCATCCATGCCATCCATGAGGTTTACATTAAAGAGACCCCACAGAAAGACTAGGCCCATGCACCACTGGGTACCCCAGTCCATAATGGATGAAAGCAAGGCACATTGGATGCAGGCCTATGGCACAAAGCACACTGCCTGGATTCAAAATGGCCCCTTGACCCCCACCACATGGCCAGGCCCTGCCTGGACCAGGCCTCAAAATGGCCCCCACCCAGATGGCCATGCCCCATCAACACCCCAAAAAATCAAAAAACACACAAAAATCACCACAATCCAATGCCATCCATGCCCTCCATGCTGTTTACAGTCAAGACACCCCACAGAAAGACTAGGCCCATGCACCACTGAGTATCCCTGGGCAAAAGGCCCCAACAACAGCCAAAAAATCGAAAAACACACAAAAATCACCACAATCCAATGCCATCCATGCCCTCCATGATGTTAACATTAAAGAGACCCCACAGAAAGACTAGGCCCATGCACCACTGAGTGAGTACCCCTGGGCAAAAAGCCCCAACAACAGCCAAAAAATCGAAAAACACATAAAAATCACCACTATCCAATGCCATCCATGCCATCCATGAGGTTTACATTAAAGATACCCCACAGAAAGACTAGGCCCATGCACCACTGGGTACCCCTGGCCATAATGGATGAAAGCAAGGCACATTGGATGCAGGCCTATGGCACAAAGCACTCTGCCTGGATTCAAAATGGCCCCTTGACCCCCACCACATGGCCAGGCCCTGCCTGGACCAGGCCTCAAAATGGCCCCCACCCACATGGCCATGCCCCATCAACACCCCAAAAAATCGAAAAACACACAAAAATCACCACAATCCAATGCCATCCATGCCCTCCATGCTGTTTACAGTCAAGACACCCCACAGAAAGACTAGGCCCATGCACCACTGAGTACCCCTGGGCAAAAGGCCCCAACAACAGCCAAAAAATCGAAAAACACACGCAAATCACCACAATCCAATGCCATCCATGCCCTCCATGATGTTTACATTAAAGAGACCCCACAGAAAGACTCAGTCCATGCACCACTGAGTACCCCTGGGCAAAAGGCCCCAACAACAGCCAAAAAATCGAAAAACACACAAAAATCACCACAATCCAAGGCCATCCATGCCCTAAATGATGTTGAAATTCAACAAAACAGTTGCATCAAGCACCCATAACTAACCCTGGTCCTACTGGATACTGTGGCTACCCACAATATATTTTATTTAATCTTCTGAAAAAGTTCCAAAATTGTTGTTGCAGCAACTGTAATGCCCCAAACAAACAACATCAACTTACTTGTGAAATTTTAATCCAAAAGTGATCCAAAGAAAGTCAAAAAGGCCTCAAATCCAAATATCCAGCAGCATCCACAAAAAGTAATCCTTCCAGGTCAAGATCCAAATCAAAGTGACCAGGACATGAACAAAGCACTGGGAGGAGCCTGCTAGACAGGAACAGGAAGTTGGAGACTGTGGGTCACTTCCTTCCTCCCACCCCCCCCAAAATGGACTCCTTGCAAAAAAAAGTGCAGGCAAATGTCAACCTGAGGAGTTATTCTGATAAAAATCATCATTTTCAAGGTTTATGCTGCCTGCTGGCGGATTTCTTGTGCGAAATTGCAAATTTTGCAATCTCGCAATTGCGAGATTGTCGCTGCCCGCCGCATCTATGTGTTCGCAAGTGTTTACTCCCGCGATGTGTGATCACAGGCCTTTATGACGTACTCGAATTGACAAACTCTCGCTGTGCAAGGTGGCAAGCCGCGATGACGTAATCGCGGTCGACAAACTCCCACGGGATCCCGCAGCAAGATCCAAAATGGCGCAGCACACGCAAACATGGAGAAAAACAACTCTTCAAACGCTGAATGACGGTAAGTGAACGCCGCGCGCCGCAAAATTGTATAATATTGTATTTGTCAAGCGCGACCAAACAAAAAAATCCGCTTCGTGCGAATTTGCGAATTTTTGGCAAATTCGCGAGAGTTTGCGGATTGCGAATTTGCTGAAAATCTGCGAATTCCGCGAGCGGAACGGATTTTACGCCCATGCTTGATTCTTTCAATGTCAGGATGTGGTATATAGCTGGCTAGTACCGGCCATGTAGCTCCTAGTCTACCTAGTGGACTGAGCCTGGTAATGTGATTTTGATGTTTTAGGGTGCCTTTAAACCAGAGCTGATGCTCTTGGTAAGTTAGTGGAATTTCAACGTCCTCAAAAGGAATGTATTCCGCTGGAGGTTCCTCTACTTTGTAGTAGTGGAACTCTTGTGTTACTGGGTGTGCTGCAGGGAACAGAATCCATGAATAGATTACCTCTGCCTGCCGATATTCATGTGCCTCTATAACAAAGATTATTTTACCATCTATCGATGATACTCCATTATTTATAAGCTTTATAGTGATTGTTTCCTTATATTTACCGGGATGAGTATAGCATCCGGGTCATTTTGTTGGAGACTTGTGTCGTCTAAGACTGCCTGAGCTGCTGCTGCAGCTCTCTCCCTTTCGTCATCACTCTCTGACATTTTGTTGACTGAAAGTTTGCAGAGCAAGTTTCAAGGAAACAAAGATAAGGTGCACAATATTTTTGGAACCCTGTATCCTTCAACGTTGAACAAACCAAAAACTAATACATAGGATTTTCGTCCTACTCAGTTATGGCGGATATTATATCCTTTTACCCACTCCAGACATCTATTGGAGTATTTTACGGGAAAAAGGGGTCTGTGTGAAAAGCACGACTGAGTTACTCTAGTATCTAGCGTTAAATTATCGCCTTACCAAACGTTGGGCGCCCTATAGTTTAGTTCCTATATTCCCAATAGGCTCTGTGATTGGAATAATATATACTATAGATTTGACGTAGGACTGAGGTCTACTAGGTCTCTATAGAATATATTAGACCTAATTGTGAGTGCAAGCTAGCTCAGAGGTCACTAGAAACTTTCTCGAATGAACAAGAAGGGACTTGTTTCTGACAACCGCATAAACATGACAACTTTGTTTCCCACGAATAAGAAATGTATGTCTAGAGTCGCGGAAACAACAGATAGTTATTTCACTCAGCCAATCGTGCATGCTTCGTTTCACCAGAGGTGCTAGAAAATTATAAAGGGGTTCTGCCCAAATTACATTCCCATACCTGGGCAAGGGACTTCAAAAAGATGAGGAAGTAGAAAAGGAAGGTACTGAGGAATCAATTCAACATTTACATTTACAACAAGATATATTTAATTATCCTGTTTTTTACAATTATTTGTATCTGAATGAAGTTGTACAAATTTATCAGGACATATATACGTGTCACAGGACAAGGTGACACAAAACAACAAAGTAATCAAAATATCACAAAAAGACACTATATATACAACCTACGTATACAATATATACACTACATATACAACAGTGTACCCTACAAAAAAATACTAATAAAGTAGTTACATTTTTACAATACCCATTCCTAACTTAGAGTGATATATCACAGAAAGGGAAGTCCTCGCAGCGCCTGGGTTGTAAATTCTCCTTAACAAAGAAATGTATATTAATCAGGGCGCCTGACATCAAACACAAAATACAAAAATATGGGGACTCCTTATCACAAAGGTGTCGACGCAGTCGCGGTCGCGTTTCCGCCAGTTGTCTATTTTGGCTTCATCAGGACAAAGGTACTGAAATAATATATTAGAAAACATAAATAATACTAGAACAAGTATCAAATGCCGGTTCAACTCTCACCCATCTGTTATAATGCAGTGCCGAGCACAAAAAGAAACCACACAAAGGGACCAAGAATAATTATTGGAAAGCCCACATGAGGTGGCCAGAAAAGGAAGAATAAGGAAAAGAAATACAAGAAACATATCCAAGATACACCCCTAGGTGACTAATACTATCACCGTGCCTAAGTTTAAAATACCCGAGCGCGTACTGAGCAATAATGCAGAGGGCAAGCTGAAGAGGCACCCGGATTACCCGACTACAAGCCCAAAGCTTACTAAATGTACCTTGAAAAAATGTATAATCCACACGGGATAACTAATCCTGGGGCAGGGAAAGCTTCCTCATCTAGTGCACACAAATCGGGCCCTGAACAGAGGAGAAAGCAAACAGGGAAATATCCTTAGTCAGAGCTATAGCTTAAAACACACGTCTATTACTCTGGGGGGCTCTTGCTCTCACATACCTCAGATAAATGAGGGCATCCGCTATAAGGTCCAAATGTCAACTCGCTCATCCGGCTACTGGGGGCGATTATATCAATTTAAATGAATTCCTGAAACCTCCTGGTGTCGCCATGCAAAGAAACAAAAAACAACACGGGGTGACCCCCTATCAGTCACGGAGGCCCAGGGACCAAAAATTATATGTCGGAGTATTACTAATGCAGCAGGCTCCCAATCGTACCTTATCCGTGCGTCAAGGTCGTGAAGAATGAATCCGCATTCAGGGTACTCAAGGCAGCAAAACATCTGCGTAGTCGAGTAAAACCAGGTTCACTAGACGCGCCATAAGAAGCGTGATGATATCACAAGTGATGCGTCTCAGGGAGGCAACAGAAACAAAGGACTAATTGCCTGGACTGCAGTTCGACTACACGGCCCTCAACGAAGGGGACAGAGAAGAGGGACTCCAAACTACGTTCCACTCGGTGGCGCCGGCTACAATTACACTGCTGCACTCGAGCAACAAAAGCAGAGGACTATTCGCCTAGACTGCAGCTCAACTGCACAGCCCTCAAAGAAGGGAGGACCGGAGAGGAGGGACTCCAACTGTATTTAACTTGATGGCGTCGGCAACAATAACACTGCTGTACTAAAGCAAGGCGCAGGGGGGAAAAACAAAGCCAACTCTAATGAAGGGGACAAATCCCAACATGACTGAAAACCAAATTATAAACGTGCCAAAGAAACCCCGGTCCTTAAATTTAATTTTTTTTTTAAAAGAACCTAGAGTGCAAAAAGGCAGAGGAAAAAATAGAATATCCCATCACCACAAAAGTGTAAAATAAATATATTACAGGCACTGCATCTCTACATACAGATTTACACTCTGATGTCAGTATTGCACAAAGAAAAATTCATGATTGAGCGCTAGCTCGCGCTTCTCGACAGCTGCATTATCAAATAAAGTTATCACTTTGTTTATATGATCAACCGTACCTCTTTTCGGTATAAAACCGTGTTGATTTTGGGACACTAAGGGTGATATAACTTTAGACAATCGGCTAGCCAAAATCTTGGAATAAATTTTGTTATCCACATTTAATAATGAAATTGGTCGGTAAGATCCACCAAGTCCAGATCCTTGCCTTTCTTGCAGAATACCGCAATTGTGGCATTCGACCAAGATCTAGGAGGGTAACCCTGCTGAGCCATCTGCATAACCTTAAGCAACTCATACTTTGTAATCTTAAAGAACTGCCTATAAACCTCCGCAGGGATTCTATCGGGGCCTGCTGCTTTACCTACAGCCATATGGCCGGGATGCCCGCCACCCCCTCCCAACACACATCCCCAAGGATGGGAAGTCGGACAATCGTTGAACTTTTGGAAGACGGGAGGGAGTCACCCTCCCGGCCGTATTTATTAAAATATGAAACAAAATTTAAAACATTAAATTAAAAGTTTCATCATTATGCATTATGTACAATTTGACATTTATTACATTTCGATGCAGTCATGTACTTTTGGCTAACATCCTGAAAATGCATACACTCTAATTCAAATTGTACATCCTAGCATTAAGGGCCAACGGCAAGGTCTTAACCGGTGTCAGATCCCTACTACCAAACTCCCGCCCTCACCGTGTGAGCGGCGCATGCGCAGAGGGCTCTACCCTCATTGCCAACTGTAACTTCCCTTGTCGTGGTGGGGGCCACCTTTCTACTCGACGCCATCTTAAGGGTCGTCCGAGTTCCCGTATGAGGTCTCTGTAGGAAGGACAGCGTGGACTCTCCCCCCCACCCCATACTCTCTATCCGCCGTCGCGGATATCCGGCCCCCGGGAAATTAGTCAGGAGGGGCATTTAACCGCCTCCCCCCCCTGGGAGGGGCCCATGGCCATCTCCCCCTAGGCGCCCCATCCTTAGTGGGTACCGCCTCCCCGTGGAAGGGGCCAATGGCCGTCTTCCCCCGGGCGCTCCCATCCATTGTGGGTGGCGCCCCACTCTAGGGACCTTTAAATTCCTGCTCACCGATCATGACCTTACCGCCCGACAAATAAATACGACAGTTGTTTACCTACTAAAAAGAAAAATTCCACATCATCTTACTGCTATTACTGATCATTCCTGCAAGAAGAAATTTCTCCAATGCAAACCATATTTACATTCTCAACATTCCTTTATTCACTCTACCAAGGAAAAGGAAAGGCCTATACTTTCATCACTCAGAAAACTTTATTTTCTCCAAACATTTGCTATCAGGGGCTGGTGGGTGGGTCAAAATTGCTGCTTGTTCCGTCGAGGGCTCACGAGCAACGAGTGGGTGTAGCCTTCCGATCCGAGGAACAAGAGGACGATCTTCTGGGTTCCCGCTCCTTTATCCTTCTGCGGGAGGGCGTGTACCCGTCCCTGATACGCCTACTGGGCGTGGTCTTCCTTCGAGGTGTCTAGGACAACCCCTCTCGGGCGGGGGGAAGGCGCGCTCCGGCTACGCCGCTTTGGGCATACCAGCCGGACCACGCCCACCCCACCCAAAATGGATTCCCGGGAGGTTCGGGCCCCCATCCATACGTTCGGGGGGACCGAGCGGTCGCCCCTTTCCATATGGCCGGGATGCCCGCCACCCCCTCCCAACACACATCCCCAAGGATGGGAAGTCGGACAATCGTTGAACTTTTGGAAGACGGGAGGGAGTCACCCTCCCGGCCGTATTTATTAAAATATGAAACAAAATTTAAAACATTAAATTAAAAGTTTCATCATTATGCATTATGTACAATTTGACATTTATTACATTTCGATGCAGTCATGTACTTTTGGCTAACATCCTGAAAATGCATACACTCTAATTCAAATTGTACATCCTAGCATTAAGGGCCAACGGCAAGGTCTTAACCGGTGTCAGATCCCTACTACCAAACTCCCGCCCTCACCGTGCGAGCGGCGCATGCGCAGAGGGCTCTACCCTCATTGCCAACTGTAACTTCCCTTGTCGTGGTGGGGGCCCCCTTTCTACTCGACGCCATCTTAAGGATCGTCCGAGTTCCCGTATGAGGTCTCTGTAGGAAGGACAGCGTGGACTCTCCCCCCCACCCCATACTCTCTATCCACCGTCGCGGATATCCGGCCCCCGGGAAATTAGTCAGGAGGGGCATTTAACCGCCTCCCCCCCTGGAAGGGGCCCATGGCCATCTCCCCCTAGGCGCCCCATCCTTAGTGGGTGCCGCCTCCCCGTGGAAGGGGCCAATGGCCGTCTTCCCCCGGGCGCTCCCATCCATTGTGGGTGGCGCCCCACTCTAGGGACCTTTAAATTCCTGCTCACCGATCATGACCTTACCGCCACAGACCGGATAGTTGACCGACTATCCGGTCCCCCCAACTCCTCCTATAGGTCATACTTCCTCAAACCTCTCAGCCATGCAAGCAAATCTCCTATTAGTAAATCATTCCCCTCCCTGGACAGGTGAACCCCATCGTACAGATACATATGGTCACCCCGGATACACCCATGAGGAATGACATGCAACTGTGCAGAACGGAACAGTCTATTAATCTTATTGTTGACCCGTTTAACTGAATGGTTCAGAGCTGACACCGAAAGGCCCCCTTGCCACCTCCTTCTAGGAATCATGTGGGACCAGGCAATCGTGCACCCCGGGACTCTTTTAGCCAACCAGCTAACAGCCGACAAGATTCGTTCCAGTAACACTCGTCTACCCAGTGTCACCAAATCGTTGCCACCCAGGTGTACTATGACTATAGATGGCGGTGACCTATGCCGCCCTAAAAGTCCCTCGAAAAATGACTCAAATTTGTCAAAAACGAGCCCACCTTTCCCATGGAAAGCCACTCTGAACCCGTATTCCCCAGGTGCGTGAATCGCGTCACCTTCCTTGAATACGTCACCGGCGCGCCTCACGTATGAGTGGCCCACGACCCATACCATCCTCTCCCCAGTCGGTGATCTCTGACCGCTGGTCTCTTGATGTAGGGTCGACCTCCAATTCCGCCCTGCATGGCAGGCCCGCGAAACTGCAAAGTAAACAAAAGACAGAAAACGTGAGTGCATGTCAATTGATCACTTACAACATGTGCAATCGCACATACCTCTTAAAGCAATTCGAGGACCAACGGCCCAATTGTTTCACTTCCTCGGCACTCTGACCCCTGGCTGTAGCCTCAGTAGCAGCCCCTATCCTAAAGGAATGGGTCCCAAAATCGCACGGGTCCATGCCCGCGTCAGCGATTGCCAGTGCCAGCACCCTCTGAAACTGAAATCTCGTCAGTGGGGTGCCATCCTTGTGTCGGAGCAAGCTCCCCCCCCAAGCGGACGCTCTCAGCGCCAAATAGTCTTCCACACACTTCAACGGGCAGACGGGGGACCCTCGCTTGCGCTGTACGACCACACTATCTCCCATAGCCCCCTGGTCGGTCTTGGACCTGGCTATCATGATTACCATCGAATCACCCCTTATCTGGATGTGATCCCTGCACAAACCTCCCTCCATATCTCTCTTGTTCCTTGCGACAAGCTCGCTCACCCTCATGGCCCCATGGAATGCCAATGTGAACGCTGCCCGGAACAGAACTGCTTCGTAATGGGAGGAACACGTCTCGTCCAGCTTTGCTAAAAGCAGAGACAGTCTGTCTAAGCCAATTGGGTGCCTCGTATCTCTCTTGCAACCCTCAAGGCGCTGCCAGCCGCGAAGGGCTTTCCTCACCAAAAAAGAACCTGTAGGGTCTTTTATGCCGTGTACCTGGGCCATGAATGAAATGGCCGCCCTATGCCTACCGGCCGTTGCCACTGATCGGCCCTCCCTGTGTAGTGCAACCAGGTACCCCAGGAAGGATTCCTCCTGCCCCCAATGCAGACTCCCCACAGGACCCAAATATGTGCAATAAGAACGAAACGCTCCTTCGTATGCTTTCCTTGTCCTGGGGGCTAGACTCGCTGCCACGAGGTCTTGTAATCCGAGGCACCGATTAGCCACATTGCTTCTGGGAATGGTGCTGCCTCTAAGTCTGCTGTGGGCAGATAACCCCTGAATGCCTGCATACGTGAATGAGAGAGTGCATCAGCCGCATGATTCAGTACACCTGGCACATGTTTCGCCCTGAACAGTACATTCAATCTCATGCACAGCAGCACAATCTCTTTCAACAGTCTCAACATCATTTTGCAGCGTGCTGCCTGTCGGTTAATGCAATCTACGACAGTCATATTGTCGGACCAAAACACCACTGAGCGGCCCCTGAAGTCATCGGCCCATGTCATCAGAGCAACCCAGATGGGGAATAACTCCAGGAACCCAATGTTACCTGTGAGGCCGTCGGAGTGCCACCATGTTGGCCATGTTTGTGCCGACCATCGATCACCCAAGATGGCGCCAAAACCCACGCTCCCTGCCGAGTCGGTCCATAGACCCAATTCCTCCGAAGACTCTGGCGGGGAGCTCCAGACGACTCGACCGTTGAAGTCCGCCAGAAATGCCAACCAAATACGCATATCCTGGCGAACCTCTCCAGACAGTCTCGTACGGTGGTGAGCCTCTTTGAGACCACCCATAGCCTGCGCGATAGAGCGCGAAAACGGGCAGGCCATAGGAATCACCCTTAAGGCAAAATTAAGCTGACCCACTGTTCGTTGTAACTGGTGCAGGGTCACTTTCTCCCCATCCAGGCATTGCCTCAAGGAAGCCCGGAACTTGGTCACTTTGTCTACTGGTAGTCGGAAACACCCCTCCACAGAATCGAGCTCAATACCCAGAAACTCCAGTGAAGTAGATGGTCCAACCGTCTTACCTGGTGCCAATGGGACACCGAATTCATTCATGAGGATGCAGAAATCATACAGCGCCTGTGCGCAATTCATATCATCGGCTGCCCCCAAAAACAGAAAATCATCCAGATAATGCATAACATGTCTATGCCCTGTGGCCTGTGTAAATGCCCATTCCAAAAAACAGCTAAACATCTCAAAATATGCACATGAAATGGAACAACCCATGGGCATGCATTTGTCCATGTAATAATTTCCCTGAAATGCAAAACCTAGCAGGCGCTGATCCTGCGGGTGCACCGGAAGCAACCGGAATGCTGATTCGATATCACATTTCGCCATCAGCGCCCCAGGGCCTAGGTGGTTCAACATGGCCACGGCATCGTCGAACGATGCGTATCGTACCGAACAAACTTCTGGGTCTATGGCATCATTCACCGAGGATCCCCTGGGAGCAGAAAGGTTATGTATGAGTCTAAACTCCCCCGGATCTTTCTTCGGGACAACCCCTAACGGGGAACATATGAAATCGGCCAACGGCGGGCAGGAAAAGAGGCCAGCCACTCGTCCGAAACTGACTTCTTTTGCTATTTTCTTTTCTGCCACGCTTGGGTTGTGCTGTACCGATAACTGGTTTCTACAAAAGGAATTCCCCCGAACTTCCCCCACTGGGATGCGGAAGCCATGTAAGAATCCCTTCCTCAACACCCCAGCGGACACATGATCAGGGTATTTGTTTAACCACGGAATCATAACCATTGGTGTAGGCAATCGGTTACAAAGGTCCACCTCACTCCTGCTTAGGTCCTCCTTTTCCACCCGTCCCGCCATTCTTTGATGTACATGCACTTTCCGGGTGTGAGGAATTCCCACAGCCGGCACACACATGCTTAAACTTGCATGTCCCCTGTGGTCTGTTACAATTGCCTCGATTGAAGCCCCAACAGACCCCTCCTTGTCCGCCCTTCCCACCAACTCTAGGCTGATAGCCCCCACCTGTGCCTGCTCGAAAGGGCACCCCGGGCTTTTGGCGGACAACTCCGGACCCGCTCCCGCCTGGCGAGGACGTACCTGTCGCCCCTGGCAGGAGTTGCTTGTGCCATGACACCGAGTCCAAACAATCCCAAGACAGAGAAGCATCATATTCCTTTGCTTTACGGAACTTCATGTCATAGCCTTTCCATTCTTCCCCCTCATACATTGAATAAAAATCCATAATGCGATTCTGATAGCAAACCAACTCAGTCATAACATCAGGTTTACGTTCCCCCATAACTGCGGTAAATATAGAGAAGGCCTTAACCCAGTTCGTCACTGTCTCTTCCACCCTGAACTCGGCCATCTTGGCGCGCCATACACTAGGGTGCCACAAATCTTTCTGCGTTTTAGCATACTCCATCTCACGATGGTCCGTTAACAATGAAAACATGTTGACATACTTGTCTCCCCATATTAACTCTTTCGTGGCCAAGGGAACGTGCTGTGCAACCTTTTCCCGCCTAGAGGGTATCGAGCCCTCCCCCACCATTGGCAATGCGAGCTTACCCGGATCGGCTATTGTTGCCGCCACCTTCTCTTGACCAGCTGCTGGTACTCCTGGCGCCACCTGTGGGGGAACAAGAGGAACACTCGCTTTCGCGACATCTCTCGATTGCCGCAACTGCTTCATTAACACTCTGGCCTCTTCGGCCGGATCTCCCGGGGTTGCTGTGCCCCCCACCTTTGTTTTAAGCCATGCGGTCAACTGAGCGGCCAATTCTGGGGGTATTTCATCATCCTCGGTCGAGGTGATCACCACTGGGATAGGCTGGCCTAAAACTGGTTCCTGAACCGGGTTACCAGCCGGTACTAGGGGGGCGATGGGCGGCACCACTGGTGCCGGGACCCCCCCGAGACTGCCCTTTCTTTGACCCGCTTCCCTCTTAACCCGGGAACCACTCCCGGCAAGGCCGGGCCTATTACCTTTTTCAGCTGACCTGGGTCGTTCATTGTAGCCAATTGCTTCTTTACCTCCGCCAAACCTCTACCGAGCGATTGGACTTGACCGAGCTTTCGGTCCATACACGCCATCCGGTTCGACAACAGGCGTAACATCTTCTCCATCTCGGAACCCTTTCCTGCTTGCTTGCTAGGCATGGTTTCGAGTCTTCCGCCCTTGGTCGATCCACGAGGTCCTGAAATCTGTGGGCCCTCGAAACTGAAAGAGAAAAAACAAGATTACCACATTCAAAATTGCTGCTTGTTCCGTCGAGGGCTCACGAGCAACGAGTGGGTGTAGCCTTCCGATCCGAGGAACAAGAGGACGATCTTCTGGGTTCCCGCTCCTTTATCCTTCTGCGGGAGGGCGTGTACCTGTCCCTGATACGCCTACTGGGCGTGGTCTTCCTTCGAGGTGTCTAGGACAACCCCTCTCGGGCGGGGGGAAGGCGCGCTCCGGCTACGCCGCTTTGGGCATACCAGCCGGGCCACGCCCACCCCGCCCAAAATGGCTTCCCGGGAGGTTCGGGCCCCCATCCATACATTCGGGGGGACCGAGCGGTCGCCCCTTTCCAAACTTTTCACTGCAACTCCCAATTCCACTATAGTAATCGGGGAATCCATTTCTTCTAGGTTTAATGGGTCTAATACTTTCAACCCTTCTTCCAGCATTTCTATCCAATCAATTTCTGACACTGCACCACTCTGTTGCGTATATAACTCAGAATAGAACTGCTGAAAGATCTTAAGTATCTGGTGATGTTCAGAGTGAAGTACCCCATTCACGTCTCTCAATGCCCGAATATTCCTAGCAGACTCCTTCATCCGTAGTCGTACCGCAAGGTGCTTCCCTATTGATTCACCAAACTCATGGCTTTGCGTCCTATATAATAAATACCTCCAGGCATTCTCTATGCTCCAGAAGCCCACAACATTAGCCCTCTCCTTCGCCACCACGTTCTCTAGCTCAGATAAGTCATTCTGACAAGTGGCAATCCCCTTAGTTAGTGACTTTTCAGCCTCAATCAAATTGTCATATAATCTTGCCAATTCTTTTCTACTCTTATTTTCCTGCCATGAGCTGAAGCTGATACATTCCCCTCGAAAACAGGCTTTAAAAGTGTCCCACACTTTCCCAACATTTGCAGTTCCAGCATTATTCTGAAAAAAAGCCTGGATCCAAGTATCCATATGCTCCCTAAATTCCGTATTTAGACCTAACTTCCGATCATATGTAAAATGTAAGCATTTAGGTCTACTAAACCTACCCAAGCACAATTGGAGCGTGGTCAGATGTAATCCTTGGATAAACACGTATTATAGCCCCAGACAATAAGGAAGAAGGTGCAAAAAAGTAATCAAGTCTCACCAACTTTTTATGATGGTAGGAGTGAAAAGTACACCCACTATCTTTCCCCCTCAAGCTACCCCACACGTCCACTATACATTGATCCATAACTAAATTATAAAGTGCCTTAAAAACTTTAGGTTTCCGCCCCCTATATCTATCAAAGCCATCCAACGCTGCTGCAAGGGCTCTGGTAGGCCTACCCAGATTTTGCTCGGCCAAAAAAAACATTCAAAAGCTCCACTGGCTTCCTGTGGCTCAGCGTATTAAATTTAAGTGCCTCTGTCTGTTGTTTAAAATTCTTAAACTTTCTTCTCCCCAGATCTTGGAGAATCTTATCTTGCCATATATCCCCACCCGCTCTTTGGGGTCCTCTAACTTGCATTTGGCTATTGTTCCTCGCTTCAAGAGGTCCAGATCTGGCGGCCGCTCCTTTCGTGTGCTTGCTGCCAGGCTGTGGAACTCCTTCCCTGTTCATATTCGAGCGATGGACAACCTTTTGGGTTTTAGGAGAGCTGTAAAAACGTTCCTTTTTCCTTTGGATCTCTAAAAATTTTTGTTGTGTTTGTTCTTTCTGATACTGCTTTATCCGGTTTTCTGTTCCGCTAGCGCCAGGACGCCTCTTTGCTGAGGCAGCTGTGCGCTCAATAAATCTGGATAACATAACATAACATAACATAACATTAGAGCATTATTCGTGAAATTTATATTCATATCTCCACATACAACCACTGGTTGCGGCTAGGTAGCTAATTCCAAATTTATTTCATTCAAAACCCCCGCGTCATCCAAGTTGGATCCATAAACCGTACACAATGTTATCTTCTGCCCATTCAAATTGCACCCTGCTATAGCCCACGGCCCATTCTTATCCATTGATTTCCGGTCAATACTACTAACATAGTCGCGTCTAGCAAGAATAGCTACACCCCTTATCATACTTGATTGACCTGTTGCAGTAATTAATGAATAGCCCAGTTCCCTTAAAGCCCCCCTCTTAACCCAGGGTATATGCGTTTCCTGTATACAAACTAAATCTGGGCGGATATGTCTTAACTCAGCAGCTACCTTTTGTCGCTTAAGAACATTATTCAGCCCAGATACATTCATTGAGCAGATTCTTATTCCTATTGTACTCATTTTACCACAAAAAAACTAATTTCTAAAATACTTGTCCTCCGAGAAGCGCGAGCTAGCGCTCATTTTACTTGACACGGAGAAAGCGCTCGACCGCGTTCATTGGGGCTATATGTGGAGACTTTTGAATAAAATTGGTTTTGGCCAGAAATTCATTGTTGCTTTACAGTCTCTTTATATAGCCCCTATGGCAAAAATATCTGCTATGGGAATGCTTTCTGATCTGCTGAGTATAGCTCGGGGTACTCAACAGGGTTGCCCCTGTTCCCCTCTTTTGTTTGCCCTCTACATTAATCCTTTTGTTGAACAACTGACTCAGAGCGCATCTATGCCCCCGTACCGAGTCTTTGATTACTGTTTTACTGTGTTCACCTATGCGGACGACATTGCTGTAGTTACAGCCAATACCGCACTCGCCATTGAGGAAATTGAGTGATTGGCTAAAGAGTTTGGCAGTGTAACGGGCTATAAACTTAATGAATCAAAGACTCAGATTTTGTGCTCAGAGACTTTAGTATGGAACGATGACAGGACTGTGAAAGAAGTAACGTACTTAGGGGTTCAGATTAGAGCAAATTTGATTGAATTGGTGGACGTTAATTGGAATGCATTGATTTCCAAAGTTAAGATTTCATTAGAAAGGTAGGAACGACTATACCTTTCTATTATTGGCCGGTGTAATATTATTAAAATGAATGTATTACCAAAAGTTCTCTATTTATTGCGGTCAATACCTTTGGAAATATCTAAAAAAAGGTTGCAGCATTTACAATCAATGTGTGGTAAATTTATCTGGAACCCAGGGAGACCTAGACGGGCAATGAAATATATGATTTTGCCTTTGGAGAGGGGGGAATGGCTGTGCCTGTTTTTTTCTGTATTATGTTACCTGTTTTTTATTAAAAATAAGGGTAATGATTACGGGTGAGATGGCTTCTAATATGGCTATTGCCCCAACCATTTTTGAAATTTTACTAGGCCCTATTGCGTAGCAATGCTTGTTTATCGAGCTGGATGGTAGCTATTATAAACGTACGCTGTTTAAAGTATTGATAAGTGCATTCAAAGTGTGGAAATGACTAGCTAAAACAACTGCAATGGGCAAGATCTGTTATTACATGCCCTTTAAGGCTCACAAGCATTTACCAGGTATATTTTTAGACGATATGTCCATGATGTGGCAGAGGAAAAGGGTTAAAGTCTTGGGGGACCTGTATTTAGACAATGGGAGCTGTAAATCATTGAGCAAATAATGGCCCAGTTTGCTTTTCCTAGAGCCTATTCTTCAAATTTCTTCAAATCCGAGACTTTTTAGCTCGCCTGAATGTGGCTATGCAAACAAATATGGTGGTGGAAGGAGTTAAAAGGCAGGCAAAAATTGGAGTTATATATCAAGTGTTATTATTGGGAAAATCAGATGACCTTGATAAAGTTAGTCTGAAGTGGCTTACTGTTTTAGGGGATTCTGAAATTGTAGTGGAAGATATGCTTATGTTGTCGAAAGAATCATTAATGTCTGCAAATCTTAAAGCTCAATTTTTTAAAACTTTATTTGATTTATACTATACCTCGGCACGAATGGCAAAATGGGGGGGTGGATATGAGGGTAAATGCTTTCGTTGTAGGGAGGATGATGCCGATAGTCTACATATCTTTTTTGGCTGTGCCAAACTCCAAAGTTTTATTTTTGATATTGAAAGGTTTTTGTCAAGTTTTTGTCATTGGTTATTGAAAACCCGCTAACTATTACACCTGCTATGATGTTATTGGGGAAAATTCCTATAAATAGACCAGTGGATGCCTTATATCACACCGCCACTTTGTTTTTTTCTCTATGACGGTAGCTCGGTTGTGTATAGCAACTCAGTGGCTGCAGGAAAATCCACCTGTTTTTCAACAATGGCGAGCTAAAATGTACAGCTTATATAAATTGGAATGGGGTTTGTTTTCAGTTAAGGGATCCAGGAGGAGACATTTGGGCCTAAACATTTGGGGTGCATTTCGTAAGTACTTTGAGGAATGATTTGATTAATATAAATAACTTGGCAGAACATGTTTGAAATGTTTTATTCCTAAGTATTTTTTTTTTTGGGGATTTTTCATTCCTTGCTTATGTTTGGTTATTTATAATGATGATTCTTTTTGCTGACTTACCTATGTATCTTATTGTGTATTTAGGTGTGTTAATTTTCATGAGTATTCATGTAATGTAATTTTTGTCTGTGTGTACTCGCTGTGATTTATACTCAAATGTCGGTTGAAGCAGCACAAACTACATGAAAACCAGTTCTGATGTCTATTTGCCCACCTATATTTATGTAAGGGCAATTTCAAAACACCCAAAGGGATTTTCCAATAAGGTCCACCAGAGGTCCAGAGAAATAGAGAAACGGGCGTTTTCAATAAAAAGGTATTTATTGAACCTTCTTCTTTCTCATGCAGAGGAAATAAACTGCTACAATCATAATACTGGTTGCAAAGTACAATGCGTACAGTACGAAGAGTATTATAAAATAATACTGTAAAAGCATGGTATGGTTTCTAAGCCATAAAATATATATAATACATACATTAATAAATAAATACTAAAAAGTACTCAACTGGTGCTTCTAAAATACGCCTACCCCAGTGTATCTAACCTAGGTCTAGTACAAGGGAAGAAGTAAGTGAGGTGTAGCTTAGTTTCAGTATTCTTTTGCCAAGAACCTATCCAAGAATTCTCTACGGGTCTAATCAGCTCCGTACCTGGGTTTTAGAATGAGGAAGGTGTGAGAAGTTGGCCTGATATATGATGTTCACTATTCTAGTGAGCACCTTGTATCAGTCCAAAAAACCCTTATGGTGGGTGGTTGTAAGTCAACCTTATAGACAAGCTATCCTAGGGGTAGCATGGACCTAAGCAGTCTTAGGCTTAACTCAAGAGGGCATGTGAAGCCAGCTGTTTTACCATATGCAATCCTGTAATATCAAATGAAAGGACACCACACAAGTTATATATTATAAAAATATATGTATTTATTACTAGAATAATCCTCTGTACTCTTTATGAGGACAGAGGCACAAGCGTTTAAACAAAAGCACAGTTAAACATACCAAAATTGCACAATTATGGATAGGCCCGGTGGCCACTAAAACCATATACTAAAATAGTGGTATAAGTACCACGTCACGAACAATGGTAAGACCTAGGGCCTTGAGAATCGCTGGGACTACACTGAACTAACAGTAGTTAGGACGGGGGTGGCCCACAGGATACGGGTGCAGTCTCTAAAGTGCACGTGTGCACCAATGCAAAGTCAATGGTGCGTAAAAGTTACAAAGTTGCAGATTTGGAAGTCTTCCGACTGGACTAGAATTTAGCCACTTAAAACTAGGACACTAGAGGTGTATCCCACTACAGGAGCACCGGTGTTTTCTCGTTACCTCACACACAGGAAGGGGGTGCATAGGTGCCAAAGTGTGTCGGGTTTCGTCGTGGAGTTCTATGGAGCCTGGAGATGAAGATGCTGCAGGCGGCCAGGAGAGAAGAGTCCGGTTGGATCCAAGGGTGGATCGAAGATGTAGAGTACCTGAAAGCAGAGAGGACAGAGTCTGGGTCACTAGCCAGTGACAAGGATGGAACCAGGAAGGAACCAGGCAATGTCGGGCGCAATCAGGTGGTTGTTGAGAAGCTTGTCTCTGCTGCCACGTGGACTTGGGGGCATCGACGATGACCAGGAGTGGAACATGGACTGTCCCACAAAGTCTCTCGCTGTTGGCAGTGTCGGCTTCCGGATCAGAGTCAACAGGCCTTTGCAAATGCAACCCACGCAGGATTTGAAGATCGCTTCTTACTCAGACCAGCAAGGTCAGAGAGGCTGCTCCTTTTCAGGGGAGAGAGGGCCAGTCTGGAGCAACCAGACCAGCAGAGTAAAATCGAAGGTTCATCATCACAGAGGCCACTAGCCAACGGGCAAGTGACCGTACAGACACGTCAAGCAGAAAAATGCAAAAGGGCCCCACGCAGCACTCGGTGTGTGTGGAGGGGTGATCTTCAGTGCAAATGCTGCTCGGGGCTGGGGCTTCTCAGTCCCTAATGCACAGCTTCGAGGGTGCCTTGGGAGCTGCACGGGAAACACTTTGCAGTCTTTCAAAGATGGCCAGTCCCATGTCTCACGTCGCCTCCACGGGTCTCAGCTTTGCTGTGGCAGTGGATCGGGCTGTTGGATGTCTGAGAATCCAGTTCTTGTTGATCTCTGTTGCTCAAGCTCCGGCAGGAGCTGCAACAAAGCAAACTGTTGGGCACTGGATGGTGCCTGTTTGCACAGGGTGGTCACTCCTTGACCACAAGGGAGACACTCCAGTCTTCCACTTCGAGTGGGATGTCGAAGGGTCCGGAGTTTTGTTTCAAAGTTTCAGTCAGGATTATCTACCGTCTATGGACACAGCTCCTACCTTTATTCCAAATCAAGGGGCTGGATTACCTGCTAGGTCCCTCCTATGGGTGGGACCCAGGAAGGGGGTGGTTACACCCCCTTTCCCTTTGTCCAGTTTCACGCCAGAGCTGGGGCTTGAGTGCCCCAGCACCGGTTTGAACTGGGCTATGCATGGGACGTCTTGTGCAACCCAGGCAGTGTCTAGTTTCACTCGCCCTGCCTGCCTCAATCCACTATCTCCTGTCTGGGGTGGTGTAACACCTCCCTGTGACAGGAAACCTTTTGTCCAGGCCTCCCCTGCCGGAGTTTCGGTCAGCAGCAGGAGGCCAGACTTGTGTCTGTGGCAGCAGCATCCATTTTGTGATGCTGAAGCTCTGGTTAGTTTTAACCGCGTTTACTGTTACCCACATGTCTTATCCCTCTAGAAGGGTGGAATGCTACCCCCGTTGCCAGAACTGGCGAGGGGGTAGTATTCCAAAGCGTATGACACCTTACACAACATGTTTTGATAAAGCCAAACCAAAGTTAGCAATAACCGCGAGAATTATAATGCACTTAAGAGTATATGGTATGGCAATATCCCAGAACAGCTATAAGGACATGGTTCCGAAAGCTGCAGACAGGCTCAGCTCATGCTAGAGCACCATCTCACATAAAACCAAGCACTCTGCCTCCAGGATTGTTAAGGCCTGCCATAGGAGTGACTTATAGGTGTATATGTGTCCAGATATAGGTTTAGACATAGGTATACTATATCTAAGCAAGGGGTGATTACACGACCTTGCCCCAGCTGAGTGATCAGCCAGTTGTATCAGTTTGGATGGCCAGCCAGGGGTGGCAAAAGATATGCTGCAGCCCCTGGTAGGCCTTGGATGCACCTATGCCCTGGGTACCTATAGTACACTGTACAGGGGCTCATAAGGTGACCCAATACCCAATTGGTGATGTACCTAAAGTACATGGTGTTGAATTTAGAGAGAGAACAGCAGGCTGTGGGTCTGATTAGCAGGCCCACAGCCACATTAAGTCGAAAACCAGTGAAGCAAAAAGCAAAAAATGGGGTGACCATAGGAAAGCAGACCCTACTCTCCTACATAACCCCCCCCCCCCCCAAATGCAGGGACATTAAACTTAACCTTGACCATATAAGTCTTCATGTTCTAAGTGGAAGAATCTGCATTGCTATGGTCAGTCCCTGGTCTGTGCTCCACTGTAAAGTCCATCCCCTGTAGGGAAATGGACCACCTGAGCAGTTTGGGATTTTCACCCTTCATCTGATTTAGCCACAAGAGGGGCTTATGGTCTGTCTGAATCTTGAAGTGAGTGCCAAACAAGTATGGTCTCAACTTCTTCAGTGCCCAAACCACAGCAAAGGCCTCCCTCTCAATAGCTGACCAACGTTTCTCTCTAGGGGTCAGCCTTCTGCTAATAAAAGCAATGGGCTGGTTTTGACCATCTACATTAAGTTGTGAAAGCACAGCTCCCGCCCCCAACTCAGAAGCATCTGTTTGGACAATGAACTCTTTGGAGTAGTCAGGACTCCTTAAGATAGGTGCAGAGCACATGGCCTTCTTCAGGTCATCAAATGCCTTTTGACAGCTAACTGTCCACTGAACCTTTTTTGGCATCTTCTTGGATGTCAGATCATTTAATGGTGTCACAATGGACCCATAATTCTTTACAAATGTTCTGTAGTACCCAGTCAGGCCCAAGAAAGCTCTGACCTGTGTCTGGGTGGTTGGAGGAGCCCAGTCCTGTATGGCCTGGATCTTGCTCTCCAGTGGTTGAACCTGACCCCCACCTACAAGGTGGCCCCGGTGCACAACCTTACTCTGCCCTATCTGGCACTTTGTGGCCTTGATAGTTAGGCCTGCCTTTTGCAGGGCCTCTAAAACCTTCTTCAGGTGGATCAGCTGATCCTCCCAGGTGGAGCTGAAGACAGCAATATCATCTAGATAAGCTGCGCAAAAGTCATCCAACCCAGCAAGGACTTGGTTCACCAACCTTTGGAAAGTGGCAGGTGCATTCTTCAAACCAAAGGGCATCACCACAAATTGATAATGACCTCCAGGGGTTGAGAAAGCTGTTTTGGCCTTGGACTCCTCAGCTAACCTGATTTGCCAATAGCCAGCTGTCAAATCAAATGTGCTCAGAAATTTGGCAGAAGCCAATTTATCTATGAGATCATCTGCCCTTGGAATGTGGTGAGCATCTGTCCTAGTGACAGCATTGAGACCTTCATAGTCCACACAGAACCTCATTTCTCTCTTTCCATCTTGGGTATGAGGTTTTGGCACAAGGACTACTGGGCTGGCCCAGGGGCTCTCTGATGGCTCAATTACTCTAAGTTCAAGCATTTTCTGCACCTCAGTCTTTATACAATCCCTGACATGGTCAGGTTGCCTGTAGATTTTATTCTTCACAGGCAGACTGTCACCAGTGTCCACCTCATGGGTGCACCAGTTAGTTTGACTGGGTGTTAATGAAAACATATGTCTGTGAGCCTGCAGAACCTGTCTGCAGTCCCATTACTGCTGGTCAGAGAGGCTGCCGCCAAGGCTACTCCATCCACTGAACCATCATCAGGGTTTTGGGATAATAGGTCTGGGAGAGGGTCACTCTCTTCCTCCTGGTCCCCATCTGTTGCCATGAGCAAGCCCATTTGTGCCCTGTCCACATATACCTTCAATCTATTGACATGGAGCACCCTGTGGGGGCTCCTAGGGGTGCCATGGTCCACCAAGTAGGTGACCTCTCCCTTTTTCTCAAGTATGGTGTGGGGTCCAGACCATTTGTCTTGGAGAGCTGCTGGGGCCACTGGCTCCAACACCCACACATTCTGCCCTGGCTGGTACTCAGTCAGCACAGCCTTTTGGTCATGCCAAGCGTTCTGTAATTCTTGACTGGCCTCAATGTTTTTGGTAGCCTTCTCCATATATTCAGCCATCCTGGAGCGGAGACCAAGTACATAGTCCACTATGTCAAGTTTAGGCTTTTTGAGAGGTAACGCCCATCCTTCCTTCACAAGACACAAGGGACCCCTTACAGGGTGTCCAAACAAAAGCTCAAAAGGGCTATAGCCAACCCCCTTTTGTGGGACCTCTCTGTAAGCAAAGAGTAGGCAGGGTAAAAGGATGTCCCATCTTCGCCTAAGCTTTTCAGGTAACCCTTTTATCATCCCTTTTAGGGTCTTGTTGAACCTTTCAACAAGCCCATTGCATTGTGGATGGTAGGGTGTGGTGAACTTATAGTTCACTCCACACTCTTTCCACATTGCTTTCAAATATCCAGACATGAAGTTGTTACCTCTGTCTGAAAGTACCTCCTTTGGAAAGCCCACTCTGGAGAAAACTCCAAGTAGGGTCCTTGCCATAACAGGAGCTGTTGTGGTCCTCAGGGGAATTGCCTCTGGATACCTGGTGGCATGATCCACTACCACCAGTATAAATCTGTGCCCAGATACTGTTTGGGGATCCATTGGTCCAACAATGTCTATCCCAACTCTCTCAAAGGGTACCCCCACCACAGGTAGTGGTATAAGGGGGGCCTTTGTGGCGACACCTGATTTGCCACTGGCTTGGCAGGTGTCACAGGAGCGACAAAACTCCTTGGTATATTCTGACATGTGAGGCCAGTGAAAGTGAAGGACAAGCCTGTCCCAATTCTTGTTTTGGCCTAAGTGTCCTGCTAGAGGAATTTCATGGGCAAAGGTTAGAAGGAAGCCCCTAAATTGCAGAGGTATCACCTACCTCCTGGTAGCACCAGGCTTGGGGTCTCTAGCCTCTGAATAAAGGAGCCCATCATCACAATATACTTTATGGGTACCTTGAGCATTCCCAACAGCCTCAGCAGCAGCTTGCTGCCTGAGGGGTTCAAGAGAAGGACCAGTTAACTGAGCCTGCCCCAGATCTGCCCTTGAGGGTCCCCCTGTCCCCAGAAACTCAACCTGATCAGGTTCAAGTTCTTCCAGGACAGTCTCCTCTTGGTCACAGAAACATCCTCCTGAGAGGGCTGATACTCAACCTGGGGCAAGGTGGAAGGCACTGCCTTAACCCTCCTGCTCTTCCTCTTGGGTTGTGTCTGGTCTATAGTTTCAAGATCCAGCACAGGTTCAGGTAGGCACTTCTTGGCCTGGGACCTGGTTACAGCAAGGACATGTGCTGAAATACCTAGCATCTCTGCATGAGGCCTGTACTCCACTTCTGACCATACTGAGTCCTCTAGATCATTGCCCAAAAGACATTCAACTGGGAGGTCTGCACTCGCCATAACTCTTTTGAGGCCAGTTACCCCTCCCCAGGAGAAGTTAACAACTGCCACACTATGTGTAGTAGTTGCATTGCTAGCATTGGTCACTAGGTAATTTTCACCCAGTAAAATGTGTCCAGGGTCCACAAAGTTAGGTGTCACCATAGTGACACTGGCACATGTGTCCCTGTAGGCCTGTAGGCCTGAGCCACTTTTTGATTTATTAAAGGTGTCTGCCTGTACTTGCCCAAAGTATTGGGACTTATAGTAGTGGGCATAGCCATGTCCACATCACAGATCAGAACAGCTTGAGTAGGGATCCTGACTAGGCCAGAATCCATCTCAGTACCCATGGTTAACCCACTATAGCCGTGGGTTGTGTACTACCACTGCTGACTGTACTAGGGGGTGCAGGTGCCTTAGGGGCTACAGTGGTAGGGGCTGTACCTTTCTTAGCGCATTCACTACCCCAGTGTGAAACTGATTTACAGGTATTGCACAAAGGTTTCTTTGGGCCATCATTCTTCTTCTTTTTCTTTCCAGTTTGGGACCCCCCATCATTAGAAGTAATTTGGGGGCCTGAAGAACTGGTTCTGGCAATTATTAAGGATCTGTTCTCTCATTATTAGATTGTACAACCCTGTATAGTCTGTAACTTTACTTCCCAGTAACCAACCTTCCAGAGCCTTAGTGGCACAATCAACAAAATCAGTCCAGTCCTGAGTCTGAGCTTTTTGGGTATCTCTGAACAACAACCTGTATTGCTCAGTGGTTAGGCCACACCCATCAATAAGAGCACTCTTCAGGACAGAGTAGTTTTTAGCATCCTCAGGTCTAACAGTGAGGAGCTTATCTCTTCCTTTTCTGAAAAGGAGAGCCACAAGATTGCTGCCCACTGATCTTGGGGAACCTGCTCTAACATGGCCCTCTCCAGAGCAGTTATCCATTTGTGGATGTCATCCCCATCTCTGTAGGGGGGCACAATCTTACTCGGGTTCTTATGATCATAGGACCTGTCTTTATCTCTAGGGATATTGCTGCCACCAGTGGAATCTAATCCACTCAATGTTTGTTCCCTTGCTAAAGCAAGTTTAGCTTGGGCCAGGGCTATCTCTTCTCTCTGTATCTGGAGTTGGACAGCTCTCATCCTAGCCCTATGCTCTTTTCTCTGAGGTGAAGTCATTCCCCTCTGAGAAACTCTTGAGATATTAGAAAGGAGAGACTCCCTTGAAGGGGATCTATCTCTTCTAGTGCCTGGATTAAGTCTACTATTAGGCCTGGTAAGGTGGAACACCTCTCCATTCCCATGCTGGCTTGGGTTAGCCTGGCTAAGTCTCCCGACCTGTACCTGGCTATCCCCCTGATCATCTGAATCAAGATCCTCATCAACCTCCTCCTCCTCTACTTCTGGGGTGATGGTCTCATCATCTAGGGGGGTAGTTTCTTCTCCTGTATTACCTGAGGGGACTGTAATAGACTTCTCAAGATCATCTGTCTCTAGGACATGTATCAGGATTGGGATAGTAGGGTTGTGACCCTTTTTCAGCCCCCTTTTAGTGCACAAGGCACTCAAGTCTCTGAAGCTGAGTTTTTCATAGCTGGAAGGTGCCTTGGGAAGGTCACCTGTCACAGCTAGAGAACTGGCTTGCTCACCTGTGCCAGACATGACTAGTGAGGTGTGGGTGTATGCACCTACCTACACTATGTGTTTACCTACTAGAACCTTGCTAGTGAGTTGTAGTCAGGGTGTGCTAAGCCCTTTGGTCTACAACTACTAAGTTCAGTAGAACTTAAGTATGTAAGCTTTGTTTATATGTACCTATGGTACTTAATGTGATCTTTCAAATGATATCAAGATTACAATTGGTAAAACAACAGCAAGCTCAAATCCCAACCGCTGCACACCAATGTGAGAAGTTGGCCTGATGTATGATGTTCACTATTCTAGTGAGTACCTTGTATCAGTCCAAACAACCCTTATGGTGGGTGGTTGTAAGTCAACCTTATAGACAAGCTATCCTAGGGGTAGCATGGACCTAAGCAGTCTTAGGCTTAACTCAAGAGGGCATGTGAAGCCAGCTGTTTTACCATATGCAATTCTGTAATATCAAATGAAAGGACACCACACAAGGTATATATTATGAAAATATATGTATTTATTACTAGAATAATCCTCTGTACTCTTTATGAGGACAGAGGCACAAGCGTTTAAACAAAAGCACAGTTAAACATACCAAAATTGCACAATTATGGATAGGCCCGGTGGCCACTAAACCCATATACTAAAATAGTGGTATAAGTACCACGTCACGAACAATGGTAAGGCCTAGGGCTTTGAGAATCGCTGGGACTACACTGGACTAACAGCAGTTAGGACTGGGGCGGCCCCCAGGATACGGGTGCAGTGTCTAAAGTGCACGCGTGCACCAGTGCAAAGTCAATGGTGCGTAAAAGTTACAAAGTTGCAGATTTGGAAGTCTTCCGACTGGACTAGAATTTAGCCACTTAAAACTAGGACACTAGAGGTATAAACCACTACGGGAGCACTGGTGTTTTCTCGTTACCTCACCCACAGGAAGCGGGTTCATAGGTGCCAAAGTGTGTCGGGTTTCGTCGTGGAGTTCTATGGAGCCTGGAGATGAAGATACTGCAGGCGGCCAGGAGAGAAGAGTTCGGTTGGATCCTAGGGTGGATCGAAGATGTAGAGTACCTGAAAGCAGAGGGGACAGAGTCTGGGTCACTAGCCAGTGACCAGGATGGAACCAGGAAGCAACCAGGCAATGTCGGGCGCAATCAGGTGGTTGTCGAGAAGCTTGTCTCTGCTGCCACGTGGACTCGGGGGCATCGACGATGACCAGGAGTGGAACATGGACTGTTCCACAAAGGATCTCGCTGTCAGCGGTGTCAGCTTCCGGATCGGAGTCAATAGGCCTTGGCAAATGCAACCCACGCAGGATTTGAAGATCGCTTCTTACTCGGACCTGCAAGGTCAGAGAGACGCTCCTTTTCAGGGGAGCAAGGGCCTGTCTGATGCAACCAGACCAGCAGAGTAAAATTGAAGGTTCGTCATCACAGAGGCCACTAGCCAACGGGCAAGTGACCGGACAGACGCGTCAAGCAGAAAAATGCAAAAGGGCCCCACGTAGCACTCGGTGAGTGTGGAGGGGTGATCTTCGGTGCAAAAGCTGCTCGGGGCTGGGGATTCTCAGTCCCCAATGCACAGCTTCGAGGGTGCCTTGGGAGCTGCAAGGGAAGCACTTTGCAGTCTTTCCAAGATGGCCAGTCCCATGTCTCACGTCGCCTCCTCGGGTCTCAGCTTTGCTGTGGCTGTGGATCGGGCTGTTGGTTGTCAGGGAATCCAGTTCTTGTTGATCTCTGTCACTCAAGCTCCGGCGGAAGCTGCAACAAAGCAAACCGTTGGGCGCTGGATGGTCCCTGTTTGCACAGGGTGGTCACTCCTTGACCACAAGGGAGATTCTTCAGTCTTCCACGTCAAGGGTCCGGAGTTTTGTTTCAAAGTTTCAGTCAAGATTATCTACCGTCTATGGACACAGCTCCTACCTTTATTCCAAATCAAGGGGCTGGATTACCTGCTAGGTCCCTCCTATGGGTGGGACCCAGGAAGCGGGTGGTTACACCCCTTTCCCTTTGTCCAGTTTCGTGCCAGAGCTGGGGCTGGAGTACCCCAGCACCGGTTTGAACTGGGCTATGCATGGGACGCCTTGTGCGCCCCGGGCAGTGTCTAGTTTCACTCGCCCTGCCTGCCTCAATCCACTATCTCCTGTCTGGGGTAGTGTAACACCTCCCTGTGACAGGAAACCTTTTGTCCAGGCCTCCCCTGCCGGAGTTTCGGTCAGCAGCAGGAGGCCAGAACTGTGTCTGTGGCAGCATCCATTTTGTGATGCTGAGGCTCTGGTTAGTTTTAACCGCGTATACTGTTACCCACATGTCTTATCCCTCTAGAAGGGTGGAATGCTACCCCCGTCACCAGAACTGGTGAGGGGGTAGTATTCCAAAGCGTATGATACCTTACACAGCATGTTTTGATAAAGCCAAACCAAAGTTAGCAATAACCGCGAGGATTATAATGCACTTAAGAGTATATGGTATGGCAATATCCCAGAACAGCTATAAGGACATGGTTCCAAAAGCTGCAGACAGGCTCAGCTCATGCTAGAGAACCATCTCACATAAAACCAAGCACTCTGCCTCCAGGTTTGTTAAGGCCTGCCATAGAAGTGACTTATAGGTGTATATGTGTCCAGATATAGGTTTAGACATAGGTATACTATATCTAAGCAAGGGGTGATTACACGACCTAGCCCCAGCTGAGTGATCAGCCAGGTGTGTCCATTTGGATGGCCAGCGAGGGCTGGCAAAAGATATGCTGCAGCCCCTGGTAGGCCTTGGATGCACCTATGCCCTGGGTACCTATAGTACACTGTACAGGAGCTCATAAGGTGACCCAATACCCAATTGGTGATGTACCTAAAGTACATGGTGTTGAATTTAGAGAGAGAACAGCAGGTTGTGGGTCTGATTAGCAGGCCCACAGCCACATTAAGTCAAAAACCAGTGAAGCAAAAAGCAAAAAATGGGGTGACCATAGGAAACAGACCCTACTCTCCTACAGGAGGTCTGGTATCTCTCTCTCAGGACTCGATTTCCCATCAACCCACAAGGGTAGTTTGGAAACACTGGAGTTGGATTTCTCGGCAAGAGAAAAGACAGCGTCTCTCTCAGTGCGTCTGCTGGAGGGTCGGCTTCCTTCGGCATTTGCTGCGGCGAGCTGTGTCGTGTAGGTAGATAGTCGAACTGCTCCAAACCACCGTGTGTTTGCCTTGGCAAGTGTGGGCATATTTATACCTTGAAGGAGCCTAGTTTGATGTAAGGTTGGACATAATAACGTCATCAAAGACTCAGTTCTTTGAAAACTCCATGAGTTCTTGGATAAATCAATATTCAAGCAAGGGGAAGCCCCTGACTGCTGAAGGCGGGTTTTTCCAAGAAATCGTTGTGGATTTTCGGAACTAGTGGAAGTAGCCATGCCGTATTTGGACTGCATAGGCTAAGTCTAAATATGGTTATGATTTCTATGCCTATATAAGGATAGGGTGATTTATACCTATATATGGGCTTGAATCAGGAAAATTACACTAGGGTCCTAAATTCATATACAACAATGCAGTACGTAGTTGTACGTAGATTGACTAATAATATCGTAGCGCTGCGCTTGGTAGCAAGTAGGACTGCTACAAGCGCTCTTCTTGTATTCCTACTTGTGCTTTGCTTGTAACTGCTTTTAAAAACTGTTTTACTGTTTTACTCTGTGCACATTACCTGAATTTGGCCCGCTCTCTCCCCGTTCCACCGCAGCAACCAGTGCTGTTTGTTGTGGAGGGAGGCAAGCGGCACCACTTCCTGGTTGCTCCTTCTGAGGCGGCCATCTTCGGTGGGTTGACGCGCTAGTCTCCCACTCCGCCCTGATTACTTAAGGGCTGGGCAGCTTCGCGCTCGAGATTGACTAATAATATCGTAGCGCTGCGCTTGGTAGCAAGTAGGACTGCTACAAGCGCTCTTCTTGTATTCCTACTTGTGCTTTGCTTGTAACTGCTTTTAAAAACTGTTTTACTGTTTTACTCTGTGCACATTACCTGAATTTGGCCCGCTCTCTCCCCGTTCCACCGCAGCAACCAGTGCTGTTTGTTGTGGAGGGAGGCAAGCGGCACCACTTCCTGGTTGCTCCTTCCGAGGCGGCCATCTTCGGTGGGTTGACGCGCTAGTCTCCCACTCCGCCCTGATTACTTAAGGGCTGGGCAGCTTCGCGCTCGAGATTGACTAATAATATCGTAGCGCTGCGCTTGGTAGCAAGTAGGACTGCTACAAGCGCTCTTCTTGTATTCCTACTTGTGCTTTGCTTGTAACTGCTTTTAAAAACTGTTTTACTGTTTTACTCTGTGCACATTACCTGAATTTGGCCCGCTCTCTCCCCGTTCCACCGCAGCAACCAGTGCTGTTTGTTGTGGAGGGAGGCAAGCGGCACCACTTCCTGGTTGCTCCTTCTGAGGCGGCCATCTTCGGTGGGTTGACGCGCTAGTCTCCCACTCCGCCCTGATTACTTAAGGGCTGGGCAGCTTCGCGCTCGAGATTGACTAATAATATCGTAGCGCTGCGCTTGGTAGCAAGTGGGACTGCTACAAGCGCTCTTCTTGTATTCCTACTTGTGCTTTGCTTGTAACTGCTTTTAAAAACTGTTTTACTGTTTTACTCTGTGCACATTACCTGAATTTGGCCCGCTCTCTCCCCGTTCCACCGCAGCAACCAGTGCTGTTTGTTGTGGAGGGAGGCAAGCGGCACCACTTCCTGGTTGCTCCTTCTGAGGCGGCCATCTTCAGTGGGTTGACGCGCTAGTCTCCCACTCCGCCCTGATTACTTAAGGGCTGGGCAGCTTCGCGCTCGAGATTGACTAATAATATCGTAGCGCTGCGCTTGGTAGCAAGTAGGACTGCTACAAGCGCTCTTCTTGTATTCCTACTTGTGCTTTGCTTGTAACTGCTTTTAAAAACAGTTTTACTGTTTTACTCTGTGCACATTACCTGAATTTGGCCCGCTCTCTCCCCGTTCCACCGCAGCAACCAGTGCTGTTTGTTGTGGAGGGAGGCAAGCGGCACCACTTCCTGGTTGCTCCTTCTGAGGCGGCCATCTTCGATGGGTTGACGCGCTAGTCTCCCACTCCGCCTAACCTTCTTAGCTTGCTCCCGTTCGCGCAGCGGTGACGCGCAGCGGTAGCGCCGTAGACGCGCCGAAGAGGCGCCAAAGAGAAGCCAGTCTGCGCCAATCCGCGTCCAGACGCTTCCTGCTGACTGGTGCCTGGCTTTGCCCGTCATGGTAGGCCCTCCGCTGTCCTATGACTCATTATCCCTGCATGCCCTCCGTTCGCCCCTTATTCTGACATGTGCTCACACTTTTTCTCCTTCCCACATGGATTATATTTGTCCAAACTGCAATTGGTGCCCTTCCATCCCCCCTTCCTGTCCGCCACCTCCCATTCAGGAATGGAAAATGTTCCTCCTCAATTGTAGGTCTATGTGTAAACATCACACCGAGCTCCATTCTTTGATTGAAGATCTCAATCCTCATGCACTTTTTTTAACCGAAACATGGCTCCATATGGATAACGATCCAGCTATTGTCTGGGCCATCCCCCAAGGATTCACATTAAAGAGACTAGATCGCCAGACTGGGAGAGGTGGAGGAGTGGCCATTGTTTATCGTGACAGTTACAAATGCCGAACCACCCCCACTACCTCGCCAACCTGCGAAAGTCTACACTTTACACTTTTCGCTAGAGTTGTCACCAACCACTACCTTCTCTGGCATTCTAGCCTATCGCCCCCCAGGTGCTCCTAATAATTTTATTAGTAAAATTACGGATCTCGCTGCAAGTAACGTGCTATCCTCTCCCAACTTCACCGTGTTGGGTGATCTTAACCTGCATTTAGATGACCCTCACGATACCGCAGCCAATACCCTTTGCTCTAACTTTCAAGCGCTGGATCTACAGCAGAAGGGGTTTCATGTAACCCACAACAGAGGCCACCTGCTAGACCATATCTACAGTAACATTGATGATCTTATAGTAAAACCCCCGGTTCCGCTACCTTGGACGGATCATTTTTTGATTCCTTTCTCTTGGCGCACTAATCCTTCCCCCTCCACTAGCGGTCTCATTAAAAACCGAGGTAGGAAATGGCCCTTGCTTCCCCTCCCTGCCTGGGAAACTGCCCTGGCCAAAGATATACCCAGGAAGGTGCTGAACTCCAATACAGCAGCTAACAATTTTGATGACTGGATCTCCTCTACACTCAACATGGTCCTCCCCGTACAGGCTAGTAGCTCTATGAAAAGACCTAGAGCTGCTCCATGGTACACCCCTGCCCTTAAGGCCATGAAACTAACCTGTCGGAAACATGAAAGGGCCTGGAGACAGGACTATTCCGAAATTAGGAAGGATGATTATAGAGCCGCCATTAGGCTCTATAAACAGGAGATAAAATCGGCACAAGCTTCCTTTTATTGCAGCAAAATCGATGAAGCTGCCAATGCTCCAAGGGAAATTTTTAAAATTGTTAAAACACTTATTTCACCCCCTATTGAACTTCCTTCTGCAGACAGTGCCCAAAACCGCTGCAATGAACTAGCTGTTTTTTTCTCTGAAAAAATTCAGACTATATACTCCTTTTTTGGGGATGCTGACAGTGATTTAGACCTTCCTATGCCTACCACCTCTGAAGCCCCCGTCCAGTGTATGCTTGACGCAATCCCCCCATTAGACACTCTGGCACTGGATAGACTCATCTCTAAAGTCACCACGGGCTCCCCTAATGACCCAGCTCCCCCTCAGACCCTTGTTAAGGCAATAGACATAATTCGCCCGGTCATATTGGACGTTCTCAACACTTCCATCTCCTCAAGAACCGTACCTCCCTCCTGGAAGTGCGCGATGGTGAGGGCCCTGTTGAAGAAGCCCAACCTTGACCAATCCAACCTGGCGAATTATCCTATCTCCTTGCTCCCCTGGCTGAGTAAACTACTTGAGGGGCACGTGAACAACATCTTGATGAACTTTTTGGAGTCAAATGGTCTCCTACGTGCCTCTCAGACCGGGTTTCGGCCCCTACATGGGACCGAAACAGCCCTCCTGGCCGTAACTGAGGAAGCTAGAGCAGTGTTAGACCAGGGTGGCAAAGTCGCAATCATCTTGTTAGACCTCAGCGCCGCGTTCGACACGGTGAACCATGTCATGCTATTACAACGTCTGGCAGACATGGGCGTGTCGGGCCCGGCGCTGGACTGGTTGACATCCTTTCTGGCTGACCGCTTCTTTCAGGTCTTTGAGGGCGAGGCAGTGTCACCCAAACATCCTCTTAGGTGTGGGGTTCCTCAGGGCTCATCCCTGAGCCCCACCCTGTTCAATGCTTACATGGAACCTCTAGACAGGATTGTCCAGCCCTTCGGTGTGCGTATTGTCACCTACGCGGACGATACCCAACTGGTGGTCTCTTTGGACCACTCAGAGGTATCGTCCAACACCCTAGGTCCCTGTCTAGAGGCTGTTGCCAGATGGATGCAATCCTCCCGTTTACAACTCAACGGGGAGAAGACAGATGTCATCTTATTGGGCAACCCCTCGCCCTCTGTCTTTTCATCCATCTGGCCTCCATGTTTGGGCCCGCCTCCCGCTCCCAAACCTCAAATAAAAAGCTTGGGGGTTTGGCTTGACACCGCATTGAACTTCTCAGCCCAAGCCACAAAGACCGCAGCCACCTGTTTCAGCCTGATGAGGATGCTACGGAAGTTGCTCCCTCTGCTTCCATTCCAGGCTAGGAGGATTCTAGTCCAGGCCCTTATACTATCTCGCCTGGACTATGGCAATGTCCTCTATATGGGAGCCCCTTCCTATGTCATTCAGAAACTCCAAGTCACCCAAAACAGTGCGGCCCGTTTGCTTTACAATCTCCCTCGCTGGGAGTCAGCAAGGACCGCCATTGGGGAACTCCATTGGCTCCCCATAGCGGCCAGAGTACAATTTAAAGCTATGTGTACTCTACATAAAGCCTTCCACCACCTTGGTCCTGCAATTCTGCAACCCCTGATCACCCGCTATGTCCCCTCACGTTCCCTTCGTTCCAGTACCCTCCAGCTGGCCTCCTCTATCAGAGTGAGGAAAGCCCGTTGGGGCGGTCGCTCCTTTTCATACACCGCTGCCAAGTTCTGGAACACCCTCCCCCTTTCCCTTCGAGGAACCACCGATCATCTTTCCTTCAGAAAAGCCTTGAAAACTCACTTGTTTGCCAAATCCCGCTAATCTGCCCGAGCCTGTGCTAAGTTAGCTTTAGTCATAAGCGCTACGAGGCCTCCGGGTAGATGGCGCTATACAAGTGCAATTTCAATTCAATTCAATTCAAGTTGTGACTCATGTCTCTCTGCACTGTCACAGGTTACCAAGGATATGCACTCTGAGGTTGGATGATGACAACCCCGAGCCCCAAGCACACAGGCCCAGAGGCAGTACATTGTGGCCCACAAATGCACCAAGGGCATCGTGGAGCGCACATTTGGCATGTTGAAGTCACGTTTCAGGTACCTGGACGTCACAGGTGGTAAGCTCCTGTACAGCCCAGACCTCGTGTGCAAGATGATTGTAACATGTTGTGTGTGTGTTGCACAACATATGAGCCCCATTGATACGAGTGCCAAATGCACCGGACGATCATGATGAAGAGGAAGCAGGTGGACCACACCCCACTGCAGCCACAGCAGTAATAGCCAGTAGGGACTACATCATTGAAAACTTCTTCTCTGGTTGACATCAGCTTGTGTGGGTCCTTAGAAGTCATGGCACAGTACATTGACTGACCATAAGCACTGCATGTGCTAATAAAAGCCTTTCAATACACTTTCCCTGCATGCATGTCACTCATTTGTACAGGCACTTCCCTCAGACAAGTGTGGGTGCGACATGTGGTGCTGTCAATTGAGGGATTTGTTAATGGATGGTGGGTGTGTCACCTCTGTGCAGTGAGGCTGTTTATCGTGTCACATATTCGAACTACCAATTCAGTGTGTTATTGTTGTTAAGGTACCCCACTCTTCAGCATTTCACATGAGTCCCAAATCATTCCATTTTGGCTGTCATATGTGGCCTACAAGCAACAACAGGGATTCTTTTGTGTTCTGATATGTGCCGCCATGATGAAGGGATGCACCCTGTGTCTCAAGTACCACAACATGGGCAACATGTACGTAATGGGGAGTCACTGCCCCTACATTAGTCAGTGCTTTCATTCTTGTTTGAACATGGACATTGCACATTGGCGTGCAGGGGGTGTTGTTTGTCACAATGTACATCAACATGCATTCAGTAGGTAACCTGCGCCAATGCGGAAACAAACATGGTACACACCGTGAAACCGCATCTCCCCCTCACATTGCAGTTGTTTGTCCCTCTGCAATGTGAGGGGGTGATGCGGTTTCACGGTGCCTACCATGTTTGTTTCCGCATTGGCGCAGGTTACCTACTGAATGCATGTCGATGTACATTGTGACTGTTTGTGAAGAATTTTCTATCTGATTTGGACAATGGTCATTTGTTCTGTGTCACAGCTGTGGGGTTGTGCTAGCACGTTGTCATTTCACCGTTTGTTTCCTCAGCTTTTATGGTGCATTTTCCCGCCAGACATGTGGGGATTGCAGGCCGGTCGCCGGTTTTCGGTGCTTTTTGTATCACGATTGGCCTCATCGCAAGATTTTTTGCTTTCACGTTTCGCATTTTTGCTGCATAGTGTTGATTTTAACGCTGGCATTTGACGCATTATCTGGAGACTATCGCATGGTACCGCAGTGTTGAGAATGCTTGGTTAACGCAGCATAATTTTCCTGCGATAGGCTGCGATGTTGGAAGTTGCGTTAAGTTAGTTTTGAGATGGTTATCACACATTCTTGAGAATATGCCCCTATGGCCACTGTTAGATATAATGAAGATGGTGGCCTGCCGGATTCCTGGGCAGTTAGGAGAGGGGTCCGTCAGGAGTGCATTTTGGCCCCCTTGCTGTTTACGCTGTACATAAACAAGTTAGGGGACTTTTTATTATCCAACAGCAAAGACATCCCTAGAGCTGGGACTAAGATGATCCCCGCACTCCTGTATGCAGACGATACGGTCCTACTTGCCAGAAACGCTATGGGCCTCCAACAACTTTTAAATGGTTTTATAGTGTTTATGGATTCACTAGATTTTACCACTAACTTTACTAAATCACACACCATGTCAATAGGCCCCCGAAAGGCTGCCAAGGCTAAGTTTTTTTTGCAAGGGGGCTGAGTTAAGTAAAGTGCACACTTTTCCTTATGTAGGGGTACTATTCGATGAACAAGGGTCTTGATGCGCACAAAGTATATACAAAAAGATTGTCTCAGCCAGAGCGGTTGGGGCCACACTGGATTTTGCAAAAAGACGGGGGTCAAAAACTATCCCTGCCCTTTTGAATATCTATAAAGAAAAATGTATCCCTATGGCCACATATGGGTGTGAAGTCTGGGACTAAAAGGACATGAGGGACATCCAGGGACCTGAAAATGTGCAAGCTCCTGGCAGTCCTGCCTGCCATTCTGGTGTTTATTTTTCACGAGGAACTAGGGGTAAGGTATATCTCAGACCTGATAGCTGTATCCCCATTGTTGCGCTGGCTGAGAATCTGGGCCTGTCCCACCCCTACTCTAAATCAACTTATAATCATGGATTGCACCGCGCTCGAGGGGGCCTTACACATTCCCTGGCAAAAGTATATAATGAAACTGGCAAAATTGCTTAGCTGCCCCAACCTGTACCTGAACCCCGGGCACTTGAGATAGGTAGCCATCAGAGATATCAAACAGCAGTTCCTGGACAAACAGCAGGGGCTCAGGGAAGAGAAGGATTTAGCCAAGTCTTATGTCAGAAGGTTTGCCACACTGAGTCTGAGCCGACAGGCACAACAGTCTATCTACTCCTCGTTAGCAATGTATATCGCTGCTTTGTGCTGACCAGATTCTGTTTGAATTTGGTCCCTCAACTATTGGCATTTCCCAAAGGATATGCGCAACCTGGCACATTAAAACCGTGTCAATGTGACAATCTTTCAGACCAGGGTACCCTACATTTTATCTTCTTTTGTGAATAATATGAACCCCTGCATAGAATGTTTATACTTCTGCTGCTCAGAAACTGTTAAGTTGTCCAAATCAGGCCTGCACTATTATATCTTCAAATGTTATCTTGTCCCATGGTCTGTTTTGGGGTGGCGAGCTTTCTAAATGGGGTCATTAGACACAGGAAGAAGCTGTCTTCGCAGTAGATAGCCTGTTTTTGCTAGTAGCGCTCAGGGTTTACTATGTGTCATTATGTACACTTTATGTTATATCTTTCACAGCAATTGGTTTTATGCTCAGCACTGTTTCTCCTTATATATTGTGTCCCTTGCTGTCAAAATCTTGATCCCGGAAACAATAATGCTGGCCATTTTATTGATTGGTAAAGTTGTTTTTACTATATATATTTGTGTGATTTTGGTTTTATTAATCAATTGTATCTTTGATTAAATGTCTTTTTTAAAATGTCTATTTTATGGATTTCAGTGGCTGAATAAAGTACCCTTTTGACCTTTGACCTAGATTAAGACATATGGTAAATATTTATTTTTGTACATAAATGAAACATCTAATGTAAGTAAAGGAAAATCCTCTGCAACTATGACTAATACAGGACTCCACAGAGGGGACTGCATACCAGCTCAGTACAGGTCTTAAGGGAACGCTGGGGCGCAGCACAGCCAGGCCACATCTCTTTTGCAAGTTGTTTTTAATGTCACCGGATGCCATAGGCTTTTCTTCCCTTCCTGTAGTGTAAGGGAAATTCAAAGTGTGACATTTTGGGGCATAATTACAATTGAATGGCAAAGCGTAGCATTAAAGAAAAATTGTTAACCCCACGCTCCGCCATTCTGGTAAAGCTGGGATGTGCTGTATTTACAATGAACAGCACATACCCGTGTTTTCCCCAGCGCTGCTGCTAAAAGCTGTCTAGTGCCAACGCAGGTACCCTTGCACCATAGTTCAAGGGTGCCTGCATTGAGGGAATGATTGTTTATGTGCAGGAAGGTGTCCCTTCCTGCACATAAACACCAATATTGGTAATTTGTAACTCCTATGTGTGCTGCATTGCAAATCATAATTTTTTTAATGATTGTTTATGTGAAGAAAGTGGCACCTTCCTGCACACAAACAATCATTCATGGAAATGTGCTATTTGTATGTGTGCTGCACAATGTAGCACACATAGAAACAGCAAAAATGAGGAGAAATTGAACATTTCTCCTCATTTCGCCATGTTAAGACCAGGTTTTCCTTGGCCTTAATTTTGGCACTGCCCCATATTTACGCAACCCTTGTAAATAGGAGACAGCATCAAAATCAATAGGTGATGCTGCGGAACACCCACCACAAAGCCCATTGCCCAGAGAGTTTTTAAAGCATGGGCAAACCAGGCAATTGCCCAGGGCCCCAACCTTTGAAGGGGGGCCCTGGGAAAGTGAAATTACTTTCTATCTCACATCTGTTTATCCAACTCGGATTTTACTAATTGTTTAATGCTCTTTGGCCTCATGTGGCTTGTATTATCAGAAAATGGGTAATAACATACAAACCTGTTCCGTACAGGGGCCCTTAAAGTATGCATTGCCTGGGCCCCAAAAATTGTTCAGCAGACACTTCCATTGCCGCCCCTTTCACACTAAGGGCCCGATTCCGATCTCACTCGGAAGGGCTCCTGACGGCATGAGTCATGAGTGCTATTTCCGACCGACTCCTCCGGCCGTACGAATGAGCGAATACAATGTGAATATCGCCTTGTGCTCCGAGCGACATGTACCCGTCAGAAAAGCCTTCCGGATGACTACAACATGGACAACTCACTCAGCGCAATGGGTCCGATTTCCAAGTGGGATGCTCGCTTCGAGCAGCCGGATCGACTCGGAGCCTCCGACTCGAAAAAGCTTTGGGAAGTGTACTTCGGAAGGCCTTAACCGAGCGGCCATTCACCTGTAGCCATACGGCTCGATCACAGAGGGGAAACAAGGGTCCCATTACACATGCATCTGCAGTTCAGGGGGCGCCCTTTTCTGCGATGTACTTTTTTCTCGATGGAAGCCTATGTACACAACTTACAACAGGCTCTCATTGACTTCAAAGGGGCTCCAAGCGACCCGAGTCCGTCAGCGCGTACTTACATCGTACTCGGGCATTCGAAGCCCAGGAGCAGGAGTGATTCGGAAAGCTCTATGGGACCGAGTTGGCCGTATTGCTTTCCGAGTGAGATCGGAATCGGGCCCTATGTGTAGCTCCCAGCCGTCATGGCACGTGGCCCCGGAAATCCCATTAGTGCAGGCACCAGAGGGATTTCTATTTCTCCCCTGTGACCTCGGGAACTGGGGAAGAGCTTCCCTAGCTCCTGAGGCCCCTCCTGTTTCAGTGAAATGACGATCAGCGCGCATGTCGCGCTGACGTCATTTCACGGAAATGGAAACTGAAATGAGCTTTTAGGCTCATTTCAGTTTCACTTTCTACGTGCTCACTGGGCTATCTCAGCCCCCTGAGCACGTAGAAAGACGGGAAGACGGGGGGGGTATCATGGGAAAGGGGAGAATCTCCAAATGAGGGTGGGTGCTGCCCAAAATGGGCACGCCAATGACCCTACCCCGCCACCATTATAGCCTTTCTGCCCCCCTGGGGGGCAGAAAGCCCACTTGACGGCAGGGAATTTTTTTGCGCATTTTTTTTTAGGACGGGGGATGCCCCATCCCCTCACCATCATTACAGCCTCTCGGCCTCCTCTGGGGGCAGAAAGCCCACTTGACACCCCCAGGCCCACAGATTCCAGAACTTTCCACCACAGAAATGTGAGGGTAATGTGTTCTTTTTTTGACACATTTTTATGTTTGAAAGGAATTCTTGCTACCAGAACCTGGAGAGAGGCAGTCAAGTCATCCCATCCTGGATTCCCCTGGGTGTCTAGTTTTAAAAAATGTATTGGTTTGCTAGGTTTTCCTAGGTGCTGGCAGAGCTAGAGTTAAAAAACTACAGCTAGGCACTTTGCAAAAAAGGGTCATTTTTCACTGTGAAATTGTGGTGTGTCCACGTTGCGTTTTGCGCAGTTTTCTGTTGCGGGCACTAGGCCTACCCACACCAGTGAGGTACCAATTTCCTTGGAAGACTTTGGGGAACGTGGGGTGGGTGGAAATTTGTGGATCCACACAGATTTCTGAACTTTCCACCACAGAATTGTGAGGAAAATGTGGTATTTTTGACAATTATTTAGGTTTGGAAGGGATTCGGGGTAACAGAACCTGTTGAGAGCCAGTCAAGTCACCCCATCCTGGACTCCTCTGGTTGTCTAGTTTTCAAAAATGTATAGATGTTCTAATTTTCTCTAGGTGGCGGCAGAGCAAGTGTTCAAAAACTATAGGTATGCACTTTGAAAAAAAGGGTAATTTTTCACTGTGAAATATGTATAAATATGTACATCTGAATTTCATCATTTTTTTGTAACGAATATAAAGAATGTGACAATTTTCCTCCATCAGTTTATCCAATCTCTCGTCGCCTTTTTAAAAGAAAACAAAATTGCATATATGTAATTTTGTAGTGTTTATATTAACCTCTAAGAGTATGTATTTTTTTATGTCTGTATCTGTAATACGTTTTTAAAATATGTAGTCTATGTATAAAAATTTTTGATACGTGTCTATATTATGTACTATTTACAGCCCTGAAGAAGCCCATGTTTGGGCGAAACGCATTGGCTGTGGATGCACTGAAATGAATAAAAGTATTTTCTTCATAACAACTGCGTGAACGTCCATCGCTCCTGTCATCTTTACTTCCAAAATTGTGTGGCATTTTAGCCAGGAAATGTGAATATAACGTTGCCTCTCCACATGTGTGTTAAAAAATTGTGTTATTGAAAACCAAGTTAGGTGACTGGTTTTAGGAGGTGGGCAATAGTTACTACAGTGGCCTCGGATAAATACATTTGTGATACTGGTAGATAGTGCGGTGTCTGTCTCTGCCATCCAATCTTTTTTGAAAAATAATTTTTCACTGTGAAATTGTAGTGTGGCCATGTTGCGTTTTGTGCCGTTTCCTGATATCATTTTTCTCAGAAGACTTTGGATAATGTGTGGTGAGTGGATATTTGTCGATATTTGTCGATCACAGAACCACCTCTCCTTTAGAAAGCAACTAAAAACCTGGCTATTCGATAAGTAATTCACCCACCCTCCCTCAAGCGCCTTGAGACTCTCTGGGTGAGTAGTGCGCTATACAAATACTTGAACTTGAACTTGATTCACGCAGATTCCAGAACACAACCACACAAATGTGAGGGAAAAGTGGTTTTTTTGTACATTTTTATGTTTGAAAGGGATTCTGGGTACCAGAACCTGGTAAGAGCCATTTAAGTCACCACATCCTGGACTCCCCTGTATGTCTAGTTTTCAAAAATGTATTGGTTTGCTAGGCTTCCCTAGGTGCTGGCAGAGCTAGTGTTATAAAACTACAGCTAGGCACTTTGAAAAAAAAGGGTAATTTTTCATTGTGAAAATGTGTTGTGTTCACGTTGCGTTTTACTTTTGAGCCATTTCTTGTCCTGGGCACTATGCCTACCCACACAAGTGAGGTACCATTTTTCTCAAAAGACTCTGAGGAACGCACGGTGGGTGGAATTTTGTTGATACATGCAGATTCCAGATCTTTCTACCACAGATATATGAGGAAATGTGTTTTTTTGTCAATTTTACATGTTTGCAAGGAATTCTGGGTTACAAAACCTGGTGAGAGCGAGCCAAGTCACCCCATCCTCGATTTCCCTGGCTGTCTAGTTTTAAAACATGTATAGGTTTGCTAGGTTTCCCTAGGTGTCGGCAGAGCTAGGGTTAAAAAACTACAGCTAGGCACTTTGCCAAAAAAGGCTCATTTTTCACTGTGAAAGTGTGGTGTGTCCATGTTGCGTTTTACGCATTTACCTGCTGCAGGCATTAGGCCTACCCACTGAAGTGTGGTACCATTTTTCTTGGAAGACATTGGGGAACGTGAAGTAGGTGTAAATTTGTCGATCCACGCAGATTCCAGAACTTTCCACCCCAGAAATGTGAGGAAAATGTGTTTTATTTTACCATTTTTTAGGTTTGCAAGGGATTCTGGGTAACAGAACCTAGTGGAAGCCAGTCAAGTCACCCCATCCTGGATTTCCCTGGGCGTCTAGTTTTCAAAAATGTATAGAGTTGCTAGGTTTCCTTAGGTGACGGCAGAGCTAGGGTTAAAAAACTACGCCAGGCACTTTGCAAAAAAAGGGTTCCTTTTCACTGTGAAATTGTGATGCATTCACGTTGCGCTTTGCGCCGTTTCCTGTCGCCAGCACTAGGCCTACCCACACAAGTGAGGTACCCTTTTTTTTTGGAAGACTTTGGGGAACACGAGGTGGGTTGAAATTTGTGGATCCACCCAGATTCCAGAGCTTTCCGCCACAGAAATGTGAGGGAAATTTGTTTTTTTTGTGTCCCAGGACGTGTGGTATCCTCAGGATCGAACCGATGCTATATGGGGTCCACCTCTCAACCGCCCGAGTCTGGATAGCAATACACACGCAGACTCAAGGATGGTTAAGCGAGGGAAGGAAAGGAAGGGGACAGCGGGGAGGGCGATCTGAAACAAGAAACATAAGGAGAGGTCAGACCCAACCATCAACCTTACATACTGTTTACATATAACTGTCTGTTCCTATCTCCTACTGACCTGTAAAGGAAAATACAATATCTGGTGCACAGTGGGGTGAGCTGGCTCTCCGATCACATAGTCGTCTGTGAAAACATGTTAAATGCAATTGTAATACTGTTATACTGGGTGCGCCTTAGAAGGACACAAGAACTAGCACAATACGCTCGAGTGTTGGACGAGTTAATCTCCCTAAATGTCACAAACAAAATAAAGTGGCTAAATAACCTCAAAACGCTGGCAATATCCATAGGTTTGGGAGAGTTCTGGGTCTCACAATGCCCCCCCGCCAAACAAGTTGTAAAAAACTTTATTGGGATTGGGTTGAGGCTAAGGAGTCTAACTCAAACCAGGGAACCCTGACTTCCAACTTTTTGGATCATAAACCTTCAAGGAAGTTAGAACCTTTCCTGGATTTTATCCAATTACCTAGAGATAGAACTTTGTTTTTGAAATTACGACATGGTACCCTGCCCCTTAAAAAATTCATGGAAGGGTGGAAGACCAAGGGAGGGCATGACTTGAACTGCCCTGGCTACCCATGTCCAGAGGAAACCCTCGGCCACTTTATGTTTGCATGTACAGCCTATAAGCATGTTAGAGCTAATTGGTTGAAACCAGTATGCAGGGAATTAGGAGTGAGGGATCACAGATTAGCCCTGCATATTATTTCAACCAACACTGTTTCCATGTTTATTATTTGTGGGGTCGTCAAATATCTAGCGGGTGCCTGGCTAATTTGCTCAAGGTTGTTGGGCAATGTACAACTCTTTTTTTTAGAAAGAATGTATTGTTTTTAACTTTGTTTTTACCCTTGTTGTTGTGGTTGGAATTGTAGTACTATTGGATGGATTGTTTTATGTATTTTTCTTTTTTAAATGTTTGTACTTTTATGATATATATCTATCGAATAAAGTATTACAACAACAGCAATTGTAAGAACCTTCTACGCAAGTCGTAATACCAAAACCCAGTATACCTTTCTGCCCTATATCACCTGTGATGCTGGGGAACTCTCATAAGGCTCAATCATGACAATCAGTCGTAGAACCCCACTTTAATTAGGAAGCAGAAAATAGACCAATAGTGTGAGCAGAATGACAAGGTCCAAAATAAGTCTGATGCTGAGATTACCAAATCATCCAACACACAACCTCATTAGGGGCGTTACGTCACTCAACCTCATGTAAAGCAAAGATTCAAGAAGTTTCTCATGACTTGTAGTTCCGACTAGCGAGGGCTGAACCCAACTGCCTTCGCATGAACTCACAGAAACAGGAGTTCTCCAACTCAAGGAAGTATCGGCGCCCTCCCGATAAGTCTCCAGAAACCACAAAGTCCACCAGAACGCTAAAGGCTCAGGCAGGGAATTAGCATTAACACAGAATAGGTTAGACGCCGTAAATGGCACAAGATGCAAGAACATATAAAAGAACCATCCGTGTTCCTGTACGAAGGTCTTTAGCAATCCCCAAATGTAAATATAGGAAAGCGGTGCACAAGGCATCCTTACCCAACCAAGGAACAAACGTCAGAACTGCAGCAACAAGGATCCAAGTGGGGGAATAATCGGCAGCGTCTGATGTTCGCTTGCCCGATTTACCCGGTTTCCGCATCACGTGGTGTACGCAACGCCGTGACGTTTGACGCGTCGCGTCACAGGAGGCTGCCGGGAATCGTAGTTCCTGGTCAGCGCGAGACTGTGCGTGTCCTGTCTTCTTGCCCCCTGACAGTACATCATCCTCCCGGAATGCACAGGCACCCCCTTTTTGAATCGTTTTGGCCACCACAAGTGTGGAAGGGTATGCTCAGATGTGAGTCCCTTGCTCATTGCACCATCAGGATTCAAGCAAGCCGGGCCAAAGACGGCCGTAATGCCAGAAACCGGTCCCCGGAAGCTTGTTTCCTTTCCAGTAAAGAATTGGCTTGGTAGTTTGGTCTGCCCTGTTCCCATGATGCACTGGGCCAGGGTCAGACTAATTTGCATGTAGCCAGGTTCTGAACTGGGATGGTGCAGTGAGCTAAAAAACGGTGATGGATCAAGCCCTGATCTTTTGACTGGGTAGGAGTGTTCTGCTTAATTCAGATACTCTGTCCATCACCAACCCCTTTTTGAATCATTCAGGCAAGAGCAGGGGCGGCCAGGACAGCACTTGTAAAATGCTGACACCAGATGAGGAGCATGTACCGAAGACTCAGGCTCCCATGAGTTCTCCTCAGCACCATAGCCCTTCCAAGCAATCAAAATTCAGACCTTTTTACGACTGATCTAGAATCAAGAACTCTAGCCACCTCGTATTCCTCATCCTGATCCACCCATACCGGAGACGGATGAACTCGAGCCGGCCCATAGGCAGGTTTCAGTAAGGACACGTGGAACACAGGGTGTATGTGCATGTGTGAAGGAAGAGCTAACTTCACCGCGACCGGGTTTACATGTTTAACCACCTTGAAGGGACCAATGTATTTGGGATTGAAGATGCTATACCTTCGATAACACACATTGCGAGTGGAGAGCCACACCAGCTCCCCCTTACTGTCCACCGGCCCTGGACGGCGAGGCTTGTCGGCATGCCTCTTGTACTCTATCTTCACCTGTACTAGATGTTTTCTGGTCTTAATCAATATCTTCTGGATCTGTCCTATCCTTTCCTGTACCTCAGGGATGCGCTCACATCTACCCGGCGCCGAGAAGGGTACAAAGCGGGGGTGATGACAATAGGTACTGTAGAAGGGCGAGTGTTTCATGGATAAATGTTGTGCGTTATTATATGCTATTTCAGCCAGCCACAACCATCCCACCCATGCGTCAGTGTTATTATCTACATAGCTACGCAGGTATTGCTTCAATGTTCTGTTAAGTCTTTCGGTCTGCTCATCCGTCTGCGGGTGGAAACTAGTGGATACCGCAGAGGATATATGGAGAGCAGCACACCAGACTTTCCAAAATTTGGCTGTAAATTGGGACCCTCTATCCGATACTATCACCTTGGGCAACCCATGGAGTCTCACTATTTGTTCCATCAACAGAGTGGCCAGTCTGCCAGCCGTGGGGATAGTTTTACAGGCAATGAAATGTCCCATCTAGGTTAAGTAGTCTACTACCACCAAGATGACTGTATGTCCTTGATCAGGTTTTAACCCGACTATGAAATCCAAGGAGAATCTCTCCCACGGAATGTCAGGAGTGGGGAGAGGTTGGAGCAATCCTTGTGGTTTTCCTGGAATCGACTTGTTTTGTGCACATACCGTGCATGCCTTGATCCATTCAGATGTATCTTTTCTGACTGAGGGCCACCAGAAGTATCGTAACATCTTTTCACACGTCTTTTCAGAGCCGTGGTGGCCTGCACTAGGGTCCGTATGACACCACTGGAATACAATGCGCCTTAGTTGCAGAGTGGGGACTAATACCTGCTTCCCTTTCATCATGACTCCTTGTCTCCGTACCCATTCAGGATGAAATTTGAACCACTCCTTCCACTTGAATGACGGAATCCCTCTGGCTACATCCCGTAGAAAAGAGTCGCTGTGTAATGCTCCAATCACTTTCTGTGGTTCCATGATGGAGCGTTCCGGGTTGTCTTTAGGCATCGCCGTGGATACTTGTCTTGTTAAAGCATCTGCTTTCCTGTTCATGCTCCCTGGGTGAAAAGTTACGATGAAGTCGTACTATTCAAAAAACGTCGACCATCTTAACAGTCTGGGGTGAGTTGGCGAACCATTTTCAGAAACTGTAAGTTCCGGTGATCGGTATAGACCGTGACCGTGTGTTGGGCCCCTAACAACCAATGCCTTCATTCACCAAACGCCTCCTTTTTCGGTGATGGTGTAGTTTTGTTCCGCTGTCTCGAGTTTTTTGTACATGAAAGCAATCGGATGCATCTGTCCTGTGGCTGTGTCCCTCTGTGACAGCACGGCACCCAAAGCTACATCCGACGTGTCTGCCTCCACGATGAAGGGAAGACTAGGATCTGTGTGCGTCAGAACGGGGGCTGTCACAAATGCTTTCTTTAACTGATCAAACGCAATCTGGGTTTCTTACGTCCACTGAAATCTGATGTCCTTTTTTGTGAGACGAGTGAGCGGAGCTGCTTTATCGAAAAACTGAGATATAAATCGTTGATAAAAATTGGCGAAGCCCATAAAACACTGAATGTCTTTGACGTTTTTGGGACTGGGCCAATTAATGATAGCCTTCACCTTTCTTTCCGCCATTAACTGACCCTCCGGTGACAAGATGACTCCCAGGAATTTGACTGTTGACACAAGGAATTCGCACTTACTAAGTTTGCAAAATAGATGGTTATCTTTCAGTGCTTGTAAGATCAATCCTACATGTCTGGTATGGTCCTCGGTCCTTTTGGAGTAGATAAGAAAATCGTCGATGTAGACCACCACTATTCGATCCAAATATTCCCTTAGAACATCATTCAAGAAGAACTGGAACGCGGCAGGCGCATTGCAAAGGCCAAAGGGCATGACCAAATATTCGTAAAGCCCGTACCGCGTCTTGAATGCCGTTTTCCACTCATCCCCGGGGCGCATCCGTACTAAATGATAAGCCCCCCTGAGGTCCTATTTCGTGAAGATAACTGCTCCTTTGACTTGTTCCAGCAGTACTGAAATTAGAGGGAGAGGGTACTGATTGCGGATAGGTATAGCATTCAATGCGCGAAAGTCGATACACGGCCGCAATTCACCGCTGGTCTCAGGGATAAAAAACAACGGAGAAGCAGCGGGTGAACTGGACGGTCGAATGAATCCCAAAGCTAAATACTTATCCAGGTAATCGCGCAGATGTTGATTTTTGGGTTCTGTCAATGCATATACTCTCCCACAAGGTACCACAGATACTGGTTTTAAATCGATCCTACAATCCTAGGGGCGATGCGGAGGCAGTACTTCCGCCATCTTATCATCAAAAACCGATTCAAAATGTTGATAACAGACCGGTAATAAGGTCTCCTTTTCTGCTGCAGTGGCAATGTGTAAAATGTTTTCTGTGGGTATGACCTTCTTCCTGTCTTTCTTCCAACAATGTTTTCCACAGTACTCGGAATCAAAGATGAGTGTCTTTTGTTTCCAATCGATTGCGGGGTTATGTGTCGATAACCAAGGCAATCCCAAGATAATTTTATACAGGGGTGCTTGTATTATATTAAAGGACAGGGTTTCTAGATGTCCGTTGACACATTTCACCTGATAGGGTTTAGTCGCTTGGCATATGGGACCGGATGCCAAGTGTTTTCCATCAACAGCCAACACCACCTCTGGAACGTCTTTGAGGAGCAACCGCACTCCTAACCTTTGGGACTCAGTCTTGTCTATAAAACAGCCGGTGGCTCCAGAATCCACCATGGCTTGAGACTCACGGACCCCTTCCTCCATTTGAATCTAAATAAGAATAAAGAAATGTTCTCTTATGGCCTCAGTTTCTTGTGAGAGAGAAGGGACATACATCACGCTCAAGGACTACCCTTCAATCAGTCTCGAGCTCCGCAGTTTTCTGACGTTTGTTTGGGTCTGGTTACTACCTCCCCTACCAGGAGTCGGTTGAATTTGGTCTTGACAGGACATTCCCTCAAAAAATGACCCTTTTTCCCACAGTATAGGCATAATCCATTCTTTCGCCGGTGGTCTCTTTTATCCACAGTTAAGGTTGCTTGCACTGTGCCTATGTCCATGGGTTCCGGGGCAGCTCCAACATTGTCATAGGTGCTAGACCTCTCGAACCGTTGTGGGAGCAGGTCTCTTTCTTTCCTTCCCCTCTTCTCTCCTTCATCCGATGATCTAGTCGCATGGTCAATTCGATCAACGCAGAACACGTCCGTGGTTGCGGATCTACCTGTGCGATTAAATCCTTCAATTCTTCCCTGAGGCCCTGATAAAATATAGCCAATTGTTTGTCTTCGGGCCACTGTGTCTCTGCCACCAGGAGTTTAAGTAACCTATCAAGTCCTTGCACCCTTGCCTTAATTCCAGCAGTTCCCTATCAGCTGAAAAAATGTCTGCCTTCTATCAAATGTTTTCTCGAACTCTTCCCTAAAGGCCTCCCAATCGTGCAGTAATGAATCGTCTTTACGAACAAAAGGGACAGCCCATTGTGCTGCATCACCAGCCAGATACGAGATCGCAAAAGCTTCTCTTGCTTGATTTGTTGAAAACAATTTGGGCTTGCAATTGAAATGCAACAGGACTTGTGTAAGGAACACCTGTACTTTATGTATGTCCCCAGTGAACTTTCCGGGAGGTGCAAGGGGAATGGGAGTGGGAATTTCTGCCACCATGGAACTAGGTTGTGGCTGCGTTATATTGCCAAAATCAATGGGATTCCTTTGCAGCCTGTCTACTCTAGCTTGGAGGGCAGTGGTCTCATTACGTGAAGCCGCTAACTCACCCTGTACCAGGACCAGTGCTGCCATCTTAGGATCAGCTCAACCAGGAGGATAAGGATATCGTGGGCCGATCATTCTGTCCCAGGACGTGTGGTATTCTCAGGATCGAACCAATGCTATATGGGGTCCACCTCTCAACCGCCCCGAGTATGGATAGCAATACACACGCAGACTCAAGGATGGTTAAGCGAGGGAAGGAAAGGAAGGGGACAGCGGGGAGGGAGATCTGAAACGAGAAATATAAGGAGAGGTCAGAACCAACCATCAACCTTACATGCTGTTTACATATAATTGTCTGTTCCTATCTCCTACTGACCTGTAAAGAAAAATACAATATCTGGTGCACAGTGGGGTGAGCTGGCTCACCGATCACATAGTCCTCTGTGAAAACATGTTAAATGCAATTGTAAGAACCTTCTACGCAAGTCGTAATACCAAAACCCAGTATACCTTTCTGCCCTATATCACCTGTGATGCTGGGGAACTCTCATAAGGCTCAATCATGACAATCAGTCGTAGAACCCCACTGTTATTAGGAAACAGAAAATAGTGCAATAGTGTGAGCAGAATGACAAGGTCCAAAATAAGTCCTCCAATCTGGGAGAGTCAACCAGAATATTCCTGATGCTGAGATTACCAAATCATCCAACACACATACAACCTCATGAGGGGAGTTACGTCACTCAACCTCATGTAAAGCAAAGATTCAAGAAGTTTCTCGTGGCTTGTAGTTCCGACTAGATCGGGCTGAACCCAACTGCCTTCGCATGAACTCACAGAAACAGGAGTTCTCCAACGCAAGGAAGTATAGGCACCCTCCTGATAAGTCTCCAGAATCCACAAAGTCCACCAGAACGCTAAAGGCTCAGGCAGGGAATTAGCGTTAACACAGAATAGGCTAGACGCCGTAAATGGCACAAGATGCAAGAACATATACAAGAACCATCCGTGTTCCTGTACGAAGGTCTTTAGCAATCCCCAAATGTAAATATAGGAAAGAAGTGCACGAGGCACCCTTACCCAACCAAGGAACAAACGTCAGAACTGCAGCAACAAGGATCCAAGTGGCGGAATAATCGGCAGCATCTGATGTTCGCTTGCCCGATTTACCCGGTTTCCGCATCACGTGGTGTACGCAACGCCGTGACGTTTGATGCGTCGCGTCACAGGAGACTGCCGGGAATCGTAGTTCCTGGTCAGCGAGAGACTGTGCGCGTCCCGTCTTCGTGCCCCCTGACATTTGGACACATTTTTATTTTTTATATTTGAAAGGGATTCTGGGTATCAGAGACTGGTGAGAGCCAGTCAAGTCACCCCATCCTAGATTCCACTGGGTGTGTAGTTTTTAAAAACGTGTAGGTTTGCTAGGTTTCACTAGGTGCCGGCAGAGCTAGAGCTCAAAAACGACAGCTAGGCACTTTGCAAAAAAAGGATACTTTTTCATTGTGAAAAAGTGGTGTGTTCACTTTGCATTTTACTTTTGAGCCGTTTCCTGTTGTCGGCACTATGCCTACCCACACAAGTGAGGTACCATTTTTCTCAGAGACTTTGGGGAACACGGGGTGGGTGGAATTTTGTGGATCCATGCAGATTCCAGAACTTTCCATCACAGAAATGTGAGGAACATTTTTGGTCAATTTTATATGTTTTCAAGGGATTCTGGGTAAAGGAACCTGGTAAAAGCCAGCCAAGTCACCCCATCCTGGATTCCCCTGGGTGTCTAGTCTTCAAAAATATATAGGTTTGCTAGGTTTCCCTAGGTATTGGCAGAGCTAAGGTTCAAAAACCACAGCTAGGCACTTTGCCCAACAATCGTCATTTTTCACTGTGAAACTGTGTTGTGTCCATGTTGCGTTTTGCGCAGTTTCCTGTCACGGGCACCAGGCCTACCCACACCAGTGAGGTAACAATTTTCTCGGAAGACTTTGGGGATAATGGGGTAGGTGGAAATTTGTGGATCCACGCAGATTCCAGAACTTTCCACCACAGAATTGTGAGGAAAATGTGGTATTTTTGACAATTATTTAAGTTTGTAAGGGATTCGGGTTAACAGAACCTGGTGAGAGCCAGTCAAGTCACCCCATCCTGGATTCCCCTGGGTGTCTAGTCTTGAGAAATGTATAGGTTGTCTAGGTTTCCCTAGGTATTGGCAGAGCTAGGGTTCAAAAACCCCAGCTAGGCACTTTGCCAAAAAAGGGTAATTTTTCACTGTGAAATTGTGTTGTGTCCACGTTGCATTTTGCGCAGTTTCCTGTCGCGGGCACCAGGCCTACCCACACAAGTGAGGTACCAATTTTCTCAGAAGACTTTGGGGAACGTGGTGTGGGTGGAAATGTGTGGATGCACACAGATTCCAGAACTATCCACCACAGAATTGTGAGGAAAATGTGGTATTTTTGACAATTATTTAAGTTTGTAAGGGATTCGGGGTAACAGAACCTGGTGACAGCCAGTCAAGTCACCACATCCTGGATTCCCCTAGTTGTCTAGTTTTTAAAAATGTATAGGTGTTCTAGGTTTCCCTAGGTACCGGCAGAGCTAGGGTTAAAAAACTATAGCTATGCACTTTGAAAGAAAGGGTAATTTTTCACTGTGAAATTGTAGTATGTCCATGTTGCGTTTTGTGCTGTTTCCTGTCGCGGGCACTAGGCCTACCCACCCAAGTAAGGTACCATTTTTCTCAGAAGACTTTGGATAATGTGGGGTAGGTGGATATTTGTCGATCCACGCAGATTTCAAAACTTTCCACCACACAAATGTGAGGGAATTGTGGTTTTTTTTGGACACCTTTTTATGTTTGAAAGGGATTCTGGGTACCAGAACCTGGTGAGAGCCAGTAAAGTCACCGCATCCTGGATTTCCCTGGGTGTCTAGTTTTCATGAATGTATAGGTTTGCTATGTTTCCCTAAGTGCCGGCATACCTAGGGTTAAAAAACTACAGCTAGGCACTTTGCTAAAAATGGTTCATTTTTCACTGTGAAATTGTGGTGTGTCCACGTTCCGTTTTGTGTCATTACCTGTTGTGGTCCCTAGGCCTACCCACACAAGTGAGGCACCATTGCACTCAGAAAACTTTAGGGAATGCAGTGTGGGTGGAAATTTTTTGGATCCACGCAGATTCCAGAACTTTCCACCACAGAAATGTGATTTTTTTTACAACTTCTTATGTTTGAAAGGGATTCTGGGTACCATAACCTGGTGTGAGGTAGTCAAGTCACCCCATCCTGGATTCCCCTGGGTGTCTAGTTTTAAAAAATGTATAGGATTACTAGGCTTCCCTAGGTGCCGGCAGAGCTAGGGTTCCAAAAACTACAGCTAGGCACTTTGTCAAAAAAGGGTCATTTTTCACTGTGAAATTGTGGTGTGTCCACATTGCGTTTTGTACCGTTTCCTGTCGCGGGCACTAGGTCTACCCACACAAGTGAGATACCATTTTTCTCGGAAGACGTTGTGGAACGCGGGGTGGGTAAAAATTTGTGGATCCACACAGATTCCAGAACTGTCCATCACAGAAATGTGAGGAAAATGTGTTTTTTTTCTTCCCAATTTGTTAGTTTTGCAAGGGATTCTGGGTAACAGAACCTAGTGAGAGCCATTTAAGTCACCCCATCCTGGATTCCCTGTGTGTCTAGTTTTAAAACATGTGTAGGTTTGCTAGGTTTCCCTAGGTGCCGGCAGAGCTAGAGTTCTAAAACTACTGCTAGGCACTTTGCAAAAAAAAGGGTAATTTTTAATTGTGAAAATGTGGTGTGTTCACATTGCGTTTTACTTTTGAGCCATTTCCTGTCGTGGGCACTATGTCTATCCATACAAGTGAGGTACCATTTTTCTCGGAAGAATTAGAGGAACGCCGGGTGGGTCGATATTGTGGATCCATGTAGATTACAGAACTTTCCAACACAGAAATGTGAGGAAAATGTGTTTATTTTAACTTTATTTATGTTTGCAAGGGAATCTGGGTAACAGAACCTGGTAAGAGGCAGTCAAGTCACCCCATCCTGGATTCACCTTGGTGTCTAGCTTTAAAAAATATATAGGATTACTAGGTTTTCCTAGGTGCCGGCAGAGCTAGAGTTCCAAAAACTACAGCTAGGCACTTTGCCAAAAAAGGGTCATTTTTCACTGTGAAATTGTGGTGTGTCCACGTTGCGTTTTGTGCCATTTCCTGTTGCGGTCACTAGGCCTAACCACACAAGTGAGGCACCATTAAACTCAGAAGACTTTAGGGAATGCAAGGTGGGTGGAAATTCGTGGATCCACGCAGATTCCAGAACTATCCACCACAGAAATGTGGTTTTTTTTACAACTTTTTTTGTTTGAAAAGGATTCTGGATACAAGAACCTGGTGAGAGGCAGTCAAGTCACCCCATCCTGGATTCACCTTGGTGTCTAGTTTTAAAAAATGTATAGGATTAATAGTTTTTCCTAGGTGCCGGCAGATCTAGAGTTCCAAAAACTACAGCTAGTCACATTGCCAAAAAAGGGTCATGTTTCACTGTGAAATTGTGGTGTGTCCACGTTGCGTTTTGCACAGTTTCCTGTCGTGGGCACTAGGTCTACCCACACAAGTGAGGGACCATTTTTCTCGGAAGACTTTAGGGAACGCGGGGTGGGTGGAAATTTGTGGATCCACGCAGATTCCAGAAATTTCCACCACAGAATTGTGGGGAAAATGTGGGTTTTTTTGGACAATTTGGTGAGAGCCAGTCAAGTCACCCCATCCTGGATTCCCCTGGGTGTCTAGTTTTCCCCCAAAAATATATTTGCTAGGTTTCCCTAGGTGCCGGCAGAGCTAGGGTTCCAAAAACTACAGCTAGGCACTTTGCCAAAAAAGGGTCATTTTTCACTGTGAAATTGTGGTGTGTCCACGTTGCGTTTTGTACAGTTTCCTGTCGCGGGCACTAGGTCTACCCACACAAGTGAGGTTCCATTTTTCTCAGAAAACGTTGGGGAACGCGGGGTGGGTAAAAATTTGTGGATCCACACAGATTCCAGAACTGTCCATCACAGAAATGTGAGGAAAATGTGTTTTTTTTCTTCCCAATTTGTTAGTTTTGCAAGGGTTTCTGGGTAACAGAACCTAGTGAGAGCCATTTAAGTCACCCCATCCTGGATTCCCTGTGTGTCTAGTTTTAAAACATGTGTAGGTTTGCTAGGTTTCCCTAGGTGCCGGCAGAGCTAGAGTTCTAAAACTACTGCTAGGCACTTTGCAAAAAAAAGGGTAATTTTTAATTGTGAAAATGTGGTGTGTTCACATTGCGTTTTACTTTTGAGCCATTTCCTGTCGTGGGCACTATGTCTATCCATACAAGTGAGGTACCATTTTTCTCGGAAGAATTAGAGGAACGCCAGGTGGGTCGATATTGTGGATCCATGTAGATTCCAGAACTTTCCAACACAGAAATGTGAGGAAAATGTGTTTATTTTAACTTTATTTATGTTTGCAAGGGAATCTGGGTAACAGAACCTGGTAAGAGGCAGTCAAGTCACCCCATCCTGGATTCACCTTGGTGTCTAGCTTTAAAAAATATATAGGATTACTAGGTTTTCCTAGGTGCCGGCAGAGCTAGAGTTCCAAAAACTACAGCTAGGCACTTTGCCAAAAAAGGGTCATTTTTCACTGTGAAATTGTGGTGTGTCCACGTTGCGTTTTGTGCCATTTCCTGTTGCGGTCACTAGGCCTAACCACACAAGTGAGGCACCATTAAACTCAGAAGACTTTAGGGAATGCAAGGTGGGTGGAAATTCGTGGATCCACGCAGATTCCAGAACTATCCACCACAGAAATGTGGGTTTTTTTACAACTTTTTTTGTTTGAAAAGGATTCTGGATACAAGAACCTGGTGAGAGGCAGTCAAGTCACCCCATCCTGGATTCACCTTGGTGTCTAGTTTTAAAAAATGTATAGGATTAATAGTTTTTCCTAGGTGCCGGCAGATCTAGAGTTCCAAAAACTACAGCTAGTCACATTGCCAAAAAAGGGTCATGTTTCACTGTGAAATTGTGGTGTGTCCACGTTGCGTTTTGCACAGTTTCCTGTCGTGGGCACTAGGTCTACCCACACAAGTGAGGGACCATTTTTCTCGGAAGACTTTAGGGAACGCGGGGTGGGTGGAAATTTGTGGATCCACGCAGATTCCAGAAATTTCCACCACAGAATTGTGGGGAAAATGTGGGTTTTTTTGGACAATTTGGTGAGAGCCAGTCAAGTCACCCCACCCTGGATTCCCCTGGGTGTCTAGTTTTCCCCAAAAAATATATTTGCTAGGTTTCCCTAGGTGCCGACAGAGCTAGGGTTCCAAAAACTACAGCTAGGCACTTTGCCAAAAAAGGGTCATTTTTCACTGTGAAATTGTGGTGTGTCCACGTTGCGTTTTGTACAGTTTCCTGTCGCGGGCACTAGGTCTACCCACACAAGTGAGGTTCCATTTTTCTCAGAAAACGTTGGGGAACGCGGGGTGGGTAGAAATTTGTGGATCCACGCAGATTCCAGAACTCTCCATCACAGAAATGTGAGGAAAATGTGTGTTTTTTCTTTACAATTTGTTAGTTTTGCAAGGGATTCTGGGTAACAGAACCTAGTGAGAGCCATTTAAGTCACCCCATCCTGGATTCCCTGTGTGTCTAGTTTTAAAAAATGTGTAGGTTTGCTAGGTTTCCCTAGGTGCCGGCAGAGCTAGAGTTCTAAAACTACTGCTAGGCACTTTGCAAAAAAAAGGGTAATTATTCATTGTGAAAATGTGGTGTGTTCACATTGCGTTTTACTTTTGTGCCATTTCCTGTAGTCGTGGGCACTATGTCTATCCACACAAGTGAGGTACCATTTTTCTCGGAAGAATTAGAGGAACGGCGGGTTGGTAGAAATTGTTGATCCATGTAGATTCCAGAACTTTCCAACACAGAAATGCGAGGAAAATGTGTTTATTTTAACTTTATTTATGTTTGCAAGGGAATCTTGGTAACAGAACCTGGTAGAAGGCAGTCAAGTCACCCCATCCTGGATTCACCTTGGTGTCTAGTTTTAAAAAATGTATAGGATTACTAGGTTTTCCTAGGTGTCGGCAGAGCTAGAGTTCCAAAAACTACAGCTAGGCACCTTGCCAAAAAAGGGTCATTTTTCACTGTGAAATTGTGGTGTGTCCACGTTGCGTTTTGTGCCATTTCCTGTTGCGGTCACTATGCCTAGAAGAAGACTTTAGGGAATGCAGGGTGGGTGGAAATCTGTTGATCCACGCAGATTCCAGAACTTTCCACCACAGAAATGTGTTTTTTTTACAACTTTTTATGTTTGAAAGGGATTCTGGGTACCAAAACCTGGTGAGAGGCAGTCAAGTCACCCCATCCTGGATTCACCTTGGTGTCTAGTTTTAAACAATGTATAGGATTACTAGGTTTTCCTAGGTGCCGGCAGAGGTAGAGTTCCAAAAACTACAGCTAGGCACTTTGCTAAAAAAGAATTAGAGGAACGCCGGGTGGGTAGAAATAGTGGATCCATGTCGATTCCAGAACTTTCCAACACAGAAATGCGAGAAAAATGTGTTTATTTTAACTTTATTTATGTTTGCAAGGGAATCTGGGTAACAGAACCTGGTAGGAGGCAGTCAAGTCACCCCATCCTGGATTCACCTTGGTGTCTAGTTTTAAAAATGTATAGGATTACTAGGTTTTCCTAGGTGTTGGCAGAGCTAGAGTTCCAAAAACTACAGCTAGGCACAATGCCAAAAAAGGGTCATTTTTCACTGTGAAATTGTGGTGTGTCCACGTTGCGTTTTGTGCCATTTCCTGTTGCGGTCACTAGGCCTACCCACACAAGTGAGGCACCATTAAACTCAGAAGACTTTAGGGAATGCAGGGTGGGTGGAAATTCGTGGATCCACGCAGATTCCAGAACTTTCCACCACAGAAATGTGTTTTTTTTACAACTTTTTATGTTTGCAAGGGATTCTGGGTACCAAAACCTGGTGAGAGGCAGTCAAGTCACCCCATCCTGGATCCCCCTTGGTGTCTAGTTTAAAAAAATGTATAGGATTACTAGGTTTTCCTAGGTGCCAGCAGAGGTAGAGTTCCAAAAACTACAGCTAGGCACTTTGCCAAAAAATGGTCATGTTTCACTGTGAAATTGTGGTGTGTCCACTTTGCGTTTTGCACAGTTTTCTGTCGCGGGCACTAGGTCTGCCCACACAAGTGAGGTACCATTTTTCTCGGAAGACTATGGAGAATGCGGGATGGGTGGAAATTTGTGGATCCACACAGATTCCAGAACTTTCCACCACAGAAATGTGTTTTTTTTACAACTTTTTATGTTTGAAAGGGATTCTGGGTACCAAAACCTGGTGAGAGGCAGTCAAGTCACCCCATCCTGGATCCCCCTGGGTGTCTAGTTTTAAAAAATGTATAGGATTACTATGTTTCCCTATGTGTTGGCAGAGCTAGGGTTCCAAAAACTACAGCTAGGCACTTTGCAAAAAAAGGGTCATTTTTTACTGTGATAATGTGGTGTGTCCACGTTGCGTTTTGTACCGTTTCCTATTGCGGGCACTAGGTCTACCCACACAAGTGAGGTACCATTTTTCTAGGAAGACTTTGGGAAAGTGGGGTGGGTAAAAATTTGTGGATCCACGCAGATTCCAGAACCTTCCATCACAGAAATGTGAGAAAAATGTGTTTTTTTCCCCACAATTTGTTAGTTTTGCTAGGGATTCTGGGTAAGAGAACCTAGTGAGAGCCATTTAAGTCACCCCATCCTGGATTCCCTGTGTGTCTAGTTTTAAAAAATGTGTAGGTTTGCTAAGTTTCCCTAGGTGCCGGCAGAGCTAGAGTTCTAAAACCACTGCTAGGCACTTTGCAAAAAAAGGTAATTTTTCATTGTGAAAATGTGGTGTGTTCACATTGCGTTTTACTTTTGAGCCATTTCCTGTCGTGGGCCCTATGCCTATCAACAATTGTGAGGTACCATTTTTCACGGATGAATTAGAGGAACGCTGGGTGGGTAGAAATTGTGGATCCACGCAGACTCCAGAACTCTCCATCACAGAAATGTGAGGAAAATGTGTTTTTTTCTTCACAATTTGTTAGTTTTGCAAGGGAGTCTGGGTAACAGAACCTAGTGAGAGCCATTTAAGTCACCCCATCCTGGATTCCCTGTGTGTCTAGTTTTAAAAAATGTGTAGGTTTGCTAGGTTTCCCTAGGTGCCGGCAGAGCTAGAGTTCTAAAACTACTGCTAGGCGCTTTGCAAAAAAAAGGGTAATTGTTTTCTTTGTGAAAATGTGGTGTGTTCACATTGCGTTTTACTTTTGAGCCATTTCCTGTCGTCGTGGGCACTATGTCTATCCACACAAGTGAGGTACCATTTTTCTCGGAAGAATTAGAGGAACGCCGGGTTGGTAGAAATTGTTGATCCATGTAGATTCCAGAACTTTCCAACACAGAAATGGGAGGAAAATGTGTTCATTTTAACTTTATTTATGTTTGCAAGGGAATCTGGATAACAGAACCTGGTAAGAGGCAGTCAGGTCACCCCATCCTGGATTCACCTTGGTGTCTAGTTTTAAAAAATGTATAGGATTACTAGGTGACGTCAGAGCTAGAGTTCCAAAAACTACAGCTAGGCACTTTGCCAAAAAAGTGTAATTTTTCACTGTGAAATTGTGGTGTGTCCACTTTGCGTTTTGTGCCATTTCCTGTTGCGGTCACTAGGCCTACCCACACAAGTGAGGCACCATTAAACTCAGAAGACTTTAGGGAATGCAGGGTGGGTGGAAATTCATGGATCCACGCAGATTACAGAACTATCCACCACAGAAATGTGTTTTTGTTTCACAACTTTTTATGTTTGAACGGGATTCTGGGTACAAGAACCTGGTGAGAGGCAGTCTAGTCACCCTATCCTGGATTCACCTTGGTGTCTAGTTTTAAAAAATGAATAGGATTACTAGTTTTTCCTAGGTGCCGGCAGAGCTAGAGTTCCAAAAACTACAGCTTGTTACTTTGCCAAAAAAGGGTCCTGTTTCACTGTGAAATTGTGGTGTGTCCAATTGCGTTTTCCACAGTTTCCTGTAGCGGGCACTAGGTCTACCCACACAAGTGAGGTACCATTTTTCTATGAAGACTTTGGGGAACGCGGGGCGGGTGGAAATTTTTGGATCCACGCAGATTCCAGAACTTTACACTACAGTACTGTGAGGAAAATGTGTTTGTTTTTTGACAATTTGTTAATTTAGCAAGGGATTCTGGGTAAAAGAACCTGGTGAGAGCCAGTCAAGTCACCCCATCCTTGATTCCCCTGGGTGTCTAGTTTAAAAAAAAAAAGTTTTATAGATTTCCCAAGGTGCCGGCAGAGCTAGGGTTAAAAAAAACTACGGCTAAGCACTTTGCAATAAAAGGGTCATTTTTCACTGTGAAATTGTGGTGTATCCACGTTGGGTTTTGCACCGTTTCCTGTCGCGGGCACTATTCCTACCCACGCAAGTTAGGTACCATTTTTCTCAGAAGACTATGGGGAATACAAGGTGGGTAGAAATATATGGATCCACGCAGATTACAGAACTTTACGCCACAGAAATGTGAGGAAAATGTAGGTTTTTTGACCATTTGTTAGGTTTGCAAGGTATTCTGGGTAACAGAACCTGGTGAGAGCCAATAAAGTCACCCCATCCTGGATTCCCCTAGTTGCCTAGATTTAAAAAATGTATAGGTGTTCTAGGTTTCCCTAGGTACCGTCAGAGGTAGGGTTAAAAAACTATAGCTACGCACTTTGAAAAAAAGGGTAATTTTTCACTGTGAAATTGTAGTCTGTCCATGTTGCGTTTTGTGCCGTTTCCTTTCGCGGGCACTAGGCCTACCCACACAAGTGAGGTACCATTTTTCTCAGAAGACTTTGGATAATGTGGGGTGGGTGGATATTTGTCGATCCACGCAGATTCCAGAACTTTCCACCACACAAATGTGAGGGAAATGTGGTTTTTTTGGACACATTTTTATGTTTGAAAGGGATTCTCGGTGCCAGAACCTGGTGAGAGCCAGTCAAGTCACCCCATCCTGGATTTCCCTGGGTGTCTAGTTTTCATGAATGTATAGGTTTGCTAGGTTTCCCTAAGTGCCGGCATACCTAGGGTTCAAAAACTACAGCTAGGCACTTTGCTAAAAATGGGTCATTTTTCACTGTGAAATTGTGGTGCGTTCACGTTGCGTTTTGTGCCATTTCCTGTTGCGGTCCCTAGGCCTACCCACACAAGTGAGGCACCATTGCACTCAGAAAACTTTAGGGAATGCAGGGTGCGTTGAAATTTTATGATCCACACAGATTCCAGAACTTTCCACCACAGAAAGGTGTTTTTTTTACAACTTTTTATGTTTGAAAGGGATTCTGGGTACCATAACTTGGTGAGAGGCAGTCAAGTCACCCCATCCTGGATTCCCTTCGGTGTCTAGTTGTACAAAATGTATAGGATTACTAGGTTTCCCTAGGTGCCGGCAGAGCTAGGGTTCCAAAAACTACAGCTAGGCACTTTGCCAAAAAAGGGTAATTTTTCACTGTGAAATTGTGGTGAGTCCACGTTGCGTTTTGTACAGTTTCCTGTCGCGGGCACTAGGTCTACCCACACAAGTGAGGTTCCATTTTTCTCAGAAAACGTTGGGGAAAGCAGGGTGGGTAAAAAATTGTGGATCCACGCAGATTCCAGAACTCTCCATCACAGAAATGTGAGGAAAATGTGTGTTTTTTCTTCACAATTTGTTAGTTTTGCAAGGGATTCTGTGTAACAGAACCTAGTGAGAGCCATTTAAGTCACCCCATACTGGATTCCCTGTGTATCTACTTTTAAAAAATGTGTAGGTTTGCTAGGTTTCCCTAGGTGCCGGCAGAGCTAGAGTTCTAAAACTACTGCTAGGCACTTTGCAAAAAAAAGGGTAATTATTCATTGTGAAAATGTGGTGTGTTCACATTGCGTTTTACTTTTGTGCCATTTCCTGTCGTCGTGGGCACTATGTCTATCCACACAAGTGAGGTACCATTTTTCTCGGAAGAATTAGAGGAACGGCGGGTTGGTAGAAATTGTTGATCCATGTAGATTCCAGAACTTTCCAACACAGAAATGCGAGGAAAATGTGTTTATTTTAACTTTATTTATGTTTGCCAGGGAATCTGGGTAACGGAACCTGGTAGGAGGCAGTCAAGTCACCCCATCCTGGATTCACCTTGGTGTCTAGTTTTAAAAAATGTATAGGATTACTAGGTTTTCCTAGGTGTTGGCAGAGCTAGAGTTCCAAAAACTACAGCTAGGCACTTTGCCAAAAAAGGGTCATTTTTCACTGTGAAATTGTGGTGTGTCCACGTTGCGTTTTGTGCCATTTCCTGTTGCGGTCACTAGGCCTACCCACTCAAGTGAGGCACCATTAAACTCAGAAGACTGTAGGGAATGCAGGGTGGGTGGAAATTCGTTGATCCACGCATATTCCAGAACTTTCCACCACAGAAATGTGTTTTTTTTACAACTTTTTATGTTTGAAAGGGATTCTGGGTACCAAAACCTGGTGAGAGGCAGTCAAGTCACCCCATCCTGGATACACCTTGGTGTCTAGTTTTAAAAAATGTATAGGATTACTAGGTTTTCCTAGGTGCCGGCAGAGGTAGAGTTCCAAAAACTACAGCTAGGCACTTTGCTAAAAAAGAATTAGAGGAACGTCGGGTGGGTAGAAATAGTGGATCCATGTAGATTCCAGAACTCTCCAACACAGAAATGCGAGAAAAATTTGTTTATTTTAACTTTATTTATGTTTGCAAGGGAATCTGGGTAACAGAACCTGGTAGGAGGCAGTCAAGTCACCCCATCCTGGATTCACCTTGGTGTCTAGTTTTAAAAATGTATAGGATTACTAGGTTTTCCTAGGTGTTGGCAGAGCTAGAGTTCCAAAAACTACAGCTAGGCACTTTGCCAAAAAAGGGTCATTTTTCACTGTGAAATTGTGGTGTGTCCACGTTGCGTTTTGTGCCATTTCCTGTTGCGGTCACTAGGCCTACCCACACAAGTGAGGCACCATTAAACTCAGAAGACTTTAGGGAATGCAGGGTGGGTGGAAATTCGTGGATCGACGCAGATTCCAGAACTTTCCACCACAGAAATGTGTTTTTTTTACAACTTTTTATGTTTGAAAGGGATTCTGGGTACCAAAACCTGGTGAGAGGCAGTCAAGTCACCCCATCCTGGATTCACCTTGGTGTCTAGTTTAAAAAAATGTATAGGATTACTAGGTTTTCCTAGGTGCCAGCAGAGGTAGAGTTCCAAAAACTACAGCTAGGCACTTTGCCAAAAAATGGTCATGTTTCACTGTGAAATTGTGGTGTGTCCACTTTGCGTTTTGCACAGTTTTCTGTCGCGGGCACTAGGTCTGCCCACACAAGTGAGGTACCATTTTTCTCGGAAGACTATGGAGAATGCGGGATGGGTGGAAATTTGTGGATCCACACAGATTCCAGAACTTTCCACCACAGAAATGTGTTTTTTTTACAACTTTTTATGTTTGAAAGGGATTCTGGGTACCAAAACCTGGTGAGAGGCAGTCAAGTCACCCCATCCTGGATCCCCCTGGGTGTCTAGTTTTAAAAAATGTATAGGATTACTATGTTTCCCTATGTGTTGGCAGAGCTAGGGTTCCAAAAACTACAGCTAGGCACTTTGCAAAAAAAGGGTCATTTTTCACTGTGATAATGTGGTGTGTCCACGTTGCGTTTTGTACCGTTTCCTATTGCGGGCACTAGGTCTACCCACACAAGTGAGGTACCATTTTTCTAGGAAGACTTTGGGAAAGTGGGGTGGGTAAAAATTTGTGGATCCACGCAGATTCCAGAACCTTCCATCACAGAAATGTGAGAAAAATGTGTTTTTTTCCCCACAATTTGTTAGTTTTGCTAGGGATTCTGGGTAAGAGAACCTAGTGAGAGCCATTTAAGTCACCCCATCCTGGATTCCCTGTGTGTCTAGTTTTAAAAAATGTGTAGGTTTGCTAGGTTTCCCTAGGTGCCGGCAGAGCTAGAGTTCTAAAACTACTGCTAGGCACTTTGCAAAAAAAGGTAATTTTTCATTGTGAAAATGTGGTGTGTTCACATTGCGTTTTACTTTTGAGCCATTTCCTGTCGTGGGCCCTATGCCTATCAACAATTGTGAGGTACCATTTTTCACGGATGAATTAGAGGAACGCTGGGTGGGTAGAAATTGTGGATCCACGCAGACTCCAGAACTCTCCATCACAGAAATGTGAGGAAAATGTGTTTTTTTCTTCACAATTTGTTAGTTTTGCAAGGGAGTCTGGGTAACAGAACCTAGTGAGAGCCATTTAAGTCACCCCATCCTGGATTCCCTGTGTGTCTAGTTTTAAAAAATGTGTAGGTTTGCTAGGTTTCCCTAGGTGCCGGCAGAGCTAGAGTTCTAAAACTACTGCTAGGCGCTTTGCAAAAAAAAGGGTAATTGTTTTCTTTGTGAAAATGTGGTGTGTTCACATTGCGTTTTACTTTTGAGCCATTTCCTGTCGTCGTGGGCACTATGTCTATCCACACAAGTGAGGTACCATTTTTCTTGGAAAAATTAGAGGAACGCCGGGTTGGTAGAAATTGTTGATCCATGTAGATTCCAGAACTTTCCAACACAGAAATGGGAGGAAAATGTGTTCATTTTAACTTTATTTATGTTTGCAAGGGAATCTGGATAACAGAACCTGGTAAGAGGCAGTCAGGTCACCCCATCCTGGATTCACCTTGGTGTCTAGTTTTAAAAAATGTATAGGATTACTAGGTGACGTCAGAGCTAGAGTTCCAAAAACTACAGCTAGGCACTTTGCCAAAAAAGTGTAATTTTTCACTGTGAAATTGTGGTGTGTCCACTTTGCGTTTTGTGCCATTTCCTGTTGCGGTCACTAGGCCTACCCACACAAGTGAGGCACCATTAAACTCAGAAGACTTTAGGGAATGCAGGGTGGGTGGAAATTCATGGATCCACGCAGATTACAGAACTATCCACCACAGAAATGTGTTTTTGTTTCACAACTTTTTATGTTTGAACGGGATTCTGGGTACCAGAACCTGGTAAGAGGCAGTCTAGTCACCCTATCCTGGATTCACCTTGGTGTCTAGTTTTAAAAAATGAATAGGATTACTAGTTTTTCCTAGGTGCCGGCAGAGCTAGAGTTCCAAAAACTACAGCTTGTTACTTTGCCAAAAAAGGGTCCTGTTTCACTGTGAAATTGTGGTGTGTCCAATTGCGTTTTCCACAGTTTCCTGTAGCGGGCACTAGGTCTACCCACACAAGTGAGGTACCATTTTTCTATGAAGACTTTGGGGAACGCGGGGCGGGTGGAAATTTTTGGATCCACGCAGATTCCAGAACTTTACACTACAGTACTGTGAGGAAAATGTGTTTGTTTTTTGACAATTTGTTAATTTAGCAAGGGATTCTGGGTAAAAGAACCTGGTGAGAGCCAGTCAAGTCACCCCATCCTTGATTCCCCTGGGTGTCTAGTTTAAAAAAAAAAAGTTTTATAGGTTTCCCAAGGTGCCGGCAGAGCTAGGGTTAAAAAAAACTACGGCTAGGCACTTTGCAATAAAAGGGTCATTTTTCACTGTGAAATTGTGGTGTATCCACGTTGGGTTTTGAACCGTTTCCTGTCGCGGGCACTATTCCTACCCACGCAAGTTAGGTACCATTTTTCTCAGAAGACTATGGGGAATACAAGGTGGGTAGAAATATATGGATCCACGCAGATTACAGAACTTTACGCCACAGAAATGTGAGGAAAATGTAGGTTTTTTGACCATTTGTTAGGTTTGCAAGGTATTCTGGGTAACAGAACCTGGTGAGAGCCAATAAAGTCACCCCATCCTGGATTCCCCTAGTTGCCTAGATTTAAAAAATGTATAGGTGTTCTAGGTTTCCCTAGGTACCGTCAGAGGTAGGGTTAAAAAACTATAGCTACGCACTTTGAAAAAAAGGGTAATTTTTCACTGTGAAATTGTAGTCTGTCCATGTTGCGTTTTGTGCCGTTTCCTTTCGCGGGCACTAGGCCTACCCACACAAGTGAGGTACCATTTTTCTCAGAAGACTTTGGATAATGTGGGGTGGGTGGATATTTGTCGATCCACGCAGATTCCAGAACTTTCCACCACACAAATGTGAGGGAAATGTGGTTTTTTTGGACACATTTTTATGTTTGAAAGGGATTCTCAGTGCCAGAACCTGGTGAGAGCCAGTCAAGTCACCCCATCCTGGATTTCCCTGGGTGTCTAGTTTTCATGAATGTATAGGTTTGCTAGGTTTCCCTAAGTGCCGGCATACCTAGGGTTCAAAAACTACAGCTAGGCCCTTTGCTAAAAATGGGTCATTTTTCACTGTGAAATTGTGGTGCGTTCACGTTGCGTTTAGTGCCATTTCCTGTTGCGGTCCCTAGGCCTACCCACACAAGTGAGGCACCATTGCACTCAGAAAACTTTAGGGAATGCAGGGTGCGTTGAAATTTTATGATCCACACAGATTCCAGAACTTTCCACCACAGAAAGGTGTTTTTTTTACAACTTTTTATGTTTGAAAGGGATTCTGGGTACCATAACTTGGTGAGAGGCAGTCAAGTCACCCCATCCTGGATTCCCTTCGGTGTCTAGTTGTACAAAATGTATAGGATTACTAGGTTTCCCTAGGTGCCGGCAGAGCTAGGGTTCCAAAAACTACAGCTAGGCACTTTGCCAAAAAAGGGTAATTTTTCACTGTGAAATTGTGGTGAGTCCACGTTGCGTTTTGTACAGTTTCCTGTCGCGGGCACTAGGTCTACCCACACAAGTGAGGTTCCATTTTTCTCAGAAAACGTTGGGGAAAGCAGGGTGGGTAAAAAATTGTGGATCCACGCAGATTCCAGAACTCTCCATCACAGAAATGTGAGGAAAATGTGTGTTTTTTCTTCACAATTTGTTAGTTTTGCAAGGGATTCTGTGTAACAGAACCTAGTGAGAGCCATTTAAGTCACCCCATACTGGATTCCCTGTGTATCTACTTTTAAAAAATGTGTAGGTTTGCTAGGTTTCCCTAGGTGCCGGCAGAGCTAGAGTTCTAAAACTACTGCTACGCACTTTGCAAAAAAAAGGGTAATTATTCAATGTGAAAATGTGGTGTGTTCACATTGCGTTTTACTTTTGTGCCATTTCCTGTCGTCGTGGGCACTATGTCTATCCACACAAGTGAGGTACCATTTTTCTCGGAAGAATTAGAGGAACGGCGGGTTGGTAGAAATTGTTGATCCATGTAGATTCCAGAACTTTCCAACACAGAAATGCGAGGAAAATGTGTTTATTTTAACTTTATTTATGTTTGCCAGGGAATCTGGGTAACGGAACCTGGTAGGAGGCAGTCAAGTCACCCCATCCTGGATTCACCTTGGTGTCTAGTTTTAAAAAATGTATAGGATTACTAGGTTTTCCTAGGTGTTGGCAGAGCTAGAGTTCCAAAAACTACAGCTAGGCACTTTGCCAAAAAAGGGTCATTTTTCACTGTGAAATTGTGGTGTGTCCACGTTGCGTTTTGTGCCATTTCCTGTTGCGGTCACTAGGCCTACCCACTCAAGTGAGGCACCATTAAACTCAGAAGACTGTAGGGAATGCAGGGTGGGTGGAAATTCGTTGATCCACGCATATTCCAGAACTTTCCACCACAGAAATGTGTTTTTTTTACAACTTTTTATGTTTGAAAGGGATTCTGGGTACCAAAACCTGGTGAGAGGCAGTCAAGTCACCCCATCCTGGATACACCTTGGTGTCTAGTTTAAAAAAATGTATAGGATTACTAGGTTTTCCTAGGTGCCGGCAGAGATAGAGTTCCAAAAACTACAGCTAGGCACTTTGCTAAAAAAGAATTAGAGGAACGTCGGGTGGGTAGAAATAGTGGATCCAAGTAGATTCCAGAACTCTCCAACACAGAAATGCGAGAAAAATTTGTTTATTTTAACTTTATTTATGTTTGCAAGGGAATCTGGGTAACAGAACCTGGTAGGAGGCAGTCAAGTCACCCCATCCTGGATTCACCTTGGTGTCTAGTTTTAAAAATGTATAGGATTACTAGGTTTTCCTAGGTGTTGGCAGAGCTAGAGTTCCAAAAACTACAGCTAGGCACTTTGCCATAAAAGGCTCATTTTTCCCTGTATAATTGTGGTGTGTCCATGTTGCGTTTTGTACAGTTTCCTGTCGCGGGCACTAGGTCTACCCACACAAGTGAGGTTCCATTTTTCTCAGAAAACGTTGGGGAACGCGGGGTGGGTAAAAATTTGTGGATCCACGCAGATTCCAGAACTCTCCATCTCAGAAATGTGAGGAAAATGTGTGTTTTTTCTTCACAATTTGTTAGTTTTGCAAGGGATTCATTGTAACAGTACCTAGTGAGAGCCATTTAAGTCACCCCATCCTGGATTCCCTGTGTGTCTAGTTTTAAAAAATGTGTAGGTTTGCTAGGTTTCCCTAGGTGCCGGCAGAGCTAGAGTTCTAAAACTACTGCTAGGCACTTTGCAAAAAAAAGGGTAATTATTCATTGTGAAAATGTGGTGTGTTCACATTGCGTTTTACTTTTGTGCCATTTCCTGTCGTCGTGGGCACTATGTCTCTCCACACAAGTGAGGTACCATTTTTCTCGGAAGAATTAGAGGAACGGCGGGTTGGTAGAAATTGTTGATCCATGTAGATTCCAGAACTTTCCAACACAGAAATGCGAGGAAAATGTGTTTATTTTAACTTTATTTATGTTTGCAAGGGAATCTTGGTAACAGAACCTGGTAGGAGGCATTCAAGTCACCCCATCCTGGATTCACCTTGGTGTCTAGTTTTAAAAAATTTATAGGATTACTAGGTTTTCCTAGGTGTCGGCAGAGCTAGAGTTCCAAAAACTACAGCTAGGCACTTTGCCAAAAAAGGGTCATTTTTCACTGTGAAATTGTGGTGTGTCCACGTTGCGTTTTGTGCCATTTCCTGTTGCGGTCACTATGCCTAGAAGAAGACTTTAGGGAATGCAGGGTGGGTGGAAATCTGTTGATCCACGCAGATTCCAGAACTTTCCACCACAGAAATGTGTTTTTTTTACAACTTTTTATGTTTGAAAGGGATTCTGGGTACCAAAACCTGGTGAGAGGCAGTCAAGTCACCCCATCCTGGATTCACCTTGGTGTCTAGTTTTAAACAATGTATAGGATTACTAGGTTTTCCTAGGTGCCGGCAGAGGTAGAGTTCCAAAAACTACAGCTAGGCACTTTGCTAAAAAAGAATTAGAGGAACGCCGGGTGGGTAGAAATAGTGGATCCATGTAGATTCCAGAACTTTCCAACACAGAAATGCGAGAAAAATGTGTTTATTTTAACTTTATTTATGTTTGCAAGGGAATCTGGGTAACAGAACCTGCTAGGAGGCAGTCAAGTCACCCCATTCTGGATTCACCTTGGTGTCTAGTTTTAAAAATGTATAGGATTACTAGGTTTTCCTAGGTGTTGGCAGAGCTAGAGTTCCAAAAACTACAGCTAGGCACAATGCCAAAAAAGGGTCATTTTTCACTGTGAAATTGTGGTGTGTCCACGTTGCGTTTTGTGCCATTTCCTGTTGCGGTCACTAGGCCTACCCACACAAGTGAGGCACCATTAAACTCAGAAGACTTTAGGGAATGCAGGGTGGGTGGAAATTCGTGGATCCTCGCAGATTCCAGAACTTTCCACCACAGAAATGTGGTTTTTTTACAACTTTTTATGTTTGAAAGGGATTCTGGGTACCAAAACCTGGTGAGAGGCAGTCAAGTCACCCCATCCTGGATTCACCTTGGTGTCTAGTTTAAAAAATGTATAGGATTACTAGGTTTTCCTAGGTGCCGGCAGAGGTAGAGTTTCAAAAACTACAGCTACGCACTTTGCCAAAAAATGGTCATGTTTCACTGTGAAATTGTGGTGTGTCCACGTTGCGTTTTGTGCCATTTCCTGTTGCGGTCACTATGCCTAGAAGAAGACTTTAGGGAATGCAGGGTGGGTGGAAATCTGTTGATCCACGCAGATTCCAGAACTTTCCACCACAGAAATGTGTTTTTTTTACAACTTTTTATGTTTGAAAGGGATTCTGGGTACCAAAACCTGGTGAGAGGCAGTCAAGTCACCCCATCCTGGATTCACCTTGGTGTCTAGTTTTAAACAATGTATAGGATTACTAGGTTTTCCTAGGTGCCGGCAGAGGTAGAGTTCCAAAAACTACAGCTAGGCACTTTGCTAAAAAAGAATTAGAGGAACGCCGGGTGGGTAGAAATAGTGGATCCATGTAGATTCCAGAACTTTCCAACACAGAAATGCGAGAAAAATGTGTTTATTTTAACTTTATTTATGTTTGCAAGGGAATCTGGGTATCAGAACCTGGTAGGAGGCAGTCAAGTCACCCCATCCTGGATTCACCTTGGTGTCTAGTTTTAAAAATGTATAGGATTACTAGGTTTTCCTAGGTGTTGGCAGAGCTAGAGTTCCAAAAACTACAGCTAGGCACAATGCCAAAAAAGGGTCATTTTTCACTGTGAAATTGTGGTGTGTCCACGTTGCGTTTTGTGCCATTTCCTGTTGCGGTCACTAGGCCTACCCACACAAGTGAGGCACCATTAAACTCAGAAGACTTTAGGGAATGCAGGGTGGGTGGAAATTCGTGGATCCTCGCAGATTCCAGAACTTTCCACCACAGAAATGTGTTTTTTTTACAACTTTTTATGTTTGAAAGGGATTCTGGGTACCAAAACCTGGTGAGAGGCAGTCAAGTCACCCCATCCTGGATTCACCTTGGTGTCTAGTTTAAAAAAATGTATAGGATTACTAGGTTTTCCTAGGTGCCGGCAGAGGTAGAGTTCCAAAAACTACAGCTACGCACTTTGCCAAAAAATTGTCATGTTTCACTGTGAAATTGTGGTGTGTCCACGTTGCGTTTTGTGCCATTTCCTGTTGCGGTCACTATGCCTAGAAGAAGACTTTAGGGAATGCAGGGTGGGTGGAAATCTGTTGATCCACGCAGATTCCAGAACTTTCCACCACAGAAATGTGTTTTTTTTACAACTTTTTATGTTTGAAAGGGATTCTGGGTACCAAAACCTGGTGAGAGGCAGTCAAGTCACCCCATCCTGGATTCACCTTGGTGTCTAGTTTTAAACAATGTATAGGATTACTAGGTTTTCCTAGGTGCCGGCAGAGGTAGAGTTCCAAAAACTACAGCTAAGCACTTTGCTAAAAAAGAATTAGAGGAACGCCGGGTGGGTAGAAATAGTGGATCCATGTAGATTCCAGAACTTTCCAACACAGAAATGCGAGAAAAATGTGTTTATTTTAACTTTATTTATGTTTGCAAGTGAATCTGGGTAACAGAACCTGGTAGGAGGCAGTCAAGTCACCCCATCCTGGATTCACCTTGGTGTCTAGTTTTAAAAATGTATAGGATTACTAGGTTTTCCTAGGTGTTGGCAGAGCTAGAGTTCCAAAAACTACAGCTAGGCACAATGCCAAAAAAGGGTCATTTTTCACTGTGAAATTGTGGTGTGTCCACGTTGCGTTTTGTGCCATTTCCTGTTGCGGTCACTAGGCCTACCCACACAAGTGAGGCACCATTAAACTCAGAAGACTTTAGGGAATGCAGGGTGGGTGGAAATTCGTGGATCCTCGCAGATTCCAGAACTTTCCACCACAGAAATGTGGTTTTTTTACAACTTTTTATGTTTGAAAGGGATTCTGGGTACCAAAACCTGGTGAGAGGCAGTCAAGTCACCCCATCCTGGATTCACCTTGGTGTCTAGTTTAAAAAATGTATAGGATTACTAGGTTTTCCTAGGTGCCGGCAGAGGTAGAGTTTCAAAAACTACAGCTACGCACTTTGCCAAAAAATGGTCATGTTTCACTGTGAAATTGTGGTGTGTCCACGTTGCGTTTTGTGCCATTTCCTGTTGCGGTCACTATGCCTAGAAGAAGACTTTAGGGAATGCAGGGTGGGTGGAAATCTGTTGATCCACGCAGATTCCAGAACTTTCCACCACAGAAATGTGTTTTTTTTACAACTTTTTATGTTTGAAAGGGATTCTGGGTACCAAAACCTGGTGAGAGGCAGTCAAGTCACCCCATCCTGGATTCACCTTGGTGTCTAGTTTTAAACAATGTATAGGATTACTAGGTTTTCCTAGGTGCCGGCAGAGGTAGAGTTCCAAAAACTACAGCTAGGCACTTTGCTAAAAAAGAATTAGAGGAACGCCGGGTGGGTAGAAATAGTGGATCCATGTAGATTCCAGAACTTTCCAACACAGAAATGCGAGAAAAATGTGTTTATTTTAACTTTATTTATGTTTGCAAGGGAATCTGGGTATCAGAACCTGGTAGGAGGCAGTCAAGTCACCCCATCCTGGATTCACCTTGGTGTCTAGTTTTAAAAATGTATAGGATTACTAGGTTTTCCTAGGTGTTGGCAGAGCTAGAGTTCCAAAAACTACAGCTAGGCACAATGCCAAAAAAGGGTCATTTTTCACTGTGAAATTGTGGTGTGTCCACGTTGCGTTTTGTGCCATTTCCTGTTGCGGTCACTAGGCCTACCCACACAAGTGAGGCACCATTAAACTCAGAAGACTTTAGGGAATGCAGGGTGGGTGGAAATTCGTGGATCCTCGCAGATTCCAGAACTTTCCACCACAGAAATGTGGTTTTTTTACAACTTTTTATGTTTGAAAGGGATTCTGGGTACCAAAACCTGGTGAGAGGCAGTCAAGTCACCCCATCCTGGATTCACCTTGGTGTCTAGTTTAAAAAAATGTATAGGATTACTAGGTTTTCCTAGGTGCCGGCAGAGGTAGAGTTCCAAAAACTACAGCTACGCACTTTGCCAAAAAATTGTCATGTTTCACTGTGAAATTGTGGTGTGTCCACGTTGCGTTTTGTGCCATTTCCTGTTGCGGTCACTATGCCTAGAAGAAGACTTTAGGGAATGCAGGGTGGGTGGAAATCTGTTGATCCACGCAGATTCCAGAACTTTCCACCACAGAAATGTGTTTTTTTTACAACTTTTTATGTTTGAAAGGGATTCTGGGTACCAAAACCTGGTGAGAGGCAGTCAAGTCACCCCATCCTGGATTCACCTTGGTGTCTAGTTTTAAACAATGTATAGGATTACTAGGTTTTCCTAGGTGCCGGCAGAGGTAGAGTTCCAAAAACTACAGCTAAGCACTTTGCTAAAAAAGAATTAGAGGAACGCCGGGTGGGTAGAAATAGTGGATCCATGTAGATTCCAGAACTTTCCAACACAGAAATGCGAGAAAAATGTGTTTATTTTAACTTTATTTATGTTTGCAAGTGAATCTGGGTAACAGAACCTGGTAGGAGGCAGTCAAGTCACCCCATCCTGGATTCACCTTGGTGTCTAGTTTTAAAAATGTATAGGATTACTAGGTTTTCCTAGGTGTTGGCAGAGCTAGAGTTCCAAAAACTACAGCTAGGCACAATGCCAAAAAAGGGTCATTTTTCACTGTGAAATTGTGGTGTGTCCACGTTGCATTTTGTGCCATTTCCTGTTGCGGTCACTAGGCCTACCCACAAAAGTGAGGCACCATTAAACTCAGAAGACTTTAGGGAATGCACGGTGGGTAGAAATTCGTGGATCGACGCAGATTCCAGAACTTTCCACCACAGAAATGTGTTTTTTATACAACTTTTTATGTTTGCAAGGGATTCTGGGTACCAAAACCTGGTGAGAGGCAGTCAAGTCACCCCATCCTGGATTCACCTTGGTGTCTAGTTTTAAAAAATGTATAGGATTACTAGGTGATGGCAGAGCTAGAGTTCCAAAAACTACAGCTAGGCACTTTGCCAAAAAAGTGTCATTTTTCACTGTGAAATTGTGATGTGTCCACTGTGCGTTTTGTGCCATTTCCTGTTGCGGTTACTAGGCCTACCCACACAAGTGAGGCACCATTAAACTCAGAAGACTTTAGGGAATGCAGGGTGGGTGGAAATTCATGGATCCATGCAGATTATGGAACTATCCACCATAGAAATGTGTTTTTGTTTCTCAAGTTTTTATGTTTGAAAGGGATTCTGGGTACCAGAACCTGGTGAGAGGCAGTCTAGTCACCCCATCCTGGATTCACCTTGGTGTCTAGTTTTAAAAAATGAATAGGATTACTAGTTTTCCCTAGGTACCGGCAGAGCTAGGGTTAAAAAACTATAGCTATGCACTTTGAAAAAAAGGGTAATTTTTCACTGTGAAATTGTAGTCTGTCCATGTTGCGTTTTGCGCCGTTTCCTTTCGCGGGCACTAGGCCTACCCACACAAGTGAGGTACCATTTTTCTCAGAAGACTTTGGATAATGTGGGGTGGGTGGATATTTGTCGATCCACGCAGATTCCAGAACTTTCCACCACACAAATGTGAGGGAAATGTGTTTTTTTTGGACACATTTTTATGTTTGAAAGGGATTCTCGGTGCCAGAACCTGGTGAGAGCCAGTCAAGTCACCCCATCATGGATTTCCCTGGGTGTCTAGTTTTCATGAATGTATAGGTTTGCTAGGTTTCCCTAAGTGCCGGCATACCTAGGGTTCAAAAACTACAGCTAGGCACTTTGCTAAAAATGGGTCATTTTTCACTGTGAAATTGTGGGGCGTTCACGTTGCGTTTTGTGCCATTTCCTGTTGCGGTCCCTAGGCCTACCCACACAAGTGAGGCACCATTGCACTCAGAAAACTTTAGGAAATGCAGGGTGCGTTGACATTTTATGATCCACGCAGATTCCAGAACTTTCCACCACAGAAATGTGGTTTTTTTTACAACTTTTTATGTTTAGAAAGGGATTCTGGGTACCATAACTTGGAGAGAGGCAGTCAAGTCACCCCATCCTGGATTCCCTTCGGTGTCTAGTTTTACAAAATGTATAGGATTACTAGGTTTCCCTAGGTGCCGGCAGAGCTAGGGTTCCAAAAACTACAGCTAGGCACTTTGCCATAAAAGGCTCATTTTTCCCTGTATAATTGTGGTGTGTCCACGTTGCGTTCTGTACAGTTTCCTGTCGCGGGCACTAGGTCTACCCACACAAGTGAGGTTCCATTTTTCTCAGAAAACGTTGGGGAACGCGGGGTGGGTAAAAATTTGTGGATCCACGCAGATTCCAGAACTCTCCATCTCAGAAATGTGAGGAAAATGTGTGTTTTTTCTTCACAATTTGTTAGTTTTGCAAGGGATTCATTGTAACAGTACCTAGTGAGAGCCATTTAAGTCACCCCATCCTGGATTCCCTGTGTGTCTAGTTTTAAAAAATGTGTAGGTTTGCTAGGTTTCCCTAGGTGCCGGCAGAGCTAGAGTTCTAAAACTACTGCTAGGCACTTTGCAAAAAAAAGGGTAATTATTCATTGTGAAAATGTGGTGTGTTCACATTGCGTTTTACTTTTGTGCCATTTCCTGTCGTCGTGGGCACTATGTCTCTCCACACAAGTGAGGTACCATTTTTCTCGGAAGAATTAGAGGAACGGCGGGTTGGTAGAAATTGTTGATCCATGTAGATTCCAGAACTTTCCAACACAGAAATGCGAGGAAAATGTGTTTATTTTAACTTTATTTATGTTTGCAAGGGAATCTTGGTAACAGAACCTGGTAGGAGGCAGTCAAGTCACCCCATCCTGGATTCACCTTGGTGTCTAGTTTTAAAAAATTTATAGGATTACTAGGTTTTCCTAGGTGTCGGCAGAGCTAGAGTTCCAAAAACTACAGCTAGGCACTTTGCCAAAAAAGGGTCATTTTTCACTGTGAAATTGTGGTGTGTCCACGTTGCGTTTTGTGCCATTTCCTGTTGCGGTCACTATGCCTAGAAGAAGACTTTAGGGAATGCAGGGTGGGTGGAAATCTGTTGATCCACGCAGATTCCAGAACTTTCCACCACAGAAATGTGTTTTTTTTACAACTTTTTATGTTTGAAAGGGATTCTGGGTACCAAAACCTGGTGAGAGGCAGTCAAGTCACCCCATCCTGGATTCACCTTGGTGTCTAGTTTTAAACAATGTATAGGATTACTAGGTTTTCCTAGGTGCCGGCAGAGGTAGAGTTCCAAAAACTACAGCTAGGCACTTTGCTAAAAAAGAATTAGAGGAACGCCGGGTGGGTAGAAATAGTGGATCCATGTAGATTCCAGAACTTTCCAACACAGAAATGCGAGAAAAATGTGTTTATTTTAACTTTATTTATGTTTGCAAGGGAATCTGGGTAACAGAACCTGGTAGGAGGCAGTCAAGTCACCCCATCCTGGATTCACCTTGGTGTCTAGTTTTAAAAATGTATAGGATTACTAGGTTTTCCTAGGTGTTGGCAGAGCTAGAGTTCCAAAAACTACAGCTAGGCACAATGCCAAAAAAGGGTCATTTTTCACTGTGAAATTGTGGTGTGTCCACGTTGCGTTTTGTGCCATTTCCTGTTGCGGTCACTAGGCCTACCCACACAAGTGAGGCACCATTAAACTCAGAAGACTTTAGGGAATGCAGGGTGGGTGGAAATTCGTGGATCCTCGCAGATTCCAGAACTTTCCACCACAGAAATGTGGTTTTTTTACAACTTTTTATGTTTGAAAGGGATTCTGGGTACCAAAACCTGGTGAGAGGCAGTCAAGTCACCCCATCCTGGATTCACCTTGGTGTCTAGTTTAAAAAAATGTATAGGATTACTAGGTTTTCCTAGGTGCCGGCAGAGGTAGAGTTCCAAAAACTACAGCTACGCACTTTGCCAAAAAATGGTCATGTTTCACTGTGAAATTGTGGTGTGTCCACGTTGCGTTTTGTGCCATTTCCTGTTGCGGTCACTATGCCTAGAAGAAGACTTTAGGGAATGCAGGGTGGGTGGAAATCTGTTGATCCACGCAGATTCCAGAACTTTCCACCACAGAAATGTGTTTTTTTTACAACTTTTTATGTTTGAAAGGGATTCTGGGTACCAAAACCTGGTGAGAGGCAGTCAAGTCACCCCATCCTGGATTCACCTTGGTGTCTAGTTTTAAACAATGTATAGGATTACTAGGTTTTCCTAGGTGCCGGCAGAGGTAGAGTTCCAAAAACTACAGCTAAGCACTTTGCTAAAAAAGAATTAGAGGAACGCCGGGTGGGTAGAAATAGTGGATCCATGTAGATTCCAGAACTTTCCAACACAGAAATGCGAGAAAAATGTGTTTATTTTAACTTTATTTATGTTTGCAAGTGAATCTGGGTAACAGAACCTGGTAGGAGGCAGTCAAGTCACCCCATCCTGGATTCACCTTGGTGTCTAGTTTTAAAAATGTATAGGATTACTAGGTTTTCCTAGGTGTTGGCAGAGCTAGAGTTCCAAAAACTACAGCTAGGCACAATGCCAAAAAAGGGTCATTTTTCACTGTGAAATTGTGGTGTGTCCACATTGCGTTTTGTGCCATTTCCTGTTGCGGTCACTAGGCCTACCCACAAAAGTGAGGCACCATTAAACTCAGAAGACTTTAGGGAATGCACGGTGGGTAGAAATTCGTGGATCGACGCAGATTCCAGAACTTTCCACCACAGAAATGTGTTTTTTATACAACTTTTTATGTTTGCAAGGGATTCTGGGTACCAAAACCTGGTGAGAGGCAGTCAAGTCACCCCATCCTGGATTCACCTTGGTGTCTAGTTTTAAACAATGTATAGGATTACTAGGTTTTCCTAGGTGCCGGCAGAGGTAGAGTTCCAAAAACTACAGCTAGGCACTTTGCTAAAAAAGAATTAGAGGAACGCCGGGTGGGTAGAAATAGTGGATCCATGTAGATTCCAGAACTTTCCAACACAGAAATGCGAGAAAAATGTGTTTATTTTAACTTTATTTATGTTTGCAAGGGAATCTGGGTAACAGAACCTGGTAGGAGGCAGTCAAGTCACCCCATCCTGGATTCACCTTGGTGTCTAGTTTTAAAAATGTATAGGATTACTAGGTTTTCCTAGGTGTTGGCAGAGCTAGAGTTCCAAAAACTACAGCTAGGCACAATGCCAAAAAAGGGTCATTTTTCATAGTGAAATTGTGGTGTGTCCACGTTGCGTTTTGTGCCATTTCCTGTTGCGGTCACTAGGCCTACCCACAAAAGTGAGGCACCATTAAACTCAGAAGACTTTAGGGAATGCACGGTGGGTGGACATTCGTGGATCCACGCAGATTCCAGAACTTTCCACCACAGAAATGTGTTTTTTTTACAACTTTTTATGTTTGCAAGGGATTCTGGGTATCAAAACCTGGTGAGAGGCAGTCAAGTCACCCCATCCTGGATTCACCTTGGTGTCTAGTTTAAAAAAATGTATAGGATTACTAGGTTTTCCTAGGTGCCGGCAGAGGTAGAGTTCCAAAAACTACAGCTAGGCACTTTGCCAAAAAATGGTCATGTTTCACTGTGAAATTGTGGTGTGTCCACTTTGCGTTTTGCACAGTTTTCTGTCGCGGGCACTAGGTCTACCCACAAAAGTGAGGTACCATTTTTCTCGGAAGACTATGGAGAACGCGGGGTGGGTGGAAATTTGTGGATCCACGCAGATTCCAGAACTTTCCACCACAGAAATGTGTTTTTTTACAACGTTTTATGTTTGAAAGGGATTCTGGGTACCAAAACCTGGTGAGAGGCAGTCAAGTCACCCCATCCTGGATCCCCCTGGGTGTCTAGTTTTAAAAAATGTATAGGATTACTATGTTTCCCTATGTGTCGGCAGAGCTAGGGTTCCAAAAACTACAGCTAGGCACTTTGCAAAAAAAGGGTCATTTTTCACTGTGATAATGTGGTGTGTCCACGTTGCGTTTTGTACCGTTTCCTATTGCGGGCACTAGGTCTACCCACACAAGTGAGGTACCATTTTTCTAGGAAGACTTTGGGAAAGTGGGGTGGGTAAAAATTTGTGGATCCACGCAGATTCCAGAACCTTCCATCACAGAAATGTGAGAAAAATGTGTTTTTTTCCCCACAGTTTGTTAGTTTTGCAAGGGATTCTGGGTAACAGAACCTAGTGAGAGCCATTTAAGTCACCCCATCCTGGATTCCCTTTGTGTCTAGTTTTAAAAAATGTATAGGTTTGCTAGGTTTCCCTAGGTGCCGGCAGAGCTAGAGTTCTAAAACTACTGCTAGGCACTTTGCAAAAAAAGGTAATTTTTCATTGTGAAAATGTGGTGTGTTCACATTGCGTTTTACTTTTGAGCCATTTCCTGTCGTGGGCCCTATGCCTATCAACAATTGTGAGGTACCATTTTTCACGGATGAATTAGAGGAACGCCAGGTGGGTAGAAATTGTGGATCCACGCAGACTCCAGAACTCTCCATCACAGAAATGTGAGGAAAATGTGTTTTTTTCTTCACAATTTGTTAGTTTTGCAAGGGATTCTGGGTAACAGAACCTAGTGAGAGCCATTTAAGTCACCCCATCCTGGATTCCCTGTGTGTCTAGTTTTAAAAAATGTGTAGGTTTGCTAGGTTTCCCTAGGTGCCGGCAGAGCTAGAGTTCTAAAACTACTGCTAGGCGCTTTGCAAAAAAAAGGGTAATTGTTTTCTTTGTGAAAATGTGGTGTGTTCACATTGCGTTTTACTTTTGAGCCAATTTCCTGTTGTCCTGGGCACTATGTCTATCCACACAAGTGAGGTACCATTTTTCTCGGAAGAATTAGAGGAACGCCGGGTTGGTAGAAATTGTTGATCCATGTAGATTCCAGAACTTTCCAACACAGAAATGGGAGGAAAATGTGTTTATTTTAACTTTATTTATGTTTGCAAGGGAATCTGGGTAACAGAACCTGGTAAGAGGCAGTCAGGTCACCCCATCCTGGATTCACCTTGGTGTCTAGTTTTAAAAAATGTATAGGATTACTAGCTGACGGCAGAGCTAGAGTTCCAAAAACTACAGCTAGGCACTTTGCCAAAAAAGTGTCATTTTTCACTGTGAAATTGTGGTGTTTCCACTTTGCGTTTTGTGCCATTTCCTGTTGCGGTCACTAGGCCTACCCACACAAGTGAGGCACCATTAAACTCAGAAGACTTTAGGGAATGCAGGGTGGGTGGAAATTCATGGATCCACGCAGATTACAGAACTATCCACCACAGAAATGTGTTTTTGTTTCACAACTTTTTATGTTTGAAAGGGATTCTGGGTACCAGAACCTGGTGAGAGGCAGTCTAGTCACCCTATCCTGGATTCACCTTGGTGTCTAGTTTTGAAAAATGAATAGGATTACTAGGTTTTCCTAGGTGCCGGCAGAGGTAGAGTTCCAAAAACTACAGCTACGCACTTTGCCAAAAAATGGTCATGTTTCACTGTGAAATTGTGGTGTGTCCACGTTGCGTTTTGTGCCATTTCCTGTTGCGGTCACTATGCCTAGAAGAAGACTTTAGGGAATGCAGGGTGGGTGGAAATCTGTTGATCCACGCAGATTCCAGAACTTTCCACCACAGAAATGTGTTTTTTTTACAACTTTTTATGTTTGAAAGGGATTCTGGGTACCAAAACCTGGTGAGAGGCAGTCAAGTCACCCCATCCTGGATTCACCTTGGTGTCTAGTTTTAAACAATGTATAGGATTACTAGGTTTTCCTAGGTGCCGGCAGAGGTAGAGTTCCAAAAACTACAGCTAAGCACTTTGCTAAAAAAGAATTAGAGGAACGCCGGGTGGGTAGAAATAGTGGATCCATGTAGATTCCAGAACTTTCCAACACAGAAATGCGAGAAAAATGTGTTTATTTTAACTTTATTTATGTTTGCAAGTGAATCTGGGTAACAGAACCTGGTAGGAGGCAGTCAAGTCACCCCATCCTGGATTCACCTTGGTGTCTAGTTTTAAAAATGTATAGGATTACTAGGTTTTCCTAGGTGTTGGCAGAGCTAGAGTTCCAAAAACTACAGCTAGGCACAATGCCAAAAAAGGGTCATTTTTCACTGTGAAATTGTGGTGTGTCCACATTGCGTTTTGTGCCATTTCCTGTTGCGGTCACTAGGCCTACCCACAAAAGTGAGGCACCATTAAACTCAGAAGACTTTAGGGAATGCACGGTGGGTAGAAATTCGTGGATCGACGCAGATTCCAGAACTTTCCACCACAGAAATGTGTTTTTTATACAACTTTTTATGTTTGCAAGGGATTCTGGGTACCAAAACCTGGTGAGAGGCAGTCAAGTCACCCCATCCTGGATTCACCTTGGTGTCTAGTTTTAAACAATGTATAGGATTACTAGGTTTTCCTAGGTGCCGGCAGAGGTAGAGTTCCAAAAACTACAGCTAGGCACTTTGCTAAAAAAGAATTAGAGGAACGCCGGGTGGGTAGAAATAGTGGATCCATGTAGATTCCAGAACTTTCCAACACAGAAATGCGAGAAAAATGTGTTTATTTTAACTTTATTTATGTTTGCAAGGGAATCTGGGTAACAGAACCTGGTAGGAGGCAGTCAAGTCACCCCATCCTGGATTCACCTTGGTGTCTAGTGTTAAAAATGTATAGGATTACTAGGTTTTCCTAGGTGTTAGCAGAGCTAGAGTTCCAAAAACTACAGCTAGGCACAATGCCAAAAAAGGGTCATTTTTCACAGTGAAATTGTGGTGTGTCCACGTTGCGTTTTGTGCCATTTCCTGTTGCGGTCACTAGGCCTACCCACAAAAGTGAGGCACCATTAAACTCAGAAGACTTTAGGGAATGCACGGTGGGTGGACATTCGTGGATCCACGCAGATTCCAGAACTTTCCACCACAGAAATGTGTTTTTTTTACAACTTTTTATGTTTGCAAGGGATTCTGGGTACCAAAACCTGGTGAGAGGCAGTCAAGTCACCCCATCCTGGATTCACCTTGGTGTCTAGTTTAAAAAAATGTATAGGATTACTAGGTTTTCCTAGGTGCCGGCAGAGGTAGAGTTCCAAAAACTACAGCTAGGCACTTTGCCAAAAAATGGTCATGTTTCACTGTGAAATTGTGGTGTGTCCACTTTGCGTTTTGCACAGTTTTCTGTCGCGGGCACTAGGTCTACCCACAAAAGTGAGGTACCATTTTTCTCGGAAGACTATGGAGAACGCAGGGTGGGTGGAAATTTGTGGATCCACGCAGATTCCAGAACTTTCCACCACAGAAATGTGTTTTTTTACAACTTTTTATGTTTGAAAGGGATTCTGGGTACCAAAACCTGGTGAGAGGCAGTCAAGTCACCCCATCCTGGATCCCCCTGGGTGTCTAGTTTTAAAAAATGTATAGGATTACTATGTTTCCCTATGTGTCGGCAGAGCTAGGGTTCCAAAAACTACAGCTAGGCACTTTGCAAAAAAAGGGTCATTTTTCACTGTGATAATGTGGTGTGTCCACGTTGCGTTTTGTACCGTTTCCTATTGCGGGCACTAGGTCTACCCACACAAGTGAGGTACCATTTTTCTAGGAAGACTTTGGGAAAGTGGGGTGGGTAAAAATTTGTGGATCCACGCAGATTCCAGAACCTTCCATCACAGAAATGTGAGAAAAATGTGTTTTTTTCCCCACAGTTTGTTAGTTTTGCAAGGGATTCTGGGTAACAGAACCTAGTGAGAGCCATTTAAGTCACCCCATCCTGGATTCCCTGTGTGTCTAGTTTTAAAAAATGTGTAGGTTTGCTAGGTTTCCCTAGGTGCCGGCAGAGCTAGAGTTCTAAAACTACTGCTAGGCACTTTGCAAAAAAAGGTAATTTTTCATTGTGAAAATGTGGTGTGTTCACATTGCGTTTTACTTTTGAGCCATTTCCTGTCGTGGGCCCTATGCCTATCAACAATTGTGAGGTACCATTTTTCACGGATGAATTAGAGGAACGCCAGGTGGGTAGAAATTGTGGATCCACGCAGACTCCAGAACTCTCCATCACAGAAATGTGAGGAAAATGTGTTTTTTTCTTCACAATTTGTTAGTTTTGCAAGGGATTCTGGGTAACAGAACCTAGTGAGAGCCATTTAAGTCACCCCATCCTGGATTCCCTGTGTGTCTAGTTTTATAAAAATGTGTAGGTTTGCTAGGTTTCCCTAGGTGCCGGCAGAGCTAGAGTTCTAAAACTACTGCTAGGCGCTTTGCAAAAAAAAGGGTAATTGTTTTCTTTGTGAAAATGTGGTGTGTTCACATTGCGTTTTACTTTTGAGCCATTTCCTGTTGTCGTGGGCACTATGTCTATCCACACAAGTGAGGTACCATTTTTCTCGGAAGAATTAGAGGAACGCCGGGTTGGTAGAAATTGTTGATCCATGTAGATTCCAGAACTTTCCAACACAGAAATGGGAGGAAAATGTGTTTATTTTAACTTTATTTATGTTTGCAAGGGAATCTGGGTAACAGAACCTGGTAAGAGGCAGTCAGGTCACCCCATCCTGGATTCACCTTGGTGTCTAGTTTTAAAAAATGTATAGGATTACTAGCTGACGGCAGAGCTAGAGTTCCAAAAACTACAGCTAGGCACTTTGCCAAAAAAGTGTCATTTTTCACTGTGAAATTGTGGTGTGTCCACTTTGCGTTTTGTGCCATTTCCTGTTGCGGTCACTAGGCCTACCCACACAAGTGAGGCACCATTAAACTCAGAAGACTTTAGGGAATGCAGGGTGGGTGGAAATTCATGGATCCACGCAGATTACAGAACTATCCACCACAGAAATGTGTTTTTGTTTCACAACTTTTTATGTTTGAAAGGGATTCTGGGTACCAGAACCTGGTGAGAGGCAGTCTAGTCACCCCATCCTGGATTCACCTTGGTGTCTAGTTTTTAAAAATGAATAGGATTACTAGTTTTTCCTAGGTGCCGGCAGAGCTAGAGTTCCAAAAACTACAGCTTGTTACTTTGCCAAAAAAAGGGTCATGTTTCACTGTGAAATTGTGGTGTGTCCACTTTGCGTTTTGCACCGTTTCCTGTCGCGGGCACTTTTTCTACCCGCGCAAGTTAGGTACCATTTTTCTCAGAAGACTATGGGGAATACGAGGTGGGTAGAAATATATGGATCCACGCAGATTACAGAACTTTACGCCACCAAAATGTGAGGAAAATGTAGGTTTTTTTACCATTTTTTAGGTTTGCAAGGTATTCTGGGTAACAGACCCTGGTGAGAGCCAATAAAGTCACCCCATCCTGGATTCCCCTAGTTGTCTAGATTTCAAAAATGTATAGGTGTTCTAGGTTTCCCTAGGTACGGGCAGAGCTAGGGTTAAAAAACTATAGCTATGCACTTTGAAAAAAAGGGTAATTTTTCACTGTGAAATTGTAGTCTGTCCATGTTGCGTTTTGCGCCGTTTCCTTTCGTGGGCACTAGGCCTACCCACACAAGTGAGGTACCATTTTTCTCAGAAGACTTTGGATAATGTGGGGTGGGTGGATATTTGTCGATCCATGCAGATTCCAGAACTTTCCACCACACAAATGTGAGGGAAATGTGGTTTTTTTGGACACATTTTTATGTTTGAAAGGGATTCTCGGTGCCAGAACCTGGTGAGAGCCAGTCAAGTCACCCCATCCTGGATTTCCCTGGGTGTCTAGTTTTCATGAATGTATAGGTTTAATAGGTTTCCCTAAGTGCCGGCATACCTAGGGTTAAAAAACTACAGCTAGGCACTTTGCTAAAAATGGGTCATTTTTCACTGTGAAATTGTGGTGCGTTCATGTTGAGTTTTGTGCCATTTCCTGTTGCGGTCCCTAGGCCTACCCACACAAGTGAGGCACCATTGCACTCAGAAAACTTTAGGAAATGCAGGGTGCGTTGAAATTTTATGATCCACGCAGATTCCAGAACTTTCCACCACAGAAATGTGTTTTTTTTTACAACTTTTTATGTTTGAAAGGGATTCTGGGTGCCATAACTTGGTGAGAGGCAGTCAAGTCACCCCATCCTGGATTCCCTTCGGTGTCTAGTTTTACAAAATGTATAGGATTACTAGGTTTCCCTAGGTGCCGGCAGAGCTAGGGTTCCAAAAACTACAGCTAGGCACTTTGCCATAAAAGGGTCATTTTTCCCTGTGAAATTGTGGTGTGTCCACGTTGCGTTTTGTACAGTTTCCTGTCGCGGGCACTAGGTCTATCCACACAAGTGAGGTTCCATTTTTCTCAGAAAACGTTGGGGAACGCAGGGTGGGTAAAAATTTGTGGATCCACGCAGATTCCAGAACTCTCCATCACAGAAATGTGAGGAAAATGTGTGTTTTTTCTTCACAATTTGTTAGTTTTGCAAGGGATTCTGGGTAACAGAACCTAGTGAGAGCCATTTAAGTCACCCTATCCTGGATTCCCTGTGTGTCTAGTTTTAAAAAATGTGTAGGTTTGCTAGGTTTCCCTAGGTGCCGGGAGAGCTAGAGTTCTAAAACTACTGCTAGGCAATTTGCAAAAAAAAGGGTAATTATTCATTGTGAAAATGTGGTGTGTTCACATTGCGTTTGACTTTTGTGCCATTTCCTGTCGTCGTGGGCACTATGTCTATCCACACAAGTGAGGTACCATTTTTCTCGGAAGAATTAGAGGAACGGCGGGTTGATAGAAATTGTTGATCCATGTAGATTCCAGAACTTTCCAACACAGAAATGCGAGGAAAATGTGTTTATTTTAACTTTATTTATGTTTGCAAGGGAATCTGGGTAACAGAACCTGGTAGGAGGCAGTCAAGTCACCCCATCCTGGATTCACCTTGGTTTCTAGTTTTAAAAAATGTATAGGATTACTAGGTTTTCCTAGGTGTTGGCAGAGCTAGAGTTCCAAAAACTACAGCTAGGCACTTTGCCAAAAAAGGCTCATTTTTCACTGTGAAATTGTGGTGTGTCCATGTTGCGTTTTGTGCCATTTCCTGTTGCGGTCACTAGGCCTACCCACACAAGTGAGGCACCATTAAACTCATAAGACTTTAGGGAATGCACGGTGGGTGGAAATTCGTGGATCCACGCAGATTCCAGAACTTTCCACCACAGAAATGTGTTTTTTTTTACAACTTTTTATGTTTGAAAGGGATTCTGGGTACCAAAACCTGGTGAGAGGCAGTCAAGTCACCCCATCCTGGATTCACCTTGGTGTCTAGTTTAAAAAAATGTATAAGATTACTAGGTTTTCCTAGGTGCCGGCAGAGGTAGAGTTCCAAAAACTACAGCTAGGCACCTTGCCAAAAAATTGTCATGTTTCACTGTGAAATTGTGGTGTGTCCACGTTGCGTTTTGTGCCATTTCCTGTTGCAGTCACTATGCCTAGAAGAAGACTTTAGGGAATGCAGGGTGGGTGGAAATCTGTTGATCCACGCAGATTCCAGAACTTTCCACCACAGAAATGTGTTTTTTTACAACTTTTTATGTTTGAAAGGGATTCTGGGTACCAAACCCTGGTGAGAGGCAGTCAAGTCACCCCATCCTGGATTCATCTTGGTGTCTAGTTTTAAAAAATGTATAGGATTACTAGGTTTTCCTAGGTGCCGGCAGAGGTAGAGTTCCAAAAACTACAGCTAGGCACTTTGCCAAAAAAGGGTCATGTTTCACTGTGAAATTGTGGTGTGTCTACTTTGCGTTTTGCACAGTTTCCTGTTGCGGGCACTAGGTCTACCCACACAAGTGAGGTACCATTTTTCTCGGAAGACTTTGGAGAACCCGGGGTTTGGTGGACATTTGTGGATCCAAGCAGATTCCAGAACTTTCCACCACAGAAATGTGTTTTAAAAAAAGATCTTTTTATGTTTGAAAGGGATTCTGGGTACCATAACCTGGTGAGAGGCAGTCAAGTCACCCCATCCTGGATCCCCCTGGGGGTCTAGTTTTAAAAAATGTATAGGATTACTAGGTTTCCCTATGTGTCGGCAGAGCTAGTGTTCCAAAAACTACAGCTAGGCACTTTGCTAAAAATGGGTCATTTTTCACTGTGAAATTGTGGTGCGTTAACGTTGCGTTTTGTGCCATTTCCTGTTGCGGTCCCTAGGCCTACCCACACAAGTGAGGCACCATTGCACTCAGAAAACTTTAGGGAATGCAGGGTGCGTTGAAATTTTATGATCCACGCAGATTCCAGAACTTTCCACGACAGAAATGTGTTTTTTTACAATTTTTTATATTTGAAAGGGATTCTGGGTACCATAACTTGGTGAGAGGCAGTCAAGTCACCCCATCCTGGATTCCCTTCTGTGTCTAGTTTTACAAAATGTATAGGATTACTAGGTTTCCCTAGGTGCCGGCTGAGCTAGTGTTCCAAAAACTACAGCTAGGCACTTTACCAAAAAAGGGTCATTTTTCACTGTGAAATTGTGGTGTGTCCACGTTGCGTTTTGTGCAGTTTCCTGTCGCGGGCAATAGGTCTACCCACACAAGTGAGGTTCCATTTTTCTCAGAAAACGTTGGGGAACGCCGGGTGGGTAAAAATTTGTGGATCCACGCAGATTCCAGAACTCTCCATCACAGAAATGTGAGGAAAATGTGTGTTTTTTCTTCACAATTTGATAGTTTTGCAAGGGATTCTCGGTAACAGAACCTAGTGAGAGCCATTTAAGTCACCCCATCCTGGATTCCCTGTGTGTCTAGTTTTAAAAAATGTGTAGGTTTGCTAGGTTTCCCTAGGTGCCGGCAGAGATAGAGTTCTAAAACTACTGCTAAGCACTTTGCAAAAAAAATGGGTAATCTTTCATTGTGAAAATGTGGCGTGTTCACATTGCGTTTTACTTTTGTGCCATTTCCTGTCGTCGTGGGCACTATGTCTATCCACACAAGTGAGGTACCATTTTTCTCGGAAGAATTAGAGGAACGGCGGGTTGGTAGAAATTGTTGATCCATGTAGATTCCAGAACTTTCCAACACAGAAATGCGAGGAAAATGTGTTTATTTTAACTTTATTTATGTTTGCAAGGGAATCTGGGTAACAGAACCTGGTAGGAGGCAGTCAAGTCACCCCATCCTGGATTCACCTTGGTGTCTAGTTTTAAAAAATGTATAGGATTACTAGGTTTTCCTAGGTGTCGGCAGAGCTAGAGTTCCAACAACTACAGCTAGGCACTTTGCCAAAAAAGGGTCATTTTTCACTGTGAAATTGTGGTGTGTCCACGTTGCGTTTTGTTCCATTTCCTGTTGCGGTCACTATGCCTACCCACACAAGTGAGGCACCATTAAACTCAGAAGACTTTAGGGAATGCAGGGTGGGTGGAAATCTGTTGATCCACGCAGATTCCAGAACTTTCCACCACAGAAATGTGTTTTTTTAACTACTTTTTATGTTTGAAAGGGATTCTGGGTACCAAAACCTGGTGAGAGGCAGTCAAGTCACCCCATCCTGGATTCACCTTGGTGTCTAGTTTTAAAAAATGTATAGGATTACTAGGTTTTCCTAGGTGCCGGCAGAGGTAAAGTTCCAAAAACTACAGCTAGGCACTTTGCCAAAAAAGGGTCATGTTTCACTGTGAAATTGTGGTGTGTCCACTTTGCGTTTTGCACAGTTTCCTGTCGCGGGCACTAGGTCTACCCACACAAGTGAGGTACCATTTTTCTCGGAAGACTTTGGAGAACCCGGGGTGGGTGGACATTTGTGGATCCAAGCAGATTCCAGAACTTTCCACCACAGAAATGTGTTTTAAAAAAAATCTTTTTATGTTTGAAAGGGATTCTGGGTACCATAACCTGGTGAGAGGCAGTCAAGTCACCCCATCCTGGATTCCCCTGGGGGTCTAGTTTTAAAAAATGCATAGGATTACTAGGTTTCCCTATGTGTCGGCAGAGCTAGTGTTCCAAAAACTACAGCTAGGCACTTTGCAAAAAAAGGGTCATTTTTCACTGTAAAATTGTGGTGTGTCCACGTTGTGTTTTGTGCCATTTCCTGTTCCGGTCCCTAGGCCTACCCACACAAGTGAGGCACCATTGCACTCAGAAAACTTTATGGAATGCAGGGTGGGTTTAAATGTTATGATCCACGCTGATTCCAGACCTTTCCACCACAGAAATGTTTTTTTTTTTTACAACATTTTATGTTTGAAAGGGATTCTGGGTACCATAACTTGGTGAGAGGCAGTCAAGTCACCCCATCCTGGATTCCCCTGGGTGTCTAGTTTTACAAAATGTATAGGATTACTAGGTTTCCCTAGGTGCCGGCAGAGCTAGGGTTCCAAAAACTACAGCTTGGCACTTTGCCAAAAAAGGGTCATTTTTCCCTGTGAAATTGTGGTGTGTCCACGTTGCGTTTTGTACCGTTTCCTGTCGCGGGCACTAGGTCTACCCACACAAGTGAGGTACCATTTTTCTCGGAAGACATTGGGGAACGCGGGGTGGGTAAAAATTTGTGGAGCCACGCAGATTCCAGAACTCTTCATCACCGAAATGTGAGGAAAATGTGTTTTTTTCTTCACAATTTGTTAGTTTTGCAAGGGATTCTGGGTAACAGAACCTAGTGAGAGCCATTTAAGTCACCCGATCCTGGATTCCCTGTAAGTCTAGTTTTAAAAAATGTGTAGGTTTGCTAGGTTTCCCTAGGTGCCGGCAGAGCTAGAGTTCTAAAACTACTGCTAGGCACTTTGCAAAAAAAAGGGTAATTTTTCATTGTGAAAATGTGGTGTGTTCACACTGCGTTTTACTTTTGAGCCATTTCCTGTCGTCGTGGGCACTATGTCTATCGACACAAGTGAGGTACCATTTTTCTCGAAAGAATTAGAGGAACGCCGGGTTGGTAGAAATTGTTGATCCATGTAGATTCCAGAACTTTCCAACACAGAAATGCGAGGAAAATGTGTTTATTTTAACTTTATTTATGTTTGCAAGGGAATCTGGGTAACAGAACCTGGTAGGAGGCAGTCAAGTCACCCCATCCTGGATTCACCTTGGTGTCTAGTTTTATTAAATGTATAGGATTACTAGGTTTTCTTGAATGTCGGCAGAGCTAGAGTTCCAAAAACTACAGCTAGGCACTTTGCCAAAAAAGGGTTATTTTTCACTGTGAAATTGTGGTGTGTCCACGTTGCGTTTTGTGCCATTTCCTGTTGCGGTCACTAGGCCTACCCACACAAGTGATGCACCATTAAACTCAGAAGACTTTAGGGAATGCAGGGTGGGTGGAAATGTGTTGATCCACGCAGATTCCAGAACTTTCCACCACAGAAAGGTGTTTTTTTTACAACTTTTTATGTTTGAAAGGGATTCTGGGTACCAAAACCTAGTGAGAGGCAGGCAAGTCACCCCATTCTGGATTCACCTTGGTGTCTAGTATTAAAAAATGTATAGGATTACTAGGTTTTCCTAGGTGCCGGCAGAGGTAGAGTTCCAAAAACTACAGCTAGGCACTTTGCTAAAAAAGAATTAGAGGAACGCCGGGTGGGTAGAAATAGTGGATCCATGTAGATTCCAGAACTTTCCAACACAGAAATGCGAGAAAAATGTGTTTATTTTAACTTTATTTATGTTTGCAAGGGAATCTGGGTAACAGAACCTGGTAGGAGGCAGTCAAGTCACCCCATCCTGGTTTCACCTTGGTGTCTAGTTTTAAAAATGTATAGGATTACTAGGTTTTCCTAGGTGTTGGCAGAGCTAGAGTTCCAAAAACTACAGTTAGGCACTTTGCCAAAAAAGTGTCATTTTTCACTGTGAGATTGTGGTGTGTCCACGTTGCGTTTTGTGCCATTTCCTGTTGCGGTCACTAGGCCTACCCACACAAGTGAGGCACCATTAAACTCAGAAGACTTTAGGGAATGCAGGGTGGGTGGAAATTCGTGGATCCACGTAGATTCCAGAACTTTCCACCACAGAAATGTGTTTTTTTTACAACTTTTTATGTTTGAAAGGGATTCTGCGTACCAAAACCTGGTGAGAGGCAGTCAAGTCACCCCATTCTGGATTCACCTTGGTGTCTAGTTTAAAAAAATGTATAGGATTACTAGGTTTTCCTAGGTGCCGGCAGAGGTAGAGTTCCAAAAACTACAGGTAGGCACTTTGCCAAAAAATGGTCATGTTTCATTGTGAAATAGTGGTGTGTCCACTTTGCGTTTTGCACAGTTTCCTGTCGCGGGCACTAGGTCTACCCACACAAGTGAGGTACCATTTTTCTCGGAAGACTTTGGAGAACGCGGGGTGGGTGGAAATTTGTGGATCCACGCAGATTCCAGAACTTTCCACCACAGAAATGTGTTTTTTTTACAACTTTTTATGTTTGAAAGGGATTCTGGGTACCAAAACCTGGTGAGAGGCAGTCAATTCACCCCATCCTGGATCCCCCTGTGTGTCTAGTTTTAGAAAATGTGTAGGTTTGCTAGGTTTCCCTAGGTGCCGGCAGAGCTAGAGTTCTAAAACTACTGCTAGGCACTTTGCAAAAAAAGGTAATTTTTCATTGTGAAAATGTGGTGTGTTCACATTGCGTTTTACTTTTGAGCCATTTCCTGTCGTGGGCACTATGCCTATCAACAATTGTGAGGTACCATTTTTCAGGGAAGAATTAGAGGAACGCTGGGTGGGTAGAAATTGTGGATCCACGCAGACTCCAGAACTCTCCATCACAGAAATGTGAGGAAAATGTGTTTTTTTCTTCACAATTTGTTAGTTTTGCAAGGGATTCTGGGTAACAGAACCTAGTGAGAGCCATTTAAGTCACCCCATCCTGGATTCCCTGTGTGTCTAGTTTTAAAAAATGTGTAGGTTTGCTAGGTTTCCCTAGGTGCCAGCAGTGCTAGAGTTCTAAAACTACTGCTAGGCGCTTTGCAAAAAAAAGGGTAATTGTTCATTGTAAAAATGTGGTGTGTTCACATTGCGTTTTACTTTTGAGCCATTTCCTGTCGTTGTGGGCACTATGTCTATCCACACAAGTGAGGTACCATTTTTCTCGGACGAATTAGAGGAATGCCGGGTTGGTAGAAATTGTTGATCCATGTAGATTCCAGAACTTTCCAACACAGAAATGGGAGGAAAATGTGTTTATTTTAACTTTATTTATGTTTGCAAGGGAATCTGGGTAACAGAACCTGGTAAGAGGCAGTCAGGTCACCCCATCCTGGATTCACCTTGGTGTCTAGTTTTAAAAAACTGTATAGGATTACTAGGTGACGGCAGAGCTAGAGTTCCAAAAACTACAGCTAGGCACTTTGCCAAAAAAGTGTCATTTTTCACTGTGAAATTGTGGTGTGTCCACTTTGCGTTTTGTGCCATTTCCTGTTGCGGTCACTAGGCCTACCCACACAAGTGAGGCACCATTAAACTCAGAAGACTTTAGGGAATGCAGGGTGGGTGGACATTCATGGATCCACGCAGATTACAGAACTATCCACCACAGAAATGTGTTTTTGTTTCACAACTTTTTATGTTTGAAAGGGATTCTGGGTACCAGAACCTGGTGAGAGGCAGTCTAGTCACCCCATCCTGGATTCACCTTGGTGTCTAGTTTTAAAAAATGAATAGGATTACTAGTTTTTCCTAGGTTCCGGCAGAGCTAGAGTTCCAAAAACTACAGCTTGTTACTTTGCCAAAAAAAGGGTCATGTTTCACTGTGAAATTGTGGTGTGTCCACTTTGCGTTTTGCACAGTTTCCTGTAGCGGGCACTAGGTCTACCCACACAAGTGAGGTACCATTTTTCTCTGAAGACTTTGGGGAACGCGGGGCGGGTGGAAATTTTTGGATCCACGCAGATTCCAGAACTTTACACTACGGTACTGTGAGGAAAATGTGTTTGTTTTTTGACAATTTGTTAATTTAGCAAGAGATTCTGGGTAAAAGAACCTGGTTAGAGCCAGTCAAGTCACCCCATCCTTCATTCCCCTGGGAGTCTAGTTTAAAAAAAAAAAAGTTTTATAGGTTTCCCAAGGTGCCGGCAGAGCTAGGGTTAAAAAATCTACGGCTAGGCACTTTGCAATAAGAGGGTCATTTTTCACTGTGACATTGTGGTGTATCCACGTTGGGTTTTGCACCGTTTCCTGTCGCGGGCACTATTTCTACCCACGCAAGTTAGGTACCATTTTTCTCAGAAGACTATGGGGAATGCGAGGTGGGTAGAAATATATGGATCCACGCAGATTACAGAACTTTACGCCACAGAAATGTGAGGAAAATGTAGGGTTTTTTTTACCATTTTTTAGGTTTGCAAGGTATTCTGGGTAACAGAACCTGGTGAGAGCCAATAAAGTCACCCCATCCTGGATTCCCCTAGTTGTCTAGATTTCAAAAATGTATAGGTGTTCTGGGTTTCCCTAGGTACCGGCAGAGCTAGGGTTAAAAAACTATAGCTACGCACTTTGAAAAAAGGGTAATTTTTCACTGTGAAATTGTAGTCTGTCCATGTTGCGTTTTGTGCCGTTTCCTTTCGCGGGCACTAGGCCTACCCACACAAGTGAGGTACCATTTTTCTCAGAAGACTTTGGATAATGTGGGGTGGGTGGATATTTGTCGATCCACGCAGATTCCAGAACTTTCCACCACACAAATGTGAGGGAAATGTGTTTTTTTTGGACACATTTTTATGTTTGGAAGGGATTCTCGGTGCCAGAACCTGGTGAGAGCCAGTCAAGTCACCCCATCCTGGATTTCGATGGGTGTCTAGTTTTCATGAATGTATAAGTTTGCTAGGTTTCCCTAAGTGCCGGCATACCTAGGGTTCAAAAACTACAGCTAGGCACTTTGCTAAAAATGGGTCATTTTTCACTGTGAAATTGTGGTGCGTTCACGTTGCGTTTTGTGCCATTTCCTGTTGAGGTCCATAGGCCTTCCCACACAAGTGAGGCACCATTGCACTCAGAAAACTTTAGGAAATGCAGGGTGCGTTGAAATTTTATGATCCACGCAGATTCCAGAACTTTCCACCACAGAAATGTGTTTTTTTTACAACTTTTTATATTTGAAAGGGATTCTGGGTACCATAACTTGGTGAGAGGCAGTCAAGTCACCCCATCCTGGATTCCCTTCGGTGTCTAGTTTTACAAAATGTATAGGATTACTAGGTTTCCCTAGGTGCCGGTAGAGCTAGGGTTCCAAAAACTACAGCTAGGCACTTTGCCATAAAAGGGTCATTTTTCCCTGTGAAATTGTGGTGTGTCCACGTTGCGTTTTGTACAGTTTCCTGTCGCGGGCACTAGGTCTACCCACACAAGTGAGGTTCCATTTTTCTCAGAAAACGTTGGGGAACGCAGGGTGGGTAAAAATTTGTGGATCCACGCAGATTCCAGAACTCTCCATCACAGAAATGTGAGGAAAATGTGTGTTTTTTCTTCACAATTTGTTAGTTTTTCAAGGGATTCTGGGTAACAGAACCTAGTGAGAGCCATTTAAGTCACCCCATCCTGGATTCCCTGTGTGTCTAGTTTTAAAAAATGTGTAGTTTTGCTAGGTTTCCCTAGGTGCCGGGAGAGCTAGAGTTCTAAAACTACTGCTAGGCACTTTGCAAAAAAAAGGGTAATTATTCATTGTGAAAATGTGGTGTGTTCACATTGCGTTTTACTTTTGTGCCATTTCCTGTCGTCGTGGGCACTATGTCTATCCACACAAGTGAGGTACCATTTTTCTCGGAAGAATTAGAGGAACGGCGAGTTGGTAGAAATTGTTGATCCATGTAGATTCCAGAACTTTCCAACACAGAAATGCGAGGAAAATGTGTTTATTTTAACTTTATTTATGTTTGCAAGGGAATCTGGGTAACAGAACCTGTTAGGAGGCAGTCAAGTCACCCCATCCTGGATTCACCTTGGTGTCTAGTTTAAAACAATGTATAGGATTACTAGGTTTTCCTAGGTGTCGGCAGTGCTAGAGTTCCAAAAACTACAGCTAGGCACTTTGCCAAAAAAGGGTCATTTTTCACTGTGAAATTGTGGTGTGTCCACGTTGCGTTTTGTGCCATTTCCTGTTGCGGTCACTATGCCTACCCACACAAGTGAGACACCATTAAACTCAGAAGACTTTAGGGAATGCAGGGTGGGTGGAAATTCGTTGATCCACGCAGATTCCAGAACTTTCCACCACAGAAATGTGTTTGTTTTACAACTTTTTATGTTTTAAAGGGATTCTGGGTACCAAAACCTGGTGAGAGGCAGTCAAGTCACCCCATCCTGGATTCACCTTGGTGTCTAGTTTTAAAAAATGTATAGGATTACTAGGTTTTCCTAGGTGCCGGCAGAGGTAGAGTTCCAAAAACTACAGCTAGGCACTTTGCCAAAAAAGGGTCATGTTTCACTGTGATATTGTGGTGTGTCCACTTTGCGTTTTGCACAGTTTCCTGTCGCGGGCACTAGGTCTACCCACACAAGTGAGGTACCATTTTTCTTGGAAGACTTTGGAGAACCCGGGGTGGGTGGACATTTGTGGATCCAAGCAGATTCCAGAACTTTCCACCACAGAAATGTGTTTTAAAAAAAATCTTTTTATGTTTGAAAGGGATTCTGGGTACCATAACCTGGTGAGAGGCAGTCAAGTCACCCCATCGTGGATCCTCCTGGGGGTCTAGTTTTAAAAAATGTATAGGATTACTAGGTTTCCCTATGTGTCAGCAGAGCTAGTGTTCCAAAAACTACAGCTAGGCACTTTGCTAAAAATGGGTCATTTTTCACTGTGAAATTGTGGTGCGTTCACGTTGCGTTTTGTGCCATTTCCTGTTGCGGTCCCTAGGCCTACCCACACAAGTGAGGCACCATTGCACTCAGAAAACTTTAGGGAATGCAGGGTGCGTTGAAATGTTATGATCCACGCAGATTCCAGAACTTTCCACCACAGAAATGTGTTTTGTTTTACAACTTTTTATATTTGAAAGTGATTCTGGGTACCATAACTTGGTGAGAGGCAGTCAACTCACCCCATCCTGGATTTCCTTCGGTGTCTAGTTTTACAAAATGTATAGGATTACTAGGTTTCCCTAGGTGCCGGCAGAGCTAGGGTTCCAAAAACTACAGCTAGGCCCTTTGCCAAAAAAGGGTCATTTTTCACTGTGAAATTGTGGTGTGTCCACGTTGCGTTTTGTACAGTTTCCTGTCGCAGGCAATAGGTCTACCCACACAAGTGAGGTTCCATTGTTCTCAGAAAAAGTTGGGGAACGCGGGGTGGGTAAAAATGTGTGGATCCACGCAGATTCCAGAACTCTCCATCACAGAAATGTGAGGAAAATGTGTGTTTTTTCTTCACAATTTGTTAGTTTTGCACGGGATTCTGGGTAACAGAACCTAGTGAGAGCCATTTAAGTCACCCCATCCTGGATTCCCTGTGTGTCTAGTTTTAAAAAATGTGTAGGTTTGCTAGGTTTCCCTAGGTGCCGGCAGAGCTAGAGTTGTAAAACTACTGCTAAGCACTTTGCAAAAAAAATGGGTAATCTTTCATTGTGAAAATGTGGTGTGTTCACATTGCGTTTTACTTTTGTGCCATTTCCTGTCGTCGTGGGCACTATGTCTATCCACACAAGTGAGGTACCATTTTTCTCGGAAGAATTAGAGGAACGGCGGGTTGGTAGAAATTGTTGATCCATGTAGATTCCAGAACTTTCCAACACAGAAATGCGAGGAAAATGTGTTTATTTTAACTTTATTTATGTTTGCAAGGGAATCTGGGTAACAGAACCTGGTAGGAGGCAGTCAAGTCACCCCATCCTGGATTCACCTTGGTGTCTAGTTTTAATAAATGTATAGGATTACTAGGTTTTCCTAAGTGTCGGCAGGCTAGAGTTCCAAAAACTACAGCTAGGCACTTTGCCAAAAAAGGGTTATTTTTCACTGTGAAATTGTGGTGTGTCCACGTTGCGTTTTGTGCCATTTCCTGTTGCGGTCACTAGGCCTACCCACACAAGTGAGGCACCATTAAACTCAGAAGACTTTAGGGAATGCAGGGTGGGTGGAAATTTCTTGATCCACGCATATTCCAGAACTTTCCACCACAGAAATGTTTTTTTTTACAACTTTTTATGTTTGAAAGGGATTCTGGGTACCAAAACCAGGTGAGAGGCAGTCAAGTCACCCCATCCTGGATTTCCTTCGGTGTCTAGTTTTACAAAATGTATAGGATTACTAGGTTTCCCTAGGTGCCGGCAGAGCTAGGGTTCCAAAAACTACAGCTAGGCCCTTTGCCAAAAAAGGGTCATTTTTCACTGTGAAATTGTGGTGTGTCCACGTTGCGTTTTGTACAGTTTCCTGTCGCAGGCAATAGGTCTACCCACACAAGTGAGGTTCCATTGTTCTCAGAAAAAGTTGGGGAACGCGGGGTGGGTAAAAATGTGTGGATCCACGCAGATTCCAGAACTCTCCATCACAGAAATGTGAGGAAAATGTGTGTTTTTTCTTCACAATTTGTTAGTTTTGCAAGGGATTCTGGGTAACAGAACCTAGTGAGAGCCATTTAAGTCACCCCATCCTGGATTCCCTGTGTGTCTAGTTTTAAAAAATGTGTAGGTTTGCTAGGTTTCCCTAGGTGCCGGCAGAGCTAGAGTTGTAAAACTACTGCTAAGCACTTTGCAAAAAAAATGGGTAATCTTTCATTGTGAAAATGTGGTGTGTTCACATTGCGTTTTACTTTTGTGCCATTTCCTGTCGTCGTGGGCACTATGTCTATCCACACAAGTGAGGTACCATTTTTCTCGGAAGAATTAGAGGAACGGCGGGTTGGTAGAAATTGTTGATCCATGTAGATTCCAGAACTTTCCAACACAGAAATGCGAGGAAAATGTGTTTATTTTAACTTTATTTATGTTTGCAAGGGAATCTGGGTAACAGAACCTGGTAGGAGGCAGTCAAGTCACCCCATCCTGGATTCACCTTGGTGTCTAGTTTTAATAAATGTATAGGATTACTAGGTTTTCCTAAGTGTCGGCAGGCTAGAGTTCCAAAAACTACAGCTAGGCACTTTGCCAAAAAAGGGTTATTTTTCACTGTGAAATTGTGGTGTGTCCACGTTGCATTTTGTGCCATTTCCTGTTGCGGTCACTAGGCCTACCCACACAAGTGAGGCACCATTAAACTCAGAAGACTTTAGGGAATGCAGGGTGGGTGGAAATTTCTTGATCCACGCATATTCCAGAACTTTCCACCACAGAAATGTTTTTTTTTACAACTTTTTATGTTTGAAAGGGATTCTGGGTACCAAAACCAGGTGAGAGGCAGTCAAGTCACCCCATCCTGGATTCACCTTGGTGTCTAGTTTTAAAAAATGTATAGGATTACTAGGTTTTCCTAGGTGCCGGCAGAGGTAGAGTTCCAAAAACTACAGCTAGGCACTTTGCTAAAAAAGAATTAGAGGAACGCCGGGTGGGTAGAAATAGTGGATCCATGTAGATTCCAGAACTTTCCAACACAGAAATGCGAGAAAAATGTGTTTATTTTAACTTTATTTATGTTTGCAAGGGAATCTGGGTAACAGAACCTGGTAGGAGGCAGTCAAGTCACCCCATCCTGGATTCACCTTGGTGTCTAGTTTTAAAAATGTATGGGATTACTAGGTTTTCCTAGTTGTTGGCAGAGCTAGAGTTCCAAAAACTACAGCTAGGCACTTTGCCAAAAAAGGGTCATTTTATACTGTGAAATTGTGGTGTGTCCACGTTGCGTTTTGTGCCATTTCCTGTTGCGGTCACTAGGCCTACCCACACAAGTGAGGCACCATTAAACTCAGAAGACTTTAGGGAATGCAGGGTGGGTGGAAATTCGTGGATCCACACCGATTCCAGAACTTTCCACCACAGAAATGTGTTTTTTTTACAACTTTTTATGTTTGAAAGGGATTCTGGGTACCAAAACCTGGTGAGAGGCAGTCGAGTCACCCCATCCTGGATTCACCTTGGTGTCTAGTTTTAAAAAATGTATAGGATTACTAGGTTTTCCTAGGTGCCGTCAGAGGTAGAGTTCCAAAAACTACAGCTAGGCACTTTGCTAAAAAAGAATTAGAGGAACGCCGGGTGGGTAGAAATAGTAATTCCATGTAGATTCCAGAACTTTCCAACACAGAAATGCGAGGAAAATGTGTTTATTTCAACTTTATTTATGTTTGCAAGGGAATCTGGGTAACAGAACCTGGTAGGAGGCAGTCAAGTCACCCTATCCTGGATTCACCTTGGTGTCTAGTTTTAAAAATGTATAGGATTACTAGGTTTTCCTAGGTGTCGGCAGAGCTAGAGTTCCAAAAACTACAGCTAGGCACTTTGCCAAAAAAGGGTCATTTTTCACTGTGAAATTGTGGTGTGTCCACGTTGCGTTTTGTGCCATTTCCTGTTGCGGTCACTAGGCCTACCCACACAAGTGAGGCACCATTAAACTCAGAAGACTTTAGGGAATGCAGGGTGGGTGGAAATTTGTGGATCCACGCAGATTCCAGAACTTTCCACCACAGAGATGTGTTTTTTTTACAACTTTTTATGTTTGAAAGGGATTCTGGGTACCAAAACCTGGTGAGAGGCAGTCAAGTCACCCCATCCTGGATTCACCTTGGTGTCTAGTTTTAAAAAATGTATAGGATTACTAGGTTTTCCTAGGTGCCGGCAGAGGTAGAGTTCCAAAAACTACAGCTAGGCACTTTGCTAAAAAAGAATTAGAGGAACGCCGGGTGGGTAGAAATAGTAATTCCATGTAGATTCCAGAACTTTCCAACACAGAAATGCGAGGAAAATGTGTTTATTTTAACTTTATTTATGTTTGCAAGGGAATCTGGGTAACAGAACCTGGTAGGAGGCAGTCAAGTCACCCTATCCTGGATTCACCTTAGTGTCTAGTTTTAAAAATGTATAGGATTACTAGGTTTTCCTAGGTGTCGGCAGAGCTAGAGTTCCAAAAACTACAGCTAGGCACTTTGCCAAAAAAGGGTCATTTTTCACTGTGAAATTGTGGTGTGTCCACGTTGCGTTTTGTGCCATTTCCTGTTGCGGTCACTAGGCCTACCCACACAAGTGAGGCACCATTAAACTCAGAAGACTTTAGGGAATGCAGGGTGGGTGGAAATTTGTGGATCCACGCAGATTCCAGAACTTTCCACCACAGAAATGTGTTTTTTTTACAACTTTTTATGTTTGAAAGGGATTCTGGGTACCAAAACCTGGTGAGAGGCAGTCAAGTCACCCCATCCTGGATTCACCCTGGTTTCTAGTTTTAAAAAATGTATAGGATTACTAGGTTTTCCTAGGTGCCGGCAGAGGTAGAGTTCTAAAAACTACAGCTAGGCACTTTGCCAAAAAAAGGGTCATGTTTCACTGTGAAATTGTGGTGTGTCCACTTTGCATTTTGCACAGTTTCTTGTCGCGGGCACTAGGTCTACCCACACAAGTGAGGTACCATTTTTCTCGGAAGACTTTGGAGAACCTGGGGTGGGTGGACATTTGTGGATCCAAGCAGATTCTAGAACTTTCCACCACAGAAATGTGTTTTAAAAATAAATCTATTTATGTTTGAAAGGGATTCTGGGTACCATAACCTGGTGAGAGGCAGTCAAGTCACCCCATCCTGGATCCCCCTGGGTGTCTAGTATAAAAAATTTTATAGGATTACTAGGTTTCCCTATGTGTCGGCAGAGCTAGTGTTCCAAAAACTATATCTAGGCACTTTGCAAAAAAAGGTCATTTTTCACTGTAAAATTGTGGTGTGTCCACGTTGCGTTTTGTACCGTTTCCTGTTGTGGGCACTAGGTCTACCCATACAAGTGAGGTACAATTTTTCTAGGAAGACTTTGGGAAAACGGGGTGGGTAAAAATTTGTGGATCCACGCGGATTCCAGAACTTTCCATCACAGAAATGTGAGGAAAATGTGTTTGTTTCCCACAATTTGTTGGTTTTGCAAGGGATTCTGGGTAACAGAACCTAGTGAGAGCCATTTAAGTCACCCCATCCTGGATTCCCTGTGTTGTCGTATTTTGGCAGTATCTGAATTAGCGTTTAGCTCAGCTACACAATCTTTTCTATTAACTTGACCAAAACGTACGGGAGCCATTTTTAATCCTTTGGCTTCCATTTTGTATGAACATGCTGCCTCGTGGTCAGCATGCCCTTTTGTCCTTTCTCGATACCAATGACCGTTTGCCTTGCCCAGCAACAGGCTATTTTTAGTACTGGTCAAGCATGCATGCACATTACTCACCGACTGGTCATCTCTTAGGAATGTCCTCCCAAACTGACCAGTGCTACTTAACTCCTCCCACATGTTGGCTGTGTTCCAAAAATGACCTTATTTGTACCTAAAATTGTGTAAAAGTGTAACGCCTACCTTTTTATTGCTATTAAATTGTATAAAAGAGGTCGCGCACCGATGTTCGGGGTGATACTTCTTGCATTGCCGAAGGGTGCTGTAGGAATGTACCACCACCCCATGGGGTCCTAATAAACTTGTCTCTTTGCATTTTCAGTTTCCGTGCCAATTTCTGTCTATGGTGTTTGAGGGTTTTTGCAGAGTATGTAGACCTGACAGAACCCGATACCTCAATTGGCGACCACGAAGGGACTCATCGGCGACTCGGATGCCCGAAGGAGAGGTCACGACGAAGGATTGGAAACTCGCTATGGACGCGTACGCTGCCACTGAGTGACTCGAGTCTCGGCACCCACGGTGTTTTTGCCTTCCTTCTGATCTGACCTTCCAGGTGGCGCCGGTCCTCGACTGAGATTCTGATCATTTGGCTTGTCGTGTAGTGCCTGTTTTGGCTGATTCGGCTACGGAACTGGGCAGTTGGAAATCTGGACACTTTTGAATATCTTTGGTAAGCTTATGTTTGGTAAGGTAGTCTACTGACACTTACTGTGGCTTTTTGAATTTGAATTTGAATTTGAATTTGTATGAGTTAGCTAACGTTTGGACCTATGATTTGAATTATATGTGGAGTGCACCTCACATAGGCAGACATGTAGGGATATTTCTCTGATTTTGAATTTGTTTGAACGGCACATCATGAGTAAGTACCTTTTAAGTGCCATTTATTGTAATATCACGTTTCTGTGATATTTTTTAACATGCCTGTTTTCAGCACACTCCGAGGAATGTGCTGTTTTGGAAATGGTACCACTTATCGATTAAATGAATCGCAGCCGGCTCCCCCAGAGGGGACTCCTAACCGTGAAATGTACATTAAATTTGGTCTTCCTCCCATAATGTATAGCACGTTATGGCACAAATATACAAAATCTGATCGTGAATTGCAATGGCCGCTACATGGGTCATTCGACTTGCGAAAAGTCCAGTATGTAGAACAATGCTTGTTCCAGCGCAGGTCTAGACAGGACATGTTTGATTGTGTACGTATGTGGGAGAAAGCGGTGCGTGAACGAATGAAGCGTGCAGAAGCCTTGGCGGACAAAGAGCAGCGAAAGGCTGCTCGGGATAAAGCTTTACAGCTACAGGAGAAGGAATTGCAGGAACAGAAAGAGAGAGAGAGTCGAGAACGTAATTTACAAGTTAATGGTCAGTTTCCTATTCGGCGTCCTCTCTATCCTGTCCTTACTAATGAATTAGATGATTTTTCATTGTTAGATCGCTGCCCGCCTCCGTATGTTCAGCCTACGGCTCCGGATGAGGAATTGGACGAGGATAATCAGGATAAACAGCGTACCAGGTTACCGACCGAGCGTATGACGGAATTGCGTTCGATTGCTCGTAAACTTAACAGTAATACTATAACTGTTCCAGAGGTTAATGATTTTATGAGTCAGTGGTCTGACAAGGAACGATTGTTTTTTTTAGATCATTTTGCAGATGAAGTTGTTGAGCGGTTTAGAAAACACTCTCCTGAGTTGGAACCTAAAGATATATCAGTTGGTCGTGTGAATTTTCGTAAAAGTATTTTTGCTCTTTCAGATGCGGACGAATTCTTCCGGCGGTTGATTCAGTTACGAGATGAGGCGACACGATTGCGAGCGGCGGAAAAGGCATCGGAGCAATCAGCGTCCGGATCGACGGGAACTTCTCGAGTGTGCCCTATCTATGGATCAGATAAGAGTGTTGCGATTAATGTTTTGCCTATGCGGGAAGCCGCACCTCTGTATGTCCCTCCCAAAGGGGACGGTACGGATGATGATAAGATGTCTAAAGATTCAAAGGGCTATTTTGTGTATAATTGGGTTTATACGCCATGGAATAGAGCAGATGTTATGGCACTTAAGAATGCTTTGCCTGACCCCCGTAAAAATCCAGCAGCTTTCTATGAAGGTGTGGAGGGTGCTATTTCTTCGTGTATTATGACATTAGTGGATATTGATCTTTTCTTTGGACTGATATTGCCTCCTGATATGTGGAGGGTGATTCGAAAATTTGACGATCGAACGATATTAGGTGCAGATTGGAAGGACATAGTGAGAGCTGATTTAGATAGGGAACCTGCATGTAAACCGTGTCAGTTGATTTTAGAATTACCAACGGCTATCTTGAATAAATTAAAAACGCTGTCCCCCCCTAAGAAAATAGATTGGACAGTGTTAGCGTCTTGTAAGCAGAAGTCAGACGAATCGGTTTCTGATTTCTTCTCACGTTTTGAGGAAGCATTCCATGATTACAGTGGACAATCATTAACAGAGGACACGGGCAGGCACTTATTCGTAGACAAGTATGTGGCTAATCTCCTACCGGAAATTGCAAAGCGATTAAAGGCTAGTGAAAGTTCATGGACCACGGCAACGCCTGCCTCCTTATTAACTATGGCTCAGTATTATGAACGTCAGGAACTAGAGGCTAAAGAAAGTAGTGATAAGAAAGTGAAGGACTTAAAGACGAAAGTGATGTTGGCACAGGTTTGTGCTACGCAATCGAGAGGGAACGATAGGGGTAGACGAGGATCGTACGTTACGTCTCCCCCTCGTTCCGACATATCTGAGGATCAGTGTGCATACTGTAAGCAGTTTGGACATTGGCTCGCAGATTGTCCGGTACTTCGTGAACAGCGTAGTCCGAGGGGTCGAGGAAGTGGAAGGTCACGGAATAGTTATTCAGGACCAAGAGGTGGAGCGAATGATCGTGGAAGGTTTGAAGAGAGGGGTCGTGGTCAGGTTGAACATAATACTTTTGATCGGCGGAATCAATACCAGATAGCTGAAGGAGAAAATACTGAGTCACAGGATAATAGACATGCATAGGATTGCGTAGGATGGGGTGTGGAATCGGTTGAAGTACCAGTTGATCAAAGGGGTCCATATATATCAGCACATGTTTTGGGTTCTACTGATCAGTTTCTGGTCGATACAGGAGCTACTCGTAGCGCTCTGTCCAAACGCTTGGTTCCAAGGGCTCCCCTGTCTGGCAAAACGATTACAGCAATAGGGTTCGATGGAACACCTTCACTAAGCCCATTGTCTCAACCCCTTACATTTTATGTTGATAAATTTGCTGCCCCATGTCCATTTTTGTTGTCCCCAAATACACCAGATAACATTATGGGACTTGACATGTTAAAGCATTTTCGAGCTACTATCCGCTGTGCTCCGGAAGGAGTGCGGGTTGTGTTAAATGAGAATTACCCAGAAATTGAGCGATTGTGCCTTCTTCTTGAATCCGAAGTGTTAGCCTCCCTACCAAAAACGTTGTGGGCCACTTCTGATACTGATGTAGGGCAGATGATAATTCCTCCAGTGCGTATTACTGTAAAGGAGGGCGCATCTCTGCCATGTGTCCCACAATAAAAAATATCCAGGGAAGGCGAAATTGCATTGACACATATTGTGAATGATTTGATACGGCAGGGGTGGTTGAGGAAGTTCCCTACAATGTTTGTAACAGCCCAATTCTTCCGATCCTTAAGAGAGAAACAGATACTAAGGTTTACCGTTTTATCATTGATTTGAGGGAAATTAATAAGATTGCAGTGCCCCAGTACCCGGTGGTGTCTGATATCACCACCTTACTTACATTGGTTCCACCAACGGCAACTACCTTTACGGTCATCGACCTAAAGAATGCCTTTTTCTCGATTCCTGTACATCCTGACAGCCGATATCTTTTTGGTTTTACATTAAATAACAAATCGTATAGATTCTGTCGAGTTCCTCAAGGTTATACAGAAAGTCCTAGCATTTATAGTCAGGCTTTAAAAAGACAGCTTGATTCTTTTGAATTACAATCTGGGGTGGCTCTTATTCAGTATGTGGATGACATTTTACTTGCAGCAGATACACAGGAACAATGTGAGGAGAGTACTTTTTCTTGCTTTCCTTTCTTGCTAAAAACAATCATAAGGTTTCGAAGAAAAAGTTACAATATTGTAGACCCAAGGTGACCTACCTCGGTCATCTTTTGTCTAAGGAGGGTCGTGCATTGACACCAGATCGAATTCAAGCAGTTTTAGATACACCAGTCCCCCGCACTCAGAAAGATGTTCGCGCTTTCATAGGTTTGACGTCCTTTTGTAGGCAATGGATATTAGGGTTTTCACACATTGTTAAGCCTTTGTTAGCATTATTGTCCAAAACTACACCAATTCCCATTGAGTGGACAGATGAGTGCCAGAATGCTTTTGAGTGACTGAGATAAGCTCTTTGTTCTACACCAGTGCTAGGTACACCAGATTATATGAAGATCTTTACATTGTACGTACACGAGAAAGATGGGTGCGCGTTGTCAGTCTTAGTGCAGAGACACGGAGACAAGCAGAGACCCTGTGCGTACTTCTCGGCGGTACTCGACCCTGTGGCTCGAGGATTGCCTGGATGTTTTCGAGCAGTTGCAGCAACAGCAGTAGCTATACGACAAAGTGAGGGAATAGTTTTGTCACACAAATTGTTAGTGTTAGGTCCCCATGCGGTAGATGCTTTATTGAACCATACGAAAACACAGCATCTAACCAGTGCCCGCCTAACAGGATATGAGCTAACCCTGCTGGCGCCGCACATCACACTGAAGCGATGTGCTACATTGAACCCTGCTACTTTATTGCCGTATCCTGTTGCTGAAACCCAGGAGGAAGAACAACATGACTGTGTTTTTCTGGCTGAGGAACAGACAAAGGGTCGTATCGATTTACAGGATACGCCATTCCCAGATGTAGATGGGGAATTGTGGGCTGATGGATCGTGTGTGAAGTTACCAGATGGCACGACTTCCGCAGCTTATGCGATCACGACACTCAAGACAGTGGTAGAAGCAGCACGAATACCGCAGAAATCGGCCCAAGCAGCTGAATTAATAGCCTTAACGAAAGCATGTGAGTTAAGTGCTGGATTATGTGTGAACATCTACACTGATAGTCGTTACGCTTTTGGAGTAGTGCATGATTTTGGCCTACTCTGGAAGGAACGAGGATTTTTGACTTCACATGGAGTGCATATCATGCATGGAGAATTGGTACGCGATCTCCTGAATGCACTATTATGTCCAAAGGAAGTAGCGATAATCAAATGCAGTGCACACAAAAAGGTGACGGACAAAATAGGACAAGGAAACGCTTTTGCAGATCGCATAGCGAGAGAGACTGCCATGTTACAAAATGACTCCCCCATGTATGTGGTGAGATCAGAAGCTGAGCGATGGCATGATGCTAGAGAAGAAATATTAGATATACAGAAATCAGCATCTGAAGCAGAACTTGCGATATGGGCAACTGAAGGAGTGTTGGATGATGAGGGTTGCTGGCGTAGCAAAGACATGGAGAGATGGAAATTACCTGCTGCCTATTTACAAGCAATGGTCCAAATGACACATGGGCTGGCGCATGTTGGAGCTCTTGCAATTACTAAATTGCTTACACGGGTTTGGGAACATCCTGAGATTGCTAGCACGACTAAGAGAATAGTTCAGACCTGTCTGATTTGTTTACAGCATAATCCTGGGAAAGGGACTTGTACTCCCAAAGGAGGGTTTGTTCCACCTACTGCACCATTCGAAGTACTGCAAATGGATTACATCCAGCTGGAGCGCTGTAATAATCTTAAGTATGTCTTAGTGGTGGTGTGTGCCTTTAGCAAATGGATTGAGGTTTACCCCACGAAAGATAATACAGCATTGACAACAGCTAAGGTGTTGCTTAAAGAGTACTTCCCACGCTATGGTGTTTGTAAGTTTTTGTGGAATGATAATGGTCCTCACTTCATTGGGAAAGTAGTGGAGTTCGTCCTGAGAGGATTAGGAATAAAACAAAAGTTCCATGCTGTGTTCCATCCACAGTCAGCAGGTTTGGTAGAAAGATACAATGCAACTTTGAAGTTGAAGCTAGCAAAGATCGTGGCATCCACGTCTTTAAAATGGCCGGATGCTCTGCCTTTGGCATTGCTGTCTATCAGATCAGTGCCACATTCCCGAACTGGCCTCACACCCTATGAAGTGGTGTTTGGAAGGCCTATGAATATTTGGGGAGTTCCTAAGCCTTGTTTGATACATGATGTGTCCTGTGTAATGATGAATGACTATTTGGCACGATTAACAAATGATTTACTTTCTATTCACCAACAGGTTCGAGAAGCGCTCCCCGACAGCTCCGCTGGAGAGGCTCATTATCTCCGTCCCGGAGATTTTGTCATGATAAAAGTGTTTGAGAGAACTAGCAGTTTGGAGCCGAGATGGCGAGGCCCTGAACAAGTGCTGCTTGCAACCCTGACAGCTGTGAGAGTCACGAATAAGAAGCGGTGGATTCATTCTACCCATTGCCATCGTGTTTCTCCAGGTCTGGTAAATCCTGAAGTCCTGTCTGATTTTCGAGACATCTTGGATGCAGAGAAGAGCCCAGCTGTCACGTCTAATGAATTGGAGGGAGCCTTCCCGGACCACACTGTTTCTGATGGAGTGAAGTGTAATCTACGTCCAAGGAAATAATTTTTTTTGCATTCTTGAACTGGTTAGTTACCGTTCTGAGGTTTGTGAAAACGGAAGCCGGGAATATCAAGGGGGGGGATCAGTTCTGTCCAGTGTAGCGACACCCGTCTTGAATCTCGGAGAAGACACCAGCGGCAGCCTTAGTCCTCAGCACTACCTTTTTATTTTTAGCGTTGTTCTTGAAGGATTTTGTTTTGTGAACTATGGCACCTTTTTCGACACGAAATAAGAGAATTCTTGGTGCTGTGCTGTTTGTTTTGACTATAGTGGTAATAGCAGTAATAGCTTGGACTATAGAACAATTGTTTCCTGCACGAGAACATTTACTGCCTACCACTCCAAGCCCATCTGAACATTTTCATTTCACGTTGCCTTTTCATGAAGAAAGACATAGACAGACTTATTTGAATAACAGTTTTATTCAGATTTTGCACCATACTCACAACATGACCAATACGACAAATTGTTGGGTATGTGGAATGTTGCCTGGACATCAAAAGAAAGGAGGAACCCCACTTATTCCTCTCCCGTTTTCCCATAATGGTTCCTGTAATGCTTGGTACACTCTTCTTTTCACTTTACGATGGCCAACAAAAGGTGGACTACTCTTCCGACTAAATAAAGTATGCTACAATGATAAAGATGGCTATCCACAAGCTGAAGGAACTAAATTTGAGTGGGAAGAATACAGTCCGGACAATGTATCTACACCTCGTATTTTTACAAATCAAAGACTTATAAATATGTCGAATTTACATGTGATAACTGTTATTGATACAAAAGCAGATCTTTGCATTAGAAATAAAGGTACAATCCCTGTAGGCCGAAGTGAATGTAATATCACACTTACCTTTGATACCCCAAATGGCATTACATTTGTAGCTTCACATAATACATATTTTATTTGTGGGAATAAGGGATACCATTGTCTTCCTATTGGATGGTTAGGAACTTGTTACATATCTTTTGTGTTGCCACCTGTGTTTATTGCCCCACCTATGTATCATAATGATTATATATTATATCACGATTTTATACTAAATAGAGTCAAAAGGACATTAGACATTGATGATGTGTACCAGACCGATACCTCTCTACAGCAATATGTAGATTTCAATTTGGGATTATTTTCTTTTGTAGGAGCTGCATTAAACAGTAGAAAGATAAGACGACTCACACGTGTTGTGGAGGCAGTTGCTAATGAAACTGCCTCTGCTTTAGGAAACATAACTGAAGAACTACAGATTACTAGAATTGTGACGTTTCAGAACCGGATGGTTCTGGATGTAGTGTTAGCCGACCGTGGAGGTGCATGCCGCATCATCGGTAGTAGTTGCTGCGTGTATGTGCCAGATAATTCACCTACTGTATATGATGCTATTTCTAAACTACATAAAATAGCTGCTGAGATTCACCCAGGGAATGGAACATGGACATTCTCTAGTTGGTTTTGGACTCTACTTAGTACATGGGGTTGGAAGCTACTAACTATTTTATGTATTATTATCGGAATACTATTTTTTCTCTGTTTATGCATTCAATGGGTCCTACCTTATGTTCCGCATGTGTCACAGCTTGTATCCCATCCAATCGAGCTATTATTATGCAAGAGAAAATGATTAACGATGAAATGAAGAAGATGATGGCTATTAATATCGATGATGAGAATTCTGATTACTCCCATTATGAGGTAGCTTTTGCTAAACGCTAAAAGGGCCGTCTGTCGTATTTTGGCAGTATCTGAATTAGCGTTTAGCTCAGCTACACGATCTTTTCTATTAACTTGACCAAAACGTACGGGAGCCATTTTTAATCCTTTGGCTTCCATTTTGTATGAACATGCTGCCTCGTGGTCAGCATGCCCTTTTGTCCTTTCTCGATACCAATGACCGTTTGCCTTGCCCAGCAACAGGCTATTTTTAGTACTGGTCAAGCATGCATGCGCATTACGCACCGACTGGTCATCTCTTAGGAATGTCCTCCCAAACTGACCAGTGCTACTTAACTCCTCCCACACGTTGGCTGTGTTCCAAAAATGACCTTATATGTACCTAAAATTGTGTAAAAGTGTAACGCCTACCTTTTTATTGCTATTAAATTGTATAAAAGAGGTTGCGCACCGATGTTAGGGGTGATACTTCTTGCATTGCCGAAGGGTGCTGTAGGAATGTACCACCACCCCATGGGGTCCTAATAAACTTGTCTCTTTGCATTTTCAGTTTCCGTGCCAATTTCTGTCTATGGTGTTTGAGGGTTTTTGCAGAGTATGTAGACCTGACAGAACCCGATACCTCAGTGTGTCTAGTTTAAAAAAATGTGTAGGTTTGCTAGGTTTCCCTAGGTGCCGGCAGAGCTAGAGTTCTAAAACTACAGCTTGGCACTTTGCCAAAAAGGGTCATTTTTCCCTGTGAAATTGAGGTGTGTCCACGTTGCGTTTTGTGACATTTCCTGTTGCGGGCACTAGGCCTACCCACACAAGTGAGGCACCATTAAACTCAAAAGACTTTAGGGAATGCAGAGTGGGTGGAAATTCGTGGATCCACGCAGATTCTAGAACTATGCACCACAGAAATGTGGTTTTTTTTACAACTTTTTATGTTTGAAATGGATTCTGGGTACCAGAACCTGGTGAGAGGCAGTCAAGTCACCCCATCCTAGATTCACCTTGGTGTCTAGTTTTAAAAAGCTGTATAGGATTACTAGTTTTTCCTAGGTGCCGGCAGAGCTAGAGTTCCAAAAAGTGAGGTACCATTTTTCTCAGAAGACTTTGGATAATGTGGGGTGGGTGGATATTTGTCGATCCACGCATATTCCAGAACTTTCCACCGCAAAAATGTAAGGAAAATGTGTTGTTTTGGACACATTTTTATCTTTGAAAGGGATTCTGGGTACCAGAACCTGGTGAGAGCCAGTCAAGTCACCCCATCCTGGATTTCCCTGGGTGTCTAGTTTTCATGAATGTATAGTGCCGGCATACCTAGGGTTAAAAAACTACAGCTAGGCACTTTGCTAAAAATGGATCATTTTTCACTGTGAAATTGTGGTGCGTCCACGTCGCGTTTTGTGCCATTTCCTGTTGCGGTCCCTAGGCGTACCCACACAAGTGAGGCACTATTGCTCTCAGAAAACTTTAGGGAATGCAGGGTGGGTGGAAATTTTTGGATCCACGCAGATTCCAGAACTTTCCACCACAGAAATGTGTTTTTTTTACAACTTTTTATGTTTGAAAGGGATTCTGGGTAACATAACCTGGTGAGAGGCAGTCAAGTCACCCCATCCGGGATTCCCTTGGGTGTCTAGTTTTACAAAATGTATAGGATTACTAGGTTTACCTAGGTGCCGGCACAGCTAGGGTTCCAAAAACTACAGCTAGGCACTTTGCCAAAAAAGGGTCATTTTTCACTGTGAAATTGTGGTGTTTCCACGTTGCGTTTTGTACCGTTTCCTGTCGCGGGGCACGAGGTCTACCCACACAAGTGAGGTGCCATTTTTCTCGAAAGACGTTGGGGAATGCGGGGTGGGTGAAAATTTGTCGGTCCACGCAGATTCCAGAACTTTCCATCACAAAAATGTGAGGAAAATGTGTTTTTTTGTTCACAATTTGTTAGTTTTGCAAGGGATTCTGTGTAACAGAACCTAGTGAGAGCCATTTAAATCACCCCATCCTGGATTCCCTGTGTGTCTAGTTTAAAAAAATGTGTAGGTTTGCTAGATTTCCCTGGGTGCCGGCAGAGCTAAAGTTCTAAAACTACTGCTAGGCACTTTGGAAAAAATGGTTAATTTTTCATTGTGAAAATGTGGTGTGTTCACATTGCGTTTTACTTTTGAGCCATTTCCTGTCGTCGTGGGCACTATGCCTATCAACAATAGTTTGTTCACAGAAGAATTAGAGGAACGCCCGGTGGGTAGAAATTGTGGATCCATGTAGATTCCAGAACTTTCCAACACAGAAATGCGAGGAAAATGTGTTTATTTTAACTTTATTTATGTTTGCAAGGGAATCTGGGTAACAGAACCTGGTAAGAGGCAGTCAAGTCACCCCGTCCTTGATTCACCTTGGTGTCTAGTTTTAAAAAATGTATAGGATTACTAGGTTTTTCTAGGTGCCAGCAGAGCTAGAGTTCCAAAAACAACAGCTAGGCACTTTGTTAAAAAAGGGTCATTTTTCACTGTGAAATTGTGGTGTGATCACATTGCGTTTTGTGCCATTTCCTGTTGCAGTCACTAGGCCTACCCACACAAGTGAGGCACCATTAAACTCAGAAGACTTTAGGGAATGTAGGGTACGTGGAAATTCGTGGATCCACGCAGATTCTAGAACTATCCACCACAGAAATGTTTTTTTTTACAACTTTTTATGTTTGAAAGAGATTCTGGGTACCAGAACCTGGTGAGAGGCAGTCTAGTCACCCCATCCTGGATTCACCTTGGTGTCTAGTTTTAGAAAATGAATAGGATTACTAGTTTTTCCTAGGTGCCGGCAGAGCTAGAGTTCCAAAAACTACAGCTAGCCACTTTGCCAAAAAAAGGGTCATGTTTCACTGTGAAATTGTGGTGTGTCCACTTTGCGTTTTGCACAGTTTCCTGTAGCGGGCACTAGGTCTACCCACACAAGTGAGGTACCATTTTTCTCGGAAGACTTTGGGGAATGCGGGGGGTTGGAAATTTGTGGATCCACGCAGATTCCAGAACTTTCCACCACAGAAATGTGAGGAAAGTTTGTTTGTTTTTTGACAATTAGATAATTTAGTAAGGGATTCTGGGTAAAAGAACCTGGTGAGAGCCAGTCAAGTCACCCCATCCTGGATTCCCCTGGGTGTCTAGTTTTCAAAAAAATATAAATTTGCTAGATTTCCCAAGGTGCCGGCAGAGCTAGGGTTAAAAAAACTACAGCTAGGCACTTTGCAATAAAAGGGTCTTTTTTCACTCTGAAATTGTGGTGTATCCACGTTGGGTTTTGCGCCGTTTCCTGTCGCGGGCACTATTCATACCCACTCAAGATAGGTACCATTTTTCTCAGAAGCCTATGGGGAATACGAGGTGGGTAGAAATATATGGATCCACGTAGATTACTGAACTTTACACCACAGAAATGTGAGGCAATGTGGGTTTTTTGACCATTTTTTAGGTTTGCAAGGGATTATGGGTAACATAACCTGGTGAGAGCCAGTCAAGTCACCTCATCCTGGATTCCCCTGGGCATCTAGTTTAAAAAAATGTGTAGGTTTGCTAGGTTTCCCTAGGTGCCGGTAGAGCTAGGGTTAAAAAACTACAGCTAGGCACTTTGCAAAAAAAGGTTAATTTTTCATTGTGAAAATGTGGTGTGTTCACGTTGCGTTTTACTTTTGAGCCATTTCCTGTCGTGGGCACTATGCCTTCGCACACAAGTTAGGTACCATTTTTCTCAGAAGACCATGGGGAATACAAAGTGCATAGGAATTAGGGGATCCACGCAGATTACAGAACTTTACACCACAGAAATATGAGGAAAATGTGGGTTTTTTGACCATTTTTTAGGTTTGCAAGGGATTCTGGGTAACATAACCTGGTGAGAGCCATCAGGTCACCCCATCCTGGATTCCTCGGGGCGTCTAGTTTTAAAAAACTGTGTAGGTTTTCTAGGTTTCCCTAGGTGCCTGCAGAGCTAGGGTTCAATTCTACAGCTAGGCACTTTGCAAAAAATGGGTAATTTTTAATTGTGAAAATGTGGTGTGTTCACGTTGCGCTTTACTTTTGAGCCATTTCCTGTTGTGGGCACTATGCCTCCCCACACAAGTGAGGTACCATTTTTCTCGGAAGACATTGGGGAACGCGAGGAGGGTAGAATTTTGTGGATCCATGCAGATTCCAGAACGTTCGACCACAGAAATGCGAGGAAAATGTGTTTTTTTTTGTCAATGTTATGTTTGCAAGGGATTCTGGGTAACAGAACCTAGTGAGAGCCAGCCAAGTCACCCTATCCTGGATTCTCCTGGTAGTGTCTAGTTTTCACAAATTTATAGGTTTGCTAGGTTTCCCTAGGTGCCAGCAGAGCTAGGATTCAAAAACTACAGCTAGGTACATTTCTCACTGTGAAATTGTGGTGGGTCTACATTGCGTTTTGCACCGTTTCCTGTCATGGGCACTAGGCCTACCCACACAAGTGAGGCACCATTTTTCTTGGATGTGGGGGTAATGTGTTTTTTTTGGACACATTTTTATGTTTGAAAGGGATTCTGGGTACCAGATGCTGGTGGGAGGCAGTCAAGTCACCCCTTCCTGGATTCCCCTGGGTGTCTAGTTTAAAAAAATGTATAGGTTTGCTAGATTTCCCTAGGTGCCGGCAGAGCTAGGGTTAAAAAACTACAGCTAGGCACTTTGCCAAAAAAGGGTCATTTTTCACTGTGAAATTGTGTTGTCTCCACATTGCGTTTTGCAGTTTCCTGTCGCGGGCACTAGGTCTACCCACACAAGTGAGGTACCATTTTTCTCGCAAGACTTTGGGAAACGCGGGGTGGGTGGAAATTTGTGGATCCACGCAGTTTCCAGAACTTTCCACCACAGAAATGTGGGGAAAATTTGATTTTTTTGACAATTTGTTAGTTTAGCAAGAGATTCTGGGTAAAAGAACCTGGTGAGAGCCAGTCAAGTCACCCCATCCTGGATTCCCCTGGCTGTCTAGTTTTCAAAAATATACAAATTTGCTAGGTTTCCCTAGGTGCCGGCAGAGCTAGGGTTAAAAAAACTTCGGCTAGGCACTTTGCAATAAAAGGGTCATTTTTCACTGTGAAATTGTGGTGTATGCTGTGGTGGGCACTATGCATACCCACGCAAGTTAAGTACCATTTTTCTCTGAGGACTATGGGGAATACGAGGTGAGTGGAAATTTGTGGATCCACGCAGATTACAGAACTTTAAACCACAGAAATATGAGGAAAATGTGGGTTTTTTGACCATTTGTTAGGTTTGCTAGGGATTCTGGGTAACAGAACCTGGTGAGAGCCAGTCAAGTCACCTCATTCTGCATTCCCCTGGGTGTCTAGTTTTCAAAAATATATCAATTTGCTCGGTTTCCCTAGGTGCCGGCAGAGCTAGGGTAAAAATACCACGGCTAGGCACTTTGCAATAAAAGGGTCATTTTTCACTGTGAAATTGTGGTGTATCCACGTTGGGTTTCGCGCCGTTTCCTGTCGCGGGCACTAGGTCTACCCACGCAAGTTAGGTACCATTTTTCTCAGAAGACTATGGGGAATGTGAGGTGGGTGTACATTTATGGATCCACGCAGATTACAGAACTTTACATCACACAAATGTGAGGAAAATGTTGGTGTTTTGACCATTTTTTAGGTTTCCAAGGGATTCTGGGTAACAGAGCCTGGTGAGAGCCAGTCAAGTCACCCCATCCTGGATTCTCCTGGGCATCTAGTTTTGAAAAAATGTGTAGGTTTGCTAGGTTTCCCTAGGTGCCGGTAGTGCTAGGTTTCAAAAACTACAGCTAGGCACTTTTGGAAAAAAAGGGTATTTTTTCATTGTGAAAATGTGCTGTGTTCACATTGCGTTTTACTTTTCAGCCATTTCCTGTTGTGGGCACTATGCCTACCCACGCAAGTTAGCTACCATTTTTCTCAGAAGACTATGGGGAATACGAGGTGGGTGGAAATTTAAGGATCCACGCATATTAAAGAACTTTACACCACAGCAATGTGAGGAAAATGTGGGTTTTTTGACCATTTTATAGGTTTGCAAGTGATTCTGGGTAAAAGAACCTGGTGAGAGCCAATCAAGTCACCCCATCCTGGATTCCCCTGGGTGTCTAGCTTTAAAAAATGTATAGGTTTGCTAAGTTTCCCTAGGTACCGGCAGAACTAGGATTAAAAAAAATACAGCTAGGCACTTTGCCAAAAAAGGGTCATTTTTCACTGTGAAATTGTGGTGTGTCCACATTGCGTTTTGCGCCGTTTCCTGTCGCGGGCACTAGACCTATCCACACAATTGAGTTACCATTTTTCTAAGAAGACTTTGGGGAATGCAGGGTGGGTGGAAATTTGTGGATCCACGCAGATTCCAGAACTTTCCACCACGGAAATGTGAGGAAAATGTGAGTTTTTTAAAACATTTTTTAGGTTTACAAGGGATTCTGGGTATCAGAACCTGGTGAGAGCCAGTCAAGGCATCCCATCCTGAATTCCTCTGGATGTCTAGTTTTCAAAAATGTGTAGGTTTGCTAGCTTTCAATAGGGCCGGCATAGCTAGGGTTAAAAACTACAGCTAGGCACTTTGCAAAAAAAGGCTGATTTTTCATTATGTTCACTTTGCGTTTTACTTTTGAGCCATTTCCTGTCGTGGGCACTATGCCTACCCACATAAGTGAGGTACTATTTTTATCGAGAGACTAACGGGCACATGCATCAATGATAATTGCATTCGCAAACAGTGCGAATCGCAATTTTCGGCCGTTTGCGAATGTAATCATCAAATTTGGAATGCATCATGTATTTCGCAATTTTAGGAATCGCAATCATGTTGCGATTTCCAAAATTGCGATTGCATTTCAGAAATCGTAATTTCAGATTTCTGAAATGCAATGCATGATTATTTTTAAATTGCGAATTATCTATTTGGAAGTGGTAAATTAGCATGAGGTTGAACCTCATGCTAATTTACCGAAAACCTTCAAACATGCACAAAAATGCATTTTTTAAAGTTGCATGTTACACACACACATGTCCTTGGGACATGTGTGTGTGTAAATTGCACTTAAGTTTAATTTCAGGGGTGCAGGGAGGGGTTCTTTGGACCCCCCTGCACCCTTGAAATTGCATTTTCAATTTGCGATTCTCTAATTGTAAATCGCAAATTGTAAATGCCTTCCCATTGATTCCTATGGGCCTCTTGGCCCATAGGAATCAATGGGAAGGGTTTTCCTTAATTGCGATTCGCAAATTGTGAATTGCAATTAAGGAAAATTACCGAATCGTTAAAAAAATGCGAATTAATCATGCATTGCCGTTTGCGAATCTTTAATTGTGATTCCTTAATTTTCGCAATTAAGGATTCGCAAACGGCAACATTGATGCATGTGGCCGTAAGGGTAATTCAGATGTGTAAAGCAACAGGTATTACCTATTGACTATCGATGCATTTCTGCCTTCCAAATGAAAGACAATGTGTAAAAAATAAGTCATTTTGAAAAATGACAGATAGTTCTTATGCTAGTATGAGTATTTCCAATGTCGGAAATGTGCAAATATCTACTGTTTCTAAACTCCCTATTTTGTTCCCATTTCAGAAATACATAGGTGTCTTTCATACTGATTTTTCCATGTATTCATTTTCCCAGAATAATTGCTATATACCCGGTACATAGTAAAAAACCATTGCAAGTCGCTGCTCACTTTTTGGCTCTGGGTTCATCGGGTTCTTGGTGAACCTACAATGGAATATCACAGGAATACGCCTAAAACTAACTAACGAGGATTGGGGTAATTATATTAAGGATTTGGATATTATTTGTCTCCAAGAGACATGGTACCAAGCTGACATCATAATGGATGGCTATTGTTCCCTTACTGTCAACACAATACCCTGAGTTGCTGGGAGGGCAAACGGAGGGGAAAAGGAGGGCTTGGTATTTTAATTTCTGTCAAATATGGGCATATACAAACCCATATTATAGAAACAACACCCGGGTACCAGTTAGTCCTCATTTCCAACCTAATCCGGTTGAAGTTACTGCTAAATTATATGGTACTATATTATCTCTGACCACAATAGCCGTCATGTGATCGAGGACATACAGGTGCAGATTAATAACATTTGCAGAGAAGTGCCCGCCCTTATGTATTCTGTGGGTAGGTGATTTTAACTGTACCACTTGTGCGTTGAGCAATACTGGAGTTTGTGGGCAGTTAGACACGGACTGTCAGCCACAGCCACATTTTATCCTTACTGTGCAGGGTGAGGCATTGAACTCCATCATCATGGATAATGATTTAGGTCTCATTAGTACTAAATTGTTTGGATTGTAATTCTCCACCCCAGTTTCCCACATATGTTGGAGGATGTAGAGGAAGCACAATTGATTTTATGTTTATTACCAGGAAGTATTCCCCTCTCGTTGGCGACTTTGAGGTAGCACCAAATGTTGCAAGTGACCATAATCCACTAACCATATGTTTTAGAATTACAGCCAGTGTAGGGAAAGGAGAAGATGCACTAGTGATTGTAACCAAAACAAGGAAATGAGACTAAATTGGGGTAAAGTTGATCCCACTAAATTTGAAGAAAAAATGATTAAGTAAAAATTGAATCTGAATATGAATTGCCTACTTAATGACACCTCCCCAAATGAGGTGGTTCGCTAATTCGAGCTGATCTGTGCAGATGTGGCAAAAGATCTGACCAGATAGGTTCGAAGAAGAGAACCCCAAGAGGTGCGATGGTTTAATGTGGTGTGTTCTAGAGCACATAGGAACCTAAAAACAGCCCTTCACACCACCCAACATGATAGAACGCAAGTTAAAATTATAAGTCAGATTTATAAGCGTACTATCAAACAAAGACAAAATAAATTGAGGAGTTTGGTGTGGGAGGACCTTGAGAGAGCAAGTGCTCTAAAAGACTCAAAGAGTTTTTGGGATATCATTAATTGCCCTCTATTTAAGGATGAACGTAAACTTGTGGACTCCTTGATCTTGGGGTCTGTCTGAGAAACCCACTTCCCAGCTGTATTTAATCCAAAAAATTCCCCTCTAGATGAAGCAAAAGAGGTACCGGTATTTCATCTACACTTGGACTCACAATTAAGTCTATTGATTACAGTGATAGAGGTTGAGGACGCATTGCAAACGGGTAATAGTAAGAAAGCTCTGGGCCCGAAAGAGTTCCTCTTGATTTGTTCAAAAATAATCCTAAATTATGGGCACCCATACTTACAAATCTTTTTAAAGCAGTGGTGATTGGTCACATCCCATCATCCTGGAAACAGGCAATTGTTGTCACTGTATACAAGAAAGGTAGTTGGAATGACCCTGCCTGTTACAGGCCTATTTCATAAATTGATGCTACTGCTAAAGTACTGGGGAGGGTTATACTTGCATGACTTGAGAACTGGGCAACTAAGACAGGTATTGTGTCGTGATTGCAATATGGATTAGAAGGAGGATAGGCACTACTGAACAGTGTCCAAACCTGCCCCTTATTATGGGCAAGTTCATTAGGGCCAGGAGGGGTTCCATTCATCTGGCCTTCATGGACTTGTCCAGCACTCAGGGAACATTTTTTATGAAACTATGACTTGGGATCATCTTATTGCAGCTACGGCACAACAGCCCAGTCGGGTCGTGAAAGGACTATTTTGATTTGCTCGCAAGCTAGGCCATAAACCAGTGTCTGAACTAGTTACCATCTATAAAGCAAAATGCTTGTCGGTGGCATCATACGGGGCGGGAGTCTGGGGCTACTATAACACCGGACAGTTGAAGTTCCTGGAAAATAAATTTATAAAGAGATTATTACTGGCTCCTAATAGTGCCCCCACATACTTTTGCCACCCGGAGCTAGGGTTAGCATACCGTGAAGATCTAATTGCTATTGTCCCATTGTTTTTATGGGTCAAGATTTGGTTATCTGAGAACTTAATGTTCTCATGAGATGTTACCCTAGATTGCACCAACTTAGATAGCGCACTGTCCATCCCCTGGCTTTGCTTTGTGAAGAGAAATCTCCATTGCTGTGCATGCCCCTTTTTGGTATTAACTGTCAGTGCACCGCCACAGGGTGATAAGGTCCCTGGCGCACTCACCCTCCCCCCACACCTGGCGCTGACTGTACTCAACATTAGCCCCCAGTAGAGTGTGGATAAAGATCGAGATCCCCTTGGCACACAGATGCACCCCATCCTGATGGAACTACTCTCTCATCCCAGGATGTAACATTTTGTACCTAATAGTGCCCATGGAGGACTTGGTTAAAATACTGTTTATGGAATGGTTCAACTTTTTTATTGAATCGTTCATGGCTTTTACCAGAACCCCACTGGCCCAGGTCGTCCGCGGTATCATTTCCGACCACAATATTGCTGCCTTCGGTAAGCCTTGTCGAAACTTAGTCATGAAAACAAGGCCTTTCGCACCCCATGCCTACCCATGGACACCATATAATTGCCGCCAGCGTGGATGACTAACATGTCAGGGTAGAAAAATGCTCCAGATCATAACGCTTGTTCAAAATTACCAAAAATATCCTGCAATTTTAGACCACTTATCCCCAACCAATGGAGCATAATCCCTCCAGATGGACCTGCGGAATTGCTGCTCCGCTCTGCCACTGAAGGAATGCCTACACCAAAATAGGTGTACCGGGCTACTGGCATCAACTGAAAGAAAGAGAGAGAATTGCTGTTTTCAACAAATTGTTGCGCCCTCTGGGCATTTCTCTCCGTCTACACGAGATTAAGCCTCATGTACAGCTGAAAACATGCTGATTGCCATCAACCCACCCTTTTAATTGCTTCTGTTGGCAGGCCAATTGCGGCCGCCGTGGTGGCTGCTCCTATACGAAAGGAATGAGAAGAAAACTGAGAAGCATCCTCCCCATGGCAGGCTAACGCCCGCCTGCAGACTTTAGTGAATTGGTATCGTGTCATTGGCATCCCATCCTGATGTACTAGGAACCTGGCTGAGGTCACCACTGGGCGCCTTCTGAAATAATCGTTTGCCAGTGCCACTGGTCACACGGCGTTGTTGTGCACCGCAAGCAGTTTCACCCAAGCGCCTTTCTCTGACTGATCCGTTTTTTACCTACAAATAAAGTGCCTCTACTTCAAAGCGGACATCCATTACATCTAACCCCCCTTCACCCATTGCTGACTGTAGAGCCAACTCGGAAATGCGGAGGGCCCCACAGAAAGCCAGCACATAGGTGAGACTGAATAACTTAGTCTCATACTGAGACCAGCACACTCGGTGTAGGACCCCTAAAAGCCTCCCCAATCTCTCCATGTTTATGGGACGCCTACTGTGTGGTGCCCCCGGTGCCAAGCGTTCCCAACCCCCAATGGTCTTCCGTACCCTAAAGTCTTTAGTAGGATCTCTGTCTCCTTGAAACTCAGCAAAGAAATCAATGGCGGACACTTGCCGGTGCACTAACAAAACATATGTATTTGTAAAGCGCATGTTCACCCCAGCAACGGGGCACCTTGGCACTGAATAACAGATATATATTGTTACCCAACTCAATGGTACACATTTTATCGACTTCAAATGTATGAAAGGCTCAGTGGAACCACTGGGATTTGAACCTGTGACCATGAGGTCGTACACAGGCCTCTGCAGTGGATGCATTAGTCCACTGAGCCATCAGACCCGCTAATGACCGCGATTTCCCTCCTTCCTTCTGGCACACTAGAAAACCCCGCACCCCTTCTGGAGAAATTCTGTCTGTATCCATGTCTGATCTGAACGATACGTTGTACACACCCCAAGCTTTTTCGTACAATGTTGCACACCACCAGTCCTTCACGAAGTCTGCTGGCAATTAAATGAGAAAGAGTAACATTGCCAATAAAGATTAGGCAATTGCTTTTAATCCCATAAAAAATGTACATGTTATTGAGATGTGCTTGTACAATGAATTTCCTTTCCACGGCTCACTCCTTGTTGACCTTGCTAATATTGTTGCACACCACCAGTCCTTCTCTATTAAAATGCATGTCCTTTCCTGGGCCCTCTGAATGTTAATAGTGTTGCACCACACAGTCCTCACTAAGAAGTACTGACCATTAAAAGAAAAGGAAAATCTGCCTATAATTATTTGGCAACTAAGGAGAACCTAATTTAATTAAAGTCCAATCAATTTGAACGCAGTTTTGTTATGGATATGTTAAATGCATTTGTTTCCTAAGGCATCCTATGGGTTAGGTTCCATCTAGCAACGCCACTTCTTCCTGGGTGATAATGCTAGTAAGCAGAAGCATAACCCAACGTTTTGCTATAGATTGCTACCTATGTACAGCACACCTTGGGGCAATGAGCAACTGGGAACTAGTACACCAACCCTTTTAATGATGCTCCCCAGATAGAGGTTCCCCTGTGCCACCAACATTGGACTCATTCCGCACCAGAGGTGACTGGAACTACCACTGGGCATGACGTTGTTTCAGTGTTGGGGACAAAATTACATATGAATGCTCAAGTGACCAGACTAAAGCACCCAAACCCCTTAGCCATTTTAAATACCTTATATAGGTAGCTGTAGAACTCTGGATTATTTGTTTTCCAAAGTAGAGAACCCATGCAGCATTATATACCATTGTATTAGCGTTTTACCAAATGAATCACACCACACGGTGAACCTGTGGATGAGAACCTTATAAACACAAAAAAACTGTGCCTAAGTGCTGCCATTGTTCTAACCAGTAAAGGGTGACTATCGAGTCGCAGCAGCCAAGGGTCACTACCAGGTTGCAACTGCCCATCCATATTTGACATATAGCAAAACTCGTAATTGCTTTGGGTTCTTTCACCTCCCCCAAAGAAGCATCTTGGCGGTGAATAACAGATGCTTATTTTGCCAACTGACTGTTGCTTAGTTGTCCCCCTTAGAGAGATGAAAAGCTAAGCGTACGTGGCGTGGCTTAGCGCCCGGCGGAGTCGGAAGCATCTATGTGAGAGCTCCGTGACCGCCGGGATGAACCAGCGGTAATTGGACCCGTTTCTCGGCGGCAATACCGTAATTAAGTCTTGGAAGGGTCCAGGAATGCTTTGAGGACCTGTTTTCCTGCCCTGGTCGACTATTTTAGGAGTTTCTGCCATTCTTGCTCACTCGCGGCGATATGACGGCCGCGGCCGCCATTTTGCTTGACTTTCAGCGCGTTTCCTGAGCGGCGCTCTTCTTCACCACACAACGAACGACGGACATGCTTCTCTCCTGCTTCTCTCAGGTTGGCTGATTTTTCCCTCAATGATGCCCGCATTGCCTACATTATTATGACTTTCTCCATTGGATGTTCTTATTTATGAGGTATGCTGCTCTCATATTCCCCATATCAGCGGCCATTTCGTGGTATTTGTCTCTTCAGGAGGGCTTCACAGCTTAACCAGTTAAGCATTTCCTCGTGCTCTTGCATGGCTATTGACACTCTTATGTCATTTTGAGGTGTTTTTTCCCTGGTTATTTTATACCTGCTCCTGTGGGCTCTTCAACACTTCCCTGTTCCTCTACTCACCTGCTAGTGTTTCACGGACGGAACGTCCCAACTGCTGACTCTCTTTTTTTTTTTGTGGCTGCTTGCAATCTTATGGATAGCGGCACAACAGGTCGTGCTCCCAGGAACCCACGACGTGTCCTCATTAAGAACTCCAAAGTGTTTTTTGCGCTGGCTCGTCTGGAAGCTTCTCAGGTGTCTGCTGACCACATGTCGCAATCCAGTTCGGATCATTCTGTGCAACCATCAGGGAAAGCGACAACGAAACGGCTTAAAAAAGACCCTCCATCGCCGTCTGGTTCCTCTTCAGCTGTATCCATGGAGCTGTTATTGGAGGAGATACGAGCCCTTCGTCCCTTAATGGAAGAAACTAATACCAAGCTACAGGTTTTAACCGATAACTGGTCGCAGCTAGAGACAAGAGTCACGACAGTAGAGCACAGTGTTTCCTCTCTCCAGGAGTCTTCCTCCAAGGTTATGCATATGCAGTCGCAGATTTCCTCTCTCCAGAAGCAGGTTGAGGAGCTTGAAAATCGCAATCGGCGCAATAATCTGCGCATTTACGGCCTGGCGGAGAATTGTGCGGGAAGCGATCCTATTGCTTTCTTCACATCCTTCCTTCCTAAGCTCCTCCACTTACCAGAAGGCACCATGCTCAACATCCAGCGCGCACATAGGCTTGGCCGTGCCCCCTCACCTGCTTCTCCCTCTTCGAGACCAAGAGGCGTTATCATGTATTTCCTGGAGTACACAGACCTTCTTAAAGTTCTTTCAGCAGCCAGAGCTTCTCCTCGTCTGACTTGGTCAGGATCCACGTTGTTCTTTGCGCAGGACTATGCAAGGGCCACAGCTAACCGACGTAAAGCTTTTTTGGACATGAGGCCAGAACTTCGTTCCATTGGCGCCAGATATGGCCTTTTTCATCCTTGCCTCTTCAGAGTCACCTATAACAATAAGACGACGACTTATGAGGATCCAGTTCGCCTCCGGAGCTTTCTAAATTCTTGTCAAACAACTGACATGGACTCATCCAGCTCCTCATCTGCTTTTCCTCCATGACTTTATTAAGTTGTTCATGCTCACCGTGTGGCTCTCTCAGCTCATGATGATTTGGTCATACATGTTATACTAGTTCTTTCTTTCTTCCTTTTACGGAGTTCTTTTGCTTATTGTCCCCTTGTATTTATATAAGTCGTTCGTAAGTTCTTTGTTGTTGTTTGGTACTACATCTTTGTTGTTCTATTTTTTGATGTTTTTCTTTCCTCATCTTTTTACAGAATCTACCCTTCGCTGTGTGATGTTCCCCCGGTTTGACGGTTCGCTCCCACTGGATGTCTTGCCCTCTCCAGTTGGCTCTACCCCCCCCCCAGTTTCTCGTTTGGTCTCCTTTTTGATTACCCTTTCCTGGTTTCATCCCTCGTAAGTATGTTTTCATTCCTTCCTTTAATGTATGCCTTCTCCTTTTTCCTCTTCATCATCCTTTTTTCTTATTTTCAACTGTGCTCCAAGGTTTCCTCTCTCCCTTCCCTTCACCAATCTCTCTGTACTTTCTCTCTCCGTACCTTCTTTTTTGTCACGTATTGCATCTTTCTCCTTTTGTTAACTAATTGGGTGAATCTTTCAGGTTTATGTTCTATCCTCTCCCCTTATCACAGATTTTTGGCTCATGCGTTTTGGAAACTTACTGCTTTCTTATTTACCATAAGCTTTTCTATTATGGTTTCCTATCTTCCCTTCTATTTCTCTCTTCCTTTTTTCCCTTCTTTGACATTCCTCTCGTTTTCTTTTTTTCTTCTCTTCCTTTTCTCTAGTACTCATGATCACATTCCTTTCTTGTCCTTACCTTTTCTCACAGGCTCCTCATCTTATATTGCTATTGAATTTCTTTTTCTTCTATTTTGTGTATTATGTCTCTGAAAATAATTACGTGGAATGTTAAGGGCATTAATTCTCCAATTAAGAGACAACGAATTTTATCACACTTGGCCCGTTTGAATGTAGACATTGTGTTTTTGCAAGAAACTCATTTATCTGATATAGAATCAGCCAAGCTTAAAAGAGGTTGGGTGGGTGAGGTTTACTACTCCCAAGGGGACGGTAAACGAAATGGAGTAGCTGTGTTGTGTCGTAAAACTCTATCTCACTCTCTAATTGCTCAGGAATCAGATTCTGAGGGCAGATGGCTACATGTTAAACTGTCTCTAAAGGGTGTTCCAATTTCCCTCCTCAATGTCTATGCTCCCACCGGTGGTGATCCTGTTTTTTGGCACACCTTTTCCCAGCATATCACTAGATTTGTTGACGATAACTTTATTTTGGCAGGTGACTGCAATCAACCCCTTGATCCCTTTATTGATCGAAACTCTAAGTCTCCCTATGTTCCAAATAAGCCGCACAAGCTTTTTACCCAAGCTATATCTCAACATAAACTTATCGACGCTTGGCGTTTGTGCAATCCGACATTACGAGAATTCACTTTTTATTCCCCATGCCACCACTCCCAGTCCCGAATTGATTATATTTTTGTTACTCATAATATTGCCCAAACTCTTACCAATGCTGAAATTGGTCCAATTTTGCTTTCAGATCATGCCCCTACCATAGTTTGTATTGATATCCTCCCCAAACCCGTAGGACCTAAAAGATGGCGCTTTAATAACGCTCTCTTATTGGATCCCAAATTTACTGCTTCCTTCATTGAATTCTCTGATGAATTTTTTTTGTTTAATGACACTCCCTCCATCCCCAAATCTACCATTTGGGATTCCTATAAGGCTTCGGCCAGAGATTTTATAATTGGCTATGTTGCAAAGAAACGAAGAATCGCCCGTAAATTTACGGGGGACATTCTCCACGATATCAAGAAATTGGAACATGCCTATTTTACTTCTCACTCACAAGACAGTTTAACAGCCCTTGTTAATGCTAAAATGAAGTTTAACAAAAAATCCACAGAGGACGCTTCCCTTTATTTATTAAAATCTAGTGCAAAATTCTATGGTGGCAGAAATAAGGCCGGGAAAATTCTAGCTAACTATTTGAAAATTAAACACAACAAATTAAATATTGAATCCATATATGACGCTCAATCTAATCTTCATACCAAAGATGCAGAAATACTCACCGAATTTTCCTCTTTTTACAATACTTTGTATTCTTCTGAAACTCAACCCTCTACTCAGTCACTAGATCACTTCTTTTCTACCATACATAAGCCGGACAATTTCCCTCTCGACCTTTCCTCCTTAGAATTAGATATTTCCCAGCACGAATTGCTTCTAGCACTCCAGACCTTACGGAAGGACAAGGCCCCTGGACCAGATGGTTTCACTGTTGAATTTTTTATACATTTCTCCAAACTCCTCATCCCCAAACTACACTCTTTATTGGATTCCTTTCTTACCTTGGGTGCCTCCTCAGGCTCTTTCTCTGACGCCCATATCTGCCTTATACCAAAGGAAGGGAAAGATGCGCAACATTGTAAGAACTATAGGCCTATTTCCTTGGTCAATATTGACTACAAAATATTTGCTAAGTCACTCGCAGCCCGTCTTGACCTTTTACTTCCAGATCTCTTAGGCGAGGAACAGTCTGGCTTCGTCAAGGGCCGATTTATCACGGATAACACCAGGCTTTTGTTTAATGTTCTATCGAAATCTCATAAATCACCTGATGCCCTTGCAGCAATTGCCCTAGATGCTGAGAAGGCCTTTGATAGGGTTGAGTGGATCTATTTGTTTCATACCCTTAAATGGTTTGGTTTTGGCCCCAAATTTATCTCCTTGATTTCTCTATTATATTCCAATCCCCGTGCGGCGGTTTGCACCAATGGCCTCGTCTCTTCCTTTTTTGATCTGAGGAGAGGTGTACGTCAAGGTTGTCCCCTATCCCCCTTTCTTTTCAATTTGGCCTTAGAACCTTTCTTATCCAAACTTCGCCAAAACCCTAACATTTCTGGTTTTCATGCTTCAGACTTTCAAATTAAGCTTGCTGCATATGCAGATGATATTTTACTTTTTAACTCCAACCCGACTCAATCTATTCCTGCCTTTCTTGCTGAAGTACGAGATTACTCTCAGATCTCTGGTTACAAGCTTAATAATGACAAGTGTAAGATTCTGCCCTTGACGAAGTTCACGTTTAAGCCTGCTTTTAGTGCCTCCAACTTTACATGGAGCTCCTCACACATTAAATATCTTGGCCTCTCTATCACCTCTTCTATTTCAGACACGGTCTCCCTCTGTCTGAACAAATGCATTCAAAAATTATCAGACTTAACTTCCGGATGGCATCCCCTTTACTTATCATGGTGGGGCCGCCTTGATACAATCAAAATGATGCTTTCTCCCATAGTTCTCTACACTATTTCCAATATTCCCGTCCCCATTCCCTCTAAATTTTTCAAGAGAATCAACTCAATCATGACATCCTTTCTCTGGAGCAAAAAGAAACCTAGAATGTCCCTTGCCCGACTTATTCGCCCCAAATCAGAAGGTGGAGTAAACTTTCCAGATTTCCCAGTGTATCATAAGGCATTTTTGCTACGACAGGCTTCCCTCTGGCTGCAAGACCCGACTTCACCTTGCCCTTTATGGGCTAAACTGGAGCGTCTTTTCCTATCACCTTTCTCTCTTGCCGAGTATCTTTCTTTCTCACACAAGCCTTCCTCTATCCCCACTCCTATTCACAAATTCACTGTTAAGCTGCTTCACTCTTCCTCTCCTGCTCCTCCCGCGACTGTTGATGAGTTTCTTGCTTCCACTATTTGGCACAACACCTCTCTTTTGATACGCGGCAAACCCTTTTACTGGAAGTCCTGGCGGCACAGAGGGCTAATCTGGGTCTCCCAACTGTTCTCACATTCATCTTTCACATCCTTCCCTACTCTCTGCACCACCTATGATTTGCCTGCTTCTTTTATCCACAAATACCTTCTTCTTCGAGAAGCTGCAATGATAACTTACATTCGCCTTGTGCATGCACCCTCCCCTATTTCTTCTCCTACCTATGTCTCGTTACTCCACTCTTTCTTACGCACCTCTCCCAAAGCCTCCTTCATCTACCACTATCTGCACACCACGGATCCTGTTAGACCCAAATCTAAGGTGGAGGAAAGCTGGGAACAAGATTTTGGTACATCTTGGCCCATCTCTTTTTGGGATAAGATTTGGATTAAGATCCGCAAGTCCTCTAGAGCAGCAACACTGACACAGACTTTGTTCTTCATTTACAATAGGCTTCTTTTCACGCCATTTGACCTCCACAAGCGCTTCTCTACCACTCCACACATTTGTTGGTCCTGTTCTTCACCGCAAGCGACTTTGTTTCATATGTTGTTTGCATGTAAATCTGTTCATAACTTCTGGTTGCAGGTTTGGGCCCAAATTAACGTAATATTTCAGACTCGCATTCCTTTCTCTTATATTAATGTTTTTTTAGGAAGCCTCTCTCCTTGCTGGGATGATGTTGATCTAAACACCCGGATTATTGATTTGTTATTAGCTGTTGCATTTCAGCAAGTTACAGTCAACTGGAAGAATTTTTCTAACGTTTCTTTTAAAGCATGGTGGTATAATGTTTGCCATAATCATAGACTGGATACTGCTTTTGTTTTTCCTGCCCACATGGCAGCAAAACGTACAGATTTATGGCTTCCTGTTACGCTTTATCTTGATGTATGTGCTAAACGCCCGTTTCATCCACAGCCCTCGCAGCAAGAAGTTCTCAAGCCTCCTTGACTGCCCCCTGCATTCCGTTTCTGTTCCATCATCAATTGTATGTACTTCCATTTACACAATTATATTTCTACGCCTGTGGTTTTCATTTTCTTTAGCCCTGATACCTGTGATTAGCTTTCAATCTGTTTCTAATTGTATTATGCCCATTGCTTACTGATTTGCTTGTTTTTTCTATATATTTTTTTTTATTGTACTTTGTTTTGACACCTTGTCCCTTCTTTTTCCCCACAATAAAATTCTTTCTAAACTCCCGTTAGCAGGAGGTTAAACACATGCCCCCTGCCACACAAACCAAATGTGGACGAGACCACCACAACAACAGAGGCTGCCACCACCATCCCCACTAGCAAGGGGTCCCTACCAGGATGCTGCAGCCCATATATTCGTGACATATAGCGTGATGTATTTACATTGTGCACTTTCACTCCCAATGGGCATATTGAGTGGGATAACAGAAGCTTATTTACCTCATATAATCAGGTTTACTTGTTAACCTCCACCCTGATGAAAACCTAAGTGTACCTTGCCGGGAAATGAACCTGTGATAACGAGGTAAAGCACTGTGCCCTGCAATGGATGCGTTAACCCATTAATTCCCCCAACCCGTCCTGATGACCCATACCATAAGGTGTTGCAAAAAGGAACTTTATAATTGTAGTATACACAAACTCCTGTACTGTGTCTCCTCATTGTTGGGGTGGCTCTCTGCATTCATATTAAATGTAATCATGTAGTGTATAGATATGAGCTCTGCCTTGTGTCATGAAGTCTGGCTCCTCAGTCTATGGACAATGGGTCCCTTTTTGGATTTACCCCACACAGTAACACTTTTCTACATGCTTGAGCTTCAAACGAAAGCTATTTCGGGCATTGTGATAAATATCTTACCTTTCCTGTGAATGAAAACCATCCATTGCACAAATGGTTAGGTAAACTGAAAAACCCAAAACACTAGAAACGTTATGCGAGGCCCACACATTGCCGCACTACTATAATTGTTTTACTCCTAAGCTCATAATACCGGTATGTGTTAATTTCCATTTGAGGAAAACTGAAACATAATACCAATTGAAGGTACATTTTATTTATGGTGATAAAATCGTAGCTTCCAAAACAACAAACTTCAGGTTGAATATAGTAAAGAAAAACGTGAAACCGAAACATTTAACCATTGTGGAATGCCCGACAAACATTCTGAGACTTTTTCGAACAAGCAACAAGGCGGTATTGGTAATGTCCTGATGAAGGGGTTTTCCTGCAAATACACTTCCACATCAGGTTTTATTTAATCACGCCCGCTGGAAAGCAGTCTATAATGCAGTCTATAATCAATGCTCCCTGTAGCGTCTCGGCTTTGGGATAGTTCGTGGTCCCAATAGGGCGCAGGGCCTATAGCAGGGTCAGGAGCGCTCTGCATACATAATGCGGCCACACTGCTGGTATATTTGGAAGTGACGTGCCACGAGCGGCCATCACCCATTTATTACTTCCTCGCAAGCCACGCCAGGCCTGCGGATGTCATGGGTGTATGGGTGCGTGAACAACTAGACCACCAACTATTACATCCCTATCCAACTCAGTTCTTTTCACTAAACAGTTGTTTGAACAAAATCACAACAGTCCACAAATGTCTCTCTGTCCATCACATGAACACACGATACTTGCGTGACCCTCCACTGATGGGTCCCGGGCATCGTCAGCATGCATAGTCCCTCAACCGCTGACTTGGGTGGGGGTTCGGCCTCAGACTGTACCTTTGGGTGCCAGTACGCCCTCCCGCGCTGTTCCGGCCTGGGCTTTCGGAGTCAGCTCCGTGGGGTGGGGAATGGCTTCCTTCAGGGACTTCGCAGGTTTGGCCACTCGCTGATTCCCCTGTTCCTTCTTCGGGGATCGCCGTGATCATGGAGCTTGCGCAGGGCCGTTTCTACCATTAGGCAGGACTAAGCGGCTGCCTAGGGCGGCAAAAGTGGGAGGGCGGCAAAAAGCATACTATTAACTGCTATTATTATTTTCCAATTCCTGACTGAAACTGTCCCACTCTGGTGGAGTGGCAGCGTGCACGCTGCTCCTAGCAGGCAATTTATGTGGGCTGGATGAGGAGCAGCTACCTACTAACACTGTAACAATTCCCAACACAGGCCGAACAGAAACTAATAGGCGGGGTTGGGTATCCTGCTGCCTCCGTGATGGCGCGAGGGTTGACTACAATTCTTTTTGAGGGAAGGCGTGGCACGCAGTGTTTCATTACTTTTAAAATTAATGTGAAGCACTGCAACATGACTAATGGACCCGGACGGTCCCAACCCCCGATCCGGACCACGGCCAACGGCCTATGTGGAGCCCAGTACACCACTGTGCTCCAGCTGACGCTGACAGCAGGTCACAGTGTCTGAGAAGACTTTTCAGGCTGGCGCCGGAAGAAAGGCCGAGGCGAGCTTGCCTTGCAGCAGGAGTTGTTGCGACCACAAGGGCGGCCCGAAACGGAATTGCTGCAGTGAGCCACGCAAAATAAGTGTAAGTCACAGTGCCCCCTGAAAGTGTATAATACAACTGCTATTTGGTTGGCAATGATCCATCAACAAACACTTTATTGTATAGTTAGTGAAAACCATTACAAAGTATAAATACGGCAATGTACTAAAACATAGAACATTTGCACTGCTATATGTGTCATAAAAAGTTATAAATAAGTGTCTTTTGAGTTAAAATGATAAGCATTTTTCAGATTCAAGACTTAGCGAGAGTTCTTTGTTTTTTCTCGAAATTGTCAATGAATTTGACCGCTCTGCAGATGAGTTGCGGATCTACTGAGCATAGGATTAGTATGATCGCGGACCGGCAGGTGCGTGTTCCATATTCCTTAAATTTCGTTTTTAACCAGCTCCGACGTTGTTGGCAATGGATGGTATTGGTTTTGCTAAATTATCAGTTGTAGTGTAGCGCGGTCATGATCACCTGCCTGCCAGAGCCCTGTACTGTAGGCTAGCAGAAGTTCACACAGGTCAGCAGTGGCACTCAGCAGAGCAGCATTGGATAGCTCTCTGTGACAGCCCTGCTGCGGTGTGATCTGTGCGTTCGAGGGAAGGGGGAGGGGGCGGACCGGGGTATAATTATTTTTGTGTGTCGGTGAGTCGCATAGTTTATTTAAGTATTGACCCACCTATATGCAATGTGGTGATCTAGAATGGATGCTGAAACACGTGATGTTTATGCAAGATTTGCAATGAATAATGCATAGGAACGGCATCATGCCATCCGCGCAATCAGTTTTAAGATCTTTTTAGTGTTTCTCATTGTTCAAACGGGTGTCATTTTTGATATATGTTTCCATTGTCTTTACTGCGTGATTATGCTCGCGAGAAAGTGTCACTCATAGTCGTTGAATGTGGCATTTAGTTATTTAATGTTTGATGTGTTTTATTGTTTAATGTTTAATACAAGTTCTTTTATATCTAATGCATTAATTCTTCTAGCCTGGATGACAGGGGGAGAGAGTGATGGTAGTAAAAGGGAGGGGGCGGCATTTTTCAGTTCTCGCCTAGGGTGGCAAACACCTAGAAACGGCCCTGGGCTTGCGTGGTTGTTTGAGATCTCCCTGCGTTGTTCTGGCGGGACCTCTTTGAACCACGAGGTGTTTCCGGATACTTCTTCCGCCCCTTTTCAGGCCATGGTGCCACGGTTCGGCATGACGTTCCATGTGCCTGGTTCATAGTGTGTTTGGAACTTGCCTCCTTGGTGTCGGCTCCGCAGGATGACTGTTTCTCCCTGGTTGAGCTTCCGTGGGGTGGCACGGCATCGGGCGCTTGCTTCCTGGTTTTGTCGCACTTTCCATCTTTGTACTTCCTCGACATCGAGTGGAGGGGAAGACCACCCTGGGCAGGTGGGGAGTAGGTCACGGCGGGGGCCGTGGAGCATGTGTGCCCATGGGCTCCGTTGAGTTGTACAGTGAGGGTTACTTCGGCATTCTCTCAAGAACTCATTTAGTCTTTGCTCCGGATCCACTTAGTCCATGACTGCTATGCGGAACACCTTGTTCAGAGTGCGCATAAAACGCTTGACGTCCCTGTTGGCCTGGGGCCCTTGCGGGGTGATGCGACGATGCACTATGCCTCATTGTTGGAGGAAAGTGGCAAACTCGGCTCCTTGGAACGGGGGACCATTGTCACTGCGTACCTCTTGAGGGAAACCAAACATGGCAAACACTTTTTCCAACACTGGCCCCACATGGTTGAATGGTGTCGACGGGAAAAGTTCTACCACGGGATATTTAGAGTAGGCGTCGATGATGACGAGTGTGTGTTTTCCTCCCGGGAAACTCCTAAAATCCACTCTTATTTTGGACCAAGGGTCGGTGCTGGACTCTTCAGTGATGACCGGGAGAGGCTTCTCGGGCCCGCTTGTCAGCTGGCAGGACGAACAACGTCTGACATATTCCTCCACCATGTTTTTAAGTTCCGGAAACTATACCTTTTCCCGCATCCGTGCCTTCATCTTGGTGGTTACTTGGTGTCCCCCGTGGGCTAGTTGGACTGCCCATTGCTTAAGGCTCTGAGGGATGACTAGCTGGGGTCCTCTCAGCAGGTTGCCTTCTCCTGTGACGGTGAGTTCATGACGGACTCGCCACATTTTCGTGAGGGTTTCCCGATCCTCCGGGGTCCATGAGTTGGACTGGCGAAGATAGTTTGTCCATGAGTCGTCCTGCACGGTGCCTAGTGTCTTGGTGTAGACGGCATCGGCAGCTTCTTTTACGTCCTCTAGGGATATGCTCCGGGGGCATGAAGTGAGAGCTACCCAGTGAGCAAACTCTTTGCTGTCCTCATCTTCCTCGTGTTTCTTCGACTGAGTGGGGTGTCTTGAAAGAAAATCGGCCGGGTTCTTGGACCCTGGGGGATAGACGACCTCCATTTCATACGGTTGTAATTGAACCGCCCAGCGTTCGATGCGTGGGGGTCAATGTGGGGCTGTCCCTTTAAAGCGGGGGACCAGAGGTTGATGATCGGTAACCATGGTGAACGGGTGCCCTCGGAGATACAGATGAAAATGGTTACAAGCCCACTTGATGGCGAGCGCCTCGCGCTCAATCTGGGCATACCTTGCTTCAGTAGGGGTGAGGGCTTTGCTGGTGAACACCAGAGCGGCCCATTGTCCTGTTTCCCGCTCTTGAGCCAACACTGCCCCGAGTCCCACTGGGCTTGCGTCCACCAACACTTCTGTTCGCTTCGCTGGGTTTAAATAGGCTAGTGTGGCTTCTCCCAGAAGGGCATCCTTTATCCCTTGGAACGCTTCTTCCTCTTTTGGGCCCCAGTGCCAGGTTGCGTCTACCTTCGTGAGGGCTCGTAGTGGTTCACTTCGGGTGGCCAGGCCCGGGATGAACCGCCCACAGTAGGTGGCCATTCCCAGGAAGCTCTGCACTTCCATCGGTGTCATCGGTGCGGGGGTGTCATTGATGGCTTGCGACTTACTTAGGTCTACTTGTATGCCCTCCTGATTAAAGACATAGCCAAAGTATTCGAGGGATGGCTGGAAAAACCGGCACTTGTCCTTGTATAGAGTGGCTCCATGCACACTGAGGCATTTTGGCGTGTCCCCGACATGTTTGTGATGGTCGGCGGCTGTTGCGGAGTGAATGAGGATATCGTCTCTCACATTCAGCACTCCTGGTATTCTGGACAACAGCTCCCGTATGGTGTTCTGGAACACTTCAGCCGCCGAGGATATCCCAAAGTTCAGCCATTTGTATCTCCTGAGTCCGAGTTGGGTGCTAAAGGTGGTGCTGAATCGACTCTCTTCGGCCATGCGCAGTTGGTGGTAACCTGCGTTTAGGTCAATCTTTGAGAACCATTTGGGGCCGTTGACATCCGCTATGATGTCGTCCATTGTTGGCGTTATGTGGCTCTCCCTCTTGATTGCTTTGTTTGGCAATCGCATGTCGATACATAGGTGGATAGCTCCTGGCTGCTTGGGCTTCTCCGCGATGACCATCGGGGATACCCACGGTGTTGGTCCGGACACCTTTTCGATGACTCCTTGTTCTTCCAGGGCTTCCAGCTCTTTTTCTACGAGTGTTCGCAGGTGGAATGGGATTCTTCTGTGCCGCAAGGCGATAGGGGCGACTGACTTATCAATATGGAGCTTGATAGGTTCGCATTTGATGCACCCGAGGCCTTTAAATACCTCGGGGAATTGCCCGAGGAGCTCTTCCACCTGGTATGTTCTGATCGTTCTGGCAAAGGCGATGAGTTTTAGGTCATCGGCTGTGTGGCTGCTCAGGAGGGTGTCTGTCTCCCTGTCGATGACGTGGATTGTCGCAATTACCTCCAGGTCGTCTGCTTTGATGGGTGCCGAGATTTTTCCTTTCAGCGGCAGGGGTGTGTCAGCTCCATATGTGTATATTCGGGTTTTGGATGGCACCACGGGAGGACGAGAGCGTAGGCTTTGGTATTGATGTAGGCCCATGACATTCACGGTCGCTCCCGTGTCAGTGACCGCTTTCACTTCTGTCCCCACGACCTGGACTATGCATGTAGGTTGTGGTCAGCGCCGTTGCTTGAGTCCCTGTGCGAAGGAGATTACATATACTTCCTCATCGTCTTCCTCTGAAGAGTCCTCCATGGTTGGCAGGTGTCTCGCAGGTTTCCTCTGGGCATGGTCGGTGGGTGCTGTGTCAGCTACCGATAGTTGTTGAACGGCTTGCGTTGGGGGTTTCTGTCCTCGGAAGTCTCTGGTCTTGTTGCTCCTCCTGCAGACGGACGCAAAGTGATTTGGAATCCCACAGTTGGTGCAGGTCTTCCCTTGGACGGGGCAGTCCTTGGCAGCATGCGGCTCATGGCCACAGTATCCGCACCTTGATCTGGATGAGTCTCCTCTCGGTCTTTTGAACATGTCTCCTCTCGGTCTGGTCTTCACCGCATGAGCTCGCTCCATTTTGATGGAGTCCGGTTTTCCTTGGGACTTGGTTAGGGCTTGGTCCATTACATTTGCTTGAGCCGCGGACAGGTCGTGTGACCTGGCTAGTATTAATATGTCCTCCAGCGTAATCCTCGGTTTTCTCAGTATAAGGCCTCGCAAGGTCTTGTCGCGGCACCCTTGAATTAGTTGTCTCCTGATTTCTTTTGGCTGGTCTTCATCAGTGCACGTACTGGCTAGTTCCAGGAGTCGTGCGTAGAATATGTCCATCGATTCTTCTTCTCTTTGGCGGGCTTGTGCGAGCTTGAAGACTTCAAAATCAGGGTTCAATTGCGGGTCGAAATGGCCATTCAGCGCCGTCACCACTGCGTCGTAATTATATGCTGTTCCTGTGTTGGGCAGATGCTGGAAGAGTTTGAAGATCTCGTCTCCTGCATAGTGAAGCAGCAAAGACCTTTTCACTGTCTCGTCGTTATCTCTGGTCGCGACAAAGTGGTTGTTGCGGCGGTCGATCCATGTTCTCCACCGGGGTGAGGCGGTTGCAGGATCTTCTAGCTCCCTGAAAGGGGGTAGGACCCCTGATGCAGCGTGCTGAAATAGGATGCGGACTGGCGCGGCGGCGTTATTTTCGTCTACCATCGTGCCTGGTGGGGACTGTTCAAAGACGTCTTGGCCTGTTCAAGGACAAAGATGGCGTCGCACGTGCTCCACGTGGTGCAGAGTCGTGATCCCTCCTCCCTCTCAGGGTAGTCCTGCCCCTGGTGTGTTCATGCTCTCCTTACTTGAACTTCCAGTAGGGTGCCTGATGTTGCTGTGTGTCACCTCCCTTATTTTGCTAGTATCTTATTCCTTTCTCCTGTTCTTTCTTCTTCTTTTTTTTTTGTTGGATGTGCCAGTGTTTGTTGATGAAAATACCTCTGGCTTTGCCAATGCTTCTTGGAGACAGACAAGGGAGGCGGGGTGAGTTCCTCATTGTCGCGGCGATTAGCGCAGAATGCGCGGCCACCACAGAGGAGGGGCAGGGCGCGTAGGCGCTGCAGACACGCTGCAGCTCCGGCAATGGGGAGGCACACAGCTACGCCCCAGCGCACATGAGACGGCAGCTTCCAGGGGCAGCACGAGGTGCGAGCGAGGGTTGGGGCCCCTCCGCTCATCGCCAGTGTAGCTTCTTGGCTTTGGGACAGTTCGTGGTCCCGATAGGGCGCACGGCCTATCGCAGGGTCAGGAGCGCTCTGCGTACATAATGAGGCCACACTGCTGGTATACTTGGAAGTGACGTGCCACAAGAGGCCGTCTCCCATTTATTACTTCCCCGCAGGCCATGCCTGTCCTGCAGATGTCATGGGTGTATGGGTGTATGGGTGTGTGAACAACTAGACCACCAACTATTACACTAGCCAATTTGGCTTACAGTGTCAGGATGCCAATCGCTACCATCACTTGTATTCTATGTGCACAATTCCACAGTTGAAGTTCCTGAACAGTGGCCCTCCCCACAGCAACCAGCATTGGATGCTAGAAGACACCATGATCGTTACTGAGGCCAGGAGGGCAAAGATTACCGTATAGCTGGGAGAAACCTCGAGCTGCGTCTTTCCTGCAACGGGCGCACCCGTCCTTCCAGCACAGCCCACAAAAACCTTCCCTGGCCCTCCCAATCCTTGACCGCGTGCTCACCATTTGAAAAGTTGTCTATGCTGCCATTCAACGGGTGAGACCATAGTGATCCATGGACCCGCTGCTTTAGAGCTTTAACCCGGTTTCCTCCGGATTGAAGTCGACCGCCCTATCATCTGAGCCACACCCCCTACAAAGTACAACAACAGCCTCTCACCTGCAAGGCAGCTGCACAAAACTGCAAAACTTTTTGACATAGTAATAAATGGTATACAGTCAAAATATCGAGTTAAAAATATAGAATTGCATTAATATTGAGTTAGTTAAAAATATAGAATGGACTAAATAAAGACAACAAAAATATCGAATGTAATGGACAAAATATCGAATGGACAGAATATAGACAACAAAAATATCGATTTTGAGGTAAGTAAGTTAATATCGATTTACATAAATATAGAAAGTTAAAATATCGAAGTATATAATAAAGATGTTTAATATATCGATTTGTTAATAAAATCGAATTTTATAAAGTGTTTTTTATGTTAATATATGTGTGAAAAGTGTATATTTATTTTATAATTTATTTTAAGTAATGAATTTGATGGTATTTCATTTTTGCGGAATTTAATTCTGTAGCGGGTTGTGGGTTTATAGGGGAATAGGGTGGGAAGTAATTTAATTATAATTGATTAAATGTTTTAATTTATTTATTGGTATTTATCTTGAATTAATTGTGAATTATTTTTAATTGGTAATTAATTAAATTATAATTGGTAATTAATTTTTATGAATTGATTAATTGATAATTATGTTAATTGTGTTAATTTATTTACTGTAGCGAGTTGTGGGTTTATAGGGGAATAGGGTGGGAAGTAATTTAATTGTAATTAATTAAATGTTTACATTTCTTTATTGGTATTTATTTTTAATTAATTGTTCATTATTTTTCAATTGCTAATTAATTAATTGTAAATTGGTAATTACTTTGTATTAATAGGTAATGATTTTTAATAAATATTTGTCATTTGTATTTTTAATTGATTAATCAATATATTATATCAAATTGGTAATTATTTTTTATTAATTTGTAATTGGTATTAATATATATATATTTTTTAATTAATATATGAAGTATTTACTTTCCCTACTGTTGCACTCACTGGAGTGGGAATAGTAATTTTTACCCTTACGCTATCCAACGCTTTCCCTACTGTGGCCCTCACTGGAGTGGGAATGGTAATTTTTACCCCTACGCTATCCAACGCTTTCTCTACTGTTGCACTCTCTGGAGTGGGAATAGTAATTTTTACCCCTACGCTATCCAACGCTTTCCCTACTGTTGTACTCTCTGGAGTTGGAATAGTAATTTTTACCCCTACACTATCCAACGCTTTCCCTACTGTTGCACTCACTGGAGTAGGAATAGTAATTTTTACCCTCCTGCTATCCAACGCTTTCCCTACTTTTGCACTCACTGGAGTGGGAATAGTAATTTTTACTCCTACGCTATCCAATGCTTTCCCTACTGTTGCCCTCTCTGGAGTGGGAATAGTACATTTTACCCTTTCCGCTATCCTACGGTAAAAATATTGTATAATTTTTATTAATATTACGTTCATATATATATATATATATATATATATATATATATATATATATATATATATATATATATATATATATATATATATATATATATATATGTATTAACAAATCAAGTTGTATGTTTGTTTTAACTTACATTAATTATTTCTTAATTTTAAGGTTATTTACGTATTTTAAGTATGTTTAAGTCAATTATATTTATTATTTCATTAATTTTGAATTAGTTTCAAGCATTTAAAAAAATTCAATATTTTTACTAACTATTTTTTACAGCGATATTTTTGATTCGATATTTTTGTACTTACTTGTTTGAGATAGGAATTCGATATTTTGGCATTCTATATTTTTTACTCGATATTATGGTAGTTCTATATTTTTGCCATCGATATTGTTTCAGTGATCCGTAATAAATTATACTGATACCGATAATAGTACAAAACTGCATTACATTTGAAAACATTACCGATAGCCATTATCATATTATTAAATATTTGTTATTCCCGCCTACGCTGACGCTCGAAACCCTGTCTCCCAGGCTGAAGGTGAGCGCTCTGATAACTGAGCCACACTCGCATACGGGCTCAGCCTCATTCCTATGGCCTCTTCTCCCAACTACTACTTGACGAGGAACGTAGCTCAACTTGCGATAAATAATGCCCACAACCATTATTAACCACCCGCACCAGATTGCCATCACAACGTTACATGTGCGGCTGCATGTTCAGGCAAGTTAAGCCCATTTACCACCGTTCCCCCAGTAGCCCCTTACCGCTATGCACGGCACAAACCGAGTTTATTTAAAAACAAACAGCTCGCAGACCATCGCCGCCTCTGAGAATGAGAACGCTTCTCCAGTGTCAAGAAGGCAAAAAAAGGCACGCATCGCAACCGCAGCAGGATCGCTCCCAGAACACCGCGTTATGCAAAGATGCACCCGCTAACTTACACTGAGGGCTATCCTATCCGAACCTTGCCTGCCAGCGCCGGCGCGCTGAAATCAGCCACGATACCACACTGAAGCGTAGTTTTGCCACATTGAAGCGTAGTTTATAACCTGCATTGCTAGACAACGACGCAGGAGAAACAGGGGAGCGACGCTGATGCGCCAACCCTAACCACGCCCTCATTCCGCCGAACACAACGCGGCTGCCCCATAACTTCCCAAAAAACGATTTCATGCATCCTATACTTGAAGAACAAGTATAACAAGGAAAACAGATTTGGAACATAATGCAATCGAAATTTTTTATATTATTGTAATTAATTATATTATATATATATATATATATATATATATATATATATATATATATATATATATATATATATATATATATATATATATATATTACCTACTGGCGGTCGCCAGTAGGTATATATAGTTAGGATTTTTTCTCTATGGGTTTTTTGAAAATTCTATGTCTAATAACTTTGCCGTTTGTGGACGGAATTGGCTGAAATTTTCAGGAAAATGGCACATTTTGTTTCTGAGCAGCCTTTGAAAATTTGGGGGGGGTTCGTCAAGGGGGGGCCGAGAAAAAAGGGGGGTCCCAAAACGCGTTTTTCCCATGTTAATTTCCATAGGGCGGTTGGCCTCACTTTTAGCCCGAACGGCTGAATGGATTTGCACGAAACTTGGCAAAATTGTAGGGACTGGTAGCCCGATGTGCCTTTTGTAGGTCTCAATATATGTGCTCCAGTGGATTTTGAGAAATTAACGTTTAAAAAAAGATATATATCTGTAAGCGCGGACCAGGCAGCGGTCTGGTTCGCGGACTTTTCACGCAACGGAGCTTTGTGAAGCGAAGCTGATTGGTTCTCCGGCGTCTGTCAACATTCCAAACAGTCCGTAGCGGCCGCCATCTTGTCTCTCGGTAGGATCGAGAGACAAGAGGAGGTCAAAACAAAGGGGGAAATAACTATAAGGGGGCATAGTAGATCCTCGCTGACCCCCTAGGTTTGATGTGGAGGTTTTAAAAGGGCCCCGCGGGGCAAAAAAAAATAATAATAATAATAATCGAACGGCTGAATGGATTTGCACGAAACTTGGCAAAATTGTAGGGACTGGTAGCCCGATGTGCCTTTGCTAGGTCTCAATATATGTGCTTCAGTGGATTTTGAGAAATTAACGTTCAAAAAAAGATATATATCTGTAACAGCGCACCGCTTCGCGTACTTTTCGCGTTACGGAGCTTTGCGAAGCGAAGCTGATTGGCTCTCCAGTGTCTGTAAACATTCCAAACAGTACGTAGCGGCCGCCATCTTGTCTCTCGGTAGGATCGAGAGACAAGAGGAGGCCAAAGCGAAGGGGCAAATGACCATAAGGGGGCATAGTAGATCCTCGCTGACCCCCTAGGTTTGATGTGGAGGTTTTAAAAGGGCCCCGCGGGGCAAAAAAAATAAATAATAATAATAATCGAACGGCTGAATGGATTTGCACGAAACTTGGTAAAATATTAGGGACTGGTAGCCCGATGTGCCTTTGCTATGTCTCAATATATGTGCTTCAGTGCATTTTGAGAAATTAACGTTCAAAAACAAGATATATATCTGTAACAGCGCTCCGCTTCGCGGAGATAAAATTATATCTGTATTACCTAGGTGTTGCTAACACCAGTTAGCGACGGCTAGTAGGAGATAGCGACCATCTTGGGTCCCACTTTGCATGTGAGTGATATTTATCACTAATGACATGCAAAGTGGGCATGCCAAGATGTTAGCGACTGGAAACAGTCGCTAACATCGCTATCTCCTATTATCAACTTTTGGAAATATTCGAGATAAGCGCGAATATCTCCAAAAAGTAACAGCTGCCCTGAGCAGTTCTTAGCCATGTTATCCAATGGGAGGTGGATAACATGGCTAAGAGCATTAGCTCGGTAATGCATGAATATCGCGGAGTTTTCAGCGATATTAATGCATTGCGCTCGTTTTTTATCGTATTTGCGATAAACCTTGATAATAGCAAGGTTTATCTGCGATAATTTCTGACGGTAAAAAAATCTTTGCAATGCATCGTTAGGGATAAATATCGCTTAACTTTGGTAATATGCCCCAACGTCTGTTAACGTTCGATTCGAAGGAAATCAGGAATTGTTGAAAAACATTGTGTGCGCCATCTTGTCTTTTTTCAAATGCCACACTTTTGTCGTGCACGGCAGCCATTTTAGATGCCTTGACCAGACCCACTCTGTGCACGCTGTCGATCCTTAGCATGGCTCCCCACCCTCGCAAGCATCTCACCCAGGCAGTGGTCACCCCCGCTCTCTGTCTTATGCATGGGTAATAAACCTCCCCCCATCTGCGCTGCTCTTCCCTGAGAATCACACCCTGTGCCCGCCCGACACCTCCCTTTCGCCCTATTCACTACCGCACCCTCTGACACTCCTTTTCCTCTGTGTCCGATTGTCCAGGCCGGTCCTAGGCTATCAGCTAGCCCTGCAGATGTAGTTTATGGCCACAGCTGTAAAGAATCACCCCTCTTCAAAGGAGTTATAGTAGATCAAGGCCCACACTCGATGAGATCCGTCACAGCAGAAGCGTTGCTATTATCTGAAAACCATCCTGTATTGTGATTGGGGAGGGGACCGAGCGTGAAGCGGAAGATTCCAGGGATGACTCTTTGTACATCAAAGTTTTTACAATTATGTGTCACATTAAAAATATATAGCACTCTGACAAAGTAGTAAGATTATAAAACTTTAATAATTTATAAATATATACAAGAAAACAAAAATAGTAATAACATATAAACATTTTTAGAGAAAAACAACGAAGTAGCGGTCGGCTGTGCGAATAGTCCCAACGCAGCACAACGTCCAGATTTCCGGCGTGGGGCGTCGCGGGGGGTGGGTCATCAGTAGCAAACTGTTGTGCGAATAGTTCCAAGGCAGCAGAACGCGCCGAAATCTAGATGACACGAAAGTGATGTCTAGTAAGTTGCCACCCAGCAAATAACGGCATGGGGCGTCGCGGGGGGTGGGTCATCAGTAGCAAACTGTTGTGCGAATAGTTCCAAGGCAGCAGAACGATGGCACCAAGGTGATGTCCAGTAAGTTGCCGCACTGGTTTTGGTATCCTACAATGCTGCTCCGAATAACGGCGTGGAGCGCCCCGGGGGAGGCGGCGTGAACGGGCCTCTCCAGGTGGAGTCTCATCTGTTTTAGTGGGGCGCCCCTTTACCGTTTCAGTTGCCATTCCGTCCGCTTTTGGTCCACTGTGTCAAAATCCGCCATTCAGCTGAGTTGCGCCCACTCTTGCGGTGCAGCGATAGGCGGCTGCCACAGGACTCTCAAAATGGCGGCAGGCTCTTTCCTTTTTGGGCGTGGTCCACTGAAATGGCCCTGGGACACCTTGGAAATCGGACGCTTGTCTGCTAGGTCTTGGACCCCATTCTCGAAAGCGTCCCCTCCGCCTTGAGAATTCATCAAAAGTTTTGGGGGCCCCGACTCCTGCAGGCTTCTGGTGGGGAGCGGCTGCCATGATTGCTCGCGGAATGACCACGACGGAGCTACGAGATGGTGGTGCTCTCATGGTGACGCCAGTTTAGTCTGAAACATCCAGAAACAAGGTGGGGCTTTCATCGTTTGGGGGAAAAAAAAAGTTTTCATCCAATGAAAAGTGTTGTTTTTAGGTCATATGATCAAGCCTTCCATCATTAGGAAACCAAAAGTAAAATGAACCAATGAAAAGTTTTATAAACAAGTCACATGACCTGTTATGCGGCATAGGGTATAAAATGCGGAGAAAATACGTTGGCACGTGAGGCGGCGTCAGTAGCGGACCGATGTGCGAATAGGCCGAAGGCAATACAACGCGCCAAGATCCGGATGGCACCGAGGTGGTGTCATAGTTGAGAGTTCTGAGCAGCGGTTGTAACACTGTCTGAAGCTTATTTGCAGCTGCTGCAGCTTCACTACGCGCCAAGATCCGGATGGCACCGAGGTGGTGTGTAGCAAGTTGCCGCACTGGTGTGGCCATCCTACAATGCTGAAAGTCGGCGTGGGGCGCCCCGTTGGCCTGTGAGTTTGCGTCAGTAGCGGACCGATGTGCGAATAGGCCGAAGGCAGCACAACGCGCCAAGATCCGGATGGCACCGAGGTGGTGTCTAGTAAGTTGTCGCACTTCTGTGGCCATCCTACAATGTTGAAAGTCGGCGTGGGGCGCCCCGTTGGCCTGTGAGATGGTGTCAGTAGCGGACTGATGTGTGAATGGGGCCAAAGGCAGCGCAACAATATTTTCTACTATATTTCCGGAGTAGAAGACACCACAAGGCGCTGAGATGCCAAGATCCGGATGGCACCGAGGTGGTGTGTAGCAAGTTGCCGCACTGGTGTGGCCATCCTACAATGCTGATAGTCGGCGTGGGGCGCCCCGTTGGCCTGTGAGATGGCGTCAGTAGCGGACCGATGTGCGAATAGGCCGAAGGCAGCACAACAATATTTTCTGACTGACACCACAAGGCGCTGAGATGCCAAGATCCGGATGGCACCGAGGTGATGTCTAAGTTGCGGACTGATGTGCGAATGGGGCCAAAGGCAGCGTAACAATATTTTTTGTATGGAAGATACCACTAGGCGTTGAGATGCCAAGATTCGGATGGCACTGAGGTGATGTCTAGCAAGTTGGTGTGGTCATCCTACAATGCTGAAACTCGGCGTGGGTCGCCCCATTAGCCTGTGAGATGGCGTCAGTAGCGGACCGATGTGCGAATAGGCCGAAGGCAGCACAACGCGCCAAGATCCGGATGTCACCGTGGTGGTTTCATAGTTGAGAGGCACTTCATCTGCAGTGGGGCGCCGAGATCCGGATGGCACCGAGGTGATGTCTAGCAAGTTGCTGTACTGGTGTGGTTATTCTACAATGCTGAAAGTCGGCGTGGGGCGCCCCATTAGCCTGTGAGATGGCGTCAGTAGCGGACTGATGTGCGAATGGGGCCAAAGGCAGCGCAACAATATTTTCTGACGAGAAGACACCAAAAGGTGCTGACATTCCAAGATCCGGATGGCACCGAGGTGGTGTCTAAGTTGCGGACTGATGTGCGAATGGGGCCAAAGGCAGCGTAACAATATTTTTTGTATGGAAGATACCACTAGGCGTTGAGATGCCAAGATTCGGATGGCACTGAGGTGATGTCTAGCAAGTTGCTGTACTGGTGTGGTCATCCTACAATGCTGAAACTCGGCGTGGGTCCCCCCATTAGCCTGTGAGATGGCGTCAGTAGCGGACCGATGTGCGAATAGGCCGAAGGCAGCACAACGCGCCAAGATCCGGATGTCACCGTGGTGGTTTCATAGTTGAGAGGCACTTCATCTGCAGTGGGGCGCCGAGATCCGGATGGCACCGAGGTGATGTCTAGCAAGTTGCTGTACTGGTGTGGTCATCCTACAATGCTGAAACTCGGCGTGGGTCGCCCCATTAGCCTGTGAGATGGCATCAGTAGCGGACCGATGTGCGAATAGGCCGAAGGCAGCACAACGCGCCAAGATCCGGATGTCACCGTGGTGGTTTCATAGTTGAGAGGCACTTCATCTGCAGTGGGGCGCCGAGATCCGGATGGCACCGAGGTGATGTCTAGCAAGTTGCTGTACTGGTGTGGTTATTCTACAATGCTGAAAGTCGGCGTGGGGCGCCCCATTAGCCTGTGAGATGGCGTCAGTAGCGGACTGATGTGCGAATGGGGCCAAAGGCAGCGCAACAATATTTTCTGACGAGAAGACACCAAAAGGTGCTGACATTCCAAGATCCGGATGGCACCGAGGTGGTGTCTAAGTTGCGGACTGATGTGCGAATGGGGCCAAAGGCAGCGTAACAATATTTTTTGTATGGAAGATACCACTAGGCGTTGAGATGCCAAGATTCGGATGGCACTGAGGTGATGTCTAGCAAGTTGCTGTACTGGTGTGGTCATCCTACAATGCTGAAACTCGGCGTGGGTCGCCCCATTAGCCTGTGAGATGGCGTCAGTAGCGGACCGATGTGCGAATAGGCCGAAGGCAGCACAACGCGCCAAGATCCGGATGTCACCGTGGTGGTTTCATAGTTGAGAGGCACTTCATCTGCAGTGGGGCGCCGAGATCCGGATGGCACCGAGGTGATGTCTAGCAAGTTGCTGTACTGGTGTGGTCATCCTACAATGCTGAAACTCGGCGTGGGTCGCCCCATTAGCCTGTGAGATGGCGTCAGTAGCGGACCGATGTGCGAATAGGCCGAAGGCAGCACAACGCGCCAAGATCCGGATGTCACCGTGGTGGTTTCATAGTTGAGAGGCACTTCATCTGCAGTGGGGCGCCGAGATCCGGATGGCACCGAGGTGATGTCTAGCAAGTTGCTGTACTTGTGTGGTCATACTACAATGCTGAAACTCGGCGTGGGTCGCCCCATTAGCCTGTGAGATGGCTGTTCTTTGGATTTGGGCCTGGTCCACCAAAATGGCCCTGGGACACCTTAGAACTCGGACGCTCGATTTTTTTTTCCTTTCCTGTACATGCAAAAAAAGGTAAATGCCCGGTACGTTACACGCTTCATCTGCCACGATGAACTCTCCAGAGGAACCGAAAAAAAATATAGTTGTGGTAACTATACCATGCATCGTCATATGGAGAGGTGGCACCAATTAATTATAGTGCTGCATAAAAGAGAGATTTGGAGGAGAACCCCTGACCTGCTAGTACATTCATCAAAGAAGTGGCACTGAGAGCTTCAGAGGCAAGGGAAACGGTCCCAAATATTTAGAAGAACTTTGGAAAGATTAAAATGACATGTTTAGATTGTGGCAAATTAATTTCATGTGGACAGATGAGTGTTACTCTAATAAATACAGCATATGAAGATCATCATAGTCGATGGTTGGTAGAGACATTTTGACTATATCCTGGACCTGCCCGTCCTCGCCCAAAATGGCGCCAGAATAAATGGGACTCGTAACTCCTTGTTGTGTACTGGTTGCAGAACCTTGAAATCACGAGATACGTATGCAGTTTTGAAGCACATGGCGGGCGGGGACGAGAATTGATTGAATATTTCGACATCCCTATTGATATTAAGTTCTGATGTGTTATTGATTACTGTACTGTTGAAAGTTCGAATTAACGTCACCCATGGTACTTGCCCGCAAATGTATATCTAGATAATTTTATTGTAACTGGCCCTGTCGTATTTTAATTATAAAATGTACGTCCACCGATTCCGTAACTGTTAGACACCTTAGTTCTTGCAACCTAATGGCCCGCCCGTTACGTTCCTCTACAGTGTAAATGTCTATTCATCATATACGATTACAGTTTGCTCTGTGGCAGGCCCACGTGGTTATAGGCTCGTATTTGTATAATGAAATTTTCTCAATAAAGGTTTTTAAAAGAAAACATGGTAGTAGTATATACATTGGTAAAGTTTTTAATAATAGTGACTGTTTTAGAATCATTAAAAGGCAAGTGAAATAAAGCAGACCAATTACATGAAGGGTAAAAGGTATAATACGCAGGAACGCAGTAAAGATAAATGGTCAAGGGCTGTTGTGTTTTCTATTCCTGCAACATAAAGTGATCGATAAGAATCTCATATTCAGGCGTATCGGCGACTAAGACAGCAGGTCGACCCTCTTTTGCTCAACGGCTCCGTCATGGGACGAAGAAACGCTCTTTTTCTCGAAAAAAGAATATATTTTACTTGCAGGACAGTTGTAAAATTTCCGGGAAAGTACATTAGCCTGGAACATTATAACATATATTTAAGAAAAAATAATGTTCGGAAGTAATGAAAAGCGTAATTTTTAGGTCATATGACCAAGCCTTTCATCATTACAATAAGAAAAGTAAAATGAACCAATGAAAAGTTTTATTAACAAGTCACATGACTTGTTATGCTTACGTTACGCGCTGCGCGCCCCGGATGACTTCCGGATGCGCTAACGCGGCGCGTCATATGACGCATTACGCGACAACGCAGGTACAGAATATAGTCAAAATGTCTCCACCAACCAGCGGTCGGAACACAACCCCTTTCAGCAGGCTAAATAGTTCTGTTAAATGACAACAGAAGGGACAGGCAACAAGAACCATCAGTCAAAGAGGGGAGAGCTAGTTCTTCTCTACCGGGTTACATTGGGGCGCTACCGGAACTGATCGAATTGGTAGTCTACAGTGTTTCTGGATGTTTCAGACTAAAGCTGGGGTTAGCATGAGAGCAGCACCATTTCGTAGCTCCGTCGTGGTCATTCCGCAACCAATCATGGCAGCCGTTCTTTATCGTTATTTTGGGCGGGGTGGGTGGCGGAGCCGAGTTGTTTTGCAGCCATCATTGTGTAGAGTTCAGTTCATCTCACTAGTTTTGTATTTGTCATGAGGGGTTGTTCCTAATGTTTCTATTTTAGCGAGGTCAAAAAGAGATCCCATTAGTGGCCTACTGATTTTGCTCGATTCCTTTTCTTTTTTTTTTACACGATTTTTCGTTATCTGCAAAGACTGAACAGAGTATTGCGACTCTGTGCCTGTTTGTAAATAGAGAATGAACCAAAGAGAACAATCAATCAAATGGAGAGAGAAGCAGGCACGACGGATTACAAAGGGGGCAAAGGCCTGCGTTAACTACCCTTCACTATCTGCAAAGAGAGAGTACTCCTAATAGAAATGAGGGGTGGGGGGCAGCATTCAAAGCAGATCAGTGTGCATAAACACGAAAATGTTTTTACTTACCACGTACTTGACATTCGACAGCTTATGATATTTGCTATTAAAAAACCATTGAAATTCACTGAAAAAACCATAGGTTATAGACCATATATAGTTAGGAATTAGCATTTAAAAAACCTTATTTTACTCACACAAAACCATTGAAATTCCATATATAGTTAGTTGCACTAACTATATATCGTGCACCCGCAATCCACTGCTGATCATGTCACATATTACATCATTCATGACATGGTCAGTGACATCACTGATGACATCACTGATGACATCTCAAATGACATCACTGATGACATCACTGATGACATCTCATTTGACATCATTCTTGTGCTAATACGATAAACCTCTTCAGACTCTAATATAACCTTAGATACACTCAGTGTATACAGACACTCACACACTGCCACTCATCCATGGAGTTACTCACACACCCAGTCAGTCATGCAAAGAAACAATCTCACCTCCATTTCTTCAACTATACAGTTAAACACACCTTACTTATTGAAACATATACTAACACATATTTACTCTCTTATGCAATCCCTGATACAAGTTCACAATGATCGATACAACCACTCACTCATTCAGTGGCTCTCATGCACAGTTATTTATATATGCCAACTCTCACATGTACTGTGTTTTACATATGTATTTAGTATGACATGTAGCATTGAGATATCCATTCACTCATCAATACACTCATGCACACAGTCAACTGCCCATGTAGCTGTTTCCACATGCACTCTTGAACTCATACACCTAGTGAATAAACTGCTCACACATCTATGCACAGAGTCACACACCTTCCAGCCACCCCCACACAAACTCAATCTCCCATAGAAATACTTGGGCAACCAATTAATAACACATATAGCCTCTCGTATAGCTAATGATCAACACATGCAGCAGTTTACATCACAACAGACATAATGATGCACAAATTAAGACAGTTTAGTCACTAACCCATGCATTCAGTGAGACATATTTAATCACTCACTCATACAGTCAGTCACGCACCTACTAAATCCTTCATCCAGACACTTATACATCCACTCATTCTTCAATATGTAAGACATATTTTAACTTTACAGAAACATACAGTCAGTGGATGTTGTCATCAGTGATGTCATCAGTGATGTCATTTGAGATGTCATCAGTGATGTCATCAGTGATGTCACTGACCATGTCATGAATGATGTAATATGTGACATGATCAGCAGTGGATTGCGGGTGCGCGATATATAGTTAGTGCAACTAACTATATATGGAATTTCAATGGTTTTGTGTGAGTAAAATAAGGTTTTTTAAATGCTAATTCCTAACTATATATGGTCTATAACCTATGGTTTTTTCAGTGAATATATATATATATATATATATATATATATATATATATATATATTACCTACTGGCGGTCGCCAGTAGGTATATATAGTTAGGATTTTTTCTCTATGGGTTTTTTGAAAATTCTATGTCTAATAACTTTGGCGTTTGTGGACGGAATCGGCTGAAATTTTCAGGAAAATGGCACATTTTGTTTCTGAGCAGCCCTTGAAAATTTGGGGGGGGGTTCGTCCAGTGGGGGCCGAGAAAAAAGGGGGGTCCCAAAACGTGTTTTTAACATTGAGTTTTCCATAGGGCGGTTGGCCTCACTTTTAGCCCGAACGGCTGAATGGATTTGCACGAAACTTGGCAAAATTGTAGGGACTGGTAGCCCGATGTGCCTTTTGTAGGTCTCAATATATGTGCTCCAGTGGATTTTGAGAAATTAACGTTTAAAAAAAGATATATATCTGTAACAGCGGACCGGTTAGCGCTCTGGTTCGCGGACTTTTCGCGCAACGGAGCTTTGTGAAGCGAAGCTGATTGGTTCTCCGGCGTCTGTCAACATTCCAAACAGTCCGTAGCGGCCGCCATCTTGTCTCTCGGTAGGATCGAGAGACAAGAGGAGGTCAAAACAAAGGGGGAAATAACTATAAGGGGGCATAGTAGATCCTCGCTGACCCCCTAGGTTTGATGTGGAGGTTTTAAAAGGGCCCCGCGGGGCAAAAAAAAAACAAAATAATAATAATCGAACGGCTGAATGGATTTGCACGAAACTTGGCAAAATATTAGGGACTGGTAGCCCGATGTGCCTTTGCTAGGTCTCAATATATGTGCTCCAGTGGATTTTGAGAAATTAACGTTGAAAAAAAGATATATATCTGTAACAGCGCTCCGCTTCGCGTACTTTTCGCGTTACGGAGCTTTGCGAAGCTGATTGGTTCTCCGGCGTCTGTCAACATTCCAAACAGTCCGTAGCGGCCGCCATCTTGTCCCTCGGTAGGATTGAGAGACAAGAGGAGGCCAAAGCGAAGGGGGAAATGACCATAAGGGGGCATAGTAGATCCTTCCTGACCTCTTAGGTTTGATGTACCATTTTGCCAAGTTTGGTGTAATTCCGTTCAGCCATTCAGGCTGTAGACGTATGTAAATGTCCTATGGAAAATTGCATGGGGAAAACACATTTGAAAGTGTTGAAATTTAGAACCAATTAAAATGTTACTTTGGTTTTGTATTTGTGTGTGATGAAAGTTAATTGGTTATGTATATATGTCAAATGAGAGGAAACCACAGCCATTTTGTGATACTACTGTCTGAGGTACATTTGTGAGGAATTTTTGGTGGTGAATTTCTGGTGTTTGATTTACACAGTACTAACACTTCTGCTACTTTTAAAAAGGTGAGTTGTTAATTTGTAAGGGGAACTATGTTGTACACTTGAAGATAATTTGAAAAATGTTTTCTGTTATTTATTTGCAGTCCTTCTGTTATACTAAATACTTGATGAAGTTAGTTTTATATTATGTATTACTAAAAACGATAAATGAAAGTGATTATTTTTTTCTGCAATTTACAGCAAGCAATTTCAAAATAAAATGGCTCACAATGAAGAGACCGTGGCAATTTCTTTTGAATTGTCCACTACATTGATTGAAATTGAGAGCACCAATAATGAAATATTGTCACAAGGAGGACATGACTTGTATGATTCCATTAGATTGATTGAAATGGACAGCACCAAGAATGAAATATTGTCACAAGGAGATGACTTGAATGATTCCACTACATTGATTGAAATTGAGAGCACCAATAATGAAATATTGTCACAAGGAGGAGATGGCTTGTATGATTCCATTAGATTGATTGAAATGGACAGCACCAATAATGAAATATTGTCACAAGGAGGAGATGACTTGAATGATTCCACTACATTGATTGAAATTGAGAGCACCAATAATGAAATATTGTCACGAGGAGATGACTTGAATGATTCCACTACATTGATTGAAATGGACAGCACCAATAATGAAATATTGTCAGAAGGAGGAGATGACTTGAATGATTTTTTTGATCAATCTCTTGATGGCGAATTTATCGAGTGTTTGGAGACCATAGAGTTACAAGAATCATCATTGCAGACTTTTAATGAGGAGATTCCAGATGAGATGAATGAAGAGGAAATTACTGATGAGGACATGTTACTAGTTGTTTCAAATTTAGAAAATTCTGAAGAATAAATTTATATTTAGAAATCAAAAATTGTTTGAGACATTATTTATTTTTATTTTTAATTTATGAGGTTGTAGCGAAGTGATTGTAGTATAAAATGAGACTTATAGAATAGAGTGCAACATTTTTATGTTACATGGTAAGTTTACTCATATTTACTTCCCTTCTGCCACTATATTATCTCCAATGTGTATTTGACATGTCTTCTTCATCTCCGGCCTCCTTTCTCTCACTGTGTGTCTCCGATGCATCTTATCGCTGGTATTTTGTGTAATTACAGAAGAGAGTAAAATAAAATAGTTCGGAACGTGAAAAGGGGGCAAAGTAGAGTACTCCTCACCCCCTAGGCCTTTTTAGGCGGTCCCAAAAGGATCAGTTTCTGCTTTCCTGAGAGATTATGGTATGAGTTCCATATACCACAATAACTTGCATTACAACATGCAAGATATCTATCTCCTATTACCAACTTTTGGAGATATTCGCGCTAAGCGCGAATATCTCCAAAAAGTAACACCTGCCCTGAGCAGTTCTTAGCCATGTTATCCAATGGGAGGTGGATAACATGGCTAAGAGTATTAGCTCGGTAATGCATGAATATCGCTGAGTTTTTAGCGATATTCATGCATTGCGGCCGTTTATTATCGCATTTGCGATAAACCTTGATAATAGTAAGGTTTATCTTCGATAATTTCTGACGATGCTTAGTGGTAAAAAATTGGTTGGTAAGCATCGTTAGCGATAAATATCGCTTAACTTTGGTAATATGCCCCAACGTCTGTTAACGTTCGATTCGAAGGAAATGAGGAAGTGTTGAAAAACATTGTCTGCGCCATCTTGCCTTTTTTGAAATGCCACACTTTTGTCGTGCACGGCAGCCATTTTAGATGTCTTGACCAGACCCACTCTCTGCACGCTGTCGATTCGTAGCATGGCTCCTCACCCTCGTAAGCATCTCCCCCAGGCACTGGTCACCACCGCTCTCTGTCTTATGCATGGGCAATAAACCTTCCCCCATCTGCGCTGCTCTTCCCTGAGAATCACACTCTGTGCCCGCCCGACACCTCCCTTTCGCCCTATTCACTACCGCACCCTCTGACACTCCTCTTCCTCTGTGTCCGAATGTCCAGGCCGGTCCTAGGCTATCAGCTAGCCCTGCAGATGTAGTTTATGGCCCCAGCTGTAAAGAATCACCCCTCTTCAAAGGAGTTATAGTAGATCAAGGCCCACACCCGATGTGATCCGTCACAGCACACGCGTTCCTACTATCTGAAAACCATCCTGTATTGTGATTGGGGAGGGGACCGAGCCTGAAGCGGAAGATTCCAGGAATGACTCTTTGTACATCAAAGTTTTTACAATTATGTGTCACATTAAAAATATATAGCACTCCAACAAAGTAGTAGGAATATAAAACTTTAATAACATATAAATATATACAACAAAACAAAAACAGTAAAAACATTTAAACAACGAAGAGACCGTGGCAATTTCTTTTTAATTATCCAATAGATTTATTGAAATTGACAACACCAATAATGAAATATTCTTGTCAGTAGCGGTCTGTTGTGCGAATAGTTCCAAGGCAGCAGAACGCGCTGAAATCTAGATGGCACGAAAGTGATGTCTAGTAAGTTGCCGCCCAGCAAAAAACGGCGTGGGGCGCCGCGGGGGTGAGTGAGTCCAGTAGGCACCACAGCTATTCTTACCGGCATTGCAGAATTACTGCTGGGGACAATGCCTGTGCTGTAGCAGGGTCACAGCAGAAACAAAAAGGATTCTGTTGAAGATGTTGTTGGTTTTCAATTTGAAAACAGTTATGGTGTCAACTGCTATGCTAATGTAGTGGTTAATGTTTTGTTTTCTCTAGAAAATGTAAAAGAGGGGGAGGAAGTTCAAAGTTCCGTTAAAAGGGCAAAGGAAAGGATCGGTGGTTTGAACTATCAGTCAAAAAGGGGAGGGGGTGCAATAATTTTTCCTACCGGGTCACACTGTGCTTTCACCGGAAGTAAGGTCTGCAGGATTGTAGTAATTCAAAGTGAGGCTGGCGCCAGCATGGGAGCGCCGACGTCCCGCGGATACAGTTTCGTCACTCCACGGGCGATCATGGCAGTCATTCCCCATCGGGGGTCGGAGACTCCCGCGGCTCCTCTAGAATCTTCAAGGTCGTGGAGGACTACGGTGGTGGAGTCAACCAGTGACCGGGCCATTTCTTTATGTTGGGCCCGCTCTTGCCAGGTCGACCGCCATTTTGAGAGTTCGGCAGCTACTGGCGATCGCGGGGTCACATGAGCGGACGGGCTCCACCCTGCCGGGCGAGACGTTGCAGCATGGCCACAGTGGAAGAACCGTTATCTAGGTCGTTCCGAAACTGTGCAGCACTGTAGTTGTTAGGATGCCACCGCCTGGAGCGCTGAGGGTGCAGCTGGGAAGCCTCCACCTGGGGAGGCGGGAGAGGCCTGTTCGCACCGTCTCTCCCTCCCAGTGCACCCCATGGCGTCTCGCTTGAGATTTGTTATGGCCGGACCAGGCGATGAGGACGAGGGGGGGGTCGGAGGCATGTGCAAGACATCCCCCTCCAGTGTTGTCGCAGCCATTATAAAAGAAAGAAGTGTCCCGTCCGTCTTCGGGCCGGGCTTCCGGTGGATGTCGGCCGGACGCCCCTGGCTCTGGCCCCATGAACGGGTTTCTTGGTTTATCGGCTGCAGCCGGATCCCGTCGGCCTCGGCCCCCCGACCGTTGGTGGTCGGACCGGAAGAGCATGTGGCGGGACAACCTGCAACTCTCAAGGGCCACCGCGGCCGGACTGGGAGAGAGAGGGGAGGGTCGAGGAGACATTCCCCCCCCCTGCAACTGTTCAGCGTTGTAAAGGCAATCCCCTGGCCGGGTCCCGCTGGTCTCGGCCTCTCCTCCGGCTACACCCTACGTTAGGATCTCCTGGCCGAGGCGTGGCAGCAGGACCTGCCTTATATGGGCTGCTCCCGGCTGGGCGTAGCCGGAACCCTGCCCCACCTTGGAAGTTTCCAGAGTGGGGGTGGATGTTCTACTGACTTGCATTTTCCCTAGTCTATCGATTTTTTTGGCGTGGCAGGCGGTGGGACAGCGAGGGGTGATTTGGTTTCTCTTACTGTTTTTCTGGTCTCTCACCACTGGCATATTTTAACGTTTTCTTGTTTCTAGGACATTAATAGGTTTTATCATTACGTTATGTTATCGTTTCTTTGTTCGTTGTTTAATAAAAGTTCATGTTCATCAGTGGCCTACTGATTTTCGTTTTCCTATTTTTTTCTTTCCAGGTTGTTTCATGGTAAAGTTTCTGTTAACAGGATACAGTGATCACTTCGTTATTATTGCATATGTCCTTTTCACTAGGGGTGCTCTCTGGTCGGGCCAGATGACGTATCTCTAGTAAATGGTCCGGGTGAAAAAGGTGCATCAATCAGTGGGGAGTAGATAGGCATGACAGATTACAACGGGGGAGAACGGTCCGCATTACGTACCCTTTCACTACTTGCAAAGATTTTCCTACGTTTATTTGCAAACAGGGAATACCTCCAAAAAGAACTAATTCCCAAACAGTCAATGTTCGGACAATCAATCAATCAATGAGGAATGAAATAGGTACGACGTGTTAAAGGCTTGCGTTACCTACCCTTCACTATCTGCAAAGGGAGATAGAATATTCCTATTCTTCCTCGTTTGCAGGTAGAGAAGATCGTTAAGAGAATTAACTTCGAACAATTCAATGCTCGATTGAAACAATCAACAAGGGGTACTGTGAACACAAATGAACGCCGCTTATATACATACGCATTGCTATTTTCAACAGGTTGTTCCTAATGTTTCTATTTTAGCGAGGTCAAAAGAGATCCCATTAGTGGCCTACTGATTTTGCTCGATTCCTTTTGTTTTTTTACACGATTTTTCGCTATCTGCAAAGACTAAACAGAGTATTGCGACTCTGTGCTTGTTTGTAAATAGAGAATGAACCAAAGAGAACAATCAATCAAATGGAGAGAGAAGCAGGCACGACGGATTACAAAGGGGGAAAGGGCTGCGTTAACTACCCTTCACTATCTGCAAAGAGAGAGTACTCCTAATAGAAATGAGGGGTGGGGGGCAGCAATCAAAGCAGATCAGTGTGCATAAACACGAAAAAAAAAAATCTTACCACGTACTTGACATTCGACAGCTTATGATATTTGCTATTAAAAAACCATTGAAATTCACTGAAAAAACCATAGGTTATAGACCATATATAGTTAGGAATTAGCATTTACAAAACCTTGAAAATTCACTGAAAAAACCATAGGTTATAGACCATATATAGTTAGGAATTAGCATTTAAAAAACCTTATTTTACTCACACAAAACCATTGAAATTCCATATATAGTTAGTTGCACTAACTATATATTGCGCACCCGCAATCCACTGCTGATGATGTCACATATTACATCATTCATGACATGGTCAGTGACATCACTGATGACATCACTGATGACATCTCAAATGACATCACTGATGACATCTCACTTGACATCAATGATCACATCACTGATGATATCATTCATGTGACAATACAATGCATCTCCTCACATTTTAATATAACCTCTGTTTCACCCAGTGTTAAAAACAGAGTATAATTTTTGAAACCATTGACACACCAATACTAGTTACTACATACGTACTCACTGATTCCTACGTCTACACACACATTCACTCATTCACCCATACAATCATTCATACATACAATCACTCATGTTTACAACACAATCATATGCACTCATACACCTATACAGACACTCACACTCTGCCACTCATCCATGGAGTTACTCACACACCTAGTCAGTCCTGTAAAGAATCAATCACACTTCCATTTTCTACTCTATACAGTTAAACATAGAGCACCTTACGTTTTCAACCATATACTAACACATACTTACTCTCTTATACAATCATTGATACAAGTACACATTGATCTGTACAGAGTCACACACCTCCCATCCAGCCACACACACACTCAGTCTCCCATGCAAATACTTGGGCAATCAATCAATAACCCATATAGTTACTCATATAGCTACTGATCAACACATGCAGCAGTTTACAGAACAACAGACATAATGATGCACAAATTAAGACAGTTTAGTCACTAACCCATGCACTCAGTGAGACACATTTAATCACTCACTCATACATTCAGTCATGCACCTACTAAATCCTTCGTCCAGACACTTATACATCCACTCATTCTTCAATATGTAAGACATATTTTAACTTTACAGAAACATAGTCACTGGATGTTGTCATCAGTGATGTCATCAGTGATGTCATTTGAGATGTCATCAGTGATGTCATCAGTGATGTCACTGACCATGTCATGAATGATGTAATATGTGACATCATCAGCAGTGGATTGCGGGTGCGCAATATATAGTTAGTGCAACTAACTATATATGGAATTTCAATGGTTTTGTGTGAGTAAAATAAGGTTTTTTAAATGCTAATTCCTAACTATATATGGTCTATAACCTATGGTTTTTTCAGTGAATATATATATATATATATATATCCAAAAACCAGCGTCTCTCTCCACGCGCTCAGGAATCCTCCCAGCAAGGGATCACGCAGACACGGACCAGTTAAGTGCTAAAGTTATTTATTTAGTGCAAGTTGTGATGTATTCCTATAGGTTCTGTATCGATCCCCCTATTCCTGACCCTATTCTGGTTAGCAAACTAACAAGTTAACTAGCAGCCATCCCATGAGGCAGAAAACCCCCATGATGCAGGAACCGTTATCTGATAAAGCCACACTACGGCACAGGAACGTGTTATCTGATTAGGTCATAACGCTTGCCATCTAATTAGACAAGCGATATTCCTCCAGCCCCTGATAAGGCATACGGAGTTCTCATAACAAATCAAACCTATGACAGACCTGGGAAAAACCCTGCGGCCATTGTTTTGATTTCACCGAGAACTTCAGCAAAAGAATGTGCTAACGACCTGGTCGTATGACATCTTTATTGACGTATCTATGTCCATCCTTACGTCAATCTCGGCACCTTAAAGGTATAAATATTACCGATATTGCCCTATGCAAAGACACGCGGTGGTGACGAGGACGGAGCAGCCAGACTTGCCGAAGCCCAGAGCAGAGCAGACCCCGCCGGCGCAGCCCCGCCTTCTTGACGCGCTGAGAACGAGAAGCTGCCTATTTCTCCTGCCGAGAAATCCAGCTCCGGCGCTTCCGGGTAGCCCTCGCAGGCAGCCTGGAATATCGAGACCAGAGACGAGAGATACCATCCCTCATCCATCCTAGATTCCAGGTACAGAACTGAATAACTCCTCGCAGAGAATTCTTTAGTCAGTCACTTGGCAAAAACAAACTTAACTTAAACTGTAACTTTCTATTCCCGCCCACGTATTAGGCTTAGGTCAGGTACACGGGGTAGGCGTAGCTAGAAACACCAGTTGAGTACGATTAGCCAAATGTATATGTGTATGTAATATATTTTATTCATTTTAAACCTTCATATGGCTTAGAAACCATATCAATGTTTTTACAGTATTATTTTATACTTCTGCTTTTAATGTATGCACTTTACTTAACTATAAATATTGCAATAATATCGATCCATTTCTCTTGTACGAGAAAAGAGACTGATCAATAAATAACATCTTTTATTGAACACGCCCATCTCTTCCTTTTCTCTACAATCTGATGAGACTAAGAATGCACGTACTGACTGAGTAAAATAAATTGCCTTTTGTTCACACGACTCTCGAGATACACTCTTGATTAGGGGAGAGCAAAGTTGTCATGTTCTATGGTTGTCAGAAACTAAATCCCTTCTTGTCTATCCAGGGAGGTTCAACTCCTCCTTGCCTATTCGAGAAAGTTTCTAGTGAACTCTGAGCTAGCTGGCAAACCCAAAACTTTAAGTCTAATATCGACAGTAGTAGACCTAGTTAACGTCTGGTCTAGGCCTATACTATTGAAGGTATTATTCCAATGCGCAGAGCCTATTGGGATAATAGGAACTACACTACATGGTGCCCAACTCGTTTGGAAGGGCGATAAAACTAACGTAAGACATTTAGAGTAACTCAGTCGTGCTCTCTCACTCAGACCCCTTTTTCCCATAATACTCCAACGACGTCTGGAGTGGGTGAAAGGTAATATCCTCCAAAACCTCGCAGGAGGAAACTCCTATGTATGGTTCTTGGTTTAGTCAACGTTGAAGGATACACTGTTCCAAAATATTGTGCATCTAATCTTTGTTTCCATAAGAAACCTGATCTGCAAACAAACAAAATAACCTTCTGGACAGTACAATGTCAGACAGTGAAGGAGAAAGAGAGGCAGTTAGATTAGCAGCTGAAATAGCAGCAGCTGATACTGCACTGCAAGACGCAGACCCGGATATAATACTCATCCCGGTCATCAAAAGGAAATCTATAACTTTAAAACTTATAGAAAATGGTCTGACACCTAGAGGTGGTACAGTCATATTCGTAATTGAGGCACACGAATATCGGCAGACAGAGGTATACTATTCATGGATACATTTTCCAGCAGCAAATGCTGTAACAAAGTACTTCCACTATTACAAAGTAGAGGAACCTCCTGGAGAGTACACTCCTTTCGAGGAGGTGGAAGTACCACTTAAATTTCAAGAGCATTTGCTCTTATTTAATGGCGCCCTAAAACATAATAATCACATCACCAGGCTCGGTCCTTTAGGTAGACCAGGAGCAACGTGGCCGGTCCTAGCCGGATACACACCACATCCAGACATCAATGGGATGTCTGCAGCAGAGCTGTTAACACAGCTAAAACAATTAGTAAAAATACATAGACAATTAGTCCAATATGTGATGCGGACTTCAACAATTCAACCAGCAATTAAAATTCCACAGCTGACCCCTCACCAGGGGAACACAAATAAAATTACACCACAGAACATACAATCCTGCCTAGGTAAAGTACCGGCTAAACGGGAACAAATACCATTCTGGTTGGCACAGAAGATCACCCAAATAGAGGCGGTGTTTCCAGACACCACCCCGTTAGAAAAACACAGGATTCTGACTATCTGTCTTCCAATGGGAATCGCACCACACATTGAGGACTGTGACACTTGGGGTACAGTCTTTGCTTCCATCTACACAAAAACACACGGTGTTCCATCCATTTCGGTAATACCAGATGTGCTAAAACAAATTCAAGACGAATATGGTCCAGAACCCGCTTTAACTCTTGGTATGAAATTACTAAAAGACTTCAAGCAGGTATCGGCTATATTATTAGCCAACATAAAGGGAGAAGCAGCGAACGTGGCGATCCGCCAGAGGTTAAAAGAGACAGATATAGCAGACCAACCAGCTGAAATTGCCAGAATCATAGAAAAATCCTATGAGGAACTAGGTAGAGATAGTTTAGGTGGAATACCAGTAAAACCACAACTGATTGAGAGTCCTGAAAAAATATTTGTTAATAATAATTCAACATCACAGAAAAAGAGCTGGGATGGAAACAAACAATCCAATCCTAAAGAAAAGAAATTCCAGTCCAGAGGGAGGTCTCCTAGGCGAAGAGAAAAATCTCCGAACCAAAGACACAGGTCACCCCAGAGTGACCCCTCTGGGAAAAGATATAACCTTAGAAATAGGGATAATATAAAGAAACCTGATAGATATCAAGACATTGATACACGTCCCTCTCAATCTTTTCAGACTTCCTCGCAGAAATCGGAAAGAAGAGGACGATCAGAACAAAGAGAAGAGCACGCCAAGTCCAAAGACAAGGAACCTGCTGAGCTAAAAAAGAAATTACAATTTCCAAAAAAGAAGGTAGCCAGTATCAAGGTAGTTAACAATGCCGAGAATACTGAGGACACAACTGAAAAACGGAGAATGGGCTCAGACAATGCTAGACAGCGCAGCAGAAGTGAGCATAGCTCGCAAAGTCCTTATGAATCATCTGGAGACAGTGGACACGAATGAATATCTTCAAGTGGAAACTGCAGACACCAGAGTTAGCAAACCTCACAAAATATATGAAATAACATGACGTATAGAGGGGGATAAGACTAGAAAAATAAGGGGACTATTTTGAGATAATCTCTCCAAGGGCTATGACATCCTTCTAGCTGAGAAAGACTGGCCACCAGAGTTTGTCAGGGAGTGCCCTCATGGCGAAGAAATAATTATGCCTGCCTTCTCAAATCACATCCCAATTCATAAAAAATACACACTTGCTAGAAAGTGGGCAGTAGCTCTAGCTCCTGCTTTATATAAAAATCACGTAGGATGGGATGAGGACTCTCCTCCTCACAAAATCCAGTTAAAATCACAACCTACTGCACAGAGACAGTACCCAATTAAGCAAGAAGCTAAAAAACAGGTAAAAGAAATCCTAGATCAGCTAGAATACCAGGGGGTGATTGAAACTTGCACCTCACAAATGAACAACCCTTTGTTTCCGGTCTCCAAACCAGACAATTCATATCGTCTAGTTTTGGATTACCGACACCTTAACTCATGTTGCAAAACTTTTGCAGTGCAAAACTCGCATAGTGCTGCACTAATGAATAACATAGTGCGCAAAAAATACAAAACAACATTAGACATCTCTAATGGATTCTTTTGTCAAAACATAGCACCAGAGAGCAGATATTTGTCTGCATTCTCAATAAATGGCACTCAAAAACAATTCTGTCGTTTAGCCCAGGGTACAAGAACAGCCCGGGAGTATTCTCAGCGAGAGTAACAGAATTACTACAAACATATGATGACGAAGCATTATCGTATGTCGACGACATATACGTAACAGATGATGACTTGGAGACTCACTTGAAGAGAGTGAACACCATAATACTTGGGTTCGCAGCAGAGGGTTACAAATTCAGCTTTAAAAAATCCAGAATTGCCCATCTGACAGTTCTATTCTTAGGATATGAATTATCAAGTGAAGACAAAAGCCTGGCTGACAATTTTCTAGAAAAATGTGCCGTCCTCCAAGCACCTAGAACACTAAAAAACCTACAGTCAATTCTAGGCTTCCTAAATTTCGGAAGAACATACATTGCAAATTACGCAGAAAGGGTCAAACCCCTTTATGATCTAATAAAACCAGATTTTAAAATAACCAATTGGACTCAAATACACACAGAGATTTTGAGATCCTTACAAACAGACATGTTAATTAAAACAAAATTAGAAACACGTGATAACACACGCAATCTTGTGATTCGAGTCATCCCAGGGAGATGCGGATTCACATACCTGACCTCTAATGAGGGAGACAAGGTACCAATTGCATTCAAATCACACTTGTACACAGAGGCTGAACAGAAATTCAGCATTAAAGAAAAAATTGTTCATGCAGTTCAAACCGCAATAGCTAGAGAAAAAGATCAAGCTGACGGTAGACATATTACAGTCAGAACAGCAGAACCAGCCTTTGAGGCATTAACAACCCCATGTAATTTACCAACAACAACATTGAATCCGGAATGGATACAATGGGTGAATTCAATCACAACGGACAAAGTATACTACTACTTTGATCCAGAACTAGAGGAATTAAAAAATCTAGAATATGAAAGAACATTCCCTCTGCCGATCGACATTCTGCCTTTACGACATTACGCTTGTGTAATCTATACAGACGGACATGCTCAACCCTCCATTTGGGGAGAACAAGCATACAACCCCACATGTGAGATTACAAAAGAAGTGTGGCGCAGAGGTAAACTAAGACCTCTATTAACAAAAACACACTCAGTAGAAACTAATTCAGAACAACAGACTGAAATAATGGCATTGAAAATGGCGCTAGATAATGCGGATCGCGAATTCCCGACACTTATAGTGTCCGATTCATAATACTGCGTCAAATCATATAACAACGATTTGCAGACATGGATTCAAAACGGTTACAAAGATGACACAGATGCAACAATAAAGCAGAAACTGCTCTGGGAACAAATAGCACTTTTACAAAAAGAACTACCAAAGACTCACGTGACACACTCACTGAGTCATCAGCGTGATGGCGTTCACGTTGCAGGGAATTCATTGGCTGAGACAGCCACAGCGGTAGCAACTAAATCGGCTTCCGTAGTTCGAAAAAAGCGTACATTAAAATACATTGACGGTGAAACAGTACTGGCGGTGAAAACGTCATTAAAAGGCGACTGCTCAGCGCTACCGATCAACTATCCACTCAATTATACATACATAATCGATGCAAACTCCGTCCCTTTTGCTCGAATCCCTGGAGTGGGGGATAGAGTGATTCCAAACATGGACAGGAGAAACTTGTTAATCGCAGACGCACATATGGGCGAGGGTCTCAGACACCTCAAACTAAAAGATTCTCTGGAAGAATTACAATCAAGGTACTGGTGGCCAGGCATGAGCCTGCATCACACCATGTTTGTAAAAAACTGCCCAAACTGCAACAGAAATCGCAGTGGGGAGAGAAACGGTGTAATACCTCGTCGTTTCACTCCAGAAAAAATCAAGAGTAAAAAGCAAGGCTTGCGATTAACATATACAGGCTAGTTTCCACTTATAATGTAGATCACCAGCACTCGGCTGACGTCTGGACTGTTATACAAAGATTTGCGAGTCTAAATGGCATATACGCTAAGAGCATGCTACGTTTGATCATTGTTTTCACTCTAGCCCTCCAGCCTGAGGGGAAACATGACCAAATGAGCATAGCACAGCGGGAATCTTCTCACTTCCTTCCTGAGGGATACGGGATGGTGTAAAGAAAAAACCAAGGCATAAAGCAATCTATAACGGAAAGGATATTAGGTTCGGGAGCTGGGTGGGTCAAACATCTAATAAGTGTCCAACGTAGTCTAAATAACTTGCCAAGAAATTCTCTGAAGGGACTCAGTCCGTACGAATTATTATTTGGAACTAGGATGTTAATCTCTGACCTTGACAGTTAAACTTCAGTGGTGAAGGAAAAAAGCTTTGATATCAAAGACCGTTTGGCTATTTTGCAGGACTTAAATGAAACAAGAAAAGACCTGAGCAACATAAAGTTGAAACAGCAGCCAACAACTACTGAAGAACCACCACCTGTCCCATCAAGACCTGTCTGGATTCCAAAAGTCGGTGATCTAGTCAGAGAAAAGATCGCGGTAAAGAAGGAATTTGGGCCTTCTTACAGAAAAGCAGTTCCTGTCTTGTCTGTCAACGGGACAAGATCAGTTGTACTACCGCCGCTTGCTGGTAAAAAGGAGAACCGAGTTGTATCCATTGACCTTGTAAAACTACAATCATGTGGCCGATAACAAATAGTAGGCCAAGTGGACTCCCCATAAGTAGCAGAACACCAAGGTTTGCTACCAGTACAGAGGTCCTAACAAAGAGTCTAATCACATTCGAAACGCCTACAGAAGAACAACAAGGACTATGCAACAATGCAATGGAACTTAGACCTCTGAAAACCCAAATAAAAACATTTAGCAGAGACACACCAACCTATAATGAAGTAACAAACGACTATGCAAGAAACAGTAATCCTGAAGCAATTGGAACTATTGACAGAACTGCATCCGGCTACTTCATAAACTTCGATGATTCCTCTGAAGGCTTCACTGAATCAAAGACACAGCCATCATCAAAAACCTTTAAAGATAAAGCTAAAGAACTTTTGAAACAACTGAAAGAAACATATCTAATTTCTCCATGGATCGAATTTTGGGTGGGTTTTGGTGCATTTATCCTCATACTTTGGCTCATCATGACACTAACTTTGGGACGCTTCATTGAGGGAAAATATGCTAAAATGGACACAGCAAGTCAGAAAATCAACTTGATCCTCAAACCACACACATCTTCACACATCGAGAAAAGAGAACTTTCTTCAGTCAACTTCACAGCCAATCCTATACCGGGTGGGGTAGCATGGGACAACACAGACTACGAAATCTATGGTCCGGTTGAAATCCTGAAATATCCACACCAAATTAAGATTTCATTGAGTGACTTTGTAAAACCAAGCTCATTTGCTGATGATTGGGACTTCGAAAGCATTAATAATATGATGTCTGACTTAGTAATGTCTGCTAAATTTACCAAACATGATTATTTGCAGGGTTCTACAAATTATGATAGTATGTATTGCTACAACCACTATGGTAACCATTTTTTACATAGATCTGCACAACCTAGAAATGTTTTAAATTATAATCAATGGGAACATTGTGCAACCCCTCCAAAAGGAAGCTCAAGAACCGTTTACGACAAATATTCATACTTTTCTGGTTTTAACATAAGTAATGCTGAAACATTTTATTTCAAATTGTCAAACAAGACAGGGACGAAGACCATGATAACAAACACAAAATTGATATATTCAGACTCATTCTTTGAACAAATGAATACTTTTGGTTTTGATTATTGGGACAAAAATGTTGAATTGAAAAGTGTTTGGGGCACAAAAGAATGGCAAGTACAGGGTATAGAATCTTTGTTTAGAGCCTGCATGATCCCAGAACAAATTATATTTTTAAATGACACTGTTCAACAAACTACCTGTCTTGGCTTAGCCAAAATCAAAGACTTAAATAAACCGTCTATTCCAAAACCTACAATGAACAGCAATAGCTCTACAGATGAAGAGATAGACGTAAATTATGTATTAAACCAAAACAGAACACATCCAGATTGGAAACAGTGGTTGATCTGGCCCACAGATACTAATAACTGTCAAGACAGATTCCTGAACAAAACACAGGGGTTCAAAATGACCAGGCCAGACCCTAGATATCCTCAAAGACAACACCCAGGGATAATAACCACCTACAGTGTGGGCAAATTATGCCTTCAATGGCTACAAACTTCCACACTGGCAGAAATTAAGCAACACCTAACTTTACTTACTGATGGTGCTGACTTGCGTGATTTCACTATGGGACCACGCAAACAGCGTCAAAAGCGTTTCATAGCAGCCTCTGTATATGCAGCATACAATGAGGCCTGGAAGGTTACTCAAATTGAGACAGCAGAAAGGATACGGGAAATTGACCGTATTAATTTGGAAAAATCACTTTCTGTAGTGGACAATGGGTTAATGACTCTGTCCTCCAGAATTTTTTCTTTGGACAGCATTGTGTCTTCAGCAATCGACATAATATCGCAGGACTTACTGTTATTACAACACGGTCAGTCCCAATTGCGTTCTATAGGACAGCTTGGCTGGACGTTACAAAATCTGCGTTCAGGCTATGTGCCTTGGCGTTTAATCAACACAACGTCACTTTTCAATATCTTTAACCTTACTGATAGACAAATCAGTATGGCCCAAAAGGGTTCTGATTATACAATCCTGAGCATTGAGAAACTTGAGAGATTACCAGTGACAATGTCAGAACGACCTGTCAGTGAATGGATAATACATGGGATAATTAATATTCCAATATCAACCTTCAGGTTTCAATACTGCCAAAAATATATACAGGCTGGCATGTATGAAAAATTAGGAAAAGGGTACATTAAAACAACATGGAACTTGCCCTATTCACATGCATGTGTCAGTAATAAAGGACAGAAAGTGTTTCTTAGTGGCAATAATTGTGCAATGTCACTAAGCGGTACACTTCTGTGTAACGGAATTAGTTTGCATGGAGCCTGTGAAGGGAACTCAAATAACCTTTCATGTCACCAGCAAGGTGCACCTGCAACAGAGATTGAACCATTCTTTCAAAGACTCTATAATGGGAGTTACATTCTAATTGTAGATCGCAGATGTTGTAGTCTTTTGCCCGGGACTCCTTATCTCGTAACTACGACTGCGAAGGTCAAGTGCTGTGGACACTCATTGTTCCCCAGCTCCTTTCCAGACAGGGAGGCAAGGGCATGGCCCAACTTGAAAATTACTTCTATTCAAATAGATACTTTAAGCAGAATGAAAACAGTGCTTCTTCAGACGCCGACAAGGCTCACTTCATCAAAAGAAACGTATGATCTCCAAGTCGCAAGGACGACTGCAGAGATACATTCATTGTTATCAACTAATTCCCCCATACATTTCGCAGAAATCCTGAATGAAATCTTAAATATTTCTGATACCAGTGGAGTCTCAAAGGTATTTAAGACAGTATCCTATTCCTAGTCCTTATATTTCGTTATGGCAAACCATGTCACAGACAAAACACCTGCGACAAGGGAAGAAACAATCCTAGCCATTGGATACCGGGACCGGATATCAAAAATCCTGGGACTATCCCGGCTTAGAGACCTGAACATGACTTGGTTTCTATCATTTCGACCAATGTGGCAACGATGTGTTTTACCTGTATTAAGGTGCCTGCTATGCAGAGAAGAATGCGTGTTAGACACCTGTCTGACGCTACAATCGGATGCGCCAATGGATGCAGAAACATTGTTGAGTCCAACAAAGGCTCATGCTTTGTGCTGCCCTCAACGGCTACCAATCCTGATGACGGCATTCGTGGAAGCTTCACCACTACGATTAAGGGGTAGTGAAGTTCAAGATGAAAGCAGCATCGATCAGGTACGACCTTCTGTCAGCAATCCAAATCAGAATGTCAATGGAGACAATCATGCGCACGAATGCATGGTTACACCTATTTCCGAGTTAGTGGAACTCTCCCAGGAAGCTGTTGACAACTTTTTCGAAAGCCTAAATGATATGATGTTCTCACCAGAGCAGAAATAGAGACTTTTGAGCAAGCTCGTACACGGCGTTCCCTGAATTTGGCCTTCAATTTTAATAATAAAGTCACATGAACAATTTTCCCTCCAGTTCACGGACAGCAAATTTTCCAGCAGCCCCAAAAAAAATTTTGCATATTTTTCGGGACACTATCTTCTGCTTAAAGTAAGGACTATTCTTAGAGAACTAAAATTTCTAATTTTAGCTAGCTTATAGACATTAGCTGCCCGCTGGTATGTTCATTAATATTTTATTCTGTGATGAAATGGTCTCGAACTTTTTTTCTGTATTAAGAGCCATTTCATGTGTAAATTTTCATATACAAAATAGCAATAATGTATACAAACGCGTGATTACTTTAGCATTGTTCTACAGCTTGAGTGCATACTATACATATGACTGCATTTTTTCCGTATATTTGATAATTTCAAAATGCATTTATGTATTTTGGGGTGTTAAGGTATACACAATACTCTATAGTATGTTTTACTATGCATAGATTAGTAAATATGTCCATAGTTAGCGTGGAGTGGGTGTGATGTAATCCTATAGGTTCTGTATCGATCCCCCTATTCCTGACCCTATTCTGGTTAGCAAACTAACAAGTTAACTAGCAGCCATCCCATGAGGCAGAAAACCCCCATGATGCAGGAACCGTTATCTGATAAAGCCACACTACGGCACAGGAACGTGTTATCTGATTAGGTCATAACGCTTGCCATCTAATTAGACAAGCGATATTCCTCCAGCCCCTGATAAGGCATACGGAGTTCTCATAGCAAATCAAACCTATGACAGACCTGGGAAAAACCCTGCGGCCATTGTTTTGATTTCACCGAGAACTTCAGCAAAAGAATGTGCTAACGACCTGGTCGTATTGATAGAGCGCGCGAGGCCACCCGACCAATAGTTTTAGCCGTTTCCGGCTACAGGGCCCATATACTTTCAAATCACCATATACATCGATCGGGTGACTTCACGAGCTCTACCAAGTTGATGTGTGTGTGTTCCCTGCTAATAATTTTCAATGCACCCGACTTACCATCCACCGATGCGGGTACCTAATGACCACAATGAATCAGGGAGCTAGCTGTAAAGGAAAGGCAGCAAAATGCAATCCCAAACAATAACATTCAAATACTGTTTAAATGACCACGGACAACTGGAAGTTTTAAAATGTTTATCTAAAATTCATTATTTTCTTGCATGAGGTACAGTAAAATAAGGCAATCAATAACCAAGATAACGTAAATTATATAGGCATAAAGAAATAATGACAGGGTAATCATTCAAATGTAATATGAAATGCAGATGGAAAATACTATAAGATCTCAGAAATGTTTAAGCATGGACGGTTTATGCATGAATAACTATGGGAGGGCCTATAAAGAATAACACGCTTCACTTAAAGTGAATGGGCCTTTGAACAATCTAGGCAATGAAGTTCTAGACCATATCATAAAATTACAGACTGCAATGCAAAATATAATTTCTAACCAGTGAGAAGACATAGGAACAAGACCTTATGGAAAAATATGTAATTGACTTTCAATAGTTGCGGAAAGGCATGGAGAATATAACATCTGCAATGATGAACTTTATTAAAGCAAAAGTTAGAAATTCAGAAGGTGCAAGATTTAAGAGTTTCAGAGCAATATTTACCTAGAAAGGTGTGGAAACCAAACCCTGGCCACGGGTCAGTTAAGGACAGGAAACCCTCAAGGAAGGATACCCCTCAAAGGACAGCAGGTGCAGAATGGACACCCAAGACAGAACAGGATACCCTCGGAATAGGAATCAGGACAGGACCCTCAGGACAGGACAGCAAACCCTCAGGACAGGACCCTCTTCAGGACAGGACCCTCTTCAGGACAGGACCGGAACCCACAGTTCGGAAGCAACGCCTGCGCTCCACCCGCTCTGCAGCTATCGATCAAGACCCCGATTGGGTCAGCGAACTCCCAGCTAAGTGCTTTGCTAGCACTTTAAGGTTCAGTAGAACCTCAGTCTATGGTCAAATTCGAACAGAGTGCTTCGCAGCGCTCTGTATCTTCAGTCACCTATTGAGTGCGTTGGGTCAGTGACAGGTCAGCTAAACCAGACAAGTCGGACGGTTCACTAGGTGAACCCAGGGTAGATATACAGTTTGGGTCAGTGTACCACCCCCCAATGTTGCAAAGTGTCAGAATCCTTCAATTTGGATTGGTCCTAAGGTAGGATTTGGGTAACACACCAATCACGACATAGAGTTTCAAGCCCACATTTGCATAATAGGGTACCGCCTAACTAGATTGGGGTTCTCATGAGAACTGGTGCAGAAATACAATGGCAACTTTAACATTGTTGCTCTGTGAGCACATGTGATTGGTTCAGCCGAGTTTTCGGGTCGTTCTCAGGAGCATCTTGCTCATCACTGCCAACTGGCTGAGTTCCATCATTCAAGGTCTGCTCTGCCTTGGCAGGTCGCGCAGGCGCAGAAGGACCTCCAAAATGGTTCTCGGCACAGACAAACCCCATTCCCCGCGGTACATAAAAAGTAAACGAAAAACAAATTAATACATAATAATGTCATTATGAAACTACATCACAGGATTTGTACTTTTGACTCATCATCAAGAAATAAAACTATTGCATTAAATGTTAGCTACATTGACACAGTCACAAGAGCAGTGGCACGAGCAGTACCACATGATAAGCACAGCTATGAATTACGCATGCGCATAACTTTCCCTCCACTTCTGCAGACGCGTCAGGACACGTGAGTGTGGCTGACGCATGCGCAGTAACTAAATACAAGCGGCGGCCATTTTTAGATGACTCGAGTAAATTATTTAGTAAAACACATGTGCAAGCTTCACGATCCTTATCAAACTAAACGTAAATGTTAGTAGAACATACACTGGTTACCTTATTACACATAAACGAGGTTCTTGACTTCGGCAAGCCGCAAAATATGCGAAGCTTTGCTTCATCAATCCCCTCTTTGATGATATTTACTATCATCACAAATTATAATGGAACCAGATGCCAACTTTCTTTCACACTTTATAAAGTTCTATTTCTTCCAGCAACCGTTCTAACTTTTCTCTCTCAGTTTTAGTAGGGTGAGAAGTCTTCACCTTTTTGTATATCTGATCATTCACTTCCTCTAATTCAATCTCATCCACACTTCGTTTCACTCCTCTTGCATTTACCTCGTGCTTTTTGGTGCGCTTGCGGTATTTACAGCATAAGAAAATGGAAAGTATAATAAGACCTATAATACCAATTGGCATCAGAATTTTGAACAATAAGCTTTTACCTATGCTAGCAAGCCAATGACCTACATTTGAGAGACCATCTACCAGTCTCTTCCAGGCACTATCAACCTCGAGTGGTTTGAGTTCCTTTGCCAAATTAGTAATGTTTTTCACATATCTTTTGATCTGTACACTTTTATCCGGAATATAGGTGCAACAATGTTGCGCCTTCAACATCCGGCAGACTCCGCCCTCTTTCGCTAATAAGGTGTCAAGAGCAAGTCGATTCTGCAAAACCATTGATCTGATCGCAACCATTTCAGTATTGACCAGCAGAAATACATGAGCTGTTTCAGTAGACAGCACATCCACTATAGTAGACAATTTGCAAATTCTGTGAGTGTTCAGAACCACTCCCACTCCAGGTATCAGTGCACTGAAAATACTACCCATAATTTCACCTATACTTTCTCTTTTACTACGCACTAAGCCATTAGTATCTTCATTGCTTCCAGCTTTCCCATTCACATGGTATATTTTCGGGAAGACAATGCCAAAGTAGCAGCTTCCATACCAGTGATCCGGCAATTTGAAATAAGCCTTGTCCCCACAAATATAATAAATTCCAGGAAACACAGGCTCTGACCCATTTTTGAAACCCCAACCTCCAATTACCTTGTAATTGTGTTCGCATTCGCTGGAACCAATGAAAACATTATTATAATAGCTAGTCTTCTCGCGGTGAAGACATAGCTTGCCTTTCTTTTCAAAATCCAGCAACAGAGCAGGACCCGCTCCACCAGATGAGGTGCCTTCCATGTTCTCTGCCCACTTTGGCTTTTTCTGACTTTCGTCATTAGCCTTCTTTTGAATTTTAATTCTTCTTTTCTCTGCCATGTTCAGGAACATTTTTTCCTGCTCACGCAAAGAACAAGTCAAGTTATCTCTGTGTGCGTCTGCTATGTCAATGTTACCTATAGTCAGAAAGTAGTCTCCCATATATCTTATGGTGTCACTTTTTGTATGTACAGGATTCAAGTTCCCACGTATAGGAAGTTCAGAAAAGATCACGTCATTGTTCGAGTAATAATACTGTAACGGTCCTCTTTTGTAGAATAAACTAGCTAAAATGCTACAGGAGATTCCATATGTCAATGGCAGGTGATGGTATGTCACGCCTTCAGCCACAGAAGTAGGTAGCTTCATGCAGACATAGCAATCTTCAATTTCCATAGTCTCTACATAGTGTATTAACAAGTTTGCGAAAACATTTAAGTGTGTCTTGTTCTTAACTCCATGATAATGTAGTCCTCCCTCATCTGATGCTTCTAAGTTCTGTTTTGTTTGTCTCAGGGCTCTTTCATGTCGTGCTACACTCTGTGTTGTTAGCTCCTCACTGTCAGTATTTACAACTTCAGTAGGGACAATGTTAGTATCTTTACTTACAGCAAAGGGAATGAAAATTGTTAATCCTATCCAGATAACTATCAGTACTACTACACTACATATACACACCTTGCAACACGTCTTAAAACGGCTGCAAATAGGTCTACCATTCACTGTTGAATCAGACATTTTGGCTCAGAAGGAGTTTCTCGACCCCTCTTTTTGGCTTTACACAACTAGCTTACTTTGTGCAAATTCACGGTGGTTCGTCTTCTTCTTCAGCTGAGTACTCAGGGACGGGCTCTCCGTCGCTCACGTCAGTTATATCAAGATCTTCAAGTTCTTCCAAAACCAGTGTCCATTCAGGAGACTTGTACTTTTTGTTTTGTCTTTTTATTCGTTCACTCCTTCTTTTGGAAGAGTCTTCTTCTTGCTCTGCTATCCGAGCACTTCTTCTTGCTTCTGCACGTTTTTCTTCCACTGTCTTTATCCTTAGTCTCAATCTTTTTACAAACCTAGGCTCAAGGTTGTTTCTTTTCTTTAGTCTCTTAGTCGGTACTTGGACTTCACTTTCTTCTCTTATTCTCTTGTTCTCTTTATCTTGTGGTAATTCTTCTCCACTTTCTTCTTCTACTTCCCCTATCTGGCTAGTTCCAGGGCTAGCATCAAATTCTTCTGCCTGGTTGCTAATCTGGCCTTGTTCAGGAATATTTTGTTTTTGGCTTTCGATTGTCTTTGTTTCTGTTTCTGTTTCCTGAACCCGTTCTTCTAACCCTCTCTGATCCTGTTCAAGCACTTCGATCTCTTGATTTTCTTCTGCTCGAACTATCACTCTATTTCTAGTCTCTCCTTTATCTGCATCAGGTGTTAGTGGTGGTGTATCGAACACCTGCTCTGTCCCTGTCTGACCTTCTCCTTCCTCAGTTTTGATGTGAATCTCAAGCGGCTGAGGTTCTTCGCCTGTGCCTTGCTTTTCCTGACTAGTCCACTCTCTACCTTCACTAAGTCGCTCTCTTGTTCTGATAGGATCTTCGGTCAGATCAATCATCGGTATCCATTCTTCTGGCCATATGCTTGGCAGCTCGTCTTCAGCTACTCCTGGCTCAGTTTCCTGGACCTCTTCAGCAGGCTGGATTCTTGGCAGTTCGTAGTCAACTACTCCTGGGCCAACGTCTGCTGTTCCTGCAACCTGACTGGTGCTGGGCTGCTCGTTGTCAGTTGCTTCTGGTCTGGCTCCTTCAGGGTCCTCTGCTGGTTGCCCTTCTTCTTCAAATCCTCTGTCTGGTAATACCTTCTGGGTGTGTCCAGCGTGGATCCACTGGGAAACACCTGCGACCTTCACTGCCGTGGTTGTTACCAGGATTACTTGGCGTTTCTTTCCCCACCTTGGTGCCAGACAGCTTGATCGAGTGTGCTTCTTTATTTTGACCCAATCTCCTGGAACCAAGCTGTGGAGAGGAGTCGTTGGATTGAGGATGCCGTCGTCTCCAATCTGGCGAGAGATAGAACGCACTTGATCACCCAATCTTCTGCAGTATTCAAGCACCAAATCATCAGTAATATTCAACAGTTTGCGTCCTGGCACCCATGCTTGTCTCATCACTCTTCCCATAATGATTTCATGGGGACTTAGGCCTGTCTTGCGGTCAGGAACACTTCTCAGTCCCATCAGGACCAGGGGCAGGGCCTTCACCCAGGTCATGCCAGTAGCATTTGTCAGCTTTGCTAGTCTGTTTTTGATAGTTCCATTTACTTGTTCCACTATTCCAGAAGCCTCTGGGTGGTATGCACAATGCAGTTTTTGCCTTATTCCGAAGGCCTTACATAATTCAGCCAGTATCTCATTCTGGAAATGTCCACCCTTATCTGATTCAATAATGTATGGTATGCCGAATCTAGGTATCAGTTCTTTTAGTAAACACTTCGCTACTGTCAGTGCGTCACTTTTGGGAGTAGGGTAAGCTTCTACCCATTTTGAAAATACACAAACAATGACAAGGACATATCGCTTTCCTTCACAACGGGGCATGGTGATGAAATCAATCTGTATTTTTATAAAGGGACCCCCTGATCTCCCAATCTTGCTCAGTTCAACCATTGTCCTCTTGCCTGGGTTCATCTGTTGACATGACAGGCACCTCTGGCAGAGGGACTCTGCTACCTTCCTGAACTTTTTACTGTACCAAGTCTGTTGAAATACCAGAATCATGGCATCCCTACCAATGTGTGAACCTTCGTGTATTAATCTTGCCATTGCGCCAAGCAAGTGTCGGGGTAACACAGGCATACCAGTTGGGCCCAAAATCACACCATCCACACGCCTTGGTCTACACCCATCCTCCTTCCATTTCTCTCTTTCTTGCCAAGGAGCCGATTCCTGCCACTCTCTCACTTCATCCCATGTAGGCACTTCTTCAAACACCTGAAGCTGGCAGCTGGTTCCTGGCCCCCCTCGTTTTGGATTTACAATATACCGATCTTTGGCACACCATTGGGCCACTCGGTCAGCATAGTCATTTCCCAGTGATACTTTGTCCATGCTCTTTTTATGAGCAGCACATTTTACCACTGCCAGTTCTTTGGGCAACTGGATGGCCTCTAAAAGGTCATGAACAACCTTTGCATTCCGAATGGGAGTACCTGAGGAAGTCATGAATTCCCTCTGCAGCCACAATTGGCCAAAGTCATGCACAACTCCATAACAGTACTGACTGTCAGTATACACTGTTATGCGTAAGTCCTTCCCAATTTTGCAAGCTTTTATCATAGCTATTAATTCGGCTACTTGTGCAGACTTGATGTTATATAGGTAACCTGCTTCTTCAATTTTTGTGAAAGAGACTACTGCATAAGCAGCACTCAAGCCTCCTAGTTCATGTCTTAGACAGGAACCATCCACAAATAGTTCTTTATCATGTTCAGGCAATGGCACTTCTTTTATGTCTGGGCGTGGTTTAGTACTGAACTCTGTCAGGTCAATACAATCATGTTCATCATCATCCCCACCTTCTATTTCCAAGGGGTCGGGGAGTAAAGTGGCAGGGTTCAGAATACCGCACCTAACAATGCTTACATTTGCTGCACCCACAAGAATTCTCTCGTATTTAGTCAGCCGACTAGGGGTGAGATACTGTGTTTTAGTTCTGGTCAATAGAATTACCACTCCATGTGAAACATACACGGTCACAGGATGTCCCATGACAATGGACTCACTCTGTTCCAAACTTGCACAGGTAGCAGCTACTGCTTTCAGACAGCCTGGTAACCCAGCAGCTACTGGGTCCAAAGTGGCAGAGAAATATGCTACGGGCCTTCTGGTCGTGCCATGTTCTTGAGTCAGGACTGACAATGCGCAATTATCGCGAGTGTCACAGAATAAGGCAAATTCTTTGGAATAATCTGGCATTCCCAGCGCAGGGGCTGTACACAGACAGTTTTTCAGTCTTGTGAAAGCCATTAGGCTTTCATCATCCCACTCCACAATATCTGGCATTCCTCTCGTGGTCATTTTTATCAAAGGCCTGGCTAAGGCTGCAAATCCCAGAATCCACTGCCTGCAGTACCCTAGTACACCCAGGAACATTCTGACATCTTTTTGAGTACGGGGCAACTGCATCTTTTGAATTATTCTCACTCTTTCTGATGTGACTTTTCTGACACCCTTTTCTATTTGGTGTCCCAGATATTTCACTGATTTCGCACAGAACTGTAGTTTGTCAGGGGCCACTTTATGCCCTTTCTCACACAGATGATTTAGGAGGGCAATGGTGTCAACTACACAGTCCCTATGACTTTTAGACGCCAGTAGAAGGTCGTCTATGTACTGTACTAACACAGAGTTCCCAGGTAAGATCAAAGTCTCTAGACATTTTTTCAAGATCTGATTAAAGATAGAGGGGCTCTCTGTATACCCTTGAGGGACCCGGTTCCAACAATACACGTGACCTTCGAAGGCAAATGAGAAAAGAAATTTGCTGTCGGGGTGCAGGGGTATCGAAAAGAATGCATGACATAAATCAATCACAGTGAACCATTCAGCATCCCAAGGAATCTGGTACAATATCACTGCAGGGTTCGGGACAATAGGGCAGCAAGGAACTACAATTTTGTTAACCTTTCTCAGGTCTTGCACTACCCTATACTTGCCACTAGGCTTTTTGATGCCCATAATCGGTGAGTTGCATGGGCTGCTCATCACTTCCTGTATGATGTCTCCTTCTAATAATTTTTGTATTTCCAGAGTGACCCCTGCTTTCACTTCAGCATTCATTCGGTAGGGCCTAGTGTTAGGATATACGGCATTGTCCTTGATGGCTATCTGTATGGGGTCCACATCTTTCATCAACCCCACATCTTTTCCAGTGAAATCCCACACCTCTGGCTTTACGGCTTCCTGGAGTTCTTGGGGCAAGTCCTGCAGGGTCAATCTTTTAATTTCTGAGTCAGGTCTAAGTAACAATAATTTATAAATGCCATCTTCATCTGGGGTCTGTATTTCAACACCTTTTGGTGTGCAAAAGATGGTACAGTTCATTTTGCACAGCAAATCACGACCCAGTAGATTCACTGGACTGGTATCACAGACGACAAATCTATGCATCTGTTTAAAATTTCCAATTGAAATCTCCATTGGTTCGGTAACAGGAGTACTAATCAATTGATTAGATACACCCACTACTTGGATATTTTCTCCCGAGAGGGGTAGGTTTGGAACGTCCACTGTTCTTACAGTAGAACGGGTAGCGCCAGTGTCCAACAGAAAGGTGACATCATTTCCGTCAACCTTTCCTTCAATATATGGTCCAGACTGGTCTACCGGCAAGGAAGCGCCAAGTACGCACTCCTCGTCCTCCCCTCTCAGGCCCCGTCAGTCCTGTTCATTACAAAGGAAGGTATCATTTAGCAGATACTGCGAAGTTGCTGTATTTCTGTTCTCCCCGCTTTCCCAAACCTCTATCTCTTCATCTTCTGCCTGTCTTCCCCTGTATACCTGCTTGGGTGCTCGAGGCACCTGGACTGTTTTTACCTGGGGTTGAGTCTTTCTTGGTCTTTCTTTCTGCGTCTGTGGAGTTAAATCAGGAGTTTTTTCATTAGCATCTACTAATTGGGGACACTCGTTTCGCCAGTGTCCAATTTCGCCGCACTGATGGCAGGGAAATTTCTTCATAGCCTCTTCCCTGCTAAATTTGGGCCGGGGCTTTCCTCCACCCCCTCCCCCAGGACTTTTGTTCTCAGCATTCTTAACCATGTTACTCAATTGTTTTTCCTGCTGTTCTGCGAGCTTCACCTGAGCCCACATCACCTTTTCCTTAAGGGCCTTTTTCTTTTCTGCCATCTCGTCCTCGCAGTACTTAGCGTACCGCAGGACCTCATCCATTTTCTTAGTATGCCAACAGATTTTATTATCTTTTATCCACTGACAAATTTCAGGTCTTAAACCATTTACAAACCTGTAAATAAAGTGCGTCATGTCCTTCAAATCGATGTTATCAATACCACTGTATGTTTTAAATACCTGCAATAACCTCTCATAGAAGGAGTGCACTGTCTCGTCCCTTTCCTGGGTTGTTCTATCTATTTTTGTCCAATCAGTTTCTTTTGCGGGCACCTTTTCTTTCAAATGCTGAATTACCTGCTCATATTTTCGCATGACATCCTTTGATGGCTCCCCAGTTTCCTTGTTTCTTGGGTACTCTTCACTGGGCCAGTCTATGGCTATTTTACACTGGGTCCATAAATCTACTGGAACCACAATGTCGAAAAACCCATCCAGGTCTTTCCACAGACATTTCTGTACCTTCACGAACCTCTCCACCTGCCTGTACCAGTCAACTGGTTTCTCTCGTAATTTTGGAAAATCGTTCGTGAAGGACACAATATCCTGCCTAGACCAGGGGACATGCACATATTTCCCTCCTGGAACTTCACGCATGGGGCATAGCTGCTCAGGTTTTTCTACCTCCCTTAAAGCAAACTCAGGAGTCGCTTGTCGGGAGCGAACCTCTTCCCTCTTTTTCGCCCACCTGCTTCTCCATCTTTCCACATCTCCCCATTTCTGCAGTACCCCCATTAATTCTTTAATCTGCAGCTTTTTTCCCGTCACATTCAGGTGCTCTATATCCTTGTCTGAGAAGTCTGCTCTGTACGGTTTCTGTAAGGGCTTGGATTTTGAGATATCTACCCCCATACTAACTGCTGTTTCGGTCAGTTTTTCGTGGAGCACTCTGGTGTTCCTTGTAAAGCTTTTACATATGAACGACAATTCTTCTTCAGAGTAGGTATTCAATCGATCCAACCCCACATTTCCTGCCATTAATTCTTCTATTTCGACCCTCAGCTTGTAGAGGTCTAAAGGTTTCGTTTGCGGAGTCTGCTTCTCTAATTCACGACTCCAACTCTCAATTTCATCCGGAGTTACCAGAGAGACATTCCTAGTACCTGTTGCTGACTTTAATTTAATTTCTTTTGTATTAAAAGGGTTATGCCTCTGCTGTATTCCCTTTCCAGTCTGTTTGTTTGGCAATTCCAAGAACGCAACTTCAGACTCGCACTCACTGGACTGATCATCTATGATGATCGGTTCCTGTCTCGGGGTTGCCATGACTGGGGTCATAACTGGAGTAATCGGATTTCCCTGACCATTTCCGTATAACGGGACCACCGGTCCAATAGTTACTGGAATAGTCAACGCCTCAGGACTGGTATTTAACTGGGAAATTTTCTGAATTATTTCTGTCCTTTGTCTAGCTAGAGCCTCTTGCTCCTTTTCCACTAGTACCCTTCTTAAAGTTGTGTCATGTAATATCTGTGGGGTTAATGGAGGAGTAAAACTCGGGGCAGTAGGATGCGTTTCACTTGGTCCTCCCCCATAATTTGGTTTCGGGAATAAAGTTCCAGTATTAAAGGACCTGCGCTCTTCCCCATAGGGAGGTTGAACAAAAGGCAGTCCTGAATTCGATGGTTTCTCTTCGCTTTCATACAAGGGTCTGGGAAAAAAGATTTTCGTACGTGAATATTTTTCTTCCTGGCTCGCGGGCACTTTGGGATATATATCCCTTGTTTCCGCCGGTTCGGGTTTTTCAGGATAGGGCAATACTTGACCACCCCCTCCCAGTCCCAGGGACCTGTCTTCCTCCTTTAGGAAGTGGCGTCGGGGAGCATCTCCTACACTAGAAGGTCGGGTTCCCTCATTGTAAGGTGGCGGACTTCTGGTACAGATGTCATCTAGCAATTCATCATCTGATTCCCCCAGGGCCCCCCAATGCTTACATTTTTCAGTACTTTTCTCACCCGCTCCAATGTTATGACATGCCGGCATCATGGGAAACAGACCCTCAACAATCATGCTCTGCCTCCACTGTTTCATCCTTTTATCCCTGGACTCCTGTTTCTGCCTGGGGTACCACTTGGTCAAACCCTTGTCCATTCGGGGTCTTTCTCTTTCAAAAGCCTCAATCTCCCATTCCTCTAATGCCTCATACTGCGTTAGTCTCGGTCTGGGATGCAATTCGTTCATCCGAGTCCTTAAATTAAATAGGATCCTACCATTGAAAGTACCATCTAACGGAAAAGCCAATACTCCGTCATCTTTTGTGTATTTCACCCAATTCTCCAACCACACACAGGTATTGTACCCTCGGTCAAACATCATGAATGAGGCAGGAGTATTAGGTGGCGGGACAAGAACACCTTCTCTAGATTTAATCGGTTTGTCCGTTTTAAAATAATTTTTCACCTTACTTATAAGGGACATTTTTCTCTTTGTTCCGTACATAATATCGTATCTATTAGTCTTCCACTGATCCCTTTCAAACCCTAGGTGCCTTGGATCAGGTCGAGTTCCTGTAGTCTGCGAGTGCCACATACGACTTCTGCGCTAAACTTTGTTTACAAACTACCTCCAATCAGAACGCGCTTCAGAAATTCGTGCAACCAATGGGTGCGCGACACTAAATAAGCTCGGCCAATGGGTGCGCGGCCCCTTCGTGAGACAGTTCCCACGCTCCGGCGCTCACCCCTCCTTTACAATTCCAGCTCCGCTACCCGCCCGCTGCTTCTACCAATCCCAGCGCGGCACAGAGTGACGTCAGAGGCGCTTCGCGACTGACTCCCTCCCTTCACAAGGTAACGGAAACTTTCTTTCTTTTAAAGTGCTCAGTGCTTGGTTATTTTACAACAAATACACATTCGCCACAGTGCTCAAGTGTCTAGACAGAGAAAGAATTGTTTTACTGCAAGTAAACTACTTCCATTTACTTTTCACTCGCTGCGGGCAGATCTCTTCTGCCTACCCTTCACTCTAGCATCGGTGAACCTGTTATTCCCCTAAACTCATCCACTTCTTTCCGGGATATATTCCGAGTTTAAGGTTTCTCAGCGGACCCCTCTGCTTTCACTTTAGCTCCGAGGAACCTGCTACTCTTCCGATGTGACCCTTACTAGGTTACGCCACTATGGGAATTTTGCCAATGAACCCCGTTACTGTCATTTATTCACACATGTATTCAGAAAACCCTAGTTAGTGCTTCCCGGTTATCCTAACCTGCACCTAACTTTCCTCGAACCTGTGACCTCAGGACAATGGATTCTATTCACCACTTGCCCTTTCAATTCCCCGGGGAGTTCGGACAACAAGAAACTAAACGGTTGACAAACGCATGGATTAATACATATAGCAATATAAGAACAAGAATAATAACAATGCAAAAATTCATGAGTTTCAGCAGCGTATTCACAAGAGAATGATCAGGTCTCTTAGAACAGCCGCTCTTCTAGCAACATCAATATACTAGCAGCTTCCGACTCAACTAGTCCAACTAATCCCTGCCTTACTCTCAACTAGTCCCTAACCATCCTCTAGCTACCAGAAAACTGATAGAGCGCGCGAGGCCACCCGACCAATAGTTTTCGCCGTTTCCGGCTACAGGGCCCATATACTTTCAAATCACCATATACATCGATCGGGTGACTTCACGAGCTCTACCAAGTTGATGTGTGTGTGTTCCCTGCTAATAATTTTCAATGCACCCGACTTACCATCCACCGATGCGGGTACCTAATGACCACAATGAATCAGGGAGCTAGCTGTAAAGGAAAGGCAGCAAAATGCAATCCCAAACAATAACATTCAAATACTGTTTAAATGACCACGGACAACTGGAAGTTTTAAAATGTTTATCTAAAATTCATTATTTTCTTGCATGAGGTACAGTAAAATAAGGCAATCAATAACCAAGATAACGTAAATTATATAGGCATAAAGAAATAATGACAGGGTAATCATTCAAATGTAATATGAAATGCAGATGGAAAATACTATAAGATCTCAGAAATGTTTAAGCATGGACGGTTTATGCATGAATAACTATGGGAGGGCCTATAAAGAATAACACGCTTCACTTAAAGTGAATGGGCCTTTGAACAATCTAGGCAATGAAGTTCTAGACCATATCATAAAATTACAGACTGCAATGCAAAATATAATTTCTAACCAGTGAGAAGACATAGGAACAAGACCTTATGGAAAAATATGTAATTGACTTTCAATAGTTGCGGAAAGGCATGGAGAATATAACATCTGCAATGATGAACTTTATTAAAGCAAAAGTTAGAAATTCAGAAGGTGCAAGATTTAAGAGTTTCAGAGCAATATTTACCTAGAAAGGTGTGGAAACCAAACCCTGGCCACGGGTCAGTTAAGGACAGGAAACCCTCAAGGAAGGATACCCCTCAAAGGACAGCAGGTGCAGAATGGACACCCAAGACAGAACAGGATACCCTCGGAATAGGAATCAGGACAGGACCCTCAGGACAGGACAGCAAACCCTCAGGACAGGACCCTCTTCAGGACAGGACCCTCTTCAGGACAGGACCGGAACCCACAGTTCGGAAGCAACGCCTGCGCTCCACCCGCTCTGCAGCTATCGATCAAGACCCCGATTGGGTCAGCGAACTCCCAGATAAGTGCTTTGCTAGCACTTTAAGGTTCAGTAGAACCTCAGTCTATGGTCAAATTCGAACAGAGTGCTTCGCAGCGCTCTGTATCTTCAGTCACCTATTGAGTGCGTTGGGTCAGTGACAGGTCAGCTAAACCAGACAAGTCGGACGGTTCACTAGGTGAACCCAGGGTAGATATACAGTTTGGGTCAGTGTACCACCCCCCAATGTTGCAAAGTGTCAGAATCCTTCAATTTGGATTGGTCCTAAGGTAGGATTTGGGTAACACACCAATCACGACATAGAGTTTCAAGCCCACATTTGCATAATAGGGTACCGCCTAACTAGATTGGGGTTCTCATGAGAACTGGTGCAGAAATACAATGGCAACTTTAACATTGTTGCTCTGTGAGCACATGTGATTGGTTCAGCCGAGTTTTCGGGTCGTTCTCAGGAGCATCTTGCTCATCACTGCCAACTGGCTGAGTTCCATCATTCAAGGTCTGCTCTGCCTTGGCAGGTCGCGCAGGCGCAGAAGGACCTCCAAAATGGTTCTCGGCACAGACAAACCCCATTCCCCGCGGTACATAAAAAGTAAACGAAAAACAAATTAATACATAATAATGTCATTATGAAACTACATCACAGGATTTGTACTTTTGACTCATCATCAAGAAATAAAACTATTGCATTAAATGTTAGCTACATTGACACAGTCACAAGAGCAGTGGCACGAGCAGTACCACATGATAAGCACAGCTATGAATTACGCATGCGCATAACTTTCCCTCCACTTCTGCAGACGCGTCAGGACACGTGAGTGTGGCTGACGCATGCGCAGTAACTAAATACAAGCGGCGGCCATTTTTAGATGACTCGAGTAAATTATTTAGTAAAACACATGTGCAAGCTTCACGATCCTTATCAAACTAAACGTAAATGTTAGTAGAACATACACTGGTTACCTTATTACACATAAACGAGGTTCTTGACTTCGGCAAGCCGCAAAATATGCGAAGCTTTGCTTCATCAGTATGACATCTTTATTGACGTATCTATGTCCATCCTTACGTCAATCTCGGCACCTTAAAGGTATAAATATTACCGATATTGCCCTATGCAAAGACACGCGGTGGTGACGAGGACGGAGCAGCCAGACTTGCCGAAGCCCAGAGCAGAGCAGACCCCGCTGGCGCAGCCCCGCCTTCTTGACGCGCTGAGAACGAGAAGCTGCCTATTTCTCCTGCCGAGAAATCCAGCTCCGGCGCTTCCGGGTAGCCCTCGCAGGCAGCCTGGAATATCGAGACCAGAGACGAGAGATACCATCCCTCATCCATCCTAGATTCCAGGTACAGAACTGAATAACTCCTCGCAGAGAATTCTTTAGTCAGTCACTTGGCAAAAACAAACTTAACTTAAACTGTAACTTTCTATTCCCGCCCACGTATTAGGCTTAGGTCAGGTACACGGGGTAGGCGTAGCTAGAAACACCAGTTGAGTACGATGAGCCAAATGTATATGTGTATGTAATATATTTTATTCATTTTAAACCTTCATATGGCTTAGAAACCATATCAATGTTTTTACAGTATTATTTTATACTTCTGCTTTTAATGTATGCACTTTACTTAACTATAAGTATTGCAATAATATCGATCCATTTCTCTTGTACGAGAAAAGAGACTGATCAATAAAGAACATCTTTTATTGAACACGCCCGTCTCTTCCTTTTCTCTACAATCTGATGAGACTAAGAATGCACGTACTGACTGAGTAAAATAAATTGCCTTTTGTTCATACGACTCTCGAGATACACTCTTGATTAGGGGAGAGCAAAGTTGTCATGTTCTATGGTTGTCAGAAACTAAATCCCTTCTTGTCTATCCAGGGAGGTTCAACTCCTCCTTGCCTATTCGAGAAAGTTTCTAGTGAACTCTGAGCTAGCTGGCAAACCCAAAACTTTAAGTCTAATATCGACAGTAGTAGACCTAGTTAACGTCTGGTCTAGGCCTATACTATTGAAGGTATTATTCCAATGCGCAGAGCCTATTGGGATAATAGGAACTACACTACAAAGTTAGCCGCATGACGTTTCGGCTCAAAGGAGCCTTGTTCACATGACAGTGATCACAATCATGACGAGTTCTTTTAAAGTGCAAGTAATTAGTTCTTGCCTAGTCATGTGTAAGGGCTATAAGTAGACATGGTAGACAGACTGGGGTCCTTATATCGTTCAACAGCGTTAAACTCACTTCCAGTTAAAAACAGTATAAATTACATTTTAGTTTAAATGCAATAGAAAAATATGTCGATACTATGGCTAATTGACAAAATACAAATCATGGTAAAATACCTATAGATTCTGCATATACATGTATGTATTCGGTTTACACAGTTTGACAAGGCAAAATATAAATAATAATAGTTTGCCTATCCAATATTCATGTTGATAGGACTAAAGTCCTAGTGCTTAATATACATGTGCAAAATACGCATTAGTGCAAATTTCAAAACTTCGGGAATGTAATTCCTATAACGTTTTTTGTGCAAAATACGCCTATGTGCAAAATAGCAAATAAAGTGTCAAACAATTAAACACCGAATACCTGATTTTCTTATGAATAAGTATAATCATGTTAATGTCCATTTTGTATATACATTGTCAATCACATCAAGTTAAGATAGCCCTTAGTCGCATAATTACTGGAAATGTATATTATACCATTGTAATGACCCCTAATTGGCAGACCATGTGGTGTTTAAATAAATGAAATAAAATATGATTGAATTTGCCTCACACAATCTGAGTATCAACTATTGGGGAATAAGGACCCTCCTAGTTTGAACAGATATGATGTGCCCTCATTGTGTACATAAATTATCAAATCAAATAGCAACAGCTTCAGCTTCAGCAAAAAGTCCGTCCTGTTCAAATAATTATCTTATCTGTATTCCCAATCGTAGTGTATCCCAGCCGGGTACAATCTCACGATGGGACTTTGTTCCCATTATGTGTAATTCAAACTCATTACTGTGAATTCCATCGTCATTAAATGGCTCATGGGAGACAAGTGTACATATCCTCTGTGACATTCAACCCACCTAGGGCCTTGGTGTCAAGTAAGAGAATGTAGCGAGTTTCCAATTTTCTTAGCTTTGCCTCTCTGTCGCTACCTCGTCTACTTGCATTTATCGTGTCTATCACAAAGTATTTAAGTGAAGTGTTAATACTCTGGTGGTGGTCCCGAAAGTGTTTCGCCACCGGATAAGTATTATCCACATTAGTGATAGCTCTCAAATGTTGGAGAATACGTTGGTGCAAAGGGAGTTTCGTACTGCCAACGTATTTCAGTAGACAGGGGCATTGCAATACATAAATGGCATATTCAGTTTTACAGGTTAATACCTGTGTTATTGGATGTTGTACCTCACTAAAGCCATCAGTATAAGTTTTGGTATTAATTCCATGATTGCAGGCCTTGTAGGTCTTGCATTTGAAGAACCCCTTGTTGTTTTGCCACCATGTGGTCTTCATGATGGGTTCAGGATTGGTGTCTACTAGTTGGTCTCTGAGGGAGGGTGCCCTGCTGTATGTAAAGACACCCTTTTAGGTAGACCAGCACCAATAATAGGGTCACTTTTCACTATGGGCCAGTGTTTGTTAACTATCCTGTAAATGTCACGGTGTTGTTTGCTGAAGCCAGTGATTTCATTTTTTTTATTTTTTTTTAACAAAATTTTATTACATTTCCATATCAACATACAAACCAATGACTGCAGGCTTCCGATATGCATTTCACAGATCAATAGTTCAGGCATTGCGCCCCACAAATCAACATCTTACCATCCCCTTCCCTACACCCTCTCTACCCCCACCCCCCCATGTCAGTGTGCCACGTGTGTCGGTCCCTTGATGCAACATAACTCAACATGAAATTGCAGGTATCTCCTCTCAGATCTCGGGCAGCAGCTCCCATACCCAGGTGGATACCAAACACCATACAGGTCCATGCATGCAACCCCATCCCATCTCCACAACCCCTGGCGTGATATTCTAGTTCCTCAATGGCCAACAGGAATGCAGTCCTAGCATGCAACGTCCCCCGTGGATGACCCCGCCCTCCCCGCTGCTATCTCCTCCCCTTGGCTCGCTGGCGCCTCTTCCTCACTATCCTCCGCGACCTCTGACATTGAGTGCAAGTCTGCCACTAGCGCGCACCACGCCCTGGCCGTTTCTAGTGCTTTATCATTAGCTGCACGATTGGCCAGCTCTAAGCGGAGAGTCCCTTCACTAGACGCCCATTGCTGGAAACATCCCCGCCGTCTCAGGAAGCTGGGACCCCCCCTAGATTTCCAATGTAGGGTGAGCTCCCTCTTGGCCAGGATCAGCCCCAGGTCGATGAATTTACTGGTAACCTTCGTGGACGGGGTGTGCGGGAACCAGAGCAGGAGGCAAACCCCCATGTCCGTGTCAACGTGACGTCCAGTGATCTCATTCAGACAGGCCACAACATCAGCCCAGTACGAACCGAGCCCCGCGCAGGCCCAAAACATGTGTCCAAAGTCAGCACCCTCTGAGTTACAACGGGGACACACCGATTGCGCCCCACCAAAAACCCGTTGGATCTTGGCCGGCGTCCAGTACGCTCTATGGAGGGTGAAGTATTGGACCAATTGGAACCGGACGTTGCGCGTGCCCCTCCAGGCCCGGCGCACAAGCTGGGGCCACGTTGTCTCCGGTATTTGTCGGCCTAGGTCCGTCTCCCAGCGTTACCGTAGTTTATCCAGTGGGGGGGGTCATCTAGTGCCAGTCTCCTATACAAACAAGTAATAGCCTTAAAGGTGCCAGCTGCCATCACAACGTACTGGCATCCCAAAGACGTAGGCGGCTCCGCCCGACCATTCTTCCAGCGTCTCTGGATCGCAGAGATCAAAGCCGCATGGAGTAAGAAGTCGCCTCTCGGCAAATCAAATGCCTCTTGCAGGTCGGGAAACGACAGCAGAACACCATCCCTCTACAAGTCTCCCACCATATGGAGCCCACAATCTTCCCAGGTGGCTAGCCCGGACCAGTCCCCGCCGTGCGGTAAGGCTGTACACATGCCTAAGGGGATCTCTGGCGCATATGGAATGTGGATACCCGCCCGCTTCTGACTACGAAGCAAACAGTGTCGGAGGGTGCGTTCCTCCAGAGACAATTGGTCCAGGCGAAGTCCCTGCTGGAGCAATATGAAGGACAGGACATGGCGCTGCACAATCCTGTCCTGTGGGCCGTCCGGATCCCTAAACTCCCTCGCCACCGCCTGGGTGAGCCACTGCAGCTGTGCCGCCAGGTAATACCATTCAAAATCCGGCACAGCAAGGCCCCCTTCCTCCCGCGATCGAAGTAGGGTGGAGAGAGCCACGCGCCTTCTGCCAGAGCCCCATATGAATCCTATCACCAATGATCTTAAAGTCCGAAAGAAGGAGAGCGGGATCCGCACTGGTAGTGTACAGAAAAAATAGAGCAAGCGCGGGAGGACCACCATCTTCAGTAAGGTCATTCGACCGGCCACAGACAGGGGGAGGGTACGCCAGAATCCAATACTGCCCCTGATGCCTCTCAGCGCTCTGCCCACATTTCCCTCATACAGGGACGAATGGGTATGATAAATGTGGACCCCGAGGTATGGCATACACTCCGGCTCCCAGCGCAGCTCCCCAAGCTCTGCGGGCTGTACACACCGGGGAGTTAGGGGGAACAGGCAGGTCTTGGACCAATTAACACGTAGGCCCGATAGTTCGCCAAACTCTCGGAGCAAGGCCCGTGCTCCCCGCACCGAGGCCGTCGTGTCAGCCAGGTACAACAGGAGGTCATCGGCATACAGGGAGATGTGGTGTCGGACACCACGCAACAGTACCCCTTCATAGTGCCGCCCTTGACGCGCCCGCGCCGCCAGTGGTTCAATCGCCAAGGCGAACAGAAGCGGGGACAGGGAGCAGCCCTGCCTAGTACCCCTCGTCACCGCACACGCCGCAGATATTGTACGGCCCGTGCGGACCCTGGCAGTAGGGGAGGCATATAACAGCTGCGTCCAGCGGCCAAAGCCTTCCCCCAACCCGAACCGACGTAACACACCGAACAGATCCGGCCATTCCACGCTATCGAACGCCTTTTCGATATCCACCGATAGGACGGCCGCAGTCAGAGGACTATCCCCCTCAACATCCATAACCCGTATCAAGCGCCGTATACAGGCAGATGTGTTCCGCGTGGGGATGAAGCCCGCCTGGTCCGGGTGGACGAGAGAACACATATGGGCCGACAGGCGCGTAGCCAGAATCCTGCTCAGTATTTTATAGTCCACAGTGAGCATCGAAAGGGGACGGTATGCCGTTCTCGCCGTGGGTTGGCCGCCCTTCTTCAGCAACGGCACAATGATCACCTCCCTCGCTGACTCCGGCAGCCTGCCCAGCTCCCACGCCTCGCCATAGACCCGCAACAACTTTGGCGCCAGAAGGTCCAGGAATGCAGCATAGAACTCCACAGGGAGGCCATCACCCCCTGGTGTCTTCCTCCGTGCCATGTGCTTGATCGCTGCTCTAATCTCCCCCTGCGTCACAGCAGCACCCAGGGCGTTCCTTTGATCTAGGTCCAGCTGCGGTAGCTGGGCCTCCTCCAAGAAGGCATCCAAACCCGTCGGGGGCAAGGGCAGCCTGCATCGGTACAGCTCCGAGTAATAAGCTAGGAACTGGTCATTAACTTCCCGCTGGGAGAAAACCAGCGCCCCGGTAGGCGTGGCCAGGGACAGAATCGGCGTGCCTCCAGAGTGGGGGTTCGCCAGCCACGCCAGCAGCGATCCGGCTCGGTCCCTCTCGGCGTGAGCCCGGACCATGTATTCCCGGTAGTCATGGCAGCGAAGCCTTTCCACTTGTGCGGCTACACGTTCTCGTGCCGCCATCACCTCCTCCCTATTGCTCCCCGCCGTGTGGTTAGCCTTCTCCACCCGCCTAAGCGAGTCCTCATCCCGCTCCACGTCTGCCAGCAGCGTCCTACGCACCCCGGCCGAAGAGGAGAGGCACGCGCCTCGCACCACCACCTTGAAGGCATCCCATTCAACCGCTCTAGTAGTTGTGGTGCCCGCATTCTCCCGGAAGTAGCGGTCAAGGCACTCCTGTAGTTCCGTGCGGAACACCGGGTCCTCCAGCATCAGCGGATTCAGCCGCCATGTGGGGATCGGCTGCCGCTGCCTAGACCAGAGGACTGCGAGTAAGCAAGGGTTGTGGTCTGAGATAGTCTTCGCCAGGTATTCGCTACTGCGTACTAGCTCCAGGGCCCCAGCAGTACAGAGAAAGGCTAGACAAAGTTTTGAGAAATAATTATCAGCACTCCTATAAACAAGTAATCATAACATTTAGGGCATGAGTTAAAGGCCCTGCCAATCTCAAAAATTATATCAAACTCTATTAGTTCTAGAGTTGTTTAAAGATATCAACATGTATTTTTATCAAGACAGAGGGTTCAAAAATATATAGTCCACTTATTTGTTTTTTCTTCAATCTTTATTCTTTCAATTCTCATAAAACAGGTATTTCCAGCAACAAGTAGAGATCAGTACAGAGAAAGGCGTCGAGGCGGACGTGGAGATCATGGGGTGAGGAGTAGAACGAATAGTCTCTATCGTTGGGATGGAGCGTACGCCAGGCGTCTAGGAGGCCCCAATGTTCTTGCCAGGCCCTCCGGGCTTTGGCCACCCTGCGCACCACCGACTGAACTAGAGGAGGATGCGAGCGATCTAAATCCACATCCACCACTGAGTTAAAGTCCCCCCCCATGAACACCGTGCCGATCAACAGAGGCGCTAATCTCTTCGATAACGCCGAAAGGAACGCGGCTTGGTCAAAATTAGGGACATAAACACTGCAAAGCGTGACGTCCCGGCCATCCAATCTCCCCAACACCGCCACAAACCTCCCCTCCGAATCAATCTCCGTCGACATGGGCTGGAAGGGGACACCCGCCCGAACCCAAATCAACGCCCCCCTAGCATGAGCGGAGTAGGTTGTATAGTAAAGCTGCCCCCTCCAACGCCGCTGCAGTGCTCGCCCCTCAGCCAGTGTCAAATGCGTTTCCTGCAGAAAGGCTATCTGAACCCCCCTACGCACTAGATATGCATGCACCTTATACCTCTTACTTATAGAGTTGAGCCCCCGCACATTCTACGTAACACATTTCAGTTCCAACTTAGCCGGCATTAGTAAAGCTATAGCAGTAACAGAACCTCAACAACCCTGGTGGCACACTGACAGACCCCTGCAACATCAAACACCCCCAACTCACCCCCCACCCACCCTCCCCCAGAACAGGCGTCAAACAGTTGCTACCCATCCAAACTCCCACCCCCACAGGTGAGGGAAACTCTGGAAAGCACCAGAGACTCACAGATTAAGTGAGATAGAGGGGGTAGCGCAGCACCTCCGGCAGGACAGCTCGAGATCCACCACACCGCGATGGGCCGATCCCGGTCAAGAAGAAACCTCGTCCCCCCCATCACCCAAGCAGCGCCCCCGCCCAATCGAGTGCATAGTGCCATAGGGCCCCCACAGTGCCATCAACACCCCGGGAAAACAGGGAAAGTAGCCCCACCCGACACCCCTTTGAAAGGAACTCCAGCAGCCCTGTCATAGTCATTGCTGAAGCCAGTGATAATTCTAAAGTTTGTAGACTCCTCTGACTTCATTTCACTCACATCTGGCTTAGTACCAGGTTGGTTTCTGATACTATTAGTAAGGAGTTCCTCTCGGTTGAATTTCATGGATTTAACCCTGGCCTTTTCAATAGTCTGAACTGAATAGCCCCTTTCAAGGAAACGCTCTCTACTTTTCAATTGGGCTTTTTCTAGGTCTATAGGATTGCTGCACACACGTCTCATCCTTAGCATCTCCCCATAGGGGATGCTTGATATGAGATGCATGGGATGTGCACTAGCCGCATGTAAACTGCTGTTACCAGCAGTGGCTTTGCGGAAAATCCTGTATTCAAGTCGATTTTTGTCAATATACAGCTCAGTGTCTAGAAATGTGACTGTACTCTGACTGAGTGTAGCAGTGAATTTGAGATTCAAATCATTCTGATTGATGTTATCAATAAAGTTCAACGCTGCTTCCTCACTGCCTCTCCATATTACAAGTAAATCGTCAATAAAACGATACCAAGCGATCACATTATTTTCAACAGTTTGTTGGTGTGTAGTCCTGAGTACCAGCTCCTGCCAAGCTCCCATGTGCAAACATGCGAAGCTCGGAGAGAAGCTGGCCCCCATCGCCACCCCTTGTAATTGCCGGTACATTAGGTTGTTAAACATAAAAATGTTGTTTGTTAAACAAAATTCTAACATATCCAATAACATTTCATTATGCTCTCCAAATATAGGGGCACGTCTTGATAGATAATGTTTTACCGCTGACATTCCATGTATATGTGCAATACTGGTATATAGCGAAGTAACATCCAACGCTATTAACCAATCACCAGGTACCCAATCAATGTGTTTCGTTTTCACCAAAAAATCACCCGTGTCTTGCACATAGCAATCAATATATATATATATATTCACTGAAAAAAACATAGGTTTTACACACGTTAGAGTTAGGAATTAGCATTTAAAAAACCTAGCAAATTCATTGAAAAAACCATAGGTTTTATATCAGTTATAGTTAGCTGGACAATTTACTCATACAAAACCATTGAAATTCCCACGTTATAGTTAGTTGTACTCACTATAACTGGCTCGCCCGCAAAGCACTGCTAATGACGTCACATATTACATCACTCATGACATAGTCAGTGACATCACTCATGACATCACTGATGACATCTCAAATGACATCACTGATGACATCACTGATGACATCATCCAGTGAATGTGTGTCTTTCTGGAAAAAAAAAATATTTTATATATGTGTAGCTAAACATCGATGGAAGAACAAACGATTAAATTAGAGTTTAAATGGATGTTTTTTTTTAATTGATTGTATAACTAACTTATTAAGTGTATGTTACTAAATATATGTATTACCAATGATTGTTTAAAGTTGTAAATATCTGTATCACTGTCTCCCTTTATCTATAGACGGATGCTAGGGTTGGTGAGTAGCTACATGATTATCTATATGGGTTATTCGTTAGTTTTTTGAGTATTAGTATGAGTGTCTGTTAAGTTTGGTGGGAGTTATTACTTTGTGCGTATATGAATGAATGAGTGCCTTACTGTTTGCATATGTTTTGAAGACAGCATGTGTGCAGGACTGTAGGGTGGATGAGTGTGTGTATGGGTGTGTTAGTGAGTGAATGACTGTCTGAATCATTTCTTTATGAGTAACTACATATGTTTTAAATTAGTATAAGTAAGAATTGATGCTTATAGGTAAGTATGTGTGAGAGTGAGAGATTGGAGGAGTTTCTGTATAAATACGTTTTTGTTCCTATAAGAGACTGTTTTAGTAAAAAAGTATGTGTACGTTTCTGTAGAAGTAAGAGTAGTGGTGTATGTATAGCTGTATAAGCAAGTGTATGGTTGTTTTATAATTTATTTGCTTGTGTGAGTATGTGTGTGAGTAACTCCAAAGATGAGTGTCGTTGTGTAACAAAATGTATAGATGAATGAGTATTTATGATGATTGAGTATGTGTATGAGTAACTATATAGAAATATTGGTGAATGAGTGAATGTGTATGTAGATTTTGCAATTTCTGAATAGATTGTTGTAAGTGGAATTAGTTTCTCCATTGTTTTGACATTTATTGATTCTATTTTTCAATGTGTGTATCAAAACTTATATTACACTGAGAGAGAGTCTGCCATTCTTTCACAAGGATGATGTCATCAGTGATGTCATTTGAGATGTCATCAGTGATGTCATGAGTGATGTCACTGACTATGTCATGAGTGATGTAATATGTGGCGTCATTAGCAGTGCTTTGCGGGCGCGCCAGTTATAGTGAGTACAACTAACTATAACGTGGGAATTTCAATGGTTTTGTATGAGTAAATTGTCCAGCTAACTATAACTGATATAAAACCTATGGTTTTTTCAATGAATTTGCTAGGTTTTTTAAATGCTAATTCCTAACTATAACGTGTGTAAAACCTATGGTTTTTTCAGTGAATTTGCAAGGTTTTTTAAATGCTAATTCCTAACTATAACGTGTGTAAAACCTATGGTTTTTTTTAGTGAATTTGCAAGGTTTTTTAAATGCTAATTCATAACTATAACGTGTGTAAAACCTATGTTTTTTTTGTGAATTTGCAAGGTTTTTTAAATGCTAACCCCTAAACAAAATATGTGTAAAATTCTTTGTTTTTTATTATGAATTTAAATACAACATCCAAACACTGAAACTAGATTTTTTCTCCTTTCTTTATTGCCCTTCCCTTAGTTTTTTAGTCCCCTTAGCTCACTCCCCTACCCTTAGTCCCCTTCTTTCAGTTACTCTTCGACTCCTCTTTTGTCACTCACCATACTCCCCTTTTCTCACTCTTTCCCTCAGTCCCTTCCTTCCCTCTGTCATTTCAATCACTCATTTATGCACTACGCTTTCATTCAAACAAATGAACGACACTGTGTATTAATAATATAACTCTTTTTAGAGAATTGAATGAGTTCTGAAAAGAACTGTTTTTATTCTTTTGTTGTTTTATATTTTTTTTTCCTTTTTTTAAAGTTTGAGATTTTTTTTTGTTTTTTTGAAGAAAATTCAGGAACTGCAACAAGGAAACTGTTCAACCGGAACAAAATAAATGAAAAATAGAAAAAAAATGATCTTCTTTCAGAGTATTTATGATTCTGAATCCTGCGTTCAATTAGATTCAGGCTCTGTTCTCCAAAAACAATAATATCAAAACATTTGTTGCACCGCATATGCACATGTGCCAAATATGGCCTAAGGTCCACTTCTGCTGTTGCTGGCGATGGAGGTGGAGCTGTAGATGTGCTGGCCACAGCTGGTGGAATCTGCTCGGCCAGAGCTCTTGGGGCTGCTTGGGCATATTGCACAGAGTGGACATTTTTGACATGTCTGATCATAGTATGGATTGAAAAAGAGTATTTTTTAAGAGGGTTTCCCCTTGAAAGAACAGTACCACAGAGGGTACACGTTACTTTAGGGGTATTTACCTTTTTTTGTCCGTAAGGAAAGGTAAAAAACTTCCAAATAAAAGAAGATTTCCCTTTCTAGGCTTGCTGGCGATATTCCATGTGGGAGTCAGAAGAAGAAGATGTTGTTTCTTGTCTTTCTGCCATCCTGTTGTTTTTTCTGCTTCCAGCTCCAAAAAGGGTCCTTCTTCCAGGAGATTAAAGCAAATAGTGAGGGAAATGGGTGGGGTTTTGAAGATTCTAGATCTGAAACTACTATGAACCAATGAAAAATGTTGTTTTTGAATCACATTACTTGACCTTTTTTTTTAATTGAATTGTGAGGTGAGCGAATTTTTTAAGAAAAAAAAGGGTTTTTTTGCCCTTCTAAGTTGTTTAGGGACCCCCTGAGAAGCTCTAAGGGATCAGGGACTGTCTATCTTTCCTTCTTATCACGTTTTGAAACTTTTATGTAAATCGGGTAAATCGCCATTTTAACCCGACATGCGCGACCGGGTGTGCGTACCCCGCTATTTTTCAACAAAAAAAAGTTTTTGTTGGCCCGTCGAGATTCTTCTGGGACCCCTTGAGAAGGTCTAGGAGGTCAGGGTGTCTATACCTTGCCTCCTTTTTACGTTTTGAAACTTTTATGAAAATCGGGTAAAACGCCATTTTGAAGCGACTTGCGCGCACCCAAGCGCGCACGTTAAGTCATGTGACACGAAAACAACACTTTTCATTGGTTTATAGTAGTTTCAGCTCTAGAATCTTCAGGAACCCCACCCATTTCCCTCACTATCTGTTTCAGTCTTGTGGAAGAAGGACCCTCTCCAGCTTCACTGACAAGAACTTGAAATGGCTGCTAGACAAGATTCATCTTCATCAGAATCTGATGACCAACATCGTGTTCCTCATCGGCAAGTCAAAGAATCCTTCATTTGGCAATTTTTTCGCTATCCAGAGGACCAAAAAAAGGTGAATGCGCCGATGGTCACATGCAACCTTTGTGACACAGTTCTTTCAAGGGGAAACCCTTCCAAAAAAAATTGCTTCTCCATCCATACTATGAATAGGCATGTGAGGCAAGTTCATCCTACACAGTTTGCAAAGGCATTCACCAGAAACCTGGCCACACAACTGCCAACAGCTGTGGCCAGCACTTCTTCGGCAACATCTCCATCTCCTTCAACTGCTGAACTGGACCTGAGGCCATATTTAAATAAGGTGCACATGAGGTGCAACAAGTGCTTCGAAATACTCGTGTACTCAGAACAAAGCCTTGTGCTTGTTGAAAAGTTGAATGGAGCATGTGTGCACGAAAATGCGATAATTTCATTTAATTTCAGTTTTTTGTTGTTCCTGTTGAACACTTTTGAAGTTCAGGATTTCAGTTTGCGTTCCAAAAAACCCCCAAAAAATATAAAACTTTGTTAAAAAAAAATACAAAATAACAAAACCAAAAAAAAAGTTCTTTTCAGAACTAACTCATTTTTCCAAAAAGAGCTCTATTTCTTATGCACTGTGTCATCTTTCTTTTAAATGAATGTGTAGTGTATAAATGACTAGCTGAAATGAAAGACAAAAATGGAGTAAGCGACTGAGCAAATGAGTGAGGTAAAGGAAGTATAGTGACTGAAGAAAGTGAAGTAAAAGAGTGACTGAAACAAGGAGGCAGATGTACGTTACATGGTGCATCTCTGCAAATCAGCAGCAATGCGCCAAGTAACCTACGACAAGCAAAACCACCCATACGCCACCACTGATGTTCCACATTGATAATGTGGCACACCATGGGGCCAAAACGGCACAGATGCGTGACGCATCTGTGCCGTAAAGGTGTCGCATTGCGAGAGATGTGTCGCATGCGCGATGCAGCTCCGGCAATGCTCCTGGGGGGCCCATTCAACTAATGCTGCATCAAGCCTTACGCCTGCTTCAATCAGGCGCAGGGTTTTGACATAGCATTGGCCTAAAAGTGATTGAGTGAAATCTTGTAGATTTCACTTAGCCACTTTTTGCAGGCGTTCCTGCGCAGGAACGTCCCCCCCTGCACCATAACGCCTCCTTAAGGCACATGTCTTTACAACGTGACGCATCTCCCAGATGCGTCACGTTGTAAATAACACGCACCATGGCGCATCTTTTGCACCGCCGCTGTGTCACAAAAGTGATGCAACAGCGGCGCAAAAGAGGCATAAAGTGCTTGTAAATCTGCCCCAATATGTTTAAAGGTAGGGTGGTGAGTTAAGGGAAATTAAAAGTTATGGGAAGAACAGTATGGAAAAGAAAGTAAAGGTGCAGGACTCACAGAAGGGGAGTGAGGATGAATATATGGACGGACAGTAAGGGACAAAGTAGGGTTAGGGGAGTGAAGGTAAAAGAAATGGAAAGATGATGAAGGAAGGGGATTTGAGGATGATAAAAGGAAGGTAAGTGAAAGTGAGAATTGGGAAATTAGTGATTAAAAAATTGAGTAAGAGAATGAAGGGACTTAGGAAAGCATAGAAAGGGAATGGAACAGAGGGACAGATTTATGTTACCCAACACATCTCTGCAAAATAGTAGAGATGCGCCAGGAAAGATGCGATACACAAATTAATCCTTGCACCACTCATGATGCACATCACATCTAGGGCTGAAAGTTTGCACAGTATTGAAATTCTGTTCCATGCAGGACGCAACTTCAGCACTTTTCCAACTTCCTCTATCTGTAACGTGCTATGTCAACCTTTACACCTGCTTCAACAGATGCAATGTTTTGACACATTAGTGTTGGTGAAGTGACTCAGTGAAATCTTGTAGATTTCACTGAATCACTTTTCAAAGGGGTTCTTGTGACGGAACGCCTACCCCTGCGTGGAAATGCCCACATGAAACCTGAGACTGGTTTCATGTGGTGCAGGGTTTTACAACGTGATGCATCTCCCTGCACTATGGCACTTCTTTTGCACTGCCACTGCGTAAGAAAAGTGACGCACAGGCGGTATAAAAGAGGCGCAATGGGCTTCTAAATTTGCCCCTGAGGAATTAAATGAGTGAAAGAGTGTGAGGGAGAGTAATGGAAAGAGAGAGGAAAAGAGAAAAGGGGTGAGATACAGACAGGAAGAAAAGTTAGACTGAGTTACACACAATAAAAGAGTCAGAAAAAAATATTCAAAATATGAGTGAGAGAGTAAATGAAAAGGAGGTAGCACAAGGGAATGAGAAAAAGAAATTAGGGAGCAAGATTGACAGATGAAGTGAGGAAAATAAAATGAGGGGTACTGAAGAAATTGGAGAAGAAGAAAAGGAATGGGAGTGATGCACAGAGAAGAGAACATGAAGTGGGAGAAGAGGAGTGAGATTCAGTAAAGGGCAGTGATAGCGAGGGAAGGGATATAAGAGTGAGGGGAAAAGAATAATGGAAAAAAAGCAAGATAAACGTAGTGATAGTAGAAGATAGGAAAGACAAGTAAAGGACAGAGAGAGAAAAAGGTAGTTAGACATGGTGAGTGAGGCTGAAAAAACAGTATTATTAATGACAGAAAGACTGTAAAGAAGAAAGAAGGGAAGTAATGGGAATAAGTAAAGGAAACTAAAGGAAAGTAAAAAGAGTTAAGGAAGGCGAATAAGAGATAGATTTAACAATGACCAAGACACAAAGAGAAGTAAGAGAGTGATTAAAAAGTATTTCTGTTTCTCATACTTACCTTAGAAATAGTAACAAACTAATAGTAAATTTCTTTTAAAAATATACTATCTGTGGAAGAAAAGAAAAAATAGAGGTATAATATACATTTCATAAAATAAAATAAAGTAGGAGTGCAGGAAACAGAAAGTGAAACAAAGGAAGAGAAAGGGAGAGAGAGAGAGAGGGACAGAATGTGTAGTGTATAAATCAATGACTAAGATGACTAAGTGAAAGAGAGGGAGGGACTGAGGGAATTACTGTGGAAAGGAAAGTATGGTGCGGGAGGAAAGGAGAGTGTGATGAGTAATGGAAGCTGAGAGAAACAATGTGTAAAACAAAAGGACTAAGGGTAGAGGAGTGAGTTAAGAAGAGTGTTAGGGCACTAAGAGAAATAGAGTTAAGAAGAGTGAGTGGAAGAAGGTGAATGGGGTAGAGACAGGGAAGGAGTGTAAGGGATGGACAAACAGAAATAGAGTAGGCTAAGGGTACTGAAGTATGGATTGAAGTATGGTGAAGGAGGAGAAGTGAAGGAAGCAGAGTAAGGGAACAGGGGTGAGGTTGGGTAAGAGAAGGGCATTAAGATTGAGGAAACAGGGGTGATAGAGGGTGGATAAAGGCGAGTGAGCATGAAACAAGGGGAGTGAGAAAGGAAAGAGACAGAGGGAGTGAATGAAACAGTGACAGAAGGGGACTCAGGGAAGGAGGAAAGAAAGGTAAATGACAAAATGTAGATGAGTAAAAGGGAGTGACCGTGAGAGAAGGGGACTGACAAAGTGAGGAGATGAAGGGAGTTAGGGTAAGAGAGAGGGAGTGAGGGAAGTATAGGGAGAAACAGAAATAAAAAACTAATGAAAAAGTATTTTTTATTAGTCGTACTTACCTTATAAATGTAATATCTGTGGAAGAGAATAAACAAATCAGTTATAATAAATATTTGTGAATACAAAATACAAAATACCTTGTACAATATGTTACATGGTTTATTTTTGCTGTTCTCAGAATATATTGATTTTCACTATAAACAGTGAGCTCAATACTACTCATCATATAACAGCGGGGAAAAAACACAATCAAAATGATTGTGTTTAAAAAACCCAGACAACATTTGGTAACATAATATAAATATGAGAACAACGCAAACCATTACAACACATTGCGCTGGGGGGGCGCTCTAGGATAGGGAATAGGTTTAATTTACTGTCCAACACCTTCCCTACTATCCACGGGGACTGGAGTTAGAATAGTAAATTAAACTATTCACTATCCAGCGCCCCAAAGCACTATGCGTTTTAATGGTATGCGTTGTAAAAACCGCTTTGTGAAAGCATGCGATGTAAAAGCATGCGTTGTAATGTCATACATCCCTTACAGTCTGGTAATGTTAAATATATAAATCTTTCAATGTGTATGTCAGTAAAACTTGAAAATGAACAATTGTCGCAGTTATGTTGCCCTTTATAAGAAAGGCCAAAAAGACTATCAATATCTACACCTTCATCTTGTAAAACTGTAAGCATATACGTTAATACATTCTTAACAATCTTGCTGAATATTCTGTGAAAATTGATTTAGTCCAGCACATATGTCTAAAACATTTCGAAGTTGAGAAACATTTGAAAATTTGACTATTATCACTGTTACATTTCTGAATCACAGAATTTAATGAACAACAAAATGTTTGGTCCTGATTTTCAACAATCTGTTGCTGTAAATTTTTAAGAAAAAAAACAACATTAACCACTACATTTGCATAGCAGTTGACACCAGAACTGTTTTGAAATTTAAATCCAACAATCTCTTCAGTAGTAACTTTTTGCTTTTTGCTACCAATCACAGGTTCATCTATTTTTTTTCGTTTCTCTACTTCTTCAGTACATTTTTCCTCATATCTTCTTTTTCGACCTACCACACACTTTTCAATTAAAGGATACTGAGGTAAACTTGGAGCATATTCTCTTCTTAACCCGTTATACTCCTTCACACAATTTAGATCTGCACAAATCTTTGTCTCATCAAAATCAATCAGATACAATCCAGATAAAGTTCTAACACGAGATAAAGCAGCAAAGGCCATACCCTCTTTGAACACAGTACTTCCAATATTCATCAAAGCACTATCTACACTTAAACCTTGAGATTTATGAATAGTCACCGCATATGCCAAACAAACAGGAAACTGTTTTCGGCGGACATAGAAATCTTTTACAAGCAAAAATCGATTTGAACAATGACTGACTTGTTCCTCTTCAATTCTATCAAATTTTATTTTAAAAAATTCAATCTCATCTCTATTTGGATAATTCACAAAACCAACAACATTACCCTTTGCTCCATTCACCAAACCTCTTTCCACATGTAAATTTCTTCGTAAAATAATCCGACATTTTAAACATACATATAGATTCTTTTCTAAACCAGCAGTTTTAGATAATGATTTCTCTAAAGAAACCAATTTTAACTTTAACCTTTCTGACAAAATAATAGTACTTCCTTCATGCGCTATTCTATCTTTAGCTTCCAGTTTCTTAATTTCTTCATTTTCTAACTTCAACGTTTTTTCAATGAACATTGAACATTCTTGTAGAGTTGGCATCAAGCATATAGCTGACTTATCTTCTGCCTCTTTACTATATCTTTTCTCTGCCACATTATTTTCATTTGGAAACAAATTGGAAAGCAATCGTGTTTGTAAAGTTTCTTTGGCATGTTCACTTAGTTTTCCAATTCTTATATCTTGAAGAATATTTCCATATTTAGCATCCTTTGCCTGTCGCATATTTTGAATGAGTTCAGTATATTTGAAATGTGACCATATATTAACATTTCCAATACTTCCCAGGCACTTTCTGGTGTCTTCATGTGTAACAGTTTTAAATACAGGTTGTCCTTTTACAGGAGTTAGCTGCAGTAGATCTCCAAAAACTATGACGTGTTTGCCTCCAAATAACACATCATACTCTGTTTTAAGAATCTGTTGCATTCTTAAATGCACAAAGGCAAGCATTACATTTGATACCATGCTTACCTCATCAATAATGAAAAGTTTCATTTTTTTAAGGACTCTAGAAACTTCACAACAAGCTTCTCCAGATAGCTTGTGGTATTGTAATTTATTTTCATGTTCAACTGGCAGCATCAATAAACGATGTAAAGTAATCCCTTTAATGTTGTGTGCTGCCAACCCAGTTGGAGCAGTAACAACACAAGAGAGTGATGACTCAGTTCTTTGCTGTAGATATGTGGCAATTCCTTTAATTAGAAAACTTTTTCCAGTTCCAGCTTCTCCACTCACATATAGTCGGACAGGTTGAAATGACATACATGAGCATTCTTTTTTCTCATGACGAATACCATGCTCAATCTGCTCTGTCGCTTCATCATATATTTGTTTTTGCTCAAGATTAAGTTGCTTTTCCAATTTTTCTAAGCTTATTACATCCTCATGAACTTGTTCCACTGCTCTTTCCACCTCATCAATAGCAGTGGCTGCTTCATTTTTGATAATTGGTTGTCCTAGTGGATCTTGACTCAATGAAGCAGAACTTTGACTATCTTGAGAACTGTCCCCAGCAATCTCCGCTGCTATTGTTGCTTCTTGCTCTATTTCGTACTTCAACATTTGCAGATAATTACTAAAAACAGGACATTCTATACTATTTTTAGATGCGTTGAATGAATCTTCATAACTGTCAAAGTCCCCAAGTAGTTCCTCTTCTTTACGCCATGGTTTAAAGAGTTGCAAAAGAGCTAAATAGTAAAATTCTCTTTTGTCAGGAGTTTCACCACTCAGTTTTCGGTGATTAATCAAATATCCTTTTCTTTGTTTCACCAGACATCTTTCACATCCAATCACAGCATATACACCTTTATCAATATCCTCTGTAATATTCCTTTTAAAAGTGTAGTTTTGTAGTATTTCATACAGACAAATGTTTTCAAGCAGATTACTTCTATTTGGATATTATGTATCCAACATGTTTGTCTTCGGAATGTCTGTACTGTTTGGTTCTTTCTCTGCTAAATATTAAATTTCTTGAACAGGTTTCAAAACTTGGTTTCGTGTTCTTGCAAGACCTAAACTCACCCAAATGATTGTTCGAGATTTTGCATAAAGACTTGCTGATGATAATCGATCACAACATTCATATGCTCCAATTTCTCGATGAGATAACATCTTCAAACTGTAGGTATACAATTTCTTACTTAGGCTCTTTTCATGAGAAATGTCTTCCCACATATCCTTTAGTTCCGTCTTTTCAGATTTGGTGATGTAAGACGTTACATATCGAGCCACAGCAATAGAGTTGTCTGAAACATATTGAATATCCATGTTAGCATTCCACATGGACAAAATGACTGGGTTATAGTCATTTATGGATTTTGACTCTTCATTTCTTCTTAAATTGTACGTATTTTTTAGTGATCTTCTTGTGACAGTATGTCGCAAAGATGACATAACATTGTTCCCTCTTCCTTTTGAAATTACTGGTCGTGGAAATCCAAAACGACATTTAGTATAGAATTTATCCTTTGATTTGAATTTTCGTCGACAATATTTGCCACAACGATGGCTTTGAAATCGTAACACTTTCCCTCTTAAGTCCTTATCAATTGTACTTTTGGGTATATCACATGTTGCATATTCTTCAATGAAAGACAGTACAGTGTCATCTGAGTCTTTTCCAAATTTGGGAGCATCTTTGATCCATAATAGCATATGAAAATGAGGAGCACATCTCGCTTGATACTCTTTTCTCCAAAAGAAATACCAGCATTAATGTCAAGCATTGCGCAAGCGGCTTGTAAATATGCCAATGAAAACAATTACAGTATCTCTGTACCAGCATTAATGTCAAACATTGCGCAAACGGCTTGTAAATATGCCAATGAAACTATTACACTATCTCTATACCAGCATTAATGTCAAACATTGCGCAAGCGGCTTGTAAATATGTCAATGAAACCATTACACTATCTCTGTACCAGCATTAATGTCAAACATTGCGCAAGCGGCTTGTAAATATGCCAATGAAACCATTACACTATCTCTGTACCAGCATTAATGTCAAACATTGCACAAGCGGCTTGTAAATATACCTCTCTTTATCTTATATTTCTATGGTAGCCAATCCTAAATTACCCTTTAAGCTAAAAGAGGCAAACTGTTACAAGGCACATGTGACATTATTGAAAATTATAAAAATATAATTTCTGACTTTAAACAGACACTCAGAGTAATCCTTGACCAAAATTTAAACACCAGACTTTTTACCAGAAAACATTTTGCATACTAAATCGTTTTTGACACACAAAGCACAGCTCATTTAAATGACCACTACAGAAACAAAGCAGAAACCTAACTCATTTTCAAAATACATTTCCAAAATGCACCATTCTATTTTTGAACAGCATTACAAAAAAACATGACACAAAATACAAGAATAAAGAAGCACAATAAGCTTCTTAATCTTCCCCATAGTCCATACAGCAGTCTATCTTTATTAAAATAATAATTACTCACCTTTAAAAATGCTTTGGAAGATGTAGAACAGTGTCAATCACAGTCAGCAGATTTTCTTAAGCAGAATCTCTGAATTATGCTTCTGACACTGGAGCCTGACAATAATGGCACAGATTATTTTTCATTTCAGACCTATATTCTTGTACATAGCCAATAAAAAATCTTCCCACACAAATTCAAAACCAAACTGCACATTTTAATTGGTTGTACATTTGAACACTTTGAAAGTCACATAACATTCACCCATCCCCCCAGTGCTCATTCCCCTGTAACCCTGGTAACTCCCTCCTAACCCAGCACACAGTGCAGAAGTTCATCATACAATGTTGCAAAAGAATCCATCAAGGGTGTTTGACCTCTCAATGTACCAGCTAATCATTTGCAATGTTTCTTGAAATGACTTTTTCTCAACCCTTGAAATTACTTCTTTCAAAAAAAAGCATGCACCCTAATGTTCAGTGCTGAATTTGAATTAAGCACCAATCATTTCTTGTTTTTCAAGTGCACTGAATCTCAACCAGTTTTTTTCATAACTCCTATTTTCAAGCTGCCATTTCATCTCCACAACTCATCTGAATACAAGCACATCTACCTTCAAAATGCCAAAAGTCTGGTTTGTGGGTCATAGTTTTGTCCACTGGACTGGAGTCAAAAATACGCAGCTAACACAGGTAATTACAACCTTGATTTACCAAATGTGGACATTGTATGGATTGGACAGAGAGGATTGAGATGTCACCAATTTATACCATTGGTAAAATCATTTATGCATATTCCACACCCTGGCCTTATAATTGTGCACTGTGGTGGAAATGATTTAGGCACATTGACTGGTGTAGGTCTGGAAATGCTTTTAAAGGACATCTTTGGGCAATTGATGTCACTTTTTCCAAAAACTGCCTTGGTATATTCTAATATATGCCAAAGGCAAAAATGGAACTGGTCCAACCAATTTTGTCCACAGATTGAGAAAGCAAGGAAACATGTAAATAAATCTGTTTCTGCTTACATGAGAGACTATGGAATGGGTAGTATATACCACAACAACTTGCGTTACAACATGCAAGGCATCCATAGGAGAGATGGTGTACATTTCACCGATGAGGGGAATAGAGTCTTCCTCTGCATCGGTAATTACTTTTAAGTAACAAAAAAAAACAATAAACACAACTACTCTTTTTAGAGCCATCTAACATCTAAACACTCCAACTTGTAATTTAACTCCATTTTTTTTACCTTTTTTTGTCGCCGTGCGCGTGCCGTGCGCGCATCTCGCAACTTTTTTTGCGAGGAGAAAACAAAAAAAATGTTTGTTTTTGGCTTGGGGGTCCTTAATGGACCCCCTGAGAAAACTTAAGGGGTCAGGGAGTCTCCACCCTGCCCCCTTTCCACGATCTCCGCTATAGTTTTTACCAGTCTTGTAAATCGAGGTGTGCGACCGGGTGCGCGCACCTCGCAACTTTTTAGAAAAAAAAATAAAGATTTTTTTGGGCCTTGGGGGTCCTTAATGGACCCCCTGAGAATACCTAGGGGTCAGGGACTGTCTATCAAGCCTCCTTCTCAAGTTTTGAAACTTTTATTTAAATCGAGTAAAACGCCATTTTGAAACGGGGTGCGCGATCGGGTGCGCGCACCTCACAACTTTTTAGAACAAAAAAAAAGATTTTTTTGTGCCTTGGGGGTCCTTAATGGACCCCCTGAGAATACCTAGGGGGTCAGGGACTGTCTACCAAGCCTCCTTCTCACGTTTTGAAACTTTTATTTAAATCGAGTAAAACGCCATTTTGAGACGGGGTGCGCGATCGGGTGCGCGCACCTCGCAACTTTTTAGAAAAAAAAATAAAGATTTTTTTGGGGCTTGGGGGTCCTTAATGGACCCCCTGAGAATACCTAGGGGGTCAGGGACTGTCTACCAAGCCTCCTTCTCACGTTTTAAAACTTGTATTTAAATCGAGTAAACGCCATTTTGAGACGGGGTGCGCAATCGGGTGCGCGCACCCCGCAAGTTTTTAGAAAAAAAATAAAGTTTTTTTTTGGCCTTGGGGTCCTTAATGGACCCCCTGAGAATACCTAGGGGGTCAGGGAGTCTACACCCTGCCCCCTTTCCATGTTCTGCCAAAGTTATTCCCAATAGAATGTTGCGGATTTCCTATGGAAACTAGGTCCTAACTATAACTACCTACTGGCGACCGCCAGTAGGTAATATATATATATTACCTACTGGCGGTCGCCAGTAGGTAGTAATAATTAGGAGTCAGTTTCCATAGGAAAAGTGTTTTTTGTTTTCCCAATAACTTTGTCGTCAGTTGATGAATGTTTGCGAACTTTTCAAAACTAGTTGCCCGTTCCAGTCAGCTCCTGCCTTGAAAGTTTCGGGGTGGATCGTCAAGCGGGGGCCGAGAAAAAAGGGTGGTCCCAAAACATGTTTTCCCCATGTAATTTTCCGTAGGAAACTTTAGACAAAGCTACAGCTCGAACTGCTGAACAGAATTACACCAAATTTGGCAAACAGGTAGCCCGTGGTTCAAAAAGAGACCTTTTTGTCAAATGGTGTAAATTCGTTCAGTAGTTCCTGAGAAGTTAGAAAAATAAAAAAGTTCAAGATCTAGGACAGCAGTGGGTTCGCGAACCCCGTCCGACCACGAGCTTCATCCTAATTGGCTGCCAACACTCCAAACCAGGAAGTGTTGGCAGCCATCTTGTGACTCGGTAGAACCATGTCACAAGAAAACAGTAAAAAATTATTAAAGAAACAAGAAAAGACGGGAGGGTAGAAACACCCAGACCACCTAGGTCTGCTCAGGGGGACCCACAAGGACCCCCAGGCCCCAAAACATTTTTTTTTTCTAATTCTGGTGGAATTCGCGCTGGGGTTGCGAATCCTGCTGAAATAATTTTAAAAAATGAAGCGCAGGCTTAATTTAAATGAGGCTCCTGGGTGGGCCAGGACCCGGGGCATTGCCCAATTTATAATTAAAAAATTGTGGAGGGAAAGCGTTGGATAGCGTAGGGGTAAAAATGACTGTTCCCACTCCAGAGAGTGCAACAGTAGGGAAAGTAAATGCTTCATATATTATTTAAAAAAATATAAATTAATATCTATAAAAAATTAATTAAAAGTTATTACCAATTTAATATAATATAATAATTAATCAATTAAAATTACAAACTAAATTTAATTATTACAATTAGTTACCTATTAATACAAATTAATTACAAATTAACAATCAATTAATTAACAATTAAAAATTAATTAACAATTAATTCTAATTAAATACAATTAAATAAATTGAATTATTTAATTAATTATAAATAAATTACTTCCCACCCCATTCCCCTATAAACCCACAACCCGCTACAGAAAATAAATTAGTAAAATTAACATAATTACCAATTAATCAATTAAAGAAAATTAATTGGCAATTACAATTTAATGAATTACCCATAAAAAATTAACAATTAATTCTAAAAAAAAACAAATAAATAATTTTACATATTTAATTAATTATAAATAAATTACTTCCCACCCAATTCCCCTATAAACCCACAACCCGCTACAGAAAATACATTAGTAAAATTAACATAATTAGCAATTAATCAATTAAAGAAAATTAATTGGCAATTACAATTTAATTAATTACCCATAAAAAATTAACAATTAATTCTAAAAAAACAAATAAATAATTTTACATATTTAATTAATTATAAATCAATTACTTCCCACCCAATTCCCCTATAAACCCACAACCCGCTACAGAAAATAAATTAGTAAAATTAACATAATTAGCAATTAATCAATTAATTAAAATTAATTGCCAATTAAAATTTAATTAATTTCTAAATATAAATTAATTAACAATTAATTAATAATGAATACCAATAAATAAATGTACATATTTAATTAATTATAATTAAAATACTTCCCACCCTATTCCCCCATAAACCCACAACCTGCTACAGAATTAAATTACGCAAAAATTAAAAAAACAAAATTCATTAATTAAAATAAATTATACATAAATACACACTTTTCTCACATATAATACAATAATAATACAAATGTATTTGTTAAAACTTATATATATTAACATAATATTATTAAAAAATATACAATATCATTACCGTAGCATAGCAAGAGTGTTAAAATTACTATTCCCACTCCAATGAGTGCAACAGTAGGGAAAGCGTTGGATAGGGTAGGGGTAAAAATTACTATTCCCCCTCCAAAGAGTGCAACAGTAGGGAAAGCGTTGGATAGCGTAGGGGTAAAAATTACTATTCCCACTCCAGTGGGTGCAACAGTAGGGAAAGCGTTGGATAGCGTAGAGGTTCAAATTACTATTCCCACTCCAGTGGGTGCAACAGTAGGGAAAGCGTTGGATAGCGTAGGGGTAAAAATTACTATTCCCAATCCAGTGAGTGCAACAGTAGGGAAAGCGTTGGATAGCGTAGGGGTAAAAATTACTATTCCCACTCCAAAGAGTGCAACGGTAGGGAAACCGTTGGATAGCGTAGGGGTTAAAATTACTATTCCCACTCCAAAGAGTGCAACAGTAGGGAAAGCATTGTATAGCGTAGGGGTTAAAGTTACTATTCCCACTCCAAAGAGTGCAACAGTAGGGAAAGCGTTGGATAGCATAGGGGTAAAAATGACTATTCCCACTCCAGAGAGTGCAACAGTAGGGAAAGTAAATACTTCATATATTATTTAAAAAAATATAAATTAATATCTATAAAAAATGTATTAAAAGTTATTACCAATTTAATATAATATAATAATTAATCGATTAAAATTACAAACTAAATTTAATTATTGCAATTAGTTACCTATTAATACAAATGTATTGCAAATTAACAATCAATTAATTAACAATTAAAAATTAATTAACAATTAATTCTAATTTAATACAATTAAATAAATTGAATTATTTAATTAATTATAAATAAATTACTTCCCACTCTATTCCCCTATAAACCCACAACCCGCTACAGAAAATAAATTAGTAAAATTAACATAATTACCAATTAATCAATTAAATAAAATTTTAATTAACAATTAAAATTTAATTAATTACCCATAAAAAATTCATTAACAATTAATTCTAAAAAAATACAAATAAATAATTTTACATATTTAATTAATTATAAATAAATTACTTCCCACCCAATTCCCCTATAAACCCGCAACCCGCTACAGAAAATAAATTAGTAAAATTAACATAATTAGCAATTAATCAATTAATTAGAATCAATTGCCAATTAAAAATTAATTATGTACCAAATATAAATTAATTAACAATTAATTAAAAATGAATACCAATAAATAAATGTACATATTTAATTAATTATAATTAAATTACTTCCCACCCTATTCCCCTATAAACCCACAACCCGCTACAGAATTAACCCCTTCAGCGCTAATGACAAGGGTAACTCGTCATGGACTTTCCATTGATTTCAATGGAAAGTCAATGGAACCCCTCGCACACCCCTTAGCAGCCAAGTGGTTAAATTACGCAAAAATAAAAAAATAAAAATAATTAATTAAAATAAATTATAACGTAAATACACACTTTTCACACATATAATAACATAAAAAACACTATAAAAAATTCGACGAGAGACCTAATGGAACTAAAACAGTCACCGCAACAAGGAAACTCTAGCGAAACAGGAGGCCCGACATTTGAGAACACTACTGAGAGAAAAGAAATGTCCACACGTCACGCTTACTACGTTACAGATACCCTCCAGCGGGATGAAGTGATGCCTCCCCTCAATGACGAAACTTCTTAATCGAGCCAATTACAAAATGAAAACCTAGGAATAGGTAAGTTGGAAAGAATTACCCTTTCCTTACCCCTAAATACGTCTACACAAAGTTCACCTAGAGCGATATACTCCGCAACCAAGAATCTAGGAACACAAAACAAAGATAGAGCTTCAAACACGGTAAACAATGGTAGGAGAGACAACCGATCAAAGGGCAAACAGAACAAGATCCAGATAAAAAGCGCAGAACGAAAACTAAGGAACAAAAATCGTGAAACTCGAAATATGCGGATGAGCAATCCCAGTACATCACCCAAGATCATGAGAAAAATCATAGAGCTCCAAACACAAATGAGCAACCTATCACAGAACTTACTAAGCACCCTTAAAGGAATAGAAAAACTACGGGCTATGACGGAAAACACTCACACAGAAGTCGAGCACATCCGAGAGCTGTTATATACATCTCAATGCAAGAGCAATAAGAAAGCGATGCCATTTTCAAACAGACAAAATAGACCAGATAGGAATCAGAAATAATAAACTGAAGAAGAAACCCTATCCCTACTCCGGGATTATGAGCCTACTGACTGCAGTAGAGGGGAGGAAATCAAAATAATACCGATAGACTCTAACAGAATATCTAAGCTGAATGAAAGAAAACCCAATCTCAACAACCTACAATAAGTCCGACTAATCCCCGAATCGCAAAATATGAACCCACGTAGAACAGAGAAGTCTTTAAAATGCCTACTGATTAACTGTTGATCAGCAGCTAAACATGCGTCCGACATAGCTGACATCATTATTAACAAGGAAATAGACATAACAATCCTCACGGAAACATGGCTATCTGAATCCTCGTCCCCAGTCATGGACCTTCTGGTGCCCCCTCATTACAACATAGTGAAACTTGATAGGCAAAAAAAGACAGGGGGTGACATAGCCTGCATAGATAGCACGGACTTAGAAATTATCCAAATACAATCCGACCCTCTAGAGTCATGCGAATATCTAGGTCTCAATTTAAGATCGCCTAACAAACAAAGTTGCAACCTACATGTCATATATCACCCACCGGGTAATAATATGACCTTCATTGACGAGTTAATGGAGATCATCACGCGGCTAACGCTAACACTGATGCTAATAACATATATATATATTTTTTTATTTATCCTCATTTTGCGAATGTATAGATAAGGAGGTTTCTGGAGTCTGATGATCTTTATTTAGGTTCTTGCCTTCACAGCCCCTTCACTTTCCGAGATTGCCTTTTGAGGGGTGTATCCCTTTTGTTGATTGATCCATCAGATTTCCTCCATTTATCCTTTATCGTTTCCAATAATACCATTGGTTGATAGGGGGGGGAGCTAGCCAATTTGGCTACTCGGAAGAAAATCATTTCTCCCTGGTATTATGGTTTATCGCATTAATCATTGGACTTGCTGTTCCTACCCCGGTAAGTGGTATTAGTTTCTTTCAAAATACTGTGCCCAAATTTCCCAAAAATTTGTTTTCTTTGTGTGTCCCCTGCTTCTATCGAGGTTATTTATTTTAAAGGTATAATTAAGCCAGTTTATGTAACTTGGGGAGACCGGTTTAACCCAGTTAATGCAGATTTCTCTCCGAGCCAATAGCATTAATACAAAGAGTAAACTTTCCTGTTTTTTATTTAAATTATTTCTATCAGCACTTGTGTTTCTGTGTATCCCAAATAATATCAAAGAAGTACTTACAGTTATGTTGGTTTCTAGTATCGTATTCACTGTCTTACCAATCTCTTCCCAATAGTTGGTTATTGCGGGACATTTTTGGAACATATGTATGTCGTCTACTCTTGCTTCTCCACATTTTGGGCATAGCTTAACGTTTGATCCTTTAAATTTAGATAATTTCTTTGGGGTCCAGTACGCCCGATGAACTGTGAACAAATGGTTCCTCCTTAGCGGTGCTGATTTTATACAGGACCAACATTTCCCCATAGATTCTTGCCATATCTGTTGTAAATCGATCTCTTGATCCGGTATGTCTTTTCTCCACATTTTTTCCGGGATTGTAAAAACTTCCTCTCCTGATTCAATAAGTGTCCAATACCACTTTGATATTTCTTTTCTTATTTCTGTGGTTCCTATCATTTCGCTTTCAAGTGTTTTATTTCCAACGTATTTCTCTTGTAGTCACTTTGCCCAATTTGATAGTTGGTAATATTTAAATTTTGATATCTTAAGTTCATATAACGTATTCCATGGGATTATCTCATTTCCTTTTAGAATTTGGCCCCAATATACTATTCCGGCTGTTTTAAGTGGTATTGCTAACGAGTCTTTTATGCATTCTGGTGACCCTGGAGAATCCCATATTGGTGCTTTTTTACTGTAATACAGTATCTTTACAGAGCTTCTTATTTGGAACCACAGTTTAGCGGCATTATATAAAATCTTCAGTTTTATTTTCTTGAAAAATTTTGGGTGTCCGAATTTAAATAAAAAATAGTCTGTTTTTTCAGTCATGTTTTGCAGGAAACTTGGGTAATCTTGATACTTCCTCAATAGTGATCTAAAATTCTTGAATTGGAAGGACCTGTAATACTCAAATAAGTCAGGACTAGCTATCCCTCCTTGGTCTTTCTTCCTCTTGAGTTTACTCCAGGCTATTCTCGTGCTCTTGGAGGCCCAAATAAAGCTTGCGATTTCGCCCTGAATCTTTTTCATAAGTTCTTTTTTTAAATCCAGTGGTATGGTATTGAAGATGTATGTGAATTTTGGAATAATAGACATTTTTATTACGTTGGATCTTCCCAAAAAAGTTAAAGGTAGACTTGACCAAGTTCTAAGTACTCTTCTCATTTCTTTAGCAATTATCGTTAAGTTTAGTTGCGGGACTTTCTCCATTTCTTTTACCAGAGTGCTTCCTAGATATTTTAGTTTATCTCTGTTATGCGGTGTAAGAGGATTACAGTTCCAGCTCATTGCTTCGATTTTTTCTTTGTTTGTTAAGTGACCTGATACTTTACCAAAGTCACTCATCATCTTGTCCAATGCTTGATAGGCACTTTCATAGCTTGTTGTAAATACCATTAAGTCATCAGCATATAATGCTAGTTTCTTTGACCAATTTTGATATTTAAAAGCAGAGATCTGTGTATGGTTCCTTATCAGACAGGCCAGTGGTTCGATATAACGATTAAAAAGTAACGGTGACAATGGGCAACCTTGCCTTGTGCCGCGTTGTATTTTGATATTGTCACTCAGGTTACCGTTAACTATTATTCTAGCTCTTGGATTCTTGTATATTTCTTTTATCGCGTGGGCGACACTTTCCCCCAGATTATAGTATCCAGCAGCTTCGTTTAAAAAAGTCCAGTTTACTCTATCGAACGCTTTGGCGGCGTCGTAGGTAATTATAGTAAGGGGGAGTTTTTTTAGAAGTGGCGATATCAATTGCTGCAAATAACTCATTTATTTATTTATTTATTTTACAGATTTATAGAGCGCATGGCTGCCCATGGGCGTCCCAGCGCTAATAGACAGGAACCTGGTGAGAACCTAGTGATAGCCTAGTGAGAGATGTTTTATGGGAAAAGCCATGTTTTAAGTGCTCTGCGGAATGAGAGAAGGTTAGGTTGGGCTCTAAGGTTTGAGGGGAGCGAATTCCATAGTTTAGCCGCGTTGAATGAGAACAGTCGGCCGCCTGAGCGGGCTTTTCTGATCCTGGGTACTGAGGCTAAATTGCAGTTGGAAGAGCGGAGCGTTCTTAAGGTGGTATGAGGTGAGATAAGGTTTTGGAGTATAGGGGGGGCTTTGCCGTGCAGAATCCTATGGGCCGTGCAGAGTGCCTTAAATTGTATTCTCTCTTGGATGAGGAGCCAATGAAGGGCCTTTAAGGATGGTTTGGCTGAACATCGGCGATGGGTTCCTGTGAGAATGCGGGCTGCTGCATTTTGGGTCGTTTGAAGTGTTGCTAGAACTTTTTTTGGGGCCCCCAGGTATAGAGCGTTGCCGTAGTCCAATCGGGAAAGTACTAGGCCGTGGATGAGGAGTTTGCGGGATTGTGTCGGAAGCAAGGGTAGTATTTTCCTTGCTGATCTTAATAGGCCATGACAGATTCCAGCAGTTTTCCGCGCTTGGACTGAGAAGTTGAGCTCTTCATCTAGCCAGATGCCCAGGCTCTTAATTTCTGGTTTGGGCACAGGGGGAGGGTCCAAGGCTGAAGGCCATACGGAAATGGAGCTATATAGAGATTTTTTACCTAAGAACATTATTTCGGTTTTTTCGTTGTTTAGCTTGAGGTGGGAGCTACTCATCCATTTCGTTATTTCGGTTAAGCAGGTGTGAAGGTTGGGAATGGAGTGGTCTTGCTGGTTGAGGGAGACCACCAGTTGAGTGTCGTCAGCATAGGTCAGTAGTTTAATACCGTAGGGGGCGACGATTTTCTCGAGGGGGGACATATAAACATTAAAAAGGGTTGGGCTCAGGAATGAGCCCTGGGGTACCCCGCAGTTGACGGCCGTAGGCCTGGACGTAAAGGTGCCCTCTGTTACCTGGAAGGATCTGTTAGTGAGGAATGAGTCTAACCAAGCCAGAGACGTTCCTGTGATTCCAAGATGTTTGAGTCTTTGGATCAAGATTGAGTGGTTGACGGTGTCGAATGCAGCGCTGAGGTCCAGGAGGATCACAGCCACTGATCCCCCTGAGTCCATGATCTTCCTTGCCTCTTCGACTACCGCCAATATTGCGGTCTCGGTGCTCTGGCCTGGTTTGAATCCCGTTTGGGAGGGCTCCAGTAGTTTGTTAGATTCGAGGTATTGGGAGAGATTTTGGTTGACATGTTTCTCAGCAATCTTGCTGATACCTGGGAGTAGGGAGATCGGCCTGTAGTTGCCGAGTTCCAGTGGATCGAGGTGGTTTTTTTTTTAGAAATGCTTTCACCATTGCTTTTTTCCAGCTGGGAGGGACGATGCCTAGGGTGAGTGAATTGTTAATAAGTTTTGTCAGATAAGGTAGAATGGTGGATCCGACTAGTTTCAAAATATTAAGTGGAGCAGGGTCAGTTGGGCTACCACTTTTGATGGAACTGAGTGTTAGGAGGGTGGTGTCAGTTGTAAGCGGGGTGAAGGCTGACAGCTGAGTGGTGGGCAGGTTAACGTCCGAGGGGGCGTCAAGGGCATCCGGGGGGGTAGGGGGAAGTGATTTAATGATGTTAGCAATTTTTGCGTTAAAAAATTCTGCAAGTTCATTGCAGCGAGTAACTGAGGGTTCCACCAAGGGGGGGGCTCCGGTAGTTTGAGGAGATTCCTAGCTATTAGGTACGTTTCTCGGGCTGAGTTGAGGGATGATTTGATTTTCTCCTCAAAGTAGTGGGTTTGTGCTTCCTTGATTGCTTTTTTGTAAGTAAGAAGAGTAGTCTTATATGCAATTTTCCTGGTGTGGTCAAAATTTTTCCTCCATTCTCTTTCTGACCTTTTACAGGCTTTTTTTAGGAGTCGTAATTCATCAGTGAACCAGGGGGAGGTGGCTTGTTCCGTGGATTACAGGAGATTTTTTTGGGAAGAGTTTTGTCTAGAGTGTTGCCTATCCATGCTGAGAATTCTGCATCATCGCTGATAGGGTTGTTGTTGAGTGCAGGTGGAGAGCTCTCTAGATGTTGTTTCCAAATTTCAGCATCAAGCTTAGACCAGGATCGTGAAGGCTTGCTGGGGAGGGCAGTGGGGTGGGGGGTGCGAGTGATCTGCCAGTTTAAGGGGACGAGGAGATGGTCAGTCCAAGGGACTGGAATGGGATCAAGGACAGTAAGATCGTTGATGTTGGTAAAGACTGGGTCCAACAGATGTCCTAAGGTGTGGGTAGGTAGATGGCCTAGTAGTTTTAATTGAAGGGTTTCGAGGTCTGCTATCAGGTCGGCCGTGGGTTTGACTTCCTTTTTGTCAAAATGGATGTTTAGATCACCCAGGATCAAACATGAGGAGTTAGTAGCGGTCAGAGTGTAAGAGTGCTCCGTAAGCGAATCGCAGAAATGACCTAGTGGTCCTGGGGGGCGATAGATGAGGAGGCCTGATATAGATTGGCAGGGGGAGACCTGGATAGCGAACATGACGTTTTCGCAGTCGACGAGGGGACTGCCTTGGAGACGGCATGATAGCTGGTCTTTATGAATTATGGCAATGCCCCCACCCTTTCCCTTCGGGCGATCCAAACGATGAATGAGGAAACCCGGGGGGAGGGAGTTGACAATGTCAGGGTCCGAGTCAGGTCCTAGCCATGTTTCTGTAAGGAAGAGCACTTCTAGGTTGTAATTTTCCAGCAGAAGATGGATTTCTGTCGAGTGCTTGGGGAGAGATCTGCAGTTGATGAGGGCCATTCGTATCGGGATATGGGGTGGCAGTTTAGGTACAGTGGAGGTGAGTCTGTAAAGGCAGTGAGGACATCGGGTGGAGGGGTGATCAGCGGATAGGCCATGTAGGCATGAGTCATGTACCTTTTTATTAAGGTGGAGCAAGTCGTCTTTTCCATATTTCCATGTTTGGTTGCTGGATTTAGTAGTGTGGCTTGGCTCTGCGCTCTGCCTAGCGCGGACGAGCGCAGACGAGCTTGCCTTAAGCGCGCCTTCGGCGCGCCATCGTCGCGCCCGCTGCGCTCGTCCGCTGCGCTGCCTAAACTGACACATGATTTATAGGTGGGGGTCAAGGCGTTGGGAGGGTGGGCGTGGCCAACAGGAGTGGGCGTGTCCCGTGGCTCCTCGAGGCCAGTGATGGCGGCTGTCGAGCGAGTTCTGCCCCTGAACAGCGTTTACATCTGCTGTTTGGGGAGTTCAAGTGCGTGCTGGGGAGATGCTAGCAGGTGAGTTTAGAATCAATGTCACACAGGTTTAAAAAGCAGTTTTCCAAATTATCACACAAATTTTAAAAGCAGTTTTTGAAATTCTAAGTTGCGTGTCTCCCGGCTAATCGCCTCAGGAGGTCCAAGTCTAAATGCGGCGCTAGCAGTCAGCGTTTGTATTTATGCCTGGTGGAGGGTGGGCGTGGCCAACAGGAGTGGGCGTGTCCCGTGGCTCCTCGAGGCCAGTGATGGCGGCTGTCGAGCGAGTTCTGCCCCTGAACAGCGTTTACATCTGCTGTTTGGGGAGTTCAAGTGCGTGCTGGGGAGATGCTAGCATGTGAGTTTAGAATCAATGTCACACAGGTTTAAAAAGCAGTTTTCCAAATTATCACACAAATTTTAAAAGCAGTTTTTGAAATTCTAAGTTGCGTGTCTCCCGGCTAATCGCCTCAGGAGGTCCAAGTCTAAATGCGGCGCTAGCAGTCAGCGTTCGTATTTATGCCTGGTGGAGGGTGGGCGTGGCCAACAGGAGTGGGCGTGTCCCGTGGCTCCTCGAGGCCAGTGATGGCGGCTGTCGAGCGAGTTCTGCCCCTGAACAGCGTTTACATCTGCTGTTTGGGGAGTTCAAGTGTGTGCTGGGGAGATGCTAGCAGGTGAGTTTAGAATCAATGTCACACAGGTTTAAAAAGCAGTTTTCCAAATTATCACACAAATTTTAAAAGCAGTTTTTGAAATTCTAAGTTGCGTGTCTCCCGGCTAATCGCCTCAGGAGGTCCAAGTCTCAAATAACTCATGGGTGATTTCATGGATTTGCCGCCCTTTTATGAATCCCTTCTGATCTAAGTTAATCAGGCCAGGCATAACCTTTGCGAGTCACTTTGCTACAACTTGTGTAAAGATTTTATAATCACAGTTAAGTAGCGATATTGGTCTATATGACTCACAGGTTTTTGGGTTTTTCCCAGGCTTTAACATGATACTTATTATCGCATCATTCCAAGTATCAGGGATTTTTTCATGATCTATGTATATATTGTTCATTAGGTCTGTTAGTTTATTGATTAGGTGCTCTTTTAGTGTTATATAAAATTCGTTTGGAAGAGCATCTGGCCCAGCGGCTTTTCCTCTTTTCAGATTGTTTATCACTTGTCTGACTTCTTCCGGTTTAATCCTTTGATTTAACTCTATCTTTTCTTCGTTTGTTAGTTTTGGGAGGTTAGCAGTTTCTAAGAATTTACGGATTTGCTCTTTGGATAAAGTCCACATTTGTATGGATGGATTTATATCTTCTTTATATATGCCAGAGTAAAATTTTGAGAACTCCTTTCTTATTATATCATCTTCAAAGGTTTCCATTGATTGTTCCGATGTCTGGATGCATGGTATAGTATTCCTGGATTGTTCACATTTTGTTTTCCATGCCAATAGTTTCCCGCACCCTTCCCCATATTAAAAATTTGCTAGTTTACTGTTTTCCCATTTTTCTCTCACGATGTTTTCTAGGAAATTTGCTAGCTTTTCTTTTAATTCTCGATGTTGTTTCTCTAACTCTTCTATTTTACCTGCGGAGGTTTCGTTCTCTAATTGTAACTCTGCATTTTTGATGTTTAATTCCATCTTTTCAATCTCTAATTTCTTAGATTTTAGTTTATGTGCTCCTAAGCTAAGCAATTTACCTCTTATCACGGAGAGGAGTGAAGATGGCGGCCGGCTAACACGCTCGGTCGGGAGCTCCGACCTTCACGCAATGAAACTCGAAAGATAATTCTTTCCTTGAACTATTTTACGGACCCTTGAAAGTGAGGAATCAAGCGACCAGAAAAACGCTATACAGCCTCTTAACTGAAGGACACAGGAAGTTATGTTAAATAATTACCAGCAAAACACGAACACGCCGGTGAAGCTGGAACCTCCGCTGGGATCACCGCTGCAGTTTCTGCCGAGCGCCGGTGCTTGGGTGAGTGCGCAAAAAGCGACGTGGTGCTGCCGGAGGGCGTTTCAGAGAATCCCTTTCCAGTACCGGGGCACAAGCGGCAGGGACAGCGGGGGAGAAAGAGACAAACTGACTCACACTCTGAATAGCGAGCTGAGTGCACCGAGTGAGTTATCTGAACAGATTAAGAGCTGGTCACAAAGAACAAGTGGGCTGAAGGGGGAAACTAGAAAACACATTACTAGTAGCAGCCAGCAAATTGTAAAATTAGAATATCTGTGGCTGATGAACTTCAAGAAGGTAACTGAGCTACCGATTGTCGAGGGAAAAACATTGTCCTCGCCCTCACAGGTCAGCAGAAACCAAGGAAATTTAGAAAACCTGACAGAATCAGAGGAATTTATAAATAAGAATTTACCTTACAGTGGGGTGGACAAACTGCAAAAAACGGCGCCAGATTTAATTGCAGGCTGTTTTAATCAAGAGGACATTGAAAAAAGCAAAGAGGAAGAGCACATCCAAGTACAGCCTAAAACGATGTTGTATAATACAAGATCTAGGAATATAGAAAGTGCCCTTGAAACAAGCAAAATAACTGAGATAAGTAAAGATAAAGAACTGGAAAAAGGAGGGAAGTCTTCTTATTGCCTAAGGAACCGCAACTTAGCGTTTGAACCACAAAAAAAAGGTGTATCTCCAAAAACAACTAAACGAAAACAGAGAGTGCTACCTAAAGCAGCCGAACTATCTGAAAATGTCAAATTAAGATCTGCGAAACCTAAGCTCTTCACGAACCAAAAAGTTAAAGTTACTCCTTCATTGCGATCTTATTTTAAGGTTCAACAATCAGTGCAAGTAAGAGGCGGCCATTTCTCTATACAGAGTGAGCCTATTGAATCCTCATTAAGTTCCGGAGATCACCTAAACAGATCGCCTACACACAAGAAGGAATTAGGTAATGTGAGCGGTGAGGAGTTTTCAAAGACTACTGGAAGGGAAAGACCAACTACCGCAGATAACGCAATCTCGACAACTACACATTTAATGGAGGAAATATCACTATTATCACAAACTGAACCCATGGAGAAACCAATAGAGAGACCTGTTCACCAAGAGCAAGAAACCACAGTAACAGAAATAATGCAAGAAGCAGCCACAGCAGTTACAGCAGAAAAAATCATGGAGGTGTTTGCTGATAAAATAATGACAGCAATGACAGAAAAATTCTCTGTCTCTGAGGAGAACCAAAACAGAATACGGGAAGCATGTGAAGGTCTGGACCAAAAATTAAATGTTTTGGGAGAGAGAGTGACCGCAGTAGAAACAGCAGTGGAAACACTTAGTAAAAAGGTCAGCACAAATCAAAAAGAAATTCGAAAACTCAGAGACAGCGAGAGAACAATTAAAGATAAGCTGGAATCATTGGAAAACCAAGGGAGGAAAAAATAACCTTAGGTTTCTAAATGTACCAGAAAATATAGAAGGATCGGATATAAAACAATTTATTGTCGCTCTTCTCGAAGAGTTTTTCCCGTGGGCTAAAAGCTGCAACCTGATGGAGGACATTCAGAGGGTCCATAGGGACCCTTTCAGGAAAAATAAAGAAAAGAAAAATCCAAGAAAAATTCTGGTCAATTTTATGACCTACACCTTAAAAGAAAAAATACTGAGTGAGGGTCTAAAAAGTGGTACATTAAACAAAGACAATGGGTCTTTCAAAATTCGTTCAGATATATGTAAAGCCACGCAAGACAGGCAGTGGGAATTAGGACAACATATGCAGGAGTTGAAAACCCTGGGGGCCACTGTCCAGATGAAATTTCCAGCAGCATTAAGAATAATGTGGCGAAATAAAATGCACAACATTAGAGAGCCTCAAGAAGTAGAAGACCTTAAAAATCAAATAAAAATTCAGATTCAAAGGGAAAAAACAAACTAAAGAGAATCCTCCAAATAGTAATCGGAAAAGGAAAGAAAATCTTTCAAAAAAGCTTTAACAAATAAAATGGTGAATCGGAGCTCGAATCGGGTGGAAAATTCCATCCAAAAGGAGAAGGGAGGCTTCCTCAGGGGGGAGAACCGAACTTTGCAGAAACACTATAATGTAAAAAGAAATACACGGGTGGGGAGCAAACTAGGGAAAAAAATTAGAAAAAATATCCTCATAAATCAAAAAACTGGAGGTCGAAGGATGTACACACAAGATTGCCTTAACACAGTCCTCTCTATAAAACTTTTTAAAAAGAAATGACGAAAGAAAAAATAATAAACGTTCTTTCATGGAATGTTAATGGTTTAAGGACTCCCAACAGAAGGAGGAAAATCTTGGAATACTTAAAGGAGACGGAGAGCGAGATTATTATACTCCAAGAAACTCATCTTGTTAGTGCTGAGTGGGAACAGATTATAAAAAGATTAAACTGGGTGGAGACTTGTATATATACTACTCAAGACTGTAATGTGAAGGGGGTAGCAATTATCTTTGAAAAATCTTTACAGGCAAAACTCATAAGTAAGACAGTAGACAATAAAGGAAGGTGGGCCGTAGCAAAAATAAGAATACAAGGCAATCTTTTCAACATAGCAGGATACTATGGCCCAAATATAGATGACCCTACACCTCTCCAAAACCTATATTCGGAACTCCTTTCAACATCTGGTCCCATAATAATAGGAGGAGACTACAATATACTTCTGGACCCAAAAAAAGATAGATCACCCCCAAACAAACACCTAAACCTACCCAAGATGAGGGAATGGCTAAATATATACAAAAAAGACTTAGATTTGGAAGACATGTGGTCATAAAAAGGAGACAAAGTATATCCTTTTACTTTCTATAATAAAAAATTAGGACACAAATCAAGGATAGACTTTTTTCTTTTAAACAGATCTATACAAAATATAGTTAAGAGTATAGAACATCTTCTGGCACACTTATCTGACCACTCAGCGGTAAAACTAACTTTACTTCTACCTAAGGATATAACTCCTTCTAGATGGACAGTAGATCGATCTTTACTAAAGAACCAACAATACATCAACCAGCTAGAAATTACTTCATCACACTACTTTGAAGATAATGCAATAGGCACCTCATTACAAACAACTTGGGACGCTTATAAAGCCGTGCTAATAACATATTTTTAGGTGATTTTAATCTACACTGGAACAACATCAATGACAAACAGGTCAACACTCTGAAAGACTTTTTAACCAAACTAAACTTATCCCAAGCATGTTTACATCCAAGTCATTCGAAAGGAGCAACACTGGACTGGATAATCTCTAAAAATGATAATATCTCAATCCTCGCAACAGAACCATGCGAATGGTCAGACCACCATGCCATAACCTTTCTAATACCCACATGGATGAAGATACAGACCACACAACCTACTAAAATCAAAAGATGGATGCGGGATACCAGAGACTCGAACATGGAACTACTAATTGAAAGCTGTAAGAAAGACCTAAATCTACCTCACAACGTGCAGAATGTGAATGATCTAACGAACCACTACACTACTTCAGTAACGAAAATAGTCGAAACCACCATACCGCTAAAATTGAAAAGAGTTACAGAGAAGATTAAAAACCCATGGTTAAATGGGACATTGAATGAAGATAGGCAAAAATTGAGGCGTGCTGAAAGAAAATGGAGACAACACCCATCATCCCCTGAGCTGAAATCACTCAGAAAAATCAGAAATGAATACAACAAAAAGATCCTCAGCTCCAAAAAGGAATTCATTAGAACAGAACTAGATAACGCCAAAAACAGACCACGAAAACTATTTGAGATCATAAAACAACAATCAAACAAGCAGGCCAAATCTGCCCAAGAAGTCACCAAAACAAAACTAAGCTGCGAAGAATTTTCAAACTTTTTCACCGTCAAAGCCAACAAGCTGGAAAGAGAACTCAAGAGCGCAGCAGACAACCCTGACTACGACACACCATCACGGGACAACACGACATCTAAAAATGTGGATAATTTGATAAAAAACAAGGCACACTGGGACACATTCAAATTATTGAACCAGTATGACATTGCTAAAACGCTATCGGACATCAAACCTAACAATCACTATAATGACCCACTTCCATCAAAATGCATGAATGAAATCAGCCAGATCGGCATTCCGATATGGACAGAAATCGTAAAAAATCAAAAAAATTACAGTGGACCCAGCAGATCCAAATAACTATCGCCCAGTGACCAACATCCCACTTCTTGCCAAATTAATAGAGAAATGTGTACAGAATCAGCTGAGCCAACACATCGACAATTTCTCACTATTAGATGACTGCCAATCAGGATTTAGTACAGGTCACAGCACGGAAACGGCAATCCTGCACATTGTTGAGGATGTATGACATTACAACGCATGCTTTTACCACACATGCCTTTACAACGCGGTTTTTACAACGCAAACCTTTACAACGCATAGCGCTTTGGGGTGATAGATAGTGAATAGTTTAATTTACTATTCCAACTCCAGTCCCCGTGGACACTAGGGAAGGTGTTGGATAGTAAATTAAACGTATTCCCTATCCTAGAGTGCCCCCCAGCGCAATGCATTGTAATGGTTTGCGTTGTAAAAGTTGCGTCGTAAAGGCACTGCGTGGTAAAAGTTGCATTGTAAAGGATGTTTCCCCATTGTCGATGATGCACTTCAGGCACTAGATCAAAACCTATCTTGTCTACTCATCCTCCTCCACTTATCATCTGCATTTTATACAGTTAACCATGAAAAACTGCTGAACAGACTCCAGGACAGGATGGGATTATCAGGTAAAGTGCTGAAATGGTTTGAATCCTTCCTACAGAATAGAAGTCAGAGATTCCTGGTCAACCAATCACTTTCACCTGCTTGTCCAAACACAATTGGAGTACCTCAATGATCCACATTATCTCCATCACTGTTTAACTTGTACATCGAACCCCTCACAGAAATTCTGCTAAATTCCAAACTATCTTACCACATGTATGCGGATGACACGCAGATTTACATCAAGATCGCGGCCCTGGGAGACATCATCTCAATGAATGAGGCCCTCCAAATGACGCTAAAATGGCTAACTATGAATCGTCTGAAGCTAAACGCACAGAAAACCAAATTCTTACTTATCTCGCCACAAAAGAATCAATCAGAAGTGAAGGATTGGTTGAAAATGATCACAGCGTTAAAATGCACCCCCACTCTAGTTGATTCGGCGAAATCACTTGGAATCACACTGGACGAGAACCTAGACATGAAAGCCAACATCAAAGCAATGGCAAAAAGCGCCCGTTTCCATCTGAACTACCTAAGAAAAATGAAATCCTTTTTAACTGAGTCGGACCTAGAACTAACAGTGCAATCACTGGTTTTCTCGAGGATTGAATATGGTTGTACAACATTAGCAGGACTACCAAAAATTTCCACAGCACCATTAAAAGCATGCCTCAATGCAGCAGCAAGACTTATCACAGGAACGAGGAAATTTGACCATATGTCCCCGCACCTGAAACCGTTAAACTGGCTACCGTATGAAGCTAGAATACAGCTAAAAATGGCATGTATTACCCACAAAGCAATCCTTTACAACACACCTAGATACTTTGCCCAGAAAATTGAATTATCAGGAGGAAACAGACCTGCCAGGAGAGCCAAAGAACTGATGCTGAGACCACCCATCTTCAAGAAGAAAAAAACCTACGATAGAGCATTTTCAGGTGCGGCCCCCAGAATCTGGAACTCTCTCCCCCCAAACATTAGAAAAATTACAAACACTGCAACATTTAAGAGGGAAACAAAGATATTTCTCATGAGTAAGTTCCTTCCATAGAAAAGACAATTGATCACCTAAGCCTGGACATAGTGGTGACTAAGTTATAACTATACGGGAAGTAAATAGGAATTCACCAACTCTATATTGATACCAGAGGGCGACGTGATGCTAAATCTGGATCTATAAAGCGTAGAGGACTAAGGAACAGTCATTAAAAACAATCATATACGGAAGACCTCGTACAGCATTTATAATATAATTAATCCCTAACCTACCTCAGAACAGTGTATATTCGTTTTTTAATCATGTACTGTACTTCTATCTATTTATATCTTACTCTATCTTCCTTTATCTAGTCAGGAAAGAAGTATACTCAACCAATTTTTTCTACTGTCTTTTCGTATATTATATAAGACGTGTCGCAAATCTACTTCTTGTTTATGTTATGTTATGTTAAGCGCTCTGATACCCAAGGGTCTTGTTCGCGCTATAGAAAACTTTTCAATAAATAAATAAGCAAAAAAAGTGCAGAAAGAGGCAAGTGAGATGCAAAAACAGGCAGGAAAGGTGCAGAAAGAGGGAAGACGAGTGCAGAAAAAGACAACATGGGTGCAGAAAGAAGCAAATGAGGTGCAGAAAGAGGCAACATGTGTGCAAAAAGAGGGAGAGGTGCAGAAAAAGGCAAGAAAAGTGCAGAAAGAGGCAAAAGAGGTACATAAAGAGACAACAGGGGTGCAGAAAGAAGCAAGACATGTGCCGAAAGAAACATGGAAAGTGCAGAATAAAGCAACAGGGGTGCAGAAAGTGGAAAGAGAAGTGTAGAAAGGAGCAAGTGATGTGCAGACAGAGCCAACAGAGGTGCAAAAGGAAGCAAGAGAGGTGCAGAAACAGGCAAGAGAAGTGCACAAAGAGGCAAGAGAATTGGTGAAAGAAGCAGCAGAGATATAAAAAGAAGCAAGAAAAGTGCAGAAAGAGGCAAGTGAGATGCAAAAAACAGGAAGGAAATGTACAGAAAGAGGGAAGATCAGTGCAGAAAAAGACAACAGGGGTGCAGAAAGAAGCAAATGAGGCTCCTCACCCACGCGCACAAAGCCCTACACGACCAAGGCCCAAGCTACCTCAACAACCGGATCAACTTCTACACTCCCAAGCGCCTCCTCAGATCAACCAACCACGCCCTCGCCGCCGTCCCCCGCATCCGAAGAGCGACAACAGGAGGAAGATCCTTCTCCTACCTGGCCGCCAAGACCTGGAACTCACTGCCGACCAATCTGCGCCTGACCCAAGACCACCTCTCCTTCAGGAAGAAGCTCAAGACCTGGCTGTTCGAGCAGTAGCGGCACCCCCCCCCCCTCCCAGCGCCTTGAGACCCTACGGGTGAGTAGTGCGCTCTACAAATGACCTGATTGATTGATTGATTGATAAAGAGGCAACATACGTGCATAAAGAGTGAAAGAGGTGCAGAAAAAGGCAAGAAAAGGGCAGAACGAGACAAAAGAGGTAGATAAAGGGACAACTGGGGCACAGAAAGAAGCAAGCTGGTGCAGGAAGAAGCATGGAAAGTGCAGAATGAAGCAACAGGGGTGCAGAAAGAGAAAAGAGAAGTGTAGAAAGGAGCAATTGAGATGCAGAAAGAAACAACAGAGGTGCACAAAGAGGCAAGAGAGGTGCAGAAATAGGCAAGAGAAGTGCAGAAAGAGGCAAGAGAATTGCTGAAAGAAGCAACAAAGTTGTAAAAAGAAGCAAGAAAAGTGCAGAAAGAGGCAAGTGAGATGCAAAAAATAGGCAGGAAAGGTACAGAAAGAGGGAAGACGAGTGCAGAAAAAGACAACAGGGGTGCAGAAAGAAGCAAACGAGGTGCAGAAAAAGGCAACATACGTGTAGGATGAGTGAAAGAGAGGTGCAGAAAAAGGCAAGAAAAGTGCTGAAAGAGGCAAAAGAGGTAGATAAAGAGACAACTGGGGCACAGAAAGAAACAAGCAGGTGCAGAAAGAAGAATGGAAAGTGCAAAATGAAGCAACAGGGGTGCAGAAAAAGGAAAGAGACGTGTAGAAAGGAGAAACTTTGATGCAGAAACAGCCAACAGAGGTTCAAAAAGAGGCAAGAGAGGTGCAGAAACAGACAAGAGAAGTGTACAAAGAGGCAAGAGATTTGCTGAAAGAAGCAACAGAGGTGTGGAAAGAAGCAAGAATAGTGCACAAATAGGCAAGTGTGATGCAAAAACAGGAAGGAAAGGTACAGAAAGAGGGAGGCCAAGTGCAGAAAGAGACAACAGGTGTGCAGAAAGAAGCAAATGAGGTGCAGAAAGAGGCAACAGACTTGCAGAATTGGCAAAGAGAGGTGCAGAAAAAGGCAAGAAAAGTGCAGAAAGAGGCAAAAGAAGTACATAAAGAGACAGCAGGGGTGCAGAAAGAAGAAGACAAGTGCAGAAAGAAGCATGGGAAGTGCAGAATGAAGTAACAAGGGTGCAGAAAGAGTCAATATAAATGCAGAAACAGGCAAGAGAAGTACACAAAGAGGCAAGAGAATTGCTGAAAGAAGCAACCGAGGTGTAGAAAGAAGCAAGAAAAGTGCAGAAAGAGGCAAGTGAAATGCAAAAACAGGCAGGAAAGGTACAGAAAGAGGGAAGACAATTGCAGAAAGAGACAACAGGGTGGCAGAAAGTAGCAAATGAGGTGCAGAAAGAGGTAACATACGTGCAGAAAGTGGGAAGAGAGGTGCAGAGAAAGGCAAGAAAAGTGCAGAAAGAGGCACAAGAGGACATAAAGAGACATCAGAGGTGCAGAAAGAAGCATGGAAAGTGTGGAATGAAGCAACAGGGGTGCAGAAAGAGGCAAGCGAAGTGTAGAAAGGAGCAAGTGAGGTGCAGAAAGAGCCAACAGAGGTGGAAAAAGAGGCAATAGAGGTGCTGAAACAGGCAAGAGAAGTGCACAAAGAGGGAAGAGAATTGCTGAAAGAAGCAACAGTGGTGTAGTAAGAAGCAAGAAAAGTGCAGAAAGAGGCAAGTGAGATGCAAAAACAGGCAGGAAAGGTACAGAAAGAGGGAAGATGAGTGCAGAAAGAGACAACAGGGGTGCAGAAAGAAGCAAATGAGGTTCAGACGTGCAGAAAGATGAACAGAGGTGCAGAAAAAGGCAAGAAAAGTGCAGAAAGAGGGAAAAGAGGTACATAAAGAGACAACAGGGGTGCAGAAGGAAGCAAGACAGGTGCAGAAATAAGCATGGAAAGTGCAGAATGAAGCAACAGGGGTGCAGAAAGAGGCAAGAGAAGTATAGAAAGGAACAAGCGAGGTGCAGAAAGAGCCACCAGAGGTGCACAAAGAGGCAATAGAGGTGCAGAAACAGGAAAGAGAATTGTACAAGAGGCACAAGAATTTCTGAAAGAAGCTACAGAGTTTCAGAAAAAGGCAAGACAAGTGTAGAAACAGACAAAAGAGGTACGTAAAGAGACAACAGGGGTTCAGAAAGAAGCAAGAGAGGTGCAGAAAGAAGCATGGAAAGTGCAGAATGAAGCAACAGGGGTGCAGAAAGAGTCAAGAGAAGTGCACAAAGAAGCAACAGAGGTGCAAAACGAGGCAAGAGAGGTGCAGAAACAGGCAAGAGAAGTGCACAAAGAGGGAACAGAATTGCTGAAAAAAGCAACACAGATGTTGGAAGAAGCAAGAAAAGTGCAGAAAGAGGCAAGTGAGATGCAAAAACAGGCAGGAAAGGTACAGAAAGAGAGAAGACGAGTGCAGAAAGAGACAACAGAGGTGCAGAAAGAAGCAAATGAGGTACAGAAAGAGGCAACAGACGTGCAGAAAGAGAGAAGTGCAGAAAGTACAAGAAGTTTGAAGAATTAGGTAAAGAGAAGCGCAGAAAAAGAAAGAAACATGCTGAAAGAAGCAATAGAAATGCAGAAAGAGGCAAAAGAGGCGCAGAGGGACGCAAGAGTGGCTTGCACACCATTAGTACCAATTTAACACCCACATTTAGCAATAAGTAACAGGTGAACATTGTAGGTTTGCAAAGGGCCTTCCACCACGCTGTAACTCTTGTCGCTGCATTTTTGGTAACGTTTTTCCCATTTCAGCTCGAAACAAGGCTTTTTTGTTCAAGTCTGCACATTAGGGAGCAGATGATGAATTATGTGGGTAATGCAGAAAATGTATAATTGTGCGAAAGTCGGCGCAGCCAAACAGTCACATAATTCCAGTAGCCCTGCTCATACCTCTGACTTGGTCCAAAAGTGCTCCTTAGTGATTCCATCTTTTTTTGTCTCACTGAGTTCATAGTTGAGATTCTATGGAAACAAGGAAGACTAAACCTGAGGTTACCACTCCAGAACACAGACTACCATACCACATAATTACTCTCCATAATACATAATACCACTCTACATAATTCCTATACATTAAATACCACATACATTGTTATCCACATAATTTCACTGCACAACATGTCATATAATTCCACGACACACAACATACATCCAATCCACTCCAAAAAACATTAGTAAGAAATGTTTGCATTAACAAGGCCAATAGCTCTAATTCTCACAAATGCGAAACCTATTACATTGCAAACACTTTTTTAACTAGTAGTCTCATTTGCAGAGTGCTGGAGAAAGGGTGCTGGGCCTCCGACCAGCACTCAGGAATTCTGGTGCGTAGGGCTTACAGGAGGTCCCAGTAGGTTTTCTTGGCCCCCAACGTCCCTCAGGAGTAAATTGGACATCATCCCCATCCTGTAGTCTGCCAGGAGGCGCGTTTGCAGAATGGTGAAGAAAGGGGGGCATGGCCTCCAATGATGTTTTAGCAATCCCACTGTGTGGGACTTACTGGAGGTAACAAGAGGGGTAGTTGGCCGCCAAGGACTTCCTTGGGTGCCAACTACTACTCCTATTGCCTCCAGTAAGTCACACACAGCAGCATTGTTAATTTTGAAGAGCAGGCCACGCCCCCTCTTCCCACCACTCTACCAAAGCGATCCCTGGTGTGCTCTTGGATGGGGATTGAAGTCCCCTTTGAGGTGCCCCCTTTCTCCACCACTCTGCAAATGCACCCCCTGGTGCATTCTAAGTTGGGGATTAAGTTCCCTTGAATACTGAGGGTTCCTGGGGCCGACTGGCTCACCAGGTACCTCCAATAAGCACCACACAGATGAATTGCACACGCTCTCTTTTTATACCACACTGCAAACGCGGCTGCTGGCGCACTGCTGCTCGGAGGATGAAGTCCTCAGGACACAAGAGGACCTCATCACCCCACCAGCAGTGCACCAAAAGCCACGTTTGCAGAGTGGTGTAAAAAAGGGCGAACCACCTCTCTGCAACGCAGCTCTGTGGCGCTTTCTGGAGGTACCTGGTGGGCTAGTTGGCCCCCAGGTACCCTCAGGATTGAAGGGGACTTAATTCCCCAATTTACAGCGTGCCAGGGGACATGTTTGCACACTTGTTATGTCAAGCCCTGCCCCCTCCCTGCACCACTGTGCAAACACGCCCCCAGGCGCATTGTAAGTTGAGGGATTTAAGGTTTTTTTTTTTCGGCCAGATTCGCGACCCCAGCACGAATTCGGTGGATATTGTTGTTAACGCTTTTCCTTGTGGGACCCCCTGAGCAGGCCTAGGGGGTCAGGGTGTTTCTAACCTGCTCCCTTGTCTTGATTTTCAACCTCTTTTTCACTATTTTCTTGTGACTCAGTTACATAGAGTCACAAGATGGCTGCCAACACTTCCTGGTTTGGAGTGTTGGCAGCCAATCAGAGTGAAGCTCGTGCACGGGAGGGTTTGCGAACCTTCCTCGATGCTCAGATATATCATTTTTTTTTTCTTTAATTTCTCAGCAACTACTGAACAGATTTACACCATTTAACAAAAAGGGCTCTTTCTGAACCAAGGGCTACCTTTTTGTCAAATTTGGTGTAATTCCGTTCAGCAGTTCGGGCTGTAGCTTTGTCTAAAGTTTCCAATGGAAATTAACGTGGGGAAAATGCATTTTGGGACCCCCCTTCTTTCTCTGCCCCCGCTGAATCACCCCAAAACTTTCAAGAAAGGAGCTGACCGGACCGGGCCACTAGTTTTGACATTTTTTTGAAGATTCATCAAACGCGGCCAAAGGTATTGGGAAAACAAAAAACATTTTTTGAATAGAAACCAGGTCCTAACTATAACTACCTACTGGCAAAATATATATATTCACCGAAAAAAACACAGGTTTCAGGGACGTTATAGTTAGATGGAAATTTTATTCATACAAAACCAGAGAAAAAAGATGAAACTGGAACAAAGCAAGTGGTGGGAGTCGCGCTCCCGACAACAGTATATAGATGTGGGCAGAATACCCAGAGGCCTTAGAATCCTCATTGCTCCCAGTTATGAGAATCCTAATCCCAATATGATGCAGGAGTGGGCGGCGTGCAACCTTGACTCCTCTAAAAAATTGGTACAGATTTTAATCAAGTATGCCGATGTTGATCGTGCCCAATTACTGAAGGATATTGATGAAATCAATGAGGAATTGGATAGCATAGGTCAAACAGAAGAGAAGGCCAAACTGCACAGTGAAATGTTAACAAGATAAAAAAAAGAGGAAGACACAAGATGTCCGGCAAGATTGCGGCTTTGTGAGATCCCTTGACACTCACCCCCGTGGCTCCCCCGCTGATCCTGATGACCCCCTAAGGCAACTAGGTGTTCCTACCTGACGGCATTTGAAATGCACGAAGGAAGCTCTGGCTGGTCCCCACTGAATGGATGGTGCAGAGACTGTTCTCATTTGGTGTCCTAACGATCTTCGACGAGAGCCCTGCAAGTCTCTGACCAGGGCAGACGCTGGGAATCCCTCGCACAGCTTTTACTGACGGGGGCTGCCGGCTGTGGGATTACGGATGTAAGAGCGGCGCAGCTAGGCAACACAGACGTCAGAGAGGCCAGCGCACAACTCACAGGTCAGATGGCAGCTCGCGGTGCTTGGAGCAAGGCGCGTTCCACTGCGCAGGCTCTCTAGGTGTCAATCCAGCCTGAATCAAACAGAAAGGCAGAAATTGACAAAAAAAAGAATGAGCCTATTACCGGTAAGAGCGGGAAGCAAGAAGCGAACAAACACTCCCTTATCAAAAGTGCGGTAACAGGGGACATGAGCAAAAAACAGTTAGCTATTACAAGCCTGTTTTCAACTGAAGGCATATCTGAATCTGCAAAGGTGCAAGTCGATTCAAAAGAAATAATCAGCGTAATTAAAAACTTTGCTGCAATTTCTGCCCCCATCAATGTTGAACTGTCTCGCATAGACACCACAGGCTCTAACACCTCTAACATCACTTTAGACCTAATGGAAGATGGGCGGCTATCATGGGGGTCCAGCGGTGAAATAACGGTAGTGGGTAAGCCAGTTGTATACATAAGTGAAATTCCAGAAGGGTCAGAAATCTTAACCACAGGCTTTACCAATGATGCGGTTATTTAAGGTAAGACTCCTAGTAGAGCTTTAGAATCCCCTATTGGACTCAATACAACTAACAATAAAGACATAACTCTCCCTCCACTGTCCATCATAGAGGGAAATGACATATTGGGGAAAATAATCAGGAGACGGCCCTCTTTCACCAGACCCTCAGGAAGACTTTTATTCGCTAGACGAGGAGTCCGGGGATTCAGAAAATGTGGCATCAAGCTCTATCAGCGAGAGAGAACGGGATGAGCAAACATCCACAAGCCATTGCAGTCAGCAAGAGGAAAAAAGGCTACCCAGGAAAACCAAGAGCCTTTCAGATGGAAAAAAGGCACTCAGAGAAGGAAAGCGACAGAGGTGGAGGGAGAATTAGGATGGGATTACTCAGACACGCAGACACTACTCTGTAGTGGTATGGGATTGCCCACGAAACAATCAGCGAGTTTGTCCGGACAGAAAGACCCAGGTCCACCCGGAGAACCATCCTTATCCCTGATACTACAGTCCCTCACGTCGTTTCAAGATGAAGCCAAGCTAGAGAATCGGCAAGCCTGACTGGCCTCTGAAAAAATTTGTGGCTCCATTAGGAAAGTCGGGAAAACATGCACAGAGATTGTGGAAAGATTAAGTCTACTGGAGAATCGGACCGAGTTGCTGGAAACTTTTGGTTGAAGATTTGAAAAAAACAACAATGTCCCAAGGAAGCACCCAAACCGACGTGATGTGGAAACTGGAGGAGGCAGAAAAACGGAAGCGCCGTAACAACCTGAGGCTTCTTGGAATACCGGAGAACAGCGAGGCAGTAGACATCAGGAAATTTGTCATCAATCTGCTAAAAAACTCTCTCCCAGAATTGGGGCATTGGGACTGGGACAAAGAAATACAGCGGGTGCATAGATTTCTTCTAAGTATATTCAAATGGAGCCCAAACAACCAGCAATACCCAAGAGCAATTCTAATCTTTTTTGGGATCTTTCTTCTGCGGCAATCAGTGTTTGAATTGGCAAGACCGGAGAAGAAAATGAACTGGGAGAACTTTTCGTACTTCGTTCACCCAGACTTTGCCCACACTACAGTAGAGAGGAGATGGTGACTCGCATCGCGCCTTTTCAGAAATTGGGGGCTACTGTCTTTTTACAAAATCCTGCAAAACTTAAAGTTAACTTCCAAGGACAGTATTTTTATTTCACTTCCGAAATTCAGGCGCAGAAAATGTTAGAGGAATTCACAACAGGCCAAAAAAATGCTACTGAGAATAAGCATTAGAGAATGGAGAATTAGAAAATGAGATAAGATATGAAATAATGTGGTTATTCTCTTTTGTCTGTAATTACTGTCAACTTTCACTACTCCGTCATATCAGGTGCTTTAAGTATGGTTAGTGGTTAGTCGTGTCCTGTATTAGATAGTTATGCTCACTAACCTTTGTGGCTGTTTTCTTTAAAAGTGGGAGAAATGGAAAAGAAAAGGGGAGAGGGGGGTGGGAAAAATAGGAAAAAGAAGGGAAGAAAATGTTTTTTTTAAAACGGGAAAAGGGGAGGAAAAAAAGTTTTTTTCAGGGATACGAGCACCTTTAGGTGGAAACTAGAAAGGTAGTGAGGGTTTTTTTTTAAGCTATGGTAGTGCGGGGTGGGGTGAGGATGAAGTAGACGCCATCAAAACAGGCTCAGGACTGAGCCTGATTGCTTACATACTGGTGGGGGGGTGGAGGGGAGGGCAAAGGGAGGGTGGGCAAGCTCAGACCTGGAATATGTACAAATTCTGGATTTAAAGTTGAAATTGGTATTAGTGGGAGAGAGTACAGAAGGAGAATGAATACAGAGAAGATAAGAAAACACTCAGCAGGAAGTGTTAAAACATTGACATGGATAAGGTAAAAATCTTGTCTATCAACATCGGTGGCCTTAATGATGAAAAGAAAAGGCAAAGAGTGACTATTGGGCTACAATTAACGGGGGCTAATATTCTCTGTGTTCAAGAAACACATATTGAGGGGTCACAAATACATCTGCTCAATAAACTAGGTTTTAAACTGGTCACTGCTACAACACAAGGGGTCAGGACAAAGGGTGTAGCTATCTTAGGGAAAGCAGGCGGGATGCAATTTACTCGCTCAGCAGCTGATAAATATGGACAGTGGGCTATCTGAATAGCGGGGCTAAAATAACTATCTGTTCAATATATAGCAACATTAGTGATGACCCCGAAGTTTGGGATCAAATATCTAATGAGCTTGTCCATTGGCCTCTCTCTGTGATAATGTGTGGGGATTTTAATCTAAATTTACCTAGTGACTGGTCAGAGGATTCTCGCTTCAGGTATAAAGGGAGAAAGCCAAGAGTTTCAAGCCTTCAAAAACCTCTGTTTAAGCCATGGTCTCATTGACATCTGGCAAGCGGAACACCCAGATGATCCTGGCTTTACGCACTATTCCTATCCTCATGCAGGTCTTGCAAGGCTGGATTATTTTCTGGTTTCTAACACCCTTGCCTCTAGCTGTACTATCGAAAAATTACCAATGGTACTTTCCGACCACAATCCTCTTCTTTTAAATATGGAAATCGAGTCAATAAAACACAATACAAAAATATGGACGTTTGAAAGGGCATTATTAGCAATCGAGAAGTATTGCAAGATTATGCGGCAGTGGTTTCCTAGATTCTTAGAAGAGAACATAGTAGGTAGTGCACCGATTGAGATTGTCTGGGATGCCCTAAAGGCCGGAATCAGAGGTGAAACACTGTAATTTTCATTAAATGCTTACAAAAAAGCGGAACAAGAGATGGAAGTACCCCAGAATAATATTGTGATTGCAGAAAGAGGGTTAATAAAAGCTATCCAGGAGGGAAGGAATGTTGAAAATTAGCTGAAGCAGATCGCAATTGCTAAAAACTGTGTTATTGAGGTATTAACGACAAGAGCTATTGATAGAGCACCAATATATAGGGAGAATGTCTACGAGCTAAGCGAACAGGTTGGACATCAGTTAGCTGTAAGAGCCCGAGAGCAAAGCACCGCAAATTTTATTAAGGTTATTCAGGACCCAGAAGTAGGGCTAATTAAAGATCCTGACGCAATTAGGACCACGTTTCAAAAATACTACTAGGCTTTATACAGAGAAACTGATACACAACATGATATACAACAGGGTGCAATTAATGAATATATGAAGCAAGACGAATATATGAGGCTAGAGAGTAGCGATGCGGAAAGCATGGATGATATCCCGAAATGGGAGGACATTTTTCCTGCATTGAATAGCCTTGCCACAGGTAAAGCGGCTGGCATGGATGGCATCCCCACTGAATTTTATGTTAAATTCTCCTCTCAAGTGAAAAATATACTGTCAGAGCTGGTTGCCCATATATTTCAAAGGGGACGACCTCCGGGGTCTTTGTCTAAGGCCAAAATTATAGTTTTTGTAAAAAAGCTTAAGGATTCTACAGAGCTAGGGTCGTACCGCCCCATAACGTTAATAACTAGTGATTCCAAAATGTATGCTAAGCTATTGGCCACACGATTAGCCCCAAATATACATAAAATTGTATCTGTACGACAGCATGGGTTTATCCCTGGTCAGGACACTACTGATCACATACAGAGAGTAAACTCATTGTTTGACTGGTGTGAGGTTTCAGGAGACCCTATGGCACTAAATTACTAGATGCGGAAAAGGCTCTGAATAGGGTCTCCTGGAAATATCTCTGGACAGTAATGAAAAGAAGTGGTATAGGGGAACCCTATATTAAAGTGGTGCAGATGCTGTATAAGGATCCGTCTGCTGTTGTCATGGTGAATGGGTCAGTTTCAGAATCACTGACCATCACCAGAGAGACTAGGCAGGGGTGTCCATGTTCGCCTCTCTTATTTGTATATATATTGACCCATTTATTCGCAGATTAGGGAGCATTGCTATAATTCCACCTGTTTGGGTAAGAGACCAGGCTACAAAAACTCTAGCATACGCGGATGATATTGCGTTCGTTACCAGTGACCCAGTGAATTCAATCAGGGTGATTGAAGAAGAAGCTAAGATCTTTGGGGCCAGATGTAGGTAATCCCAGTTTACCGACTCTTAAATACCGAATCATACCAATTCGGTATTTAAGAACAAGTAAATGGGACGTAGGTATCAAATCAAATCAAAATAAGCTTTATTCGATTTTTTTGTAAAAATCATAAAAGCATACAGCACATTTTATACCACGATTTTCCCCCAACATTTAAAAGCTCGAAAAAGCCATTTTCACATGATAAGAACATACAGTCTGTGGTGTCATTTCAGAAAATCAACCATAAGTCGAGACATGTACGAAGATTTAAGTATAAAAAATTACATCATAGAATTTCTAAATTTCATAACAGACTTTAAAAAACAAGAAACGACATAGATGACATACACCTCATCTAGCAAAAGTAACTTAAAATAAGCGTTTTTGCATGTTCTTATGCCCCAAGATTTAAGGAGAGGTAATAAATACAGTTTCCTTGGGGCAGAATACAATTTGCAAAAAAACATAACATGAATGTTACTTTGTAATGAGCGATCATCACACGGACAGATTAGATTCGAGGTAGACCAATCATTTAGTTTTGGTAAAGTAATCATACGAAAGAAAATGCCTAGGCGGAGTCTGGTAAGTAACATACGGGAATAAGGTGCAGTTTCGACCCTGAGATACAGTTGCAAGCCTTCAGTGGGGGTTATTCTTTGGTAACTCAAAGTAGTATTTTTGAGTTTCTCAGCCTCCCATCTAATGCCCTCCAGATGTGTGATTAGGAGTTTTCTGAGAGATGACCTAGTGAGGTTTTCTAAGGACTCTGGATCATCAAAATATTCAGGACAGCCAATATTGAAAAACATCATCCGGACCTGTCGCAGCCATTTTATTTTGGATGCAGCGTCCAAATTCAAACAATCCCTGATCAGGTCTCTATTAAGTTGGCATTCCTTGGTAGTCCAGATTTTGTGCCAGAGCAAGCACGGGGCCAGCTTTAAATAGTCGCTGAGATATTTAAGGCCAATCTCAATGTGAGTGAGATAGGTAGAAGTAGTTTTACCCACACCCAATAAATAACGGATAAAAAGGTTCTCACAGGTTTGGAGTGAGGACACATCTTCAAACCCCCATAGGCCTGCTCCATACGTAACTGTCGCTACACACTTTGCTTTATAAACCTGTATCATCTCAGCAATCGGCTTGCCCCCAATTTTCGCTGCAAAAGTTCTCAGGGCCCCAATGGCACGCGTAAAGGCAAGCCTTCTAGCCGAAACCGCATGCTTCCAGTCTCCTTTCCTCCCAAAGACAACACCCAAATAACAAAAGGTATCCATGCTCTCAATTCTTTGCTCATCAAGATAGATCGAGCATTGTGACCTTTTACTCCTTTGGGAACACGGCATGGAAAAGGTTTTGGAAATATTCACTTTTAGGTTTCTTTTTCCCATATAGGATGAAAATTCTCTCACCGCTCGCTGCAACCCCATCATGGTCCTAGACATAATAGCCGCATCGTCGGCATATAGTAAGATGGGTACAGGCCTATCATTAGCAACTGGATAATCATTTTGAAACATTCTCAAGTGGTCTACAACAGAGTTGATATAGAAACTAAACAGAAGGGGCGCAAGGATACATCCTTGCCTGACCCCTCTGTTTATGGGAAATTTCTGTGTGCATTGTCCCTGGGTCCCGAACCTTACTCTGGCACCAGCCTCTCTATATAGTTCCTTAATAAATGCAATAATGGTTGGATCCACCCCAATGAGCTCCAATGTTGACCAAAGCTGCAGATGGTCCACACAATCAAATGCTGAGCTAAGGTCAACAAAGGTAACAAACAGATCCCCTTTTTTGGCCTCAGTATATTTTGCCATCAGTAGGGACAGATTTAAACATTGTTCTTGGGTGCCCAGCCCTTTTCGGAAACCGTATTGGAATTCCGTGATAATTTTGTTTTCTGTCTCCCAATTCTGGATTCTCTTGAGGATAATCCTTCCCGCAATTTTCATGAGGCCATCTAATAGGGATATAGGGCGATAGCACGCCGGATCGTCCCTATTTCCCTTTTTAAAAATGGGGACAACAATGGCTTCTGACCAGGTTTTAATTAAGCCACATTTATTTCCCATATTCAAAACATTAGTTAGGAGTGGAATCCAAAGTTCCAAATTTGCTTTATAGAGATCAACTGGTGTGTAGTCCGGACCAGGGGCTTTCCCTGAAGGGCTTTCCCTAATTGCATTTTCCACTTCTAGGGTGCTGAAGACCAAATCAATTGGATAGGGGGAAGCTGGGGGGTCACTTGACTGATGAACCTGTGTAGATTTGTACACGGGTGAGAGAGCCCGTTGGTTATTCGTGTTGTCCCCCTGGCCGTTGGTATAAAGTTTACCATAGTGTTCAACCCAGCGCTCTGCTGTGATTGCTACATCTATACAGTTCTCAGTATCATTAGTATTATAAGCTGCTCTAATCACTTTCCAGAAAAGGTTAGTATCCTTATTCCTGGCCGCTTCTCCCAAAGCTTCCCAGGCCTCTCGTTTCCTAGTTGCTTTCCTGAGATTAATCTCTCTCTTATACTCCCGTCTGGCCTCACAGATTAGGACCCTATTTTTCGGGATGGCCTTAAGAACTTTCTTCAAGTTCTTTAAGGCAGCTGTACACCTAGGATCAAACCACCCGGTAGCGCGTTTCCCCTTCTTTTTATGGCTCTTGGTGAGAAGGCTTTTTATGTGCTCCTGAATATTAGCAAAAGCTGCCATAATCGCCTTAGGCTCAGTGTCTTCCTCTAAACAGACAGATATGTCTGCAGAGCAAGAGGATATTAGGTTGTGGAGAAAGATTGTAGGGTTCAGGGTCTCCCACTTGAGCACATAACCATTTAACTTCGTTAAAGTAACCTCCAATGGATAAAGTGGGCCACCAGTTTCCTTTGCTTTCTCCTGTGGGAGCCTAACCCCAAAGGTAATAGGGTAATGATCGCTCATTGGTTCATCCCCTATCTCCCAGAAGGTTATAAAATTAGGTATAGTGGGGGATATGAGTGCAAAGTCGATTATACTTTCACAACCTCTTCCATTATATGTTGGGGCAAAGGAAACTGGTGGAGAGCATACCTGATTAATGAAGGAGAGGTCGAAAGTAAACACAATGCTGTTAAGGAGAGACCCCAGCTTGGTGTGTGAGAAATGGAAAGGACCGTCCTCCTCTCGCTCTGCAAGGCCGCACAAACCTAACTCAGAGAGTGGACAGACGGTACAATTAAAGTCTCCCACCCACAAAACTGTACTGTCTCCCAGGTTATGATCTCTCTCCCTGTGAATATAACTCAACATTTTATTCAGGGTGCATTCCATTTCATTTACAGGCATATTATTATAAAAGTTCACCAGTATAAACTTTTGTGTGGTGCCCCATTTAAACGAAAGGATTTGAAAGTATTGATCCAAGTGGGAATTGTACACCTTTATATCCCCTATATTTGAAATATATATACACAGGCCCCCTTTGTTACGCCCCTGAATGGCGGGAGCCGCGGGTGAATGGAATGTGCGAAACCCCATGATATGCCTTTCCTCTGCAAGCCAAGTTTCTTGCAGGCAAAGTATATCATGCTTCCGGACGGTCTCCAGCCATGATGTCTGCCTGATCTTATTACCCAAGCCTGCTACATTCCAAGATAATAGTGAGTGTTTCGGTTCCCTAGCCACCTGGTGTGTGTGACCCACATACTCCATAGCATCAGTCTGGTCTTGAGGAAGTGCCCTGTCTAGATGTTGTGTGACTTGCGCAAAAGGCGGGTGACGGGCAAGGGGAGTTTGGGTCACCATCGCATGGGTCAAGTTATTAGGAATATGTGGCGATGGGACACTATTACCGGCAATTATTGCTTGCATTTGGTCACTTGATCGTGGGGGTTGATCGTCAGTATCCAGTCAATCCACCTGATCTAGGCAAGCAAACCTATTCATGGTAGGGACACCTTCCCACCACTTGTTAGTGGGCTGCCAACCCTGTCCTTGACCCTTCCATCTATGATTATGGACCATAGTCCAAGCCCCAGGATACTCAGCTACCTGTTTAGGGGGATAAAAGAAAGTAAGGGGTTTAGTGACTATTGTTTGCTCCGCCCTATATGGATCCCATGTGGTGATAAGGTGGGCAGTATGGGGGTCAGCAAAGGACACCACGATACAATCTCCTGGTATCGATTTATAAGTACGGCCCACCCAGGGGACTCTCCTGGCCATGAGGACCCTGCTCCTGTTGGTTTGTGGGATCTGCCTATTGGTGTTCAACCAGTGGATCACCTTATTTTTTAAGGACCACTGGGTTTCAACAAGATCAGGGGCGAGCGGAGGTACCCCGGCCAAGATAGCAACATAAGCCCCAGCCTCCGGGGGGAGGTCAATATAGCCCCCCCGAAAATTCTGATGATTCAGGTGTGCGTTTGGTAAGGGCTCTAGAAGAGGAGTGGCAGAATTACTCGGCTTCTGGTCAAATCTAGAGGAAGGTTTAGGCTGGACCTGTTTTTTAGTGGATTCTTCCTTACCTTTTGGAAGATTGGCAGGGACATTAACAGATTTCCTCGGTTTGGGAATTGGTGTCGGCTTATGTGATGGGGTGGGTAAAGGTGCAGGCAAAATCAGAGGGACAGGAGGGTCCTCCTTTAAAGCTGTGGCTACTTTAGTATTGGTCTTAGGGTCTGAGGCAGATAGAATACCAACATTACTAGCCAGGTGTAAACCCTCGTTGATATGGGGATGTATTACTTCCAGCTGTTTTAGGCTAAGTGTGGCCAGGGATACTAATGTTTTATCCATTTCGAGTAGGTGATTCTCAATACGAGACAGTCTGAGTTCAAATGGTGTCAATAGTTGTTTTAACCTGACCCAGACAGTTTGAAGAAAGTCTTCATCATCACCTGGATTATCCGTATCCCTATCTGTCTCTTTTAGGCCTCCCGGTGTTCGGTTGTCTATAAGAATAGTAGGATTCTCAACCATAGGGGCATTAAGGGGGGTAGGAAGATTGGAATTATTATCACCCCCTGTTGGCTGTGTAGCTGACGGGGGTATTTGTTTGCAATCCCCTACATTAGGTAAAGTTCTTCGACGATTGAAAAACTGCTGCCTAGCCACTTTGGCTTTTTTACGAGCATAGGCGGATTTTACATTATTTTTCTTCTTCTTCAAAGCATAGGCACCAGAATTTGAGCTTTTTGCTACAGAGAAGGAAGGGGCAGTTATAACCGGCAAGATGGTCAGATTTTCCTGTTCGGTAGATAGTGCGCCCTCATTAGGTTGAACAGTCATGGGTGAAAAGATAAGGGAAGAATCTAGTGATGGTGAAGAAAAAGAGGGGGAATGATGAACATCCGCATGGATCAACAGAGGAAGGGGGCGTTCAGCTGGCTGGGGGGAAACGGCGGACGCAATATTTCCCAGAGAGGATTTTTTAGAATTAGCAAACGTTTGGGAGAGTCTACGTGCCGCATCTAGCTCGATTGAAACCCTTTTCTGCATTTTTGTGATTTCTACATCTATAGCCAGATTTGTTTTTGCTAGAAAATTGTCCAAGGTGCCTTTTGTCTTAGTTAATCCCAGTGCAGTCTTACTGCGAGTCCCCCGAGTACACATGATGTGTGACGATTATGTTTTATATGTAGTACTCACAAAGCTCAAGGTCCCGGTACAATGGCGATGAGGGGAACCAAGGGGGGTGGGCCAGGCCAGACCTCTTAGGCCTCGAACGGTCCCGCCCTTGTCCCGGGCTTCTCCCGGCGCCCTCCCGCGCGCTCCCGCGCGGCGGGGATGTTAGTTCACCTTTATACCACTGAAATTAGTGGATGAGGGGGTGGGGCCGGCAGGGAGAGCAGCCCAGGTGGTGACGGGCGCGCGGGGACTCCTGGTCCTTGGAGTCCCCCGCTGGAAGCTCGCAGCCCTGCCGGTCAGCGGGAAACGCCCAGTCCCTTGAAGCAAAGTGCAAAGTGACGGCCGCAGCTAACCGCGCAGCGGGACCCGCGAAGCGGGTCCGGCCAGTCGTAGCGGCAGCAGCGGCAGCAGGCAGCAGGGTCACTGGAAATCCGAGGTGAGGCTAAAATCCGTGAAACTTGCCAGAGGAATCCACTCGCTGGGTTTTCTGTCGGTGTTTAAGACAAGGTAGGGTGGGGGTGGGGCCGGCAGGGAGAGCAGCCCAGGTGGTGACGGGCGCGCGGGGACTCCTGGTCCTTGGAGTCCCCCGCTGGAAGCTCGCAGCCCTGCCGGTCAGCGGGAAACGCCCAGTCCCTTGAAGCAAAGTGCAAAGTGACGGCCGCAGCTAACCGCGCAGCGGGACCCGCGAAGCGGGTCCGGCCAGTCGCAGCGGCAGCAGCGGCAGCAGGCAGCAGGGTCACTGGAAATCCGAGGTGAGGCTAAAATCCGTGAAACTTGCCAGAGGGACGTAGGTAGTTTTTCAGTAAAAATTACAGAATCTGTAAGTTTTGGTAATTACCGAATCGGTAGAGCGATACGAAGGGCTCTACGAAACATTACCTTGCCTAAAGATAGAGGGGGATTGGCATTGCCTAATTTTAAATTATATTATTGGGCTACTACTCTAAAATATTGTATTAGCTTATTATTTTTTATCGCCACCAACAGTGAAGGGGATATCCCTACTCCACAAGAGCTCTTATTAGGAAATGAGTCTAGAGGCTGCTTGTTGCGCCATGTGAATGATAGTTACTTCAGATTTAAGTCTATATTTGGTATTTATAAGACCTGGAATTTTGTGCGGAAATTGGTTGGTATTGGACGATTATCCAATTACACCCCAATTCATAAAAATAATTGTCTTCCTGGGATTTTTAATGACACATGTATGGAAAGGTGGGCAATGAAAGGGATCACACAACTTGGGTGTTTTTATACGATATTAAGAGTTAAATCTTTTGGGGAACTACAGATCGAATTTAATCTAGATAATGTGGACTTTTTCAAATACTTGCAAATTTGAGATGTCCTCTCGAAGAGACGGGGGGTGGTTCAAAATTCCAAATGGTTCAGTTGATGGAGAACTTATCTAACAAGTCCAATCTTAAAATTGGAGAAATTTATGAACCATTGAATTCTTGCTACTCAGATGATATGGATAGATAAATAACCAAATGGCAGGACAAACTCGGGGTTTTGGCTGAAACTGTCCATCAATCCTATAAGTTATATCAGTCTAGTTTTATGTCTACTAAGTTGCAGGCTCAATGTTATAAAATCTTTTTCTTTTTATACTATACTCTCTATAAGATTGCTAAATGGGGGTCAGGGAAAGGAACTACATGCCCCAAGTGTGCTTTAGCCAAAGCTGACAGCATACATATTTTTGCTTCTTGCATGGTTATAAGGAAGGTAGTGAAATATATTTCAGCCTTTCTTTCAGAAGTGTTTAATACAAGAATAGAAATCTCTAACAAAGAGTTGATGTTAGGTATAGCTAATATTGAATGACCTAAATATATGCAAAGGTTGATATTCGTTGCAAAGCCTGTCTTTAGAATATGTATTGCACCAGCATGGCTAGACATCAATGCACCGGTGTTTCAACAATGGAGATCTCGACTGCTAGCTACCTGTTGCTTAGAAGTAGCCATATACAAAAGAAAGGGCCATGGCAAACGCAAAAAGGGCTGGCAATATGGGATCCTCTTTTGAAATGGCTACAAAGATAGCTCGGATATATCTAAGCTATACAGGCCTAAATCTTTTTTTTCCTATGGTTTTGTATTATGATATGTTGTGTGTCAACTGAAATTTCCTCTATGTTCCATACTCTTTCTGTTATGATATCTATTATTTTGTATGTACAGGGTTGGTCTGAGCTGGGGGTGGGGGATGAGTCGGGGAGGGTGTAAATGTTTTTAAAACATTTTTGTTTTATTTTTTTCTTTACCAACATTATTTGCAATATACTTTGGCCATTCTCAAAAGCAGAATAAAAAAAGAGGAAGAAAAGATTGAGAGGAAATTTTTTAAATTTCATAGAGACAAAATGGACTATAAATTAGGGCAATATTTACATTTGCAAAAAAGTATGACGCATTACGAGTATCGAAATTCAAAACAGCAGAGTGCCCCATAGTAGATGCAGCGAGAGGCAGGGAACAACCATCTGACACGTCCAATTCATATCTGAGTTCGGCGGGGGACAGCGAGTCAGAATCAGACTGGAAAAATCCTCGGGGGGGGCGGCAACTACAAAAACCCCCGCTAGCTGAACAGATCAATTTTTTATGTTACGACCGGAGGCAATCCCTCCGGCCAAGAATATAAAGAGCAAATACAGAACAAGCAGGAACTTCAGGCGCAGGCAGAGGTGGAAGGCCAATAGGCGGCGCTGCCAACATGAAAAAATGAGGAAGGGGACACTGGCAGAAAAAATGAACAATACCACCAGTACTAATAATACCATCATGAATCTAGCTGACATAGAGTTATCTAAAGCGGAAGAACATCTACTCAGTCTAGGTTTGTCCTACTGCCCAGGAATTATTTTTAACTATGCAACCACCAGAATGAACATATATAAATGTTTCAGAAAATTCAAATTGAAAAAGTACCACATCTTAGCAAATAAAGAACAGTGGCAACAGAGACAGAATGAATTAACAGACCCAATGATGTCATCTAACTTATCACAATCTGACTTACCTCTTTTGAAAGATCTGGAAGAGCTGTGGGGGTGTGGTGACACATCATATCTACGGGAAAAAGAGAAAATTGAGAACGTTGACAACCCGAACACTATCTAAAAGGAGGAAGCTATAAATACAACAATGTGATTAACACCCTTCATACCCAAGTAAACGTTCAACCCTATCACCCCCAGAGACTCTATTGAAATATTTCATGAAGCAGTAACATCCCAAATTAAAAACTAAAGAAGACAGTACAAAACACGAAATTGAAATATAACAGGCGCTATCAACAATATAATGAACTAATCAAAAGATTGCAGGATGATAGCCGTATAGTGATCCGCAACCCCGATAAAGGAGGGAACATCGTTATAAGGTCAAAAGAGGAGTATAAGGGGGCGTGGCTAGCAGCCGATGATGGCGGCCGCTGCTTAGGGAGGCTCCCGGGAAGAAGCGGCTTCCCGCAACAATCCGACGCTACAAATCCTTCACCCACTAGCTGAGTGGGGCGGACCAGACCCGGAGTCCGTGCGGCTGTCTTTGCCGAAATTCTGGGGGACACGGCGGCTTTCTAAGGTGCGGAATCCCCGTGCAAAGCGGAGGAGGAGCTGGGCCTGTCTGCCGCAGTGAAGCCGCGGAGCCGCGGAACGTCTGGGACCGGCCGGAAGCGGCCGGGTATCGGTGGCGGAGAGGCCGGAAGTGCCGGTGAGCCGAGCGACCGGCTCCGAACATCCGAGGAGCCCCTCCGGTGCCGAAACTACTTGTGCGCCTGGGCGAGAGTGGCCCCGACGCCTCTGCAGACCTGTGTGTCCCGCTCCGAGGAGCGGAGGACGCAGCACGACCTTGACTCGGCGCCGCCATTACACCGCAGCACCCAGGAGGCACGCCGGGACTGCGCGACGGCCTAATTGACTACGCAGTGCCCACGGACTGTGAAATACGCACATCGTGCGGTCCGCTTCCTTGGGGCGCCGAGTGGCCGAGTGGCATTTGATGACTGGCCTTGCTGCGGGCGGGGGCATTACACGGGGGCGTGATCTGTGGCTGGAGGTACTTGGGGGTGACTGCCCGGTTCCCCACTGAGCTCCATCGGGCTCACTACTGAGGTGTGGATTCGACGTAGATTCGACACAGCGTCTATAGGGGCGGCCCCCCCGCCCCCCCCTCCTCCTGCCACGGCCTTGCAGAAGACGTCAACTGCCCTCGCTGAGTGCTGGCCTGCACGTATTGCCGCGACCTCTCACTGATCTGCGTGGGGGCGACCCGTCTTTCGTTTACATCCCCCCAGCTGGCGCCATGTCACACAGGGGCCCTAAGAACACCCTAACCCAAGCCAAGCTGGACAAGTTTGCGTATGACAAGCAGTCATCGCCCCAGGAACAGCGCAAGAATGCTGGTAGGGTGACGGAGACCGATGGGGCGAAGAAGGCCACGCTGGATGATGTGCTGGCGGCGTTGGCCCAGGTGCAGGCAACAGTGGGTGCCACGGCAACCGAAGTCACCTTAATTAGGGCGGATCTCCAGAAAATGAATGAGAGGGTCAAGCAGGTCGAAGTGGTTACTAAGTCGCTGGTCGAGGATGTGTCCGAACTGCAAACGGCGGTGGAACGACTGCAGACTGATAACAAGCTGCTCAGAGACAAGCTGGATGACCAAGAAGGTCGCTCTAGGCGCAACAATGTCCGCATTGTGGGTGTGCCAGAATCGGAAGACAAGGGGGCGCTTGACCTCTATGTGGAGGACTTGATCAAGACTCGGCTGCAACCCAAGGGGCTCTCAAACTTCTTCTCGGTCGAGAGGGCACACCGTGTTCCGGGAGGTAAGCCCAAGTCGGGTGGCGCACCGCGACCGATCTTGGCCAGACTATTCAATTTCCGCGATCGTGACGCCATTCTACAGGCTGCGAGAGTGGCGCCGGCCATCCAAATCCAAAACTCGAAGATTGCCTTCTTCCCGGATTATACGGCGGAAGTGTCCAGGAGGAGGAGGACGTTCCTAGAAGTGAAAAAGACTCTGAGGGAGAAGGAACTGCCGTATTCCATGCTATTCCCGGCTAAGCTTCGAGTGGTTGCGGACAAAAAAGTTTGGTTCTTCGATACCCCCGAATCGGCCCGGGACTGGCTGGAGGGCTGGCACACTGTTGGGCGACAACGCAGGACGCACAGGCCGGATCAAGACCGCAGAGGTGGCAGCAGAACGGGATCCCAAGCATCTGGTCGTATGGAGGGAGCGGAACGGTCTCCTTCCCACGGATTTGAAGGGGGAGGCGGGGACGAGTGACTCCTACCCCGAACTCTGCATCGCTGAGGGTCGCTAGTTCCCAATGTTTACTGTTTCGTTACAATGCTGCGCGTCGACTCTGGCATGGCCGCCCGACAGCCTACAGGGAGGCCGCATACCCGGGGAGACGCTCTCCCCCCCACACGCAAGTACTCTGGTTGAGGGATGGGTACAGCACTCTGCTCAGTTGGGGTGGCGGGCAGTTCGAGGTCCGTTAGGCAGGGGGGCAGGGAGGGGGGTTTGTTTTGGACTGTTCTTGTTCTTATTAGGAATGTATGCAAACGGTCGGGGTTGCTGTTTTAAATTATGTGTGTGCCAGTGCATGTTGATGGGGAGGGAAAGTGATACTAGGCCCCCGTGATGTCCCTGTGTTTTGGGCTGTGCGATGGCGCGGCCGATTGTTTAGTCCTGCTTCTCAGCAGGTACATCAGGCGCCCCTTTACCACCGATGGCTGTTAACTCTGGCCCGTCAGTGGATGTAGGGTCTACTGACTCACGCTGTCCTCCCTTCCGATTGATGTCCTGGAATGTGAGGGGCCTGGGGGATAAGGTTAAGCGGGGGTTGGTTTTAACTGCAATCAAACGCCAACGGCCTACTGTGGCCCTGTTGCAAGAGACTCATTTGGTAGGGGGGGCTGTGAAGGCTCTGGACAGGCGAGGTTACAAGATGTGGGTCCACTCCGAGTTCTCGTCAGGCTCCAGGGGGTCCGGCATACTAGTACTGAAGAATTCACGATTCCTACCTTTGTCAACGAAGATTGATGATCAGGGGTGCTTTGCAGCCTTACATGGGCAGTGGGAGGGGAAGCTTTTTAATGTAGTGTCCGTATATATCCCACCAGCACTACATTCGGTCCACCTCCCGAGGCTGGGTGAATTCCTCTTGAATCTCCCCGAGGGTGATACTATTCTGGGAGGGGACTTTAATGCGGTCATGGACACGCAACTGGACCGACACCCTGCACCGGCTCCACAGGGGGGGGCTCCTACCTCCAGCGCTTCGCGGCAGCTATGGGATTGACTGACGTCTGGAGGCACTTGCACCCTAGCGCGCAGCAATACACTTTCCACTCTGCAGTGCATGGCAGCCTTTCGCGCATTGACTACTTTCTATCGCTGGGGGAGGGCCTCCGACATGTTGATACTATGGTAATTCTCCCTCGTGGGATTTCCGACCACTCACCACTCACGCTGACACTTTCTTCGCAGACTAGTGCGCGCAAACGTATCTACCCTATTAGTGCTGCCTACTTCAAGGTCCCTCAGGTTCGTAAGGCCCTTGAAAACACGACGAAGCAATATTTCATTGAGAATGTGCGTTCGGTGAGCTCCCCGGCGACTCTCTGGGAAGCCTACAAAACGGTCCTGCGAGGGCAGGCCATTAATTCCATCACGGGCATAGGAGGCAGCTGTCCCGAGAGCTGGCGGATCTGGAGGTGACACTGCGGGAACACACTGAGACTCATGAGCGGCACCCCTCTCCCTCAGGCCTTCACACACTCACCCTCCAACAACAGTTGTACACTGCTCACTTGCGCCAGCTGGTGAAAGGACACATAGCCGATACTCGAAATAGGATTTATGAGGTGGGTGACAAAGCGGGGAAGATGTTGGCGTGGCTTGATAGGCGGGAGGGTAACTCTAGAGGGATCCAACGTCTGAAAGATGAGAGAGGGGACACACATACTGATCCACGGCGTATCACGGAGATACTGGCGGCCCATTTTGAGCGGGTATACACCCCGGAGAGTGCGATCACAGCGGAGAGGGCTAGGACCCTCTTAGCCCCAATCGAAGTCCAGAGGTTATCGCCTGAGGCCTCCAGTCAGTTGGAGGCGGACATCACTGCCGACGAAATCCAGTTGGCGATTAAGGCGCTAAACCCGGGTAAAGCAATGGGCCCGAACGGCAGACCCGTTGAATGGTACCAGGCGATGCCCGAGACCCTTAGTGTGCACCTGTTAGGGATGTATAAGGATTGTTTGGAGACGGGTTGCCTCCCGCTGGACCAGCGGGCAGCGACCATCGTGACCATCCCCAAGCCGGGCAAACCGCCGGAGGAGTGTTCCTCTTATCGGCCCATTTCCTTGTTAAGCGCCGAAGTGAAGATATTGGCTAAACTCCTAGCGCAAAGGGTCTTGCCCCATTTGTCATCGATTATACACCCGGACCAGTCCGGATTCATGCCACACAGGAATACATCGTTGAATCTTAGGCGGCTACACGGAGTATTGGCTAGGGCGGACACCATCGGCACATCAGCGGTAATTTTGGCATTGGACGCCAAGATGGCTTTTGACTTGGTGGAGTGGGAGTACCTCTTTGGAACACTGCACCACTTGGGGTTTGGACCTCGTTTTATAGCATGGGTCAAACTACTGTACGACGACCCGGTGGCGCATGTGTTGGCTAACGGCCACATTTCACGCACTTTCCCATTGGGGAGGGGCACGAGGCAGGGGTGCCCTTTATCGCCTCTATTGTTTGCGATCTCCCTGGAACCTCTTGCGACTCTTTTGAGGGCTTCACCACTCCTCAAGGGTATAACGTGGAAGGGGGGTTGGGAGGACCGTCTGTCGTTATACGTGGACGATATGTTGCTTTATTTGACGGACCCTGAAGATGGGGTGCCGGCTTTGCTACACATTTGCGATACGTATGGCAGAGTTTCTGGCTACGCGTTGAACTGGTCTAAATCAGAACTGTACGTTCTGCAAGGTCCAGCCCCGAATCTGGCCGACACATGCCCACTGAAGCTGGCGGGCTCCTCGTTCAAATACCTGGGTATTCATGTAACCAAAGACCCGACCGAATTCTTTGATAAAAATTTGAAACCTCACCTAGATAGGCTGAAACGGGATGTCACGTTCTGGTCTGGCTTGCCGCTGACGCTCTTGGGCAGGGCGGCGCTTTATAAGATGATGGCGCTACCGCGCTTCCTATACGTCCTTGAAAATACACCCTATCCTGTGGTACCGCGGTTTTTTCAGAGAGTGGCTGCTTTAGTTTCAAACCTTCTATGGGGGAATCTCCCTGCGCGTGTGGCGCAATCTAAGCTGCACAGAGATTGGTATGACGGGGGTATTGCGCTGCCGAACCTTAAGCTCTACTACTGGGCGGCACACTTGAAGTCGATAAACTCCTGGATTCATGCCCCTCAGGCCGAACCGGCCTTCCAGTCGGATAGGGCTCAACTGGGCACAGACACTTTGCTGGGTCCCTTGTATGATCGCCGCAGGGTGCGGGCCTTGGTGGGCCCCACCAAATTGACTGTTCAGTTGTGGCACACGGCGACGGCGGCACTGGGCTGGAAGGGGAAGATCACTGGGATGACTCCGTTGTGGGATTCCCGGGCCCTGGGGAATATGAGGAATACGAAGGGTTTTACACACTGGGATACGATAGGTATTTCCACGGTCGGTGATTTGTGGGAAAGGAATGCTGTGATACCCTTTGTCCGGCTGAGGGCACTGTATGGTTTGAGTGACAGGGAGCTTTACAGGTACGTTCAAATACAACACGCACTGCTCGCGGCCCTGCCCCCTGACACGCCTCTGCCGGAGTCCTCGCCCTTGGAAGATCGCCTCCTTACTGAATACATGTTGGAGAAGGCGACATCCCTCACGTACCGCAAACTGATTAATAATTTCCCGGATCCGACACTCCAATTAAAGGGGAAGTGGGAAGGGGATGTAGGTGACATGGATGAACATGAATGGTTCGAAGCACTTGGGTCCCCTAGGGAGGTGGGCATCTCGGCGCGTATGCGCTTAGTGCAGTTTAAGATCTTACACAGAGTTTATTACACGAGGACCATGCTACACCGCATACACCGGGCACCCCATCCGTATTGCCTTCGTGGGTGTGGGGAGGAAGGCACGTTTTTTCATACCATGTGGGAGTGTCCCAGGATACAGGACTATTGGAAGCAAATACTCCGTACGATTTCACAGACACTGAACCAGTCCCTGTTGCCCGACCCGCGGAGGTGCCTCCTTAACATATGGGAACCTACTGACCTCACCAGGTATGAACAACTCTGGGTCACGGTGGGGTTGATGGTGGCGAAGAGAGACATAGCGCAGTGATGGGGTGTGGCAGATCTCCCGTCCAAGTCCCAATGGTGTCTGCATATGGATACGGTGATGGTGACCGAGAGGGCGGTGTACTCCAGCCGAGCCTGCCCCGGGAAATGGAACAAAGTGTGGTTGCAATGGAATGGGTACAGGGGAGATATTTGTGATCCCTTATTGGAGGATGACCAGGAGGACTCGGATGGGGAGGGGGAGGGGGAGTGAGTCTGGGTGTCATGGTGGAGCGGGGGTTCGAATGAGGCCACTAAGCGCATCCTGCTTTTAGACCGCTGGAAGTGTGCAGAGGGGGGATGTATGCATGAAGTGAGCGGGGGCGCTGGAACGCTGGGACATGGGATGGGAATGGGCCTCTCCCGAGAGGCACTTATGATTCAGATTGGTTTAACCTACGACTGACCGTACTATCATTCCTAATGTTGAAGTTTTGGAGTTTGTTGTTTTTCAAAAAAAGATAAAATACCATCAAAACCATCTCGAATGTTCACAACGCTATCACAAATGCACTTTTACTTTGGAAAATGCTTTATTGGACGATTACAGGAACTGTTGATTTTTGGGACACCATACGAAGCTATGTTTTGTCTGATGAGCGCGGTTTAGCGGCCGGCCCGCGGGGTTGCAGGCGTTACGCTGTGTACTATGTAAAGTGCAATAAAGGTTTTGTTAAAAAAAAAAAAAAAAAAAAAAAAAAGAGGAGTATAAGAGGAAAGCATTTACCCAACTTAATGACAGGACTTGTTACAACAGAAGCAGCATCTCCAGTTTCAAAATCATGTACAACAAATTTTATTCAAAATTATCAGCATGGAGAACAAAGGGGCTGATAACCATGCAAGAATACGAATTCTTAAAGAAGGAAAGCCCAACAATACCAACTATTTCTTTTATTCCAAAAATGCATAAGGACCCCCCAAAAAACACAGGGTGACCTATAATCTCTGCAAGGGACGGTCTCCTAGAACATAACTCCCAGTATGTAGACTTTTTTTACAGGACTAAGTGAAAGCTTTGCCATCTTATGTACGTGACGCAAGTGACTTTGTAAGAAAGATAAGCAATTTTCATTGGCGGAACAAACATCTTCTCATGGCACGCAACGTGACTTCTCTATATACCAGCATTAGGCATGCTGATGGTATCAAGTCCATGGAATATTATCTTGCGAAAAGGCCAATACAATTTATAAAGCACAACAAAATGCTGGTAGAAATGGTCACATTTTGCTTGAACACAAATATATTCATGTAAAGAAAGTCCTGTGCACACGTATAAACGTAATACAGTTCTGAAGTGAGAACCCAATACATCTTGGTGAAAGTTTAAATCATGAGGTTGGAATCCAGCGTCGTAGAGTGTATATATATTTAATGGTTCAGTGTAGATCAGTACATACAAGAACAATTAGCCGACACGTGTTTCGTCGCACCGTGTGGGGGTTGTGACTCTTCAGGGCTGGGAAGGACACAACGAATGCATAGATTAGCTGTGGTGAAAATTCAAAATACTTATATTGTCGTGTGATGGGTATCTAAAGTGGTGACAGAGTGAGGGATTCAGAACACCTAAGCTAGGTGGAGACCCTATATTAGTGAAAAGACACATGGCATTGAGTGACCTGGAATACATAGGAACAAAATCCAAAATTGTGCTGTGACAATGTGGTAAAGCAAAATGAGTAAAAGCTAATCAAAATGATAGTAAATAGCGTAAATATCAAGCAGTAACTGAATGATCCTTAGTTGTTGTATCTAAGAGAAGACAAACTAATACTATTCAGAGGTAAAGCAAGTCGGCACGACGGTGATGTAGGTATTACAATCAAGTTGCAAAGTACAGCGTTTAGAAAACTTCCACTAGTAGGCAAAATTGAATAGACATAGAACGTTTAAAGTTTTGCGGATAATGGAAAACGGCAATGGTAAAGGTGAACGTATCTCTAAAACAAGGTGAAGTAGAGAAAAACATGCCGCGTGTGTGCGCAATAACGTGTGGCAGTTCAAATTGAAATAAAGGATTGGCAAGGTCCGGGGAGGCATCTAAAAGAAGACAGAAGAGCATAATCAGAAGCACGGTAGTGGTGCGCAATGTCTCGTTTAAATATATTCATAAACAGGTTCCTTGGAAGCATCTAAAAGAAGACAGAAGATAAACTGACATACAATATTGGTAAGCAAGAGGCAAATAATAAAGGCATAATGTATATCTTAAGTCTGAAATACATGACACGCCCCGGACAAGGTAAGTGCTTTTTATTTCCTTTTCTTGTTGTATTTGCACAAATTAGGTATGTATGGGAGGGGGCAGGCGGCGCATAGTGGGGCTACGCGAAGTGCGTAGGTGCCCGTAGTTTCTCGCCCACTTTGCGTAGCTTCGCGTAGCCCCACTATGCATACTACGCCCACCCTTAGTAATACCCTCTACCTTTTCCTTTCAGCTCTCCCTCTCTACCTACCACGAGCTCTCCTCGTAAATTCGCTTCCCAGTTTCTCATTCCCGTGGGCACACGGTGCACCAATTCTACTGTGCTACAGTTCCAATATCATGCTTGGCTAATTCTTCTTTTTATTAGATTACTTTATGTTGCATGTTATGAAATACCTACACACATTGTACTATACGCGCTGTAATCTACATAGCCGAATTGATTCCTATTACAGTAACACAAGCCCGTTTTGGGCGTTCCATGTATTTCAGACTTTAGATATACATTATGACTTTATTATTTGCCTCTTGCTTACCAATATTGTATGTCAGTTTATCTTCTGTCTTCTTTTAGATGCTTCTTTACATTTTTTCATCAAGTAACCAATGACGTTCAATTGAACATTCATGCAACCAGTGGTCCAACTTCACAACACAGACTCTTTTTATAAAAAATTCATTAAAAACTACAAATACCACAATGCCTAGAGCAACACAGGATGTGAGGCAACATCCAACGTCATTGGTTACTTTAAAAGTGATGAAAAAATGTAAAGAAGGTGATCGTGAGCAAGGTGCCAGCAGCACTGAAACGCGTTGATCGTTTGTTTTTGTTTCCATGCTGAAATAATTTAATAAAAATATTGTGGAGAGACAGCGCGAGTGCGCCCATTACTTTTGTGAATTCGGAGGTGTTTGACATATATATATATATATATATGTGCAGTGTGTGGCATACCACGTGCAAATAGCAACCATAGACATAGAAGAATTAATGCTGAACTAAACATATTTAGATTGGTTTGCGAATGATCTTAGTACAGTTATGATCGATAAAACTAAAACCTGGCAGTTGCGAAAATATATAACTATTGATATAATACCTTTTGTAAAACACATTGTGTTGTTACCTTCTTGCACAAACTTGCCTACTTTGTCACACTATGCATTATCATAAGTTGAATGAATGAGTATAATCCTCATGAATTCACGTCTAGTAATTTTGTGTGTAATACACCTGCTTTATGAATGTCATGTTGTCATTGACTACAATCTTGACTCTATGTTTACTGAGTTTTTACATCCATGTCTTATCATGGTTGCCCGTGTGTAAAAAGTGCTCTGTTGCGGTGATTAAAGTGATTAAAGTGTTCATCTGCAAAGTGCAAGCTTTGAATATTTCATACTATCTAATCTCCGTTATTCCAATCTAACTCACACCCTTTAATGGGGTGATTCTTTTAGTTTTAGGTCTATTCAGGTTGTCAGAGAACAAGTGGGGGAGATGTAAAGGAAAAGTCTCCCTATTGTACAAATAAAGGTATGAATAGTGATTTGGATTCTCTAATGACACTTTATCTGATTTCACTTCTAGTTGTTATTGATTTTCTGATTTTATGTGCAAACTTGTGCTGATAAATACAACACTCTCCAATATGTACACATCACATTACATTTTAAATACAGCTACAATTTAAAATGTTAAACATACAAATATTGGATAAAATCATAAATTTCATAAAATTCTTTTGAAATACTTTCATAAACAGCTGTGTAGGTCCTCTGTTATGTTTAGTCCCCCAGGTTGAATGGAATCCATTTCCAATATATAGCGCGTCTACAATTTTCTAAGTTTACTTTCTCTATCACCCCCTCGTCTAGTTGGGGAACCGCATCAATGACATAGTAGTTAAGTTCCTGGCTGTTGGAAGTGTGGTGATTCCTAAAGTGACATGCTACAGGATACGTGTTATCTTGACTGGTTATTGGGAGACGCTTCACCAGAGGCTGCAGGGGGCTGAATCAGCGGACCACACGCCCCAGACACCAGCGGGGCTCAGCTGAGCAAGGCAGCCCCTCCCTTCACCACCGGGAACTTTAAATACTGTTTGCGCCTCCTGCTTCGCGGGAGACTCTTGACCAGAGGCTGCAGGGGGCTGAATCAGCGGACCACACGCCCCAGACACCAGCGGGGCTCAGCGGAGCAAGGCAGCACCTCCCTTCACCACCAGGAACTTTAAATACTGTTTGCGCCTCCCGCTTCACGGGAGATGCTTCACCAGAGGCTGCAGGAGGCTGAATCAGCGGACCACACGCCCCAGACAACAGCGGGGCTCAGCGGAGCAAGGCAGCCCCTCCCTTCACCACCGGGAACTTTAAATATTCCTTAAGGCAATTAAGAAGGGCCCTAGTTTCTTCCCTCCGTAAGGAGTATAAACACACAACTAGTATGCGTAAACACAAAATCAAAGAGGAGGCTTGAGATAACCTGCAATCCATTGACATACTAAGGGATAGTAGGAATTTCTGGTCTACTATAAATCAGCCATTCTTTTCTGAAAATGAAAACCTGGATACGGAATGTGTAATTCCCAATGCCAGTTGGCTTCAACATTTTAGGAGTATCTACGACGACAAGGAGCATAGGGAGTCACCGTTAGGTAGTGCCGTCACGGGCCGGCCCACTAACCCTGTTAAATTTGATCTGGCCGAGGTAGAGAGGGCCATTAGAGACACGTCCAAACACAAGGCTCCAGGCCCCGACGGGGTACCTGCTGACCTTTACATCATGTATCCAAATTTTTGGGCGAAGATCCTAACTAACGTGTTCAACGCGTCTTCTTTAGTAGGTTTCCCACCTTCCTGGGCCTCCTCGGTCATAGTCCCCATTTTTAAAAAAGGGAATAGAGGGGCCCCCGCCTGCTACAGGCCAATCTCCCTGTTAAACTCTGCTGTTAAAATCTTGGGCAGAGTCATTTTACAGAAATTGGGAGATTGGATGTCGGGCAGGGGGGTGCTCTCTAATCTCCAGTATGGTTTTAGAGAACACAGAAGTACCATGGACCAATGCTTAAATTTACATCTCCTTATAAGCAAATATACAATAGCAAAGGAGAGTCTTTTATACCTTGGGTTCATGGACTTATCATCGGCATTCGATCTGGTGAATCGTTCCAAATTATGGTGAATTCTGCATGAAATAGGTATAGAGGCCCCCTTGGTTAACTTTCTTAGCGACCTTCACCAGGACCTCTCTGCCGCTGTTAGGGTCACGCAGAATGGCCGGTGTACTGGCCAATTTAGCTCTAGGCGGGGGGTCAGACAAGGTTGCATTCTGACCCCTCTCCTTTTTACTATCTACATTAATGCCCTCGAAGAATCTCTGGCTGTGGCTAGCGTAGACATTCCGCGTACCGGGGGATCGGGTATTCCGGTCCTCCAGTCCGCGGATGACGCTGTATTAATTGCTCGCACAGGTCTGGGCTTACAGAGGCTGCTGGATCATTTCTGCAGTTTCATGGAGTCCCTTGACCTAAAAGTCAATAGCAATAAATCACATTTAATTATTGTTGGGGCTCGTAGGAAGAATAGCAAGGTCAAAACCTTTAGCTGTTTGGGTGCGGAAGTATCGAGGGTCCCAGTGTTCACTTATTTGGGTGTGCTCTTCGATGAGAAGGGCAACTGGGGCCCCCAGCAGAAGCAGAAGCGCAACGTTGTTGCAAGATCTACAACAGCCCTTCTTAGCTTCTCTAAGAGGTTGGGAGCAAGGCCCATGGAGGCTATGCTCAAAATATATAAATCCAAGTGCTGTGAGATCGCCTCTTATGGGGCATCTATATGGGGTTACGCACCTTTGGGTAAAATACAACTGGTAGAAAACAGGTTCCTTAGATCCTTGTTAGCGGTAGGACAGTTGTCCCCGACATTCTCCGCACACTCCGAATTAGGCTTGGCCTATATCACAGACCATCTAAAAGTGGCCCCACTGATTTGCTGGGCAAAGACGTGGCTTAATGAGGAGATTACTCTTAATCATCTAATCCTAAAAGATTGTTTAGCTCTCTAGAAGGCAGATAGAATCCCATGGCTGGCGTACGTTAGAGCGGCGTGCGTCAGACTGGGACGACCTGAATTACATACAGCCCCGGAGGGTATTAAGAAAGAGGATGTGGTTTGGATTAAACACAATTTTTGGATTATGTAGGCGGTGGAAAGGGAGGAGTTTGAGCTTAAAAAACCGGGTGCGAGAAGTATTTATGTTTTACAGACTTCCCCATCTATTGAACCTTATCTAAAGACCGTCACTAAGCCATTCCATCGCTTTTTGTTCATTAGATTTAGGTTCAATATAATTCATTTTACCTTGGGCATATTCCCGCAACGGGGGAAACCGGAAGATACCGCACCATGCTCCTGTGATAACTTCTCTATACAAGACACACTCCATCTTATAATGTTTTGTGAGCACTTTTCCAAGGCGCGTACAAATTTTTTAAAATCTAATATTATGTGAAGCTGGATCTCTTCAAGTAAGGCAGGCTCTCTTACATTTGCAAATGCTGAGTAGTGTGCACGTTATTTTCACCGTAGCAAGCTTCTTGGTGGCTGCAGCCCGGGTAAATAATAAACTACTTATTGGCATGTAACAGTATAGTAGGATGCAGAGGGGGCTTTTGGTCTTCAAACCTATAGAAATTTAACAATGCACTTTAGATTGCAAATATTGTAACTCTTTTCTTGTCTGCATCATTGATTTGGAAATTGCCTTGTTGATAACTCTATTGGAGTACCCTCTCTCCAGGAATCTAGCTTTGTGGTCTTCCTGTGCTATTCTTAAATCTGCATTGTTGCTGCTGATTCGTCTGAGATGCAGCATCTCACCATAAGGAATGCTATTTATAAAATGCCTTGGGTGAGAGCTACAGTTGTGCAATGTTGAATTGCCCACTGTTTCCTTTCTGTTAAGCTCAGTCTCAATCTCATTGTTCCTGATGTAGACGTGTGTGTCTAGGAAGTTCACTGTAATTTCACTGATTGTGTCAGTAAAGTGTATATTAACATTATTTGCATTAATGGCATTCACAAATTCTGCTTCTTGATCATGTGTGCCCTCCCATACCACAAAAAAATCATCGATACATTGTAGCCACATCCTGATGTTGTTGTGTGCATACTGACTGTGTTCGGTTTCAAGGACCACCTCCTCCCACCAGCCCCTGTGTAGACATGAATAACTGGGAGAGAATCTTGCCCCCATTGCCACTCCTCCTGTCTTTTGGTACAATATATTGTTAAACATGAATATATTATTGCAAGAGGAGAGATTGGGTTGGATGGGCGTCAGGAAGAAATGGTGCTCAGCGGATACCTGGTACATGGGTAGTGTTCATAGATGGAGCTGGTACGGTGCAAACAGGTCAGGGGAACAAACCCAGCAAAAAACAGCTCCTGCCAAGATAGAGAAAGTAGCCCCTACCAAACAAATGTAAAGAAAGTCCTGTGCACACGTATATACGTAATACAGTTCTCAAGTGAGAACCCAATACATCTTGGTGAAAGTTCAATACATGAGGTCAGAATCTAGTGTCGTAGAGTGTATATATATTTAATGGTTCAGTGTAGATCAGTACATACGAGAACAATTGGCTGACACGTGTTTCATCACACCGTGTCTCTTCAGGGCTGGGAAGCTGTTGTGAAAAATATTGTGGAGAGACAGCGCGAGTGCGCCCATTACTTTCGTGAATTCGGAGGTGTTTGACATATGGAACGGCGAGGTTCCGCCGTAGGGAAACGCACCCACATTGAGCGCTCGAAGGGCCGGGAAACCAGGAACCGGCGTGTGAAGATATATATATATATATATATATTACCTACTGGCGGTCGCCAGTAGGTAGTTATAGTTAGGATTGTTTTCCATAGGGAAATCGCAACATTCTATTGGGAATACCTTTGGCGCCGGTTGAGGAATCTGCCTGAATTTTTCCTCAACTTTGCCTCGCGGCTCTCCGCTCCGTCCCTGAAAGTTTGGGGGGGATCCGTCAAGCGGGGGCTGAGATAAAAGGGGGGTCCCAAAACGGGTTTTCCCCATGTTAATTTCCATAGGGCGGTCGAACTCACTTTCAGCTCGAACGGCTGAATGGATTTTCACCAAACTTGGCAAAATTGTAGGGACTGGTAGCCCAATGTGCCTTTGCTATGTCTCAAGATATGTGCTCCAGAGGATTTTGAGTAATTTGAGTTTAAAAAAATATATATATCTATAAGCGCTCCCCGGTACGCGTACCGGGGAGCGCTCCGGGCGCGCCACGCGACTTGCGCAGGGAAAGCTGATTGGCTCTCGGGTGTCTGTAAACATTCGAAACAGTCCGCAGTGGCCGCCATCTTGTGTCTCGGTAGGATCGAGACACAAGAGGTGGCAAAAAACAAAGGGGGAAATGACCAAAAGGGGACAGGGTACACCCCCCCTGACCCCCTAGGTTTGATGTGGGGGCCATAAAAGGGTCCCGCAGGACAAAAAAAAAATATTTTTTTCCCGATTTTCGCGGGGGGAGCGCCCGGTACGCGCACCGGGGAGCTTACCGGGAAGCGTACCAAGAGGCAAACCCAGTGAAACAGTAAAATAATAATTTATAGTGATTAGAGGTAGGGTAGCTCTGCATAGAGTTGTTGTGTTGTTTGGGTGTTTTAAGTACCAACATGTAGGTACCAATGCTGAGTCTTAAATTTAATGTACACCGTTTCCTCTGTAGATATCTTGCATGTTGTTACAGAAGTTATTGTGGTATATGGAATCCATATGATAGTCTGTCAGGAAAGCAGAAAGAACATGGAGGCAGGAGATGAAAAAGAGATGTCAAATACACATTGGAGATAATATAGTGGGAGAAAGGAAGTAACTATGAGCAAAATTACTATGTAACATAAAAAAGTTGCACAGTATACTATAAGTCTGAATTTATATTATAATCAATTTGGTACTAGTTTATGAATTACATATAAAAATGAATAATGTCTCAAACAATTTTTGATTATTAAATATACATTTATTTTTCTGATTCTTTTTCCAAATTTAACAGAACTTCTAACACATTGTCGGAAATGTCCTCATTTTCAATCAGCGAATCCCACTATCTCTACTTTAGTCTTCTTCCTCTCTCTTCCCTTCTTTCGCTCCTTTAGTCATTTTACTTTTCTCACTTTCACCCTATTACACCTTCTATGTTTTTTACTATGTAATAAACAATCCCTCTGTGTTTCTCCCTCTAGCTCTCTTTCTCTTAACATTACTCTCTTTGTGTTCTTCCCTCATTTTTTTTTTATTTTTTTTTGGCGCGCTCCCCGGTGCGCGCCCCGGTGCACGTACCGGTACGCGTACCCTGCAGAAAAAAGATTGACACAGATTCTTTAAAAATATAGGTTTATTTTTATAAAGTAAAGGTAGTTCTAAAAAGAACTGTTTTTTTTCTTCTTTTTGTTGTTTTATATTTTTTTATGTTTTTTTGAACATTTTGCACTTTTTTTGGCTTTTCTGAACACTTTTATATTTTTTTTGTATTTTTTATGGGGAGAAACAAAAAAACAGGGAATTTTAAATGGCTCAACTGGAGCATAAAAAAAATCAGGAAAAATTAGGTTTTTTTTGGACACTTATGGTTATCACCAGCAACCATGATAAGTTCGATGCTTTGCTCACCATAGCAAAGTGTCTTGTTACAATATTTGCACACGATTTTGTAATTGGCAAACTTAGGTTGAATAGTAGCCAATGTGTCTTTTGCCCCCGGACCCGATGGAGTGGGTTGTTTTGATGTTGAGGGTCTAGACGTTGATGGGGGTAGCTTACTGCAGAGGTCCCTTAACTTCACTCTGCATTAGAATAATTGTTTGGATGCCATCGCATCATGTGGCGAATCATGGTATGATTCCTGAAGGAATACTTTTTGTTAGGGTTCCCCCTGGATAGCTCAGCACCACAAATTAAACAAGTCACCTTTGCAGCGTTGACTTTTTTAAAACCCCTTGGGATTTTGTAGAACTCCCATATAAAGTGCTCTTTGGGTTTGTAGGGCTGTTTATCTTCAGGCAGGTACTCCCTTGTCTGTGCCTCCTCTTCATCATCCTCCTCCTCTTCCTCTTGACCACCAATGTAATCTTCTGGTGGTCTTTTAGATGGTGGTGGTGGTGGTGGTTGGGCAGATGCTCCAGCTGCTGCTGCTACTGTAGTCATTTTCTACTAGTAAAGAGTAGAGATAGAACTCGAAACAGGTCTTCCTCAGTCAAAGGACAAAGTGAGAATAAGGAAAAAAGGTGGGGGCTTTCATCATTTGGAAAACAAAACTGTTCTGGACCAATGAAAAGTGTTATTTTCAAGTCACATGATCCAGGCTTTCATCATTTGGAAACCAAAACTGATCTGCACCAATGAAAAGTGTTATTTTCAGATCACATGACCCGACGCGCTTACGCTACGCGCCCTGGGGTGCGCCCCGGGGCGCGTCACGTAAGCGAGTCGAGACGTTGCGCGATCATATGCGATCGCGTGCTTACGGATGCGCTTACGCAGTGCGTCATATGACGCATCACGCGACTACGCGAAACGTTACGATGTTGTTTTCGTTCGCGGGAATAGCGCTAAGGGGACGCTCCCCGGTACGCGTCCCGGGGCGCGCCGTAACATTGCGCTTACCCGTGCGTTCACCGGTACGCGCCCCTGGGCAAATAAATAAAAAAAATAAAACAATACATATTTATACAATATAAAATTCGTTATAAAAAATATTACTTTTCATACCTATAGAGATTTGCTATTAAAAAACCTATGAAATTCACTGAAAAAACCATAGGTTTCACACCAGTTATAGTTAGGAATTAGCATTTAAAAAACCTATTAAATTCACTGAAAAAAACATAGGTTTCACACCAGTTATAGTTAGCTGGAAATTTTACTCGCATAAAACCATTGAAATTCCCACGTTATAGTTAGTTGGACTCACTATAACTTGCGCGTGCAATGCACTGCTGATGACGTCACATATTACATCACTCATGACATGGTCAGTGACATCACTCATGACATCACTGATGACACCATCCTTGTGACAGAGTGACAGACCTCCTTTCACTGTAATGTAACCCATGAAACACATATTCAAAAATAGAAACAACAACCAATTCAATAATTCCACCATCTATATACACATCCACTCATTCACCAACAGTTCTATATAGTCACTCATACATATACTCACTCATCATATGTAGTGATACACCTATACATCCTGTTACACACCGACAGTCATCCAAAAAATACTCTCACACATACTTACACATTCAAATAAACTATTGGACATCCATTTATTTGCATATACAGCTATACAGCTATACACACACTGCCACTTTACTTCTAAGGAAACTTACACATACTTACTCTCTTAAACAATCACTTATAGAAACACATACTAATTTAAACAGGAAATCTTACAACCCCTCACTCTCACATATACTCACTTATATACATTAATATTCACATATACTAGATTAAAACATATGTAGTTACTGATAAAGACACTAGTGAGACAGTCATTCACTCACTAACACACACATATACATACTCATCTGTGGTAAATAAAATATTACCCTGGCAGAATTTCTAGGCATTAACAAAGTATCATGCATCAAATGAGAGACAGGATCCGTGGTATCTGAGTTAAAATGGGCTTTATTCCAATAACTCGAGTCAAAGGGAGAATATGTTCCATCACCTCTGAGGTTCAGGAAGAGTCTTCTAACAATTATTTACTGAACATAGTATATATACATTTCTTGTACATAGGCTAAGCAGAGCAAGAAAGAAAATGAGATAAGAACATGTGGGTGTACATGAGGGTGTGTACTTTGATGAGTCATAGGTAGGTGATAGGTAGGTGTCATAGGTGGGTGGGTACTTAGGAGGAGTTTGCATGACCAGCTGGAACTCTGCCCTACTTGTGCAACTGGAGCATGACGTGCAATTGACGTGTAATTGGGAGGAGAGCTGACTTTCAGTCTAGCAAGAGATCTCTTGTGTCAAGGCGACTTGAGCACGTCTTGTACAATCTGATATGATAGGGGATGTATTATCTGGAGCAAAAGTTGTTTGTCACTAAAAGACAGAAAGGGCATATTTATTCGTTCATTGAATGAGCTTTCTATGGATGCAAGCATTGTAATCCACTTAAACAGAGACAGAATGGCTGGGCCCTATCTATGCAGATGGGTTCTGTGTACCTTCTTCACCAGGCTGAAACGTGATTCTGTAAAGCAAACAGATAACTGTTATTCATAATACTGTCTTGGCAGGCCTCTTGCTTGTCTTCTCTCGGCTGAGCTAGAAGTATGCGAGGTCGGAGTGACGTAACTGCAGCTTCAGTGTGTCAGGAGTCATGAACTGCAAATACATGGGCCTTATGCTACCTTAACGTTTGGGAGACTTTGATGACTGGCATTTCTAATGCAGGACATGATTGCAGGGGCCTAGTGATTCAGGCCACTACGAGGAAGTGCATGGATGACATGCACACACATGTAACATAGGGTATATGTAGTGGACATTTTTGGTCAGGCAAAATATCATTTTCCTCATTCCCTCCTTGTCCCCTACATAACCCTTTAGGATACATCTATATTCATGAGACCGTATAGTTCATCATACAGAATCATTTGTTCATCTTTTATCCTTTGTTTACGTGGATGTGGAATACAGGCAGTAGCACACAGGCCGCAAATGGCCGGGCCACACTGCAGACAGAGACAGCAACCAAATACCATAAGTAGGGCCATTCCTAGGAAGGACATAACTTTCCATCCCCATGCAGATATTATACCCCAGAGCCAACTGGACCAGGTGTGCCTGGGTCTTGATGTATGGCATGAGCAATCTTGTGGATCCTTGTTATTGCTTCGTACACAGATGGTGCATTATCTGGGATGAAAATGCAACAACTAGATCGGATGACTCTACAAGCTCCGCCCCTATCCGCCAAGATGACGTCTAGAACGAGGCGGTTTTGAAGAACGACAAGTCTAATAGCAGACTGTTCCTGGGTCAAGTTCGCCAGGGCAGATGCAGTTATATTTACAACTGTTTCAAGAGTCCTTGTTAACCTGCGTATCAGTTTACTGTTTTGGACGGGACCTATGAAGAAAAAGAATCCTTTGTTGAAATCTGTATATTGCTCCCAAGCTGTTTCAGTCTGATCGATCCCTGCGGAATCTGTCTCTCTCTTTTGTCTAACATGTTCTAGTCGTGAATCTCTATGATAATTTGATGGGGCTAGAAAAACGGGTGGCAATAAAAATGCTATATAACAAGTCCCACCCCAGTCTAAGGGCAGATGTACATAGGCTGTCTGACCACAAATGAAATAGGTATGGCGTGATGTTTTGAAAGAAGAAAGTCCTTTATCATTAAACTCTACTACAGTGTTACACTCGCTATGTCCCATATGTACTGAGCCTTTCTTACTAACACATAAATCACCTTTTGCTGGCAGGACTGAAATAAACGGTGGACCTGTATTTTGCTTGGGCTGAACGTTTAACATTATAAAATTAACGGATGCATTTCCCTGCTCGTACTCTTCATTCTCTAAATCGGTTCCCTTTCTTTGGGGGAATCCGTCTTTGTCTGGAAAGCATGCTTCATTCATTACTTTATTCAGGTTTCCATATATCCAGCCACCTGGATAAGCTATGTACCTTCTATCTATTGAGGTCATTAGAGCAAACCATGCTCCACATGAACCATTGTGTGAGAACGGTAAAGGGTAGAATGGCAGAACTCCCTCCATTTTTTGATAAGGGGGCAGTTGGCCACATACCCAGCAATCAGTCGCATTGCTGGTCTGGTGAGAATGGTGTAACATTTGAATAAATGTATTGTTACGTAGTGCAAGTCGATATGAAAATTCATGAGGAGGCAGGTCACTAAATGTATGCTCTGCGGTGCTATTACTGGAAGAATGTATATGTGAGGAAATGGGAAAGAAAACATGTAGCAATAAACTGATACCAATTATAACGATGCACAGAATAAAAAGAATGATCAAGGTAACTATACATCTACTGCGTAATCTCTTGCAGTATTTTTCCTTCTTATCTCTCTTCTTGCTATTCTCATATGTGATCTTATACATGTCAGAAATCGAGTCTAACCGATTCACCACCGCGTGGGCTTAAACAATTAAACTACGTCTGACTTACTAGATCATAACTTAAACCTATACTCCTGCTGTGGAGTCTTTTCTAGCAAAGGTCAGTGTTCTTTATAAAAGTTCCAAAGTTCCAAATAGTCCAAAGTGTCTTTTGTAGTGATGAAGGTGAGTTCGGCCTTTACGTCCTTCCACCAACTTCGGCGTCTTCCAACGTGGCTCGAGGGGACTTGAACGATCAAAGATCCTGAGGAGTCCAAATTCTCCTGGTGCTATGGCATGTTCCTTGACCTGGGTGTTGTCAGGGAAGGCGGCAGCAACCTGTGAATGAAAAGAGAGTAGTGCAGAAATCAAGGAAGCCAGGTAATCTGTCAGCATATTACTGTCAACATCAGTTAGTTTTTTTTTTTTAGGCATAGGCGTACCCCACATATATACTCCATAAGGAGATAGGCCTGTTCTGGAATGAGCTACCATACGCAAGTAAAAGAGGGCAACCGGCAAGGCCACCATCCAATCCACGCCTTTTTCTGTACAGATCTCAGCAACTTTTGTCTTAATTGTCTGATTATGTCTTTCTACAAGGCCTGCTGCTTCTGGGTGTCGTATTCAATGGAATTTCCATGTATAACCTAACAGAAGGGACACTTGTTTCATTAGTTCAGAGGAGAATGGCTGATCGTTATCTGAATAGATCACATGAGGTAATTCATATCTGGGGGAGTTCTGCGCACTAATTGTCTGGCTGTTGTAACAGCAGTATAATCTGGAACTGGATATGCTTCTGTCCATCTAGACAGTGCACACACAACTACTAAGACATACTTGTAACCTCTACATCTGTCCATTTGGATATGATCCGTCTGGAGAACTTCAAAAGGGTGGTCAGGAGGATGAAATCCGCCTTGTTCCACCGGAATGCCTTTAGCTGGATTGAACTGGCAACAGATCATACATGTTCACAGATCATACATGTTCGCAGATCATACATGTTCGCACTCTCTGCTTCGCTGCTGCACGCATGTGCTTGTTAAACCAAATGTTCTGTAACTGTCTAACATTGCCTTCTCTCCCAAGTGTGCGGGACTATGTGTTGTGCTTATGATTACTTGTACCATAGAATCTGAAAGAAACCATGTGCTTTTTCCCTTAGTCATCCAACCTTGGTCAGTCTGGACCCCTCCTTGTTCAGTCCAATTCTTTATCTCATCTGTTGTGGCATGTGTCTGTATGTCGAGTACATCTTGTGTAGGGTCCCTGACTGTCATGCTTGTTGTCAGTAACGGTACCTCTGTCCTTGTCGTGTCTGTTGGTGTCTGGGCAGTAAGTTTAGCTGTTCGGTCTGCCAGGTCATTACCTTGGGAAATGATGTCTGTAACTTTGGTGTGAGCTTTATATTTCAGGATAGAAATGGCTGTAGGTAAATGTATGGCTTCTAACAGGGCTTGAATAAGCTGGCCGTGCTGAATCATGGTCCCATGGGAGGTCAAAAAACCTCTCTTTTGCCACAGGACCCCGAGATCATGAACAACGCCAAAGGCATATTGTGAGTCTCTATAAATGGTTACTTTCAAGTGCATTGTTCTTATGCAGGCTTGTGTCAGAGCGATGAGCTCTGCTGCTTGTGCTGACAGGGTGTCTATTTTCTGTGTCTCTATGACTTATCAGGTCTTGTCTTGGTTTTGTCACTATATTCACAACTTCCACACAGTCATGTGGCGGTGCATTTACTGTACTTGAGGGAAAAAATGTCGCAGGATTCAGAATGTTACAACGTCTGATCTCTATGTGTGGTTGAAATAATGTCAATTCATATCCTGTCAGTCTCGCTACAGTCAAATGTAAAAATAAATAAAAATATGGCGCGTGACATAATGCTCTTTTCAATTCCTCAAATGCCAAGTCAAGTGTTCTTGTGTCCAAGGGAGAACAGTCAAAATGGCTGCCTCCTGTGTAGTTAACTGTATGAGTGGTTTGGCTAGATATGCATACTGGGGAATCCATTGCCTACAGTGAGGCCAATAAAGGCACGAACCTCCTTCTATGTCTTGGGCTTTGAATGGTTAGTAATGAGCTGTATGGTTCTTGTGTTAGCTGTCTACCGTGTTAGCTGTCTACCCTCCTTGGAAAGCAAGTGTTGTACACCACTTGCTTTTCACAGAAAGTGTAAGACTGTCAGAGATGCAATGTCACAGTCTGGTTCTGATCTTGCTGTAATTAGAATGTCGTTTATGTACTGTATCAGTGCTGTGTTGGTAGGCATGTAAACACTGACTAGCTGTCGCTTTAATGCTTGACTGCGAATGCTAGGACTATCTGTCATTAACCTAGCAAAAATGAATTACATAAAAACAAATAAATAAATAAATAAATAACTATTCTCAATGCAAAAGCACTATGTTTATTGTGGGAAACCTCAAACAAATGCCCATTAACCTCTGTTAACCTCTAAGTTAAGTGGAGCCTCGTTCCAAAAGCTCTGCAGTTTATACTATAATCCTACTCTAAATCTTGGGAATAGTATGACCATACCACCTACAATATGTTCTCAAAATGTATTTGAATAAAATTCCAAATTATTCCAGCATAGACAGAAGGCTGGAGCCTATGTGAGAAACAGCCCCTCCCTTTAGAAAGATGTCCGCGCTCTGAGTTTTGAATCAATTCCAAGCCGGGCTACACTGTGATCTAAAATTGAATGACTGCCAGATGCTGAACCCATCGCAAGAGCAAGACTCCTGCCAATTATGCTGTTTACACTATTTCAAACTATACATTTGCAAGCGTGACTTATCTGTAAGGAATGAAGCTTTTAGTGTTGACTGTAAGGAAGAACAATTTTTTTTGTACACGTCAGAGGGGCTGGGGAGGTAACTTCGCTACGAACTCACTCCTTGCTCACCTGCCCTTCCCCTCAGAGCCAGGAGCTGGCTCAGTGTCAAACATCACTAAGAGGAGACAAGCCTCTCACTCGTCTCTGCTTCTCTAAAATTGGGTCGCTGCCAACGCTGAGCTCATTGAAAGAGTCAAGCGTCTGCCAAGTTTCTTAAAGAGTGAGCTGCAAGCCTCCAACCTCTACATGCGAAGGAAGCTAGTGTAAGTTGGAGCAGTAGCCCTCCCTTTACATAAACAAAGGGATCGCGGAAAGAATTAGGTTATGGCCAATATCAACAAGACAGGCACAGGCCACCTCGCTCCAAGAGGGAAAAGCCCTCCCTTTACATACACATTTACTGGGAGCCAGGCCATCTTGGTCTCGGACGGACAGTCTCAAGGTCGAAAAACACATTCTCTGTACGTCATAACATATCTCTTCCCAGGCCAGAACCATTATTCTCTAACTAACTGAAGCACATTTTTAAAACGTTGTAAAAAAGTAAATTAATAAAGACATGTATTTTTCTGTAACTGAGTGACATGCTAGCACTATAAAATAATTCTGTTACAATGTACTGCTACTTAGAAGCTCCACTTTCTAAAAAACACTTTAGTCTAACTAATTCAGCTAGAAGGCAAGACATTTGAAACATGGGCATTTGTTTAGCATGCAAATTAACACACAAATATGGGACAATGTGCTTCTGCACACAATGCTAAGCACTTTGCAGTTGAGAGAAAAAAACGAATTATCATGGACTGTTGGGTTGGGACTGTTCTCTGCACATATCAATTGAAGCTTCTCCACTAAATGTTTATCTGAAACCATCTGTGTAAGCTTTTCAGCCTAACTGACCTCTGAATCAGACATAATAAATCCTAATTACAAAGGCTGGTGGACACATAACAGGCAGCATGTTAAATGAACACTGCTTTCACCGTGCAAGTATTACCTTTCTATCAGCAGCCTGTCAAAGTACATAGGTGAGCCTTGAAACTAAATGCATGCAAATTAAACTAATGTAGGGGACACATAGCAATGTATTAAGATGGTAGTGTATTATAGCTATCAAAAAGGGCCACGTTCATTAATTTACAAATAGCCACTTTCCTAAGTAAGTGTGATAACTGTTCTATTCTACCTATTCAAAGGGCCAGATTCATAATTTTTCACAAAAAAAAACAAAAACCATGTTTTCTAATTGAGTCTATTAACTGTCACAACGCTATTCTAAAGGGCAGCTTGCATTGGGAAAAATATTCTGTAGAAACATTCCTATTTAAAAAACACACTGTTGCATTACACTAATTTTCTTTCTCAACCATGAAAACATTGAAGCACTCTCCGTGCAAATCCTTATCTCAGTATGACAGGTTTATTTACAACTACCGACCTCTGAGTCAAACACATGAAATCAAGTGTTCCAAGGCAAACCCTTACTCTCCATGCAACATTTTACCATTCAATCTGCAAACTGAATACGCCCATTGGATAACATGGCAAATCGCACCTCCGCACAAAACATGCGTTTTCCACCACTTCCACAGCTCGGATCCCTTTCAAATTTGGCATCACAGTAGTCCAAGCTATTCCGTAAATCCTCACCAAAAAGCAACCAAATCCCTCCACTGGAACGGGTACGAATTTCTGCTCAAAAACACGCCCCCCGCAAACACCAAAAAATGCCAAAATCCCTCAACACCTTGTTAAACAGCATGTTAAAACAAATACTGCCTTCTCAATACAAGATAGTAACTCTTTGGCAGCTGAAGCACAATCATTCCCCAATGACTGCAGTACATGGGAAAGTCATGAACTCATCTCTCCACGTTATCACATAACACGTACGCACATCTTCAAAACATTTTCTCCAAGCACTTGAAAGAGATCCAGCTCTCTCCTGCCTAACGTAATGGCTAGGGACCTGATGATAACATGCTCTGCACAAGCCATAACTACATGGCGCTATTCACAAGCCATATTTACAAGAAACTCAACAAGTCACAAAAATGACACGCTATTCTAAACCATATTTACAAGGAGCTATACTTGAGAAAATTCAACAAACTACTCACAAGTCTTAATCACAAGGCGCTATTTACAAGGAACTACAAGCCACTCACAAAGCGTTACACACATGGATGTAACAAACTATTCACAAGTTCGCAAGTCTTAAGCACAAAGCGCAATTCACAAATAAGCCAACTAGTTACTCACAAGGCACTTGCGCAGTCCAGAAGGGACTTGTCTAGATACAAGGAAATTAACGCTTCAGATGCTGTCGGCTTATTTTACATACTCTAAAGGGTACAGGTGGTGGCGTTCTCTACCTACTGGGTGTTACTGAGGTGGTCACTTGAACTAGTTCTTCTGACAGGACGGGATAAATACCAGTAATGACGGAATTTCATTCTCTATCAGATTGTTCTGTCTTGACCCGTTCCCCCTTATCCCGTAGTTCTTTTTCTTTGGCTTTTTTCTCTGCTAGCTTATTTCTCTCTACTTTGTTGAATTCTTTCTCTGATCACCTATGTGACTCTTTGCGCCATAACTCAATGGCATCTTTCTGAGAGGGTCTTGACTTTTAACACATATCATGACCAGGTGTGTCTCTAGGCGGGATATTAACTGACTCTTCTAGTATACCCTTTCTGGTCCCTATCTGACGTAACTTTGAAAACAGTGGCATGTTGAAATCAACACAATGGAAACACAATACACAAAAAATAGACTGTAACAATCAACAATCATTCACACTAAACAATTTAAACACTGAAACAGATACAGATACAACCTAAACTGATACAGAGAGTTAAACATGTACTTGAAAAACAGTTTGTGCACTGAAAATACAGTACAACCATACCGGTCCCAAAACAATTTGAGACACGTCTTTACCGGGCCCGCGTTTAACCGTGGACCCGTCTTGACCGTTTCCACCTTTTACGGTGGACCCGTCTTGACCGTTCTCATTTAAAATGAGCCCGTCTTGAAACTTGATGCATTCCCCATAGTGGTACTCACCGGGAAAGCAGAACTTGAAACTTGAAGGCCTCGGAAACTTGACTTGACTACGCTTGCGCCTTGGAACAGGTGGACCTCTGGAGACCTCGGACCTTGCTCTCTCACGGGCTGGGCTCTGGTTGAGACGATCCGCGTTCCTCACCGCCTCACATGGATGCCTGGTCGCAGTCCGTCCTCCTCCTGGGCCTGAGGGAGTGGCAGGAAGTCCTGCTGGAGCGCTTTGAAGTCCGTCACGGCTGTAGAAGGGGGCAAAGACTAGACCGACAACTCCGGCGAGTGGGGAAAGGGATATGTCCCTGTAAGGGCGCCAAATTATGTGGTAAATAAAATATTACCCTGGCAGAATTTCTAGGCATTAACAAAGTATCATGCATCAAATGAGAGACAGGATCCGTGGTATCTGAGTTAAAATTGGGCTTTATTCCAATAACTCGAGTCAAAGGGAGAATATGTTCCATCACCTCTGAGGTTCAGGAAGAGTCTTCTAACAATTATTTACTGAACATAGTATATATACATTTCTTGTACATAGGCTAAGCAGAGCAAGAAAAAAAATGAGATAAGAACATGTGGGTGTACATGAGGGTGTGTACTTTGATGAGTCATAGGTAGGTGATAGGTAGGTGTCATAGGTGGGTGGGTACTTAGGAGGAGTTTGCATGACCAGCTGGAACTCTGCCCTACTTGTGCAGCTGGAGCATGACGTGCAATTGACGTGTAATTGGGAGGAGAGCTGACTTTCAGTCTAGCAAGAGATCTCTTGTGTCAAGGCGACTTGAGCACGTCTTGTACAATCTGATATGATAGGGGATGTATTATCTGGAGCAAAAGTTGTTTGTCACTAAAAGACAGAAAGGGCATATTTATTCGTTCATTGAATGAGCTTTCTATGGATGCAAGCATTGTAATCCACTTAAACAGAGACAGAATGGCTGGGCCCTATCTATGCAGATGGGTTCTGTGTACCTTCTTCACCAGGCTGAAACGTGATTCTGTAAAGCAAACAGATAACTGTTATTCATAATACTGTCTTGGCAGGCCTCTTGCTTGTCTTCTCTCGGCTGAGCTAGAAGTATGCGAGGTCGGAGGGACGTAACTGCAGCTTCAGTGTGTCAGGAGTCATGAACTGCAAATACATGGGCCTTATGCTACCTTAACGTTTGGGAGACTTTGATGACTGGCATTTCTAATGCAGGACATGATTGCAGGGGCCTAGTGATTCAGGCCACTACGAGGAAGTGCATGGATGACATGCACACACATGTAACATAGGGTATATGTAGTGGACATTTTTGGTCAGGCAAAATATCATTTTCCTCACATCCACCCATACAGTCCTGCACATATGCTGTCTTCAAAACACATACAAAGAGAGAGTCAGCCATTCATGCATCTATGTGCTAAGTAATACCCCCACCAAACCATACAAACACTCATACTGATACTAAGAAAAACATCTAATAACCCATATACATAAACATGTAGCTACTCACCAACCCATGCAGCCACTTATACACAAAGTGAAACACTAATACATATATTTAAATATTAAAACATTACCCTCTAATATATGTATTCACTAAGATACACTTAATAAACCAGTTAACCAATCAATTTTTTTTTAAACATCCATGTAAACACTTATTTAAACATTTATTCTTCCATCAACTTTTACATATACATATATAACACATATTTATTTTTTTAAAAGACACACATTCACTGGATGGTGTCATCAGTGATGTCATGAGTGATGTCACTGACCATGTCATGAGTGATGTAATATGTGACGTCATCAGCAGTGCATTGCACGCGCAAGTTATAGTGAGTCCAACTAACCATAACATGGGAATTTCAATGGTTTTATGCGAGTAAAATTTCCAGCTAACTATAACTGGTGTGAAACCTATGGTTTTTTCAGTGAATTTAATAGGTTTTTTTAAATGCTAATTCCTAACTATAACTGGTGTGAAACCTATGTTTTTTTCAGTGAATACATATATATATATCACGCAATTCCGTTGCCCCCAGGATGCCTTTACATACGAACATGGACTACTCTGTAGGTGTGTTAAATTTTGCTTATTGCATCATCGCCATTACGCATTTTGGCTCGAACAAGTCTTGATCACATGACATGGCATAGTGGTTTCAGCTTTGTTTTGACAAAAGAACATCAGTGTCCTAGTAAGTTAAACACCTGCGCAATTTAAACAAGGTAGTATTGCTACGGAGTCTGTGTTCTTATTATCACCATCCCACTGTGGTTTTAATTTTTAATTACAAAAGACATCAGCGCCACCCACTGGGGCTTAATTTCGCAAGTTGAAACTGCAAAGACCATAATGCATGGAGGCATTATTTGAATAAGGAGATGCCCATTGGGATGGGAGCGTTTATAATTGTGCAGGTGTTTAACTTAATAGGACACTAATTTTCTTTTGGCAGGCTTGTGAACAAGGGCGAGAGCCTGAAATGGGCCGAGCCATAAGATCTGGTACTTGGTGTGAATTTGACCATTGATCCCTGTGCAGCCCCTATACTGAGGAAGCAACACTCGGGAGGCCATCCACATTGGGGTAAAATACTCCGTTGGATTTATAGCGGCTGTGTCCAGCCACGTGTGGTGGCCCACCAAAAAATACGGATCCTGGGTGTTTGAAGGTTCCAATACCCATGCAAAAGAAACAGAGTGCGCGAATCCGGGCCAGAAAATTAAAACAAATAGCGGAGTGTTGGGTTATTAAATAAGGGGTGGGGGACTCAGGTCCCCCGCAAGCCCTGGAGACCACCACCTCCATGGGGCTTTAGAAATGTTGGAAGGGGGGTAACGTGGACCCCCTTCAGGAGCCCATATTGGCCCTGGGAACTGCCACACCCCAGGGCGGCTCCTGCAATGTCCTGTGATGCTTACCCCCAGGACATTGCTGTTGGCTATGACAGGGTGGGAGCAGGAAAACCTGCTCTTGTTTCAATGAAGCAAAGCAGAATTGCTTTTGGGCAAGGGGAGCTGCATGTGAGCAGCTCCCCTTCCTCAACAGCAATGCCGGCTCCCACAGCAGGTAGGACCGTGGGGACATTGGGGCTCCCCCATGGTATCCAACTGTGAGGCCATGCCTCGGGGAGGGGGTCCCTGGGGCCAAAAATGGCCTGGGAGAGGGGCCACACGGTCACCCTACTTTTTAACAAAAAAATAGATTTGGGCATGCCCCGGGGATGGGGTCCCCGGGGCGAATATAAATTAACGGAAGTGGACATTTTTTTTGCAAACATTTGGAGTTGCGACACTTGCACGGTGCTCAGCAAGGCCCCCCTAGTTTGAATGCGATGGGTGTGCGGCTCCCAGCGCATCCCTTAGTTTGAACGTGATGGGTGCAGCTCCAGCGCGGCCCCTAGTTTGAACGCGATGGGTGCGCGGCTCCTTTAGTCATCTCCAAGCGACTCCAAGCAAAAATAATTAGGATTGTTTTTATATAAATCTAGGTAATATGTTGGGTTATTGTGTGGCTCTAAAAAGAGCCCTTGTTTTCATTGGGAGATTGTTGTATCTACATGTAAATGCGGCTTCAGGTTGTTGAGAAACACTCTGTTGCCTTGGTCAGTGAAGTGTACTCCATCACTTCTGTAGATGCCATCCATATGGAAACGTAGATTGTTGTTATAGATGGAGCCCATCCTATGGTCTCTGAGGTAAGCAGAAACTGCTTTATTGACATTTTTTCTAGATTTCTCAATCTGAGGACAAAATTGATTGGTGCACTTCCATTTCTGTCTTTGGCATATGTTAGAGTATTCAAAGACAGTTTTGGGAAAAAGAAACATAAATTCAGAAAAAGTATCCTACATTAGCATTTCCAGACCTATCCCAGTCAATGTGCCTAGGTCATTGACACCACAGTGCACAATCATGAGGTCAGGGGGTTGGAGGTGCAAAACAGTTTTAACCAAATACATTAATTAATGCCACTTTATTCCTCTCTGTCCAATCCATTTAATGTCTACATTTTGCAAAGCTAGGTCTTTGTCAATACCGCTGCGTTCAGCATTCCTTTTGCACCAGAAAACATAGCTGTGCCCAACAATCCACACAGAAAGCATCTTGAAGAGATGTTTGTAAGTATTCAAAAGATGTCTGTAGCTGAGGTAGTCAGTTGGTAGAATGAGAGATATCTAAAATGGTGGAGAAGATGCTGTTGTTAAGAAAGTAGGGAATTAGTTTGCTGTTTAAAATATTGTACATTTAAAAATAGGGTGCATTTTACTTTGTTTAAGAAGCATGTGTCTTATTGGTTAGTAAAGCATGTTTGAATGGTACAGTAGAAAGGATAAGGTCATGTTTTGCAAAGCCAACCACACCTGCTGTTTGCATTTGCAACATTGTGTGGTGAACTTAAAAATATGGTGAACTTGTGACCTGTCAGTTAAGATTAATGTTCAATGAACTGTTACTATGGAAACTGGCATTAAGCAGAATGGGGAATGTAATCCCGCATCGCGCCCGAGCGGAATTTCCAAGATGGCGCCTGCGACCAGTCTCCCAGAAGGGGAGGTTAGCGCTCTAGCCGTCGGAAACCTGAAAAGGGCGGAAGTGAGGCTGTCTCGGCTCTCTATGGAGGACGCCAACGCCAAAGGAATAGGACAGGACATCAAGCAGGAGGAGAGAGTTGAAGAAGATGCCGTCGCAAAGGAGGCAGAGGCAGGAGAGAAGGCCCTGGAGGACCGGGAGGTCCGACCCAGCTTACGGTGCGAGGACAGCACCGGAGAAGAATCCTCGACCCTACCGCCTAGAGGCACCGCATGCAGGTCGGTCCGACCGACCCGAGGAGGAGGAGGGCGGCAAGACCCCTACTGCCACGACCCAGGAGGGCCGTGGCCGAAGGCAAGTACCCTTTGTGAAATACCTCACTATAGGGTGGTGGAGTCTGGAACACTGAGGGCTTGCCACTGTCTGTCTAAAGGGGGTCAGCACATCCCTTCCATGGCACCTGTTGACCCCATACTCACATCACCCAGGTGATGATGACAGTATTAAATGAAAGACAGGACAACTTTATTAAGCTTTGTTTATTTTTTTATTTTTGAGGATCACTGCTCCTATTCTCCTTCTTTGACCTCGCGGGACGACCAGAAAAAGAGGAGAGCGATATACCCAGCAGCGCCAGATAAGGAGAGAGAACCCCAAAAACATATGGGCATTACATCTTTTCATTTTTTTGGACTAAGAAAGGACTACAGTTAGTTTATTAAATAGCCCTAGTTTGCAGTTTGCCCAAATAGGTTTCTGTACATCATAGACTGACTATTAAAAATCCCAGCGAACACTCCTTCTGCCTGAGCATTGTGTTACTGAGGTAATCTCAAGTGGTGTCAGAAGTGGGATTGGGTCACTTAAAATTACTATGACCCAACCCATAACGATGGAGGCCATGATCACCCAGTTGGCTGAGGGCCAGAGGCATTTGCAGTTGGTTATAGAGCGCCAAAACCAGGAAGCCAAGAAAGAGAGGGAGGCGTTTCAAAATGCCCTTAAAGAACAGGCTGCTTTAGTCACTTCCAACCAACAGGTCCAAGACACCGCCATCCTGCGCCTCACAGACGCTGTATCCACTGCCCGTGTCCACCCAAACATTCCTAGCTCTGTTCTACAAAAGTTTCAAGAAGGAGATGATAAATGATAAAAATGATAAAAATTTATAATGCGCATAAACAATAACCCGCAGGTATCAAGGCGCCTAACAATACAATCAAAATTGAAACAGACGTCCTTACATATAGGCTTGTCGAAAGAAGTGAGTTTTTAGGGCAGTGCGAAAATTCTGTAAAGATGGAAGGGATCTCAAATCAAGCGGAAGATCATTCCACCATTTGGGGGCTTGCGTGGAAAAAGCCCTGCCACCCCATTTAGCTCTTTGTACACGGGGGGCTTTAAGAAGCAATTTCCCGGAGGAACGCAAGCTCCTACCAGGGGTATAGTGGGAAATGATAGACCCGATACCTGTGTCGCTATTTTTAGCGATGGCTCTGTAGGTCATACATAGGACTTTGAACCGGATTCGGAGTTCTACCGGTAACCAATGCAGCGATTTCCTGGCCGCAGTGGCTGAGGAGCGTCTGGGAACATCCAGGACAAATCTGGCTATGGCGTTTTGGACTACCTGTAAGCGCTGTAGGTGGCTCCGGTTTAGCCCAGCATACAGCGCATTACAGTAGTCCAAACGAGAGCCAATCAGTGCGACAGCTATTTGCTTTCTTGCCTGCAAGGAAAGATATTTCCTGATCCTTCGCAGGGTGTGGATCAAGCCCCAACAGGTGGAGACAGTTCTACTCACCTGAATGCCCATATCAAGGGCTGGATCTAGCATCACCCCAAGATTCTTAGCAGATGCTGTGGGGGAGGGACATATTCCTAGTGAGTCAGGCCACCAATTGGTTGACCAGATGTTTTCTTTCCCCCGAACACCAACACCTCAGTCTTCTCCCCATTCAGTTTAAGAGAGTTCTGAATCATCCAGTGACCAACCACCTACATACAAGATCTAAACTTGGAGGCGGTAAGCACATCAGAATGGGGGAGAGAGACGAGTATTTGGGTGTCGTCTGCATAAGAAACTACCTCCATCCCGAAAGATCTTATTAGCCTGGCTAGTGGGGTCACATAGATGTTGAAAAGGGTCGGACTAAGCGCCGACCCTTGAGGGACCCCACACAGCACTGGTCGGGATGGAGATAGGAACTCCCCCAACTTGACTCTTTGTTCCCTCCCAATGAGGAAGGAGGTCAAAAGATCCAAGGCTGCACTCCTCACCCCCACCTCCCTCAGGCGAGATGTAAGCACTGAGGGGGAGAGGGTATCGAAAGCCGCTGTTAGATCTAGCAGGACCAGGAGGGTGGTCTGGCCCCCATCTACTGTCGTGCGGATCTTATCAAGCACGATGGTGAGGGCTGACTCGGTGCTGTGTTCCCTCCTGAATCCATGCTGGGAGGAGTCCAGACATCAGTGACATTATTGATTATGTTTTTTCTGAGTCTTATGATTATTGCTGCAAGTATACTGTTAAACTTGTATTACACTATTTTCAAGCATACACATTCTTCTTCAAATGTCACTACCGAGCACACTTTCAGTGAATTACACCCGCATGAATTGTCATACAGACTTGCGCTGCGCAACAATACATTCATTAGTATGTTACAACATTCCCATCAGGCCAGCAATGCTACAAATTGTTGGATATGTGGCCGACTCCCCCCCTATCAGAGATACAAGGGAGTTCTGCCCCTCTTTCCATACCCGTTCACACACAATGGTTCCTGTGGTGCATGGTTTAGTTTAATAAATTCCTTAGATTCTGATTCCGTAGTTTACCAAGGCCATTGGGTATGGGGAAATATGAACACTGTTCTGCACAAAGTATGTTTCCCTGACAAGGAGGGTCTTCCCAAAAGGACAGGGACGGATCTAGAAAACGAAGTATATGTATAAGGGAATTTTACACTTAACTTCATGATTCGGAATGTCGAGTCCGAAACGAATGCCAGTCTTATGCTCTATGTCAGTATTACCTGTTAAAGGTGAATTATGTGTCAGAAAGAATGGTTCAGTACACCTAGGTCATAGCGAATGTACCACTGTAGTCAAATTTAGTGATAAAGGCAAGTCTACATTCAAAGCTTCCCGTCATTCCTATTTTGTTTGTGGCCATACAGCATACATACGTTTACACCTAGATTGGGATGGTACTTGTTACATTGCATTCCTTCTGCCACCTGTTTTTCTAGCCCCACCTGACTATAATAGGAACTCCCACCTAGTACATACTAGACACAAGAGAGAACTCCCGATTGTCGATTATACTGAAACTACATGGGAGCAATATACAGATTTCAATAAAGGTTTCTTTCCCTACTTAGGTACTGTCTCAAATAGTAAACTGATACGTAGATTGACCAGAACACTTGAAGCAGTAGTGAATGAAACTACTTCCGCCCTAGGCAATTTAACAGAGGAACAGTCTGCTATGAGACTTGTTGTCCTTCAAAATGGTCTTGTTCTTGACGTCATCTTGGCCGATAGGGGCGGAGCTTGTAGAGTCATCGGATCGAGTTGCTGTATTTTCATTCCACAAAACGCACCTTCAGTATATAAAGCCATTACCCGTCTTCACAAAATTGCTAGTCAGATACACCAGAATCCAGGCACCTGGACTTGGTCCGGTTGGTTCTGGAGCGTGTTATGCACCTGGGGATGGAAAGTCCTATCCTTCCTAGGGATAGCCCTTCTCATAGTATTCAGTTGTTGCCTATGTCTACAATGTGGGCCGACGATATGCGGTTTGTGCGCCACATCATGTATTCCCCATTCAAGTTCAAGTTCAAATTCCCGTCAGAAAAAGGAAGAGCAAATGATGTTATATGAACACATAGATGGATTAATGAAGATTGATATATCATGAAGGGTCCGTAGGGGACAAGGAGGGAATGAGGTAATATGAATTTTTATGCTCAATTGTGTCCCCTACTATGTACCCCAACGGCTCCATGTATGTGCTTAAAGTGCATGTAAGTTCCCTCCATAACTCGCTATGAAGACGCAAATACATTTGCGTCCAACATTAACATGTCCTCTTTCTGATCCGCCATGAATGGATCAATAATTCAGTTCCTAAGTGTGCCGGGCCACCGTCTTTACATGGTACACATTCATGTTTTCATGGCTCTGGCGAAGGCCCTGATTTCTGCCATCGAGCCTTTTCCTGACTTCTGCCTCTAAAAACTGCAGCGAGGACATGCATCGGAATCCCTGAACTTTGACTTACTCCCTGTGCGGCAAGTGGTGCCCGGCTCTGTCTGACTGCCTGCCAAAACTGTATTCAGCCTTCAAGTTATCTGCTCCGCTCCTCGAAAATACATTCCTGTCTAGTAGTTTAGGTAAACATTCCCCCAGCTGCAGAGTAAAGGGCCCGGTTTTTCTGTCTCCACGTACGTAATTCATAGCTCCTGTTGCCATGGTAGGCCCATGACCCTCGCATTACACGTAGACACACATACACGCATTAGCAGTCAGTATAGAATAGCCTCTGCCCGAGAGACATTTTCTTTTAAGATAATACAGTTCTCCAAACACAAGATACCAGATATGATTTAGGAACAAGTTGATCTGACCCACCAGACTTCTGTCTCTAATGCTAGCGTTAAATGTCAAGTCCCCTTCACGCTCACGTTCCACGTCAGTCACACGTCATGCTGCTGCGTGCGCATCTCTGCCATATATTTCTGCTGACACTGCAGGATTCTTCTAGGGATCCACCCACTTGCGTCACTTCTATGATTGAAATGCTGAAATATTTCTTCTTCTATGTGACGTTTCTGGCACCCACCTCCGTGTTCACCCTTGTGCACGCCTTCTGATTACATATTGTTACGCACATGTTTCTTATCTTGTTTTCTTTCAGCCGTTACGCCTTCTGAACAGTGAATACAGTGAATGGCACCCCAGATGGGACACTCCCCCACCTTACGCGCCGGCGGTGCGTTGCAGCCCTAGTCCCCTGCCACAGCCAGACGGACACTCATGCGCATCCGCAGGATTTCCTGTATCTCCCTCAGGCCAACGGAGGTGACTGAGACTGCGAATGATACCCAGACGAGGCGGTGAGGAGTGCGGAGGATCCCGACCCGAGTCCAGCCGAGAGTGCAAGGTCCGAGGTGTCTTGAGGCCCACCAGTTCCGAAGTACCTACGTCACGAGTCGAGTCGAGTCCAGTCCAGTGTCGAGTTTTCCGAGGCCTTCTGTTCCGTGCTTCCCGGTGAGTACCTTTGCTGGGGACGCATCTAGACGGGTGCATTAGTTTGCCCCGGTCGAGACGGGTTTTGGGTACATAGACCCGGTCTGCACTGTTTAGCAGTGTATCTGTGCTGTTTAGCAGTACATCAAGTAAATGTTACTAGTTAATATATGGTTTTAATGTCGTGGTATGAGTGATTGTTTGATCTGCATTACTGTGTATATTGTATTTATGGTGTTCGAATTCGAGTAAGTATCAAGTATCAAGGTTCAAAAATGCCGCTGTTCAGTAAGTTACGTCAGATAGGGACCAGAAGATGTTTACTAGAATAGACAGTTATAATACGACCTAGGGACACACCAGGGCACTTTATGTACCACAAGCATGGCTTAGGTGCCATACTGTACTTAGACTTGTGGGTCGATTATACCAAACACTTAGAAGAGCAATATAGATGGCCTGTTTCAGGAACATGGGATGCCGAGTGCATCATGAGAGTAGAGGAAGCAGTATTGAAAAAGAAAGCCCGACAGTCACAGAAAGACGCCATAGAATTATGGCGTAAAGAATCACATAGACGCACAGAAAAAGAATTCAATAAAGCAGAGAGAACTAAACAAGCCAAGAAATGCCGTTGTTAACTGGTATTTATCCCGTTCTGTCAGAAAAACTAGCTAAAGTAACTAACGCAGAAAAACACAGTAGGTAGAGAACGCCACCACCTGTACCCTTTAGAGTATGTAGAATTAAAGCCAACAACATCTGAAGAGTTCATTTCCTTGTATCTAGACAAGTCCCTTCTGGACTGCGAAAGTGCCTTGTGAGTAACTAGTTGGTTTATTTGTGAATTTGTGCTTAAGACTTGTGAATAGTTTGTTACATCCATGTGTGTAACGCTTTGTGAGTAGCTTGTAGTTGCTTGTGAATAGCGACTTGAGATTCCGCTCGTGCTACAGAACTTGTTCTGCCCCTGACACACTGTGCTGCAGAGCCCTGCTTGAGGCTATTCGGAAGCAGAGGAGCTGATTTTATACCTATCTCGTCGAGGGAGCTTTCAACACTACCTGGTGACCGCAGTGGAGAGAGAGGCGCCGGCCCCGGGACTGCGAGGACCAGCAATCACCACCTCTCAGCTGGTCCTCTTCCCGCGTGAGCCGCGCCCCCTCCCAGAGTCACACCCCCAGCAGTTTCTATAACTTCTCGCGGCCCCCGCTTCGCGGGTGCCGCTCGTGCTACAGAACTTGTTCTGCCCCTGACACACTGTGCTGCAGAGCCCTGCTTGAGGCTATTCGGAAGCAGAGGAGCTGATTTTATACCTATCTCGTCGAGGGAGCTTTCAACACTACCTGGTGACCGCAGTGGAGAGAGAGGCGCCGGCCCCGGGACTGCGAGGACCAGCAATCACCACCTCTCAGCTGGTCCTCTTCCCGCGTGAGCCGCGCCCCCTCCCAGAGTCACACCCCCACTCTAACCAATAGGGTGGCACATCAATTTCACAAAAGGAAGCCCAATTACGCGCTAAGCGGGACGCGCGCGGGGCAAAGCCCGGGCAAAGGGCGGGCCGTCTGTGGCCGTCCGGGGACGACCGTGGACGGGACGGGCCATATCCCTAACAAATACGACCAAAGAACATATTGTGATTAACTCCGTGACTAAGCATCGGAAAAAGGTAACACTCTCTCTCCTTCTGTTATTTCTTTCGTTATCTCCTATCCTGCGACAAAAGTGGCCCAAGACATCTCTCTAATGGGTTTAAAAAAACTTCGCTCAAGAACTATTTTTATGAAACGACTAGGAACACAGGAAGCTGTTAGGAAATCCACGGATAAAGGTTTAAAGGCTGGCCGTAACACCCTGACTCCAGCAATCAGTGAATACTTCTCGTCTTTATCAGCTAAAAAGAAACCGGTAAAAACAATGTCTGCCTCTGAAAATAAAACAACTGGGAGTTCGGTAGATCGCACCTGTTTATCGGCATCCGCGCACTTGCTCCAAAATGTCAGCGAAATCATGTTTGCTAGCACGTCTCCTATTAAAACAATGGAGCAACAACTACAAAGTCCCAATTCCAGTTTGGTGAAATCATCAACGCCTTTACAAGAACACGAGAGTCTACACAAAAAAGAAGACTTGAGTATCTTCAACTTCACATCGGAACAAAAAAGCTCGAACTCCGATTTACTCCCGCTAAAGGGCATTGGGAGCACACAAACACTAAAAGATCTTAGTATATCCAACAAAAAATCGGTAGGGAATAAACCAGAGCAAGGGTCAACAATCAGTGATGCAAAAAAACAGTCCACATATGAACAAGATTCCTTTTTGGATCCCTTTTTAATAGAAGACAATAATCATGAAAAATCTACTATTCCTCTCTCAAAGGCTCTATTCACACTACAAGAGATTCTCGAATCAGTTCTCTCCTTTTTAAGTAACATTCTTGAAAATTCTGATCAAACTTTAGATGTCCAAATTGGCATCTTGAAATTTCTAGTAGAAGAGAAAAGGAAAAAGGAGACTTCAAAAATCAAAGAAGGAAAAATAGAAGAAAATAGTTTGCGTAAAGAAAACGTACTTAAGGAAAGTAAATGTCACTCTTCTACTCAGACATCAGATGACGATCTCAAACAACCGGATAAAAGGAAAAAAACGGAACTTTGCAATGACCCCCCTATATACTCCTTAAAACGACTGTTTAGAGAAAACCTTCCAAAAAAACAAAAACAATTCCCGATTTTTAATAAAAAAACGAAAAAGGAAAGATCGTATATCAACTCAGTAAAAGAAGTCGAGGAACGGCACGAGGAAATTAACTCTGAAACTCTTTCAGGAGTAATAACACTAAACCCAGTTAAGGATGACTCTATCAGAGAAAAAAACAAAAAGAGGAAAAAACCTCTAAGGAGGATTCACAAAAAGCAAAGCCGTAAACTGAAATTTCAAAAAATCAAAATAGCACAAAAAGATCAACAGGAGGAAAATGACGAGACAAGTATGCCAGGTTGGAGAAAATTAGGAGAATCACCTAAACGAACAATCACTGACATAAAGAGATCCTTGAATCCCAAGGCGGAAGTATATTTTCCATCAAATACGGTTTCTACGACAAGACAAGAAAATGCTGATAAAATCGTCTGTGAAGAGGACAAAGTCTGGAAGACTGTCACTCAATCTAACGTCCTCCAATTTGACGAATTATTTCCTACAGACAATACTCCTTTGAACAGAAGCCGGATTCTTCATCTTTTACAAAACATAAAGTCTCTGCAATTTATGACGAGTAGTGACATCGATTTAGTATCATTTCCAAAGCGTGGGCTGAGCAAAATCGCAGTGGTCTCGTTCTGGTCTCCAGTAATACCAAGTATTATCCTGAAGGAAAAGGAGATAATACATCGATTTGGCTACGATGTCATTGAGAAAAGCGAACATAAAGGAATTAAAAATAATCCAACTCCCAAAATTAACACTCAGCTTTTCTCCTCACTGCACCTGAAAGAGGGGAAACAATCTTTGGGAACTGTAAGACAATTGGAGGATATTCCGATTAGTGATATACAACAGGGAGAAGAGATTCTAAAAATTCGTATAAAAAACGGGGAAAGGGAAGTGTGGCACATAGAATCGAAGGCAAAAAATGCTGACGAAAATGAATTCGAGTACTCCTGGACGTGGCTTCCAGGGATGTTAGACAATAACAAAGGCCTAAATCAATTAAAGCACCCCGTTTAACCAAGGTTTAAAGGTCATAACGTGGAACATCGCTGGTAGATCAATGAAAAAAATGAAGGAAGTCCTCGCTTCCCAACCAGACATATTGACCCTTCAAGAAACTTGGGAAACCGAGTCCTTTGAACAACAAGGTTACTTTGTGTATAACATATGTGCAAAACCCTCATTTCGGGGACATGCCAAAGGGGGATTGGCAATTTTAATGAGAGAGGATCTCCTATGGGCACAAGAGATTGTGGAAACTAATAGTGAAAATGTGCAATGTATCAAACTGTCTCTGAAAGCCTACAACTCGACCTCAACGAGAACAACGTTACTTTTTAACGTTTATGCCCCCCCAGGAAAAAAATACGACACTTTATATGACGATACCCTGCAAACTATTACACAAATAATAGAAGCCCTTTTGTTCCCAAATTACTTGATATTGGGTGACTTTAACGGGAAGATTTCCAATTTAGAAATAAATAAGTGGGGAAAAATTCTGGAAGAGGAAAACATGGAACCTTTAATCCCCCAATTCCCCAGAGATATCCGATCTAACAAAAGAGGGAAAACACTGTTATCAGTACTACTTACCATAAATGGAACCATTCTAAACGGGAACGTGGAAGGCGACATCCCGGCCTCTTATACAAGGCAGGGTAACGGGAGACCGTCAATAATAGACTATATCATCTGCGGCAAGGACCAGTTCGAAACTATGTCCCATCTCTGCTCTACTTTCACCGCTGATAGTGACCATGCTGTCATGCAACTCAGAATTAGTTGGTCGGCTCAACCAGCAGAAGAAGGTCCGATGATTCTCGAAAGAAAAGATACTTGGGTAAACAGTGATCGGAGACGTATCTTTTGGAATCCGTCCTCCCTGAGCAAAATAACAAATTTGATTGAACAACAGCACTTCTTAAGGAACTATTATTGTGATGATCCTATTGAAAACTTTGAGATCATGCTCATTGACCTTAAAGAGGTAATAACTAAAATGAATTCTCATACAACCATTACTAATATACAAAGGAAAAATAACAACAAAACAGGGAATTCATCGATAAGGAAGACCCTAAATAAATTGATACGTGCTCAATACCTCCGCCCTTCTCCTACTAAAAAGAAGGAAATAAACAAAGTAAAAAATCAATTGAGAAGAGGAAAAACAAGGGAGAGAAAATCCCTCCAAGATCGAAACTGGGTTGAATTACAAATTGCTGCCAAAGAATCAAATCAGAGAACCTATTGGTCAATAATAGCCAAACTATCGGGGACAAAAAAGAAATTACAAGCAGTACCTGTTCCTCCGAAAGAGTGGGAACTCTACTTGGCAGATCTCTACAAAACAAATGTGGTTAAATCACAAATAAACGGTTCCAATAAAGTGGAGGAAAAAGTTAAGGAAATAGTAATCCCGAAAACAACAAATGTGATGGTGGAAACCCACATTAGGAGGGCAAGAAGCACAGGAGCTTTCGGCCCTGATCAAATTCCTATAAAGGCCCTGCAAACAAACTCTAAGGAATGGAGCCTTCTATTAACTCCACTATTCAACCACATTATGTCCTGTGGGCAAGTACCCAAGTCATGGCAAGGGAGTACAATTATCCCAATATATAAAAAAGGCTCCAAAACGGTAGCAGGAAATTATCGCCAAATAGCTCTGCTGGACGCTACTGGAAAAATCTTCGCAGCAGAGATCCTCTTACAATTAAAAAACTGGGCCTTTTCGTTGGGGTTGATACCTATGTTCCAATCAGGCTTCAGACCCAAACACTCTGTTACAGACAACACGGCAATTATTCAGTTTTTCCTAGACAAATATGTCACAAGAAAAAAACAGACGGTCTACACGGCCTTTATAGATTACTCGACGGCATTTGACCGAGTGGACCGTCCGACACTATGGAAAAAATTGAGGAGTTTGGGAATCAATGAACATCTGCTACAGGCCATCATTAGCCTCCACACAAATACTTGGTGTCGAGTCCAAATGGGGGGCGAAAAAGGACTAACGAAAGTAATATATACTGAAAACGGCCTCAAACAGGGCTGTTTATTAGCCCCCATGCTGTTTTCGTTATATTTAAATGACTTGCCTAAACAATTAGAAAAGGGCCTCAGCTTGCCACCAAAAATTAACAAGCAAAGAGTTCATACGCTGCTCTACGCGGACGATATAGTTTTATTCGATCTCACACCATTTGGTTTGCAAAACTCCCTTGATATTTTGTTCAATTACTCTAAGGACAATTTCTTAATTCCAAACGTAGGGAAAACTAAAGTTGTAGCCTTCTCTGGGAGGAAGAAAAGTGCCAAATACAATTGGAGGCTAGGAGATGATAAAGTTGAAGAAGAAAAAGAATATACCTATCTGGGCAGGATTCTTACCAAGAATCTCTCAAACACAAAGCATATCGAGAAGTTAAAGAAAAAATCTGACTTACATGCAGGAACTCTATCCAGACTATATAGCGCCACAGGGAGCAGGCATTTTTCCGCATTAATAAGGATATATAAAGTAAAAATTCCTGCAGTCCTGTCATATGCTACAGAATACATTCCCATTCAACAATGGGGTTTCATGGACCGTCAAGAGGGGAAAATCTTGAAAAAAATGATGAGGGTTCCAATTGCAACACCAGTCCAGGTTTTACGGCTGGAATTCGGAATCACTAGTGCTTTTGCCACTGCAGTGGCAAACATAATTAGATGGGCCTTTAATCTTCTTCACGCTACGGAGGGTACCCTCAGATTTCTGCTTCAAAAAGAGACTTTCGGCCCAGATGTAGATAATCAAACTTTTTTAGTTAACTTGTCTACGGCGCTCCAAATGGCTGGAACTTCTTTAGAAATCTTAAAGACTTGGTCCGCGTCGCAACTAAAACTCTTTCTAAAATGTTTCACTCCTAGGTTGAGCTATGATTTGGACTATGCACACAGCCAGCGGCTTAAAATATTCAAACCCTTTACCACACTTATACAGTACAAAAATATACACCCTTATATCTCATTTTGTCTTTCTCATAGTGCAAGGAGGGTGATTTTTATGTTTCGAGCAGGGATTTTACCTGTACAAGCTTTTAAATCAAAATGGACACGCGGAGATCTCTCTCAGCTATGTTTGTTATGTCAAGGGGGTGAGCAGACTGTGGAACACTTACTGTTTATTTGTCCAAACTTTAAAGTAGTAGCTGCTCGAGCACAGTATATTTTGCCGATATATAGATCCTGTAGGTTAGTAAAAGATTCTGAAATATTAATAGCAGGTATCAATCCCCCAAATGAGTTTGTATGTTATAATCTGTACAAATTTTTTAAATTAACACTAGCTTTATATTAATTTGTAATGTACTTTTCTTTTTTTGTTAAATTTTATTACATTTTCTACATTTGTGGTCCTCGGTTGAGTACCTACACAAATAAAATCTTTTTGACTTTTGACTTTGCGACTTGAGATTCAGACTTGTGAGTAGTATGTTGAATTTTCTTAAGTATAGCTCCTTGTAAATATGGCTTGTGAATAGCGCCATGTAGTTATGTTTTGTGCAGAGCATGTTATTATGTTCATATAAATGTTTTTGAAGATGTGCGTATGTGTTCTGTGATAACATTGAGAGATGAGTTCATGACTGTCCCATGTACTGCAGTCATTGGGGAATGATTGTGCTTCGGCTGCCAAAGAGGTAATATCTTTTATTGAGAAGGCAGTATTTGTTTTAACAAGGTGTTGAGGGATTCTGGTGTTTTATTTTTTTTGTGTTTGCGGGGGGGGGCATGTTTTTGAGCGGAAATTCGTACACGTTCCAGTGGAGGGATTTGGTTGCCTTTTGGTGAGGATTTAGGGAATAGCTTGAACTACTGTGATGCAAAATTTGAAAAGGATCTGAGCTGTGGAAGTGGTGGAAAAAGCATGTTTTGTGCGGGGGTGCGATTTGCCATGTTATCCAATGGGCGTATTCAGTTTGCAGATTGAATGGTAAAATGGTGAAGGGTTTTGCTTTGGAATACTTGATTTAATGTGTTTGGCTCAGAGGTCGGTAAAGTTGTAAATAGACCAGTCGAATTGAGATAAAGGTTTGCACAGAGGGTGCTTAGATGTTTTCAGGGTTGACAAGAAAATATAAATCAGACCCTTCATAGAATGCGTTTTTATTAGTGTAATAGAACAGTGTGTTTTTTAAATAGGAATGTTTCTACAGAATATTTTTCCCAATGCAAGCTGCCCTTTAGAATAGCGTGTGAATGTTAGCCCACTCAATTAGGAAAGTGGCTATTTGTGAAATTAATGAACGTGGCCCTTTTTGATAGCTATAATACACTACCATCTTAATGCATTGCTAAGAGTCCCCTACATTAGTTTGATTTGCATTCATTTAATTTCAAGGCTCACCTATGTACTTTGACAGACTGCTTCAATTAATATGTGCAGAGAACAGTCCCCACTAAAATTAGAAAACATGGCCTTTTGAAAAAGTATGATTCTGGCCCTTTTAATAGGTAGAATAGAAAAGCTGACACACTTACTTATGAAAATATTGGTTATGCAATGCAGAATTAAGAAGTTCGACATGTTATTTTCAAAAAAAAAAGTAAAATATGGTGTGTTTCCATGCCATGATTGTTTTGTTCTGTTTATTTTTTCCCTTGCAGCTAGTAGCAGTACAGAATAATTTAAAATGTTAGCATGTCACTTAGTTACAAAATAAAAATATGTCTTTGTTAATTTACTTTTTACAACGTTTTAAAGTTTGCTTCAGTTAGTTAGAGAATAAAGCTCTGGCCTGGGAAGAGATATGTTATGACGTACAAGGAATGTGTTTTTTTAACCTTGAGACAGTCCGTCCAGCCCGAGATGGCTTGGTTCCCAGAATATAAATGTTTATATAAAAAGGGAGGGCTACTCCCTCTTGGAGCGAGCAGTGCCTGTCTTGCTGGCCATAACTCAATTCTTTCCGCGATCCCTTTGTTTATGTGAAGGGGGGGCCAAGTTGCTCCTCTGAAGCAGTCAACACTAAAAGCTTCATTGACTTCAGATAAAGTCACGCTTGCAAATGGATAGTTATTCCCCCAGTAGTGTAAACAGAATAATTGGCAAGAGTCTTGCTCTTGCGATGAGTTCAGCATCTGGCAGTCATTCAATTTTAGATCTCAGTGTAGCCCGGCTTGGAATTGATTCAAAGCTCCGAGCGCGAACATAATTCTAGAGGGAGGGGCTGCTTCTCAAAGGAGTGAGGTTTTTTTTCAAGGCTTCTAGGCCTTCTGTTTCTAACACGAATAATGTGGATTAATTCAGATACATTTAGAGAACATATTGTAGGTAGTATGGTCATACTGTTCCCAAGATCTAGAGTAGGATTTATTGTAAAACTGCAGAGGTTTTGGATAGAGGTTCCCCAATATAAAATAGTGCTTTTGAATTGAGAATTAATTTTAATTATTTATTTATTTATTTGTTTTTATGTAATTCATTTTTGCTAGATTGGTGACAGTGAGCCCCAGCATCTATAGCCAAGCATTGAAAAGACAGCTTGACAGTATCCACATGCCTGACAACACTACCCTACTCCAGTACGTCGATGATCTGTTGATCACCGCTCGAAGTGAACACGAATGTGAACATGCCTCACTGACAGTCTTACATTCTCTGGCTGACAAGGGACACAAGGTGTCCCCTTCGAAGTTGCAATTCTGTGTTCAGCAAGTGGTTTACATTGGGCACTTGCTGTCCAAATGGGGGAGACAGCTAACACCCGACCGTATCCAGTTAATTGTAAATATGTCACAGCCCAGAACACAAAAGGAGGTGCGAGCCTTTATAGGCCTCACTTCTTATTACAGACAATGGATCCCTCAGTATGCATTCCTAGCCAAGCCACTTATACAGTTGACAACACAGGAGGCAGCGTCATCGACTGTCCTCCCTTGGACTCAGGAACATACACAGGCTTTTGACGAATTAAAGAAAGCTTTATGTCAAGCACCAGTCTTAGCGACACCAAGTTACAGCAAACCTTTTACACTATTTGTCACAGAACGTGAAGGTACTGCATTATCAGTCCTCACTCAAGACCAAGCAGGGTCACACAAACCGTGTGCCTATTTCTCCAGCACATTAGATCCAGTAGCCCAGGCTTTGCCTGCGTGCCTGAAATCAGTAGCAGCAACAGCTCTAGCAATCAGACAAAGTGATTCTATAGTGTTAGGACACCAATTGACAGTACAAGTTCCACATTCCGTGGAAGTTCTTTTAAACCGTACACAAACTCAACACTTGACTATAGCACGACTAACAGGTTATGAATTGACATTATTTCAGCCACACATAGAAATCAGACGCTGTAACACATTAAATCCAGCTACACTTTTGCCATTAAATATGACAGACCCTTTGGCACATGACTGTGTCGAAGTCATTACCATCATGACGAAACCCAGACAAGACTTGACAGATACCGCATTACCTGATCCAGACCTGACACTTTATGTGGATGGTTCATGTATGAGAACAAGCACAGGAGAGTTAGTGGCTGCGTATGCAGTAACAACAGAAACTGATGTCATAGAAACACATCGTATTGACACCCTGTCAGCCCAAGCGGCAGAGCTCATTGCTCTGACCCAAGCTTGTACTCTAGCTAAGAACAAGAAAGTTAACATATACACAGATTCCCGTTATGCATTCGGAGTTGTACACGACTTCGGAGTCCTCTGGCAAGAACGAGGTTTTTTAAGTTCACACGGTGCCAAGATCCAGCACGGTCCCCTCATTCAAGCTCTGTTAGAAGCAATACATTTGCCTACAGCAATAGCCATCATGAAGTGTAAAGCACATATTAAAGTCACTGACAACATTTCCCAGGGCAACGACCTGGCAGACCGAACAGCCAAGCGCACAGCACAGACACTATAGAATCACTTTGTCTGATTGCTAGAGCTGTTGCTGCTACTGATTTCAGGCACGCAGGCAAAGCCTGGGCTACTGGATCTAATGTGCTGGAGAAATAGGCACACGGTTTGTGTGACCCTGCTTGGTCTTGAGTGAGGACTGATAATGCAGTACCTTCACGTTCTGTGACAAATAGTGTAAAAGGTTTGCTGTAACTTGGTGTCGCTAAGACTGGTGCTTGACATAAAGCTTTCTTTAATTCGTCAAAAGCCTGTGTATGTTCCTGAGTCCAAGGGAGGACAGTCGATGACGCTGCCTCCTGTGTTGTCAACTGTATAAGTGGCTTGGCTAGGAATGCATACTGAGGGATCCATTGTCTGTAATAAGAAGTGAGGCCTATAAAGGCTCGCACCTCCTTTTGTGTTCTGGGCTGTGACATATTTACAATTAACTGGATACGGTCGGGTGTTAGCTGTCTCCCCCATTTGGACAGCAAGTGCCCAATGTAAACCACTTGCTGAACACAGAATTGCAACTTCGAAGGGGACACCTTGTGTCCCTTGTCAGCCAGAGAATGTAAGACTGTCAGTGAGGCATGTTCACATTCGTGTTCACTTCGAGCGGTGATCAACAGATCATCGACGTACTGGAGTAGGGTAGTGTTGTCAGGCATGTGGATACTGTCAAGCTGTCTTTTCAATGCTTGGCTATAGATGCTGGGGCTCACTGTCACCAATCTAGCAAAAATGAATTACATAAAAACAAATAAATAAATAAATAATTAAAATTAATTCTCAATTCAAAAGCACTATTTTATATTGGGGAACCTCTATCCAAAACCTCTGCAGTTTTACAATAAATCCTACTCTAGATCTTGGGAACAGTATGACCATACTACCTACAATATGTTCTCTAAATGTATCTGAATTAATCCACATTATTCGTGTTAGAAACAGAAGGCCTAGAAGCCTTGAAAAAAAAACTCACTCCTTTGAGAAGCAGCCCCTCCCTCTAGAATTATGTTCGCGCTCGGAGCTTTGAATCAATTCCAAGCCGGGCTACACTGAGATCTAAAATTGAATGACTGCCAGATGCTGAACTCATCGCAAGAGCAAGACTCTTGCCAATTATTCTGTTTACACTACTGGGGGAATAACTATCCATTTGCAAGCGTGACTTTATCTGAAGTCAATGAAGCTTTTAGTGTTGACTGCTTCAGAGGAGCAACTTGGCCCCCCCTTCACATAAACAAAGGGATCGCGGAAAGAATTGTGTTATGGCCAGCAAGACAGGCACTGCTCGCACTGCTCGCTCCAAGAGGGAGTAGCCCTCCCTTTTTATATAAACATTTATATTCTGGGAACCAAGCCATCTCGGGCTGGACGGACTGTCTCAATGTTAAAAAAACACATTCCTTGTACGTCATAACATATCTCTTCCCAGGCCAGAGCTTTATTCTCTAACTAACTGAAGCAAACTTTAAAACGTTGTAAAAAGTAAATTAACAAAGACATATTTTTATTTTGTAACTAAGTGACATGCTAACATTTTAAATTATTCTGTACTGCTACTAGCTGCAAGGGAAAAAATAAACAGAACAAAACAATCATGGCATGGAAACACACCATATTTTACTTTTTTTTTTTGAAAATAACATGTCGAACTTCTTAATTCTGCATTGCATAACCAATATTTTCATAAGTAAGTGTGTCAGCTTTTCTATTCTACCTATTAAAAGGGCCAGAATCATACTTTTTCAAAAGGCCATGTTTTCTAATTTTAGTGGGGACTGTTCTCTGCACATATTAATTGAAGCAGTCTGTCAAAGTACATAGGTGAGCCTTGAAATTAAATGAATGCAAATCAAACTAATGTAGGGGACTCTTAGCAATGCATTAAGATGGTAGTGTATTATAGCTATCAAAAAGGGCCACGTTCATTAATTTCACAAATAGCCACTTTCCTAATTGAGTGGGCTAACATTCACACGCTATTCTAAAGGGCAGCTTGCATTGGGAAAAATATTCTGTAGAAACATTCCTATTTAAAAAACACACTGTTCTAATACACTAATAAAAACGCATTCTATGAAGGGTCTGATTTATATTTTCTTGTCAACCCTGAAAACATCTAAGCACCCTCTGTGCAAACCTTTATCTCAATTCGACTGGTCTATTTACAACTTTACCGACCTCTGAGCCAAACACATTAAATCAAGTATTCCAAAGCAAAACCCTTCACCATTTTACCATTCAATCTGCAAACTGAATACGCCCATTGGATAACATGGCAAATCGCACCCCCGCACAAAACATGCTTTTTCCACCACTTCCACAGCTCAGATCCTTTTCAAATTTTGCATCACAGTAGTTCAAGCTATTCCCTAAATCCTCACCAAAAGGCAACCAAATCCCTCCACTGGAACGTGTACGAATTTCCGCTCAAAAACATGCCCCCCCCCCGCAAACACAAAAAAAATAAAACGCCAGTATCCCTCAACACCTTGTTAAAACAAATACTGCCTTCTCAATAAAAGATATTACCTCTTTGGCAGCCGAAGCACAATCATTCCCCAATGACTGCAGTACATGGGACAGTCATGAACTCATCTCTCAATGTTATCACAGAACACATACGCACATCTTCAAAAACATTTATATGAACATAATAACATGCTCTGCACAAAACATAACTACATGGCGCTATTCACAAGCCATATTTACAAGGAGCTATACTTAAGAAAATTCAACATACTACTCACAAGTCTGAATCTCAAGTCGCTATTCACAAGCAACTACAAGCTACTCACAAAGCGTTACACACATGGATGTAACAAACTATTCACAAGTCTTAAGCACAAATTCACAAATAAACCAACTAGTTACTCACAAGGCACTTTCGCAGTCCAGAAGGGACTTGTCTAGATACAAGGAAATGAACTCTTCAGATGTTGTTGGCTTTAATTCTACATACTCTAAAGGGTACAGGTGGTGGCGTTATCTACCTACTGTGTTTTTCTGAGTTAGTTACTTTAGCTAGTTTTTCTGACAGAACGGGATAAATACCAGTTAACAACGGCATTTCTTGGCTTGTTTAGTTCTCTCTGCTTTATTGAATTCTTTTTCTGTGCGTCTATGTGATTCTTTACGCCATAATTCTATGGCGTCTTTCTGTGACTGTCGGGCTTTCTTTTTCAATACTGCTTCCTCTACTCTCATGATGCACTCGGCATCCCATGTTCCTGAAACAGGCCATCTATATTGCTCTTCTAAGTGTTTGGTATAATCGACCCACAAGTCTAAGTACAGTATGGCACCTAAGCCATGCTTGTGGTACATAAAGTGCCCTGGTGTACTTAGAAGCTCCACTTTCTAAAAAACACTTTAGTCTAACTAATTCAGCTAGAAGGCAAGACATTTGAAACATGGGCATTTGTTTAGCATGCAAATTAACACACAAATATGGGACAATGTGCTTCTGCACACAATGCTAAGCACTTTGCAGTTGAGAGAAAAAAACGAATTATCATGGACTGTTGGGTTGGGACTGTTCTCTGCACATATCAATTGAAGCTTCTCCACTAAATGTTTATCTGAAACCATCTGTGTAAGCTTTTCAGCCTAACTGACCTCTGAATCAGACATAATAAATCCTAATTACAAAGGCTGGTGGACACATAACAGGCAGCATGTTAAATGAACACTGCTTTCACCGTGCAAGTATTACCTTTCTATCAGCAGCCTGTCAAAGTACATAGGTGAGCCTTGAAACTAAATGCATGCAAATTAAACTAATGTAGGGGACACATAGCAATGTATTAAGATGGTAGTGTATTATAGCAATCAAAAAGGGCCACGTTCATTAATTTACAAATAGCCACTTTCCTAAGTAAGTGTGATAACTGTTCTATTCTACCTATTCAAAGGGCCAGATTCATAATTTTTCACAAAAAAAACCAAAAACCATGTTTTCCAATTGAGTCTATTAACTGTCACAACGCTATTCTAAAGGGCAGCTTGCATTGGGAAAAATATTCTGTAGAAACATTCCTATTTAAAAAACACACTGTTGCATTACACTAATTTTCTTTCTCAACCATGAAAACATTGAAGCACTCTCCGTGCAAATCCTTATCTCAGTATGACAGGTTTATTTACAACTACCGACCTCTGAGTCAAACACATGAAATCAAGTGTTCCAAGGGAAACCCTTACAAATACACTTCTTTACTCTCCATGCAACATTTTACCATTCAATCTGCAAACTGAATACGCCCATTGGATAACATGGCAAATCGCACCTCCGCACGAAACATGCGTTTTCCACCACTTCCACAGCTCGGATCCCTTTCAAATTTGGCATCACAGTAGTCCAAGCTATTCCGTAAATCCTCACCAAAAAGCAACCAAATCCCTCCACTGGAACGGGTACGAATTTCCGCTCAAAAACACGCCCCCCGCAAACACCAAAAAATGCCAAAATCCCTCAACACCTTGTTAAACAGCATGTTAAAACAAATACTGCCTTCTCAATACAAGATAGTAACTCTTTGGCAGCTGAAGCACAATCATTCCCCAATGACTGCAGTACATGGGAAAGTCATGAACTCATCTCTCCACGTTATCACATAACACGTACGCACATCTTCAAAACATTTTCTCCAAGCACTTGAAAGAGATCCAGCTCTCTCCTGCCTAACGTAATGGCTAGGGACCTGATGATAACATGCTCTGCACAAGCCATAACTACATGGCGCTATTCACAAGCCATATTTACAAGAAACTCAACAAGTCACAAAAATGACACGCTATTCTAAACCATATTTACAAGGAGCTATACTTGAGAAAATTCAACAAACTACTCACAAGTCTTAATCACAAGGCGCTATTTACAAGGAACTACAAGCCACTCACAAAGCGTTACACACATGGATGTAACAAACTATTCACAAGTTCGCAAGTCTTAAGCACAAAGCGCAATTCACAAATAAACCAACTAGTTACTCACAAGGCACTTGCGCAGTCCAGAAGGGACTTGTCTAGATACAAGGAAATTAACGCTTCAGATGCTGTCGGCTTATTTTACATACTCTAAAGGGTACAGGTGGTGGCGTTCTCTACCTACTGGGTGTTACTGAGGTGGTCACTTGAACTAGTTCTTCTGACAGGACGGGATAAATACCAGTAATGACGGAATTTCATTCTCTATCAGATTGCTCTGTCTTGACCCGTTCCCCCTTATCCCGTAGTTCTTTTTCTTTGGCTTTTTTCTCTGCTAGCTTATTTCTCTCTACTTTGTTGAATTCTTTCTCTGATCACCTATGTGACTCTTTGCGCCATAACTCAATGGCATCTTTCTGAGAGGGTCTTGACTTTTAACACATATCATGACCAGGTGTGTCTCTAGGCGGGATATTAACTGACTCTTCTAGTATACCCTTTCTGGTCCCTATCTGACGTAACTTTGAAAACAGTGGCATGTTGAAATCAACACAATGGAAACACAATACACAAAAAATAGACTGTAACAATCAACAATCATTCACACTAAACAATTTAAACACTGAAACAGATACAGATACAACCTAAACTGATACAGAGAGTTAAACATGTACTTGAAAAACAGTTTGTGCACTGAAAATACAGTACAACCATACCGGTCCCAAAACAATTTGAGACACGTCTTTACCGGGCCCGCGTTTAACCGTGGACCCGTCTTGACCGTTTCCACCTTTTACGGTGGACCCGTCTTGACCGTTCTCATTTAAAATGAGCCCGTCTTGAAACTTGATGCATTCCCCATAGTGGTACTCACCGGGAAAGCAGAACTTGAAACTTGAAGGCCTCGGAAACTTGACTTGACTACGCTTGCGCCTTGGAACAGGTGGACCTCTGGAGACCTCGGACCTTGCTCTCTCACGGGCTGGGCTCTGGTTGAGACGATCCGCGTTCCTCACCGCCTCACATGGATGCCTGGTCGCAGTCCGTCCTCCTCCTGGGCCTGAGGGAGTGGCAGGAAGTCCTGCTGGAGCGCTTTGAAGTCCGTCACGGCTGTAGAAGGGGGCAAAGACTAGACCGACAACTCCGGCGAGTGGGGAAAGGGATATGTCCCTGTAAGGGCGCCAAATTATGTGGTAAATAAAATATTACCCTGGCAGAATTTCTAGGCATTAACAAAGTATCATGCATCAAATGAGAGACAGGATCCGTGGTATCTGAGTTAAAATTGGGCTTTATTCCAATAACTCGAGTCAAAGGGAGAATATGTTCCATCACCTCTGAGGTTCAGGAAGAGTCTTCTAACAATTATTTACTGAACATAGTATATATACATTTCTTGTACATAGGCTAAGCAGAGCAAGAAAGAAAATGAGATAAGAACATGTGGGTGTACATGAGGGTGTGTACTTTGATGAGTCATAGGTAGGTGATAGGTAGGTGTCATAGGTGGGTGGGTACTTAGGAGGAGTTTGCATGACCAGCTGGAACTCTGCCCTACTTGTGCAGCTGGAGCATGACGTGCAATTGACGTGTAATTGGGAGGAGAGCTGACTTTCAGTCTAGCAAGAGATCTCTTGTGTCAAGGCGACTTGAGCACGTCTTGTACAATCTGATATGATAGGGGATGTATTATCTGGAGCAAAAGTTGTTTGTCACTAAAAGACAGAAAGGGCATATTTATTCGTTCATTGAATGAGCTTTCTATGGATGCAAGCATTGTAATCCACTTAAACAGAGACAGAATGGCTGGGCCCTATCTATGCAGATGGGTTCTGTGTACCTTCTTCACCAGGCTGAAACGTGATTCTGTAAAGCAAACAGATAACTGTTATTCATAATACTGTCTTGGCAGGCCTCTTGCTTGTCTTCTCTCGGCTGAGCTAGAAGTATGCGAGGTCGGAGGGACGTAACTGCAGCTTCAGTGTGTCAGGAGTCATGAACTGCAAATACATGGGCCTTATGCTACCTTAACGTTTGGGAGACTTTGATGACTGGCATTTCTAATGCAGGACATGATTGCAGGGGCCTAGTGATTCAGGCCACTACGAGGAAGTGCATGGATGACATGCACACACATGTAACATAGGGTATATGTAGTGGACATTTTTGGTCAGGCAAAATATCATTTTCCTCACATCCACCCATACAGTTCTGCACATATGCTGTCTTCAAAACACATACAAAGAGAGAGTCAGCCATTCATGCATCTATGTGCTAAGTAATACCCCCACCAAACCATACAAACACTCATACTGATACTAAGAAAAACATCTAATAACCCATATACATAAACATGTAGCTACTCACCAACCCATGCAGCCACTTATACACAAAGTGAAACACTAATACATATATTTAAATATTAAAACATTACCCTCTAATATATGTATTCACTAAGATACACTTAATAAACCAGTTAACCAATCAATTTTTTTTTTAAACATCCATGTAAACACTTATTTAAACATTTATTCTTCCATCAACTTTTACATATACATATATAACACATATTTATTTTTTAAAAAGACACACATTCACTGGATGGTGTCATCAGTGATGTCATGAGTGATGTCACTGACCATGTCATGAGTGATGTAATATGTGACGTCATCAGCAGTGCATTGCACGCGCAAGTTATAGTGAGTCCAACTAACCATAACATGGGAATTTCAATGGTTTTATGCGAGTAAAATTTCCAGCTAACTATAACTGGTGTGAAACCTATGGTTTTTTCAGTGAATTTAATAGGTTTTTTTAAATGCTAATTCCTAACTATAACTGGTGTGAAACCTATGTTTTTTTCAGTGAATACATATATATATATCACGCAATTCCGTTGCCCCCAGGATGCCTTTACATACGAACATGGACTACTCTGTAGGTGTGTTAAATTTTGCTTATTGCATCATCGCCATTACGCATTTTGGCTCGAACAAGTCTTGATCACATGACATGGCATAGTGGTTTCAGCTTTGTTTTGACAAAAGAACATCAGTGTCCTAGTAAGTTAAACACCTGCGCAATTTAAACAAGGTAGTATTGCTACGGAGTCTGTGTTCTTAATATCACCATCCCACTGTGGTTTTAATTTTTAATTACAAAAGACATCAGCGCCACCCACTGGGGCTTAATTTCGCAAGTTGAAACTGCAAACACCATAATGCATGGAGGCATTATTTGAATAAGGAGATGCCCATTGGGATGGGAGCGTTTATAATTGTGCAGGTGTTTAACTTACTAGGACACTAATTTTCTTTTGGCAGGCTTGTGAACAAGGGCGAGAGCCTGAAATGGGTCGAGCCATAAGATCTGGTACTTGGTGTGAATTTGACCATTGATCCCTGTGCAGCCCCTATACTGAGGAAGCAACACTCGGGAGGCCATCCACATTGGGGTAAAATACTCCGTTGGATTTATAGCGGCTGTGTCCAGCCACGTGTGGTGGCCCACCAAAAAATACGGATCCTGGGTGTTTGAAGGTTCCAATACCCATGCAAAAGAAACAGAGTGCGCGAATCCGGGCCAGAAAATTAAAACAAATAGCGGAGTGTTGGGTTATTAAATAAGGGGTGGGGGACTCAGGTCCCCCGCAAGCCCTGGAGACCACCACCTCCATGGGGCTTTAGAAATGTTGGAAGGGGGGTAACGTGGACCCCCTTCAGGAGCCCATATTGGCCCTGGGAACTGCCACACCCCAGGGCGGCTCCTGCAATGTCCTGTGATGCTTACCCCCAGGACATTGCTGTTGGCTATGACAGGGTGGGAGCAGGAAAACCTGCTCTTGTTTCAATGAAGCAAAGCAGAATTGCTTTTGGGCAAGGGGAGCTGCATGTGAGCAGCTCCCCTTCCTCAACAGCAATGCCGGCTCCCACAGCAGGTAGGACCGTGGGGACATTGGGGCTCCCCCATGGTATCCAACTGTGAGGCCATGCCTCGGGGAGGGGGTCCCTGGGGCCAAAAATGGCCTGGGAGAGGGGCCACACGGTCACCCTACTTTTTAACAAAAAAATAGATTTGGGCATGCCCCGGGGATGGGGTCCCCGGGGCGAATATAAATTAACGGAAGTGGACATTTTTTTTGCAAACATTTGGAGTTGCGACACTTGCACGGTGCTCAGCAAGGCCCCCCTAGTTTGAATGCGATGGGTGTGCGGCTCCCAGCGCATCCCTTAGTTTGAACGTGATGGGTGCAGCTCCAGCGCGGCCCCTAGTTTGAACGCGATGGGTGCGCGGCTCCTTTAGTCATCTCCAAGCGACTCCAAGCAAAAATAATTAAGATTGTTTCTATATAAATCTAGGTAATATGTTGGGTTATTGTGTGGCTCTAAAAAGAGCCCTTGTTTTCATTGGGAGATTGTTGTATCTACATGTAAATGCGGCTTCAGGTTGTTGAGACACACTCTGTTGCCTTGGTCAGTGAAGTGTACTCCATCACTTCTGTAGATGCCATCCATATGGAAACGTAGATTGTTGTTATAGATGGAGCCCATCCTATGGTCTCTGAGGTAAGCAGAAACTGCTTTATTGACATTTTTTCTAGATTTCTCAATCTGAGGACAAAATTGATTGGTGCACTTCCATTTCTGTCTTTGGCATATGTTAGAGTATTCAAAGACAGTTTTGGGAAAAAGAAACATAAATTCAGAAAAAGTATCCTACATTAGCATTTCCAGACCTATCCCAGTCAATGTGCCTAGGTCATTGACACCACAGTGCACAATCATGAGGTCAGGGGGTTGGAGGTGCAAAACAGTTTTAACCAAATACATTAATTAATGCCACTTTATTCCTCTCTGTCCAATCCATTTAATGTCTACATTTTGCAAAGCTAGGTCTTTGTCAATACCGCTGCGTTCAGCATTCCTTTTGCACCAGAAAACATAGCTGTGCCCAACAATCCACACAGAAAGCATCTTGAAGAGATGTTTGTAAGTATTCAAAAGATGTCTGTAGCTGAGGTAGTCAGTTGGTAGAATGAGAGATATCTAAAATGGTGGAGAAGATGCTGTTGTTAAGAAAGTAGGGAATTAGTTTGCTGTTTAAAATATTGTACATTTAAAAATAGGGTGCATTTTACTTTGTTTAAGAAGCATGTGTCTTATTGGTTAGTAAAGCATGTTTGAATGGTACAGTAGAAAGGATAAGGTCATGTTTTGCAAAGCCAACCACACCTGCTGTTTGCATTTGCAACATTGTGTGGTGAACTTAAAAATATGGTGAACTTGTGACCTGTCAGTTAAGATTAATGTTCAATGAACTGTTACTATGGAAACTGGCATTAAGCAGAATGGGGAATGTAATCCCGCATCGCGCCCGAGCGGAATTTCCAAGATGGCGCCTGCGACCAGTCTCCCAGAAGGGGAGGTTAGCGCTCTAGCCGTCGGAAACCTGAAAAGGGCGGAAGTGAGGCTGTCTCGGCTCTCTATGGAGGACGCCAACGCCAAAGGAATAGGACAGGACATCAAGCAGGAGGAGAGAGTTGAAGAAGATGCCGTCGCAAAGGAGGCAGAGGCAGGAGAGAAGGCCCTGGAGGACCGGGAGGTCCGACCCAGCTTACGGTGCGAGGACAGCACCGGAGAAGAATCCTCGACCCTACCGCCTAGAGGCACCGCATGCAGGTCGGTCCGACCGACCCGAGGAGGAGGAGGGCGGCAAGACCCCTACTGCCACGACCCAGGAGGGCCGTGGCCGAAGGCAAATACCCTTTGTGAAATACCTCACTATAGGGTGGTGGAGTCTGGAACACTGAGGGCTTGCCACTGTCTGTCTAAAGGGGGTCAGCACATCCCTTCCATGGCACCTGTTGACCCCATACTCACATCACCCAGGTGATGATGACAGTATTAAATGAAAGACAGGACAACTTTATTAAGCTTTGTTTATTTTTTTATTTTTGAGGATCACTGCTCCTATTCTCCTTCTTTGACCTCGCGGGACGACCAGAAAAAGAGGAGAGCGATATACCCAGCAGCGCCAGATAAGGAGAGAGAACCCCAAAAACATATGGACATTACATCTTTTCATTTTTTTGGACTAAGAAAGGACTACAGTTAGTTTATTAAATAGCCCTAGTTTGCAGTTTGCCCAAATAGGTTTCTGTACATCATAGACTGACTATTAAAAATCCCAGCGAACACTCCTTCTGCCTGAGCATTGTGTTACTGAGGTAATCTCAAGTGGTGTCAGAAGTGGGATTGGGTCACTTAAAATTACTATGACCCAACCCATAACGATGGAGGCCATGATCACCCAGTTGGCTGAGGGCCAGAGGCATTTGCAGTTGGTTATAGAGCGCCAAAACCAGGAAGCCAAGAAAGAGAGGGAGGCGTTTCAAAATGCCCTTAAAGAACAGGCTGCTTTAGTCACTTCCAACCAACAGGTCCAAGACACCGCCATCCTGCGCCTCACAGACGCTGTATCCACTGCCCGTGTCCACCCAAACATTCCTAGCTCTGTTCTACAAAAGTTTCAAGAAGGAGATGATAAATGATAAAAATGATAAAAATTTATAATGCGCATAAACAATAACCCGCAGGTATCAAGGCGCCTAACAATACAATCAAAATTGAAACAGACGTCCTTACATATAGGCTTGTCGAAAGAAGTGAGTTTTTAGGGCAGTGCGAAAATTCTGTAAAGATGGAAGGGATCTCAAATCAAGCGGAAGATAATTCCACCATTTGGGGGCTTGCGTGGAAAAAGCCCTGCCACCCCATTTAGCTCTTTGTACACGGGGGGCTTTATGAAGCAATTTCCCGGAGGAACGCAAGCTCCTACCAGGGGTATAGTGGGAAATGATAGACCCGATACCTGTGTCGCTATTTTTAGCGATGGCTCTGTAGGTCATACATAGGACTTTGAACCGGATTCGGAGTTCTACCGGTAACCAATGCAGCGATTTCCTGGCCGCAGTGGCTGAGGAGCGTCTGGGAACATCCAGGACAAATCTGGCTATGGCGTTTTGGACTACCTGTAAGCGCTGTAGGTGGCTCCGGTTTAGCCCAGCATACAGCGCATTACAGTAGTCCAAACGAGAGCCAATCAGTGCGACAGCTATTTGCTTTCTTGCCTGCAAGGAAAGATATTTCCTGATCCTTCGCAGGGTGTGGATCAAGCCCCAACAGGTGGAGACAGTTCTACTCACCTGAATGCCCATATCAAGGGCTGGATCTAGCATCACCCCAAGATTCTTAGCAGATGTTGTGGGGGAGGGACATATTCCTAGTGAGTCAGGCCACCAATTGGTTGACCAGATGTTTTCTTTCCCCCGAACACCAACACCTCAGTCTTCTCCCCATTCAGTTTAAGAGAGTTCTGAATCATCCAGTGACCAACCACCTACATACAAGATCTAAACTTTGAGGCGGTAAGCACATCAGAATGGGGGAGAGAGACGAGTATTTGGGTGTCGTCTGCATAAGAAACTACCTCCATCCCGAAAGATCTTATTAGCCTGGCTAGTGGGGTCACATAGATGTTGAAAAGGGTCGGACTAAGCGCCGACCCTTGAGGGACCCCACACAGCACTGGTCGGGATGGAGATAGGAACTCCCCCAACTTGACTCTTTGTTCCCTCCCAATGAGGAAGGAGGTCAAAAGATCCAAGGCTGCACTCCTCACCCCCACCTCCCTCAGGCGAGATGTAAGCACTGAGGGGGAGAGGGTATCGAAAGCCGCTGTTAGATCTAGCAGGACCAGGAGGGTGGTCTGGCCCCCATCTACTGTCGTGCGGATCTTATCAAGCACGATGGTGAGGGCTGACTCGGTGCTGTGTTCCCTCCTGAATCCATGCTGGGAGGAGTCCAGACATCCCGAGCTTTCCACAAAAATAGCGAGATGCTTGTTAAGATGTGCCTCAAGCATCTTCGCTGGGGCAGGAAGCAACGAGATGGGGCGAAAGTTTTTTAGGACCTCCGGATCAAGGGATGCCTTCTTTAACAGGGGTTTGACTACCGCCTTCTTCCACTCCATAGGGAAAATACCATCTCTGATGGCTAGATTCATTATGTCTAGCAGCGGTGGTAAGAGAGTCTCCCTCGACCCTGATTATTTTTTTGTTCAGTCCACGACTGCTACCTGGCCTCCCGAACGGTGGGGTCAATACATAGCCCCCGTTCCTACAGGCGAATTAAAAGCAGCCTATTAGGCTGCTAATCCCTTCGGTCTTACACCCTATCCTGAAATAAAAAGGACTATTCTTGAACGACTAGGGCATGATACAGAGTACTACCGGGCCAAATTTAGAAAGGAAAAGTGGGTTACAGGCGATAACCCCCGAGCGCTCTATTATCGTGTCAGGGATTTAGGGGAAAGGTGGCCCCAGCCTGGTCAATCCCCTATAGAGGAAGTTACTGAAAAAATGTAGTTAGGACAGTACTTAGAGGCCCTCCCAGCTGACACACGTGCATGGGTTAAACAACATCCCCACCTAACAGCGCAAACCGCTATCGATCTGGCATGTGCATTTCATAGGTTCCCTGAAATTAAGGTCCAAACGGTTAAGCCTTCCCCAATACTTCAGAAGGGCTACACTAGAGCTAGCAGCTCTAAAAACCCTGGGTTAACTAAGGCAGCAGTAGGACCCCCACTAAACCCCTTTCCTACACAAACAGGACCCCAATGCTTTAAATGTTCAGAGTAGGGACACATCGCCCATAATTGCCCGTCAAAAACCGACGGGGTAGAACCTATGGAAGTAGCACTGTCCCGGGGAAGAGTACTCAATACCGGAGGTATCCCTACACTGTACATGGGGACTATATGTCTTAACGGGCGAACTATAGAGGATGTGTTAGACACAGGCTGTTATCACACTGTGGTCTCCCGAGAGTTGGTTCCCCTTAACCAGATTACAGAAGAGGTACAGATTAGGGTGTCCTGTGTAGAAAGATAATTTCATTTATATCCCGTAGCTGACGTCTTATTAGAGATAGAAGGGGATCCACAGGTACAGAGAGTCGGGGTGATACTCGCTCTACCAGAGAAAGTTCTCCTGGGAACTGATCTTCCCCGTTTTGATGAATATCTAGCCAGCATCACAAAAAGAAACCATGAGTTGGAATGGCTTCGTGAAGCACCCTGTTCTACCTCTGACTAAGTATGGGTGAAATTTGCGAATTTGCGGTCTGCAAAATCGCACGAAAGCGAATTTGCAATCCGCAGAATTTGTGAATTCGTGCGAATTTGCGAATTTCTTTTTTTTTGCGTGTTCGCGCGTTTTTTGCTTATTCGCGGACCGCTTGCAGCGCTCCGACCGCGAGGTTGCCCATGCGGTCGTACATGGGCGCGGCCATCTTGTGCGCGTTGCTTATTTCCGTTTCCGGGCGCTATTGGCAATGTCGTGTTGTGTGCGACGTGCTATTACGAGTTCGCGCGTGTTTCTGCGTACTCACGGGGGAAAAATCGCTCAAACTTACCCACGCGGTCCTCAATGGGCGTGGCCATCTTGTTTTTCATTCATTGCTATGGTTCTGTGCATGCTTTCTAATCCTCCTTTCATCTGTGTAATCCTTTGTTTCTTTGGACTTTTTTTTTATCTTTTCTACTCTATATCTATTCCTCTTTTTTTCTAGATCTATATTCTGTGTTTTTTTCAACTTTTTCGTTACTTTTAAAGCTACTTTTTAAAACTTTTTTTTTTCTTTACTTTTTCCCTATTCTTCCCTTTTTTTTTCTTTCTTCTGTACAGGACGATGGCAAAGGGAGCCAGGAAGGAGAAGGGGAAGGGGAAGGGTCCCGCACTCCGTACCCGGCTCCCTTACGGGCGGTTGCAAGGGGAGGAAGTGGTGGCCAGGGAGACATTCAGCGCGGTGGAGGTGGCCGCAGTGATCTTTTTTGTGCAGCGCCACCTCCCCAAGACCGTGGCAGCAGGGGGCAGGCTCTTGGCAGGGTATGGCCTCCGGGAGCATCGCCAGCTGTGGGAAAAGGTGTGCCAGGCCATGCGGAGGGATTCAGGGGTCCGGCGCACCTACCAGCAAGCGACGCACCGGTGGTCGGACCTCCTCGACCGTGAGCAGGACCTGCTCCACCTGCTCGGTGTGGAGATCCCTGGCCTTGGTGAGTAGCTATTTAATAACTACTTTGTTTTCTTCTACTCTGTGTTATATTGCTAATATATGTTTTTCCTGAAGAGCATGAATGCTGCCAATTCGAATACATTGCAGGTAAATTAACGTTTAAATAGCTTCTGTGATTGCAGGTGCTCGCCTGCTCAGTGGCGTTGCTACTATGCTTGTTTGGAACTTTGGGCTCATTTGGCCTGAATATGTATGAGTGTGGTACTTTACAGAACTGCGTAATGCTAGAGAGACTAGAGACTCAAGTCTAGTCCTTCCTTTGTACTCCTGCTGCCACTAAGAAGAAGAGATAGTGATGGATCGATAGGTTCAGGTTGAGTATATTATGACTTGTTATTAGTAGTAGGACATTTTTTAGTGCTCTGCAATCATGATGACGGACTGTGTCTGTCACGTCGCGTGCTTCTGAGTGCTGGCAGTCATAGTAGAACCTTTTTGTTGTTGGTTTAGTTACTGATTTACATAACTTTCCAAGTAGACGGTCTGCGAATCCAGCAATGCTGTACTAGTATCCTCCTAGTTGACCAGATCAGATAGGTCAATACATGTAGTGCATTTCTTGCTAATTTGTTTCCCCGAGATAATTTAGGATTGTGGTCAAAGAAATCAAATATTTCCAAAAAACAATCATCCATGTTTGTGTTTATTTCATGATCATCAGCACCTCCCAGGGGCAAGAGGACAGCACCACCCCAGACTCCAGCGGAACAGAGTGGGCAGGAGGAACGGTCCACTGCAGGCTCTTCTGCTGGCCCCAGTAAGTAGTTCTGTTGTTAATATAATTATACTTCCCTAACTCTATTTTTTACAAAATAGTCTTTGATCTCCTTGTACACTGTTTCTACATTCTTATCCTGCCTGTCGACTTTCCACATACCTCAGTCAGAACTAACTGTGCGGGACTCGGGAGCCCTCACCTTGTTGGAACTTCAAGTCCTCCTGGTGGTGTTGAGGAGTAGTTGGTTCTGTCTGTAAATATAAAAATGTTGCACGTTAAAGAGCAAGCATTCATCAGTTGTGCCAAAAAGAGTTGCATGTTATGGCTAAGCATATAAGTTAACACCCTCCCCAAAACCGTGACTTCTTTTCACTCCCAATAATTAAAAAATGTTTAACATTTTCTCATCCATTACGAGACGAAGTAGGGGGTGGTGTATGGCATCTTAAAATGTGACATGTTTTTTCTAGGCGTCACAACATCAGATGCAGCACTTGCCAACACCTGTGCCGGGGCCAGCAGCGCGGAGGAGTCCACTCAAGCGGCGGCGCCACCAGGAGGAGCTGAGGGAGATGGCTCAGCAGCGGCAGACGGTGGTAAGTTATTATTATCATCCTTTCTTATTGACATTTTAGAGTAGGCTCGCAAAGGAGTGTATGATGTACTGTACAGTAGAAAGTACACTACTACAAGTACACTGTACTGTTAAGAACAGTTACTGATTTAGAACTACATTTCTTTTTTTCCAAGCACGGAGAAGACAGTCAACCTTGCCTTAGCAATAGCATTAGCGGTGGTAGTTCTCGAGTAAGCAATGGCCCCCTCTATTTGACTTCAAATCAGCTGGGAAACTTTTATCGTGAAGCCAAGTCCTTTCAGATGAACTTAAGGGATGTGATGAACAAAAAGGGAAAGAACTTAGGGTCAATGGAAGGACTAGTGAATCATAACATTTATGACTAAAGAATGATACGTGTTTTTGAATGCAGGCAGAGGTGGCTGATAGGAAGGAATCAGATGCATGGCTGCTTGAAGCAAGGATGGTTGGAGGAGAAAGAAAAAATGACTGCCTGTGTGGGTCAATCAGAAAATTCATGTGTGGTGTGATTTGCAATATATCATTTGGGTGAAGCTCAAATGCAAGTCAAGAAGACGGTGGTTTACCAAATGAAATGAAAAGGGTGTTATTTGGTTGCTGAGAAAAAGTAAAGTTGTTACAGTTGAGACATTAAGAAAAATGATAGACGTTTACTTTGGAAGCCTGGATGGTATCTTCTTCCTCATACATAGCAGAGGTGTTTGTAGAGCAGACGCTCAGTGCATGAAGAGTGTTACTTTGTTCGTACAGCATGTCAGTGCCAGAGTAGCAAAGCAGAGGAAATCCAAATACTACAAGTTGTGATTGTTCTGAAACTCTGCCTTGCCTAAAGTAACAGTACAGTAGTTTACTTTGCAAGCACAGCATATATTGTGTATGTATTGTATAGTTGACAATTATATCAAGTCCCTTCCTCCGGGAATTATAGTTACCACACTCACTCCCTATGTTCATAATTTTCATTCTGCTGTGTTAATCATGAGTGGACTATAGCTGTTGTTCACTCAATCTATCAGAATAAAGCACCTAAAGTCGTGCATCACATAAGCAAAGAGATCATGTGATCGGCTGGAGACATGATCAGAAATTAATAATCTTCATTTTTCTTTTGTAGTAATGAAGGCCGGGGGGGGGGGGGGCAGTGCGAAATATAAATTACATTGAGCAGTAGCCCTTGATGTAACCGAGTATGGCCAGTGCCACCCCTATACAAAAGTAAGAGCTTCCCATCCCCACCTGCATATACTGCTTAAAGTAATGCAATCAAGTCTGCGTCATCATGGCTTGTGTCGCTTTTTCTTGGGTGCAAGCTGACATTAATTTCTTTTGCAAAAGTAGAGAAAAAAAAAGAAGAAAACAGGTGTACTCTCTGACTATGTATCGAGTACATAGTGCTGCCTGGTAGTAGAATTCCTGAAACTCCCACTGTTACTGGCCTACAAAGACGGCGGAAAGATACATGCCAAAATGTTATACTGTGCTTGCAAATTGCTAGTGTTACTGTGAGACATCTTTGTGTTGAATTATTTGTGTTATTGTTAAAGAGTATTGGTTACATTATTTTTCTTTCTTTCTTCATGTAGATGCTCCCAAAAAGCTCACCAGAGGGGAGATGGCTGTCCGGGCCAGGGCCCGGAAGATGGAGGCCATTCGAGTGGAATATTGCCGGCTGTGGGCTCGGGAGAACGAGGAGGGAATGTCACCAACCTCCTCCAGCACTGCCACCGTGTCCAGCCAGCAGCCTCCATCCCACCGCCGGGCTCGGACAGCCCCCCGCCGCCGCTCAGCTGCAAGACCATCAGCAGCTGGCCCCCTCAGAGCCTAGAAGGCACGTATGCGGTGCCTAAGCTTGAGAGTGGACTACCTGGAGCACAAGGTGGACGACCTTGAAAAGCAGCTCCGGGACCTCCGCAAGGACCGCCTGCCCAAACACCGCCGGAAGTGACTGTGTCCCTTGCCCCTTTTTTAAAGACTGTTGGGGGGGGGGAATCGGGAGTTGGGGATTATTTATCTTTGGACTACTTCAAATGGGCAATTGTTTGGGTTAGGGAGGGGTGGGACTAGTTTATTTTTGTTAGGGGAAATACATTATTCATTTTACATACTTCAACATAGTGTACGCTTTGATCTTCTTTTGTGGGGTGGTGGGCGGGAGTTACGGCAAGTTTGGTTTTCCTCAAAATTACCAGCATGGATTATCTAAAACTTCCAAAAATGCCGCTAACAGAGTTAGTGAATTCAATTGGCCTACTAGTACTTTACTTGTACTACTATCAGTCTCTCCTCCGCATCCTAGCCCATCTTTCTACCTCCCCAAAAGGCTTATCTTACCTTACCTTATCTTACCTGTGATTCGTGCTTGAGAACAGAGCACGAACGGCTGGACTGTTCCCATGAGGCACAGGGTCAGACTGATTTGCATATAGCCATGTCTGAACTGGGGTGGCGGAGTGGGCTAAAGACGGTGATGGATTAAACCCAGATCTTTTGACTGGGTGTGAGTGTTTGATTGATTCAGATGCTCCGTCCATCACCACCCCCTTTTGTATCGCTTTTGGCCGCCATAAGTGTGGCAGGGTATGCTCAGACGTGAGTCCCTTGCTTACTTTGCCACTGGATTCAAGCAAGCCGGGCTGAAGACGGCTGGAATGCCAGAAACCGGTCCTCGGAAGCTTGTTTCCGGTCCAGGGAAGACATGGCTTGGCAGTTCGGGCTGGACTGTTCCCATGAGGCACAGGGTCAGACTGATTTGCATATAGCCATGTCTGAACTGGGGTGGCAGAGTGGGCTAAAGAACGGTGATGGATTTAACCCAGATCTTTTGACTGGGTGTGAGTGTTTGATTGATTCAGATGCTCCGTCCATCACCACCCCCTTTTGTACCGCTTTTGGCCACCATAAGTGTGGCAGGGTATGCTCAGACGGGAGTCCCTTGCTCACTTTGCCACTGGATTCAAGCAAGCCGGGCTGAAGACGGCTGGAATGCCAGAAACCGGTCCTCGGAAGCTTGTTTCCGGTCCAGGGAAGACATGGCTTGGCAGTTCGGGCTGGACTGTTCCCATGAGGCACAGGGTCAGACTGATTTGCATATAGCCATGTCTGAACTGGGGTGGCAGAGTGGGCTAAAGAACGGTGATGGATTAAACCCAGATCTTTTGACTGGGTGTGAGTGTTTTGATTGATTCAGATGCTTCGTCCATCACCACCCCCTTTTGTACTGCTTTTGGCCGCCATAAGTGTGGCAGGGTATGCTCAGACGTGAGTCCCTTGCTCACTTTGCCACTGGATTCAAGCAAGCCGGGCTGAAGACGGCTGGAATGCCAGAAACCGGTCCTCGGAAGCTTGTTTCCGGTCCAGGGAAGACATGGCTTGGCAGTTCGGGCTGGACTGTTCCCATGAGGCACAGGGTCAGACTGATTTGCATATAGCCATGTCTGAACTGGGGTGGCAGAGTGGGCTAAAGAACGGTGATGGATTAAACCCAGATCTTTTGACTGGGTGTGAGTGTTTGATTGATTCAGATGCTCCGTCCATCACCACCCCCTTTTGTACCGCTTTTGGCCACCATAAGTGTGGCAGGGTATGCTCAGACGTGAGTCCCTTGCTCACTTTGCCACTGGATTCAAGCAAGCCGGGCTGAAGACGGCTGGAATGCCAGAAACCGGTCCTCGGAAGCTTGTTTCCGGTCCAGGGAAGACATGGCTTGGCAGTTCGGGCTGGACTGTTCCCATGAGGCACAGGGTCAGACTGATTTGCATATAGCCATGTCTGAACTGGGGTGGCAAAGTGGGCTAAAGAACGGTGATGGATTAAACCCAGATCTTTTGACTGGGTGTGAGTGTTTTGATTGATTCAGATGCTTCGTCCATCACCACCCCCTTTTGTACTGCTTTTGGCCGCCATAAGTGTGGCAGGGTATGCTCAGACGTGAGTCCCTTGCTCACTTTGCCACTGGATTCAAGCAAGCCGGGCTGAAGACGGCTGGAATGCCAGAAACCGGTCCTCGGAAGGTTGTTTCCGGTCCAGGGAAGACATGGCTTGGCAGTTCGGGCTGGACTGTTCCCATGAGGCACAGGGTCAGACTGATTTGCATATAGCCATGTCTGAACTGGGATGGCAGAGTGGGCTAAAGAACGGTGATGGATTAAACCCAGATCATTTGACTGGGTGTGAGTGTTTGATTGATTCAGATGCTCCGTCCATCACCACCCCCTTTTGTACCGCTTTTGGCCCCCATAAGTGTGGCAGGGTATGCTCAGATGTGAGTACCTTGCTCACTTTGCCATTGGATTCAAGCAAGCCCGGCTGAAGACGGCTGGAATGCCAGAAACCGGTCCTCGGAAGCTTGTTTCCGGTCCAGGGAAGACATGGCTTGGCAGTTCGGGCTGCACTGTTCCCATGAGGCACAGGGTCAGACTGATTTGCATATAGCCATGTCTGAACTGGGGTGGCAGAGTGGGCTAAAGAACGGTGATGGATTAAACCCAGATCTTTTGACTGGGTGTGAGTGTTTGATTGGTTCAGATGCTCCGTCCATCACCACCCCCTTTTGTACCGCTTTTGGCCGCTATAAGTGTGGCAGGGTATGCTCAGACGTGAGTCCCTTGCTCACTTTGCCACTGGATTCAAGCAAGCCGGGCTGAAGACGGCTGGAATGCCAGAAACCGGTCCTCGGAAGCTTGTTTCCGGTCCAGGGAAGACATGGCTTGGCAGTTCGGGCTGGACTGTTCCCTTGAGGCACAGGGTCAGACTGATTTGCATAGAGCCATGTCTGAACAGGGGTAGCAGAGTGGGCTAAAGAACGGTGATGGATTAAACCCAGATCTTTTGACTGGGTGTGAGTGTTTGATTGATTCAGATGCTCCGTCCATCACCACCCCCTTTTGTACCGCTGAGAACAGAGCTAGGCACAGCGCTGGCTGCATGGCTAATGGCGATTACACCATCCCGGACCGAAATTCCGTTGTTGTGGTGATAGTAGTAGGAGTGGTACCACACTAGCAGTAGCAGCATATGAAGAACAAAGTAAAAAAATTAGACATTGAGTGGCATGAGAGGAGTATTAGAAGGAACAGTAGCCTAAGCAATGCTGAAGATAAGTATGGGGAAAAAAGAATTGCAGGGATGATTATGGCTACAACAAGAACAGTGACACAGCAGCGTAACACAACAAGTCTTCTTGACATGTAGGAGGATTATGTTGACGATGGATCCAATCGACGGTGGGCATGGAATTTAGAATTTATTTTAAAATAATCATTGTTGTTTTTTTACCCAGAATTACAATATCCTAGGATTCATCTAGCTGCCTTAAAATTGAGTTTAGGAGGTTGCTTGCACCTTATCCTCCCCAGCAAGTGTGTGGAATTATTGTTGTAATTTGCTCAAACCTCAATGAAAACCACACAGCCCGGGGGAAGAGGGTTAGGGTTTGAAACTTGGATGGGAATGGGGTTTGTGGGTAAAGTTTTGTGGAGAGAGGATATAAAAACACAGCATGGACAAAAAACAAATGAAGATAAACAAATCTTTGGATACGAAGCTACTGCATGCATGAAGTTGTTTTGTAAATGGATAGGTTTTTGTAAAGTAAGTAGTACTTTCTACAATGTACTATGAAGAAACAACAATATGACAGTACAGGGATGCAGTAATTACGTAATTTCACTTGCCTATCTGCCCTCAGAGAGAAGAACCACTTCGTACAATAAATTAGTTTAAAAAATAGCAAAGAAAAAAGTATACAATGGCTGGAGGGATGAATTGAAGCAGAGAGCAAACAAATGCACAGTGTCACACTCACAGTAGTTCACAGAAATAACATTACTTAAAAGATAAGTTGGAATGAAGATGGATACTGTAACTGTATGTTGTTGTAGTTGTCCTGTTGAATTTGGGAAGTTGCATGCATCCAGCCATTCCTCTTTCGCGGTACTCCTCCATTCCATCTGATGCTCCACCGATCAGTGTTGGGGACCAGAAGACACCTTGTCCACTGACTGCCTGGCGGATGCTGAATTGCGGGTCGCTAAGCCTGAGGTCATCTTTTTGTCATTGCACAGGGTAAAAGCCGGCCTGTAATTGTTGATGGGAAAACAGGAAGAGAAATTTAAACACCACAGAGAAAAAAATATAAGGTACGCTGTGTAGTGCAAAAATAACACTTTCAGTTTCAGACTCGACAGTATTACAAAACATACAAGCATCATTTCGAAAGTGCGTACTCAGAGTCTCCTTTTCAAGGATAAAAAAGTGAGGGCGAAATTTGCAGATCTTCCCCCTCAAGCTATGTGTAAAGTGGAAACAGCGATTTCAGAACCCTAACCCTAACCCTAACCCTAACCCTAACTCTAACTCTGGGCCCTAACCCCCCTTTTTCACCATGGATTTTGTCCAAACCACTTGATTCCGATATGAGACCTTCCCAGCAATGCCCCAAAACCCACCAACCCACCCGCAAAAAAGCAGAACCCCCCAAACAGGCAAAAAGCAAAAATGGAAAATCTCATACTTAGAATATTTTCGGCCTTCTTTCAATTCTGTCCAAACGCGCTCTGCAGCTAGGCCATAACTCCCCTTTTCCACAATGGATTTCCTGAAAAACAAATGCAATCAAAATTAGACTGTGCCAGCAGTGCTCCAAGACCCCAAAACCCACCCCCAAACACCAGGAACCCTTTCCAAACAGCACCCCAAAAACAGGCAAGTGAGTAAAAACGGAAAAACTTTTTCACCATGGATTGTCTCCAAAACACTTTTATCTGGTTTTAGACCTGCCCAGCAATGCCCCCAGACCCGTCAACCCAGGCGAAAAAAAGTAGAAGACCCCCAAACAGGCAAAAAGCAAAAATACAAAAACGGGCACTTAGAATTATTTTGGCCTCATTCCAAAATCACTCCATGCGAGCTCTGCAGCTAGGCCCTAACTCCCTTTGCCACCATGGATTTTCTTCAAACCACTTGTAATCAAAACTATCCATACCCTGCGTTGCTCCAAGACCCCCCAACCCCCCCAAACACCAGGAACCCCCCCAAACAGGCCCCCGAAAACACAAAAGTGAGCGAAAACTCTGAAAAGTTAAAAACGTTTTCACCTCCGATTTTCTCCAAACCACTTATATCCGGTATTAGACCTTCACAGCAATGCCCCCAGACCCGTCAACCCAGGCGGAAACAAGTTTAACACCCCCAAACTGCCAAAAAGAAAAACCGCAAAAAGTGAGACTTAGCAAATTTCTGGCCTACCTGGAATTCAGTCCAAATGCGCTGTGCAGCTAGGCCCTAACTCCCCTTTTCCACCATGGATTTCCTGAAAAACAAATGCAATCAACATTAGACTGTGCCAGCAGTGCTCCCAGACCCCAAAACCCACCCACAAAAACCTAGAAGCCCCCCAAACAGCACCCCAAAGACAGGCAAGTGAGCAAAAACGCAAAAACTTTTTCACCTCCGATTTGGTCCAAAACACTTGATTCCGATATTAGACCTTCCGAGCTATGCCCCCAGACCCCTGCAGCCACCCGCCAAAAAGCAGAACACCCCGAAACAGGCAAAAAGCAAAAATGGGCCTACCTTCAATTCAGTCCAAATACGCTCTGCAGCTAGGCCCTAACTCCCCTTTTCCACCGTGGATTTTCTGGAAAAAAAAAATGCAATCAAAATTAGACTGTGCAAGCAGTGCTCCCAGACCCCCATACCCTCCCCCACAAATGTAGAACGCCCCCAAACAGCCCCCCAAAAACCTACAATACTGGTATATTCAAAACATGGCAAATTGCGCTGTTCACAAATCATTGCTGTTTTCAGCACTTCCACTACTTCGATCCTCTTGAAACTTACCTGGACAGTCACTTGTTCCAGCGATTCACAAGAATCTCAGCAAGGCAGAACAAAATCGAACCACTGCACTCTTTGAAAAAGAAGAAGAAGAAGAAGGTCCACGACTAGTTTTCACTTAGTTTTCACCCAAACACACGCGCCCACAATACACCCAAAAAGGCCAAAATTCTGCCAATTCTGGACCAAAGAACACCAAACCCCCCTAAAACATTGCCAAGATCATTATGAACGAGCCTGCATCGGGCCCCGAGCCCTAGAATCAGCGTGAACCATTCCAACTTAAACCCAAAAACCCTAGTAAATCGCACTGAACACTAAACCCTAGATATGCTTTGTCTGTGTCAAAGAGCCTAGGTATGCTACATCAGAAGGATGCTTCACTCAGTGATGCCTGCCTTGACATTCTGCAAGGCCCTGCCGCAAGCATGGGCCAAAAATCCGTTCCGCTCAAGATTTGCGATTTTTCTGTAATTTCGCGAGATTTGCGAAATACCGAAAAACAGCAAATTATGCAAATATAACGGATGTTTCGCCCAAGCTTGAAACAGTGCCATGCAGAGGGTCAAGGCAGGCACCACTGAGTGAAGCAACCTGATGTAGCATACCTAGGCTCTTTGTCAGACAGACAAAGCATATCTAATTGTATGCAGCAAGCCACATAGCCCCAGTTTTACATGAACTGCTGTCTGGAGTGGACTCTGCCTGGCATAACAACAACAGTACACTGCCTCGCCCTCGACTACTATACACCACAAATCGACAGGCATGTAGTTCTGCTGTAGTAGTTGTTGTAGACTGGTTTACCTGTTTGCCTTTCACGAATTGGCCATAGTTCTTCCGTAAACCGACGCTGATGATCCATCCATCCTAGTGAGTGACTGTAAAGAAAAAATATATATTATTTAATTAATCATCATGGTATATTGGCAAGTGAGTCCACTCCAAGGACATTTTGCATATTGTAAAATGCAACATAGTGGCCCCTGAATTTGAAGTACAATTTGAATTAAACAAGGTAAAAAAAAACAGAGTAGTAGACATGAGTTACAATTACTGTGTAAAAGATTAAATAATAACTAAGACAAGACATATGATTCATTTCATGCACAAAAGACAAAAAGCAATTGGTTTCATCAGAGCCAGACAGCCATTGCTGTCCACTGCATGCCATCTTCTCATTATTCATTACCTGTTCTACTTTTTGTCCGCATCTTCTTCGGAAAGTGAGGGCCCACAGGGCAGCCTCTCCTGTCAATTTCAAAAGTGCCTCTGTCAGCAATCAGCAAGCATGTAGTCAGTCAGTAATTTCAGTCCCACTTGAGGGGACTCGTCTACGAAAACAAAGTTTCTTTATTCTTCGTAATCCATCCATCTACCTTGAGGGAAATGGATAGGGGGAGTCTGGAGGAGGGGGATAGAGGAGCATGATTAAGTTGTGAACTTGTAACGTCAGGAATGTAGACTGCTGCACCTTCAAATCAATAAGGAAAATAAGATTAAGACAGTGCTGCTGATGGACTTGTTGTGAGAGTTTTGTTGTGGTAAAAGTTGCAAAACAAAGAAAGACACACAGGAATAAAAGTGAATAAGGACGAAAAAAAGGAAGTCATTTTCAGGGCTCAGTGTCAGGGAAGTAGAGCTCGTCCTCAAACTCCATGAATTGAGACGGGAGTAGGTCAGGTAACAGAGAAGAACTTCCGTCACCTAAGTCGGTGTCCTCTTCTTCCTGCGTGCATTCACGTACTTTGTAATCTGGTGGTATCAAGTGCTGATTCATCTTGGTCAGTGTTAACCTCTCCACATTTTTGGCCGAGAGGCGGGTCCTTTTTGAAGTTACAATGGCACCAGCAGCACTGAAAACACGTTCAGAAGACACGCTTGCGAGTGGGCAAGACAAATAATGTATAGCCAGGTAGAGCCATTTTCCTGTACCAATACAGCAATGGGTTCGTATTAACAAAGACCTCTTTTGGGTCATCCAGATAGGCCTGCACCATCGACTCAAGGTTCTCCACAGTTGCTCCACTTTGCATACCATCTGTGGCCTTCGCAGCACTGAAACGAGCAAACCCTTGGTGAGTTAGCCAATCCGCTTCCGACAATATTATGGCTGGGCCTGGTGCAGGTGAGGATGATGATACGGCTGCTGCTGGTGTCGTTAACGGCTGTGAGGGAAAGTAAATCCCTTCGCCCACAGATTCAGAAGTGGAACTTGACGCTGGATGGCCTGCTGATTCAGTGGGACTTCTGCCGGCTCCTTGATTTTTCTGCCGATCTTTTTCGAACCGAGTGGCTGACACAGCTAGCCAATGTTTGTACTTTGAAACATCTGCTTCATCAAAAGGAATGAATGCTTTGCTGGCCACTGCCTTTTTGTACCGTGGATCCAGAATAGTGGCACAAATGTAATGTTGTTCTGTATGTATGTTTTTAAGCCTTTCATTGGCAACTAGGCGGCTTAATAAGCTCTCCGCCAACTGATATGCATCTTGCTTTTTTTCACCAGCATCTCTGAATGTTGAAGACACCGCCTTCAGTTGGTGCTCTAGCATGACCAACAATGGGATAGCTTTGCCCAAAGAACAGTCCTCCCTGCTGACTTCACGCGTGAAGACCTCAAAAGGACGAAGCAAGTCTGTCAGGCTTTTAACTAGCTTCCATTCCTCCAACTCTAGCCTCATGTCTTTCATAGTAGAACCTAGTTGAAAGACATAGTCATTGATTACCATGCACTGCTCAGACAGACGCTCAAGCATGTAAAAGGTTGAGTTCCAACGTGTTGCCACCTCCTGGATGAGTCCTTTGATTGGCACTTTAGGTTCATGTTGAATGCTCCTCAGCTCCTTCCGGGCCTTAAAAGAATGGCTGAAATGTGTGCAGATTCTTCTGCAGGTGGTCAGTAACTTCTTGACTGTATTTTCAGTTTTCAAGAAATCTTGCACAACCAGGTTTATACAATGCGCCAAACACGGCACTCTGAAATATTCACCTTGATGCATGGCCTTAACTATATTACTGCCATTATCCGTCGAAACATAACCAACTATGCGATTTCTTGGTTGCAGACATTCAGAGACCTTACTGTTAAACTCCTCCAAAATGTTTTTTTCAGTATGAGTTTTCACCATGGCAAACATGGCTTATGTTGCATGTTTCCGAGTAGCTTGACAAACTGTGTCCAGGTCAACAACTGCACTTGACTTGTCTCTAACCCCTGCAAAAGTCCCTGCAAAAGAGACCCAGTGTGCAGTGATGCACATGTAATCAAGGGCTTGGCAACTGGTCCACATGTCTGTTGTCAAGTCGATAGTGTGAACAGCACTCTTCTGCAAAGCTGCCCCAATCACCTCCAGCACATCTTGATGTAGGGCTGGAACCGCAACTCTGGCAAAATAGGACCGGCTAGGAACCTTCCATTTAGGGCAGACTGTTGCCACTAATTCTAGAAACCCCACCCCTTCCACGAAAGAAAAAGGGAGAAGGTCCAGCGCTAGCATTTTAGCCAGCTTTGCGTTATACAGACGTACCGTTGGTTGGTTGCGTTCAAATGGCGCCTCCGACCACAACATTCCGCGAATGGTGGGCTGGATCATTTTACGTGATGATGATGATGATGACGTCTTTAAACCAGTTAGGCCCAGTGAGGTAGTTTTTCGCATTGATGTCTCTCCCACACTCTTAGTGTGCCTCAAGCTGGATGGAGGTCCATGCCGGCCCTTCTGAGTAAAAAAGATGGAAGCTGTAGGTCGTGTTGGTGTTGTAGTTAACGGTGGTGGTACCAGTGCCACGCCGCCCATATCCCGCTCAGCAGCCATTCGGGATAGGGTCAAAATGTTTGTCTGCTGCATGCCCGCTGGGGCTGGAGTGACGACTGTGATGACTGGGTCGTCGTCAGACTGTTGTTCATCAGCAGCAGAAGACACCACTTCTTGTTCGTCGTCATCAACCATAAGTCGAAGCCTTGCGGGAGCCTTCCTTTTAGGCTTAGCTACCTTTGTCGGCTCATGGCGTGACTCACTCTCAGACTGCATTGCTGGGTTCCAAATACAATCAAGGTCATCAGAATGAAGGGGGCTTGAAGAAGAACTTGTAGTAGTAGGAGTAGCCCTCCTTGACCTTTTTCTTGTTGGGGATCTGGAAGACAATGGTTCATCATCAGGAGGAGTGGCTTCCTCGGATGATACCTCCTCTTGAATATCAATTTCCTGATGTGCCCCTACTTCTGGAGAAACAAGCGTTGTAGGCAGTTGTGCCTCTCCATGAACCTCTAGTTGCACCTCTCCATGCACCTGTCCATGCGCCTCTCCTTGCGCATCTACTTGCGCCTCTCCTTGCGGCTCTACTTGGGCCTCTCCTTGCGGCTCTACTTGCGCCTCTCCTTGTGGCTCTACTTGCGCCTCTCCCTGCCCATGTACTTGCGCTTGTACTAGTTGCACCTGTGTTTGTGGCTGTGGTTGTTGAACACTCGTCAGCGGAGTTACACCCGGCGTTGATTGGATAGTACTTTCTTGTGATGAGCCAAGATCACTGGTCGGTGGTGATTTAACAACCAAAGTGGCTGCCGCAGCAGCACTCATGGTCTTGGACCTAACTTTGCATGGTGGCACTGAGCCCATGAAGCGGAGGTGCTGCTTTCTGCTTGGTCCCCGGCGGACGCCGCTGCTGCTGCAGGCGTAGTTTTTTTCCCCCAAAAAAAGGTGTTGGTGGGCACACCAGTCTCCTTGTTAGGTGGTACCACTTGCTCCTTCTGCTCCTTCTTACTGGCAGTGGCACTGGCAAATTTTTTCGCTGAGGTACTACGGGCAACTTTCTTTAGGGCCTTCTTCTTGAGATGTCAGAACAGCGGGCCGCAGTTGCACGAGTTGCAGACTTGTCTTGTCTGTGGCCACACGTGACGTCACGTGACGTTGTGCTGCACACACCGCTGCAGGACTTCTTCCTGGCACTGGTGGTTCTCTTGTGCACCTAAAAGCAATGGAAATCAGAGGAACATCAGTTATACACTCCAAAAAGTCTAAAAACACTCCAAAATCACCACAATCCCATGCCATCCATGCCCTCAATGATGTTTAAATTCAAGACATCCCACAGAAAGACTAGGCCCATGCACCACTGAGTACCCCTGGGCATAATGGTTGAAAGCAAGGCAAATTGGGTGCAGGCCTGAGCACACTGCCTGGGTTCAAAATGGCCCCTTGACCCCCACCACATGGCCAGGCCCTGCCTGTACCAGGCCTCAAAATGGCCCCCACCCACATGGCCAAGCCCCAACACCAACCCAAAAAGTCAAAAACACTCCAAAATCACCACAATCCCATGCCATCCATGCCCTCAATGATGTTTAAATTCAAGACACCCCACAGAAAGACTAGGCCCATGCACCACTGAGTACCCTTGGGCATAATGGTTAAAAGCAAGGTAAACTGGGTGCAGGCCTGGGCACACTGTCTGGCTTCAAAATGGCCCATTGACCCCACCACATGGCCAGGCCCTGCCTGTACCAGGCCTCAAAATGGCCCCCACCCACATGGCCAAGCCCCAACACCAACCCAAAAAGTCTAAAAACACTCCAAAATCACCACAATCCCATGCCATCCATGCCCTCAATGATGTTTAAATTCAAGACACCCCACAGAAAGACTAGGCCCATGCACCACTGAGTACCCCTGGGCATAATGGTTGAAAGCAAGGCAAACTGGGTGCAGGCCTGAGCACACTGCCTGGCTTCAAAATGGCCCCTTGACCCCCACCACATGGCCAGGCCCTGCCTGTCCCAGGCCTCAAGATGGCCCACACCCACATGGCCAGGCCCCAACAACACCCCAAAAAGTCGAAAAACACACAAAAACCACCACAATCCAATGCCATCCATGCCCTCAATGATGTTTAAATTCAAGACACCCCATAGAAAGACTAGGTCCATGCACCACTCACTACACCTGGGCCTACTGGCTAGTGAGGCTTTACAGGCACCCAAAAATTTCAAAATAAATCAACATATAACAATGAGCGAAGATTCCATGACATAAATGAGAATTAAGTTAAAAAAAAACCACAGAAACAGTTGTATCATGCACCCATGACGGGGGGCGTGGTTTGGGCGCCAATGGCGGAGGCGGCGTGAGCAGCTAGCTCCGAGCCCGATCCCGCCAATAATCCTGAAAACTGCCTGGGCTACGGCTATGGGTAAATGAGCAAGTGTCGGAACGACTGCGGAAGCCTTCCCGCTCACTGGTGTGATCTCCGGTGGCTCCGGGGTGCCCCAGACTTGCAGTTTGTTCCCGGAGGTGCTGGCGATGGAGTAGCAAAATGGCGGTAGCCCTCGACTGGGGGAACTGGGAAGTGACGGCCTACTCGCGCTGTGGTGATGCTTGCGCTAGAAGCGGGAGCGCTGGGGGGGCGCAGAGTGTAACCTGTGGTTCCGCATACCTGATCGACGCTTTTGCTGGCTGAGGCGGCGAGAAGCCCGGGAAAGACGATGGGCCGACGAGGTGCTCGGAGCTCCTCAAATGGCGCCCGGACTGAAGGCTGCCTCCGTTGCATGGCGTCTGCAGTGTCGTTCGTAGCAGCACCCACAGAGGGCTGGAGGTGAGGCGCTGTCCACGCAAGTTACGGTGCCCTTTGCTCACAGAAGCGCTAATGATGGAACCTATAGTGCGGTGGCGCTGAGACACAGAGGGGGCTGAAACGGACGACGTGCGCCCGCTGAGGAACCGGCTGGGAGACTCTGTGGCCGAGCGGGTGTTGTGCAGTGGGACGAGCGCTGCGGAGCCCGCAGGAAGGACTGGGGGTTGTGTGGCGGATGGCAACCCTATACTGGGACCTCCGGTGAGTGGGGTGGTGCGGGCCTGGACCCGGCGCTGCGGAGTTGGGGGCGGGGGCAGGCCCATGGCGCCGCGCAGCCGGGGGTCGTGAATGCTCGACTGGTGGAGCTGAGGGGTGAGAGTGCCCGGGATACCACCTGGCAGTGGGACGCTGTGGTCTGCGCGGCCCACGCCATTGAGCCCTGATAGCTGGAGTGGAGGAACTGCGGGGTGCAAGCAAGGGCCCGCCGGGCCTTACCCAGTTATTGTCCTGAGGGCAGCGATGAGAGCCTAGACATGTGGGGGTCATTGAATGCCTGTCCGGTAAGCTGGATACCTTAGAGGGTATATTGGAAGAACTGTCCCAGGAGAGGAGCAGCGGCTGGTGAGGAGCATGCTTAAGGGTGGAGTGCTGGGGCCTACGAACTTGCCACAGGGAGCGACGAAATGCCAGAGTGCCTGGAGATACCCTGCTAGTGATTGAGACCTGAGGCGAGGAGATAGACGGGGGTCTCTACTGTGCGACCGACATATGTAGTGTTGAGGACATATAGTGTGATAAACCGTGTGCTTGGAGGTCCCAGTTGGTTGCGCAAAACCCTATCGTTAGCCCATGCGGACGTTGGTGGAGGTGTTCTTGCGCTGAACGAGGTCGGTCTACCGGGTAGTGGGTACCGTAATCACTTACAATGAAACCCAACAGTAAGAAGAGTGAAGCTGGGCAGCACGAAGGTGCCTGTGAGGAGGGTGATGACACTGAGGGCACGCTATCGGAGCGTAGGCTGAATAAACGCCTGGATCAAATCCTGGAAGCCATAGCGGCGAAGAAGGACTCTCTTCATCAGGACATAACACAAGTCACGACGGGATTGGGACTTCTGAGGGCGGACCACTCAAAGTTGGCTGACAGGGTCAAAGAGACTGAATCGGTCATTCAAGACCTAAAACCAGCTGTGGTAACGGCGGAACGCAAACTAGAAGATGCGTTGAGGCGCTTGGAGACACTGGAGAAAAAGGCCGAAGATTCTGAAAGTCGTAATCGACGTAACAACGTGCGGGTGGTAGGCCTGCCCGAAAAAACAGAGGGAACGGACATGATTGCTTATCTGGAGGACTGGTTCAAGACTCACGTTGCCCCGGAGGGTCTATCCTCCTTCTTCTGGTGTGGGCTGGGGAAATGTGAAGGGGGAGACACTGAGGGAGTGTTGCAATGGGGACATTACCTGAATTGAAATGTATTTCATGGAACGTACGTGGATTGCATACTATGTCGAGGCGCCACAAAGTGCATGCGCATTTGGTGCGAAGAGGCATCCAGATAGTGTTGCTTCAAGAGACCCATCTTACCAACCAGGAGTGTATTGCATTGCAGAAGCGATGGCGGGGCCAGGTGTTTGGCACTGCCTACTCTGCCAGGGGAGTTCTGGTGTGGGTAAGGGCGGGGATCCCGTTCCAGGCCATGAACAGTGTTATTGACCCAGAGGGCAGGTCTGTGGCGGTTCAAGGGAGATTGTATGGAAGGGATGTGGTGCTATGCAGTATTTATGTACTGAACACGGATCAGCCCCGATTCTTTGACAAACTCTCGGGGACATTGGCACATTTTTTGGCGGGTCAGGTGATAGTGAGGGGAGACTTTAATTCGATCAGTGATGTGACACTGGACAGGTCGCACCCACCACTGGTGGATTCCCAGGTCCGCAGAATTGCGAAGCAGAGGGCGGATTGGCAAGACAGGTGGGGGCTAATCGACATATGGAGAGGGCACCACCCTGAGGATAGGGATTATTCCTTTTTTTCCGCGCTCCATAAACTGCATGTTAGAATTGACACTGTCTTATGTAGCCACTCCTTGGCACCTCTGGCAACACACTCTGAGTATTTGGCTAGGACCATTTCCGATCACAATCCTCAGCTGGTGTCCTTTCAGTGGCAACGGGTGAAGGCCATGATCCCCACTTGGCGATTACGTCCAGACACCCTGGAGGATCAGGTCTTTATCTCTGAAATCCGTGATGGCATTGAACGTTATTTCACTGCAAATAGAGAGTCGGCATCTACTAGAGGAATAGAATGGGACGCATTTAAAGTACTGGTGAGAGGGTTGTGCATAAGTAAACACTCGGGAGAGAGGACGGTGGTGCTGGCTGATGTTAAGAAAGCAGAGGAGGCACTGCGGGAGATAGAGAAGCAGAGACCAGAACAGAGGGACCTACAAGAGCGGCTTTTGGCGGCTAAAGAACTGGTGATAACGGAAACGGAAAGATTGCGAAGTTACGATTATAGACAATACATGGTGAAGGTGCATACTGAAGGGGACAAGGTGGGCACGCTTCTAGCGAGACTAGTGAACCCGGTGTTGGGAGGATGCCCAGTTTTGAGTGTCCGTACGGAGACGGGAGGAATGGTCTATTCTCAATCTGCGATCCTCTCATGCTTCCTGAGTTTTTTCACGACACTCTATCAAAGTCACCTGGAGGCGGGACCGCTGGACATTGAGGGCTACCTGGCAGGGATTCAGCTCCCACAGTTAGACGAAGAGGATGCTGAGACTTTGGGTCAGGATATAACCCTGGCTGAGATTATGGGAGCGATCAAGCAGATGGCCTGGAACAAGACCCCGGGGGTGGATGGACTGCCCATAGAATTTTATGTAAAATACATTGACATCCTGGCACCCAACTTATTGGAGGTATATAACGAAGCGGTGGAGCAGGGCCACCTGCCAGAATCCATGAGAGTGGTGCTGGTTGTCCCCTTGTTGAAGCCCGGGAGGGAGAGTAGTCATGTGACCTCTCATAGGCCACTGTCTATGTTGACGGTGGACTATAAAATACTCAGTCGCATATTGGCCACGAGGCTGCTGCCCCACATGACTGCTTTAGTCCATGAGGATCAAGCGCGTTTATTCCAACGAGGAATACCTCGAAAAATATCCACCGCCTCATACGAGTGTTGGGAAGCGACCTGGATGTGGACATGATGCATGCCGTGTTGTCCGTAGATATAGAAAAGGCGTTTGACAGCCTGGAATGGGAGTATCTGGATAGGGTGCTGGAAAAATTTGCCTAGGCGAGCAATTTAGACGATGGACGAGGGTCTTGTATTCCTTGGCAACTGCCAGGGTGCGATTGGGTTCAGTCATATCATCAGAATACCCGGTGCGGAGAGGAACGAGGCAAGGGTGTTCACTTTCGCCCCTGCTGTTCACGCTGGCGATGGAGCCCTTGGCGGTACACGCTAGGACGGGGATAGCGTATAGTGCCTAATGTGAGGTGGAGTTCCGCACTACATCTCATTGTATGTAGATCTGCTGTTGTTCTTGGAAGACACGACGGTGGCACTAGGAGGGGCGGTGAGCATGCTATCAGAATTTGGGAAGTTGTCGGGCCTTAGAGTTAATTGGAATAAAACATGTATTTTCCCTTTGAGGGAGGATATGCCCCAGCCGCAACTGGCTGCCGATTTGATCTGGGAATGCTCGTGCTTCACTTACCTGGGAGTTCGGATCTACCATGGTGCTGACAACATGTTGGAGGGGAACGTAGGACGCTGTATAAGAGCCCTAAGAGGCTGTATGGCATTTTGGGCAACTCTGCCCCTTTCGGTGGTAGGGAGAGTTGCACTGCTCAAGATGGTGGCTCTGCCTCGCTTGCTCTACTATTTCCGTACACTGCCGCTATGGGTGCCTCCACGGTTTTTTCGAGAGTTACAGACTCTTACTATTGACTTTTTATGGGGACATGGGAGGCGACGAGTGGTGCTGGAAACGCTGTTGAGACCGAAATCGGAGGGGGGGGCTGGCAGTCCCTAACTTCAAACTTTATTATCTAGCGGCGCAGCTGCAGATCCTAACACAGAATGTCACACGGGAATTGAGGGGCCCGGACCAGACTCGTGGGACGGGAAAACAGAGGCATGTCCTCTCGTATATCATCATGCAGCAACAGCTTGCGGTACGGGACTTAACCCTAGAAGAGAGGACCCTGAGGTTGTGCTGGAATAGAAGCCAGAAGAGGGCGGGAGAGGCATACCCGTATGCACCGGTAATCCCTCTGGGCATGTTGACAGCATTGCCACACAGAGGGGACTGGTCCCCGCTCCTGGAGTGGGAAGAGATGGGGCTTCATATGATAGGCGACCTCTATGCTGACGGCGAGTTGTTACCCTTTCGGGCGGTGCAGGATCAGTTTGGCCTCCCTGACAGGAATTTCCTCTTGCACATGGCTGTAACTACAGCGATACGGAAGCATTGGAGGACTGGGCAGTCAGAACCACGAACCACGATGGCTTGCCAATATGTGGTAATGGCAGCAGGCACGTTTAAGGCGGTCACTTGCCTACATTCTCGAATGTTAAACGAAGGTTTGGAGCCGCTAACGGTTCTTAAACAAAAATGGGAGGCGAGTGTGGGGAAGCACATCCCGGACACAATGTGGGGTCATAACCTGAGGAGGACCTGGAAGGGGTGTAGAAATGCTCGATTTCAGCAAGTGCACTTTTTTATAGTGCACAGAGCTTACCTTACTCCGGGGAGGATCCGGAAATATTTCCAGGTACGGATTGCGGCGTGTCCTAGATGCCTGATGCCTGATATGGAACTGGACCACATGTTGTGGGACTGTCCGAAATTAGGGCTCTATTGGTCTGAAGTGGGAGCGCTTCTTAATGAAGTTACTGATAGGCAAGTGGAATATGACATGGCGACTTGTCTATTGCTCTGGTTCCCTCACACGAGAAAAAACAAAATTACTAGTAAATTTATTGATCTGGGTCTCATCTTGGCCCAGAGGGAGAGAACCTGGCACTGAAAATCGAAGGAGGGTCCCTGTGGTAGGCGATGGGCGAGCGAATTACTTAAGTGGGCCCGTAGTGAAGGTACGTTTAGGCTTCGCCAGGCAGCCCGTATGGCTAGTGCAAAGAGTCTGGAGATGGCACGAGCATGCGAGGAACTAGTATGAACGCTAAGTAACAATCTGGCACCAGTGGAGGACTAAGGAAGGAGGGTTTGGAATGCAGTTCCATGGGATGCACGGAGGGATGAGTATAGCTCCTACAGGTTTCTTCCTTTTCGGAGTCGAGATACAGTGCCAGGCCCACACCAGTAGCGGTTAGGGGGGAGGGTATGGGTGGGGTAGTTGGGGGTCCTAGTGTTGATATAGGAGGGGACTGACCTCTAAGGGCGGCATGTGTGATCTTTGGGTTGTACGATTGGTCAGGTATTTCCTTAGTAGGGGGTGGTACACGGAGTTCGTTCCCCTATGACGATAGCACTGGGGGATAGAAGGTTGGAGATAGGCCGCTTAGCTATGCTAGCAGTACCCACCAGTAATCACCGTTTGAATTATAGGACAGGTTGGGTCCAGGGGACGGGGAAATAAAGCAAAGCAGATACAAGATCATCCTGCTGAGCAGATATCATTGTTTCTTTTGTGCCCTACCAGCTTTGGCACTGTCCCGCTATCGCCGCCCGGCCTCCGGGATGTGGGCTAAATGGCTGTGTGGGGCTTAAATCACGATATCTGCAGGACATTTATAAGTGGCGGGACAGTTGGAACAATTGATTGTGTATTTTCTAATTCTGCAATAAAAACACAGTTTAAAAAAATCATGCACCCACGACTAACCCTGGGCCTACTGGATACTGTGGCTACCCACCACAGTATGTATTTTGTTAAAGTTGTGAAAAAAGTTTTAGAACTGTAGTTGCCTCAACTGCAATGCCCCAAACAAACAACACCAACTTACTTGTAAAATCTCAAGTCCAAAAGTGATCCAAACTCCAAACTCCAAAAAGTCCTCAAATACAAATATCCAGCAGCAGCCACAAAAAGTAATCCTTCCAGCTCGACAGCCAAATGAAAAGTGACCAGGACATGGACAAAGCACTGGGAGGAGCCTGCTGGACAGAAACAGGAAGTTGGAGACTCTGGGGCACTTCCTTCCTCCCACCCCACAAAATGTACTCCTGCACCAAAAAGTGCAGCCAAATATCAATCTGAGGAGTTATTCTGATAAAAATCATCATTTTCACAAGGTTTATGCTTCCTGCGGTGGGTTTCTTGTGCAGAATTGCAATTTTTGCAATTTCGGGAACGCGAGCTGTTCAAATCTCCCGCCGGAAGTCAGCTGTGCGCCGCATCTACGTGTTCGGAATTGTTTACTCCCGCAATGCGTGATCGGGGGCCTTTATGATGGACTCGCGTGTCAAATTCTCGCTGTGCAAGATGGCAAGCCGCGATAACGTAAGTGTGTTCGAAAAACTCTCGCGCGATCACGCAGCAAGATCGAAAATGGCGCAGCACACGCAAAACCGGGAGTAAAACAACTCGGCGGACTCAGAATCACGGTAAGTCAACGCCGCACGCGCGATATTGTATTTTTCAAGCGCGACCAAGCAAAATAATTCGTAGCTTGCGAATTTGCGGATTATTGGGCAAATTTGAGCGATTCGCGGATCGAGAAATCGTCAAAAATCTGCAAATTCGCCCGCGAAACGGATTTTACGCCCACACTTACCTCTGACATACTATGTCCTGATACCAAAGCACCAAAGACCAAATCAGAGAAAAGGAGGGAACGTGCAAAATACCACTTGGCGTCGAATTCTCCAGTCACTTGTCTCCTTTCTTCCCCAGAGAACAGAAGCTGGCCTGCCCGTAGCTTTAGAGCAGCCCAACGAGATGACAACACCTTGGAAAAAGCGTGGAATCAAGCACAAGAACACCCCGAGAAGGTAGGCCCTTACTTCTGTGTCAAGAAGGAGCTTCTTTACAGGATTACTGGAGATTCGACCATCGTAAAGAGCAACTGCTTGTACCAGTGGCGTTTAGAGAACAAGCGTTACATATAGTACACAATCAGGCTGGGGGTGGGCACTACGGTCAGGATCACACTCTGAGTTAAGTGTTAGAAAAGTTCTATTGGCCTGAGATATATAAGGAAGTAGCCAGATAGTGTGCTTGCTGTCCTAAGTGCCAACTGGTCAACCCCTACACAGAAAAAAGAGCTCCTTTACGACCTCTACCAATAATCGACATACCGTTCCGATGAGTTGGTATGGACCTGGTAGGACCACTTGTACCCTCAGCCCGAGGGTACCAATACATACTCGTCCTGGTGGACTATGCTACACGCCACCCGGAGGCAATCCCGTTGACCTGTATGTCCACTCTCTCAGTAGCACAGGCTATGGTTTCCTTCTTTTCAAGGGTTGGGGTTCCCACAGAGGTCTTAACAGACCAAGACCCTTCATGTCCCGGCTGATGAAGGAGATTTGTGCTCTCCTTGGAGTCCACCAGATATGAACAGCGGTTTATCACCCCCAGACAGGCGGACTGCTGAAATCTTATAACAAAACCATAAAGAACATACTAAAGAAATATATCCCAGAGTCCGGGAGAGATTGGGACCGTAAGCTTCCCCTTGTATTGTTCGCTATTCAAACACATGAACAGAAATCTACGGGATTTAGCCCATTGGAATTATTTTTTGGCCTAAAACCCCGCACCCTCCTGGACATGATGGCCGAACAATGGACAGAGGAGGAGGACGAGGGAAAGCCACTACTGGGATACACAACCACCTTAAAAGCAACTTTAGCCACATTGTGGGAAAATGCACATCAAAACCTAGATAGGGCACAAAAAAAGCAGAAGTTTTATTATGACCGGGGCACCCACCTAAGGGAACTCATAAAAGGGGATAAAGTTTTAATACTCTTGCCAATCTCTTGAAAAAAACTTCTAGCCACCTGGCAGGGCCCTTACACCATCCTAGAGAAAGTAACCCCTGTCACATATAGGATAGCGGTACCCCGAACGGGATCCCAGGGACAAGTGTACCACATAAACCTATTAAAAAATGGGAAGATTCAACTCCACCAAGGAGTCAGACAATAGCCCCTATCAATCATATCACCCTTACTAATCGTATGGACATACCACTCCAACCTTCACACAAAACCCCCTTAGAACGACTGAACACAGGGCAAACCCTTAGTCCGATACAAAGAAACCAGCTGTATGATTTGTTAGATGCCTTCCAAGGTTTAAGTCTAGCCAACCAGGGCATACGTCCCTAGTAACACATGACATAAAAACAGAGGCAGGCAAAATAATAAAATTACGACCCTACAGAATACCCGCAGCAAGACGTCAGGCAGTAGAACAGGAGGTGGAGGCTATGTTGAAGGCAGATATAATAGAACCCACCCATAGCAATTGGTGCTCATCAGTGGTTTTAGTTCCCAAACCAGACGGTAGTCTTAGGTTTTGTATAGATTTTCGACAGTTGAACGCCCACTCTAAATTTGACAGCTATCCTATGCCCCGGGTGGATGAACTCATAGAAAGGTTAGGCCAAGCAAGAATAATGTCCACTATCGACTTAACAAAAGGGTACTGGCAAATACCCTTGAGCCCAGAAGCCAAAGAGAAAACAGCCTTCTCCACTTCCTCAGGGCTATATCATTTTAAGGTCATGCATTTCGGGCTTCATGGCGCCCACCACATTTCAAAGGCTAATGGATATCATACTAAGAGACCATCAACAATATGCAGTAGCTTATCTAGATGACATAGTAGTATACACTCCTGACTGGAAAACCCAGCTACAACATTTATAAAAGATCTTTGCCTCTCTTTCTCAAGCAGGACTAACTTTAAACCCAAAAAAGACCACTCTGGGTACAGAAAGGATATAATACCTGGGCTATTCCATAAGGGCTGCAACATTACAACCACAGTATAACAAACTGGAGGCTATACAAAAGATACCCCGGCCACCAACAAAAAAAGATTTACGGGCTCACCTTGGTCTGGTGGGGTATTACAGGTGGTTTATTCCTCAATTCTCCACCATAGCCTGTCCCCTCACGGACTTACTATCGCATCGACAGCCAAACAACAAAATAGTTTGGTCTGACGACCAAGAAAACAGCTTTCAAACACTGAAGTCCCTCCTATGTAAGGCCCCTGTATTACAGTGTCCAGACTTTGACAAACCTTTTGTACTGCAAATGGACGCGTCAGACCGAGGTCTTGGGGCCGTCTTATCTCAACCCGACCAACAGAGAGAACTTCGTCCTATTCTCTATCTGAGTTGAAAACTATTCCCTCGAGAAACACACTATACAACAATGGAAAAAGAGTGTTTAGCAATTAAATGGGCTATGGAGGCACTTCAGTATTATCTGTTGGGGCAAACTTTCTTTCTGGTAACTGATCATGCCCCTCTTACATGGCTTGCTACTCACAAAGATACCAACCCTAAAGTACTCAGATGTTTTTTGTCATTACAACCTTTTTCTTTTCAGGCCCTCCACATGCCAGGACGAGCCCAAGGGAATGTAGACTTCTTATCCCGATATCCAATGTCCGTATGGCCCGAACGTCCATACCTAGAGGAAAGGCAGTGTAATCCCGCATCACGCCTTAGCGGGATTTCCAAGATGGCACACGCGACCAGTCTCCCAGAAGAGGAGGTTAGCGCTCTAGCCGTCTGGACGCCAGAACCTGAAAAGGGCATATGTGAGGCTGTCCCGGCTCTCTATGGAAGAGAAGAGGACGCTGACACCAAAGGAACAGGACAGGACATCAAGCAGGAGGAGAGAGTTGAAGAAGACGCCGTCGCAAAGGAGGCAGAGGGAGGAGAGAAGGCCCTGGAGGACCGGGATGTCCGACCCAGCTTACGAAGCGAGGACAGCACAGGAGAAGAATCCTCGACCCTACCGCCTAGAGGCACTGCATGCAGGTCTGACTGACCCGAGGAGGAGGAGGGTGCAAAGACCCCTACTGCCACGACCCAGGAGGCCGTGGCCGAAGGCAAGTACCCTTTGTGAAATACCTCACTACAGGGTGGTGGAGTTTGGGTCACAGAGGGCTTGCCACTGTCTGTCTGTCTGTCTAAAGGGGGCCAGCACATCCCTTCCTTGGCACCTGTTGACCCCATGCTCACATCCCCCGGGTGATGGTGACGGTATTAAATGAAAGACAGGACAACTTTATTGAGCTTTGTTTATTTTTTTATTTTTGAGGGTCACTGCTCCTATTCTCCTTCCTTGACTTTGCGGGACGACCAGAATAAGAGGAGAGAGATATACCCAACTGCAGCCACCGAGAAGGAGAGAGAACCCCAAAAACATATGGACAGTACACCTTTTCTTTTTTTGGACTAAGAAAAGACTACAGTTAGTTTATTAAATAGCCCTAGTTTGCCCAAATAGTTTTCTGTACATTATAGACTGACTATTAAAACTCCCAGCGAACACTCCTTCTGCCTGAGCGTCGTGTTACTGAGGTGATCATAGGGAAGAAGTCAGTTGCTAAGGGTTATTATGTGTCACCACTGGAAATGTGTTTTACAATTTGAAAAACTCTGGGAAGCAATGTTATTTTTTGCTTATGTGTATTTGCATGGAGAAAGAGAGGGAAACCTTGCCATTACTGGTTTTACCTTGCTGAGTCTGGTGCATTACATTGATTGTGTGTAAAAGAAAATCTTGGCAGAGTTTGTGAGATTTTTCATTCAACACATTTCTTTGCAAGGTGAGTTATACATTTGTGAGGTTTATTTAAAAAAAAATTACATTATTCTAAAACTGTTGTTTGGAATATATTATTAAATGTAGAGATGTATATTAGAGTTTATTTCATTGTAGTTAGATGTTGTTTAAAAATAGAGTCTTTACAGTAATATGTCTAGATTATTACTGCTGTTAATAATTAAGCCTGTTTTTTAAGTCTGAACAAAGGTATAGTTGAATGATGCCGCATATGTTTGGATAGTTGGTTGAAGATGCAGTACAAATGTGTAGTTTGAAAGATGTTCATATAAGGTGTAGTTATTAGGCTTCATCTTTTTGTTGTCTCTACAAAGGTATAGTTGAATGATACTGCATCATTATAGATAGTTTGATAAAGATGCAGCACAACTGTGCTGCTTGAAAGTAGATCATATAAGGTTTCATTTATTAGTTTATACAAAAGATAAAGTTAAATGATGCCATATATTTTAAGATAGAATGTTGAAATAATGTGCTGTTAATTAGGCTTCTTTTTGTAGTCTGAACAAAGGTATAGTTGAATGATGCCACATAATTTTAGATATAAAGGTGAAGATGTAGAATAAAAGTGTGGTTTTAATAATGTTCATAAAAGGTGTTGTTAATTAGCCTTCTTTCTTAAGACTGTTGAGAGGTATAGTTTAATGATGTCACATATTTGTTGATAGAATGGTCAAGATGAAGCTCAAAAGTAAACCACCACATATTACCCTTGCAGGCATGTTGTACTTATCTACATACTAGATAATATGCAATGACTCATCTTTGTGTTCAGATTGTATTCATACAGTTATATGTATGCTTAATGAACTATTAAGGGGTGCCTGGCCGATTTGAGGAGTGCAAAGGTAGAGTCTAGGGGCTTTTAAAACTACATTAGTAAAGATTGACTGATTCCATATTCTGCAATCACCCAGTTAGTATCAAAGCACTCATGAATTCACTCTGCCACTACCCAAACAGATATGAAATCACCCAGGCACTACCCATGCACTCTCCCAATCAGCCAAGCACTACCCATATACTCATACAATAAACCAAGCACTTATAAATTCACCATGCACTTTCTTTGCAGTACTCTAATCATGCAGTCAGTACCCATGCACTCATGCAATGACACAGGCACTAACACATGCTGTGCTACAATCCCATGAGCACTACCCATGTAGTCTTCTAACCACCTACACACTACTGATATACTCTTTCAATCACCCAGGTATTACCCATGTAGTCCAGCAATCACACCGTCACTAGCTATGCACTCCTCCAATCACCCAGCCAGTACTATATACTTATCCAATCACTCTGCCAATTCCCAAGCACTTATACATTCTCCATGCATTCTCCTTGCGGTACTATAATCATCCAGTCAGTACGCATGTACTCATACAATGACACACTCACTAACACAAGCACTGCAACAATCCCGTGAGCACTGCCCATGCAGTCTTCTAACCTCCTACACACTACTGATTCACTCCTTCAATTGCCCAGGTAGTACCAATGTAGTCCAGCAATCACCCTGTCACTACCCAGGCACTGCTCTAATCACCGAGCCAGCACCATGTTCTTATCCATTCACTCCGCTAATACCCAAGCACTTATAAATTTGCAATGCACTCTCCTTGCAGTGCTCTAATCTTCCAGTCACTACCCATGTACTCATTCAATGACCCAGGCACTAACACATGCAGTGCTACAATCACCTGTGCACTACCATGTAGTCCTCTAACAACCTACACACTGCTCATTCACTCTTTCAATTACCCAGGTAGTACGCATGCAGTCCAGCAATCCCCCGTCACTTCCCATGCACTCCTCCAATCACCCATCCAGCACCATGCACTTATCCAATCACTCTGCCAATACCCAAGCAGTTATAAATTCACTGTGCACTCTCCTTGCAATACTCTAATCAGCCAGTCAGTATCCACTTACTCATGCAACGACCCAGGCATGAACCATGTACTGCTACAATCACCTGTGCACTTCCCATACAATCCTCTTATCGCCTATACACTGCTCCTTCACACCTTCAATTACCCAGGTAGTACTCATGCAGTCCCGCAATCCCCCTGTCACTCTCTGTGCACTCTTCCAATGACCCAGCCAGCATGATGTACTTATCCATTCACTCCGTCAATACCCAAGCACTTATAAATTCACCATGCATTCTCCTTGCAGTACTCTAATTATCCAGTCAGTACCCATGTACTCATGCAATGACCCGGGGAGTAACCATGCACTGCTACAATCGCTTGTGCACTACCCTTGCAGTCCTTTAACCACCTAGACACTATTCAATCACACCTTTAATTACACATGTAGTCCCCATGCAGTTCAGCAATCACCCTATCACTACCCATGCACTCCTCCAATCACCCAGCCAGTCAATGATGCCATATATTTTAAGATAGAATGGTGAAATAAGGTGCTGTTAATTAGGCTTCTTTTTGTAGTCTGAACAAAGGTATAGTTGAATGATGCCAAATCATTTTAGATATAAAGGTGAAGATGTAGAATAAAAGTGTGGTTTTAATAATGCTCATAAAAGGTGTTGTTTATTAGCCTTTTTTCTTAAGTCTGTTGAGAGGTATAGTTTAATGATGTCACATATTTGTTGATAGAATGGTCAAGATGTAGCTCAAATGTAAACCACCACATATTACCCTTGCAGGCATGTTGTACTTCTCTACTTAACTAGATAATATGCAATGACTCATCTATGTGTTCAGATTGTATTCATACAGTTATATGTATGCTTAATGAACTATTGAGAGGTGCCTGACCGATTTGAGGAGTGCAAAGGTAGTGTCTAGGTGATTTTAAAACTACATTAGTAAAGATTGTCAGATTCCATATTCTGCTATCACCCAGTTAGTATTATCCAAGCACTCATGAAATCACTCTGCCACTACCCAAACAGTTAGGAAATCACCCAGGCACTACCCATGCACTCTCCCAATCAGCCAAGCACTACCCATGTACTCATGCAATAAACCAAGCACTTATAAATTCACCATGCACTCTCCTTGCAGTACTCTAATCATGCAGCCAGTACCCATGCACTCATGCAATGACACAGGCACTAACCCATGCTGTGCTACAATCCCATGAGCACTACCCATGCAGTCTTCTAACCACCTACACACTACTGATTTACTCTTTCAATCACCCAGGTAGTACCCATGTAGTCCAGCAATCACACTGTCACTAGCTATGCACTCCTCCAATCACCCAGCCAGTACTATATACTCATCCAATCTCTCTGCCAATTCCCAAGCACTTATAAATTCTCCATGCATTCTCCTTGCGGTACTATAATCATCCAGTCAGTTCGCATGTACTCATACAATGACACACTCACTAACTCAAGCACTGCTACAATCCTGTGAGCACTACCCATACAGTCTTGTAACCACCTACACACTACTGATTCACTCCTTCAATTGCCCAGGTAGTACCAATGTAGTCCAGCAATCACCCTGTCACTACTCAGGCACTGCTCTAATCACCGAGCCAGCACCATGTTCTTATCCAATCACTCCGCTAATACCCAAGCACTTATAAATTTGCAATGCACTCTCCTTGCAGTGCTCTAATCTTCCAGTCACCACCCATGTACTCATTCAATGACCCAGGCACTAACACATGCAGTGCTACAATCAACTGTGCACTACCATGCAGTCCTCTAACCACCTACACACTACTCATTCACTCCTTCCATTACCCAGGCAGTACGCATGCAGTCCAGCAATCCCTCGTCACTCCCCATCCACTCCTCCAATCACCCATCCAGCACAATAAACTTATCCAATCACTCCACCAATACCCAAGCACTTATAAATTCACCATGCACTCTTCTTGCAGCACTCTAATCATCCAGTCACTATCCATGTACTGATCCAATGACCCTGGCACCAACACATGCACTGCTACAATCCCCTGAGCACTACCCATGCAGTCCACTAACCACCTACACACTACTCATTCACTCCTTAAATTACCCAGGTAGTACGCATGCAGTCCAGCAATCCCCCTGTCACTTCCCATGCACTCCTCCAATCATCCATCCAGCACCATGTACTTATCCAATCACTCCGATAAATACCCAAGCAGTTATCAATACTCTAATCAGCCAGTCAGTACCAATGTACTCATGCAATGACCCATGCTCTAACTATGTACTGCTACACTCACCTGTGCACTCTCCATACAATCCTCTTATCACCTAGACACTACTCCTTCACACGTTCAATTACCCAGGTAGTACTCATGCAGTCCAGCAATCCCCCTGTCACTCTCCGTGCACTCTATCAATGACCCAGCCAGCACCATGTACTTATCCATTCACTCCGCCAATACCCAAGCACTTATAAATTCACCATGCACTCTCCTTGCAGTACTCTAATAATTCAGTCAGTACCCATGTACTCATGCAATGACCGAGGCAGTAACCGTGCACTGCTACAATCACTTCTGCACATCTCTTGCAGTCCTTTAACCACCTAGACACTATTCATTCACACCTTTAATTGCCCATGGAGTCCCCAGGCAGTTCAACAATCACCCTGTCACTACCCATGCACTCCTCCAATCACCCAGCCAGTCAATGATGCCATATATTTTAACATAGAATGTGGAAATAAGCTGCTGTTAATTAGGCTTCTTTTTGTAGTCTGAACAAAGGTATAGGTGAGTGATGCCACATAATTTTAGATATAAAGGTGAAGATGTAGAATAAAAGTGTGGTTTTAATAATGCTCATAAAAGGTGTTTTTAATTAGCCTTTTTTCTTAAGACTGATGAGAGGTATAGTTTAATGATGTCACATATTTGTTGATAGAATGGTCAAGATGTAGCTCAAAAGTAAACCACCACATATTACCCTTACAGGCATGTTGTACTTATCTACTTAACTAGATAATATGCTATGACTCATCTATGTGTTCAGATTGTATTCATACACTTATATGTATGCTTAATGAACTATTGAGAGGTGCCTGACCGATTTGAAGAGTGCAAAGGTAGTGTCTAGGTGATTTTAAAACTACATTAGTAAAGATTGACTGATTCCATATTTGGCAATCACCCAGTTAGTATCCAAGCACTCATGAAATCACTCCACCACTACCCAAACAGTTATGAAATCACCCAGGCACTACCCATGCACTCTCCCAATCAGCCAACAACTTCCCATGTACTCATGCAATAAACCAAGCACTTATAAGTTCACCATGCACTCTCCTTGCAGTACTCTAATCATTTAGTCAGTACCCCTGTACTCATGCAATGACACAGGCACTAACACATGCAGTGCTACAATCCCATGAGAACTACCCATGCAGTCTTCTAACTACCTACACACTACTGATGCACTCCTTCAATTACTCATGTAGTACATATGTAGTCCAGCAATCACCCTGTCACTAGCTATGCACTCCTCCTATCACTCAGCCAGTACTATGTACTTTTCCAATCACTCTGCCAATTCCCAAGCACTTATAAATTCTCCATGCATCCTCCTTGCAGTATTCTAATCATCCAGTCAGTATCCATGTACTCATGCAATGACCCAGGCACCAACACATGTACTTCTACAATCCCCTGAGCACTACCCATGCAGTCCACTAACCACCTACACACTACTCATTCACTCCTCGAATCCCCATGTTCGTATCCAATCACTCCGCTAATACCCAAGCACTTATAAATTGGCAATGTACTCTCCTTGCAGTGCTCTAATTTTCCAGTCACTACCCATGTACTCACGCAATGACCCAGGCACTAACACATGCAGTGCTACAATCACCTGTGCACTACCATGAAGTCCTCTAACCACCTACACAACTCATTCACTCCTTCAATTACCCAGATAGTACGCATGCAGTCCAGCAATCCCCCGTCACTGCCCATCCATTCCTCCAATCCCCCATCCAGCACCATATACTTATCCAATCACTCCGCCAATACCAAAGCACTTATATATTCACCATGCACTCTTCTCGCAGTACTCTAATCATCCAGTCACTATCCATGTACTCATCCAATGACCCAGGCACCAACACACGCACTGCTACAATCCCCTGAGCACTACACATGCAGTCCACTAACCACCTACACACTACTCATTCACTCCTTAAATGAGCCAGGTAGTACCCATGCAGTCCTGCATTGCAATCACCGTGTCACTTCCCATGCACTCCTCCAATCACCCATCCAGCACCATGTACTTATCCAATCACTCCGTCAATACACAAGAAGTTATAAATTCACTGTGCACTCTCCTTGCAATACTCTAATCAGCCAGTCAGTACCCATGTACTCATGCAACGACCCAGGCACTAACCATGTACTGCTACAATCACTTGTGCACTACCCTTGCAGTCCTTTAACCACCTAGACACTATTCATTTACACCTTTAATTACCCATGTAGTCTCCAGGCAGTTCAGCAATCACCCTGTCACTACCCATGCACTCCTTCAATCACCCAGCCAGTCAATTATGCCATATATTTTAGGAAAGAATGGTGAAATAAGGTGCTGTTAATTAGGCTTCTTTTTGTAGTCTGAACAAAGGTATAGTTGAATGATAGAACATAATTTTAGATATAAAGGTGAAGATGTAGAATAAAAGTGTGGTTTTAAAAATGCTCATAAAAGGTTTTGTTAATTAGCCTTTTTTCTTAAGACTGTTGAGAGGTATAGTTTAATGATGTCACATATTTGTTGATAGAATGGTCAAGATGTAGCTCAAAAGTAAACCACCACATATTACCCTTACAGGCATGTTGTACTTATCTACTTAACTAGATAATATGCAATGACTCAACTATTTGTTCAGATTGTGTTCATACAGTTATTTGTATGCTTAATGAACTATTGAGAGGTGCCTGACCGATTTGAGGAGTTCAAAGGTAGAGTCTAGGTGTTGTTAAAACTACATTTGTAAAGATTGACTGATTCCATATTTGGCAATCACCCAGTTAGTATCCAAGCACTCATGAAATCACTCCACCACTACCCAAACAGTTATGAAATCACCCAGGCACTACCCATGCACTCTCCCAATCAGCCAAGAACTACCCATGTACTCATGCAATCTACCAAGCACTTATAAATTCACCATGCACTCTCCTTGCAGTACTCTAATCATTTAGTCAGTACCCCTGTACTCATGCAATTATTATTATTATTATTAATGAATTTTGTATAGCGCCTGGTTACCCTTGGGCATCCCCGCGCTCATCCAGAGAGATAGCGTCACCCTACTAGGCACAAAAATTTAGGCAGGAAACAAATAAGTTTTTAAAAGTTTACGGAAACGTAAAAAGCTCGGTTCCAAGCGCAAATAAAAAGGGAGAGAGTTCCACAGAGCGGCCACGTTTATAGAAAACCTTCTACCACCAGTTCTTGCCTTCCTTACCCTCAAAACCTGCAATAGGTGTCGATGGTCAGAACGGAGGGAGCAGAAGGCCTTATACGGTTGAACCAAACCCCGAAGGATCGGAGGGCCTTTCCCCTGCAAACTTTTGTGGGCCATGCAAAGTGCCTTGAATCTCACCCTCTCCCTCACAGGGAGCCAATGTAGCGCCTTCAGCGCAGGACGTGCTGACTGACGCCTAGGAAGACCTGTCAGGAGCCTGGCGGCCGCGTTCTGCACCTGCTGCAGTTTGTTTAGGGTGGACTCAGGAGCACCCAAAAACAGCGCGTTGCTGAAGTCCAGCCGCGAGATGATAAGCCCCTGGATAAGTAGCCTCCTGGTGGCGACTGGGAGAAGAGGTAGGATCTTCCGAGCTGATCGGAGCAGACCAAAGCACACGCCTGCGGTCTTTTTAGCGTGCGTCTTGAAGGAGAGGTCCTGCTCCAACCACACCCCCAGGCTCTTGATCTCCTGCTTGGGGATGGGTGCAGCTCCCAGGCAGCTAGGCCAGCTGCCAGGTGGTAAGGACGGAGGGGAATTCCCCAGCAGCATCAGCTCAGTCTTGGAGCCGTTGAGCTTGAGTGCTGAGCTACACATCCACGTGAAGATCTTATCAAGACACGTGTGCAGCCGGTCGGGATGGTAAGCCGACTGGGAAAGCCCTACCACCAACTGAGTATCATCAGCGTAGCTGATGATCTTAATACCCAGAGGCAGTACCACACTCTCCAGAGGGGCCATGTAAATGTTAAATAAAGTAGGGCTCAACGATGAGCCCTGTGGCACTCCGCACTGGAGAGGGACTGAAGATGATTTCTCATGGCCTTCCCATACCTCAAATGTCCGACCCTCCAGAAAAGAGGCAAACCACTTGAGGGCCATCCCGGAGACCCCCACCCCCGAAAGCCGTTGGAGAAGCACCTGATGGTCTACGGTGTCAAATGCCGCACTAAGGTCCAGGAGGATCACTGCCACCGATCCCCCTGAATCCAGAATGCTCCTGGCATTCTCCACGACTGCCAGCAGGGCAGTATCGGTCCCCTGACCGGGGCGAAAGCCTGTTTGGGAATCTCCCAGAAGAGAATTGGACTCCAAGAAGCCCGATAAGTACCCGTTCACCAACTTCTCCGCCACCTTACTAAGGCCGGGGAGTAGGGAGAGGGGTCTAAAGTTGGCGAGATTGGCTGGGTCCAGGTTAGGCTTCTTCAAGAGTGCCTTAACCACTGCTCCTTTCCAACTAGGGGGCACCACTCCTTGGGTGAGAGACAGGTTTATAAGGTCCGTCACTGGACCGCCGATGGTGGGGGCTACCTGCTTCAGGTACTTCATGGGTGCAGGATCTTTCGGAGAGCCGCTTTTCATGGCCGTCAAAACTGTAAGGACTTCTTCCACTGTGACGGGACCAAGAGAAGCCAGCTCCGCAGACTGCACCCTGAGCTGAGGGCCCGGGTTACCATCCACGGGTACCCCCTCGGGTAACCTAGGAAGAGATGCCAAGATGTTGTCTATTTTGGTTTTAAAGAAGGAGGCGAATTCTGAGCATTTCTCACGTGGGTCCTCGTGAGTGACCTGCGGTTCGGGAGTTTTCAGAAGTTCTTTAATGACCCTAAATGATTCCTTCGAGGAGTTGGCCGCACAGCCTATTCTCTCCTCAAAGAACCCTGATTTAGCTACCCGAATAGCGACTTTATAGGTACTAAGAGCCGCCCGATATTCTTTCCGGCTCGTTTCGCTCCAGTCTTTCCTCCAGGTCCGCTCCAGCCTCTTGCAGCCCTTCCTTAGTGTCCTCAGCTCAGATGTATACCAAGGCGCAGATCCCACTCTCTTAGCCCTAATAAGTTGTTTCTTTTTGGGGAGGAGAGAATCTAGCGAATTGGTGAGCCAGATGTTTAAATTCTCATCCGCAACTAACGGGTTGGAACCAAGGGGAGGCCGGGACGCCTCCAGATGTAACGCCCAGGAGTCCACTGGGAGCCTAGACCAGGCTCTTTCAACAGTATATACCCTCGGAGCTGGTGCGACAGGGGCATCGGACTGCCACTGGGCAGGCACCATAAAGTGGTCTGTCCATGGCAGAGCCAACGCTGGCAAGGCTTTAAGGTAGTCCGAATTAGAAAATATGGGGTCCAACAGATGGCCCTTCCCATGAGTAGCGCCCGAATTAGCCAGGTTGATCTCCAGAGCTTCAAGATCGCCTTGCAACTCTACACCCAGAGGGATGGAGTGGTCATCCAGATGAATATTGAGATCCCCTAAGGCTAGGAAATTCCCAGTAGAGGAGGCAAGAAGAGCGGCAGTTTCTACAAAGGAAATAAGAAAATTCCCCATCGTTCCAGGTGGACGGTAGATCAAAAGTCCCGTCATGGACTCTGTAGGTGACACACGAAGAGAGAACTGGCAACTCTCACAGTCACTCACTCCTCCATCCTGAGCTTTGCAAACTAGCGAGTCCCTATAAAGAATGCCAATTCCGCCCCCCCGCCCCACAGGCCTGTCCAAATGAAACATAAGGAAACCTGGGGGGAGAGCTCTAACCATATCAGGTCCTGAACTGGGGGAGATCCAAGTCTCAGTTAAAAACAGCACATCCAGCTCATGGTCCAAAATGAGGGTGTTGATTTCAGTGGCGTGACTCGGCAGGGACCGGCAGTTTAGCAAGGCCATAGAGAGCACCGGTTTTACAGAGGCCGTTTCCTGACCCACACTACAAGTCTTGCAGGGCAGGAACGGTTGTCCTCTCTTATGGGCAAAATTACAGGTAGTGGATTGTAGTAACCGCCAGGACATGAGTTCCTCCCTCCCATACCTAGTACAAGAGTCCAGGGACTCGGAAGGATTGGGCATGGAGACCAGCCCTGAGCCCGTCCGGGCCCGGACGGGACCAGACGGGCTGAACTCTGGCGTAACTCCGGCGTCAGTCCGGCGTCCCCGCTGCGCGTGGCCACTGCGCGTTAGCATGGCTGTCTAAATACTCTCCGAGCAAGCTAGAGAGAGGACTTGCTCACACGCAAACACCACTCACCTAAGATGGCCGCCACGAGACAGGGGCGAGGGACCCGCGAAACGCGGTGAGTTAGCCAAATTAGAGTGCAAGTGTGATGGCAAAGGTGGGGGTGTGAGAGGCCAGGCTGCTAAAAGCACAAAATAAGTGCCAGAACAAAATTAACAGAACTACTAAAAAACAAGTGATTTTAAAAGCAGGAGCTGCCACAAACAGGCGCTACCAGAATAGCGCTTCACGCTGGAATAGGGCGCGCTAACACATTAGCCTGTCTAAATACTCTGCGAGCAAGCTAGAGAGAGGACTTGCTCACACGCAAACACCACTCACCTAAGATGGCCGCCACGAGACAGGGGCGAGGGACCCGCGAAACACGGTGAGTTAGCCAAATTAGAGTGCCAGTGTGATGGCAAAGGTGGGGGTGTGAGAGGCCAGGCTGCTAAAAGCACAAAATAAGTGCCAGAACAAAATTAACAGAACTGCTAAAAAACGAGTGATTTTAAAAGCAGGAGCTGCCACAAACAGGAGCTACCAGAATAGCGCTTCACGTTGGAATAGGGCGCGATAACACATTAGCCTGTCTAAATACTCTCCGAGCAAGCTAGAGAGAGGACTTGCTCACACGCAAACACCACTCACCTAAGATGGCCGCCACGAGACAGGGGCGAGGAACCCGCGAAATGCGGTGAGTTTGCCAAATTAGAGTGCAAGTGTGATGGCAAAGGTGGGGGTGTGAGAGGCCAGGCTGCTAAAAGCACAAAATAAGTGCCAGAACAAAATTAACAGAACTACTAAAAAACGAGTGATTTTAAAAGCAGGAACTGCCACAAACAGGCGCTACCAGAATAGCGCTTCACGCTGGAATAGACCCAGGCACTAACACATGCAGTGCTACAATATCCTGAGAACTACCCATGCAGTCTTTAAACTACCTACACACTACTGATGCACTCCTTCAATTACTCCGGTAGTACACATGTAGTCCAGCAATCACCCTGTCACTGGCTATGCACTCCTCCAATCACTCAGCCAGTACTATGTACTTTTCCAATCACTCCGCCAATTCCCAAGTACTTATAAATTCTCCATGCATCCTCCTTGCAGTACTCTAATCATCCAGTCAGTATCCATGTACTCATGCAATGACCCAGGCACCAACACATGCACTGCTACATTCCTCTGGGCACTACCCATGCTGTCCACTAACCACCTACACACTACTCATTCACTCCTTGTATCCCCAGGTAGTACCTATGCAGTCCAGCAATGTCACTACCCAGGCACTGCTCTAATCACCCAGCCAGCACCATGTTCTTATCCAATCACTCCGCTAATACCCAAGCACTTATAAATTGGCAATGCACTCTCCTTGCAGTAATCTAATTTTCCAGTCACTTCCCATGTACTCACGCAATGACCCAGGCACTAACACATGCAGTGCTACAATCACCTGTGCACTACCATGCAGTCCTCTAACCACCTACACACTAGTCATTCACTCCTTCAATTACCCAGATAGGTCGCATGCAGTCCAGCAATCACCCGTCACTGCCCATCCACTCCTCCAATCACCCATCCAGCACCATATACTTATCCAATCACTCCGCCAATACCAAAGCACTTATATATTCACCATGCACTCTTCTTGCAGTACTCTAATCATCCAGTCACTATCAATGTACTCATCCAATGACCCAGGCACCAACACACGCACTGCTACAATCCCCTGAGCACTACCCATGCAGTCCACTAACCACCTACACACTACTCATTCACTCCTTAAATTACCCAGGTAGTACCCATGCAGTCCAGCAATCACCCTGTCACTTCCCATGCACTCCTCCAATCACCCATCCAGCACCATGTACTTATCCAATCACTCCGCCAATACCCAAGCAGTTATAAATTCACTGTGCACTCTCCTTATAATACTCTAATCAGCCAGTCAGTACCCATGTACTCATGCAACGACCCAGGCACTAACTATGTACTGCTACAATCCATTGTGCACTACCCTTGCAGTCCTTTAACCACCTAGACACTATTCATTCACACCTTTAATTACCCATGTAGTCTCCAGGCAGTTCAGCAATCACCCTGTCACTACCCATGCACTCCCCCAATCACCCAGCCAGTCAATGATGCCATATATTTTAGGATAGAATGGTGAAATAAGGGGCTGTTAATTAGGCCTCTTTTTGTAGTCTGAATAAAGGTATAGTTGAATGATGGAACATAATTTTAGATATAAAGGTGAAGATGTAGAATAAAAGTGTGGTTTTAATAATGCTCATAAATGGTGTTGTTAATTAGCCTTCTTTCTTAAGTCTGTTGAGAGGTATAGTTTAATGATGTCACATATTTGTTGATAGAATGGTCAAGATGTAGCTCAAAAGTAAACCACCACTTATTTCACTTACAGGCATATTGTACTTATCTACTTAACTACATATTATGTATTGACTCATCTATGTGTTCAGATTGCATTCATACCGTTATATGTATCCTTAGTGAACTGTTGAGAGGTGCCTGACCGATTAGAGGAGTGCAAAGGTAGTGTCTCGGTGATTTTAAAACTACATGAGTAATGATTGACTGATTCCATATTCGGCAATCGCCCAGTTGGTATCCAAGCACTCATGAAATCCCTCCTCCACTACCCAAGCAGTTCTGAAATCACCCAGGTACTACCCATGCACTCTCCCAATGAGCCAAGAACTACCCATGTACTCATGCAATAAACCAAGCACTTATAAATTCACCATGCACTCTCCTTGCAGTACTCTAATCATTTAGTCAGTACCCATGTACTCATGCAATGACCCAGGCCCTACCACATGCAGTGCTGCAATCCCCTGAGCACTGCCCATGCATTCCTCTATGCACCTACACAGCTCTGATTCACTCCTTCAATTACCCAGGTAGTACACATGTAGTACAGCAATCTTTCACTTACTAGCTATGCACTCCTGCAATCACCCAGCCAGAACTATGTACTTATCTAATCACTGTACCAATTCCCAAGCACTTATAAATTCTCCATGCATCCTCCTTGCAGTACTCTAATCATCCAGTCAGTACATATGTACTCATGCAATAACCCAGTCACTAACACATGCACTGCAACAATCCCCTGAGCGCTACCCATGCAGTCCTCTAACCACCAACACACTACTGATTTACTCCTTCAATTACCCAGGTAGTACGCATGTAGTCCAGCAATCACCCTGTCACTACCCATGCACTGCTCTAATCACCCAGCCAGCAGCATGTTCTTTTCCAATCACTCTACAAATACCCAAGCACTTATTAATTTGCCATTCACTCTCCATGCAGTGCTCCAATCATTCAGTCAGAACCCATGTACTCATGCAATGACCCAGGCAGTAACACATGCAGTGCTACAATCACATGTGCACTACCCAGGCAGTTCTCTAATCACCTACACACTACTCATTCTCACCTTAAATTACCCAGGTAGTACCCACGAAGTCCAGCAATCCCTCTGTCACTCCCCATGCACTCCTCCAGTCACCCATCCAGCACCATGTACTTCTCCAATCTCTCCGCCAATACCCACACGCTTATACATTTCACCATGAACTCTCTTTGAGTACTCTAATCATCCAGTCACTACCCATGTACTCATGCAATGACCCAGGCACTAACCATGCACTGCTACAATCACATATGCCCTTCCCATAGAATCCTTTAACCGCCTAGACACTGCTCATTCACACCTTCAATTATCCACGTAGTACTCATGCAGTCAGCAATCACCCTGCACTACCCATGCACTGCTCAAAAAACCCAGCCAGGACCATGTACTTATCCAATCACTCTGCCAAACCCAAATTCACCATACACTCTCATTGCACTACTATAATTTTCCAGTCACTACCTATATACTCATGCAATGCCCCAGGCACTAACACATGCATTGCTACAATCCCCTGAGCACTACCCATGTAGTCCTCTAGCCACCTACACACTACTCATTCACTCCTTAAATTACCCAGGTAGTACCCATGCAGTTCAGCAATCACCCTCTCACTTCCCATGCACTCCTCCAATCACCCATCCAGCACCATGTACTTATCCAATCACTTCGCCAATACCCAAGCAGTTCTAACTGCACTGTGCACTCTCATTGCAGTACTCTAATCATCCAGTCAGTACCCATGTACTCATGCAATGACCCAGGCACTAGCCATGCACTTCTACTATCACCTCTGCACTTCCCATACAATCCTCTTAACACCTAGACACTGCTCATTCACACCTTTAATCACCCATGTAGTACCCATGCAGTTCAGCAATCACCCTGCCACTACCCATGCACTCTTCCAATCACCCAGCCAGTACCATGTACTAATCCAATCACTCTGCCAAAACTGAAGCACTTATAAATTCACCATGCACTCTCCTTGCAGTATTCTTATCATCCAGTCAGTACCCATGTACTCATGCAATGACCCAGGCACTAACTCATGCTCTGCTTCAATTCCCTGTCTACTACCCATGCAGTCCTGTAACCACCTAGGAACTATTCATTCACACCTTTAATAACCCATGTAGTACCCATGCAGTTCAGCAATCACCCTGTCATTACCCATGCACTGTTCTAATCACCCTGCCAGCACTATGTTCTTATCTAGTCACTCCACCATAAGGGTGGGAGCAAAATCCATAACGTTCGCAGAATTTGCGGATTTTTGGCAAATTCGCGGTCCGTGAATCGCGCAAATTTGCCCAAAAATCCGCAAATTCGCAAGCCGGCAAATTTTTCTGCTTGGTCGCACCTTGAAAAATACAATATCGCGTGCGCGGCGTTGACTTACCGTGACTCTGTGTTTGCCGAGTTGTTTTTCTCCCGGTTTTGGATCTTGCTGCGTGATCGGGCGAGAGTTTTTCGACTGCGTTTACGTCATCGCGGCTCGCCATCTTGCACAGCGAGAGTTTGACAACGCGAGTACGTAATAAGGGCCGGCGATCACGCATCGCCGTAGATGCGGCGCGCAGTTGACTTCCGGCGGGAGATTTGAACAGCCCGCCTTTTCCTGAATTTGCAAAAATTGAAATTCTGCACAAGAAATCCACTGCAGGCAGCTTAAACCTTCTGAAAATCATGATTTTGATCAGAATACCTCCTCAGATTGACATTCGGCTGAACTCCAACTCCAACTCCAACTTCCTGTTCCTATCCAGCAGGCTCCTCCCAGTGCTTTGTCCATGTCCTGTTCACTTTTGATTTGGATCTGGAGCTGGAAGGATAACTGTTTGTGGCTGCTGCTGGATATTTGTATTTGAGGACTTTTTCGACTTTGGATTTTGGATCACTTTTGGATTTGAGATTTTACAAGTAAGTTGGTTTTGCTTGTTTGGGGCATTGCAGTTGCTGCAACTAAAATTTTAAAACTTTTTCACAACTTTAAAAAAAATATATTGTGGGTAGCCACAGTATCCAGTAGGCCCAGGGTTAGTCATGGGTGCATGATACAACTGTTTCTGTGAGGTTTTTTTAAACTTAAATCTCATTTATGTCATGGAATTTTAGCTCACTGTTATATGTGGATTTGTTTTTTTTAATTTTCGGGTGCCTGTAAAGCCTCACTAGCCACTAGGCCGAGGGGTAGTGAGTGGTGCATGGATCAAGGCTTTGTGTGGGGCCTCTTGAATTTAAACATCATTGAGGGCAAAGATGGCATTGGACTGTGGTGATTTTTGTGTGTTTTTTTACTTTTTGGTGTGCTGTTGGGGCCTGACCATGTGGGTGGGGGCCATTTTGAGGCCTGGTCCAGGCAGGGCCTGGCCATGTGGCTGGGGGACAAGGGGCCATTTTGAAGCCAGGCAGTGTGCTTTGAGCCATAGGCCTGCACCCAGCCTGCCCTGCTTTCACCCATTATGCCCAGGGGTAGTGAGTGGTGCATGGACCAAGGCTTTCTGTGGAGCCTCTTGAATTTAAACATCATTGAGGGCATGGGTGGCATTGGATTGTGGTGATTTTTGTGTGTTTTCTGACTTTTTTGGGTGTTTAACTGATGTTCCTCTGGCTTCCTTTGCTTTTAGGTGCACAAGAGAACCACCAGTGCAAGGAAGAAGTCCTGCAGCGGTGTGTGCAGCACAACGTCACGTGACGTCACGTGTGGCCACAGACAACTCTGCAACTCGTGCAACTGCGGCCTGCTGTTCTTCTGACATCTGAAGAAGATGGGCCCAAAGAAAGGTGGCCGTAGCTCCTCTACAAAGAAAGTTGCCAGTGCCACTGCAAGTAATAAGGAGCAGAAGAAGTAAGTGTTGCCACTTACCAAGGAGACTGGTGTGCCCACAGACACTTTTTTGGGGAAAAAACCACGCCTGCAGCAGCAGGGTCCGCCGGGGACCAAGCTGGGAGCAGCACCTCCGCTTCATTAGGCTCAGTGCCACCACGCAAGGTTAGGTCCAAGCCCATGAGTGCTGCAGAGGCAGCCACTGTCATTGCTCAATCACCATCGACCAGTGATGTTGGCTCATCGCAAGAAAGTAGCACCCAATCAATGCAGGGTGTAACTCAGCTGACGAGTGTTCAACAACCACAGCCGCAACGACAATCACAGGTGCAACTAGTACAAGCGCAAGTACATGGGCAAGGAGAGGCAGAAATACAGGTGCAAGGAGATGCGCAAGTACAGGCGCAAGGAGAGGCGCAAGGAGAGGCGCAAGGAGAGGCGCAGGTAGAGGCTCAAGTAGAGGCGCAAGGAGAGGCGCAAGGAGAGGCGCAAGGAGAGGCGCATGGAGAGGTGCAACTAGAGGCGCATGGAGCGGCACAACTGCCCACAATGCTTGTTCCTCCAGAAGTAGGGGCACATCAGGAAATTGAGATTCAAGCGGAGGTATCATCCGAGGAAGCCACCCCTCCTGAGGATGATCCATTGTCTTCCAGTTCCCTAGCAAGAAAAAGGTCAAGTAGGGCTACTACACGTTCTTCTTGAAGCACCCTTCCTTCTGATGATCTTGATCTTGATTGCAACCCACAAATGCAGTCTGAGGGGGAGGCACGCCATGAGCCGACAAAGGTAGCTAAGCCTAAAAGGAAGGTTCCCGCAAGGCTTCCACTTATGGGTGATGACGACAAACAAGAAGTGGTGTCTTCTGCTGCTGATGAACAGTCTGGCGACGACCCAGTCATCATAGTCGTCACTCCAGCCCCAGCGGGCATGCAGCAGACAGAAATTTTGACCCTATCCCGAATGGCTGCTGAGCGGGATGTGGGCGGCGTGGCACTGGTACCACCACCAACGCAGTTAACTACAACACCAACACGACCTACAGCTTCCATATTTTCTCATCAGAAGGGCCGGCAGGGACCTCCATCCAGCTCGACCTCCATTACCTCAAGTAGTGGTGCTGTAAGTGAACAACAGAGTCAAATTCAGCCACGCCCATCCTCCACTTCATCTGGCATTGAAACTGAAAGTAGCACCTCCACCACCAGCAGACATCTCCAGTCTGGGACTTTTTTAGTGTTAGCCAAAAGCCGGAAAACATGGTCGTTTGTTCGATTTGTAAAACATCAGTTAGTCGGGGTAAGCTTGGTACCAACTATGGTACCGGAGGCCAGAGAGGTCATCTCAAAAACCACCACACTATCGAGTGGGAGGCGCACCTAAGGAAGATCCAGGAAGCCAAAAGAAAAACGAATCCAAATTTATCCATTGATATTGCATCTGATGATGACGAGGGGCTGATCGTGCAGGGGGAAGTGAAGAAGCGACATACATTTTTTCTGGTACATCCAGTACCCCTGGCAGCACCACTGCAGTGGTAGCGCCCACACCCTCTACCCCTGCAACATGTATGAGGCACACTAAGTGTCTGGGAGAGACACCAATGCGAAAAAGTACATCAATGAGCCTAACTGGTTTGAAGAAGTCTACATCATCATCATCACGTAAAACGGTCCAGACCACCATTAGCAGAATGTTTTGGTCGGATGCGCCATTTGAATGCAACCACCCAACCCGTCTGTATAACGCAAAGCTGGCTAAAATGCTAGCGCTGGACCTTCTTCCTTTTTCTTTCGTGGAAGGGGTGGGTTTTCTAGAATTTGTGGCAACAGTCTGCCCTAAATGGCAGGTTCCTAGCCGGTCCTATTTTGCCAGAGTTGCTGTTCCAGCACTACATCAAGATATGCTGGAGGTGATTGGCGCAGCTATTCAGAAGAGTGCTGTTCACACTATCCACCTGACAACAGACATGTGGACCAGTTGCCAAGCCCTTGATTACATGTGCATCACTGCACACTGGGTCTCTTTTGCAGGCGTTAAAGACAAGTTAAAAGCATGTGTTGACACGGACACAGTTTTTCAAGCTACTCGGGAACATGCAACAGTAGCCATGTTTGCCATGGAGAAAACTCATACTGCACCTAACCTTTTGGAGGAGTTTGATAGGAAGGTCTATGAATGGCTGTATCCAAGAAATCGCATAATTGGTTATGTTTCCACGGATAATGGCCGTAATATAGTTAAGGCTATGCATCTAGGTGACCATGTGGGCTGCTGAATGTTCGATCCTTACCAAAACATAGGGCCGAAATTCAGCTATTAGTGGAAGCCCACGACCTGGAATTATTGTGTATGACTGAGACCTGGACTTGTCAAGATTGTGAGGTTGACCTCGGCCTTGCCTGCCCACCCGGCTTCAAAATTGTACACAAGCCTAGACTGAGGGGGAGAGGGGGAGGGGTAGGACTGATTTATAGAGAGTCCCTGAACCTGAAGACCATTGATATTGACTTGGTGGCAGGGGTTGAACTCTTTGGTTTCACTATTAAAAGCGTGTTAGGCCAGTCCTTGACAGGGATCATCTGCTATCGTCCTCCTGGGTCCTTTAGCATATTGCATCAGCAACGTCTTTTGGAAATCTTTACCAATATGGCTGTCACACATCGGAAACTGCTAATCTTGGGCGACTTCAACCTTTGGATGAATGGGTCCCTTGACGCAGGTCTGGTCAATATCACTCAATCATGTGAGGAACTGGGACTGCGCCAACAAGTCTCGGCAGCCACCCACTCGGGGGGGCATAAGCTGTATCTTATTTTCGCAGAGGATGACCAGTTGTATTTGGGTAATGTTCTCCCCATGGACTGGACTGACCATTCTCTAGTCAAATTTTATCTGAATATGGCTAACTTGGACAAGCGGGAAGAAAATCAGAGGATTAACTTTGTGGGCAGGGACTGGAAGTCTCTGACGCGAAAGAGAGGTCCTGAGAATGTGTTCTCAGTGGAAGACTGTTTTTCCCAGGAAGCCCAAGTAGAGGAGAATTATACTGCCCTCTGTAGGAAGATCAACCTGGCCCTGACTTCTCTGTGACCTGGGCAAGCTGAATCCACTGCCCAAGGCCAAACCTGTTCGGTCAGTTTTTCTCCCAGTGGCCGAACGAGATAGTATCAAGGCACAACATGCCATAAACCTTTCATCGCACACAAACCACGCATAATCTTGCACACACCTGTCCCTGTTTCCTACTTTATGACCTGCTTTACGAGGAGGAGGTGCCCATTTTTATTGGGGGTCCGTCGATATCTGATGAAAATGTTGGGCCTTGCCGGGTAATTTGTTGTGGGCTGGACGAACTGAAATATGGGCTTGTCATCATGACTCTGCTTTTTCTTTGTAGTGAAAATATGTGAATGGTCAACTGTAAACTTAAGAATGTTTGCCTAAAGCGTAATATTTTGCATAAAAAGAGAAGGCTGGCTTTGTAAGATTGAGCAGTCTCCTGAGAATATACACCGTGTTGTACTTCTAGGATATCTGTTACTTGGTTGCAGCCAATAAATTCGATCTTTGACTTCACCTAGAAGACTGAGTTTCTGTAGTCTAATCAGGAAGGACCCGAAGTCTTAGGGTGTTGTCCCTGGCACCGCTGGGTTCTGAAAAACCCAGTACTTCATCTGGCGCCCAACGTGGGGCGATATCAGCGGTACCGGTCCAAGCCAGAGGTTCGTGAGGAGCTTCGTGTGAAAATTCTGGAGGAAGGCCGCCACTTCATCGACCCCTGCATGTTGACGTGGTCCGAAAGTCTTTGCTGCGAGGATCCCCGCTTCCCGACGGCTACGAAGGACTGCTGCCCTGACTATCGCCCTGATTTTGACCTTTGATGTCTGGTAGAGCGAAACGATAGACGAGTCTTCTGGTGACGTCATCGATACCTCAGTTAAGTATAAGTGGAGCGTCTCCAAGTCCTTAGTTTGGTTCTTAGTTTGGGTATCCTTTGGGATCTTTGATTTGGAACTTGCAAGTACCAAAGCCGAAGGACTCGTGTATTCACGAAAATATCGTATTCAATAATCCTTTGGAGTTTGAAGCTAGACTAGAGAGCGAAGATGCCTGGTCTTAGCAGACTTGGAAATTTGTTTTGTCTTGGTTGTAATAGGGATTCCCGATTGGAGGACTCGTGTCCGGTTCCTCCGATTGGAACTCCAACTTATGAACTATATGTGAAACATGGAGTAGGCCCCATCACATATAATGAAGTGTGGATCAGATACACCAGAAAGGATGGTGTTTTAAAATGGCCCCAATATGGTAGCTTTGACACAGAAATTCTAGATAACCTCGAGGTCAAACTTTTTAAGAAGAAAGCCTGGCCGGCGATGTTTGACTCTTTCCGCCTATGGCGTAAGGAAGCCAAACAGAAAGAAATTAAATTAGAGAAGAAAAATAAGAGAGAAAGGGGTATCTCGATAATGCAAGCCGCTATGCAGTTTAAAGATAACGAAGAGGAACAGATGAGTGAGCAGTTGCACAGGTAACGTAAAATGATAATCGATAAATGCTATCCAGTTTTGCCGCCTCTTCAGCAAGATGCAGCAAAAGATCTTGAAAAAGACGCCCTAATGTCACACTTATTGAGTTCGCCACCCCCCTATGCGCAGAATGCTACGGCACCTCCGCAACCTTTAGCTGCGCAACCTTTGGTTGTATTGCCTCCTACTCCTCCACAGCCACCAGCTGTTCTTCAGTTGGCTCCTATTCCTCCGGTGCAGCCTCCTCAAGGGCCACCGGCTTTGACATCTGCTCTGCCTTTACTTCCTACAACTTTGACTACTATATCGACTACCACTCCTGGTGTTCCTCCTGACACTGCCTCTGCGTCTGCCTTGCCTTACTCTGCTCTTCCGCCTGTCCTTTCATCGACTTCTCCCTCTGTTCGACAAAGAGTGGCTAGTACTGTTACTAGTCTTCTATATCCTCTCTTTGGAGCGACGAGTCCGACTCCTATCTCAGAGCGTAAACAGTTGCGTAGCCAACTGCCTGATTCTAGGGAGAAGGAAACATTGAATTATTTGGCACATAAATGGGTTACTGACCCGATGAGATATGAGCTAGAGTCTGTTATGGATGTCTTCCATCAGTGGGAAGCACCTAAACAGAGATACGTCTTTGAGAAAATGTGTACTTTCCCTTGTGAGGATTTAGAGGAAAATGATTTGGAGCCCAATCCGCCTGAGTTGTGTTGTATACGGTTCGAGTTTGGGAAAGGCGCAATTGTGGGTTCAGATGTTGAGAAAGCAGTTGCGACATTGTTATCATTCAGGAGTGAGGGTGTTTCTCGGTCGTTGTTTGAGTCTGATTCCTCTGTTAAAAGGAAGGTAAGACAATATCCCATGAGAGAAGTTCCTCCGGTATGGAAGGAAGCAGTGCAGGCTGATGCGGGTCGCAATATTGATGCTGTGCCAGCACATTTTCAGGGTGTTTGGGTACATGTTCTGCGGAAGCGAGCTGAAGTCTTGACCCTTAAGCAGACATTGCCTGATCCCCGTAAAAATCCTGCAGGGTATTACAAGGAATTGTCACAGACTGCAGGCTCTTGTATTATGAATTTAGCAGATATAGACATGTTGTTTGGAAATGTTGTTCCACAGCCTTTATGGGGAAAGATTCGTCATGCAGATCATGATCAAGAGTTAGGTGACTCATGGGCTAATATTACTGCTGCAGATGGCAGACAAGTTGGTGGTGCTAAACCCGAGCCTTTAGTAGCAGATCTCCCTGGTAGGATCATTAATTACATGAAAACTTTAATGCCTGCGATGCGTGTGAATTGGGATAAATTGTCTGCGTGTAAGCAGAAGAAAGATGAAACAGTGTCTGATTTCTTTACCAGGTTTGAAGAAACGTTTGTCGACCACAGTGGTCAAGATATGAGTACAGAAGGTGGTCAACGGTTCTTCGTTGACAAGTTCGTGCACAATTTGTTACCCGAGTTGTGTAAGAAATTGAAGGATTCAGAAAGTTCTTGGGCCGTTTCCTCTTCAGCAAAGATATTCACTACTGCACAGTATTATGAAAATCGAGATAAAGATGAGAAGGATAGGGCAGACAAGAAGAAAACTAAAGCGTATCTGCCACGTGGTGGTCAGAGTAACTATCAGCAACCTCAACAGTATCAGAGGAACTCGCAAAGGGTCGAGTTTTCTCAACCACGTGTCCCTGTAGGTCCCAATCAGTGTTCATATTGTAAAGAAGAGGGTCATTTCAAGTATAGTTGTCCTATTTTGTTACAGCGTATGAATGGTGCTTCTGGTGCACGAGGTCGAGGTGTTCAACAAGCGCCTAGAGGTAGAGGACGTGGAAATTTCCCCAAGAACGCACGTTCCCTTCCGCCTCAAAATTCAATTAATAGGTTTGATCAGCAGACTAATGCGTCTGGTAGGACAGCTCAGTGCTATGCTGATGACTACTATGCAGAAGATGAGCATATGGAAGGTAATGATTGCTAGGACAGCCGTAGACAAAGAGAGGGAGTTGTTTCAGTTCCAGTAGATCAGAGTGGACCTTATGTCGAGGTGATTACATCAGGTGTGTCAGAGCCTTTTCTGTTGGATACTGGTGCTACAAAGAGTTCTATTATGCATTCTAAATTCCCTGGCGCACCTTTGTCTGGCGAAACAAATGTTTCAGTAGGTTTTTCTGGCGCCCCGGTTAGGAACCCAGTTTCTAGTCCTATGTCCCTTTCTGTTGGACCTTGCGAATTCGAAGCACCCCTTATTTTAACGACAGGTTGTGGTGAAAACTTGTTGGGATTAGATTTGTTGAAAAGATTGTATGCGACTTTGTATTGTTCTCCTTCGGGAGTACAACTTACACTGGGTAAGAAAGTGATCTCTCCAATGTATTTGTCGAAGGACAAACTTCCGACAGAATTGTCATTTCTTCCCGATATTCTTTGGGCTACTGGTCCTAATGATGTGGGACTTTTAGAAATACCGCCATATGTTGTGACATTGAAAGCCAATGTGAAAATGCCACGCATTCCCTAATACAAGATTTGTAGTGAAGGTGAAAAAGCGTTACTAGCGATCATTTATGATTTGATTGAAAAAGATGTAATTGAGGAGACAAGAGGCAACGTTTGCAATAGTCCTGTTCTGCCTGTTTTGAAGCGTACTGATCCTTCTCAGCCACCCGTTTACCGGTTCGTGATTGATCTTAGAGAGGTTAATAAAATAGTTGTGCCACAATTTCCAGTTGTTCCTGATATCACTGCCCTATTGACTATGATTCCAGCTTCTGACACCTGGTTCTCGGTGATTGACTTGAAGAATGCTTTCTTCAGCATCCCGATAGCCGAGGAGAGTAGGGATATTTTTGGCTTCAGTCTAGGAGGACGAAGCTTCCGCTTTAAGCGCGCTCCCCAGGGCTACTGTGAAAGTCCATCAATATATAGTCAAGCTTTAAAAACACAGCTTGATACGATTGTTTTACCTGATGGCGCTACCCTTATCCAGTATGTTGATGATTTGCTCGTTGCTGCAGATACTGAGGAAATCTGTAAAGAAGCCACGTTGTCTTTGCTGCGTCACTTGTGTGATTTGCATCACAAAGTGTCTCTCTCAAAATTGCAATATTGTCGACAAGAAGTGACCTACTTAGGTCATCTCTTATCGAAGGAGGGAAGGAAACTGACCCCAGAAAGAATTCAGGCAATAGCGAAATTGAGTGTGCCAAGGAAACAGAGAGAAGTGCGTGCTTTCTTGGGTATTACATCATATTGCAGACAATGGATACCAAATTTTTCTTTGTTGGCCAAACCTTTGGTGGCATTAACCTGTAAAGATACACCGAATCCCCTTCCATGGTCTGAAGAGTGTCTGAAAAGTTTTTCCGAATTGCGCAATGCATTATGTTCAGCTCCTGTGTTAGGTACCCCCGACTACAGTAAGCCCTTTACATTGTATGTCCATGAGAAAGAAGGTTGTGCATTGTCCGTGTTGACACAGTTGTTTGGAGACAAGCAGCGTCCATGTGCTTTTTTTTTCGTCGACTTTAGACCCGGTAGCTAAAGCATTGCCGAGTTGCTTAAGAGCCACAGCAGCAGCAGCCGTTTCTATTCGACAGTCTGCTGGTTTAGTGATGAATAATACATTGATTGTGATGGTTCCACATGCAGTGGACACGTTGTTAAACAGAACCAAGACACAGCACTTAACTAGTGCTCGGTTGTCAGGTTATGAGTTGACTCTTTTAGCGAGTCATGTGCACATAAAAAGATGCAACACGCTTAATCCAGCTACGTTGTTGCCGATTGTAGCAGAGTTAGATGCTTCTGAACAGCATGATTGTTTTCTCAGAACAGAAGAAGAAACGAAAGGGAGAGTAGATCTTAGGGACACTCCCCTTGTGAAGTGTGATGGTACATTATGGGTGGATGGTTCATGCTTCAAGCTTCCGAATGGTGACACGACTGCAGCATATGCTGTCACGACTTTGCATACGATTGTTGAAGCTGCACGTATCCCACATAATTCAGCTCAAGCAGCAGAGTTGATTGCACTTACACGAGCGTGTGTGTTTTGTCGAAAGGAATGAAAGTGACCATATATACCGACAGCCAGTATGCATTTGGTGTGGCTCACAGTTTTGGACGATTGTGGAAAGAACATGGGTTTCTGACTTCGCATGGAGCTAAGATTCAGCATGGCCAGTTGGTGAATGAGCTTCTGGAGTCACTCACCTTGCCGTTGCAAGTTGCGATTGTAAAATGCAGTGCACACAAGAAGGTGACGGACGATGTTGGTTGTGGAAATGCATTTGCTGATGAAATCGCAAAGGAAACTGCAAGGAATGTGATGAGTCGAATGTATGTCGCAGGCCCTGCAAGATGGATTGGTGATGTTGGAATGTGTGAAGACACGATAGAGAGTGTGAAATCTATTCAAGCTGAAGCTACAGAGAAAGAATTGAGTGTGTGGAGAGAAAGTACGGGTAAAATGGATGCCAATGGTTGTTGGGTTGAATTGTCAGAGCATCAGAGATGGTTGTTACCGGATGCGTATGTGCTTGCAGTGGTTACAATGGCCCATATCAGTGTGAAAGGGATTTGTAAGTTGTTGGCTCCGGTATGGCAAAATGCTGGAATTCCTAAGTGTGCAGAGAATGTGGTCAAGAATTGCATGGTGTGTCTGAAATACAATCCTGGTAGGGGAACCCCAACTCCAGCTGGTCATTTTGCGCCTCCAACGTATCCGTTCGAGGTTTTGCAGCTAGATTTCATCCACATGGAAAGGTGCAACAATTTGAAATACGTACTCGTTGTTGTTTGTGCCTTTTCGAGATGGGTAGAAGCATATCCCCTAAAAGACAACACTGCCTTATCCACAGCTAAAGCCCTTGTGAAAGAGTTCTTCCCTAGATTTGGAATGCCGAGAATGGTCTGGCATGACAATGGGAGTGAATTTGTGGGTCGAGTGATGAAGAAAGTATGCGAAGGGCTAGGCATCCAACAGAAATTCCACGCTGCAAATCACCCCCAATCAGCTGGACTAGTAGAATGCTATAATGGCACGCTGAAACTGAAACGGGCCAAAATTCAAGCGAGCTCTGGTCTTAAATGGCCTGACGCTCTGCCTTTAGCACTCCTATCAATGAGAATGACTGTGCATTCGCGAGTGGGACTTAGTCCATACGAAATAGTGTTCGGTCGTCCGGCCAACATATGGGGCATGCCAAGGCCGACAAAATTCAGTGAAATCGAACACCCTGTACTGCTTGACTATTTGTACGAATTGCCGGCTAACTTGCGTGTTTTACACCAACAGGTTCACGATACTCTGCCTCAGGTCTCTGAAGCTCCAGGACATCCGATCGTTCCTGGATCCTGGGTGCTGGTGAAAATTTTTCAGCGAACAAAGAACGACCAGCCCCGGTGGACCGGCCGTCACCTCATCCTTCTGTCAACGAGGTCAGCCGTTCGAGTGGAAGGATAGAAGCACTGGAACCACGGTGTACACTGCAAGAGGGTGCCTTTGCCTCTGCCGTACGACCGGTGGGTCCAGGAGGGCGTCGCTGACTCAGAGACTGAAACTGTGCCTCGATTTCTGCCTTTCAGTGATGCACGTATAAAAGGAACAATTTCTGAGAAAGAAAGTGACAATCTCTTGCAAGAAGCTGTGCCGCCGTCAATTCGATAGGGCACTACAGAACCTGAACTCCTTTTCCAAGACCAGACAATACCTGGAAAGAAAAGATATAATCTGAGGCCGAGAACTATGGACAAATAAAATATATCTTCCTTTTCTTTGCTATTTTTGAAAGTGCAGCCCTCTCTTCTGAGAAACTTTTTTATTTTTGTTTTTCGAACCACCATCCGGGTTCCGCTGTAGGGTCGCGGTTGCCCAAGTCTTTGGGGTGCAGCTGAAGACGTTAGGTCGACAGTTCTGGTTGGTCTAAGGGAGTTGCCCCGGACTGACAGAAACATTCCTTAGCATAGAACACCCTACCATCGCGAGCAGCATATTAGAGAGGATGACGTTTTTCGAGATGGAGAGGCCTGACAAAACAACGAACTTTAAAGCCAGAATATGTAGAATGATGACCAAGAAACGATTTTTGATATTATGCATTTTTATGTTGTTCAGTGTAAAGATGTTTTTAATAGGATATGTTTTATTCTCTTTTCAAGTGACATTTACACCCACTACATCGCCCATACCTCCTCCTTCCACTGTTTCCTCACATTCTTTTCAACCTCTTCCTGAACATGAATCCGCTAGGAGATTAGAGTTTATTAATAACTCCTTCGTTCAGCTGTTGCACCAACACCAACTAGTAATGAAGACGACTAACTGTTGGGTGTGTGGTCTTATGCCCCATACTACTGATAAAGGTATCCCTTATCTGGTCCTGCCTTTCAGCCACAATGGTTCTGTATGGGCATACAGAACAATGTTCATCTACGCACATGAGACCTACCCCCTACGTTCTGTGAAAGACAATCCTAAGAATAGTGCTCTAGTCAAGGGTATAGTAGATATGATTAAGGAAGATATTTCCTATGAGACTATCCCTAGAGATGAGACACTAGTATACATAGGATGGAACGTGACCGGATATGGAGCTACTCTGAGTGAGAAACAGCAAGCTAAGAGATCTTCCCCGATTTGGATTGTACCCCATCAGGGTCACCTATGTCTGCAAGGTAATGGCAAGAATCCCAGAGCTCAGTTAGGGAAGAGTACCTGCACTGAAACGTATGTTTTTACGTCCCAGACTTCCCCTTCGTTCCTAGCAGCTAAGGGTACCTATTTCTTCTGCCATGATAGAGCCTATACATGGTTGCCCCCTGACTTTTCGGGCACATGCTTTGTTTCGTTCCTGTTGCCTCCCACCTACACAGCTGCGGCAGATTACCATAAGACAAGGCTAGTTAGAGGTGTCTTCAGTAAAGAAGACACTGCAGGACAAGAATTTGGAGACTTCGTAAAGGGTTTTCTGCCATTCTGGGGACCCATGGTTAACAGCAGGAACATTAGGCAATTGACAAGGGTGGTTGAGTCCACCGTAGTTGAAACTGCTGGTGCCCTTAGTAACTTGACTGCTGAGCTCCAGTCGGATCGTCTTATGACCCTTCAGAACAGGGTCGCGTTAGACGTCATACTTGCAGACCGAGGTGGGGTATGTAGAGTGATCCAATCGAGTTGCTGTGTTTTCATTCCAGATAACGCTCCAACAGTGTACCAGGCCATCTCCAAACTGCATAAGATTTCCGAATCTATTCATGTGGACAAAGAAGATTGGTCGTTGATGGGGTGGTTCTGGGAACTGTTATCCGCCTGGGGATGGAAAATTCTGATGGTCATTGGGATGATCTTAGCCATTCTTTTCCTGTTCTGTCTGTGCGTACAGTGTGCTCCTGCAATATGTGGCCTCTGTGCTACATCATGTGTAAGGAAACCTGTATCAAGGGACGAGCTAAGTAATAGGATGATGCTACAGCAACATCTCAATGACTTTATGAATATAGACCTGGACTCAGATTAGCATGAGTATAGGTTATTGCCTATGTAAGGGCAAAAGGAGGGTCTGTAGTACTGAAAATTCTGCACCCGTGTTATAAACATCGTCGTACCATGAGGATTTTGCTATCAGAAGACCGAGAATGGCTAGTACACTATGCACAAGCATTTTCGTCATATTCGAGTGACGATTTCACCTTGAAATCGTAGTTTTCGTCCTGAACCCTCGGGTTCCATTTTGTGTACGGCAGCCATTTTGTGAGTTGCCCTCACATAGGCCAATGATTAAGGCCAAACACGATCCTGCGGAACACGTACACCTTCCCTGACTTCTCTCTGACCTGGGCAAGCTGACTCCACTGCCCAAGGCCAAACCTGTTCGGTCAGTTTCTCTCCCAGTGGCCGAACGAGATAGTATCAAGGCACAACATGCCATAAACCTTTCATCGCACACAAACCACGCCTAATCTTGCACACACCTGTCCCTGTTTCCTACTTTATGACCTGCTTTACGAGGAGGAGGTGCCCATTTTTATTGGGGGTCTGTCGATATCTGATGAAAATGTTGGGCCTTGCCGGGTAATTTGTTGTGGGCTGGACGAACTGAAATATGGGCTTGTCATCATGACTCTGCTTTTTCTTTGTAGTGAAAATATGTGAATGGTCAACTGTAAACTTAAGAATGTTTGCCTAAAGCGTAATATTTTGTATAAAAAGAGAAGGCTGGCTTTGTAAGATTGAGCAGTCTCCTGAGAATATACACTGTGTTGTACTTCTAGGATATCTGTTACTTGGTTGCAGCCAATAAATTCGATCTTTGACTTCACCTAGAAGACTCTGAGTTTCTGTAGTCTAATCAGGAAGGACCCGAAGTCTTAGGGTGTTGTCCCTGGCACCGCTGGGTTCTGAAAAACCCAGTACTTCAGAATGCTCCGTCATCTGTTGTTGGGGACACCAGTATGATGGCACCTAGTGGTAGCACGGAGGAGGCTGCCTCTAGGTCACTCTCTGAATTCCCCCCCTTGCAGTCTGAGGATTTCTGCAAGATAGTGGATAGTACTGTATGCCTGGACCCGCTGCCATGTAAAATCTGGAAGGAGTTCGGAACTGAGCTTTTTCTCTCACTCCGTATGATTTGCAATCAGTCTCTCGTTGATGGGGTGGTGCCAAGTCAATGGAAGCAGGCTCTAGTGACGCCACTGCTTAAGAAATCTTCCCTTGACCCAGATTGTCTGAAAAACTTTAGACCTATATCCCTCCTCCCCTTCCCTGCTAAAATAGTAGAACGGGTGGTGAGTGGTACATTGTCCGCACACCTAGAACAAGCTAAACATCTGGAGGAGGAGCAGTTTGGATTTCGACCGGCTCATGGCACCGAGACGGCTCTGGTGACCGTGTTGGATGAGCTTCGGGGGCGGGCAGAGGAGTCAGGCAGCAGTACTGATTCTGCTCGACCTGTCTGCCGCCTTCGATACGGTCAACCATAATTTTCTTCTGAGGCGGTTAAGAGCGGTGGGAGTTTCAGGTGTTGCCCTTAGGTGGTTTCATTCTTTTTTATCCGGGAGGCAGCAGGCAGTGTCCCTCCCCCCCTATCAATCTGCTTCTACACCTGTCTTATACGGTGTGCCTCAGGGCTCGGCCATCAGCCCTATTCTTTTCAATGTTTATTTGAAACCCCTGATGGCGGTCAGCAAGCGTTACAACATCAGGGTTATCAACTATGCTGATGACACCCAACTAATCCTCTCTCTTGAGGGAGAGCAGTCTACCTCGCTAGAGGGTTTTCATAGCTGCTTGCAAGACATGTCGCAGTGGCTGAGGGAAAACTCATTACAATTTAATATAACCAAAACCAAGCTGCTGCACTGTGTTGTAGGTAGGAATCCCTCTGAGTTGCCCAGCAATTTTTGGCCCCCAGAGTCCTCTAACCTTGGCCAACCAGTTAAGACAGTTCGTAACTTAGGTGTGACACTTGACTGTAACCTCACTCTTGAGGCACATGTTACGAAAGTGGTGGGCTGTTGCTTGGCCATTATTCGCTCTCTCAGGAAGATCTTTCCCCTACTACCTCATCAGGCCGGCTCCCTGATAGCACGAAGCACGATACTCAGTTGGGCTGACTATTGTAATGCCCTGCTTCTTGAATCCCCTAAATTTTTATTGGACAGATTGCAGAGGATGCAATCCACTGCAGCGAAACTGGTACTTGGCTGGCCGAGACGGTCCTCCGCCTCGGGGGCCCTGGCGGAGTTGCATTGGCTCCCTGTGACTCAAAGAATTAAGTTTAAATCTTTATGCCTAGTTTTTAAAGCTCTGCATGGGAAGGGACCTAGTTCCCTTCAACGAAAATTCGAGTGGTATGTACCCGGTAGAACCCTGCGCTCCTCTGGGGCAAAACTTATAAAAGTTCCCCGATTTAAAAAGTCAGAGCAGGAGGCAGATCATTTGGGGTTGCTGCTGCTAGGCTTTGGAACACTCTGCCTTTCGAATTAAGACAAATCAATGAACTCCATCCGTTCAGAAAGAATTTAAAAACATGGTTATTCCCCAAGAATTAGTTTGAGCATAGGGTATCTTTCGCTGCAATGGCCAACTTAGTTTTCGAGCGCCAAGATGCCTGTCAGGTGATAGAGCGCTATAGAAATGAAATAAATAAATAAATAAATAAATAAATAAATATTTCAGAGTGCCGTGTTTGGCGCAGAGAATTAACATTGTTGTGTAAGATTTCTTGAAAAAAGAAACCACAGTCAACAAGTGACTGACCACCTGCCGAAGAATCTGCACACATTTCAGCCATTCTTTTAAGGCCCGGAAGAAGCTGAGGAGCATTCAACATGAACGTAGACTGTCAGTCAAAGGACTCATCCAGGAGGTGGCAATACGTTGGAACTCAACCTTTTACATGCTTGAGCGTCTGTCTGAGCAGTTGGGGGTAATCAATGAGTATGTCTATAAGCTGGGTTCTACTATGAAAGACATGAGGCTAGAGTTGGAGGAATGGAAGCTAGTTGCAAGCCTGACAGACATGCTTCGTCCTTTTGAGGTCTTTAAGCGTGAAGTCAGCAGGGAGGTCTGTTCTTTGGGCAAAGCTATCCTATTGTTGCGCATGCTAGAGCACCAACTGAAGGCGGTGTCTTCAACGTTCCGAGATGATGCTGAAAAGCAAGACGCATATCACTTGGCGGAGAGGTTATTAAGCCGCCTAGTTGACAATAAAAGGCTTAAAAACATACATACAGAACAACATTACATTTGTGCCACTATTCTGGATCCACGGTACAAAAAGGCAGTGGCCAGCAAAGCATTAATTCCTTTTGATGAAGCAGATGTTTCAAAGTACAAACATTGGCTAGCTATGTCAGCCACTCGGTTTGAAAAAGAGTGGCAGGAAATTGAAGGAGCCGGCAGAAGTACAACTGAATCAGCAGGCCATCCGGAGTCAAGTTCCACTTCTGAATCTGTGGCCGAAGGGAGTCACTTTCCCTCACAGCCGTTAACGACACCAGCAACCGTATCATCATCCTCACCTGCACCAGGCCAAACCATAATATTGTCGGAAGCGGATTGGCTAACTCATCAAGGATTTGCTTGTTCCAGTGATGCAAAGGCCACAAATGGTACGCAAAGTGGAGCAACCCTGGAGAACCTTGGGTCGATGGTGCAGGCCTATCTGGATGACCCAACAGAGGTCTTTGTTAATCGGAACCCATTGCTGTATTGGTATCGGAAAAGGCCTCATTGGCGACTGATCACCAATCTGGCTCTAAATTATTTGTCTTGCCCACTCGCAGGCGTGTTTTCTGAACATGTTTTCAGTGCTGCTGGTGCCATTGTAACTTCAAAAAGGACCCGCCTCTCGCCCAAAAATGTGGAGAGGTTAACATTGATCAAGATGAATCAGCACTTCATACCACCAGATTACAAAATACGTGAATGCACGCAGGAAGAAGAGGACACCGACTTAGGTGACGGAAGTTCTTCTCTGTTTGCTGACCAACTCCCGTCTCAATTCATAGAGTTTGAGGACGAGCTCTACTTCCCTGACACCTAGGCCTGAAAATGACTACCTTTTTTTTTGTCCTTATTCACTTTTATTCCTGGGTGTCTTTCTTTGTTTTGCAACTTTTACCACAACAAAACTCTATCACCTAATCACAACAAGTCCATCAGCAGCACCGTCTGACTCTTCATCTTATTTCCCTATTGATTTGAAGGTGCCGCAGTCTGCATTCCTGAGGTTCACAAGTTCACAACTCAGTCATGCTCCTCTATCCTCCTCCTCCTGACTCCCCCTATCCATTTCCCTAAAGGCAGATAGCTGGATTACGCAGAATAAAGAAACTTTGTCTTCGTAGGCGAGTCCCCTCAAGTGGGACTGCAATTACTGACTACATGCTTGCTGATTGCTGACAGTTACTTCTGAAATTGACAGGAGAGGCTGCCCTGTGGGCCCTCACTTTTAGAAGAAGATGCAGACAAAAAGTGGATCAGGTAAGGAATAATGAGAAGAAGATGGCATGCAGTGGACAGCAATTGCTGTTTGGGTCTGATGAAAGCAATTGCTGTTTGTTTGTTGTGAATGAAATTAATCATATGTCTTCTGTTATTATTTAATCTTTTACACACTAAATGTAACTCAAGTCTACTCTGCTTTTTTTTTACCTTGTTTAATTCAAATTGTACTGCAACTGCAGGGGTCACTACGTTGCATTTTCCAATATGCAAAATCTCCTTGGACTTACTGTTTGCCAATATACCATGATGATTGATTAAATAATATATCTTTTTTCTTTACAGTCACTCACTGGGATGGATGGATCATCAGCGTCAGTTAACAGAAGAACTATGGCTAATTCGTGAGTGGCAAACAGGTAAACGGGTCTACAACAACTACTACAGCAGAAGTACATGTCTGTCTAGTCGTGGTATGGAGTTGTCGAGGCAGTGTAGTGTAGTTCTTGTTATGCCAGGCAGAGTCCAGACAGCAGTTCATGTAAAATTGGGGCTATGTGGCTTGCTGCATACAATTAGATATGATGTGTCTGTCTGTGACAAAGAGCCTAGGTATGCTACATCAGGTTGCTTCACTCAGTTGAGCCTGCCTTGACCGTCTGCATGGCCCTGCCGCAAGCATGGGCCAAAAATCTGTTCCGCTCGCGAAATTTGCTGTTTTTCGGTGGCAAATTAGCAATCCACGAATCTCGCAAAATTGCAAAAAATTCGCAAATTCTTGAGCATAACGGATTTTTGGCCCATGCTTGCCGGGCAGGGCCATGCAGATGGTCAAGGCTGTTACCACTGAGTGAAGCAACTTGATGTAGCATACCTAGGCTCTTTGACACAGACAGACAAAGCATATCTAGGGTTTAGGGTTCAGTGCGGTTTACTAGGGTTTTTGGGTTTAATTTGGTAGGGTTCCCGGAGTCAGGCTCGTTCATAATGATGTTGGCAAGGTTTTAGGGGGGTTTGGCGTCTTTTGGTCCAGAATTGGCTGACATATGGCCTTTTTTTGTGTTTTGCGGGCACGTGTGTTTGGGTGAAAAGTAGTCGTACACCTTCCAGTGGATCGATTTTGTTCTGCCTTGCTGAGATTCTTGGGAATCGCCGTAACAAGTGTCCTGGTCAGTTTCAAAAGGATTGAAGCATTGGAAGTGCTGAAAACAGCAATTTTTTTTAACGGCGCAATTTGCCATGTTTTGGGGATACCAGTATTGCATGTTTTTAGGGGGCTGCTTGGGGGGTTCTAAATGTTTGGGAATGGGTTTAGGGGTCTGGGGGCACTGCTGTGAAGGTCGAATTTTGATTGCAAGTGGTTTGAAGAAAATCCATGGTGGAAAAGGGGGGTTTGGGCCTAGTTGCGGACAGCGTTTTGGCACAATTTAAACTGAGGCCTAGCAGTATCGAATGCTTTTGGTGGGCTGCTTGCGGGGAGTTCTAGATGTTTGGGGGTTGGTTGAAGGGTCTGGGAGCACTGCTGGGAAGGTCTAATTTTGATTGCAAGTGGTTTGAAAAAAATCCATGGTGGAAAAGGGGGGTTTGGGCCTTGTTGCAGACAGCGTTTTGGCACGATTTAAACTGAGGCCTAGCAGTATCGCAGGTTTTTGGGGGCAGCTTGGTGGGGTTCTAGATGTTTGGGGGTGGGTTGAGGGGTCTGGGGGCACTGCTGGGAAGGTCTAATTTTGATTGCAAGTGGTTTTAAGAAAATCCATGGTGGGAAAGTTTTTTTATTAGCAGTATCGCATGTTTTTGGGGGGATGCTTGGGGGGGTTCTAGATGTTTGGGGATGGGTTGAAGGGTCTGGGGGCACTGCTCGGAAGGTCTAATTTTGATTGCAAGTGGTTTGAAGAAAATCCATGGTGGAAAAGGGGGGTTTGGGCCTAGTTGCAGACAGCGTTGTGGCACAATTTAAAATGAGGCCTAGCAGTATCGCATGTTTTTGGTGGGCTGCTTAGGGGGGTTCTAGATATTTGGGGGTGGGTTGAGGGGTCTGGGGGCACTGCTGGGAAGGTCTAATTTTGATTGCAAGTGGTTTGAAGAAAATCCATGGTGGAAAAGGGGGGTTTGGGTCTAGTTGCAGACAGCGTTTTGGCACAATTTAAACTGAGGCCTAGCAGTATCGCATGTTTTTGGGGGGCTGCTTGGGGGGGTTCTAGAAGTTAGGGGGTGGGTTGATGGGTCTGGGGGCACTGCTGGGAGGGACTAATTTTGATTGCAAGTGGTTTGAAGAAAATCCATGGTGGAAAAGGTTTTTTTTTAGCAGTATCGCATGTTTTTTGGGGGCTGCTTGGTGGGGTTCTAGATGTTTGGGGGTGGGTTGAGGGGTCTGGGGAACAGCTGGGAAGGTCTAATTTTGATGAAAATCCATGGTGGAAAAGTAGGGTTTGGGCCTAGTTGTACTACTTTTCAGTAACCTAACCATCCATTTAGCAAACAACTTTGTGCATGCAATAGTATACTTCCTTATGTCCCTTAAAAGATTTATGGATCCAAAGATTTGTTTTTCTTCATTTGTTGTTTGTCCATGCTGTGTTATTTTCCTCTCTCCACAAAACTTTCACAAAAACCCCCATTTCCATCCAATTTTCAAACCCTAACCCTCTTCCCCTGGGCTGTGTGGTTTTTCATTGAGGTGTGTGACTAAATGACAACAATACATTCCACACACTTGCTGGGGAGAATAAGGTCAAAGCATTCTAATCAGAATTTCATGTGTGCCATCGTGGATTGATCATCAACAACATTCTCCTCCTACACGTGACAAATTGAATGCTTAATGCTTACGTTGCTTTTTCCTTTGCCTTAATACTATTTCTTATAGTAGCCATACTCCACACAACTAGTACTTAGTTATCTTTTGAATACTTTAGCACTGCTTAGGCTACAATTTATGGCACTGTTCTCTATAGTACTGTTTCTAATGCTACGCTCAGGCCACTCAATGTTTCATTTCCTTGTTTTTCAAATGCTGCTACTGCCAGTGTGTACCACTATTCTTACCAGCACAACGATGATATTTCAACAATCCAGGATTCAAGTCAACTCGTCATTTGCCATGCAGCCAGCCCTGTGCCTAGCCCTATTCTCAAACACGAATCACAGGTAAGATAAGCATTTTGGGGAGGTAGAATAATAGGCTAGGACTCGGAGGAGAGGAGAGACTGACAGTGTCACACTTGTACTAGTAAAGTACTAGTAGGGCAATTGAATTCACTAACTCTGTTAGTGGCACTTTTGTACATGTTTGGGCGTTTAGATAATTCATGCTGGTAAGTTTTAAGAAAGCAAATGTACATTAACCCGCGCCCACAACTACACAAAATAATATGAACGCGTATACTATGTTTAAGTATGTACAATAAATGAATATATTTCCCCTAACAAAAATAAACTAACCCAACTCACCCCCCTCCCTAACCAATGTCCAAATGTCCTTCAAGTCCCTTTCTCCAACGCCCAATTCCCACCCCCCAACTATCTTTAAAAAAGGGGCAAGAGAAAGTCACTTCCTCCGGCGGTGTCCTCCTTTGGACAGGTCCCGTACCTCTTTGCGGAGGTCCCGGAGCTGGCGCTTTTGTTTCTACGCCAATCGCTCCAGGTAGTCCACTCGCTTTCGGAGGCGGCACAGACGTGCCATCCAGGCTCTGGGGGGGGGGACAGCTGATGTTCTTGCTGCTGTGCGGCGGCGGCGGGAGGCTGTCGGGCAACGGCGCCGTTTTGCTGGAGGCTGCTGGCTGGTGGACCCGGGGGCACTGGAGGAGGATGCAGTAGTTGCCGTCTCCTCCTGCTCCCGAGCCCACAGCCGTCGATATTCAATGCAAATGGCCTCCAGCTTACGTGCCCTGGCCCGGACAGCCATCTCCTTGCGGGTGTGTTTTTTTGGAGCATCTATATGAAGAAAGAAAGAAAAATACTGTAGCTAATAGTCTTTAACATTAAGTCAAAATAATTCAACAGAAATTTGTCTCACAATAACACTAGCAACTTGCAAGCCCAGTATAACATTTAGGCATGTATCTTTTCACAGTCTTTGGAGGCCTGTGACATTAGTGGGAGTTTCAGGAATTCTACTAGCAGCACTATGGACTCACTACTACATAGTCAGAGAGTCAGAGACTACACCAGTCTCCTTCTTTTTTTCTCTTGTTTTGCAAAAGAAATTACTTGTACGTAGACTTGTGGTAGCCTGCATAATGCCAGCTCAGTCAGCTTTCACCCAATAAAAACAGACACAAGCCATGATGACGCAGACTCGCATTACTTTAAGCAGTATATGCAGGTGGGGATTGGAAGCTCTTACTTTTCTATAGGGGTTGCACTGGCCATACTCGGTTACATCAAGGGCTACTGCTCAATGTAATTTATATTTCGCACTGCCCCCCCAGGCTTTGACTACTACAAAAGGAAAATGAGGATTAATCATTTCTGATCATATATTCTGCCGATCACATGATCTTTGCTTATATGATGGATGACTTTAGGTGCTTTGTTTTGATAGATTGAGTGAACAACAGCAATAGTACACCCATCCATAGCTGAAAGAAAATGATTGACATAGGGAGTGAGTGTGGTACCAATAATTGCCGGAGGAAGGGACTTGACTTGATATAATGTCAACTATATACAATACATACACAATATATGCTGTGCTTGCAAAGTAAACTACTGTACTGTTAGTCAAGGCAGTATTTAAATTTTATGAACAATCACAACTTCTAGTATTTGGATTTCCTCAGCTTTGCTACTCTGGCACGGACATGCTGTTCAAAGTAACACTGTTTATCCGCTGAGCGTCTGCTCTACTACATACACCTCTGCTATCTATGAGGATGAAGAAGATACCATCCAGGCTTCCAAGGTAAACATCTATCATTCTTCTTAATGTCTCTACTTGTACCAAGTTTACTTTTTCTCAACAACCAACTAACACCCTTTTCATTTTATTTGGTAAACCACCGTCTTAACTTGCATTTGAGGTTGACCCAAATGATATATTGCAATGCACACCACACATGCATTTTCTGATTCACCCACACAGGCAGTCAATTTCTTTCTCCTCCAACCATCCTTGCTTCAAGCAGCCATGCATCTTATTCCTTCCTATCAGCCACTTCTGCCTGCATTCAAAAACATGTATCATTCTTTACAGTTATAAATGTTACGACTCGCTCATCCTTCCTTTCACCCTTCTTTCCCTTTTCGTTCTTCACATCCCTCAAGATCATCTGATAAGACTTGCCTTCACGATAAAAGTTTCCCAGCTGAGTTAAAGTCAAATAGAGGGGGCCATTGCTTACCCGAGAACTACCACCGCTAATGCTATTACTAAGTCAAGGTTGACTGTCTTCTCCGTGATTGGCAAAAATGTAGTTCTAAATTAGTAACTGTTCTTAACAGTACAGTGTACTTGTACTAGTGTACTGTCTACTGTACAGTACACCATACTCTCCTTTGCGAGCCTACTCTAAAATGTCAATAAGTAAGGAGTATAATAACTTACCACCGTCCACCACTGCTGAGCCATCCCCCTCAGCTCCTCCTGGTGGCACTTGTGGCGCCGCCGCATCCGCCCCTGGAGTGGACCCCTCAGCACTGCTGGCACCGGCACTGGTGGTGGGTAGTGCCGCATCCGATGTTGTGACCCCTAGAAAAAACATGTCATATTTTTAGATGCCATACACCACCCCCTATTTTGTCTCGTAATAGAAGAGAAAATGTTAATAGATATACAATTTTTAAATATTGGGACTGAAGAAAAGTCACGGTTTTGGGAGGGTGTTACCTTATATGCTTAGCCATAACATGCAATACTTTTTGGCACAACTGATGAATGCTTGCTTTTTAACGTGCAACATTTTACTAATTACAGACAGAACCAACTACTCCTCATCACCACCAGGAGGACTTGAAGTTCCAACAAGGTGAGGGCTCCCGAGTCCCGCACAGTTACTTCTGACTGAGGTATGTGGAAAGTCGAACTGCACCTATCATCAACAATGTCCTATTTCTCTTGTCCATACTTCTGTATGTGCAGAATAGTCCCTGAAACACTAGCGGCATGGTATGTGCTACTATCAAATCAAAAAGCCAACTCGTAGCTTATTCTTGGTTGACATTGACATTTTGTTGTTGGAAATTGTCAAAGCACTAACATTAAGAGGACTGGAATACACAACAAGGGCAACCCAAAGGACTGCACTCAGTGCCTCTAGAGCTATTGCTGGATTAGAGTTTTGTTTAACACCGTTTGCCGACTGGGCAAGCTTAGCTACCTACACAGACCGACTCATAATAATAGTAAATAGTAGTAGCACAGAGAGTGATGGTAGAGAGGCAGGATAAGAATGTAGAAACATTCTACAAGAAGATCAAATACTATTTTGTAAAAAATAGAATTAGGAAACAGTTTGGAATGAATAGGAGCTGTAAAAGTTAGGGGAGTATAATTATATTAACAACAGAACAACTTAGTGGGGCCAGCAGTAGACTCTGCAGAGGACCGTGCCTGCCCACTTTCTTCCGCCGGAGTCTGGGGTGTACTCTTGCCCCTGGGAGGTGCTGAATGTGAACATGAAATAAACACAAACATGGATGATTGTTTTTTTGAAATATTTGATTTCTTTGACCACAATCTAAAATTATCTCAGGGAAACAAATTACCAACAATTGCACTACATGTATTGACCTATCTGATCTGGTCAACTAGGATGATACTAGTGCAGTATTGCTGGATTCGCAGACCGTCTACTTGGAAAGTTATGTAAATCACTAACTAAACCAACAACAAAAAGGTTCTATTACGTCTGCCAGCACTCAGCAGCACGCGACGTGACAGACACAGTCCGTCATCATGATTGCAGACCATTAAAAAATGTCCTACTACTAATAACAAGTCATAATATACTCAACCTTTCAATCCACCACTATCTCTTCTTCTTAGTGGCAGCAGGAGTACAAAGGAAGGACTAGACTTGAGTCTCTAGTCTCTTTAGCATTACACAGTTCTGTAAAGTACTACACTCATACATATTCAGGCCAAATGAGCACAAAGTTGCAAACAAGTAAGCATAGTAGCAACGCCACTTGAGGAGGCGAGCACCTGCAATCGCAGAATCTATTTTAACATTATTTTACCTGCAATGTAATTGAAACGGCAGCATTCTTGCTCTTTGGGAAAAACATATATTAGCAATATAACACAGAGCAGAAGAAAACAAAGTAGTTATTAAATAACTACTCACCAAGGCTAGGGATCTCCACACCTAGCAGGTCGAGCAGGTCCTGCTCCCGGTTGAGGATGTCAGCCCACTGGTGCGTCGCTTGGTTATAGGTGCGCCGGACCCCCGACTCCCTACGCGTGGCCCGGCACACCTTATCCCACAGCTGGCGACGCTCCCGGAGGCCATACCCTTGACGGGGCCTGCCCCCTGCTGCCACGGTCTTTGGGAGGTGGCGCAGCACATAAAATATAAGTGTGGCCACCTCCACTACTCTGAAAACCTCCCTGGCCACCACAACCTCCCACCTCAATCGGCCACAAGGGAGTCTGGTGCGGGACCCTTCCCCTTGCTTTTCCCGGCTCCCTTTGCCATGGTCCTGGACAGCTGAAAAAAAAATTGAAAGAATAGGGAAAAAGTAAAGAAAAGAAAAGAGTTTAAAAAAGTAGCTTTAAAGTAACCAAAAGTAGAAAAAAAACACAAAATATAGATGTAGAAAAAGAGAGGGATAGATAATGAGTAAAAAGGAGCGAGAAGCAGCTCGCCCGGGCCGTGCCCCCGAGACTTAAAAACCCCCAACTCTGAACAACATCAAGCTAAGCAGCTGTTCGTTACGAAAAACTGCTCACAATGGAAATCAATTCAACGCACATTCACAAGTTCAACTGTCAACAATTGACAGAAAGGGAAAGAACTCACCAATCCATCAGCAGGATATATGGACATTAGAATTTGCTCCTGGAACATCAACGGTTTGGCGAGCAAAAGAAATTATCCCGAATTTCTAGAATATCAGACTACATTTGACCTTATCCTGCTCCAAGAGACTTGGGAAGAACAGGCATTTGAGCTCCGGGGGTTCACGTCCTGCTGTATTCCGGCAAACAAAAACTCAACCTTTGGCCGAAGATCAGGCGGACTGATGCTTTTCGCATCAATATCGACAATAGGCGAAATTGAGGTAATGGACCTGCATATTCCTCCCCCAAGCGTCATTCAGGTGGCAGGGATCCCACTTCGGTTAAAGACGCAACCCCAAGCTGTAACTATAATTAATACATACATTCATCCCAAAGACAAACAAAAAGGTGCGAAAGATCTAGCCAAACTGGTGAAAAAAATAATGGAAGAAAGCGTGTCTGATTCATTCATCTTGACAGGCGACTTCAATATGCTTCTAATTAATAAAGAGCAACTTAGCGACCTTACCCAAGACCTGAACGCAGCATGGGGCGTGCCGACACAAGGCCATATAAAAAACAAGAACCCAACGAAGCACTCAAAAATCCTACTTCGACATCTGGAACAACTTAACTTAAGGGCCCTGAACGGCCGCTACCCTGACGATGATCCACCAGTTGCCACCTTTCACGCCAATAAACAACCCTCCCATCTTGACTACATGTTCACATCTCTAAACATGCTTTGTCGGGTAAAGTCCTTTAGAATAGGTACGAGCGACCTCAGCGATCACCTGCCACAAGAGGCCATAATAAAAACTACTTCCCACCTGGAAACCGAAACCTTTATAGGCTTCGACACAGATACTGTCCCAAATTTAAGACGGCTTCGCTGTAACGCCAGGAACATTGATTCGATTAGCTCCATGGCGAAAAAACTCTTCTCCCAAGCTACCAGCTATGCATCCAAGGCATCGGATGTCTGGGACATCTTCATCAAAACCATTAGGGAGAAAATGGTAAAAAAGGTTCCCAGCAATCCACGTCATCATCAGACGCCCCTTCGTGGGAATCACTCATGTCCAGAAACGAAACTACAAAAAAGATTAGTAAATCAATTACTGAGACAGTTGCGAAAGGATCCAACAAATTACAGCTTGCAAACTGCCCTACGGGAAGCTAAAACAAAGTTGAAACGGACAAAATGGGGCAACCAGAAGCGAAGTAATGAAGAACTATGGGCGAAGCTAGTTTACGAGGGGAAGCAGAAGAACAGCTCCAGATTCTGGCAAATGGTTAAAAGAATACAGAATCCTGACCTCCCTGGTCAAAACTCGCACATAACTGAAGAAGTATGGTCGAAATACCTACTGACGCATTTTAATAACGATGGGTCTATTGACGAGGCTGTTACAAACAAACCTTGGTTAAAAACCACAAAGCACAACAAAGAAGCAAACCCCAACCACTACACTCCCACAAATCCCATTGAAACGGGGGAGTACATCGCCATGAATACACCAAAATTCGAAAAATTAAAAACAGAAAAAAAGTCAACAAAGGCACTTGAGTCAGGGCCAAAGACAATTCTCCCACCAGACATCCAACAACAAATATCAAGGGGGAGACCAACCGGTGCTCCTGGGCCGACGGCCTACCACCTATGCTCTACAAATCAGATGTCGAATTTTGGAGTGCATCTTTAGCACCAGTGTTCAATTGTATCAGACTCTCACAGACCCTTCCTGAGTCCTGGCACGGTTCAATTATCAGCCCAATACATAACCAAGGTAGCAAGAGGCTTCCAAACAACTATCGCCTTATCGCTCTCCTAGATTTGGAGGCAAAGTACTTTGCTGGCCTTATCTTGGAGGAGCTAACATCATGGGCAACTGAAAATTCCATCATGCCAATCAACCAAACGGGTTTCTGCAAAGGCCAAGGGACCACAACTAATCTCATGGCTCTATCACTGCTGATGGAAGCAGCAAAAGAAACTAAGTCATCCTTATTTTTTTCATTTATTGACTATACCGCCGCATTCGACCACGAGGACCGAAACAAACTTTGGCTGAAACTGGACAGTTTGGGAATACCTAAATACCTATTAGACGTCCTAATACTGCTCCACTCAAACACCTGGATCAAAATCAAACTTGGGGCTGGAACACACCTTTCAAAACCCATAAGGACAACAAAAGGAATAAAGCAGGGATGCCTACTTGCACCGATCCTATTCAATCTTTTTTTAGCCGATCTACCGGGCCAGCTAGACAAATGCTCCAATCATGCACCGAAATTAGGGAAAATTAACCTCTCAAACCTGTTATATGCGGATGATCTGCTGTTGATAAGTCGGACTCCAATGGGCCTCCAACACCTTTTGAACACAACCCATGCTTTTTCAGTAAAGTACGCACTACAAATAAACTTCAATAAATCAAAGGTGATGGCTGTGAATTACAGGAAAAAAAAGAATCCTTGCTGGCACTTGAATGGCGAAAAGCTCGACTAGGTCATCACATATAAATATATGGCAGTAATCCTGGACTCAAATAATACCTCTAGGGCGCAGTTCAAGTCCTTGCGAGGGAAGGCTATAACGACCTATTTGGCACTAAAATCATTGAAGGTCAAACTACCTGACCTTACACTTAAACCTCTTCTTGAAATACTGAGGGCCAAATTAAAACCGACTCTCACCTACGGGAGTGAATCACACCACGGTAAGGACGCGGCATAGCTGGACATACTCATAGCCAACTCATACAGGGCTATCTTTAATTTTCCTAAATACGTCTCCCCGGCTCAGATTCGACTGGAATTCGGTATCTTGAAACAAACCCTAGAGAGGCGGAGTGTGTATGCAACAAACTGGCATAAGATTCGCAATGCAGATGCTGGATCTTTATGTGCAAATGTATGGGAAGAATTACTTCGCCCCCGCAATTTCGCGCCGAGAGCCTACTTATACGAATCACTCAAAGTTTTAGGCCTGACTGACATCTGGGAAACATCAATAGATCTCTTGTCTTTTAAAAAAGTAGCCAAAAAATCAGCTAGTATCATCTCAGCGATAGAAGACAAGAAGGACCTAGCAAATAGAGCACATGGATGGCTAACGGTGGGTGACTACGAAAAACTGCGTCCACAAGCATACTTCAGCATCGGCATGAAAATAAATGTTAAAGAAAAATTCTTTAAATTACGCCTCGGGGTAATTCCCATACTTCCACATCTTCCGCCTTGGGAGAGAAACAACCCTTCACAACAGTGTCGCATGTGCAAAACCGGCAAGGAGGACATAGTTCACGTGATTTGCATTTGCCCTAGCATAAAGGACTTGAGGTACAATCTCTTACGTCCTTTCTTCAACCAACATGCCGTTCGGACCTGTAGACAGGCAGTCAAACTGTGCTTCTCTACTAGCGACATTAAGTTGAACTGTCAAGTTGTGAAGTTCTTTGACATAATAGGAAATAGACTTAACCACGCTAGATGAACTTTTTAAATCTCTCGAGGGTAATCATAAAACTGTAAACAATACTGTAATTTTATGCATCCTAATTTTGTTATGTTTAAGTAACAACAATTATTGGATGTTTTACAATTTTGTAAAGATTTTAATTAATCATATACAAATACAATATTTACTTACTTACTTACTTTATTGAGTAAAAAAGATCCAAAAAAAGTTCAAAGAAACAAAGGATTGCAAAGATTAGGGGAGGATTGCAAAAGCATGCCCAGAACCATAGGAATGAATCAAAAACAAGATGGCCACACCCATGAGGACCGCGTGGGTAAGTTTGCACGATATTTCCCCCGCGGGGGCACGCAAAAAAGCACGCGAACACGTAATCGCGCCCCACGCACACAACGCGAGCTTGCAAATAGTGCCCGGAAACGGAAATACGCAACGCGGACAAGATGGCCGTGCCCATGTAGGACCGCATAGGTAACTTCGCGGTCGGTGCACTGCAAGTGGCCCACGAACACGCAAAAAGCCCCACGAACACGCAAAAAAAAATCCACAAATGCGAACGAATTCGCGGATTAAGCGAAACGCGAATTCTCTAGTAGTTGTAAATTCACCATGCACTCTCCTTGCAGTACTCTAATCATCCAGTCACTACCCATGTTTTCATGCAATGACCCAGGCACTAACACATGCAGTGCTACTATCCCCTGTCTACTACCCATGCAGTCCTCTAACCACCTAGACAGTACTCATTTGCACCTTAATGTACCCAGATAGTATCCATGCAGTCCAGCAATCACCCAGTCACTACCCAAGCACTCCTCCAATCACCCAGCCACCACCAAGTGCTAATCCAATCCCTCTGCCAAAACACATGCACTTATGAATTCTCCATGCACTCTCCTTGAAGTGCTCTAATCATCCATTCAGTACCCATGTACTCATGCAATGACCCAGGCAGTAACCATGCACTGCTACAATTCCCTGTGCACTACCCATGGAGTCCACTAACCACCTACACCATACTGATTCAGTCTTTCAATTACCCAGGTAGTACCCATGTAATCCAGCAATCTTTCTGTCACTAGCTAGGTTATCGTACTTGGCAAACATAAAGATCTGTGGGGTTCTAGACATTGGCCTAGTGACATGGGTCCACTGCCTACCCCCGTGCCAGTTGTTCGTAACCTCGGCTTTCTAATCGACGAGAAACTCTCGATGCGTCAACAGGCAACTAAGGTCGCTGCAATCTGCTTTAACACTCTACGCTGGTTGCAGAAGATCCTATGGATGCTGCCTGAGTCTACTCGTCGAACTGTTGTCCAGGCTCTTGTAATGTCCCGTATCGACTACGGCAATGTGCTCTATCTGGGAGCTGATAGAGCTACAATGAATATACTCCAGGTTGTGCAGAACTCAGCTGCCCGCCTTCTCTGCAATGTCCCACGCAGAATGTCTGCAACACAAGCCCTATGTGACCTTCATTGGTTAAAAATTGCTGACCGTGTAGCTTTTAAAACTTTGTGCCTTATGTTCAAAATCCGTCAGGGTTCTGCTCCCACATACTTGCACAATCTTGTCCGGCCATACCAGCCAAATCGTTCCCTTAGGTCATCAAATCAAGCCAATTTTGTAATTTCTAGAATTCGCTTGACAAAAATGGGAGGCCGCTCTTTTGCCCATTTGGGGCCGAAGATGTGGAATGCTCTTCCGCTGACGCTTAAAACGGAAACTAATCTTCTAGCCTTTCGCAAAAAGCTAAAAACTTTTCTGTTTTAGTTGGTCAAATGTTCTCTGCTTCTCCTGTTTTCAGCAATTACCTATCTTTCTTCTTTAGGCTGTCCCTGGCGCCGGGAAACCCTCTACGGGTAGCTGAGCGCAATACAAATTCAATAAAATAAATAAAAATAAAATAGCTATGCACTCCTCCAATCACCCAGCCAGTACTATGTACTTATCTATTCCCTTAACTCGATTACTTGCTGGTTCAAGCCCCATCAAGCTTAATTCTAAAGCAACATATCTCCTTGCCAATTGCTATTCTAACCTTCATGGGTTCCTGTTGAGTCTGCCAAAGTGCCATCTTCTTACCTCCAGGAATCTTCATTTCATTGGAGCACGATTCAAAACTCAGTTGGGCACATTGTTTCTCTTCATTGCTAGGATTGTCCATTTCCAGAGCCTGCTTAAGCATTTTCTTATGAGCAAAGAAGCCTCCTTGTTCAAATGAATGGAGAAGCAGGGCCAAATGGCAGCAACAGTTTTCACCATTCCATATGTGAGATTACATACGCGACCACTGCTGTATCATTTGCAATACCATGGTGCCCTATCAGTCAGGAACATGAACTATGTGGACCTTTGGGGCGTGGCCAAGCCGTGGACCGGAATGGCCGCACGGCGTTGAAGCTCCGCCAGCCGAAAGACATCAACAGCGTTTTCCCCAGTATCCGGTGCTGTTATGAGGGAGGCGAGTGCACCGATGCACCCCTGAATCAGCAAGGAGTAAATTGTCTGGCATCACAGGGGTGCGAGGCACGTGAATCGGCCCCCAGACGGCATATACTTTCAGTGCGGAGGAGTAGATAATGGCGGCCTGAAGGGGGATCGAGGCGGAGCGCAACCACTGGCATCGTAAGAGCAGTCGTCCACCCTGCACAGGGACCCACTGTGCCGGTGAGTTCCCGGGTGCCGGTCCTGTAATCCTTGGCTTTACCACCTCCCTCCCACGCGCTAATTTGATCTGCGAGTGCTAGGGCCGAGGCAGGGCCTACCTGGTTTCGCTGCGGCTTTACAGGCGCTCTGTCTGCTGATCCCAGTAGCCCCCAACATTGTACAGGGCGTGGATGCAGCCGTACAGGAGACGGCACGTGAGTTGCTAGAAGGGGGGGGCTTGAGTTGCCTGTTGCCCTAGGTGCCCGGAGTGTCTCTCGTGCGGCCCCTGGCCTCTTAGGCCTAGTTAGATGTAGACTGCACTACACTGTTGGAAGAAGTTATCCTGGTCTCCGTGGTAGCCGTGAGTGAGGCGGTTTCGGCGCAGATATGCTCTTGCTTGCACCTAGCTTTACGGGCCTGAATCCATCTGCTGGCATCCACTGGCCCTTTTGATTTGCTGGTTGCTGGCTCAATGCCGATCAAGGTGAAGGGTTGACTTCCTTTGCTGCCTATCCCACTGTTGTGTTCGATTACAGATTCTGAATGAATTTCCCGATTCATGCCCTTATATAGGTACAATTCGCATTGCCCTTATATAGGCATAGAAATCCAGCCCTTATTTAGGCATAGCCCATGCTACCCAAATACAGGCATGGCTACTTCCATCTGTTCATCTATGTCACAACGATTTCTTGGAAAACCAGACTCTTAAGCCATTAGGGACTTCCCCTTGCCTGGATATTGATTTCTCCAAGAACTCATTATTATGCATGAACAACTATTCCTTAGGGGTTCATTCATGACGTTCATATGCCTGACTTTACATCAATACTGGCATTCCTAAGTTTCTTCAAGGTATAAATATACCTTCACTTGCTATGGCAAAGCACGGTGTGGTTCAGTGCAGTTCGACTACCTACTTGCACAATGCAGCTCGCTACAGCAAGTACCGAAGGAAGCCAACTCTCCAGCTGACGCACTGACCAAGAAGCTGACATCCTCCTGCCGAGAATCCAGCTCCAGTGTTTCTGACTCCCCTTGCGGGGTGTTGGGAAATCAAGTCCCGAGACGGAGATACCAACCTCTCTCATTCTAAGGTATGGAGCTGATTAAAACCTAGAGAATCCTTTGGCAATTCTTATGCAAAAACTTATGCTAAGCAGCACCTACTTCTTCCCTGGTACTAGACCTAGGTTAGGTACATTGGGGTAGGCGTATTTTAGAAGCCCCAGTTGAGTATTTTTAGCCTGTGTTATTTATGTATGTATTTTTATGTATGTGATAGCAACCGACAATGCTATTACAGTATTATTTTATAGTACTGTTCTCGCTGTACGCATTATACTGTCTAACGATTGTAGCAGTTCATATCTCTTGCATGGGAAATAAGACTGTTCAAAAAACCCTTTTATTGAAACGTCTGTCTCTCTATTTCTCTGCAACTCTGTAGAAACGAAGCATGCATGATTGACTGAGTGAAATAGTTATCTATTGTTTGCACGACTCTGAAGATATTATTCCAGTTCTAAGGGAAACAAAGTTGTCATGTTTATGCAGTTATCAGAGACGAATCCCTTCTTGTTTATTCGAGAAAGTTTCTAGTGACCTCTGAGTTAGCTGGCACACACACAATTAAGTTTAAAATACTCAATAGAGACATACTGATCTCAGTCCTATGTCAAATCTATAGTGTATGTTATTCCAATGCGCAAAGCCTATTAGGGATATAGGAACTACACTACATCCGATCCGGGCAGATACCACATCGATAGTGCACCCTAGTCGGCAAACCCAATGTTAACATCTCTCTGACCAATGTTAGGGTCCTGGCTTGTGTAGGCAGGGGTGTTTTGTGACATAGCTGGCACCTTTTTTTCCTGGGTGGAGCCTGAGGGACTAAGTGTGTGTAAGATGGCCCATTGGAGACCTCTTTGCCTCGACGCCCCTTGCATGATCAGTGGCATCCTTGGGAAGTCTCCGGCGGCTGGGTGGTCCCTCAACATATCACAGGGGCATGGGTCGCAGGGACCCGAAGCAAAGGACACTACCTTTTGAAAAGGTAGTTGAGTAGACAGCGGAGACAGGCCCTGACATAGCTGAGCAAGTCGCGGATCTGGTTTGTGACATAGCCTCCGTGGCCCCTCCAGGCGAGTAGTTACAGGAGATGAGAGCCGGTTTTAGGTCCTTGGACAGTCGTTGCGACTCCCTTTACAAAACGCTTGAATCAATGGGCGCCAAGATCCAGGCCCAGTCTCGATGTGGTGAAAGCGCGGACCTCTGACATCGAAGATGGAACTGCGCAATCTACTAAAAGGTTAGACCGTGTGCAACGTATTTTTAAGGAAGTGGCCATAAAGAATGAGGACCTTGAAATGCGCAGCCACCGCAATAATGTGCGTATTCTTGGGGTCCCGGAGTCTACATCTACGGGCCGTCTGGTCCTCTTTGTTGAGACTCTGCTGACAGATATGTTTGGGAGGTAATCTTTCACACCAGGCTTTGTTTTGGAGAGGGCCTACCGCACCCTTGGGCCTCGTCCTAACCCGAGCCTCCCCCCGCGTCCGCTGATAGCCCGTATTATGAACTTTTGAGATAGGGACACAGCTCTGTGCTTAGCCAGGGAGCATGGGAACACTATTTGGCAGGGCTCAAAGATTGCTCTATACCCAGACTTCACAGTGATGGTGCAGGAAGCTAGACGCAAGTTCACCGGGGTAAAGGCTACCCTCCGAAACCTTGGCCTCAAATACGGCATGCTATATTCTGCACGGCTTAGGGTTGAAGCCGGCGGCCGGGTACGTTTTTTTGATAATCCTATTGAGGTCCAAGAATTCAGTTGCACATATAAAAATAACAATGACGAATCTCGGGATGACAGAGACAGCCCGTCTCCCCCGCACAGTGGCTCCTTTGCAAGTTTGGAACTATTTTCTGGCTCCGGTGTTGGGTGACTTTGTTGTGTATTTTCCACATCCTTTTTGATTCCTGAACTTCAAGGGGACACATTATGCTTGAGTTAAAGTATTCGGCACATTCGGTTGACTGCCACGGCGTTGCCACCCCCCGAGGTGGATACCATGGGTTTGTGTTGGTCAATTTTGATGTACCTATTTAAGGTAGAGCTCTTTCACTGTAAAGTTGTTTGGTACTCTGTTTTTTGCTTACAGGATGGGGATTGCCTTCCCGTTTCTGCTGTAAGGCTGGGTGGTGGGTAGGGAGTTAGGGCAGGATCAAATGTGTTTTTGATTGGTTATCATATTGATTGTCTTTGGTATTGCTTTACTGTATTGAGGCTGACATTCATCCGCATCAGACTGCTTAAAGTTCACTGATGACGCTGCCAGGTTTAATTGCAGGTCCCTCTACTTTGTCCCTGTTGTCATGGAATGTCAGAGGTCTTAATAACCAGCGTAAACAACAGCAGGTAGTGCATTACCTGGATAGACATAACATAGACGTCGCTTTTCCACAAGAAACACACTAACCAGTGTCAGATGCGGCAAGCTTCGCCGCTAGTTGGGGTGCTCACAGGTATTTCTCTAATTTTAGTCATTACGCAAGAGGGACTGCTGTTCTGATACATAGGAGAGTTCCTTTTAGTTACCAGCAGGTCATCACCGATAAGGAGGGTCGATATACTATTGTAGTGGGGTTGCTGATGGGTCACCAGGTCACTTTGATGAGTGTCTACGCCCCCAATACTGTCTCCCAGGAATTCTTTCACGCAGTGCACACTCAACTTTCGAAACAAGAACCACTCTGATTATGGTTGGGGGGATTTCAATCTTATTTTGAAGGTAGACCTGGATAGTACATCCACCACTGCAGATACAAAATCTAGAGCGTGGCGCGCAGTCAGAGACCGACTGACAGATGTTTGGCGCAGGCGCGATCCTACCGCTACTACTTACACACATTACTCAGGACAACACAACACATGGACCAGGATTGATTTCTGGCTGATTTCCCTGGGTGTTTCTCTTTGGTATCATGCGTTACACACACTTCCTAGAACGTATTCAGATCACTCGCCGGTCCAGCTTTGGCTCCGAGTCCCACGCCCGAGGGGTTTGAAAGGCAGTGATGCTTTGCTGGTCGTGCGCTCCTAGACGACTTGTTCTGTCCTGAGATTAGTGAAGCGATAGAGGATACTTTCGCTATTAACACTGGATCGGTTGACTCTTGAGCAGTGTTGTGGGAGGGGTTCAAATCCTACATTCGCGGGGTATGCATCTCTAAGCACTCAGGGGTACTCAAGGCACTACGCACAACACTGGCAAGGCAAGAGAGTGACCATGCAGCGCTGGACAACGAGGCACGTCTCGCTGCTCCAGATACTAACCCTCCAGTCAGAATACAGAGAAACAGCTGATCACAAGATCCTGTATTTAGGCAAATATCAAACAGCTCGCAGATATGGTGAGGGCGATCGCGATTTACTGGAGAGTTCTATAAGGCCTTTTCTGACCTTCTAGCACCGAAATTGATCGAAGTGTACGCTGAGGCACTGGAAAAGCAAATCCTGCCTCCGTTGAGCGAGGCAGTTATTCTTCTTCTTCCGAAGCCCGGTAAAGACCCCTTCCTTTGTGGATCATACAGGCCCCTCTCGCTTTTGAATTTAGATTATAAAATATTAGCTAAAATTGTAGTCAACAGGCTGTCACAGTAAATGGAGTTCATCTCTTCAGCACAATCAGGCTTCGTCCTCCATCGCTCGACTTCATTAAATTTTTGGACTTTGTTCGCAGTATTGCGTAGGATAAATCCCGAACCTCCGGCTGTGGCTATTCTGCTTAACACCAAAAAAGCCTTCGACACACTCGAATGGCCCTTCTTTTTATCCATAATACGTCGTAGGGGTATGCCAATTGTTTTTATATCCACTGTAGGATTATTATATAGTCGTCCTATGGCGAGGCTTCGCATAAACAGCACTATCTCTGTCCCTTTTATACTAACCCGAGGTACGTGTCAGGGATGTCCTCTGTCGCCCATGCTGTTCATTCTTGCCATGGACCCGCTGATACGGCACTTTCAGGAACGTCATCTCCATAGAGGTCTACAATTTAAAACGGGCCCACTTGTGGTCTCATTATTCGCGGATGATACTATTCTTTATGTCAGAGAACCGCATCTGAACCTAGCCCCCTTCACTTTGGGTGACACTCTGGGTTAGGTATTAATTGGCACAAATCGATTCTTTTTCCCTTGCCTAATAGTACAACCCCTTGGGAATGTGAGTTCCTATTGGAATAGTGCTCAGACTCTGTGAAATATCTGGGTATTCAGGTACACTTAGACCCGGACCAGATTCTACGCCTTAATTACGGAACAGCGGTTACGCAATTGGAATCTCAGGTGGAGAAATTGTTACAACTCCCTTTGTCCATGGCAGGCAGAATCGCCATAATTAAGATGATGGTGCTACCCAAATTTTGATATCTTTTTAATGATATCCCCATGCCCCTCACACGCACTTTCTTTTTAACACTGCGATCCCACCTTATCCGGCTGGTTTGGGAGGTGGGAGACCGCACGTTAGATGTAAGATACTCACTTTACCGTATGATAGGGGAGGATTCGGAGTGCCTGATTTTTACTTATACTATTTAGTGGCGCACTGAAGTTATGCTTTTGCCTGAAATCACCCGGACGCAAGAATCCCATTTCTGTGCCCAGAGGCAGACTTCGTCCTCCCAGAGAGACTAGCTGCCGTTTTACCTAGGGCGAACCCAGGAGTCCAGTTGACATACAAACGGTTTCGACCACCAGCTGGGCTTTGGAGCAGGCTCCTCCGCTACACTGGCACTGCAGTTTTTTATTCATCAGCCCTGCCTCTGCCAAATGCCCTTTGGCAGCCAATAACAGTTGAGAGACTGGTGCAACGCACGTTAACTAAATTTGACATTAGCACAGTAGGTGATCTGTACCCTGACGGACATGTCTTCTCGGCCACTGAGGACGCTTGCTTCCAAGAGGGCACGTTCATGGATACATTTGTCCTCAACAGAATACACGCAGCATTAAGAGCCACATTAGTGGGCTTCCCGCTGGAGCCTGTCTCCTTTGCGCCACTTTGGTACACACATAATTTCCAAACTTTATAAACTATGTATAGCACAGGTCCCTTTCACAGATGACAGACTCAGAGCGGAATGGGAGGCCGATTTATGACGACCGATTTTAGACAACCAGTGCACCGCCTGCTGTAAAGCCACAGGGGACATCTATTTAAATAGTGGCCATAAATTATTACACTTTAAATTTCTTCGAATAATCTACATGACACTGGCCAAATTGCATAAAATTGACCCCGATAGGCCACACACATGCCGGAAATGCGGTGCTCAAAATGCAGAGTTTGCTCACCTAACCTGGACATGCCCTCGCATACACTCCTATTGGGTACAGGTACACAAAACACTAGGGGACATGCTTGGGCTCGCATTAGTTCCTATACCGGAAGTGGCACTGTTGGGTTACACGATTAATTTTCTTAAGACGGTCCGAAAGCTGGCTTCACTAGGCCAGCTCTTCGCAAAGAGAGAGATAGCGTTACACTGGGACAACAAAGTTTCTCCAACGTTGCAAGGCTGGTTGAATAGCCTAGCGCATTGTAGTACACATAGCGAGATCTACTCTAGCCTACTGCCCATCTCAGCTTGTCCCAAAGATATCTGGGGCCCTTATAAGGCAACTATAGATTCTTTACGCAACTCCTACGCCTCCCAATCTAACTCAGGGATAGTACCCGCGGGTATCAGATAGATAATATGGAGTACACATTGATAAGCAAGATAAAGCTGTATATGGCACCATTGGCTTTCGCACAGTCTTATAGTCATCAAGACAGCACCTCTGTTGCTCTAGGTTGGGGATGATGTCGGATGACTGATCAGACGCAGGAACGATAGACAGGCGGAGAGGGGCCTTTAGAAACGGGACAAGTTTGTGGATGAGCATATGTCATATATTGTATTGTGTTTTGTATTTCTTTGCTGGCATTACAAGATACCTGTGTCCATTATTATGTGAACGATACATGATAACACTATATCTATGATGTGTTTACCAAAGGCATCGTATGAGATGGAACATGTGCTATTGTTTTTTGATGATCATTGAAAATAACATTTTAAAAAAACCACTATGTGGACCTTGTCTCCCTAGACATCAAGCACGCCCTGCAGTGGTGGATCAACATGGACAACCTCTGCAAGGGAGTAGTGATGCGTTTAGACCCTCCGATAACATTGACAACAGATGCAAGTGAAATGGGCTTGGGAGCTTCATGAGGGACTTTAACAGCCAAAGCAAATGTGGTCTGGAACAGAGGGATGGAGGTCAACGAATTGGAGAGACTTGATGGCAGTCTTCTGTGCCCTACAGCACTTTAGCAAACATTTGTCCAACCATGATGTGTTGATAAGATCAGACACACAATGACAGGAGCATACATAAATCATCAGTGAATTACCTGGTGCCAAACCTCGAATGAGTAGGCTAGCAGTTTGGGTCTGAGGGCAGAAACATATGTCCTATATGTGTCAGCAGTGCACACCAAGGGTCTACACAATATGGTAGCAGGCAGCTTGAGTTGGAAATTTCCCACATCTGACGACTTGAGAATCACAAAGTCCATATTCAAGACCATTTGCAAGAGGTTTGGCTTCCCCTTTCTCGACCTCCCCATATTTCTGATAAAGTACAAAAACTCTAGGAGAACGTCTACTATTGAGGCCTATTCCAAGCACTGAAAAGTCTTTGATTTTCTTCAGTGGAATGTTCTGTGTCTTCTATTCTGCAATTTCTCTTAAATGGTTTTCACAAAACTCTTTCTCTTTCTACTTTGAGATCACAATGGTATGCAAGTAAGGCATTCCGTGGAAAGGTGGCATAGTAAATGATGAGATTTCCTTGATGTCTACATTGCTTAAAAGCTTTTTTATTGCCAAACCTTTGGTTAAGTCTACGCTACACTCTTGGAATATTCTCTTCGTATTAAAGGCATAGCAGATTGCCCCCTTTGAGCCTTTGACCACAGTGGATCTCAAATTTCTTTCCTTTAAGGTATTTTTCTTTGTGGCACATCTTCTGCACATGGTTGGGGGAAAACTATGCTCTCCTATGTCATTCTCCTTTTATCACCTTTCTGGATGACACAGCAGTGCTTCCACCAGACCCTTCTTTTCTTCCTAAAGATTCAATGTCTTCAATAATATCTGCATCAATCAATTTGGTTATTTCAGCTTTGACATCATCCCTCACAGCCAATCGTAAACTACGTGCCTTATGAACCTTAGGTATGCAACCTCAACCTAGTACAATTTGATGCTTAAATCCTTTTACCTTCCCTAATACCTCAGTTAATACCACTGGAAACATGTGTACTATGCTTTCTTCTTGTGTAGTGCCCCCCACTGGAACCACATGTTCCTTGGCACCTGGATGTAATTGCATTCCCATAGCAGTTTGGTGAATCAGACCAGATATTGTTTTTCCTTGAATGCAATTTCAGCTGTAAAAAATCACCACATTTCTAACCATTCACCGTTATATGATTTAAGTTTTACATCTGGTTTGCACAATTGCTTGGCTTTAAACATCTCACATTTCCTAAATTCTTCTGAAATAATAGTATATCAAGCACCAAAGTCCACCAACATATGGAAAGGATTCCCATCAATTTCAGTAACACACTTTGGGTCCCTCACTCTCAAGCGTCTCTCTTTATCATAATCGATAAATGACAAAACTACTTGTTCATCACATTCTTCTCCATCAACATCAGTAACACACAAAATTTGAGCAGACCCATCTTCATTCTCTGAGTCATCATAACTCATGTCACTTACAACTCCAACATATTTGGATGACATACCTCTGAAAACACGTGCATAGTGTCCTAATTTTTTGTATTCCATGCATGTAACATTAAGTGCTGGACATGACTTATAATTTTCCCAATAGCCTATACTGCCACATCTCATACATGAACTTCTCTGACCCCTTTGATATTTTCCTTTAGTTTTCTATGTTGTTTTACTTAGTTGTCCTTAGGCTTTCGCCTTACCCTTGACTATACAAATGTGTTGCTTTTCACAGCATTTCTCATAATTTGTTTAAGCAAAAGACACACAGATTATGGATGGAATGCAGAGCAAATCAACATTCACTCCCAGTCAATAGAGCTGGGTTGAATCCATTGTTCTTTTGCTCACCATTCCATCCCAGCCATATGCAAATCAGTGTTAACCCTGTGCCTCATAGGAAGAGTCCAGCCCAAACTGCCAAGCCAGGTCCTCCCTGGAAAGGAACCAAGCATCCTGGGACCGGCTTTGTGGCATCACCCCTTATCAGCCAGGCTCCACTCCCATTAATACATGAGCCAGTCTTGTAATGATTAAAACATAAAAGATACGAGGCTTGGTATTACAGGAAGTGCTGGCGAAGGTCTACTCTCTTGTAGTAACTTGCTGAGGGTGGGTGGAGTTAGATAGTATTTCCTGTTTTGTATCCTGTCCTGGGATTGAGCAACTGAACCAGGACTGGGTCAAGGATGAGCAGAACTGAGAGTAGGCATGCCAGTAAGTTCCTGCCAGAAACCTGTTTTTATTGCCCCAACTGATAAAACAACGCCCTTTCTAGACAACAGGTAGAAGATCCTTGAGGGTCCAGTCCAAAATTTTTTAACATCTTTTATCCCCATCTCCATATGATGCTGGTCACCTCCTTTTCATGCACTCCTTATGACAAGACTTTTCCCAAATAAGACCAAGGGCTACATGGCAGGGACTGAAAAATGCAAGAATGTCAGATCTAAGTTCTCTGTAGACATCTGGATGGCCTGTAACTCTCATATAGTTTGTTCCTTCCCCTTCTGTGTTTTTACTTTTACTGTGTAGTGCTCTGAAATGGCCATGGTGGCGTTTAGTGCAAACACTAACCCCACTAAATAAATAAATGTACTGTACTTGTGCAACACAATACATGCCATAATTTAAAAACATACACTGTATACATGCATCATAATGTGATTATAGATCTTTCTGAACAAGTCAAACATTTTAATATTGCATATATTACCTTATCTGTATTGTTGATTTGACTTTCCTTGTGTATTGTTTATTTTCCAAGTATATTTAAAACTAAGCTGTTATAAAATACCTGTGAGTGCGTGCACACACAGCTTACAGTGGCTTTGCGCCCAATCAACCCACTAACTTTATGGCATAACAAATACTCACCCACAGGTGGGAAACTAGTTTATCGACATTAACATGCGTGCAAGAATCCCTATCCGGTACCCAGATTTAACTATGTCGATTTGAGGGAAAATAAATCTTGATCTCTCATCCATGGCTATCTTCGTCATCTGGCACCTCAGTGGTATGATACCAGGACATCATAATCAGTTCCTGTAAAAAGAGTTTGATGGAGATGGTACTGATAGTAAGAGCACTACACAGAGGTGCAGCTATATTTTATTTTACAAACGTGTAGACATTATTGCAAAAGGATAGAATAACAATTATCCTTTTTAAACCATCAATATTTGTATATTTTATTATTTTTTGAAGGCTATAGATTTTATCTGCCGACTGCAGCAAAGACGGGGCACTCAACAGTAGGGTCATCTTTCCTGACAACTCTGGTTTCACATGCCTCGTTGTCCAAAAAAGTCACACAGTTTTCCTTATCGTATTCTACTGGTGTGTAAAACCTACAATAAAAGAAGAAATATGAGTGTACCATCATATGGTGAAAAAATACATCTTTATAACATGTCTTAAGTACCAGTTACCAAGCCATTCTGGTTTCACGTACAAACCTGGCACACGGCTAAAAGTTATAAAGAAATCGCTATAAAAGTTGTAAAAACAACACTATGACATCGGAAGGTAAAAAGAAAAACGCTTGTAGTGCCATTTTTTGGTTTAATTTTAGCCATGCTGTGCAGTAGTCATGCTGCTCTACAACACGGCTAAACAACATTGGTAAGGCAAATAGCTCTCAAATAAGTGAGACTTACTGGCTTTGCCAATGCTTGCTAGACCGTAGCTCTTGGCAAGGTTATATATGCTTTTAACCCTTCATAGTCGATGCCAAGTACAGAGGGGTGGGGTGAAATGCTACCTGTTAGCTTGGTTGGGGGATCTCTTTTCAGTCAAGGCCAGTGCCAAGTCTGATTTGCTTATGTTTAGTCAAAGGAACAGAAAGCAAAATTAGAATCGGTTGGAATGGACCTCATATAATTTTCAGTGCATAAGGCACACACAGAGGTGGGTTGCATAGCTGGTTTTACACAGAGACTTAAGCTTAAGTGGGGCGAGTGGAAGGCCTGTTCTTATGGAAGCTTGGATGCACAAAAAACATCCTACCATTTTTGCTGTTAGTGCAAAAGACACCAGTTGCTTGGCGACAAACATAATACTTATATAGCACTTGCCCGTTGGTCTTTGTTTTCCTACACATCCCTAAGTGTCACTGGAAAACCTAGGATCCTAAGTGCAGAGTCAGGCTTTTTTCAGAATTAGATACATTCTCTATTGCAAATAATTCAAGTTCTGCTCCATCACATTTTTGCTATTTTTAGTAATTTTGTAATATGATTATATTGTAATTTATGCATTCCATTTGAAGTATTAACACCCTCCATTCATTCTTATATCTTATGGCAAGCAAAACAAAAAATAAGCATCCATAATGTCAGTCGTTTCCTATTGTATAGTGATATGGCTTTTACCCAGCTGCACCAACACAACACACTGGCACAGCTTGGGCAGCTGTGGTAGTACCAACTTACTTAAAGGGAAGCACTGGCCTAGGGTAGAAGGAAGCAGGGGCATTGCCAGGTTCTCTCACACAAATAGTAATGGTGCACAACATGAATTGGAGGAAGATGCTTCCTCACACCCGCACAACACGTACACTATGTGCAGCAACGGTGCAGGTTTTATTAAGTGCAAGTATAGGTGTGTGGGGGTGGTGGTGAGAAAGATATGTTTAGAGGTCATGTGAGCATCTGACTGAGTGGGGTTGTACGGGTAAATGTCATCATGTTGTGTTGCGGTGGTGAATATGATAGGGACAGTGATTTATTGCAGTGGTGTGATGATGCAGTAGATAGAAAGTAGTTACTTGCCTGTAATAATTGTTTTGCAGATTAGGAGGCTTATGTACAAGCCCCTTGTGCCAATGGTAAGTCACTTTTGATGTGGGGAAAAGTAACGCACCGGCGGCGCAAGGGGCTTGTAAATAAGCTGATTCAACAAAAAAGGGGGGACCAGGAGCTCGTTGAGGTCTAGTGTCCGTGCTCCTCAAATAATAGCAAAATCAGTGACGAAACTGGTCTGTGATAATGGGTGCATGTATGTCACCCAAATTGGAAGGGGAGAGGAAGACTGGAGTAGAGAAGAGATAAGAAAAAGTGGTGAGGGAAAAGAAAAGAGGCAGATGTATATCCCCAGTTTCAAGGATCCAATCCCGAAGGGGAAGGCCAAGTCTTGCCTCTCATTCACCCTCACACACCCAGAAAGATGTCATGCTTCATCATCAGGCTTTTTTTGCTCCTCGTCAGGCCCGCGCTGCAATGTCTGACGGGTCCCTGAAGGATCTCTTTGACGGAGATCTTTTTAAAGAGAAAAAGCCGGTTGATGCCTGCAGGCGTGGGGGCAGGAAAGGGGCAGGAAAGGATCCAGTGAAGGATGGTGGTGTAGTGCGTGCAAAAAAAGTTAAAACTACCTAAGGGAATCCGCTATTAGGTGATTTATTTTTGAGGTATCCTTGGTAGACTAAAAAACCAACAGGTTAGTGAGTTAGGTTAGGGCTCAATGTGCCAGTGTAACTTGTCGACATGTTTCACGCTGAGTAAGTCCTAGTGGTCTGTAGCATTTCTTCAGGACCTAAAACATGAGAGGTGTGAAAGTGCACGTCAGTGAGGTAAAAAGGGGAAAGGGTTTCGTGAAGATAACCCCGTCAGAAGTGTGAGGTCGCTTGTGGTGAACCCTAGCCACTGGCGTGGGTAGGTGCACAGGAGCGAGCACCCTCCAGAACCTTGCAATGATGAGGGCACAACCAGCGCAGCATAGCCTTTGAAGACACAACTTTCATTACGAGGGCACTACATGGACAGAAATACTTATAGAGATCAACTGATAACTCTAGGGGCTTCATCCTAGGTTTCGCCAGGAGCGACCTCACACTTCTGACAGGGTTATCTTCATGAAACCCTTTCCCCTTTTTTCGTCACTGATGTGCACTTTTACACATCTCATGTTTTAGGTCCTGACGAAACGCTACAGATCACTAGGCCTTACTCAGCGTGAAACATGTCGACCTTGTGATAAGTTACACTGGCACATTGAGCCCTAACCTAACTCACTGACCTCTAGGTTTTTTAGCCTACGAAGGACACCTTGAGAATAAATCACATAATAGCGGATGCCCTTAGGTAGTTTTAACTTTTTTTGCACGCACTACACCACCATCCTTCACTGGATCCTTTCCCGCTCCTTTCCTGCCCCCCCACCTGCACGCATCAAATGCCTTTTTCTCTTTAAAAAGATCTCCATCAAAGAGAGCCTTTGGAGGCCCGTCAATCATTGCAGTGCCGGCCTGACGAGGAGTAAAAAAAGCCCAATGATGAAGCATGACATCCTTCTGGGTGTGTGAGGGCGAATAAGAGGCAAGACTTGGCCTTCCCCTTCGGGATTGAATCCTTGAAACTGGGGATATACATCTGCCTCTTTTCCTTTCCCTCACCACTTTTTCTTATCTCTTCTCTACTCCAATCTTCCTCTCCCCTTCCACTTTGAGTGACATACATGCACCCATTATCACGGAACAGTGTCCTCACTGATCTTGCTTGTAAATAAGCCCCTAGATCTTTTCTTGAGTCAAATGATCTCCATTTACACCACCCAGTAATTGGGTTTGGACATAGCATTGCAATTAATGTACTTTTTATTTTAGGGTATCAAACTTACCTGGAGCGAGTATGATTCACTTGGATGTGAAACGTAAGCTCACTATACCTGAGAAGTATCTACCACCTCCTCCAGATTCTTTTTTGCTCAGGACATTATTGGCATGCATGTACTGAGTGTATTTTACTGAATTGCAAACAATGTGCTTGCACTAACAAACACATAACTCTCAAACAGTTTCAAGCTGCAGAACTACTATTACTGGTAAATAACCCGTTTTCTTTGCATTATGAGACTACTCTAGATGGTTGTATGTAATTACATCGCGTGGTTTTACCACCTTGGCTTTTTGCCTCGCATACTGTTAGTCCAGAATTGTATTCTCTGCAATGCAAAATGCCTTCACCATGCAAACAACTAGAATGCAAACATCTACCATACACATACCAGTACATCATATATTTTATAGGGAAATAGTGTTCTTCAGTAGTATGAAAAACATTTAATTACGTTGAAAATAGAATTAGAATTTGTCTTTAATAAGTTGTGTTTTAGAATACTTTTACAAAATCTACGTTCGAGATGGCACACGCCGATATGCGAGAGGGACAGTCTAGTAAAATTGAAAGGCATAATATGAATATGTAAACAGAAATAATCCGTCATGTATTAAAACTGCACATTTAACATTTTCAGAACATATTTTAGTTCAAAAATTGGTTGTATGGATTACACTTATAAAGTTGGCTCTCCACCATTTTGTGTACATTCCAAAGCAACACACTGACGTGATCGGACGTACTGTGAAGGACTGGGGTTTTAGTCACAGACTTATAGTGCCACCTTCTGTCCTAAGTAAGCATGGGCGGATTTTGCGGATCCACGATTCACGAATTTGCGTATTCACGGATCGTGGATCCGCAAAATCCGCGTATTTGCGGATTTTTGTAATTGCGGATTTGGGGCGGGGCTTCCATGCGAGTGCACATGCCTCTTGTGTGTATAAAAGGTCAGATACCGATCAGAGACAGCTGCCCAGCCTTGACAACGCTCACGATTGTTTTTGGGGCCGATAAATGAGTCACTGAATTTAAGCTTCAACTAGGGCACACCTACAAAAGATTAAGTCATGTTCAATTCAATAAAGTTGCATTGGAGGCAGGTAATAGATCTATTTTGAACCAAAAATAAAAACGAATAAAAAAAGAATAATGACTATGGAGCTTTACATTACACACAACTACATAAATCACATTGGAAAATAATATGAAAAATAAAAATTGTATGAAATTGGCATCTAAATGTAAATGTTGCGAACACTCATATGCATAATAGTGCGCACATGTTAAGAAAAATGAAGGAACCCTGCCCTTCATATTTATTCAAGAAGACGCCACCGTTTTGGGAAGAGGGCACAGCTGTCTGGCCTGTTAACTATTTTACGATGGCGCCGGCAAGCTGCCAGCGCCACCCTAAAATAGTTGCCACATTAGCTTCAACAGGAAGCTCTAAAAGATAAAATAAAGCAGATGCACGAGCGCCTGCTTGATTTTATCTATTCGAGCTTCCTGTTGAAGCTAATTTAGTAACTATTTTACGATGGCGCTGGCAGCTTGCCGGCGCCATCGTAAAATAGTTAGAACAACAGGCCATCAAGGCGTGAACTTTTGACCTAGGAATCCGCCGCTCGCGGATTGCGAATTTTCGGTAAATTCGCGAGAGTTCGCGGATCGCGAATTTACCGAAAATTTGCGGAATCCGCGAGCGGAGCGGATTTAGCGCTCATGCTTAGTCCTAAGTAAGTATTTTAAATAAGTCATTCCTAAATAAGCAAGCATCCGATTATAGTGAATTAGAAAATGTATATTTTGGTTTTATAAAAAGGAAATCTATCATTTCCAGGTTAAGTTTTTATTTAGGGGAAAGACATCGTGAGAACTGAAGAACATTTTTCAACATTTATGTGTTACTCAACTTTTTGTAAGTAATGTTCTAATTGAGTGCCTTTTAAAGAAATAATTAGTAAAGGTAATTAAACAATTTGTTTAGGTAAATATATGTGCCGTTACAAAGAAAGTTGTATGAAAACGTCAGCATAGGTGACTTGTTATGTAAATTTTCAAAAAGCGATAACGATCCGAATTAAAAAGAGAAACGTAAATGAGCAAACATAAGGCTGAAGTGTAGCAGAAGCAAGGCATATAAATATATATATATTTTTCGAGAACAAAAGAAGAGCAACAGTGCATCTACACATTAACTCTGGCATTACCGTGCTACACCCGGAGGAAGGAAAAGAAGCATATACGAATAAAGACTATGTAAAAGGTAAACTTTTAATTCTGTGATCAGTCAGAATTTGAGTTTTTTATTGTGAAAGGAAAGTATCTGTCAGATTGGCATCTGTTACGTTAGCAGTGCAAATTCAAACACAGGTCACATTTTTAAAATGTTAATCAATGAAAATTTGTGTTGTTTTCCAACCATAATAAAAATGGGGAGAAATGGTGGAAACCCATTTTTCTATGGGTTATGTATATACATCTAACTTGTGAAGGACTAAATCAAAGTAATTATCCAGATTAATGAAGCTTTTAATATAGTCCTGCAAGTGATGCAATGAGAGTTATAAAGTAATAGAGGGTAAGATGCTGATAAATGAACATGTCAAAATTGTATTAGCTTCAGCAATAATTCATTCATGTTTGTTTTAATGATGATTTTACTTTTTCCAAAAATAGGAAAGCAGGGCATCTAAGTAGTTTTTGAGTCTTGTACATTTTGTTTCTATTTCAGATCTGGAGACACCTTAGGCAAATATCCCCTGCTTGCTCAACATTGTGAAAGAAAGCCACCTCCTCATACAAGTACTTTAAAAACAGGTCAAGTTGTAAAAAGAAAATATCTAACATTTTTAGTTTTATTATTAATAAGCTGCAAATACTAAGAAAACCAACAGGGAACTTGGGGGTCGATTAGGATGTCGGACGGACAAAGTCCGTCCGCCATCCTGTTGTAGGAAGGGACCGTCCGCCACAGGGGTGTAGGTCCCGTGTGTCGAATTAGGATGCACCTGCCACAGTGGCGGGTGCATCCCGCATTTTTAACATTGCGGCGGGCGGTGCTGAAACACCGCCCGCCGCAATGCTGAAAATGCATGTTTTGCATTTCAAAGCACAACATGACAGGCACCGCGCGGTGCCTGCCATGTTGTACTTTGAATTTAGGGGGGTACCATAGGTACCCCCCATGTGCACCCCCCACCCCCCCTTCACCCTGGAGGCCCGCAACGGGCCCCCAAAGCAAAAACCTGTATGCCTTTCCACAGCGGCAATGCCGCCATGGAAAGGTATAGACCGCCGGCATCGTAATATGGTGTCGTGATCGTCAGCAGCGCAAGAAAGTATGTACGCCACTAACCTGTTTCTGGTGACCAGCGGAGACGATTGCAGACGATTATCACCCCAACTCCCCCTGACACAACTCCCTGCAGTGAAAGAAGACCCACTGCTTGAAATTGTACCCAAGGGAAAAGGGAAGTGGATAAAACAATAAACTGGCTGTAATTCCTGTACTCCCCTCAAGGTCTGGTCTGGGGTGTAGCAAGGTCGTCGGGAGGAGGTGGGTACTGCAGAACAGGAAGACAAGGAGACGAGTATTAGATACCGCTCTCTATCCCTGTCTAATCTCTTTGCACTTATCCACCTACCCCTCCACTCACTCACCAGGGTTCTCAACAGTGTAGTGCAGAAACAACAGTCGAGAAACGATTCTGGTCCAAGAGTAGTTTCTCAAAAGATCAATAAATAATATCACCAGTACTGGGTAGGCTCAGGTAATATCCCACGGGAAGTTACTGGTATTCACTCACCGAGTGTATCCGAGAAATGCTGGTACTGTTAATGTCACTGCACCCGAGACCCAGATAAGATAAGTATTCCAGAAGTTTGTACCCCAAAACAAATGTGTTCCTTTCAGACACGCGTTTTCCAACAATTACAGCATTGTCAGACTCATGGAATTCAGCCTTGGAATTACCTTGCATAACAGCAAATGCAAATGCATTCCTGAATCCAGCGCTCACAGTTTTCCGTGCCAGAAATGTTTGAACATGAAACAAAAGTAAAAACGCAATCGCGCTCCGAGGTTACTACGGAACAAACAGTAAAAAGAAGGAAAAGTAAGGCACTCCTTTTCCTATACCTGCGAAATATCCAGGCAGTTCTCCGGACTGAAAGGCAACACTGAACACGCAGGCTCTTGATCGGCGGAGAGGCTTGCAGCGGGAAGGAACTGATCACGCAGGCTCTTGATCGGCGTTGAACCTCTTCCTGCTGAGATCCGGCGGGGACACACCATCCGCCATTCCTGATTCAGAATAAGGATTGTCAAGCACCTTTCCCATGCGGGGGAGGTGCTAATATAGGAACCGCCCTACATCTTGCTCCCATGCGCCCCATTGCCTTCTGGTAGTAGTAGTACCTCCACCCTTTCCGTAGGGAGAAAAAAGGAACTACTGCAATGCGTTCCCTCTGTCTGCAGGCAATGGCTACAGTACCCCCTCTCGAGGACAGCCGACTCGGCGGTCGACCCGGCTTACCGGGATGCGCCTCATGAAAGCGATCAACCAAGGCAGGGCAATGGAGATGGTCCCTAGGTTCCCAAGTCCGTTCCTCAGGACCAAACCCTTTCCAGTCCACCAGGTACTGAATCCTGCCTCTCAATATGCGAGAGTCCAGGATAGCCTGAACTTCATATTCTTCCTGTCCTTCTACCTCCACAGCCTGAGGCCTATCCTGTAATCGCATGCTAGGAAGACAGGGCCGAAGCAAGGATACATGGAACACTGGATGGATCTTCCATGACACGGGCAGGGACAGTTTCATAGCTACAGGGTTGATAACCTCACTGATACCATAGGGTCCCACATACTTAAGTTTTAGCTTGCTAACCCCTTTCAGATGTAAATTTTGTGTGGAGAGCCATAACTTATCCCCTATCTTGTACTCGGGTTCTGGGGATCTCTTCCTGTTAGCAAACTGTTTTTGGGAAGCTTGGGCTGCAGCCAGACTACGCTGTGCTTCAATCATTATAGCCTTAAGATGGGCATGGTGTTCGTGTATACTGGGTACCAGGGATTCGGCGGGCCATTCAAAAGGAAGCATATTCGGATGAAACCCATAGAGGCAAAAAAAAGGCGAACAACCCAGGGTGGTATGAACAGCGTTGTTGTAGGCGAATTCTGCCAACCACAAAATAGTAGTCCATTCAGTGGTGTTCTGTAAGGTGAAACAACGGAGATACTGTTCCAATGTTTGGTTCAGACGTTCTGTCTTTCCATCAGTTTGCGGATGATAGCTGGAGGAGAGTCGTGCGTCAATCTTCAAGACTGTACAAAGAGCCTTCCAGAAACGTGATGGGAATTGCGTTCCCCTATCCGTTATCAAAACGCTCGGTAATCCATGAGAACGTACAATGTGTTGCAGAAACACCTTAGCTAAGTCATATGAAGTAGGCAGGCCAGGTAAGGAAATGAAATGTCCCATTTTCGTGAGATGATCGACTACCACCAATATGACAGTCTGATTCACACAGGGAGGCATCTCAACAATAAAATCCATAGATAAGGTATGCCATGGTCGAGGAGTGATTGGTAATGACCGAAGCAATCCTGACGGTTTAGCATGAACAGTTTTTCCTTGTGCACAAATTGCACAGTTTTTCACGTATTCCTTCACTTCCGCGCGTAATCCAGGCCACCAAAAGGAACGTTCCAAATTAGCAGTGGTCTTGTAGATACCCACATGTCCACTCATCACTGAATCATGTGCCCAGTTCAGTACTTGATGATGCAATAATTTTTTTGGGTATGTACAATGCATGGAAATGATAGGCCAGATCATCTTGTACACAGCGGTGTTCTGGTTCTTCCTGGATCCAGGCTTGAATGTCCACTCCCGCTACGGCGATTTTTACATCCTCCAAAAAGTCTTGTGAGGCAATTAAGGCTAATGACATTTCCGGATGCTCTACTTCTGTTAAGATGAGAGGTGGTTCAGGTTGTATGATTCCGTCTTCTTCTCCCAGCCGGGAAAGGGCGTCTGCTTTTCCGTTGTGTGATCCAGGTCTAAACTTGATCACAAAATTAAAATCAGAGAAGAAGAGTGTCCACCTCAGTTGCCGTGGAGTTAAGGATTTAGCCGTCTTTAGGAACAACAAATTTCGGTGGTCCGTATAGATCTCCACAGTGTGCAAGGCCCCTAGAAGATAGTGCCGCCACTCCTCACACGCCCTCTTTACAGCCAGGAGTTCTTTGTCAGTTATAGTATAATTGTCTTCGCAAGGCGTGAGCTTCCGTGAATAATAGGCTACAGGGTGTAGCTGTCTGGTGGTGGGATGGCGTTGGGATAACACCCCGCCGAGGGCGTACTGGGAGGCATCTGTTTCTAGAACAAAAGGCATTTGTGGGTCTGGGTGCCGCAGAATGGGGGCCTGAGTAAACCTCTTTTTCAGAAGTTGAAAGGACTTCTCTGCTTCATCTCCCCATGTAAAAGGAGCGTTCTTCCGTAATAGGTTAGTGGTGGGGTGAATGATTTTGGAAAAGTCTTGGACGAATCGTCGGTAATAATTGGCAAAGCCAAGGAAGCTTTGCACTGACTTGACGTTCTGGGGGGTCTTCCAAGAGATGAGTGCGTTCACCTTACTCATGTCCTTCTGAAAACCCTGGGCATTGATAACATACCCCAAAAAGGCCACTTCCTGTACATGAAAGAGACACTTCTCAAGCTTGGCATACAATGAGTTTTGTTGTAACTTTCCCAGTACTATTTTCACATCAGTTATGTGTTCCCGTAGTGTCGTTGAATATATCAAAATGTCGTCGATGTAGACAACACAAAAGGACTCCAGACAGCCCCTCAAAACCTCATCCATAAAGAACTGGAAGGCGTCGGGGCGTTGCAGAGACCAAAAGGCATCACCCGGTATTCAAAGAGGCCGAATTTGGTCCTGAACACCGCCTTCCATTCGTCTCCTTTCTGCACCCGTGCAAGATGGTAGGCTCCACCTAGGTCGAGTTTAGTGAAGTAACGAGTGCCCTTTAGTTGGTCTAGCAACACTGGGATCAAAGGAAGAGGGTAGCGGTTTTTGATGGTCACCTTGTTTATCGCTCTGTAGTCGATGCATGTCCTTAACTCGTCACAGTCTTTTTTCGGTATGAAGAACAGAGGAGAAGATGCAGGGGAGGTGGAGTGTCTGATGAATCCAGAGGCTAAATTGTCCTCAATATACGTTTTCAAATATTGTGTCTCCTTCTCAGTCAATGCATAGACTTTACCGCAAGGAATGTCCGCTCCAAGTATCAAGTCAATTCGACAGTCATAAACCCGATGGGGTGGTAACTGTGTGAACTTCCGTTTGTTGAACAGAGCGTGATATTCACGATATTCTGTAGGTAAGACAGTGGCACAGCAGTAGTGGTCTTGGGTGCAAGCGGACGCTAGATATGAAGCGGCTGATGGTACTGACGTTGCTGACAAGGATAATTTGTTTCGGCAATGCTCACTGCAATACTCTGATGTCATGCTTACTGTGCGCGAAGTCCAACTCACCATGGGTCATGTAAGGTAAGCCAAGGCATCCCTAAAATGAGGCGGAACTGGGGTGCATCGATGAGGTCGAATTGGATGTATTCGTGGTGATTCCCTCCAAATTCCATCAATAAAGAATGAGTATGATAGACCACTGGACCAGAAGAAAGGACTGTCCCATCCACAGCCTCCACTGTTTCCGGTGTCTCCTTCTTTTCACAGGGAATCCCCATCTTCATGGCAAAATCCTGATCGATATAGTTCCCTGTGGCACCAGAATCCAGTAAAGTGTCCACCTGCAATTTACCCTGAGACGTGACCCAGAGAGAAACACCGACATTCATGTGAGCTACTGCAGGGTGGAGAGTGTTTGCAAGAACAGGGGAGACCATATTATATGGGTGTCCCAAATCAGAGATCTCCTTCTGATTCGGGACCATCAGTTTTCCGACGGTTCACTGGATCTCACGGTTGCTTGTAATCATGGAACGGGGTTTCTTCCCGGAACGAAATTTCTGGCTCGGCATTCTTTAATGAAATGACCCCCTTTACCGGAATACAAACAGAGTTTTAGCCTTCGTCTCTTGTCCTTCTCTTCCATAGTAAGAGGCCCTCTTATGCCTCCTATTTGCATCGGTTCAGGTCCTTCAGGCATTTTAGGATGCTCTTCCACTCCTGCTCTTGGTCTAGGATAGAAGAACCTATTTTCGCCTTTGTTTCTATCCCATTTTCTTTCTAGTAAACAATGGTCCAATTGAACTGTTAAGTCTATCAGTTCTTCACAGGTAGATGGTAATTGTACCACCTGAGCTAGCACATCTTTTAGTTCTCCTCTTAGCCCCTGATAGAATAATGAAATCCTCTTTTCAGCAGGCCAGTCCGTTTCAACCACTAAGCGACTGAACGTAGTGATGTAAGACAGCAGATCGTGTGACCCTTGCCGTAAGGTAAGCAATTCTCGATCAAGTGTCATCATATGGAATTTCCGATCGAACAACTTCCGTAATTCTAGACAGAAATCAGAAAAGTGGTGCGATACGGGATCATTTCTTTCCATCAACTGGATTGTCCAGCTAGCTGCATTGCCAACCATATAGGACATCATAAAAGCAGTTTTTGCGGCCTCATCCTGGAAAACAGCAGGCTTACATAAAAATTGCAGACGGCATTGATTCAAGAACGTCTCGAACTTTTTCGGGTCCCCATAAAACCTCTCAGGGGGTGCCACAGGCATTCCTGTATTTTGTATGATCTGGACTGTGGGAACTGCATCTGTTTGGGCAGTGGATGTAGGAGGTGCTACAAAAAACCCACCCCCTTGAGGGCCTGGGGAGGAAGCCTGTGTAAGAGGAGGAGGCAGTGTGGCAGGTTTGATGTAAGAAGCTTGTCTAGGACCTCTGTATGTGAGGCCTGCTACCTCCCTACGCAAGGTGGCCATTTCCTTATGTATGGCTTGGTTCTCTAAGCGCAAAGTCTGTACCTCCTGCTGTAATGCTGTAAAGCTGTACAGCAGCGAGGTCAGCACCGCATTTGTATCCATCGTCTGGGCTGGGCGTTACTCTTGGGCTTGACGATCTGTCGTGATCGTCAGCAGCACAAGAAAGTATGTACGCCACTAACCTGTTTCTGGTGACCAGCGGAGACGATGGCAGACGATTATCCCCCCAACTCCCCCTGACACAACTCCCTGCAGTGAAAGAAGACCCACTGCTTTAAATTGTACCCAAGGGAAAAGGGAAGTGGATAAAACAATAAACTGGCTGTAATTCCTGTACTCCCCTCAAGTTCTGGTCTGGGGTGTAGCAAGGTCGTCGGGAGGAGGTGGGTAATGCAGAACAGGCAGACAAGGAGACGAGTATTAGATACCGCTCTCTATCCCTGTCTACTCTCTTCGTGCTTATCCACCTACCCCCCACTCACTCACCAGGGTTCTCAACAGTATAGTGCAGAAACAACAGTCGAGAAACGATTCTGGTCCAAGAGTAGTTTCTCAAAAGATCAATAAATAATATCACCAGTACTGGGTAGGCTCAGGTAATATCCCACGGAAAGTTACTGGTATTCACTCACCGAGTGTATCCGAGAAATGCTGGTACTGTTAATGTCACTGCACCCGAGACCCAGATAAGATAAGTATTCCAGAAGTTTGTACCCCAAAACAAATGTGTTCCTTTCAGACACGCGTTATCCAACAATTACAGCATTGTCAGACTCATGGAATCCAGCCTTGTAATCACCGCGCATAACAGCAAATGCAAATGCATTCCTGAACCCAGCGCTCACAGTTTTCCGTGCCAGAAATGTTTGAACATGAAACAAAAGTAAAAACGCAATCGCACCCTGAGGTTACTACGGAACAAACAGTAAAAAGAAGGAAAAGTAAGGCACTCCTTTTCCTATACCTGTGAAATATCCAGGCAGTTCTCCGGACTGAAAGGCAACACTGAACATGCAGGCTCTTGATCGGCGGTGAGGCTTGCAGCGGGAAGGAACTGATCACGCAGGCTCTTGATCGGCGTTGAACCTCTTCCTGCTGAGATCCGGGGGGGACACACCATCCGCCATTCCTGATTCAGAATAAGGATTGTCAAGCACCTTTCCCATGCGGGGGAGATGCTAATATAGGAACCACCCTACATCTTGCTCCCATGCACCACATGGCCTTCTGGTAGTAGTAGTTTCTCCACCCTTTCCGTAGGGAGAAAAAAGGAACTACTGCAATGCGTTCCCTCTGTCTGCAGGCAATCGCTACATATGGTTGGCGGCGTCTCGCAGACACCGCCACCATATGTAAGCACTTTTTCTGCCGGTCGCGAAGGCGACCGGCGGAAATGCGGCGGACGGTCTTGCCATCCGCCGCTGACCCCCCAGCCACCCTAATGTGGCGGGGGGTCTTTTCTGTGAGGATGGCGGACGGATTGCCCCCGCCGGGCTGGCGGTGGCCACCGCTGGCCCCGCGGGGGAAATCCGTCCGCCTTCCTAATCAACCCCTAGGTTAGAATCAATGTGCAATGCATTGGATACTCCCTGAGCAGGCGCAGGACAGTGAGCTCTGGGGCAGATTTACTATTCCAGACCTAAGTCAGTGCAAACCCCTGGGTAGGCGCAGGACAGTGGGCTCTGGGGCAGATTTACTCTTCCAAACCCATGTCAGTGCAAACCCATGGGCAGGTGCAGGACAGTGGGCTCTGGGGCACATTTACTATTGCAACCCCCAGTCAGTGCAAACCCCTGGGCAGGCGCAGGACATTGAGCTCTGGGACCGATTTACTATTCTAACTCCCAGTCAGTGCAAGCTCCTGGGCAGGTGCAGGACAGCGGACTCTGGGGCAGAGTTACTATTCCAAATCCAAGTCAGTGCAAACCCATGGGTAGGCGCAGTACAGTGGACTCTGGGACAGATATAGTGTTCCAACCCCAAGTCAGTGCAAACCCCTGGGCAGGTGCAGGACATTGGGCTCTGGGGCATATTCACTGTTCCAACCCCAAGTCAATGCAGACCCCAGGGCAGGCGCAGGACAGTGGGCTCTGAGGCAGATTTACTATTCCAATCACAAGTCAGTGCAAACCACTGGGCAGGCACAGGACAATGGGCTCTGGGGCAGATTTACTATTCCAACCCCAAGTCAGTGCAAACCCATGGGTAGGTGCAGTACAGTAGACTCTGGGACAGATATAGTGTTCCAACCCCAAGTCAGTGCAAACCCCTGGGCAGGCGCAGGACATTGGGCTCTGGGGCATATTCACTGTTCCAACCCCAAGTCAATGCAGACCCCAGGGCAGGCGCAGGACAGTGGGGTGTGAGGCAGATTTACTATTCCAATCCCAAGTCAGTGCAAACCCCTGGGCAGGTGCAGGACAGTGGGCTCGGGGGCAGATTTACTATTCCAAACCCAAGTCACTGCTAACCCATGGGCAGATGTTTGAGAGTATGCTTTGTGGTAGATTTTCTAATGTTAACCTCACACAACTTTCTTTTTTCTTTTCAGGTTTTCTTTTTATGGATCGATCCCGAGAGGCAGCATATATTCTATCCAGACGTGGAAATAGATTGCTCACATTTCAAGGGTACCTTTATTGCAAAGAAAGAGAAACAGAGCCACGGAGGCCATGGAAGTGTGTTGAGTACTTTGCAGCACCTTACAGAGGCAGAGCAGTTACACTAGGCCTTCTGTTAAAAACTACAGAGCATAACCACTCGGCCTCTGCAACAGAAATTGAAGTGAGGCAAAAAAATTCAAGAAATAAAAGACTTAAGCACTACCTCCAGTGCACCTTCTGGCTCACTTTTGAGGGAGGTCTCTCAAAATATCCCACCCCATGTTGCATGCAGCATGCCTGCCATTTCAAATTTGCGAAGAATGATAAGCGGAAAAAAAGCAGGTTAGTAATCCACATCTCTGACCTTGTCGAACCTTTTCTGGCCTAATTATTCCTTTAGAACTAACAAACACGTTTATCAATTAACAATTTCTGTTGTATGATGATGAAAATGCCGTAAAAAGATAACTAATATTCTCTACTCCTCATAACTTGGTTACCGTAGAGGACTGTAATATCTGGGCAATGGATGAAACTTTCAAAAGTACCCCTCATCCATTTGCACAAATATACACAATTGAAGCTAGTAATAACAATACCACTAATTTATGCAATACTACCCGATACACAGGCTTCTACATACAATGAATTTCTTTCAATTGTAAAAGGAAAAACACTTAATAAAAGCCCGTCCAAAATAATGATTGATTTCGAAATTCAAATGATTAAAACAATAAATTCTTAATATCCGAAAACTCAAATTCAAGGTTGTTTTTTTTTATTTCACACAGGCATGTTGGCGTAAGGTCCAAACATCAGCCTTATTAGCAAACTATTTTTTGAGAAGTAAAATGCAATTTGAACTAAAAAGACATACTGCTATATGTTTTGTCCCACTAGAATATGTAGATGAGTACTCTCAGCTGACAGTCAGTATCACAACCTCAGCTACTTGTTTGGTGTGTTTTTATTGAATTAACTGTAGGCATCTCTATGCCTTTTTATGCCTTTTTAAATGTGATGCAGCACATTAGATGACCTACCTGGTCTCGTTTTCACCTGCAGTGATTGTCCCTGTTCTGCCGCAGCTTGTGCTGATTGTGCGGAGGTGTTGGAGCCACTCGCTGCCCCGCCACTCGCCACCCCAGGACTCATCCACTCGCCAGCAGCCACGATATACTCAGGCACTGTTACCCTCGCCCTGGACCTCGCCCACACCCGGATTTAATCCACAGAGTTGCAGATCCATGCTTTGGACCACGCCCACAAACCATCTTGGAACCACCATCCAATCTAGCCCTGCAGACGCCGGATCACTGATCGGCTCTATAGGCACCCGAGACCGAGGGTGGTGACCCTCCAGCACTCTTCTTAAATTGACAACCCTATCCTGAAGATGATCCCCATTAAAGAGGATCGAAACGTCGTCGACACCACAGCGCGGCTCATGACAAAAAATGGATAATAATGAATGCGATTGATGTAATTTGTTATTCTTTTGAGCCACCACTGTATATATATATATATTCACCTTGCGCCGCTCACGCTGTTCACCTTGATCACTTGCGTCGTCACATGTGCCCACTTGTATATATCACTACACACCAAGTGCCTCCGGGTTGTCTTATGATTCTCTCTATACAGTGCTGCTATAACTGTATACCCCTATGTAACTGTATGTGATACTATCTGGTGATTAACAACCTTAAGACAAAACAATTGAGTCTCCTTGCCTCTTGTCTCTGTAATGTTTTCTACATACATGATTAACTGTCTTTGAATTGATACTTGTTGGGATAATGTTTCTACATATATTCTATACCCAATCCCGACGTAGTTTATGGGTCCTACTCCTGTCTTGTTTCACTAGATTGTGCGGTTTGGTTAGCTCAGGCATGGTTAAACTTTACTACTCAAGCCAAGAGCTTAAAGCATTAGATTAACCTTCTGCTACCGCTGTACCTAAATGCCTATTAGATACCGTGGGGTATACTGCCACTCCCAAAGTAGACAATCAAATCACACTTAATAAGTCAATTAATTTCCCCGTACCTTAAATAAAAAATACTAGGGACTCCATTGAGACCCCTCAATAACTAAACAACTAAACTGCCTTTTTTCTAATGCCCGGTCAATCCCGAAGTATGCATTGGAAATATGGAGCCTTCTCGACCTAGAAAAGCCCAATATCTGTTTCATTACTGAAACCTGGCTCCATGAACAGGCCTCCCCTGATGTGGCAATTACATTCCCTCCAGAATATCATCTAACTAGACTCGATAGAGTTGCTAGAAGAGGTGGAGGGTATAGCAATAGCCACCAGGTAGGGACTAGAAATCACCACATTAGACTCCTGTACCATAGAAACATCTTAGACGCTTATTTTTTAATTTGTAACTCAAGCAAAAGGAACATGGAGAAGTGCTCTAGTTTACAGGCCTCCATGCCAGAAAACTAATTTTCTGATTGCTGATTTTAATTACCATGCAGAACTGCAGAACTGTTATCAGACCCAGATACAGGTCAACTAGTAACAAATTTGAACACACTGGGACTTGTCCAGATGGTGGTGAGACCCACTCACCTGGCTGGCAATACCCTGGATCTCTTGCTCACCAACTCAACCAAAGTTAGAGTTGAGCAATCCTTCCCTCTGCTCTGGTCTGATCACAACATACTAAAATCTTTTTTAACAATGGGACCCTCAAAAAATTGTCCCTGTAGCAAATCCACCTGGATGAGGCCTTTGCGTAAAGTCACCTTAGCAACTTTCTCGGCTCATTTTAACCCTCCCTCCCTATCCTACACCAAGAATATTGATCATACAGCAACAGCTTTTGAAGATGCAATAACATCAGCCCTGAACATAGTGATGCCTCTGTCTAGGGTCAAGATCAAGCCTATAGCATCACCCTGGTTCACATTAGCACCGACAGCCGAAAAACTGTCCAGTAGGAATGCCGAACGTCAATGGAGAAAAACCAAGGCCAATGAAGATCGTCAAAAATATAAACAGATCCACCGAGGATACTTAAACAACATTAGACTGGCCAAAAACTTGTATATTACTAACAGGATTAACAAAGTTGCTAACTCCAACAAGGAGCTTTACAAAATATTAAAGGAGTTTACTACCTCTCTCTCTCTGACCAGTCTAGCAATACACTCTCACAAGAATGGGTTGACATGCTGTCCATCTTTTTTGATGGAAAGATTAAATCTATTCATAGGTCTTTTCCCCACCATGATATCAAAAATCCTGATAATAATCTGGGGTCAGATGTAGGTGGCCCATTACCGGTCGGTAAACCCGATATTCAGTAAATTTCAGGTTTACCGACCGGTATTGAGCCATTTGCTATGTAGGGGAGATTCGGTAAATACCGAATCAGTATTTATCGATTCTGTATTTACCGAATCATCATTTACTGATTCGGTATTTACCGAATCGGTAAATTACATGTAGGAAGCACTTTGAAGAGTGTTTCCGTGCTTTAAGGATTCGTTATTTACCACCAACTATTAGTTGGTGGTAAATAACAAATACCTCTGTAAATGCAAATCTGTGCATTTACACCAGTGCCATGTGGCAATCATACATGCCCTTAGGGCATGTATGTGTGCCACATGTGCACACAAGCACTGTTCAGGGGTGCAACAGGGTGTCAATGTGACACCCTGCCACTCTTGACTCTTTCCCTATTTTACCAAATCAGTATTTACCGATTCGGTAATTGACATTCATTCCTATGGGCCTCCAGGCTCATAGGAATGAATGGCAATAACTGAATCGGTAAATACCGATTCGGTAAGTACCGAATCTTAATGATTTGGTAATTTTTACCGAATTATTTGCTACATAGCATTTACCGATTCTAAACCACCGAATCGGTAAAATTCGGTATTTTAGAATCAGTAAATACTATTTACCTACATCTGGCCCCTAGTTATAAACTTTGACCACACTCTGCTTCTCTTACCAGAATTTACTGTGCTTACATCAGAGGAAGTTTCAACCGCACTGTAAATGTAAATGTAAATGTACAGGAATTTATATAGCGCAAATCACCAAGCGGTTTCTAAGCGCTTGCTTAGGGAACCCGTCCTGGTATTCCCCTGTGAGATAACCCCGGCAGGGTATCCGCAAGGTGAAAGCCAGGCATCCCGCCGCGAGGGGCCGTTGTGGAGATTAAGCAAGCTATTGCCCATAGTCGCAGAGTGTGAACCCGTGAGTCGAGTAGGCACCGGAGCGAGAATTGTCGAGTCCATGGACATTTTAGGACTCAAGACCCCGCCGAGCCGGGAATTGAACCCTGGTCCCGGGCTGACCTCTGCTTCCAGGTCTGCCTCCTCTAACCAGTGAGCCACACTTCTCCACTAGCACTAGCTAAGATTAAATCAGGCTTCCCAGCAGACCCACTCTAACCCTGTTTCTTTGCAACTATAGCTCCTTTGGTCAAGGCTAAACTCACAGACTTATTCAACATGTCACTAACACAAGCTATGGTCCCCTCTAGATGGAAAGCAGCACAAGTCAAGCCAACCCTTAAAAAGCCCTCTGCTGATCCTAAGGTACCTGGCAACTACCTTCCAATCTCGCTGCTTCCATATTTTGGAAAGGTGCTTGAGTCATTGGTTAATAAACAGCTTACCACACATCTGGAGAGTCATGGACTCTTGGATCCATCACAGTCGGGATTTAGGGTGGTATACAGTACAGAAGCATCATTGGTGGAGGTTGTAGACATTCAGCTGTCCTAGTCCTGTTGGATTTGTCAGCCGCTTTTGACACCATCTCCCATAGCCTTTTAGAACAGGGGCTCTGGGAGGTGGGTGTCAGGGGTATAGCCCTGAACTGGTTCAGGAACTATCTAATGAATCGAACCACCACAGTACAAATTGGCACCCTGACCTCATGTAGTCGGTCTGTAGGCATAAGAGTCCCTCAAGGCTCCATCTTAAGTCCTATGATTTTCAACCAGTATGTCACACCCTTAGCCAGGGTAATCAGGTCCTGCGGCTTTGATGTAGTGTCATATGCTGATGACACTTGGTTGTTAAATACTTTTGGCCCTGACCCCACCAACACAATGATCCGTTCAAAAAACTGCATGATCCATATTGACAACTGGATGTGTACCAATCACTTACAACTCAATGTAAGTAAGACGGGGGTCATTCTTTTTGTTAAAGCAGATGAATACTGGTCCAGTGATTGATGGCCTCAGAATCTAGGCCCTCTTCCATCTCCCAAACCTGTGGTGTGGAACCTCGGAATGATTATTTACAATCAGTTGATAATGAAAAGGCATATTAATCATGTATTTGGCATCTGTTATGGCATTTTGTGTAAACTATGCAAAATCTTTCAATGCATTCCCATTGAATCCAGGAAACCGCTGGTCCAGGGGCTCATCATAAGTCACATGGACTATGGCAATGCCCTATTGGCCTTCATAAATGAGGAGCTCTACTCCAAGCTTCAAGTTTTGCAGAACACCGCTGCTAGACTGATTTTAAACCTTCCATCAAGCGATCCTTCAGCACCCAGTTTGAGGACACTTCACTCGCTTCCTGTTAAGGAGCGAGGCCGCTTCGAAATCCTCTGCCTCGCTCACAAGAGCATGTATGGAACCGGGCCAAGCTATTTGCCAAGAAACTTAGCTGATATCAGCCAAGTAGGTCACTCAGATCCAGTACTAAATGTCCCCTCACCCTTCGCAGAATTCGCCCCGCAAGGAACGGCTGGCCGATCCGGCTTCTTTCTCGCACCAGTTCTTTGGAACAAGCTTCCGCCTCATCTTCTTTCCACCTCTGATCATAAACACTTGGCTATTCGACCATCTATAATGCCCTCATATCTGATCATCAGTCCTCACGGGGTCTTCGCCAGCGCTGTGAGACCTTTTGGTGATATGTGCACTTAATAAGTTCCTCTGACATGACTTGAGTTGACTACTACACTGTAATTGTTGAATCTGATTATTTTTCTCACTTTTGAAGAGACATGGATTGGGTATCTAAACAGGTCTGGACGTAGGCGTAAACCGCGTTTCCCTATTGAAAGTTGGAACTGCCACTCCACCTGTTTAGATGGTGAGGCAAAAACATATAATGCCTTAGAGGCTTGGCATAACACCTTTAATCACGCTATTGTCAAAAGTCACCCTAATATTTATACTTTCTTTTACAGTTTGCAGAAAGAGCAGAGTTTTCAAAAAATGAGGCAGGCACGGTCTTCAACAGGTAGCCTGCAGCCTCGTATTTCCAAGAAAAGTAGAGAAATGGCAGAGGGATTAGCTGCTAAAATTGAACAGTTTAGAATTCTTGTACCTGCAGACTACCTGGAAAATATTGCGTACATTTTACATTTTTAATATTTGGCTTTACTTTGTCTTTGGATTACTTCCCTATTTCTTTTTTTTAAGAAACAATTACATTCTTTGCCTGCATTTCTTTGGTTCACCATGTAGGTCCTTAAGAAAGTCTCTCACTTTAAATTTGGCTTTAGTATTGGAACATAGCAAGATTCTTTAAAAAACAAGTTGGAAAGATACCGTTATCATTTTGATGAACACTTGAATCGTGACCTGTTATGATTTGTTTCCAAAATCAGGGACCGGTATTTTTGCAGTTTTAAATGTATTAAATTGTGACACATGTTTAAGTAATAGAGGGGCATATTACCAAGCATTAGCGATAATTATCGCTAAGCATGGTTAGCGGCCATAATTATATCACCGCACTCCGACGATTTTTACCGCTGAGATACCTTGATATTATCAAGGTTTATCTCAAAAGCGGTAAAAATCGTGCGAAATGCATGAATATCGCTGAAAAATCAGCGATATTCATGCATTATCGTGACAATGCTGTTAGCCATGTTATCCACCTTCCATTGGATAACATGGCCAGGAACTGCTCTGGGCAGGCGTTAGCTTTTGGAGATAATCGCACTTAGCGTGAATATTTCCAAAAGTAGGTAATAGGAGAAAGCGATGTTAGCGACTGTTTCCATTCGCTAACATCTTGGCACGCCCACTTTGCATGTCATTAGCGATAATTATCGCTGACATGCAAAGTGGGCCCCAAGATGATCGCTATCTCCTAGTAGCTGTCGCTAACTGGTGTTAGCGACAGCTAGGTAATAGGGCGATAAAACTATAGCCGCTTTAGCTGGAAAAATTCCCGCTAAAGCGGCAATAAGGCCCTTGGTAATATGCCCCAGAGTATGCTAGTTTAGAACGTTACTAAGCCTCACTTTCTCCTTCTTAAATGTAAATGTTCTTAATATTGTAAAGAATGTAAATTAAAGTTACCTACGTGTAGCTCTCTGGGATACATTGGTCCGTTTGGCTCCAATGTGCTCTATCTGCTCTACAAAGAGATGCCGAACGACATTCATGGAAAGTGAAAATGTACTGCTGATAAAATGTCTCTTCTTCTTACATCTTGGGGTAAATTTAAATAAATATGTTTAATTGAGTAACATCAGGTTTGTTTTCTTTTTATTTATTGAAAGAGATTTATGTTAAAATAATGTTATTCTATTCTTTTAATGGATGAATACAATTATTAAAGTTCAAAATAACTGTAATTTGCATTTTTTGGTATGCAAAAGATTGTCCCAAACTTTCCTATGGACTACCCATAAACCATGTGCAATCTGTTTTTGTAATATTATAGTTTAAATGTATACCTTGTGTATCACGTCTCTTTCTTCATTTATTTTAACAGGCATAACGCACAACTATTAATTTGGTTTCAAATTAATACTCTGGTTTTTTTTTTAAACTTGAATTTTAACACGCTTGCCCACCCATTGCCCCTAAACTTCTGGCACCCCATCCTGAAAGTATACTGCTTAATATGTAAATTATAAATTATAAATTAATACTCTGGTATTCATTTATGTTTAAAAATACCAGAGTATTAATATATTTACCCACCCACTGACCCTATACCTTCTGCACCCTGTTCCTGTATTTTTTATTTAAAAGGCATCATACAGAACTATTTATTTGGTATGAAACTAATACACAAGTTTTATATATAAAACCTGAATATTAACATGTTGACCCACCCATATCCCCTAAACCTACTGCACCCCTCCTGAAAGTATACTGCTTATTCTTTTAATAATAAATTATTAAATTAATGCTCAGGTATTTATTTATGTTTCAAAATACCCGAGTATTACCACACTTACCCACCCACTGCCCCTATACCTTCTGCACCCCATGCCGGTATTTTTTATTTAATGGGCAGAACTATTTATTTGGTATCAAATTAATACTCAGGTTCCTTTTTTTAAATACCTGAATATAAACACATTTACCCACCCATTGACCCTAAGGGCCCCATTAGGATAGCGGGCGGAAAACCACCCCGCCCGCCATGGAGGCGGAAAATAACCGCCCGCCATGGAGGCGGTGCAACCGGCAGACAAATTAGGATCGACCGCCACCGGAGACCGACCGCGGCGGTAACGGTGAAAACTAAACCGCCCGACGTGTGCGGTGATGACAAAACTCCGACCGCGGCGGTCGGAAAAGCTGCGGGAAATACAAAACCGCACACAGGGAAAGCGGAGACACCACACAGGAAATAACGATATCCCCGAGGGTGGCGCGTGCGGAACCGCAGGCACCGTCCGCCGCGGTCGAAGGCAGGATTGCATGGGAGAAATGGCGGACAAGCACCAGCAAAGTTACCGCAGCGGACGACCATGAAATCCATGGCGGTCGATGTCAAAGCACCGCAGCAATGCCAAATACTGCATAAACAAAGTAGCCCAGCCTCAAATACATACAACACACACACACAGATACAGAAATGGCAAAAAATAATACAAAACTACATAACCACACCCACAACACACCTGACAACCACTATCCAATTGGACACACCCACACAGATGAGTACAAAGCCACACCCTCCACTCACCACAATCCTTTGCATCTTTCCAGAACAGAAGGCCACACACCACATCTGAGAGGAGAGGCAAAATCGCACACCACACACACCCACCCACCACCACCAACACCACCATCACACCATCACAATCAAATCCCCAGCACAGAACACACCTCATCACCACACCCACACCCCCCTGCACCCACAAACACCTCAACACCCCCACACCATGACATCACAAAAAATACCAACATTCACAGAGAGTGAGTTGACAGTCATGGTCAACGAGATAGTGAGAGTAGAACCACAACTATTTGGGAACCTAGTCCAACAGACACCATTAGCCACCAGGACACAAATGTGGGAAAGGATTGTCCAAAGGGTGAATGCAGTTGGGGCCACCCCAAGATCCAAGAAGGAGATCATGAAGCGGTGGCATGATCTCAAGAGGGTTGTCAAGGAGAAGAGGAGCAAGAAGTGGAATCTGGCAAACGTGACTGGCAGTGGCCCTCCCATCCCACTGAAGACATTCACACCATGGGAGGAGAAGGTGGTTGCTATCCTGCTACCTGAGAGTTACACAGGAGTAGCCGGGGGAGCGGAGGCTGGTAAGTACAGACAAATGTGTAACACCACATTGACTATTACCTCCTTGCAATACCCAACCACCAATACACTGTCCATCCCTAAGCAAGATGTAGCCAGCCATTCTGCTGAGGAGGCCTGTATGGGGCCGGAATGTCAGTACAACAACTCCCACCATAGCCCCTGTCCCACAGCCCAGCAGCATGGAGGCTCCCCCACCCAGGAGCAAGTGTCAGCCATTGCACTGTTTAACAAACAAACTTACAGGTTGGTAGCCATCTTCACTTGGAGCCTGTTTGTGGGGGTGAGGGAGGGAGGGAGGCATGTCTCACTACTCCCAGCATGCCCCCCTGTCCCACAGCCCAGCAGCATGGAGGCCTCCCCCACCCAGGAGCAAGTGTCAGCCATTGCACTGTTTAACAAACAAACTTACAGGTTGGTAGCCATCTTCACTTGGAGCCTGTTTGTGGCTGTGAGGGAGGGAGGCCTGTCTCACTACTCCCAGCATGCCCCCCTGTCCCACAGCCCAGCAGCATGGAGGCCTCCCCCACCCAGGAGCAAGTGTCAGCCATTGCACTGTTTAACAAACAAACTTACAGGTTGGTAGCCATCTTCACTTGGAGCCTGTTTGTGGGGGTGAGGGAGGGAGGGAGGCCTGTCTCACTACTCCCAGCATGCCCCCCTGTCCCACAGCCCAGCAGCATGGAGGCCTCCCCCACCCAGGAGCAAGTGTCAGCCATTGCACTGTTTAACAAACAAACTTACAGGTTGGTAGCCATCTTCACTTGGAGCCTGTTTGTGGCTGTGAGGGAGGGAGGCCTGTCTCACTACTCCCAGCATGCCCCCCTGTCCCACGGCCCAGCAGCATGGAGGCCTCCCCCACCCAGGAGCAAGTGTCAGCCATTGCACTGTTTAACAAACAAACTTACAGGTTGGTAGCCATCTTCACTTGGAGCCTGTTTGTGGCTGTGAGGGAGGGAGGCCTGTCTCACTACTCCCAGCATGCCCCCCTGTCCCACAGCCCAGCAGCATGGAGGCCTCCCCCACCCAGGAGCAAGTGTCAGCCATTGCACTGTTTAACAAACAAACTTACAGGTTGGTAGCCATCTTCACTTGGAGCCTGTTTGTGGCTGTGAGGGAGGGAGGCCTGTCTCACTACTCCCAGCATGCCCCCCTGTCCCACAGCCCAGCAGCATGGAGGCCTCCCCCACCCAGGAGCAAGTGTCAGCCATTGCACTGTTTAACAAACAAACTTACAGGTTGGTAGCCATCTTCACTTGGAGCCTGTTTGTGGCTGTGAGGGAGGGAGGCCTGTCTCACTACTCCCAGCATGCCCCCCTGTCCCACAGCCCAGCAGCATGGAGGCCTCCCCCACCCAGGAGCAAGTGTCAGCCATTGCACTGTTTAACAAACAAACTTACAGGTTGGTAGCCATCTTCACTTGGAGCCTGTTTGTGGGGGTGAGGGAGGGAGGGAGGCCTGTCTCACTACTCCCAGCATGCCCCCCTGTCCCACAGCCCAGCAGCATGGAGGCCTCCCCCACCCAGGAGCAAGTGTCAGTCATTGCACTGTTTAACAAACAAACTTACAGGTTGGTAGCCATCTTCACTTGGAGCCTGTTTGTGGCTGTGAGGGAGGGAGGCCTGTCTCACTACTCCCAGCATGCCCCCTGTCCCACAGCCCAGCAGCATGGAGGCCTCCCCCACCCAGGAGCAAGTGTCAGCCATTATACCCTGCACGCTCACCTTACAGGTATGTAACTACCGTTTATCTTCATGAAGTGTGTGTGTGTGTATTAATCTATTTACTATTGTACAAAATGCATAGACAATCAACCTTTAGGACACCATGATCTAACTCTCCACTATGTAATGTAACACGGTGTTGCCATGATTTGTACAACTGATGACAGCACAATGCACTAGTGTACAGACAGCTGATGATACACAGATGACACAAACACTGACCACTCCCCATCTACTCCACAGGTGATGAAGAACTCACTGCTGGGGACAACACCAACGACCAGCAGAGCCAGTCTCCACCTCCGGCACATGGACTCACAGATGCAGACTCCCAGGACAGTTTGGACGATGAGCTCCAGGCCGGCCCATCCGGTGTTCCACACACCCAGAGGTCCCAGGCCCCCATCCTCCCCACCACCACCTCTGCTGCAACGACAACGCAGCAGACCCCTGCTGTCACGGCCTCTGCCTCCACCGCAACCACCACCGCAGCCACTGCCACCAACACCACCACTACCACCAGTACCACCTGCAGCACCCTCCCTGTCCCTAGGGATGACCAGCCCACACCAACAACTGTGGAGGGCAGGGAGCCAGTGCGTGGCGCACCAGTGGCGAGGGAAGCGGTCCGTGGCAGCAGAGCAGGTGGGAGGGCCAGGGCCAACACCAGACCTCGGGAGGAGTGGACACCATCCCTGGACCACTTCACCAGAGTTGTGGATGCCTACCAAGAGGTCCAGGGACAAAGTGGCCGGTCGGATGAATTTTTAAGGGAGCTCATCCTGCTGATGAGGTCCATCGATATCCGCCTGGGACAGATGGTGGACCTCATGGGCCAGCAAGTGGCGTTGCAGAGGGACAGGCCTGTGTCCCAACCATCACCGCCGTCCACTCCTGTTGTGCAGCAGGATGACAGTCCACCATCCTCCCCTGCGCCAACAGAGAGGGGCGAGTCCTCTGACGCCGCTGGCCATTCAGCAGGCCCCCCACCGCCAAAAAGATCTAGGGGGCGTCCGAAGAAGAGCCTGGGAGTCTCTGGAAGCCAAGCACCTGCCACACGCCAGTCACGGAGCCAGCCTTGAAGACAACCCTCTCCCCAACTGCATTGACTTTTTGGACTATCTTTCCCCACATTGCCTTGGCAATGGCACCTGTCTGTTGGACTGGGTCACCACATTCATGTGGTGTCTACTCTTGCATCTCAGCTACCATGACTGTCAACTCACTGCTCATTCCCCACCTTCCTGTAAATATTCACGCACAATTCACATGTCCACCCCGTAAATAAAGTACCTTACAATCCAGATTTTGTGTAGTGAATTCTTTAGTGCATTATTTACAATGATGATAATGTCCATGATATGTAAACATGATGTACAGTATGCAGGGCAGGAACACTCTGGAGCACCTAGGGAGACACAACAGAACTACAGTCACTGGTCTCATCGCGGCAACACACACAGATCACTGATCCACAAATATCCTAATTATCACAGGTACCCTACACAGTGTCTATCTGATATGCTTTAATACCGTCCATAATACATCTCCGGACGTAACGTCCATTCCAACAATACCATACATAGGTGACAGAACATGTGGCTATTGGGAACATCTGCTCAAATCCATTCACAACATAAGCTAACACACTAGACTATGTAGACGTTGTAACTCGTCACACACCTTCAAGTGAAGTAGCGTTGGATTAGCTGCTGCCGTTGGTCAACTCCTTCCTCCTCTCCACTCTCCTCATCACTGGATTCAGGTCCCTGAGCAGGTTGTGGCCTTGGTTCCTCACCATCGTCCAGGAGCAGGGGGACCCCCTTGTGGATCGCCAGGTTGTGTAGCATACAGCATGCCACAACGATCTTGCACACCTTCCCAGGTGAGTATGCAAGTGCGCCTCCAGTCCTGTCAAGGCACCGGAACCTTGCCTTCAGCAGCCCAAAAGTACGTTCAATAACCCGTCGTGTCCTGCCATGGGCCTCATTGTAGCGGATCTCTGCTGGTGTCTGGGGATTACGGAGTGGGCTCAACAGCCATGGCCTACTGGGATAAGCAGAGTCCCCTGTGAATAAAAAACACACATTGCAATGTTGTACGGCCACAGTAAAGGCAGTGACACACAGCACGTGATAGCAGTTGTGTAACTCACCCACAATCCAGCCACGTTCGGGATGCAGATTCTCCATCATCCGTGGCACCATGATGTTCCTCATGATGAAAGAGTCATGTGCCGAACCGGGATACTTGGCACACACATGTGAAATTGTCATGTCTGCAAGGCACACCACCTGCACATTCATGGAGTGGTAGTGTTTCCGGTTTCGAAAAATGTGCTCCGTCGCCTCCGGTGCCACCAGAGCCACATGGGTGCAATCGATCGCACCGACTACATGTGGGATGTGCCCAAGTGGATAGAAGTCCCCCTTAACGGCAGCCAATTCACGTCCCCGGGGGAAATGGATGTAGCGATTCCGATAGATCATCATGGCCTCGAGTACATCCCTCAGCACCATGCTGAACATGGGCTGCGACATTCCCCCAGCGTTAGCCACGGTCTCCTGGAAGGAACCAGTCGCAAAGAAGTGTAGTGCTGCCATTACCTTGTGGGCGGGTGTGAATGCCGTAGGATAGTGACGGCGAGGCTGCAGGTGGGGCTCCAATAGATCACACAAGATCTTCAATGTCGGCCTGTCCAACCGGAATTTCCTGATGATTGCCTCATTCTCCATGTCCTCAAGCACAATCACCTGACGTAGGAGATTTGGCCTCCTCCTAGTTTAGGATTAAAAACAATAGGTCAATGACAAGCATCATGAGATGGCCATAGCACAAAGCATCAATGATGTAATGGGTAAAAAACAATGGCCAGAAAGATGCATGGCACATCTGGTTACATGGCTGCCCAATAGCTACACACAGAGGGCAGGCCTCTCCAGTGACAATACCCAAGTGACAATAATGTGGATACAATGATTGAACTAGTGACATGCGCAGACACGGAGCTACAAGAGCCACAAATCTAATGTGACTTAACATGTCTGTCATACCCATCTGCCGTACCTGCCAGACCTCAATGCATCATGTACATTGTGGAAACATTCATCAACACAATGATCACAATAGCAGGGACACTTCTGGTTGTGTGCATGATCAGTTCTGAATGCACAAGTCAGGTACGATACAATGCAGTGCCCCCAGCCCGGTCAAGGTCTGCACTGACCAACAACACATTAAACCTCACTACATCTATGAAGAGCATGACGTCTGGCAATCATCACCCATCAAAAGCCTTACTAAAATGGCACAAACACATGCTAAAGTGGCTCAGACTGAACGTGCGTCCTCCTGTGGATGCAATGGCTCTGTGGCATCGTGTGTACAATGATGTGCCCTACACCATGTAGCTGCATGGCACTTATACATTGTCCATGATTGACATACACAGCAATGTGTACGAAAATGCCATAACCTACCGCCAGTCCCCGGCGGTGTGACCCCAGCACCACCATCTACCCAGCCAAGGTAGCCATTGGCACATGGACTGGTGTCCATGCCGCTGGCTAGGCTCCGCCGCATCAGTCGCGGTACCTACCGCCAGTCCCCGGCGGTGTGACCCCAGCACCACCATCTACCCAGCCAAGGTAGCCATTGGCACATGGACTGGTGTCCATGCCGCTGGCTAGGCACCGCCGCATCAGTCGCGGTACCTACCGCCAGTCCCCGGCGGTGTGACCCCAGCACCACCATCTACCCAGCCAAGGTAGCCATTGGCACATGGACTGGTGTCCATGCCGCTGGCTAGGCTCCGCCGCATCAGTCGCGGTACCTACCGCCGGTCCCCAGCGGAGCGCCACCGCCGTGGAGCATTGCATACAGCCAATAGCATGGGTGTTTCATGTGGCATGATGCAGATTTAAATGATGCGGAACGGCGTGCCGCCGCCGCGGAGGCGGTCATTGGATGCTTTTGAATGATGCACCATCGCGGTAGCGCACCCCGGACACCCGCGGTGCGTCACCGCCATGGTGCATTGCATACAGCCAATGGCATGGGTGTTTCATGTGGCATGATGCAGATTTAAATGATGCGGAAGCGGCGCGCCGCCGCCGCGGAGGCGGTCATTGGATGCTTTTGAATGATGCACCATCGCGGTAGCGCACCCCGGACACCCGCGGTGCGTCACCGCCATGGTGCATTGCATACAGCCAATGGCATGGGTGTTTCATGTGGCATGATGCAGATTTAAATGATGCGGAAGTGGCTGCCCTTCCAAAGTTTGTCCATCAGCCAACTTACATGCTACAGGTGCTGCACACTGATTAGTGGATATGCCACATCAATGCCCTGTACAATTTCTGATTGACACAGTGCTGTCGATGCATTTGTGTTTAATCATCATTCTTCAGTGGGATAATCATGGAGAGTACGTAGCTCAATGTGTGCATGCATTCACTAATGTTTATGCCATGCAGAGTGGCCTTGTGAGGGTACCCCCAGTTCCGGAGGGAGGGAGGTCACTGTGCGTCCAGATTCAGTGTCTGGCTGCTGTACTGATAGATGCTGACATATGACAATGTGTAAATGTTCATTAGTCCTTCTTTACTCTCATACCTGCAGCTCAAAGTACACCAACGTAAGGCTGTCTGGAGGGCCATAGCAGCAAAGGTGCGAGCCCTGGGGGTATCAAACAGACGACACACACACTGTCACAAGAGGTGGGACGACATCAGCCGGCTGGCTAAGCAAGTGGCAGAGATGAACTTGGGGATGGTACCACGCACAGGGCGTGTGGCACGCCGCACCATGACTCCGCTGATGGGACGCATACTGGCAGTGACCTATCCAGACCTGGATGCACGTCTGAAGGGGCTTCAGCAGCAAGACAGAGATGGTGAGTATCCGGGGAGGGAGAGTTTGTCTGGGAGTGGATGCATGTGTAGAGTGCCTGTGTCTGCGGTGACACATGTGATGTGCGTGTGCTGCCATGCTGTGATATGTGATGTGAGTGGCAACTGTGATGTGTGTCTGTATGAGGCATTGGCCCACCATGGCCTTACTCTGCAGCTCCTGGCTGCAGTTTTCAGTCCTTGACATATATTTTGTTGTCCACGTGGTCACTCTTCTTTGTGATGGTGGGTGGAGTCCCTATTATGTCGTACAGCTGTGTCCACTTAATGAGTGTTACACCATGTCAGTCTACTTTGCATGCACCTGCATGGTAGTGGCCCACACATCCGACAACAATGTGAACCCACATTGGCACATGGTGATTGTAATGGCCTATTTCACAATGTGGCATGTGTAGACAAAACAGGTGTGTGTATTCCCCTCTGGATCCCTTTAGGCTCTGTAAGTGGTGATGTTAGTTCTGGCTACATCATGTCCATGGGGCAGGTCCATGTGGGCTGGGGGAACACCATCCATGGGCAGGGTGTAGTGCTGGGTGTCATCGACATTGGTCCACTCCTGCCTGTTTTTCCGCATGACAGGCACAGTTGTGGTCTAAATGGTGTGTAGCTGCACAATGATTTGAGGGTGTGGTGGTTACCATGTAGCTCTAGGCCTCTCATGTGCTGCATTGCTCTGATATCGTGTGACCAGACAATGACACTTATACAACCATGTTTCTGTCGCTAATGCAGATTCGCAAGACACCACGGCGGAACATGATCCTGAAAGTGGTGGCGAGACCAGCACGACAGCGGCAGCAGAGCAGGGTGAGACGGAGCAAAGTGACACTGACCACACCAGCGCTGATGAGGGTGACAGGAGTATGCATGAGGAATCTGTGGCTGAGACACAGAGTACCACTTCATCTGATGGCAGGGGGGATGAGTCCCTGTTAGCAGCCACAGGGGATGGGGACTCTGCTGCTGCATCTGACTACCAACGGCCACTGCCCACCCTCCCATCCACTTCCTCTGGGGCTGGCCGTATCCATGTCACTAAGAGGGGACGTGTGACATTCACACATGGCACCGCAGCACCTGCACCTGTCCCCCCTGCTGCCCTCAGTGCAGAGTGCGTAGAGCTCCTGCGGCAACTTTGCGTGGGCCAGACCGCCCTGCTGAATGCCTTCAGTGCACACGATAACAAATTAGGGCAGGTTCTGGCATTCATGGAGGGCATACACTCTGACGTGGGTGGCCTACATCGTACACTCCTGTCATTGTCAGGTACAGTGACGTCTGCCCTCCAACAAGCACATGCCCCCTTTGCAGCTCAGGTGCCTGTGACGTCCACCCAGTCAGTGGCCACATTAGATGACAGTGAGCACTTGGGACATACATCAAGTAAACGTTACAACACTAGGAGCACAGCTCAGACCCAAAGCAAACAATCCCGTCCACAGACTCCATCCCCAAAGAAGGGCAGGGACCCCCCAATATGCACAGACAAGGTGAAGTCACAGAAGAGCAAGGCCAGAAGAGCATTGTGTCAGACATCAGGCTCACATGCTGCTGAGCCATCACCAGAAATTGACTCTGCTATGCCCACAGAGGATGTGTGGGATGTCATGACTACACCTGGGGAGAACACAGGGACACACCCACCTACCACATCAACACCAGAACAAAGTACATCGAGGCAGGTGGAGGGAAGCCCTGTTGTGACCAGCCCAGTCATTGTGGCAGTGGAGACCCCTGTCGTGACCAACCCAGTCATTGTGGCAAAGAAGGGCAGTGTAGTGGCCATCCCTGGCAAGAAGGGACAGGAGGGCAGTGTAGACACCACCCCTGGGGTAAGTGGGAAGGTGGTCACTGTGGGGGGTACACCTTCCAGGGAGGGTAAAGTGGTCCGGAGGCGTAGCCAGCCCAAGCGTACTGCAGGATCAAGCACTTCTCCAGAGGGAGTGGCAGTGTCTGCCCCTGATGTGGAACAGTTGGGGGGGTGCAGGTGTTGTCAACGCCACTTCCCATCAACCCCATGACAGGGAAGCAAATTCATATTCCAAAGAAGTGGAAGGGCACCCCTCCTACCTCTCCCACCCACACTGTGTCAAGGGCGTGCATGACTCCACCTCCACGTGCCACGGTGCCACCTGGTCCGCACAGCCCTCCACCTTGCAGGCCCTCTGTTATAGCCACATCACATGTCCCTCTGTCACACCGGTCAAGTGGACCTGCATTGCCTGACACACAGCCAGGTTCCACTCCGCATGACAGCCAGCAGTGAGTTGTCAACACTCTCAGACGCCTGTGCCACACATAGGTGTGCTACAGTACACCATTGTTAGCGATGTGGGTGTGTTCCTGGGCCTGTTGCTCTGATGTGCTCTCCCCTGCCCTGCCAAGGACTCTGGGCCTGTTGCTCTGATGTGCTCTGCCCTGCCAAGGAATCTGGGCCTGTTGCTCTGATGTGCTCTCCCCTGCCCTGCCAAGGACTCTGGGCCTGTTGCTCTGATGTGCTCTCCCCTGCCAAGGACTCTGGGCCTGTTGCTCTGATGTGCTCTCCCCTGCCAAGGACTCTGGGCCTGTTGCTCTGATGTGCTCTCCCCTGCCAAGGACTCTGGGACTGTTGCTCTGATGTGCTGTACCCTGCCAAGGACTCTGGGCCTGTTGCTCTGATGTGCTGTACCCTGCCAAGGACTCTGGGCCTGTTGCTCTGATGTGCTCTCCCCTGCCAAGGACTCTGGGCCTGTTGCTCTGATGTGCTCTCCCCTGCCAAGGACTCTGGGCCTGTTGCTCTGATGTGCTGTACCCTGCCAAGGACTCTGGGCCTGTTGCTCTGATGTGCTCTCCCCTGCCAAGGACTCTGGGCCTGTTGCTCTGATGTGCTCTCCCCTGCCAAGGACTCTGGGCCTGTTGCTCTGATGTGCTCTCCCCTGCCAAGGACTCTGGGCCTGTTGCTCTGATGTGCTGTACCCTGCCAAGGACTCTGGGCCTGTTGCTCTGATGTGCTCTGCCCTGCCAAGGACTCTGGGCCTGTTGCTCTGATGTGCTCTCCCCTGCCAAGGACTCTGGGCCTGTTGCTCTGATGTGCTCTGCCCTGCCAAGGACTCTGGGCCTGTTGCTCTGATGTGCTCTCCCCTGCCAAGGACTCTGGGCCTGTTGCTCTGATGTGCTCTCCCCTGCCCTGCGAAGGACTCTGGGCCTGTTGCTCTGATGTGCTCTCCCCTGCCCTGCCAAGGACTCTGGGCCTGTTGCTCTGATGTGCTCTCCCCTGCCAAGGACTCTGGGCCTGTTGCTCTGATGTGCTCTCCCCTGCCAAGGACTCTGGGCCTGTTGCTCTGATGTGCTCTCCCCTGCCAAGGACTCTGGGCCTGTTGCTCTGATGTGCTCTCCCCTGCCAAGGACTCTGGGCCTGTTGCTCTGATGTGCTCTCCCCTGCCAAGGACTCTGGGCCTGTTGCTCTGATGTGCTGTACCCTGCCAAGGACTCTGGGCCTGTTGCTCTGATGTGCTGTACCCTGCCAAGGACTCTGGGCCTGTTGCTCTGATGTGCTCTCCCCTGCCAAGGACTCTGGGCCTGTTGCTCTGATGTGCTCTCCCCTGCCAAGGACTCTGGGCCTGTTGCTCTTATGTGCTGTACCCTGCCAAGGACTCTGGGCCTGTTGCTCTGATGTGCTCTGCCCTGCCAAGGACTCTGGGCCTGTTGCTCTGATGTGCTCTCCCCTGCCAAGGACTCTGGGCCTGTTGCTCTGATGTGCTGTACCCTGCCAAGGACTCTGGGCCTGTTGCTCTGATGTGCTCTGCCCTGCCAAGGACTCTGGGCCTGTTGCTCTGATGTGCTCTCCCCTGCCAAGGACTCTGGGCATGTTGCTCTGATGTGCTCTGCCCTGCCAAGGACTCTGGGCCTGTTGCTCTGATGTGCTCTCCCCTGCCAAGGACTCTGGGCCTGTTGCTCTGATGTGCTCTCCCCTGCCCTGCCAAGGACTCTGGGCCTGTTGCTCTGATGTGCTCTCCCCTGCCCTGCCAAGGACTCTGGGCCTGTTGCTCTGATCTGCTCTCCCCTGCCAAGGACTCTGGGCCTGTTGCTCTGATGTGCTCTCCCCTGCCAAGGACTCTGGGCCTGTTGCTCTGATGTGCTCTCCCCTGCCAAGGACTCTGGGCCTGTTGCTCTGATGTGCTCTCCCCTGCCAAGGACTCTGGGCCTGTTGCTCTGATGTGCTCTCCCCTGCCAAGGACTCTGGGCCTGTTGCTCTGATGTGCTGTACCCTGCCAAGGACTCTGGGCCTGTTGCTCTGATGTGCTGTACCCTGCCCTGCCAAGGACTCTGGGCCTGTTGCTCTGATGTGCTCTGCCCTGCCAAGGACTCTGGGCCTGTTGCTCTGATGTGCTCTCCCCTGCCAAGGACTCTGGGCCTGTTGCTCTGATGTGCTGTACCCTGCCAAGGACTCTGGGCCTGTTGCTCTGATGTGCTCTCCCCTGCCCTGCCAAGGACTTTGCACTTCCCGATTGTGATTCACCAGTGCATGGTGTATGGCATTTGAACATGATTTTGAGACTTGCTGGTGTCTGAGTATGTTGTATAGCTACATCTGTGCAATATGTGAATAAATACAGTACATTATGGTGTTTTTCTCTGTCTCCTTACTGATTAAAGTCATTTTCTGGTTTGACTGAGTTCCATGGTCTATTTTGTACATCACCATTGCAAGGTTCTATGTGGCCATATGATTTTTAAACAGGGGGACAGGTTCTTCAGTCCATTGTGGCCCTGCTGATGTAGTACTCTGTGATGGTTATTTGGCAGGCCATGCAGTTTTCGTGTGGGTGAATTGCTATTGCTGCATACACTGTTCACAGGTCACCTTGGGGGACACTGGCAGCACAGGGTGTGCAGCTGTGCTGTGGTGTAGTCGATGTTTATGATGTGATGAGGTGTGTGTTTTCCTTTCTGTGTGCCCAGGCGTGTATGTGTATTGTCGTCTTGTGTTGGCCCTTGGTCCTGGTGGCATGGCTTACATGGCATGTGTGGTGTTGGGTGTGGCAGAGGTGTGCAGTGTGAAGGGTGTTAGTTTGTAGTATATGTATGTGTGCCCATGTATGGTATGAGACACACATGTGTCAGGCAGGAGTTGTATGCCTGTTGTATGTTTTGTCTTGCCCTGTGTGGATGTTTGTATACAATTGTGTGGGCTGTGGGGAGTGCACTGGTGTTGTGTGTCCGTTGTCAGGCAATCCTGCTGTGCCTTTGTCCCTGGTTGTGTGTCGCAGTGTGTGTGTATTGTGCTTGTTGTTACAGTGCTTGTTGATGTGCATGGGGGTGCACGCGATAGGCACCTGGCCTGTGACTACTTCGGGTGGTGTGCAGTGTTGGTCGGGGTGGTGTGTCGCTGTGATGTTAGGAAAGTGTCCATGCCTTGGTGTTGCCCTGCCTTCTGCATAGTGCGCATGTGTTGACCGCGGCGGTGACGTGTCCGTGACCGTGACGTTGCTGCAGGATGGCCGACGTTATGTGTTCCGGATGCCGTGGGGTGCCTTGTTGTGAGGTGGGTGATGTGTGGGTGCCCATGTGGATGTGTTGTGTCCCCCAGCAGGATGCCAGTGTGGTGCTTGGGCCCTGTGTCTGCATGTGTGTTGTGTGGTGTATATGTGTAGTGACGTACCTGCGGCGGCGTCCGCGGCGGCCCATCTGGCGATAGTGTTGCAGCAGGTACATGACCGGATACATGTGGAGGGCTGGGTCCATGGGGTTCATGTCGGGTCTCGTCGTGCGTGCTCCGCTGTAGACTTTCCGCCTGCTCGAGCTGTACGGTGTGTCCGCTGCGGTGCGTCTGCTTGTTTGGCCCATCCTAATTTGTCGAGCGGGGCGGACGTCATCGGCCGCGGCGGAGGGTCTCGATTGGCTGCAGCCGCCGCGGTGGCGGCCGCACCTTGATGGCGGAGCGCGGCGCTCCGCGGCGGACGGGAAATGACCTGTGTTTACATATCCTAATGTGGCGGACGTGATTTCCACTGCTTGCGGGCGGAAATAGCTGTTTTTCCGCCCCGCAATCGTTGCGGTAGTGCCACCGCCCGACATCCTAATGGACCCCCTAATCTCCTACCTCTTAAACCTGAGTATTAACATACATCAACGTCCTGTTTTATAGTGGAACACTCCCACCTAGTGTTCAAAATGTGTGGTAAAGTCTTGTGATGTAAAGACTAACGAGGAAACATTCTAATCCAGCAGTACTCACGGTCTGCGGGCCACTAGCAGTCCACCAGGCCATTCCCTGAGGCCCCCGTGGAAATCAGCAGGCACGGAATCAGCACCATTTATGCCTGTTGTATTTCCTCGGGGGCCGCGTTTGCCGGGAAAAGCATTAAAAGCGCAGGCGATGACAACCAGTGTCTCGCATGCTCACCCGTAGCCCCCACCCTCGCCTGCCTGTCTGGCGTCACTTGCTCACCCTGCCATTGAGACTGTGCTGCCTGTACGTGCTGCTCACAGACAGTGTGGCCTCTTTAATCTTTCAATTGGTGCCAGTAAAACAAAGCTGTCTCTGTAGTTAGAGTTATGTTTTTAAGGCCCCTGGTTAGGGATTCAGCCAAGCCAGGACTTTCCTTCCTCATGTTGTCAGAGCCAGCATGTAGTGTAAACAAAATAAATAAAATAAGGATCCAGCAATATCCTCACGTGAATCCATGGGCTGCGCCTAGCCTTTTGTTTTATTGCATGACTTCACTTTAGGTACTTTGGATGCAACAGGCTCTCGCTTCACAACAGTGGTGCTAAAGTTTACAGGTGGAATTGGGGAAGATACAGTTTATACAAAAAGTTATATGCCTCGGACGCAGCCCATCAGGATAATTATATATAAATCCCAGCTTCTCTACTTTATTAAATTGTGCGATTCCGAGAGAAACATTTATGTGCTTGTGTTGCGGACAATATTTCTAACATTTATTACAGCCAACTCAGGTTGCTTCGTGCATTACTTAAGAAAATGTATTAACTTATAGTTATCCAACACTACCTGTCTGAGTTGTGGCACAGATGTAGCATCAGGTCTTTTATGCTGCAGAATTGAACAGCAAATAGTTATTGGTTTTGGCAGGCATTAGGTAGAGTCAGAGCTGATGAGACAGGGGCACAGTGTGTACATAGAGATGAATGGGTAGAGGTAAGGGGAAGGGGCAGAGAAAGAAAAAACAGAGGGACTGGCAGACTCCATATGAGTAAAGCATAAAGCAGAATGAAAAGTGCAGTGAGAAGGTATGGAAAGGTTAGGGGTTAAGAGAAGAGAGCGGGGGACTAGGAGCAATGTGAAATATGAGCGCAGATTAAGGGTATTGCAGGCTATGAGGAGTGTGAGGGGGCAGGAGCTGAGTAAGGACAGAGAGTGGGCTGCTCTACACATAAGGACTATATTAAGTGATATATATGGTATATATAGATATATATGCTAAGTCAGGGACATGGGCAAGGAAATAGTGAGGGTTACGACAATAATGGAACCAACAGCTATGAACTAGCAGCAGAGTGAAGGGAAGCAGAGAAGTGAAGGTGTAAAGCCGAACTGCAGGAAATACAAAGGGACTGGCTTATCAGTAGAGTAAACCTTCAGTAGAGTAAAGGAGTACAGGCACAATGAGTGGATAGGTGCTGTTTGATGCAGTAGGGCACAACAAGAGGGTAGTCTTAGAGTGGTGTGTTAGCGTGCAATGAGAGGTTAGGCCTGGGATGAGGTGTTAGGGTACAATGAGAGGCTAGGCAGTTTGATAGGGTATGAGGAGGGTGAGAGAAATAATGCTGAATGAAATAGACAAGTGTGGCACCAATATGGTGTGACCAGATAGGGGTAGAGTGTGACGGAAGGAGAGCAGGAGCAGCATTAAAAAGTCAAGGTAGTAGAGAGTGAATTCAGGTTAAGACGTTGGTGCCAGAGTAGGTGCAAAATGACAGGCTATGAGCATAGTGAAATTGAAGGGCCAGGAAATGAGTATAAGCAGAGTGAAGAGGTGTTGAATAATGAGGTTGGAGGGTCAGACAGAGGAAGCAAAGAGGTACTGGGAGCAGATTGATATTATAGTAATAGAAAGCTGGGGTAGGGGCAGTGTGAGAGGCATTTATGAGATAAGGAAAGAATCAAGGGTCGGGGAGAGGTATAATGAGTGGTGTACATTGAGGGTAAAACAACAGGAGAAGTGTAAAGTTGTGACAGAGTGCCAGGCTGTGGGACGGGTCAGGAAAAAAGTGAATTATTAAGGCCAAAGTGGTGGGTAGAGGTAGAATGAGGGGGTAAAGTAGAGGAATATGGCAAGATTGAAACAGTCATATGGTAGGGTCCGAGTTAGAGCGCAGGGTCAGAGTTAATGCATAGGATCACAGTGGACCATAGGGGCAGTCATTGAGTGTGGGGCTCAGGAGCAGACCCTATCACGGAGTCATTGAGTGTAGGGCTCAGGAGAGGACCCTAGGCACAGAGTCATTGAGTGTAGGGCTCAGGAAAGATTAGTAGTAGAAGTGCTGCCTGATACATGCATTCTTATGAAATGACATGCACCTACCTGAGGTGATAGTCATTTTAGAGATGATATTACAATACCTCTGCTGCATTGTTGGGCATGCTCATTGACTACGAGAAGGCAGCATGAGAAGGCAGCAGGTCTCTTGCCCAATATGCCGGTCATTGTGCCATTGTAAATGTGCATTACAGCCTGAGTACATGAATGCATGTATTGTGTGTGCCCATGCATACACATTTATGCATGTACTGTCCAGTTCCCTTAAGAATATTGCAGCCTGCTGTTACTGATGCATGTATTTCCTGGGTTTACATGCATGTGGTAAGTTTCATGAGCTTAGGTGTGCACAGTGGGTGGACAGAGGACAGGAAACCTACCTCTGTAAATGCACTTTGCATGTACAATTCTGAGTTTTGCTAGAGGATCTTGGGGCTTGATACTGTAAAGTCTCAACAGGGCCATTAAGGGTTGTTCGGAGCGACTTTAAGAGGCATAGGGGTATGAGTTGAGTCTTCCGAGAGACAAATAAAGGGTGTGTACAAGTGTCTGTGCAACTCAGGCCCTAAGAGCAGGGTACTGGGTGCTTGTCAAAACAAGGCAAAGAGGGAAAACTATGGTAAGAAGCACAGATCCCAGTAAAAAAAATTAAATATTGACAGTATTTATTCGGGGTACATACATGCATATATCACATTTCGAATGTCTAGTAATGTTTGAAAAGGGAGTGATTTTTTTTTACCCTGCCCCTACTGATCCCTCTTTTTACAAGCACTGCTCCCCACTAGTCGGTATGGCACCATATGGCACTGCAATGACTTTAGACTTAAACAATGTGGACGGAACCACTATGTGTACGCATTACAATCCCTATGTGTAGTATGAACATGGAGCCATTAGGTGTGCTAAAAAGACCCCTCACACACCAAAAAGACCCCTCACACACCAAAAAGCAAAATCTATAAGAGATGCCCTAGTATCGACACGACCGGTTTATCAGCAAAAACCGGGGAACACTGTCCTAAATGCATGGGGGCTCCCGAATGTCACCGATCACTTCCTGTGTGGCAATTGCAGAGTATGCCACATCACTGAAACCACCAAAGATCTCCACCTAGAACCAGGCAGGACCTGGGAATTACGACAGCACACCAATTGCAACACGGCAAATGTTCTATATCACATCATGTGCCCCTGCAATCTCACCTACATTCGGATGACAAACAGAAAGGTGAAGACTAGAATCTGCGAAAACCTCAGCACCATAAGATGAAGAAAAAACACCACGAAAATCACCAACCACTTCATCGAAGCAGGGCACACGCCAAATGACATGTGCTGGGCCATCATTGAGGCCCTCTGGACCCAAATATGCTGATCAAACAACACCAATTACTACAGAAAGAACAAAGATGGATCTATCATCTATCCAGCCATAAGACAGGCCTCAATTATTATTATTATTTTATAGCACTTGTAAGGCGCACAGCTACCCACATAGGGTTTCCCGGCGCCAGAAACAGCATAAACACGAAATCACTGGAGAGAGAACAGTCAAAACATTTATTTATTGAATAACCATGTTTTTACACTTTTTCTGAAATTCATGTAGCTTTCCTCCTTGCGTATATGAGTAGGCAGTGAGTTCCACAACGTTGGGCCCAAGTAGGAAAAAGATCTCCCGCCTATTCTGGCCCGTTTAAACCTTGGTACCACAAAGTTTGCCGCTGTGCCTGAACGAAGACTACGATTTGGGAGGTAGGGTTTAACAAGTGCCTGTAGATATTTGGGGGCTGTGCCAGCTTTGATTTTAAATAAATAACTCAAGGCCTTGAAACGAATACGATTTTCAACCTTAAGCCAATGCAATTCCCTAAGATGCCTCAATGACAATATTTCATGGAATAGCCTCAATAGATCATAACAGCATGTACTCCGCCTCATTCAGACACTACCGTAGGTCACACGTGACACTACAAAGTCCATGTCTGACTTATGACTCTCCTCTTAAGGCTTCAAGAGACGTGACTCGCGCACATAATGATTTCATCGGACATGAATACCGATATTGTGCACTAGCACATTACGTAGACCACGGTGACCTTCGGTCTAGCCCTTCTCTCACCCATGAAGTGGCAAATGCAAAAGAGTGACATTCAGGTCCACTTTCCGACAGGTGCTTGGGGACTTAGCCCGTAATTGGACCCCACGAGGAAACAGCACGCATGCTCGCGCTCACGTGCGTGACCTGCTCTGTACACACAAATCACACTTACAGGCGCCCTGTCTCCATTGATACCAGTCACAGACTTGACACCTCTTCTGAGCCTAAGCACTACAGTCCAGTCCTCTTACTCCACTCCAAGATGTCCGCCGAGTTGGATGCCCACAGTTAGGCATCCAGTGCACACCTTTGACCTCTAACGCGCATGCGCGCTATACTCATGCTGCCCGGCACGTACCTGGGCTTGGCATTTCACTACAAAAGCTGAATTCCTCACGGTGCCCTGCAGCAGCCGGGACCACGGGGGACTGATACAGGTTTGAATCGGGACACTCACGAGTCCAAGTAAGACAATGCGCGCTCCAACATTTTTAGCCGTTTGAGCTCACATCCCCTATGCTCATTATGTCATCCTTGACTTTCAGATTGGGACTTTGGAATAGTGTATCTATGAGCGCATAACATCATGCATGTTTTTAACCATTCTACCTAAAAATCTATCTTTAATCAGTGCACTATGTCCAAAGATCGCACGTAAAAAAAAATGGTATAATTATCCTGTTTGCATAGTGCGCTGTGGACCACTTATTACAGTTCCCAAGTGGCCCCACTCACTACACGGTGCCACAGCAAGCACAGCCGACGGGCTTCACAGAGCGCCACCATTACCCTTAGCAGGCCTCCAGGCCCAGACGCCCTTGTTGCTGTAGCCGCTTACCTGCTCGAGACCCTGCTATTATCGCGCTCTTGCACTCATTATGGCTGCATAGGAAGCCAATATTTATTTCGTAACAGGCACAGCATGCAGCGAGCCTACACACGCCTCTGCGAGCATGTGCCACATCCCGGTACGATAATCACAGTAGTAGTCACATAGACAATGACTACAGCACGTTTTAAGAGTGCCTTTAAGATTGCATTTTATGTTGCTACAAACTATGTCTTGTCTTGGTTTTTTATCCCCTAACAGGTCATTTTTCATGTGTCAGTGAGTACGCCGACACTGATACTACACACCTTAGCTTGTGTGTAGGTACCGCTCAGGTTTTCACGTGGCACTATTCACTTTTGCCACTCACTAATAACTCACCTGGTCCTGAAGAAAGGCCTTTCACTTTTTAAACGGGCTGAAACATGTAGACCGCCACACATCATCAACTAACGGTAATAATCTCATAATAACTGCACCACATATATTACTTTTAACCATATCCTGAACCGCCAATATTAAAGTCTCAAGGCAAGTATTCTCAGAGATATTTTTAACTCTATTAATTCACCTCACATCACATCCTGCACAACACCAGCTCCGCTGTAATCAGACGTCGTAGCACAACCGGGGGGCACTCGGCCGTCCGGTTGGGACCCCAATGATGAAGCATGTCACCAACTAGGTTGATGTGTGAGGGGACTTTTAAGAACACTTAATGGGTCCATGTTCATACTACACATAGTGATTGTAATGCGTACACATAGTGGGTCAGTCCACATTGTTTAAGTCTAGCATCATTTTGGGGACCAGGACGAACCCCCTGTTCTATCCCTCACTCCCCCCTTGTTTTTCCACTCCAATGACTTTATACTGCCCTGGGATTAATGGAGTGCAACCGCATTAAATTCTATTGTTCCCGCGCTGACATGTTCATTTTTTCTGTGCTCATCAATGTACTTCTGGAGCTTCGCACCTACATTTGTTGGTAATCCAATGATTTCAAATTCTGCGCAGGCAGTGTGAACACAACAGGATCAAGCCGTGCCATGACTTTTCTGCATTGCTTGGGCTCTGGTCACAACTCGAATTTGTGCAATAAGTGCTTCATTACACACCTGAAGGCAATCAGGCAGGCGGAGGTGAAGTTTATGTCACTGATTATAAAAAGAGGTTGCGTTTGAAACAGAAACAGAAGTCCCGCTCCAAGTCACAGGGCCATTCTCTGTTTAGGCCTTAAGGTCGGTTCTGCGTTTAGCCTCTTTCCTGCTCATAGTCTTCCACTAATTCAAAGTCTGAAAAATCTCATACGTGCAGGAAAATGATTTCAGTCTGGCCAGACTGCGCTTGGGTGTCACTGAAGGATCCTGTGTCTTCTGACTCTGAACCGGTCAAACATTTGGCCCGGCATGCCTCGATTTCCCAGGATGCAGTGGATGCTGCTGAAAGTAACAATCTTTAAGGATGACATGCTACAAATTTCAATATGCTTCCTGGGACATACCTTCACACCCCTAGGAGCCACAAGGGTCCCCTGTTGCACTTTTCCCACCCACTCCTCTCCAGACTGCTTCCTCAGGCCCCTTGCCCTTGGCACAGTCCTGAGGCGAAAAGCCGGGAGCTGGAGGTACGAAGACCTTGCTGAAATCTATTTTTAAAAAACACAACTGGTTTTAAATTTCTGTTACATTGTGTGGTGTCACTTACTCTATCTCTGTGTTTGAAAAGCGCCACTACCTGACATCTTCTGCAGCGCACAGACGATCTTGTCTCTGCTCGCGCTTGGCTTTTCTCGAGCGGCCGCCATTAGCACAGGCGTGCGCGCCGGCAACGCCCCCTACAGGCCATGCCCCTACAGGCCACGCCCCCTTTTACTCTGCCTATTTAATCGCTGAACTGCTAGCGCTGGGCTGATTGCTTTCCCAGTCCTGAGGCGAAAAGCCGGGAGCTGGAGGTACGAAGACCTTGCTGAAATCTATTTTTAAAAAACACAACTGCTTTTAAATTTCTGTTACATTGTGTGGTGTCACTTGTTCTATCTCTGTGTTTGAAAAGCGCCACTACCTGACATCTTCTGCAGCGCACAGACGATCTTGTCTCTGCTCGCGCTTGGCTTTTCTCGAGCGGCCGCCATCAGCACAGGCGTGCACGCCGGCAACGCCCCCTACAGGCCACGCCCCCTACAGGCCACGCCCCCTTTTACTCTGCCTATTTAAGCGCTGAACTGCTAGCGCTGGGCTGATTGCTTTCCCAGTCCTGAGGCGAAAAGCCGGGAGCTGGAGGTACGAAGACCTTGCTGAAATCTATTTTTAAAAAACACAACTGCTTTTAAATTTCTGTTACATTGTGTGGTGTCACTTATTCTATCTCTGTGTTTGAAAAGCGCCACTACCTGACATCTTCTGCAGCGCACAGACGATCTTGTCTCTGCTCGCGCTTGGCTTTTCTCGAGCGGCCGCCATCAGCACAGGCGTGCGCGCCGGCAACGCCCCCTACAGGCCACGCCCCCAACTGTTATATAAATGTGCATGCACAGGAAGCGCAGCGGACGAGCGCAGCGGGAGCGCCTAAGGCAAGCCCGTCTGCGCCCGTCCGCGACTGTCCGGGGCTAGGGGCGCGTCACTCTGCCCCGCTCACCACCTATACCGCGGACCAACTGCACAAGCTGCGGGGACCCTGGCCTATCGCTACCTCCACCTGTGCACGCATTCTCTCTCTTGGTCTTTCTCCTGCCGCTCCCTCTCACATCCCCCTTCCCACAGTTGACCCCTCTCTCTCGTCCAGTAGCATCACTCCTCCCACTACCCCTAAATCCCTCACGGTGTTCTATCTCAACACTCGATCAGCAGTCGCCCATGCACACGAACTCTCAGTCCTGCTCGATCTTCATGCCCCTGATCTTCTTTTCCTAACGGAGACCTGGTTTAGCGACGACTCCCTCCCCGCCCTATTAGCCACCTTACCGGCCTCTTACTACGCCCTTCGGGCTGATCGCCCTCCTGGCAGAGCTGGAGGCGGCGTGGCGGTCATCGCACGCACCGATCTCCCCTTTCAAATTCTGCCCCTGCCTGATATCGCGACCACTGAATACTTGGTTATTCGTACTACCTCCATTATGCCTCCTCTGACCTGTTTTCTCACCTACCGTCCTCCTCAATCCCCTTTACAGTTCCTTTCTGATTTCTTGGATGTCCTGGCTACCATTACAGTCAACAACTCTTCTATCCTACTCCTAGGCGACTTCAACTTCTGGCCTTCCGACCCAGCTGAATGTTCGTCCTCTAAGGAATTCTCTGAAACCCTCCAATCCCTCAATTTCACTCCCATGTCCACTCCCCCACCCACATCAAGGGTCACACGCTTGACCAGATCTGGTCCCTAAACTGCCCTGTGGAATCCCTCTCTATTTCACCTTGCACCTGGTCCGACCACCACCTTATCTCTTTTTCCCTACCCATTCACCCCCCAGCTAAACCCCCCCGCCCCAAAAATATCTGGGTTCGAGCATGGGGCCGTGTCAACCCGGAAGACCTCTCCTCCCTCCTTAACACTTCCCTCCCCTCCCTGCAGGGCCTTTCTACCCTTTCCCAGGTTGAGGCCATAGATCAGTGGCTCTCCGCTGGCAGTGACTCTGTTGCCCCGCTCAAACGTATTACTTCCAAGCGCGACAAGGATGCCAACCGGTGGTTCAACGCAGAGCTTAAGGCCACCAAACTTACTGTACGCCGCGCGGAGCGGGCTTGGAGGAGAAGTTATTGCCCCACTTTAAGACTGGCGTATATTCACATCCTTACCCAGTACAAAAAAGACATCTTGGTGGCCAAAACCGCCTACTTCTCCTCCAAAATCCTTGCGGCTGAAAACCAGCCTAAGGAGATTTTCACGATTGTCCATAACCTGGCGTTCTCTGATAGAACAACTTTGAAGCCCGCCCCCTCCGAGGAACTCTGCCACTCCCTTAACAACTACTTCATCCATAAAATTTCTACAATCAAAGCTAATATCCCGCCCCCTTCTCCCGCCTTTGTTGACCCCCAATGCCCCCCTCCCAAGGGACAACTCACTGCCCTCCCCCCCATATCTAAGGAAGCCCTGTCTTCCCTGGTACCTTTGGTTAAATCTGGCTCTCCACTCGACCCCTGTCCTGCTCACATTCTCCGTCACATCTTTGTTTCCTGCCCGGATCCTTCCCTTCACCTCCTCAACAGTTCTCTGGCTAAAGGTGTGGTTCCCTCCCCCTTGAAGTCTGCGGTTATTGTGCCGATTTTAAAAAAACCTGGGGCAGACCCCTCGGTCCCTGCCAATTTCCGCCCCATCTCCCTTTTACCTTTTCTGGCGAAGGTGCTCGAGCGCCATGTCACCGGCGCTTTGAGCTCCTTTGTAGAGACTCACGGAGCTCTTGCTCCCCGCCAGGCCGGCTTCCGCCCCGCACACTCCACAGAGTCCGTTGTTATTTCGGTCTTGGACAACCTCAGGGAGGGTATGGATACCAACCGGCGCCAGGCCCTTGTGCTCCTTGATCTCTCAGCCGCCTTCGACACGGTGGATCATACCATCTTGCTTTCCCGTGTCAGGGCGGCCGGGATCGGAGGGACTGCCTTGGTCTGGCTATCATCCTTCCTGAGCGACCGCACCCAGGCCGTTCGCCTGGGTGATTTTACAGCGGACGTCCGAAAAGTTCAGTGCGGGGTTCCCCAAGGCTCCTCCCTTTCCCCCCTCTTATTCAATCTCTATATTGCCCCTCTTATCTTTTCTCTTCAACAAATGGAGGTCGCCGTATTTAATTATGCGGATGACCTCCAGCTGGTCTTTTACCTCTCCTCTTCTCCCTCTTCTGTCCTCAATTTTCAATCTGTCATGCTCCACATCCGGGACTGGATGAACCACAATCACCTTAAACTCAACCCCGATAAGACCGAGCTGGTGTTGACGGGTGGTCCATCCAGCCCCTGGTCCCCTCTCTTCTCGCCCCCTTCTCTTGGCCCCTCTCTGGAACCCTCTACCTCTGTTAAAACCCTCAGCATAAAGCTCAACTCTCAACTCACTCTTCACTCCCAGGTCAGCTCTGTGGTATCTTCCTCTTTCCTTTCACTGCGTACTATACGCAGGGTGTCCCGTTTCTTCACCTTCTCTGCTCTCAAACTCATCACCTTAGCCATGGTGGTGTCCCGCCTGGACTACGGCAACGCCCTATATGCAGGTATCCCTGCATATAGTTTACGGCGTTTGCAGCAGATACAAAACCAGGCGGCCCGCCTGGTTTTCAATCTTCCCAAATTTCACCGTTCTTCCCCTCTCTTGAAATCCCTGCACTGGCTCCCTGTGTGGTATATAAATAAATAATACCGGGACTATTTTTGAATTACATTAACAATAACAGATAGCTCAATAAATAAGAGGCAGGATCCGATGTGTCCGAGTCAAAAGGATTTATTCAGGCAAAAAGGAAGGGACTGGAACGGGACAGCCTGAAATAAAATAAGAAGGAAGGCAGCTGCACCATTTCATCGGCAGTGCAGCATATATATAGTAAAACATTACATTACATTACATACAGTAGGCGTAACTTATAACAAACGTAAGATAAGAAGGCATGGGTGGAAAAAGAAGGCGTGTACAGGGCGTGCATTGAGACATGTGGTACGAACGTCACAGAAGTGTCATGAATGGGGCGGAAACATGGAGGGGGCTACCTGAGCAGCTGGGACCTTTAACCTAGTGGTGCGCGCAAACGGGCAATGACGTGTTACCAGGGAGAACTGGGGGCTATGACTTCTGCGCTAGAAGAGGAGACTAAAGTCTGCGGTGTCAGGACGACATGTACTTATGGCATATCTGGTATCTGGTGTTTGGAGTACATGTTGATAGAATCCAAAAGTTATCAGGGCAAAAGCTACTTGACACTAAGGCTGGTGCATGCATATATTCTACATGTATTGCGTGTGCTAGGAATATTCTATGAATATTAATACATTATTTCTCTTGCATGGAGACAGAAAGACTAGACCATAGCTGAAACTGTTGATGCGGTTCAGTAGCTTAGGAATGCAGAGAAGGAGGGCTGGACTGATAACTAGAAGCATAACATACTCTTGGCAGACAGGCGGGCAGAGCCAGGCCGGGCACTGCGCTGCGCGAAAGGAAGTAAGTGAAGGGTCAGGGATGCAGGTGGGGGCTATATCGCTCCTCGGAGTGGGTTCAGGAGACTAGAGCTTCAATCTGGTGTCCGGGCCCCTTTTGAGGCCTAGGAACGGGGACAATTCAATGAATTAACGTGCACACTGTAAAACGTGGCAACATAGGCCTAATACTCGTTGCTTTCACGAGAACTGGAAACTGGCATACTAGAGTTGGACACAACTATGATTGTGTCTTTAATCGATCATAGGGGGATACATGCATATCGATCATGCACATATAACATAGGATGGGGAACACGTAGGCACATACAACATGGCAAAATTTACTTTTCCACATTCCCTCCTTGTGCCCTACGTTTCCATCAGGAAACATCAATATTCATGATACCATCTATCTGTTCATATAGCATCATTTGCTCGTCTCGAATTGTCTTGGAACGGGATTTAGGACTAGGAATACAAGAGGTAGCACACATGCCGCAAATCGCAGGGCCACATTGTAAACAGAGGCAGCAACTGAATATGATCATTACTGCTATACCTAGGAATGACAATACTTTCCATCCCCAGGCAGATATGATACTCCAGAGCCAACCGGACCATGTCCAGGTGCCTGGATTCTGGTGTAACTGATGGGCAATTTTATGAAGTCTGGTTATAGCTGAATAAACAGACGGCGCGTTATTAGGAAAGAAAATGCAGCAACTAGATCCGATGACTCTACATGCTCCTCCTCTATCGGCCAGTATGACGTCAAGAACGAGACGATTTTGGAGCACGACAAAACGCATAGCAGATTGCTCTTCGGTTAAGTTACCTAGAGCGGAAGTAGTCTCATTCACTACTGCTTCAAGGGTTCTGGTCAACCTACGTATTAACTTACTATTCTGGACAGGACCTATAAAGAAAAAGAAACCTTTATTGAAGTCTTGATATTGTTCTAGATCAGTTTCAGTTTGATAGACAATTGGGGACTCAGTCTCCCTTCTATGTCTAATGTGTACTAGATATGTGTTTCTGTGATAATCAGATGGGGCTAGAAAAACTGGTGGCAGTAGGAAGGCAATATAACAGGTTCCATCCCAATCGAGGGGCAGACGAACATATGCGGTCTGACCACAAACAAAATAAGAATTACGTGAGGCTTTGAAAATAGATTTCCCACCGTCACTATACTCGACCACAGTAGTACAATCACTATGTCCTACATGTGCGGAACCATTCTTTCTGACACATAATTCGCCTTGGACTGGTAGTACTGAAATAGCAGGCAAATCTGGAGTAGTATCGGACTGAACATTCAGAACCATGAAATTCGAGGAATAATTACCTACATCATATACTTCATTTTCTAGACTAACCCTGTTCTATGGGAAAGACCTTGCTTGTCGGGAAACATGTACGATTCAGAAGGGACATATCAGTTGAGGATGACGTTAACGTGGACCATGCTCCACACAAACCATTATGTGAAAACGGATAAGGAAAGAGTGGCAGAACTCCCTTCGGTGTCTGAAAAGGGGGGAGTCGACCACACACCCAACAATTAGTGGCATTGCTGGTCTGGTGTGAATAGTGCAACATTCGGATAAAAGTATTATTATGCATAGCAAGACGATAGGATAACTCGTGAGGAGGCAGATCACTAAATGTGTGCTCTACTGTAACATTAGAAAACATATGTACATGTGAAATAGGAAAACATAAATGTAACGCATAACTTATGCATGTAACCATAAGGCTCAGGAACAATAAAAAGAATAGAACGATAATACATCTCTTAGAGTTTTGACTAACTCTCTCACTGTGTGGGTCTATCTCATACATGTCAGGAACCTGTCTAACCGTTTCACCCGAGAGGGACTTAGACAATTAAACTGGCTGACTTACTAGACCTCAGCTTCGATTTATACTCCTGCTGTGGAGTTTTCTCTAACAGGGGAATTTTAGATTCAGTGTCTGGGCAGTCCTTGAGAACGGGGCAGTCCTTGAGAAAAGTTTTAGGTTTCAGTCCGTGGAATTTCTTGACGTGGCTCACGTGTAGCCACCCTTTTCGGTTTTCCACCTTCACAGCAGTCCGGGTGGTGAGAAGGACGAGGCGGGGTTCCTTCCAACGGGGCTCCAGCGGACTTGAACGATCAAAATTGCGAACCAACACGAAATCCCCCGGAACGACTTCATGCGGTTTCACCTCGGTGTTGTCTGGAAATGCAGCGGCAACCTGTGAACGACAAGATTGTAGTGCAGACATCAAGGAGGCAAGGTAATCTGTCAACATATTACTGTCAATATCGGTAATGGTACGGGGTCTAGGTGTACCCCACATGTTAGGGGGGCGACCAAACACTATCTCGTAGGGAGATAGACCTGAACGGGAGTGAGCGACCATTCTCATATAAAAAAGGGCAACTGGCAATGCTACTATCCAATCTACACCTTTCTCTGCACACACTTTCGCAATGCGGATTTTCAGGGTCTGGTTATGTCTCTCTACGAGACCGGCTGCTTCAGGATGGCGTACACAATGGAACTTCCACTGGTATCCTAACAGGAGGGAAACTTGTTTCATGAGCTCGGATGAGAATGGCTGGCCGTTATCTGAATACACGACCCTAGGTAATCCATAGCGGGGAAAGAACTCACGAACCAACTGCCTGGCAGTGGTCGCAGCTGTGTAATCTGGAACTGGATATGCTTCTGTCCACCTGGACAAAGCGCATACAACTACGAGGACATACTTGAAACCTTGACATCGCTCCATCTGAATATAATCCATCTGGAGGACTTCAAAAGGGTGGTCAGGAGGATGAAATCCACCTTGTTCCACCGGGACACTTTTACCTGGATTGAACTGACAACATATTATTATTATTATTATTATTATGCGTTCTTATATAGCGCTCGATTACCCGTAGGCATCTCGGCGCTTGCCTTGGGAACCCGTCCTGGCTTTTCCCTGTGAGATACCCGTACTGGGCATCCCCAAGGTGAAAGCCAGGCATCCCGCCGCGGGGGGGGGGCCGAGGTGGAGATTAAGCAGGTACGTACTTTCTGCTTGGCTGCTGCTCGTAAATGCTTGTTGAACCAAAGGTTCTGGATACTGTCTAACATGGCTTTTTCTCCTAGATGTGCTGGACTATGTGCGGTGTTAATAATGATTTGAACCATAGAGTCGGGGAGAAACCATGTGGCTTTTCCCTTCGTCAACCATCCTTGATCTGTCTGGACCCCTCCTTGTTCGGACCATTTCTTCATTTCATCGGGAGTAGCATGTAACTGTATATCTATGACATCTTGTGTAGGGTCCTTAACTGTCATACAAGTAGTCTGTTCTGGAATGTGTGTCAGTGTCGTGTTAACTGGAATGTCTGGAGTCTGAGCTGTGAGCTTGGCTGTTCGATCTGCTAGATCATTACCTTGGGAAGTGATATCAGTGACTTTCGTATGTGTCTTGCACTTCATGATAGCGATAGCTGTCGGTAAATGTATTGCATCTAACAGAGCTTGAATGAGGAGACCATGCTGAATCTTGGTTCCATGAGAAGTCATGAAACCTCTCTCCTGCCAGAGCACTCCAAAGTCGTGTACGACTCCGAATGCGTAACGTGAATCTGTGTATATGTTTACTTTCAGGTTCTTGGCACGTATGCAGGCTTGGGTCAGAGCGACTAGCTCTGCTGCTTGAGCAGACAGGGTGTCAATACGATGTGTTTCTATAACTTTGGTGTCAGTAGTCACTGCATACGCGGCTACTAGTTCTCCTGTACTTGTTCTCATACATGAACCATCCACATAAAGTGTCAGGTCGGGATCAGGTAATGCAATATCTGTCAAGTCTTGTCTTGGCTTTGTCATAGTGTTAACAACTTCCACACAGTCATGTGTGGCAGGATTTGAAGTAACTGACGGTAACAGTGTAGCTGGATTTAAAATGTTGCAGCGTCTGATTTCTATGTGTGGCTGAAACAGTGTCAGTTCATAACCTGTTAAACGTGCAATTGTCAAGTGCTGAGTCTGTGTTCGGTTTAAAAGAACTTCCACAGAGTGTGGAACTTGTACTGTCAGGGAGTGTCCTAACACTATGGAATCACTTTGTCTGATAGCTTGAGCTGTGGCTGCAACTGACTTGAGGCACGTAGGCAGAGCCTGGGCCACTGGATCTAATGTGCTAGAAAAATAAGCACAAGGCTTGTATTGTCCTGCTTGATCTTGTGTGAGAACAGATAATGCAGTACCATCACGTTCTGTGACAAAAAGTGTAAAAGGCTTACTGTAGTTCGGTGTTGCTAGAACAGGTGCATTACATAAAGCTTTCTTTAACTCATTAAAAACAAGTGTATGTTCCTGGGTCCAAGGGAGGACAGTCGATACGGCTGCCTCCTGTGTCGTTAACTGTATCAGTGGCTTGGCTAGAAATGCATACTGAGGAATCCATTGTCTGCAGTAAGAAGTGAGGCCGATAAAAGCTCGCACCTCCTTCTGTGTCTTGGGCTGTGGAAGACGTGCTATTAACTGGATGCGGTCAGGTGTCAACTGCCTACACCTCTTGGACAGTAAGTGTCCCAAGTAGACCACTTGCTGGACACAGAATTGCAATTTGGAAGGGGACTCCTTGTGCCCCATCTCGGCCAGAAAATACAGAACTGTAAGTGACGCACGTTCGCAGTCACGTTCAGAACGGGCTGTGATCAGTAGATCATCGACATACTGGAGCAGGGCAGTGTCAGTTGGCATGTGACTATTGTCTAGTTGTCTCTTAAGTGCTTGACTGTAAATGCTAGGACTTTCTGTGAAACCTTAAGGTGCTCGTGTGAATTTATAGCTTCTTCCATTTAAACAGAAACCGAAAAGGAACTGGCTGTCTGGATGAATGGGGACACTGAAAAATGCGTTCTTGAGATCGATAACTGTAAAGAACGTAGCTTCAGAATCAATGGCTGTCAATAGGGATGAAATATCAGGGACTACTGGGTACTGGGGTATAATACATTTATTAAGTTCTCGAAGGTCAATCACTAATCGATAAACTGGAGGTGCATTTGGATCAGTACGTTTCAGGACTGGAATGATAGGAGAAATACATACATTGGAGTCAGTTTCTACAACCACTCCTTGAACAATAAGCTCGTCAATAATTTTGGATAAGGCTGCTACAGCCTCAGGTGGCAATTTGTACTGTCTGATTCGTGGTAGAACAACACCTTGCTTTAGAGTCACACGATGGGGTGTGATATGCATACAACCTACATCAGTTGGACCTTGCGCCCATAAATGCTGTGGTACATTCAATAATCTTGGATCAAAATCACGTAATACATAATGACCTTTGAAATCACGGAGGAACAGACGGACCCCTTCTGGGGAGCAGCATATGACTGCTCCTAATTCTTTTAAAGTCTTAATGCCTAACAAATTTTCTGGGCAAGATTTCGTGAGTAACAGATCTGTAGTTCGGGACAATGGACCAACTTCTAGAGTAACTGGTTTAGATATTTCATTAACAATGGGCTTTCCTGAAAATCCAAGGGAAACATTTCTAGAGCCTGAGAGTGGAGCCCCTGGAACCTCGTCATGACTAATGGTAGTCCTACTTGCCCCTGTATCAATCAGAAACTTTCTGTCTTTCCCCAATACTTGACTGTGAACATAGGGACCCTCTTGATCTACAGGTATCTCTATGAGAGGCAAACCTACCTCCCTCTCTAGGCTGTTTCATGAGTATGGCTGATAATCTGGGTACTCTGACTGTGCATACTGGTACATTTGCTGGGTAACATGTTGTGTGGCCGCGATAGGCTGCGGTGCTGTAACTGTCTGTTGTGCATTCTGTGGTGGCTGGGAAGTCTGTGAAACTTGTTCTTGTCTAGGCGGACGTGGTCTTTCTTTAGTTTTACCAGTAGCTATGTTGTGTTTCAGAACTGCACATTCGTTTATAAAATGACCTGGCTGTTTACAGTAATTGCATGTCCCTTTAACGGGAACTGCAGGATGACTGGCTTGATTCGGACCCCTCTTCTGACTGTCGTGTGGAACAGATTGTGCAACTAGTACTTTCATTTTCGTGTCTTTCATACGTCTCCTTTCGTGTTCCTGCTCTTCCCTGATTCTGTTCTGGTGGTACTGGAGCATTTGGAGCATCTGTGACGGAGTATTAGCTTGCCAGGTGCTTTCGACTTTCAGGACTCGGTTTTTAACTTGTGGACTTGAATTCTCGACTAGTTTGGTAACAAAAAGATGAGGGTATGACTCACTACTTGTTTTCAGACCACTATTAATAATAAAACATTTTTCAAATCTAGAATAGAAATCACTAGTATCTTCGTCTTGTTTCTGTTTACAGGCTGAGATGGCATCCCAATCTTCCTTTTTCGTGGCTAGTAATCTTGGCAAAACTTGTATCAATAACTCGGGCAACTCTTTAGCTTTATCCCCAAGACCGGTACCTGGTACTCGTGAATTATCTTCAGCTTCTAAAGCTGTCCAATCCATCTTTTTCTCTCCCACCTCCCATTCTTTTTCTTTGAGTTTTTCATATATGCCTGCAGGCAACAGGACCTTTAACATTTTAATGATATCAGGGTACGTGTATTCTCCCATGCGGAGCATGTCCTTTAATTCACGGTGGAACCCTGCTGGATCTTTATCATGACAGGGAATTAACTTCTTCATTTCTAAGAGTTCCATCTTTGTGATAGGGGTGTAAACAACTACTCGTTCTAGACCACCACCCTCTTTCTTGACTGGATGTACTTCTCGTAACGGATTCTGTCTGTCTATGTAGAATGATTTACTTTCTGGGGGTGAGACGTGAACAAAATGTGGATTCAGAAATGTTCGGTATTTGTGGCGCTGTTCTAGAATGACACTAATTAAATCGGTACCTAGACCTTTCCATCTGTACTGGAGTAACTCGTTCAATACATCATGTAGAGGACCTGGATCAGAATGCTGTTCCTCATACAGTGTAATGAGGTGTTGGATCATATACATACCCACCAATCGCTGTTCGGCTGGGGGCAGTTTCAGAAACATTTGGGCCACTATTTCGTCTGGAAAAGTGGTAGAATCAGTAGTCCACCGGACCGCTGATCGGGCTAGTTCTTGTTCATGTATTGTACTGAGTTCGCTATAACCTATTCGTAATTTCAGAATGTGATCGGTAGCTTGGAATACTTGCTCAAGAGAACACTGTTCTGGTGCTGGAGGAGGAACAGCTTTCTTGTAATCTGGACGTGAATGTCGGTCGGAAAGTCTAGTTCTACCTACATACGCTATTCTGGAGGGATTCTCGTTGTCTACCTCTTCTGTAGAAGAGTCATTTTCTTTCTCGGTTGCTTGTTTTGCTTCTCGTTTCTCGTGTATCGTTATGATTTCCCTACGAATTTTCTTGTACATACTCTCTATACAATTTTGTGTCTTGTGTTTTCCCTCGGCTATATTGTCACTCCACCTGGTCAGGACTTTCATTTCTTCTTGATCTTTTTCTGGATAATCTTGCTCTCTTATTAAACAGTTAATCAAAAACTTTAAAATCATGAGCTGAGTCTCGACCTTTCTTTGAACCATGGCTTCGTGAATACTTTCTGGATTCACTCCTGTACGGATAAAACGGTATATTCTGTCTAGATGTTCTCCCATATCGGGCAGGGTGTCCAAATAGCCGGCAACCCTTCTTAAACGTAATGAATATATGACCATGGGACCATCGCCTGGAACTGGATCATAACGACATTCAGTAAGTGCTCGCTTGATATCTGCGTATGTAGTCACTTTTGGCGTACGCTGTAACGCTAGTTCATGTAGCGTCAGACGTCTGGGTTGAGGCGGGGTACGAGGAGAACCTCCCCCCGCGGCTCCTAGACTAGAATCGTCGGTGTATACTGTACGTGCTGGTAAAGCGACTGGCAAAGCGGGTACATGTACTATGGGCTGAACCGGGGGTGCTGTAACAGGTGCTGTAACATTAACTGGACCCACGGGACCAGTGGCTGGAGGAGCAGGAATTACATTATTAACGGGAGCAGGCGGAATAGGATTTGCATATTCTGGGACTGTATCGTCCAAATAGGACGAAAGAAAAATATCAGCTGCGGTCGGTTTATGACGTAGCTTAATCGGGACCAATGGCGGCGGAAAATTACAGGGTGCTTCCGGGGTTGCTTTTGGCAAGCCCTCGGCAAGAAGAGGATACATACCCTTAATAAGGGCATTTCTCTGTCTGTCTGACTGTTCTGCTCTAACTCGTTCACCCTCTTCTATTAATTCCCTTTCTTGGGCTTTTTCTGCGGATTCCCTACTTAATTCTGTCTTTCTGAATTCTTTTTCGGTTCTTTTATGCGATTCTTTGCGCCATAACTCGATGGCATCTTTCTGGGACTGTCTGGCTTTCTTTTTCCATAATGCTTCTTCTACTCGCATGATGCACTCGGCATCCCATGTACCTGATACGGGCCATCTATATTTCTCTTCTAGTTCCTTAGTGTAGTCCACCCATAAGTCTAGATATATTATGGCATCTAAGCCATGCTTGTGATACATAAAATGTCCTGGACTGTCCCTAGGAGGGACAGGAACTGCTTCTTCGAGTAACCCTTTTCTGGTCTTTAACTGACGTAACTTCGAGAATAGAGGCATTTCGAGAATACACTTGGAACACAATACACAATAATCACAAGAATAATATAGCAAACAAAACTCTCATACCACGACATAAAAATACATTGATAACAGAATACTACCTGATACACTGAAAACAGAACACATGAATTTCTCGAAAACGAAACTTACTAGAATTACTGGATGCACTGCTAAAACAGTACAGAACATACCGGTCCCATAAAGAGACACGTCAGGACCCGTATCCACCTAGGTGAATACTTCGTACTGGATCTGCGTACCCAAACCCATCGGACCAGGACCACACTAATGGTCCTGTCTAGATACTTCCCCTGCGACGGTACTCACCGGGAAGCAGAAACTGGAAGGCCTCGGACTGGACTGGACTGCTACGACGTCGGACTACGAACTTCGGAAACTTCGGTTACAGGTGGGCCTCTGGATACTTCGGACCTTGCACTCTCGGCTTGGGCTCTGGTCGGGACGAACCGCATTCCACACCGCTTCGTCTGGATGTCGGACCGCAGCCTCCGTTTCCTCCGTGGGCCTGAGGGAGACTTGAAGCAGAAATATCTGCCGGTGCGCAGTAGAGTTCCGTCACGGCTGCAGAGGGTCAGGGGGCCTGCGTGGCATCGCCAGCGCGTGAGGAAGGGGCTCGTTCCTATTCGGGCGCCATTATGTGGTATATAAATAAATATTACCGGGACTATTTTTGAATTACATTAACAATAACAGATAGCTCAATAAATAAGAGGCAGGATCCGATGTGTCCGAGTCAAAAGGATTTATTCAGGCAAAAAGGAAGGGACTGGAACGGGACAGCCTGAAATAAAATAAGAAGGAAGGCAGCTGCACCATTTCATCGGCAGTGCAGCATATATATAGTAAAACATTACATTACATTACATACAGTAGGCGTAACTTATAACAAACGTAAGATAAGAAGGGATGGGTGGAAAAAGAAGGCGTGTACAGGGCGTGCATTAAAACATGTTGTACGAACGTCACAGAAGTGTCATGAATGGGGCGGAAACATGGAGGGGGCTACCTGAGCAGCTGGGACCTTTAACCTAGTGGTGCGCGCAAACGGGCAATGACGTGTTACCAGGGAGAACTGGGGGCTATGACTTCTGCGCTAGAAGAGGAGACTAAAGTCTGTGGTGTCAGGACGACATGTACTTATGGCATATCTGGTATCTGGTGTTTGGAGTACATGTTGATAGAATCCAAAAGTTATCAGGGCAAAAGCTACTTGACACTAAGGCTGGTGCATGCATATATTCTACATGTATTGCGTGTGCTAGGAATATTCTATGAATATTAATACAGTATTTCTCTTGCATGGAGACAGAAAGACTAGACCATAGCTGAAACTGTTGATGCGGTTCAGTAGCTTAGGAATGCAGAGAAGGAGGGCTGGACTGATAACTAGAAGCATAACATACTCTTGGCAGACAGGCGGGCAGAGCCAGGCCGGGCACTGCGCTGCGCGAAAGGAAGTAAGTGAAGGGTCAGGGATGCAGGTGGGGGCTATATCGCTCCTCGGAGTGGGTTCAGGAGACTAGAGCTTGAATCTGGTGTCCGGGCCCCTTTTGAGGCCTAGGAACGGGGACAATTCAATGAATTAACGTGCACACTGTAAAACGTGGCAACATAGGCCTAATACTCGTTGCTTTCACGAGAACTGGAAACTGGCATACTAGAGTTGGACACAACTATGATTGCGTCTTTAATCGATCATAGGGGGATACATGCATATCGATCATGCACATATAACATAGGATGGGGAACACGTAGGCACATACAACATGGCAAAATTTACTTTTCCACACCTGTGCGAGCCCGAATTCAATTCAAGCTCGCCTCCATCACCTTCTTGGCCCGACTGGACCTGGCTCCAGCTTTTATCTCCTCAGAGATCACCCCCTATGTACCCACCAGGGAACTCCGCTCGTCCTCCCAGTCCCTCCTCACTATCCCACGCTACCGGACAAAGAAGTGGGGAGGCTCGAAATTCGCTACCCTTGCCCCGATCCTCTGGAATTCCCTTCCCTTGGATCTGCGATCCATCGCCCTGTACCCGCAATTTCGCAAACATCTCAAAGCCCATTTGTTCACAAAATCCTTTGATTAAATCCCCAGCAGTCTTCCCCGTCTTTTTGCCCTGGATCTGGTTAGCAGTAGCGCCAAGAAACCGCAGGTGTACGAGCGCTTTACAAGTATTTTAAAACTCAAACTCAAACTCAAACTCACAATTAGGACATTTAAGACATTCACCCCAGCCCACAGTCAAAGCCAGTTACTTCTATGTTAGAGCTGATGCTGACTCTGACGGCGTTAGTCTCTGGTTCCAAACTGATGTCAGCCCTCCTCAGGCCTCTATCACGCTATGAAATACCCAGGCAAAAGTGGTGACTGTGCAGACAGACTCTTGGCCTCAACCTCTCTCTAAAAGTCAGTACCAGGGCTTGCTTAATGCCTCTTACAAATTGATAATGATGCCAAGGCTACATGCTTCCCCTCATTAAATTGATGAAGGACTCTAATAAGACTCACTGAATGCCTATGGTGTAGATACCTCACAAGAGATAGAGCTGCACTGTGGTCCACCAATGGAAGAAAATGCCTTCTTTGCGGTAAAAGTGTGAAAAGCAATAGAAGTGCTACACTACAATTACTTATTCAGAAACCTGAAGCCACTTTATTGACTAGTGGCATCTGAGGCCATTCTCTCCATGAGGGACAGCAATTCTCCAACTCTTCCTCCCCTGTTGCAGCAGTCCCTCATTAGGGCTCTTGCTCTCCCAGGATATGGCCCTCATCTGGAAATCCGTCACATCAGAACGATGAAGTTAAAGATTGTTCAAAGAAGCTATGGTCTGCTTTTCATTTCCTACTTTTATTCCCCCTTCAACAGAGCGATTTTTGGCAGTTCTTGTCCCTATTTTGATGCAAAATGTCAATCTCCTGTTAGCCAGCGGAACCTTAAAGTGGGTTCCTGATTCAAAGAGGGGCGAGGTGTGCTATTCACTCTACTTCCTCATCCAGAAAAAGGACGGAGGCCTCAGGCCAGTAATCAATCTCTGGTCATTAAATACTTTTCCAAAGAAGGGCACATTCAAAATTCTTACTCTGGCTCAGGTACTCTCTGCTCTGGATCCAAGGGCCTGGATGGTGTCTCTGGAATTGCAGGATGTGTATTTTCTTACCTGCCCTATAGTCCCACAAGTGATAAATGTGGTTCATAGTGTGAGCAGAATGATGACAAAGTTGTTGTGCTGTCCTTTGGCCTTACTTTGCCCATCCGGGTGTTTAAAAAAGTGATGGCAGAGGTTAGGCCGTACCTTCAGAAGCCACAGATACATGTATTCCCATACCTTAAGGTCTAGCTGCTCCAAGCGGTGTTGCTGCAGTTGATCATATATCACCTATGACAACGACTGGGCTCTTAATTTCCTTTGTTTGTCTATCAGTGAGCTGAAGTCTCACCTGAGACCCATGCAAAGGATTCCCTTCATAGGCATTATCCCATATTCAGTGGTGTGCCAGGCTTTTCCACCGTTGCAGTGAGGTCAGGCCATTTAGGATATAATCTCAACATTTCCAGCTCTGTCCTGGTTCATGGCAAAGAAAGTTCTAGGGCTGCTGTCATCATGCACCCTTGCTTCTCTTGAGCCAGATAGAAGATGTGTTCAATGCAATGTAACCTACGGTTTCAATGGGTCTAGCACTACTGCCTCCCTGACACCGTCAAGATCTCACAAGAGATGGTTCGGGACCTCATGTGGTGGAAGTCAAGCACCAACCTACCAATTGGCAGGCCACTCTTCCTTTCCCTTCTGGATGTCAAAGTTTTAACAGATGCTTTGTTTCTAGTTTGCAGAGTCCCTGTGGGAGAGATGGAGAACAGGCCTCTGGTCTTCAGTGGAAAGCCAGCTTCACATCAACCTCTTGAAGATTCTGGTGAACTGACTAGCCCTGAAAACCTTCCTACTGACTATCAGGAAAGACTAGTGAAGGCTCTTTCAGAAAACATGACTGCCATGACATACAAGAAAGGTTCTTTAGGTGCCTGAGTCCATTGCCAGGAGGCTCTGTGCAGCCTAAGGAAACCTAACCAGCAGAAAATCTTTTTCGTGGCCAACCACATAGCAGGGTCAGTGAACTCCAGGGCAGATGAGCTTACTAGATATCTGCTGGTGGACCATGAGGGGCATTTCCGCCTCCAGATGGCTCAGGGCATCTTCGATCAAAAGGGCACACCCCAGGTAGCTTTATTCACCACCAATGAGAATGTGCAAGGCAGCATCTGCACACTGGAGTTTCCACCAAAAATGTGATTGAGAGAGGAAATCTGTCTGTGATGGCCATCACTTTGACCGTTATGTACGCGTTCCCGCCACTGCTTCTTCTGCTTTGAGCTCTGAGAAAGTCAGGACAGACCAAGGCCCAAGTCATCTTAATAGCCGTGCAATATGCCAGGAGGGTGTGGTAACCAGGGCTTATGAGCCTTAGGATTTACATGTCAATCGAGCTACCCCTTCAGGAGAACATACTGTCTCAGCATCAGGGGAGAACCCTGCACACAAATCTCCATGACCTGCAACTCGATGCGTGGCTATTGAGTGGAGACAGGTGATTTTTTTTATATTTGCCTACTGTAGTGGTAGATGTCATTCATGGAGCCAAACATCTATTCAAGAAGTCCATTTAGCCAGGAGAGGGCAAACATTTGTGGCCTGATGTAGGGTATGTCAACTAGATTATTTGCAGGCCCAACTCTTATTAATTGTTGTTTGTGGTTTTTTAATGGCCCAGAATGGCCTTGCAGTGGCCAGAATTAGGGGTTTGTGGTAAATAAATAATTAATTACCGGTACTATTTTTCTATGCATTAACTGAAACAGATAGCTCAATAAATAAGAGGCAGGATCCGTGATATCTGAGTCAGAATGGGCTTTAATCAGATGGCTCGAGCCAATGGATCATCGGGTTCCATCACCTGCAAAGGCTCAGGAAGGGACAGACACAGGACAAAGGGAAGTAAAGCCGCCTGTCATATTAACATCATACAGTATATATAGTAAAACAGTATAATTGCATTGCATACAATAGGCGTAACAAGTGACAAACGAAATATAAGAACATATGGGCGTACAAAGAAGGCGTGCACAGGGCGTGCACGGAGACATGTGATGTAAACGTCACAGAAGTGTCATAAATGGGTGGATACATGGAGGGGGCTACCTGGGCAGCTGGAACCTTTAACCTACTGGTGCGCGCAAACGGGCCATGACGTGTAACTGGGGAGAGCTGGGGGCTCTGACTTCTGGCACTAGAAGAGGAGACTAAAGTCTGGGATGTCAGGACGACATGTACCTATAGCATATCTGGTATCTTGTGTTTGGAGTACATGTTGATAGAATCTAAATGTCATCAGGGCAAAGGCTACTTGACACTAAGGCTGGTGCATTCATATATTCTACATGTATTGCGTGTGCTATAAATCTTCTATGAATATTAATTCAGTAATTCTCTTGCATGGAGACAGGAAGACTAGACTATAGCTGAAGATGTTTATGCGGTTCGTTAGCTTAGGAATGTGAAGCCGGGGAGCTGAACTGATAACTAGAGGCATAACATATTCTTGGCAGACGGGCAGGCAGGCCAGGCCGGGCACCGCGCTGCTTGGCAGGAAGTAAGTGAAGGGTCAGGGATGCGGGAGGGGCTGTATCGCTCCTCGGAGTGGTTTCAGGAGACTGGAGCTCGAATCTGGTGTCCGGGCCCTTATGAGGCCTAGAAACGGGGACAACTCGATGAATTAACGTGCACAATGTAAAACGTTGGCAACATAGGCCTAATACTCGTTGCTTTCACGAGGACTGGATAACTGGCATACTAACGTTGGACACAACTATAATTGCGTCTTTATTCGGGCAAGGGGGAGCATATGCATATCGATCATGCACATATAACATATAATGGGGAACACGTAGGGACACATGACAGGGCAAAATTCGATTTTCCTCATTCCCTCCTTGTTCCCTACGTTTCCTTCAGGAAACATCAATATTCATGATACCATCTATCTGTTCATAGAGCATCATTTGCTCGTCTCTTATCTTCTTGGAATGGGACTTAGGACTTGGAATACAAGAGGTAGCGCACAAGCCGCAAATCGCAGGGCCACATTGTAAACAGAGACAGCAACTGAATATGATCATTACTACTATTCCTAGGAATGACAATACTTTCCATCCCCAGGCAGATATTATACTCCAGAGCCAACCGGACCATGTCCAGGTGCCTGGATTCTGGTGTAACTGATGGGCTATTTTATGAAGTCTGGTTATAGCTGAATAAACAGACGGTGCGTTATTAGGAATGAAAATGCAACAACTAGATCCGATGACTCTACAAGCTCCGCCCCTATCGGCCAGTATGACGTCAAGGACAAGGCGGTTTTGAAGGACAACAAATCTCATAGTAGATTGTTCTTCGGTTAAGTTACCTAGAGCGGAAGTAGTCTCATTCACTACTGCTTCAAGGGTTCTGGTTAGCCTACGTATTAGCTTACTATTCTGGACAGGACCTATGAAGAAAAAGAAACCTTTATTGAAGTCTGTATACTGTTCTAAGGCAGTTTCAGTTTGATCGTCAATTGGGGACTCAATCTCCCTTCTTTGTCTGACGTGTACTAGATGTGTATTCCTGTGATAATCGGATGGGGCTAGGAAAACTGGTGGCAGTAGGAAGGCAATGTAACATGTTCCATCCCAATCTAGGGGCAGACGAACATATGCGGTCTGACCACACACAAAATACGAATGACGTGAGGCTTTGAAAGTAGACTTCCCACTGTCACTATACTCGACCACAGTAGTGCAATCACTGTGTCCTAGATGTACTGAACCATTCTTTCTGACACATAATTCGCCTTTCACTGGTAGGACTGTAATAGCAGGCAAGTCTGGAGTAGTCTCAGACTGAACATTCAAAACCATGAAATTCGAGGAATAATTACCTAGATCATATACTTCATTCTCTAGATCTAACCCTGTTCTGTGGGAAAGACCTTCCTTGTCTGGGAAACATGTTCTATTCAGAAGGGACTTATTGTCTGAGGATGATGTTATCGTAAACCATGCTCCACACGAACCATTGTGTGAAAACGGATAGGGAAAGAGTGGCAGAACTCCTTTCGGTGTCTGGAAAGGGGGGAGTCGACCACACACCCAACAATTTGTGGCATTGCTAGTCTGGTGTGAATAGTGTAGCATTCGGATAAAAGTATTGTTGCGCATGGCAAGTCTGTAGGATAACTCGTGAGGAGGTAGTTCACTAAAAGTGTGCTCTACTGTATCATTAGAGGAAAAATTTACATGTGAATCAATAGGAGGAAAAAATACATGTAAAACATAACTTATGCATGTAATCGTAAGACTCAGAAATAACATAAACAATAAAGTGACGATACATCTGCTGCGCAGATTTTTACAGTAACGTATTTTCTTGGAGTTTCGACTAACTCTCTCACTATGGGGGTCTAGCTCATACATGTCAGGAACCTGTCTAACCGCTTCACCCGAGAGGGACTTAAACAATTAAACTGTCTGACTTGCTAGACCTGAGCTTGAGTTTATACTCCTGCTGCGGAGTTTTCTCTAACAGGGGGAGTTTAGAGTCAGTATCTGGGCAGTCCTTGAGAAAAGTCTTTGGACGGAGTCCATGAAAACGCTTGATGTGCTGGAGTGAAGCCATCCCTTGCGGCCCTCCACTTTTACGGCGGTCCTTGTGGTCATCAGAACTAGTTTCGGCTCTTTCCAGCGGGGCTCCAGCGGACTTGAACGATCAAAGTTCCTCACTAGCACGAGGTCGCCTGGTATGACCTCGTGCGGTTTCACTTGAGTGTTGTCTGGAAAGGCAGCCGCAACCTGTGAACGACAAGAGAGTAGTGCAGACATCAAGGAAGCTAGGTAATCTGTCAGCATATTACTGTCTACATCAGTTATTTTACGTGGCATCGGTGTACCCCACATGTTCGGGGGACGACCGAAAACAACCTCGAAAGGTGACAGACCTGAACGGGAGTGAGCGACCATTTTCATGTAAAAAAGGGCGACTGGCAGAGCTACCATCCAATCTACGCCTTTTTCTGCGCAAACCTTTGCAATGCGGATTTTCAGAGTCTGATTATGTCTCTCGACGAGGCCAGCTTCCTCGGGGTGTCGTACACAGTGGAACTTCCACTGGTACCCTAACAGAAGAGATACTTGTTTCATGAGTTCGGACGAGAATGGCTGGCCGTTGTCTGAATACACGACCCTGGGCAAACCATAGCGGGGGAAATACTCACGAACCAAATGCCTGGCAGTGGTCGCGGCAGTGTAATCTGGGACTGGATATGCTTCTGTCCATCTGGACAAAGCGCATACAACTACGAGGACATACCTGAAACCTCGACATCGATCCATCTGAATATAATCCATCTGGAGGACTTCAAAAGGGTGGTCAGGAGGATGGAATCCACCTTGTTCCACCGGAACACCTTTACCTGGATTGAACTGACAACATATCATGCAGGTACATACTTTCTGTTTAGCTGCTGCTCGTAAATGCTTGTTAAACCAAATGTTCTGGATGCTGTCTAACATGGCTTTCTCTCCTAAATGTGCTGGACTATGTGCGGTATTAATAATGACTTGAACCATAGAGTCGGGGAGAAACCATGTGGCTTTTCCCTTCGTCAACCATCCCTGATCTGTCTGGACCCCTCCTTGTTCAGACCATTTCTTGATTTCGTCTGGGGTAGCATGTGTCTGTATGTCTAGTACATCTCGTGTAGGGTCTTTCACTGTCATACAAGTAGTCTGATCTGGAACATCTGTCTTTGTCGTGTTAACTGGAGTGTCTGGAGTCTGAGCTGTAAGCTTGGCTGTTCGATCTGCTAGATCGTTGCCTTGAGAAATGGTGTCAGTGGCTTTCGTATGTGCTTTGCACTTCATAATGGCAATGGCTTTCGGTAAATGTATTGCTTCTAACAGAGCTTGAATGAGGGGGCCATGCTGAATCTTGGCTCCATGAGAAGTCATGAAACCTCTTTCTTGCCAGAGTACTCCAAAGTCGTGAACGACTCCGAATGCATAACGTGAATCTGTATATATGTTTACTTTCAGGTTCTTAGTTTGTATGCAGGCTTGGGTCAGAGCAATGAGCTCTGCTGCCTGAGCAGACAGGGTATCAATACGATGTGTTTCTATAACTTCAGTTTCAGTAGTCACTGCATACGCGGCTACTAACTCTCCTGTACTTGTTCTCATACATGAACCATCCACATAAAGTGTCAGGTCTGGATCAGGTAATGCAATGTCAGTCAAGTCTTGTCTTGGCTTTGTCATGGTGTTAATAACTTCCACACAGTCATGTGTGGCAGGGTTCGATGTAATCGAAGGTAACAGTGTAGCAGGATTTAAAATGTTGCAGCGCCTGATTTCTATGTGCGGCTGAAACAGTGTCAGTTCATATCCTGTTAAACGTGCAATTGTCAGGTGCTGAGTCTGTGTTCGGTTTAAAAGAACTTCCACGGAGTGTGGAACTTGTACTGTCAGGGAGTGTCCTAACACTATGGAATCACTTTGTCGGATAGCTAGGGCTGTGGCTGCAACTGACTTGAGGCACGCAGGCAGAGCCTGGGCTACTGGATCTAATGTGCTAGAAAAATAAGCACAAGGCTTGTGTTGTCCTGCTTGATCTTGAGTGAGAACAGATAATGCTGTACCATCACGTTCAGTGACAAAAAGTGTAAAAGGCTTACTGTAGTTTGGTGTTGCTAATACAGGTGCATTACATAAAGCTTTCTTTAACTCATTGAAAACAAGTGTATGTTCCTGGGTCCAAGGGAGGACAGTCGATGTCGCTGCCTCCTGTGTCGTTAACTGTATCAGTGGTTTATCTAGATATGCGTACTGAGGAATCCATTGTCTGCAATAAGAAGTGAGGCCGATAAAAGCTAGTACCTCCTTCTGTGTCTTGGGCTGTGGAAGATGTGCTATTAACTGGATACGGTCTGGTGTCAACTGTCTACCCCTCTTGGACAGTAAGTGTCCAAGGTATACCACTTGCTGGACACAGAATTGCAGTTTCGAAGGGGACACCTTGTGCCCCATGTCTGCCAGAAAATACAAGACTGTAAGTGACGCACGTTCGCAGTCACGTTCTGTACGGGCAGTGATTAATAGATCATCGACATACTGGAGCAGGGCAGTGTCAGTTGGCATGTGAATACTGTCTAGTTGTCTTTTAAGTGCTTGACTGTAAATGCTAGGACTTTCTGTGAAACCTTGAGGAGCTCGTGTGAATTTATAGCTTCTTCCATTTAAACAGAATCCGAAAAGAAACTGGCTGTCTGGATGAATGGGGACACTAAAGAATGCGTTCTTGAGATCAATAACTGTAAAGAACATAGCTTCAGAATCAATGGCAGTCAATAGGGAAGAGATATCTGGAACCACTGGGTACTGGGGTATGATACATTTATTAAGCTCTCGGAGGTCAATCACTAGTCGATAAACTGGGGGTGCATTTGGATCAGTACCTTTTAGAATCGGAATGATAGGAGAATTACATACATTGGAGTCAGTTTCTACAACCACTCCTTGAGCAATGAGCTCGTCAATAATTTTCGATAAGGCTGCTACAGCCTCAGGTGGCAATTTGTACTGTCTGATTCGTGGTAATACAACACCTTGTTTCAGAGTGACACGATAGGGTGTAATGTGCATACAACCTACATCAGTTGGACCTTGCGCCCATAAATGTTGTGGTACATTCAGTAATCTTGGATCAAAATCTCGTAATACATAATGACCTTTAAAATCACGTAAAAACAATCTCACTTCTTCTGGGGAACAGCATATCACTGCTCCTAATTCTTTCAATGTTTTAATACCAAGTAAATTTTCAGGACATGATTTAGTAAGTAACAAGTCTGTAGTTCGGGACAATGGACCAACTTCTAGGGAAACTGGTTTCGATATTTCATTAACAATAGGCTTTCCTGAAAATCCCAGGGAAACATTTCTTGAGCCTGAGAGTGGAGCCCCTGGAACCTCGTCATGACTAATGGTAGTCCTACTTGCCCCTGTATCAATCAGAAACTTTCTGTCTTTCCCTAATATTTGACTGTGTACATAGGGACCCTCTTGATCTACAGGAATCTCGATGAGAGGCAAGCCAACCTCCCTCTCTAGGTTGTTTCATGAATACTGCTGATATTCTGGATATTCTGACTGTGCGTACTGGTACATCTGTTGTGTAACGTGTTGTGTGGCAGCTATAGGCTGCGGTACTGTAACTGTCTGTTGTGCGTTCTGCGGTGGCTGGGAGTTCTGCGGAACATGTTCTTGTCTAGGAGGACGTGGTCTCTCTTTTGTCTTACCTGTAGCTATGTTGTGTTTCAGAACTGCACATTCGTTTATATAATGACCTGGCTGTTTACAGTAATTACATGTCCCTTTAACAGGAGCTGCAGAATGACTAGTCTGATTCAGACCCCTCTTCTGACTATCTTGTGGAACAGACTGTGCAACTAGTACTTTCATTTTCGTGTCTTTCATACGTCTCCTTTCGTGTTCTTGCTCTTCCCTGATTCTATTCTGGTGATACTGTAACATCTGGAGCATTTGGGACGGGGTGTTAGCTTGCCAAGTACTCTCGACCTTCAATACTCTATTCTTAACTTGCGGTAAAGAATTCTCAACTAGTTTGGTAACAAAAAGATGTGGATACGACTCACTACTTGTTTTCAGACCGCTATTAATAATGAAACATTTCTCAAATCTGGAATAAAAATCACTAGTGTCTTCGTCTTGTTTCTGTTTACAGGCTGAGATGGCATCCCAATCTTCCTTTTTCGTGGCTAGTAATCTTGGCAAGACTTGTATTAACAGTTCGGGCAACTCTTTGGCTCTATCCCCAAGACCAGTACCTGGGACTCGTGCATTATCTTCGTTCTCTAACGCGGTCCAGTCAATCTTTTTCTCTCCCACCTCCCATTCCTTTTCTTTCAGTTTTTCATATATGCCCGCAGGCAACAGGACCTTTAACATTTTAATGATATCTGGATACGTGTATTCTCCCATACGGAGCATGTCTTTTAATTCTCGGTGGAACCCTGCTGGATCTTTATCGTGACAGGGTATTAACTTTTTCATTTCTAGTAGTTCTATTTTCGTGATAGGGGTGTAAACAAATACTCGTTCGAGATTACCCCCCGCTCCCTTAACTGGATGTACTTCTCGTAATGGATTCTGTCTGTCTATGTAGAACGGAGGTGAAACAGGAACAAAATGTGGAGTCAGGAACGTTCTGTATTTGTGGCGCTGTTCTAAAATGACACTAATTAGATCGGTACCTAGACCTTTCCATCTGTTCAGGAGTAACTCGTTCAATACATTGTATAAGGGACCTGAATCAGAATGCTGATCCTCATACAGTGTGATGAGGTGCTGGATCATGTACAGACCCACCAGTCGCTGCTCGCCTGGGGGCAGTTTCAGAAACATTTGAGCCACTACTTCGTCTGAAAACGTGGTAGAATCACTAGTCCATCGAACTGCTGATCGGGCTAGTTCTTGTTCATGCATGGTACTAAGCTCACTATAACCTATTCGTAGTTTCAGAATTTTATCGGTAGCCTGGAATAATTGTTCAAGAGAACACTGTTCTGGTACGGGAGGAGGAAAAACTTTCTTGTAATCTAGGCGTGAATGTCTATCGGAAGGTCTTGTTCTACCTACATACGCTATTCTGGTGGGATTCTCGTTGTCTACCTCTTCGCCTGAAGAGTCATTCTCTTTCTCGGCTACTCTCAGCGCTTCCTCCCTTTGGTGTATACTTATAATTTCTTTACGAATCTTTTTGTACATAGATTCTATACAATTTTGTGTTCTGTGTTTTCCCTCTGTTATATTGTCACTCCATCTTGTCAGGACTTTCATATCTTCTTTGTTTTTGTCAGGATAATCCTGTTCTCTTATTAAACAATTTATTAAAAATTGCAAAATCATACCTTGAATCTCGACTTTCCTGTGTGCCATAGCTTCGTGAATACTTTCTGGATTCTCCCCTGTTTGGATAAAGTGATATACTCGGTCTAGATGTTGTTCCATATTTAATATGGTAACCAAGAAGCTTGCAACTCGTCGTAAACGTATGGAATATATTAACATGCTATCTTCGCCTGGTACTGGGTCATATCTACAATCAGATCCGCACTCAGTAAGATACTTTCTGAGGGCGTCATACGTAGTTAGTTTTGGCGTACGCTGTAACGCTACATCTCTCAGCGTCCGTCGCCTTGTTTGAGGCGGGGTGATAGGAGTACCTCCCCCTGCTCCTCCTGAACTGGAATCGTCAGCTAATACTGAATGTGCGGCTGCTGGTAACGTGACTGGTACAGTAGGAGTACGTAATGTGGGTTGACCCTGGGGTACTGGCGCATGGACAGGACCGACGACTGGAGGCACAGTAATTACATTATGAACAGGGTGCTGGACTTGAACTTGGACTGGCGGGGTAGGATCTGTATTAGCATATTCGGGGACAGTGTCGTCTAAATAGGAAGAAAGAAAAATTTCAGCTGCAGTCGGTTTACGACGTAGCTTAGTCGGGACCAAGGGTGGCGGTAAATTACGGGATATTTCTGGGGTCACCTTCGGCAAACCCTCGGCGAGAAGAGGATACATACCTTTAATAAGGGCATTTCTCTGTCTGTCTGACTGTTCTGCTCTAACTCGTTCACCTTCTTCTAGTAATTCCCTTTCTTGGGCTTTTTCTGAGGATTCTCTACTTAATTCTGTTTTTCTGAATTCTTTCTCGGTTCTTTTATGGGATTCTTTACGCCATAACTCTATGGCATCTTTCTGGGACTGTCTGGCTTTCCTTTTCCATAATGCTTCTTCTACTCTCATGATGCACTCGGCATCCCATGTTCCTGAAACAGGCCATCTATATTTCTCTTCGAGATGTTTGGTATAGTCAACCCATAAATCTAGATACAGTATGGCATCTAAGCCATGCTTATGATACATGAAATGTCCAGGACTGTCCCTAGGAGGGACAGGAACTGATTCTTCAAGTAACCCTTTTCTCGTTTTTATCTGACGTAACTTCGAAAACAGAGGCATATTTGAACCGTACTTGAACTCGAACACAATACACAATGAACACAGTAATGAATAGCAAAACAATCATTCATACCACGACATCAAGAACACATTAATAACAGTTCGAACAGAATACTACCTGATACATTGAAAACATAATACTTGAATTTCTCGAGAACAGACTTACTAGAATTACTGGATGCACTGCTAAAACAGTACAGAACATACCGGTCTCCTAAAGAGACACATCATACCGTATCCACCTAGGTGAACACGTCGGACCGCATCTGTGTACCCAAACCCGTCGGACCGGGCACAAATTAATGAACCCGTCTAGATACCCCCAGCAACGGTACTCACCGGGAAGCAAACTGAAGGCCTCGGACTGGACTGGACTGCTACGACGTCTGGTTACTGCTACGCACTACGCATGCGCCTCGGGCTTCGGTTACAGGTGGGCCTCAGGATACCTCGGACCTTGCTCTCTAGGCTTGGGCTCTGGTCGGGACGACCCGCCTTCCTCACCGCCTCGTCTGGATGCCGGACCGCAGTCTCCGTCTCCTCCGTGGGCCTGAGGGAGACTTGAAGCAGAAATATCTGCACGTGCACGTAGGGTTCCGTCACGGCTGTAGAAGGGTCAGGGGGCCTGCGTTACATCGCCGGCGCGTGGGGAAGGGGCTCGTCCCTATTCGGGCGCCATTATGTGGTAAATAAATAATTAATTACCGGTACTATTTTTCTATGCATTAACTGAAACAGATAGCTCAATAAATAAGAGGCAGGATCCGTGATATCTGAGTCAGAATGGGCTTTAATCAGATGGCTCGAGCCAATGGACCATCGGGTTCCATCACCTGCAAAGGCTCAGGAAGGGACAGACACAGGACAAAGGGAAGTAAAGCCGCCTGTCATATTAACATCATACAGTATATATAGTAAAACAGTATAATTGCATTGCATACAGTAGGCGTAACAAGTGACAAACGAAAGATAAGAACATATGGGCGTACAAAGAAGGCGTGCACATGGCGTGCACGGAGACATGTGATGTAAACGTCACAGAAGTGTCATAAATGGGTGGATACATGGAGGGGGCTACCTGGGCAGCTGGAACCTTTAACCTACTGGTGCGCGCAAACGGGCCATGACGTGCAACTGGGGAGAGCTGGGGGCTCTGACTTCTGGCACTAGAAGAGGAGACTAAAGTCTGGGATGTCAGGACGACATGTACCTATAGCATATCTGGTATCTTGTGTTTGGAGTACATGTTGATAGAATCTAAATGTCATCAGGGCAAAGGCTACTTGACACTAAGGCTGGTGCATTCATATATTCTACATGTATTGCGTGTGCTATAAATCTTCTATGAATATTAATTCAGTAATTCTCTTGCATGGAGACAGGAAGACTAGACTATAGCTGAAGATGTTTATGCGGTTCGTTAGCTTAGGAATGTGAAGCCGAGGAGCTGAACTGATAACTAGAGGCATAACATATTCTTGGCAGACGGGCAGGCAGGCCAGGCCGGGCACCGCGCTGCTTGGCAGGAAGTAAGTGAAGGGTCAGGGATGCGGGAGGGGCTGTATCGCTCCTCGGAGTGGTTTCAGGAGACTGGAGCTCGAATCGGGTTTCCGGGCCCTTATGAGGCCTAGAAACGGGGACAACTCGATGAATTAACGTGCACAATGTAAAACGTTGGCAACATAGGCCTAATACTCGTTGCTTTCACGAGGACTGGATAACTGGCATACTAACGTTGGACACAACTATAATTGCGTCTTTATTCGGGCAAGGGGGAGCATATGCATATCGATCATGCACATATAACATATAATGGGGAACACGTAGGGACACATGACAGGGCAAAATTCGATTTTCCTCAGTTACTTGATGGCTTTTTGGTACTTTTATATTTCCGACACTCTCTCTTGAAATCCCTGCATGTGATGCATTTTCTGAAGGGCCTGATGCATATTCTCTCTCGTAAAGAATTTTTCATACCTTAGTGAGGCGTAATCTAGTTCTGACTTTTGCTTTGTGCAATCCATTTGAGCACACGCACAGTTTTTCACTATGGCTTCTAATGATCAATTGAATTCTTCTAGTCGCCATCACTTCTTTGCACTGAGTGAACTTCAGGCACTCTCCATGCAAGCTCCTGACACCCCTTTCTTTCCAGTCAAATTAGTGCTGAGGCCTCATACTGCCTTCCTGCCAAAGATAGTACCCCCCATCCATGCCAATCAATTAATCACCCTGCCAACATTTTCCTCTCCGCTGCACCGTTAGAAAGAATAGGAGAGGTTCCACCATCTTGAGCCTCTGAGAGCTTAGCGTTTCTACATTGACTGTATGAGAGATCATTGTCTGAATGATCTGCTCTTTGTGGAGCTCAACGGAAGTCAAGAAAGGCAAGGCAAAAAAAAAGAGAACTCTGTCCAGGTGGATAGTCATCTCCATTAAACTCTGCTAATCAGTGGCAAAGAAGCAAGCGTCTGAAGGCCTGTGAACTTATTTCACTAGGGTCAAGGTTGCTACAACTACATTTGTGAAGGGATGTTGGTTCTAGATATCTGCCAGCCTAGAGTGTGGGAATGAGTACAGCCATTTACAAAACATTATTGCTTTGGCAGTCACGGCCAAAGGGAATGCCATTTTGTCAACTTGGTCCTGTAAGACCTATCTGAGTCCACTCCTCAGACCTCCACCTTTGGGAGGTACTACTGTAGCTTCTATAGTAAAGGTGAAGAATCTGTTAGAAGTATCCATCAAAAGAATAAGTTGCTTACCTTCAGTAATGCTCTTTCTGGTGGATAGTCTATCTAAGGGCAGATTCCTCACTGCCCTTCCTCCTACTATGTTAGATTTTGGTAGTTAGTGTGGGGACTGATAATTTGTAGTTCTTCCTCTTATGTTCTTCCATATTCACCACTGTAGCACTCTTTGAACTTTTTTGTGACAACCACTAGATCTTCCCTGCTGTTCCTCAAGGCAAGGGGTGGGGGAATGTTACAATTAGCGGAATTTTGGTAACTCCGCGCTGCTCTTTAATTTGCCCGTTCCAAGTAAAGTCTACCATTCTGCTAAGTGGTGGGATTTTTCTCCCGCAAAGTTCCAGAAAATGAGAGCTGGTGAGCGCAAATGAGATTTGGCATCCCTTAACGATATTTTCTAATGCAGACAGTCGTAAGCGTTCAGGGTCAGAAGGCTGAAACTAACTTGAATGGCCGCACGCTCTTGTGCAACGCATGTGCTACGTGCGTGATCTTTCCGTGCTGCTCGCACTACTGGCGCTGTATTGATGACACAGCCAGAGCAGCTGCATGTTTTCTGACCGTTGGTGGAACACTGAGGAATATCGCAAGGTTTTTATGTAACTCAGCTGAATCCAACAGGCAGGCTTTAGACCGGCCCACTCTACGGAGGCAGTAGTTGTAGCTGTGATGGATGCGCTGAGACAGGGGGTGGACAAGAACCTAGCCCAGGCCTTGGTGTTATTAGATCTCTCGGCCGCCTTTGACACGGTCGATCATGTTATTTTGCTCGACCGTGTCGGAAATGCGGGCATCCGGGGCCTGGCCTTGTCCTGGATTGCGTCCTTTCTTCAACACCGTTCCCAATCGGTTCAGCTCTCCACCTTTTCTGCCCCCCAAATTTCACTTTCCTGTGGTGTCCCCCAGGGTTCCGCCTTGTCCCCCCTCCTGTTCAACCTGTACATGCAACCCCTTCTAGCCTCTCTCCGTCACTCTCCTCTCACTATCTTTAACTATGCAGACGATCTGCAACTAATCTTTCCCATCGATCCCTCCCCTCTCTCTTGCTCTAATTTTCAATCAATCATGCTCACCATCTATGAGTGGATGAACTTCAGCCAGCTGAAGCTCAACCCCAGCAAGACTGAGTTGGTTCTGATCGGTGGATCCACGAACCCTTGGAGTCCTAACTTCTGGCCCCCAGCCCTTGGTTCCCCCCCCCTGCCCAGTCACCTCTGCGAAGAGCCTTGGTGTCATTATCTCCAGTGACCTATCGATGAGGCCCCAAATCAACTCTGTTACCTCGGCCTGCTTTTATCACCTGCGCAGAATTGGTAAAATCCGAAGGTTCCTATCCTCAGAGGCTCTCATCCTTGTAATCATGGCCCTGGTTACCTCACGTATTGATTATGCCAACTGTCTGTACGTGGGGATTCCCGCATACCACCTTCACCGGCTCCAGCTGGTACAAAACCAGGCAGCCAGGTTGGTCCTTCAACAACCCAAGTACCAACACGTCATGCCCCTGTTGAAAAGACTACACTGGCTCCCGGTAGCGTACCGCTGTATCTTTAAAATGGGATGCACTGATTTTAAATCTCTATCTGCTTCTGCCCCTGTCTTTATTTCTCTCAGCCTTCATCGTCACGTCCCTTCACGGCACCTCAGGTCCTCTGCTCACAATCTTCTGATCACCCCCAGGTTCAAACGGAAGAAACATGGCGGTGCCTGCTTCTCCTTCCTTGCTCCTTCTACCTGGAATTCCTTTCCTCTCTCAATTCGGCTTACTCTTGATTACATCACTTTCCGTAAAAACTTGAAAACTTATCTGTTTCAACTAGCTCACGCTTAGCCCTTACTCTCCTGCTCCCTCTCTCCACTTGTCTTGAGCGCCATGCAACCAATTGGTGACCGTGCGCGGTAACAAGTACTTTTAACATAACATAACATAACAATCCCATGGAGTGAAACTCTGCTAGTTCCGTCCTCCACTACTCAATGCCTGAGATTATTGTTTCATTAGCTACTCTTGCACAAGATGCAACTACATTCATGCATTAGGTATCAAAAGAATACATGATGGCATTGCTCCCAATAATTTTGGTATTGTTCTCACTGTCAGACAGTGATTTTTGCTAATGGTTAACCTGTTCCTGGAATGGCTCGATTCTCTTTGAAGATGGCACTGCCTCCCACCCTACCTTGGTGTTGTGACTTCGTCCCCCCTACAACCCCACTTAAGGGAACTCTGCCTGAGGATCTCTACTATGTGTGCTTATTTTTGTTTATAGGGATAACTCTTATCACTAGTATTTGCAGTCGATCTTTGTACCATCTACCGTTCCTATGTGACCCTTGAGTATATCCAGTCATATCCCTTCCCTATGTATATAGAGATAACTCTAATCACTAGTATATGCAGTAGACCGGTGTGCTCTCTTCCATTTCTATGTGGCTCTTAGAGTATATCCATGTGTATCCCTTCCCTATGTATATAGAGATAACTCTAATCACTAGTATATGCAGTAGACCGTTGTGCTCTCTTCCATTTCTATGTGACTCTTAGAGTATATCCATATGTATCCCCTCCCTATGTATATAGAGATAACACTAATCACTAGTATATGCAGTAGACCGCTGTGCTCTCTTCCATTTCTATGTGACTCCTAGAGTATATCCATGTCTATCCCTTCCCTATGTATATAGAGTAATCACTAGTATATGCAGTAGACCGTTATACCATCTTAGAGTATATCAACGTGTATCGCCTCCTTGTGTGACTTTACATCTTGTACATTTGCAATTTTTTTCCATGTTTATCCTTTTTGTAACGCATGTAATCCTAGGTCCTTATTTTTCTCAACTGGTGCTTATGTAAAGCGCTCTGACACCTTCGGGTAAAGTTCGCGCTATAGAAAATCGCATAAATAAATAAATAAATAAATAACTCTGACCGTGTTGATCTCTGTTCCCAAGAACAATTTCTGTTTTGATAGTATAAGAGAAGATTTATCCATGATCAGTGTGACTCCCAATTGAGGAGTAACATCCTTAGGTTCATGAAGTTATAGCATTATTGGAACAAGCTCCCTTCACTAGCCAGTCATGTAGCTATTGATCAACATGATTTTTCTCACACCTTAGATGTGAAGCCATTACAGCCAGACATTTTGGTATTATTCTAGGTGCCAACTTACGGAATAAATCTCATGAAATTGGTGAACTTTGCATTAAGCAATTTTGGTGAAATTTTCTGAGTTCATGGATGAAAGATTCTGTGGTACTTTTGCTTGCAGGAGAATGGTTTAAGCAGAACATGCTTTGTGAGAAAAGTAAAACCAAAACTGAGAAACATTTTCTTCTCAGGAAAGGTTACATGATTTCACATATTTTTTTCAAATGTCACAGTATTTAGTGTAATTGAACAGTTAGTGTAATTGCACAGTTTTACGCTCCTATGCTTGTAATGTTGTCTTTTGAGTCTGACTGTGGAGGTTTTTGTATTAACACCATGCAGTACTTTTGTTTGGTAATTGTAGGAAAGTACCCTCTTTTGTGTGATTGACCATTTATTATTATCCTATTAGTTTTGCTGGAATTAGATCCCTGTGCACTTTACTCCTCCTAACCAAGACTAAAGAACCTGTGCTCTCTCTTTAATTATGGTTAAATTCGCTTATCCCAATTAACAAATTCAACTTACCTAGAAGTTCCTAGCATAGGGTGTAGAAATGTGGCCCAGGATCTGGAAGGTAAATGATACCTGTGCCATCCACAGAATGTGTCTGTAAAACATGGGTTCGACACTACCATGTGTGTCTTGGATGCTAAGGCACTTGAAGGATTTAGAATCAAATTCCATTGAAATGAATGGGCAGTCCATGACGAGCCCAGCTCGTCATCAGCGTGGAAGCGGTTAAAGCAGCAGTTTAAAATCTACTGTCAAACCTTCGTCTTTGGCTTTGATGATAGATATAAAAATGATAGAGCGGACTGATAGCGATTATCATGCCATAGAACTTCTTATCAAAGGCAAGGATATTGGCCAAAAATCGTGAACAATTGTAAAACATGACATGGAATATATTTTCATGCAATTGCAGCTCTAGAGCCATAAGAGAAAATAAAAGCAGGAGGTATCCCAACACTTTTAGGTCATGGCGATTTCTTTGGAGCTATTAAGAAGCAATTACCTACAGACTATATTAAAGGCCACATAAAAGACAAGCTACCCTTATGCTATGCATAAGCATGCAGAAAGGTATCCCCTGGTAGAGAAACTAATAACCAACTCACACACTCTCGTTCATACAATACTCTTACACTCCCTATACATTCTCCCCACTATTTCATACATCTGGGAAGCCAGCTACAGAATGGTATAGTATTTATTTATATTTATTTATAAAGTTAGTCCTGGTGACCAAATACAACGACTGCATGTAGCAGGATCTAAAAGGCCGTTCCATTGTAATTTTCCACTGGTATGTGATTATACAATCATCTGGATTATAATGTGTTGAGTTGAATATATACAGCAAACATTTAGAAAAAAAAGAATTATAATGAAAACGTTTTTGACAAAAGAAATGAAATAAAAAAATGTATTTTAGTAAATTGTCTGAGCACTTTGTTGTCAATAGATTCTTAGCTCACGTTTGGAATTCGTGCTAAATCAGTGAAAAGGAATATAGGTCTAGAGCAGGGGTCTTCAAACTGTGGAGCGCGACCCCCAGGGGGGCCGTGGAGCGATGCTAAGGGGGTCGCGCCTTCACAGTGTCACTTCAGCCCTGGCCTCCAGGGCTTCAGCCCCCCTCCTCCCCCATCCTGTGTCTCAGCCCGGGCTCCTGCAGTGCAGCTCGCGATCCTGGGGCCTCGGCTGGGCAGTGTCTGGAGTCTTATCTCCGGCCCGAGTTTTTCACAGGTCTTTAAAGACCATTAGCATATTTACATGCCTTTGTTAGCTGATTACCAAAGCTTAGTTTTTAGATGGTTCCAGTACCCCCTGGGCCCCCACTCTGCCTATTCCTTACATTTGTATTTTTACGCTTACTGCTGTAGTGTGAGAATGCATTTAATGAAAAGAAATATAAAGTTGGGTTGCCAAAGGAAACATGCCTGCTATGTGTTGTCTAACCGCATCAATGCGGTGCATATTTACCGCTGTGCGCTGAAATATGCAAAAACCCCTTGTGCATGACGAGGTCAGCTCGTCATGAGTGTACGAGAGGTGTACCTCATGACGAGCTGAGCTCGTCATGAGCATCGAAGGGGTTAAAGATCCTGCTGAGACCTGCTCTTGACACTAAGGGCCAGATGTAGGTAGCCCAATACCGGTCAGAAACGTCCGAAAATACCGATTTTCGGCCGTTTCCGACCGGTATTGGGCTATGGAGATGTAGGGGCTCAAAAAACATACAGGTTCGGTAATTTTACCGAATCAGTAATTTTACCGAATCGGTAAAATTACAGAATCGGTAAATTTACCGATTCTGTAAATTTTACCGATTCGGTAAATTTACCACTCGGTAAAATTACCGAATCTGTATTTTCAGATGTAGGTAGCACTTTGAACAGTGCTTCAGGCCTTTCAGGATTCAGTATTTACCATGTAATACAATTGCATGGTAAATACCGAATCCCTGTGTACATGCACATCTGTGCATGTACACCTGTGCCATGTGGCACACAGACATGCCCTAAGGGCATGTCTGTGTGCCACATGGCGCACAAGCCAGTTACAGGGGTGCAACAGGGTGTCAAAGTGACACCCTGTCCCCCTTGGCAATTCGGTATTTTTACCGATTCGGTAAATACCGATTCGGTATTTGCTATTGAATCCTATGGGCTTCAAGGCCCATAGGAATCAATGGCAAATACCGATTCTGTAATTACAGATTCGGTAAATACTGAATCTTACCGAATCGGTAAAAATTACCGATTTTTTATCTACATCTAATTTACCGATTCATAAATACCGAATCGGTAAAATTCGGTATTCATGAATCGGTAAATTAGATTTACCTACATCTGCCCCATATTGAGTAATAAATAAAAAAGTATGTATTAATTAGTTATGTGACTTTTCTATCTTTATTCTCTTTAATTATTAGTCATGTATCATTGAGGCATCCCTAGAACACAATTAAAAGTGATTTCTATTTATATTTGCTGTTCTAAGTATTCACAGATAAGTGCAAAAAATACAGCTGTAGGTGACTGCTTATTTCTGGGCCATCAAAATAATGAGGTGGTAACCCTAATCATTAGACTGGAAGTTTGTTGCAGGATCAGCACATTATTTATTTCCTCCACCCTCGAACCCTGATTAATGCCATTATAGCAATAGTTTAACTTATATCTGAAACCCTACGCTTCAAGTTTCTGGGAATGCACCCTGCTTTCAGACTACTCACTTCTCATTCTTGCCATCACTTTCACGTTCACCCTGCACTCCCAGCGATCACAATGCACTCACACTGATCACCATGCACTCATAGCGATCACAATGCACTCACACTGATCACAATGCACTCACACTGATCACCATGCACTCACAGCAATCACAATGCACTCACACTGATCACCATGCACTCACACTATTCACCCGCTCACCCTGCACTCACACTGATCACCATGCACTCACACTGATCACCATGCACTCACACTGATCACCATGCACTCACACTGATCACCATGCACACACACCAATCACCATGCACTCACACCATTCACCCGCTCACCCTGTACTCACAGTGATCACAATGCACTCACACCGATCACAGTGCACTCACACTGATCACCATGCACTCACAACATTCACCCACTCACCCTGCACTCAAGGGGATCACAATGCACTCACACTGATCACAATGCACTCACATCATTCACCCGCTCACCCTGCACTCACACCAATCACCATGCACTCACACCATTCATCCGTTCACCCTGCACTCACAGTGATCACAATGCACTCACACTGATCACAGTGCACTCACACTGATCACCATGCACTCACAACATTCACCTACTCACCCTGCACCTACAGTGATCACAATGCACTCACACTGATCACAATGCACTCACATCATTCACCCGCTCACCCTGCACTCACACTGATCACCATGCACTCACACCATTCACCCGCTCACCCTACACTTACCGTAATCACAATTCACTCGCACTGATCACCATGCACTCACACCATTCACCCGCTCACCCTGCACTCACAGTGGTCATAATGCACTCACACTGATCACAGTGCCCTCACACTGATCACAATGCACTCACACTGATCACCATGCACTCACAACATTCACCCGCTCACCCTGCTCTCACAGTGATCACTCTGCACTAAAAATTTGCTTGCATTGTTCACTCTGTACCTCACCCTGCAGTCACATGAGCACACTTCTCACCCTGCACTCATGTGACACTTCACTCAGCTGTCCCCCCCTTGCGGCTCAATCTGTAGCTCACTCAAACAGGGCCATCGCTAACCATGCACTAATTCGTCCCACTCTGCACTTACAGCCGAAGCCAAATTCATATGGTCCCCTCACTCACCCTGCAGTCACTCCTTTTACCCTACTCTCACACTATTGCTTTGCTCACCGTGCAGTCACATGGGCACTCATTTCACCCAGACAGTGCAGAAGGTTAAAGTGCCTGGTACAAAGAAAATGTACCATGCACATCACAGAACTGAGTGTGAGTAAACTATGAGTAGCGCTATAAAAAAATGAAATGTTTGTCAGACTGGAGCTTTAGAGAGATGAGGTGTATTGTTGGTGAGTGGTAGTGAGGGAATTCATGGAGAAGGTGGAAAGACTATTGCACCGTGTGCGACCAGTGCTTCGACAGGCCCTGGCTGGGAGTGTTAAACACCCCCCACCCCGAAGTTCGGGTCTAGTGGATCCCTTGCTTTTGCCTATTATTTACATTTGTAGTGCGCTACTGTTACCAAAAGGTGTCCTGGGGCTAATAACCATCTGCCTGCAATGTGAGAGAGGGATCCGGGGTTGGGAGAGGAGAGAAGAGAGGGATGGAAGGTAGGGGTGAGAGGAAAGGGGCATGGGTAAACTGCTTAACTCTGCACAAGACCCCCACGGTTTGAATGCACCCTTGCTGCTCCCGGCCATGGCCAGGCGAGCTTCTAATGCGCGTATTCCTGCAGATTGGGAGGCCCTTCACAGAGGTTGACTAGACATCTTTCTGATGTTAATTGCTGTATTTTGGTTATAAACTGGTAGTAATGGGGTGAAATCTTTCCTCAGTATTACTGTGGTTAAAAAAATTCTAAATAATAAAGCAATGCTACCCCAAAATACGCAGCATCACAGAACATTATTTACATTTTCTACTCACACAATTTATTTAAGCCTGTCGCATAATTTGGTCCTCACCTTCCTCATAACCTAGAGGTTTTGACATTTTTGTCAGGAGGGGTCCTTACGCTTGAAAATGTTGACAGGGGGGTCTCGGCATCCAAAAGTTTGAAGACCTCTGGTCTAGAGGGAGACTTTTTTCTTGTTGTGTCATATTTTCCCCTTTTCTCCCTGACCTTTTATGTATTTTTAGAGGGGGTCCCTAATATATTACATAGTCTCCAGTGTTTAACCTACAGGAAATAAGTGAAGCTTTAAGAACTACTGAGAAAGAGAAAACCCCGGGCCCAGCCAAAATCCCTATAGACCTACACTTATCTGACCCCTGGATCTTGGTTACATATCTCAAACAAACGCTATTTGTAATAGAGTAGAAATTCTTTGCATATGGAAAGGAGGAGAAATTGTTCCCATATATATGAAAGGGTGAAGAGAAGACCCAGCCAAATATAGGCCAATAAACTTAATCGCCGACTTGCAAAAAAAGTTTGTAATCAGGTATCCTATCTAAATTGCAGCAATGGGTGGACAAACAGCATGTCCTAACTGATTTACAAGAGATCTTTAGAAGGGAAGTGAGTACTGCTGGCCAGGTCTCCAGGCTCCAAATCCTGTGCTGGAAATATGTCCTGTTAAAAAGAAAGATAATTTCTAGATAGCATTTGTGGACATGAGAGAAGCCTTTAACTTAGTACCCAGGAACGTGCCCTGGAATGTACAAAATGTCTATGGTATACTGCACCCACTCATATTCATATTCATATTCAAAATATTTTATTCGGTTTACATTTTTAGAAACCATAAAAGTTATATATTCTAGAATACAATACAAACACGTAATAAAACACATAAAGGATGGTTGCCCTACAGCGAGACATAAACAGGGAGTTGACTTCTTCGTTATGGTGATGTGGATGGCATCTTTAAAAACATTATCATATTAAAAAGAACAATAAAACACGATATCCAATTAAAAATCTAGGCTTTTTCTACATTTCATTGCACATTTTAGAAAGCCGGCCACAAAGGGGATACAGTTGAGGTTCAACTGCTGCAGATAAAAAAGAGCTAGACGTACTTGCTTAAAATGTAACTCTTTTAAAATAGGTTTTAAATAAAGGGATCTGGGCATTTCATAATATTTACAGAGGAATATAAAGTGGAGCAAATCCTGAGGAGACTTATTGTCACAGCCACAGGATGCTAGCACTTTACCTTTGTGACTTCCCCTTGGTACTGCTAGTAACAGATGAAAAAGATTCAATCTAAACCTGGTAAGTAAGAATCGCTCATAGGCAGATATTGGCAGGGACAAGTACGGTTCCATATCTGGGGAGGTTTTAAGCATCAGGTGTAACCGGACACTGGGCTTCAACAGTTCTTTCTCCTCCCTATCCATAGTTTTGTTGAGAATAAAAGAATATTTAATGAGCGTTATATCCTTTCTGGTTATACCTTCAGGTTTTGTGAATAAGACCAGACGTCCCAGATTGCTAAAACAAGTCATTAAGTACTTAATCCTGGGAATTTTGGTTCTATGATCTAGATTTAAAATGTCCCTCATAAGGTTATGTGTAAGACCTAGGTGCTTGTTGAGCCAACATTGAAGCCAAAAAGTCAGCGGGTGTAAAGCCAGGGTATCACTTATGTAGGGCAAACCAGTTTCTTCGTGGACTGACAAATTCGCTGTCCCCTTTGGGACGCTCAGTAATTGTTGTAGAAAGTTATTTTCAGTCACCTGGAGGCCTACAGGACCAGAATATCCCCAACTATCGCTCCCATAGCTGGCTATAGATAAACTTTTGGCTCGATATATTTTTAACAACTCTGCCACTGGTTGATTGTCCATTTTAGAGGCAAATCCGAAAAGTGCAGCGTTTGCCCTAGTGAATTCGCCCCTTTTTTTTATTTAAAAGTGCTGCCCAGTCAAGCCGGTGATCTAAGAGAACACCCAAACAGGAGAAAGTTGAACAGTTGGGCACTCTACTTCCATTCACCATAAAGGTGTACTTCGTGTTGGAACTAGGCCCCACCTGCATCACATAGGATTTGGTGTTGTTTATGGCCAAATCTCGCTTGGTCATAAATCCATTAAAGGCGTCAAGTAGGGTTTGTAAGCCCTTAGGGGTGCGGGCGAGGAGGACTACGTCGTCCGCATAAAGCAGAACGGGCAGTCCTCTCCGTCCCAGATAAGGGCACTGGACCCGCTCTTAATTCTCTTAATGCAGCCACACTGAAATACTTATGCACAAGTGATATGGAGTGCTCACAGTAAGCTAACAATTAGGATCCCTGTTAGGAGAGGAGTGTGGCAAGGTTGCATCCTTGTGTCTACTCTCTTGGGTCCGTATATTAATTGAGTATTAGAGTATCTAGCAACGTGCCAGAATGACACACCAAAAATAGCAGGAGAGAACATTTCTGCGTTGATGTTTGCAGATGATATCCTATTAATCTCAAAGACACCTATCAGCCTGCAAAATCTATTGGATACGTTCACAACCTTTTGTAGAGATCAAAGCTCACAAAACAAAATTCATGCTAATAAATTCTCACTGTTGCATTCCGGGATGTCTTTACGGTTGAAGGTACAAGAATAGAAAGGGTCTTACATTTTGAACATCTAGGGGTAAAGCTCTCTGATATACTATTGTGGTATCCACAAGTCACTGTAAGTCAATTGACACAAAAGCACAAAACAACTATAGTGTAAAAAATGTATAGAGTAACAACATTAAGGGTGGTTTCACCTCCATTAAAGGTCTACTGGGCAAGGGGGCTGGGCTTGGCATTATATGGTGCCGAGTTTAGAGGAGTAGGGAATGTACAACTATTAACTAAATCTGAAATTGATTTCCTACAGTCTTTTTCGGTCTATCAAATGATGCCCTACTTCTGTTATATCTCGATTTATCTTTAAATTAAGTGGCTTTTGTCGCAAAATTCAGACCTCAACTATAGTCGATAAGGATATGAACAGTTGAATATTTGGAATGTTTCCGGACCTCATTGGTTGATCAGCTGGTGTGGTTCTGAAAATTCTGGACTCATGTAAAAAACTTTGTCGTAGCATGACGATTCTTATATCAAAAGACCGAGAATGGCTAGTACACTATGTACAAGCATTTTCGTTTTATTCGAGTTGCTGTGTTTTCATTCCAGATAACGCTCCAACAGTGTACCAGGCCATCTCCAAACTGCATAAGATTTCCGAATCTATTCATGTGGATAAAGGAGATTGGTCGTTAATGGAATGGTTCTGGGAACTGATATCCGGCTGGGGATGGAAAATTCTGATGGTCATTGGGATGGTCTTAACCATTCTTTTCCTGTTCTGTCTGTGCGTGCAGTGTGCTTCTGCAATATGTGGCCTCTGTGCTACATCATGTGTAAGGAAACCTGTATCAAGAGACGAGCTAAGTACTAGGATGATGTTACAGCAACATCTCAATGACTTTAGGAATATAGTCCTGGACTCAGATTAGCATGAGATTAGGTTAAATTGCCTATGTAAGGGAAAAAGGAGGGTTTGTGGTTCTGAAAATTCTGGACTCATGCAAAAAACGTTGTCGTAGCATGACGATTCTTATATAAAAAAAGACCGAGAATGGCTAGTACACTATGTACAAGCATTTTCCTTTTATTCGAGTGACGATTTCACCTCAAAATCGTCATTTTCGTCCTGAACCCCTGGCTTCCATTTTGTGTCCGGCAGCCATTTTGTGAGTTGCCCTCACATATGCTTATAATACAGCCAAATTCGATTCCACCTTAATTGACTTTTCTGTGACCTGGGCAAGCTGGAACCATTGCCCCAAGCCGAACCTGCCCGGCCAGTTCCTTTCCCAGTGGCCGAACGAGATAGCATCAAGGCACAGCCTGCCATAAACCCTTTGCATCGCACACACACCCTGCCTAATCTTGCTCACACCTGTCCCTGTTCTTTTCTCTCTCACTTGCTTTATGATGAGGAGGCGCCCGTTTTTATTGGGGGTCCACCGGTATCTGATGGAAATGCTGGGCCTTGCCGGATAATTTATTGTGGGCTGAACGAACTGTGATGTGGGCTTGTCATCATGACTCTGCTTTTCCTTTGTAGTGTAAACATTTGAATGGTATACTAAAAATGTGAAGAATGTTTGCCTAAAGCACAATATTTCGTATAAAAGGAGAAGCCTGGTTTTGTAAGATTGAGCATTCTCCTGAGAATATACACACCGTGTTGTTGTACTTCTAGGACGCCTGTTACTTGGTTGCAGCCAATAAAATCGATCCTTGACTTCACCTAGAAGACTCTGAGTTTCTGTGGTCTGAATCAGGAAAGTACTCGAGGTCTTTGGGTGTACCCTGACACCACTGGGTTACCGGTTCGGTACCGGTTCTGAAAAACCCAGTACCCTAGTTGGCGCCCACGTGGGGCGATACCAGCGGTACCGGTCCAGCTAGAGGTTCGTGAGGAGCTTCGTGTGAAAATTCTGGAGGAAGGCCGCCACTTCATCGACCCCTGCATGTCGACGTGGTCCGAAAGTCTTTGCTGCGAGGTTCCCCGCTTCCCGACTGCTACGAAGGACTGCTGCCCTGGCTATCGCCCTGATTTGGACCCTTGAAGTTTGGTAGAGCGAAACGATAAGACAAGTCTTCTGGTGACGTCATCGATATCTCAGTTAAGTATAAGTAGAGCGTCTCCCAGTCCTTAGTTGGTTCTTAGTTTTGGGTATCCCTTTGGGATCGCTTTGTTTGGAACTTGCAAGTGCCAAAGCCGAAGGACTCGTGTATTCACGAGAATATCGTAATCGATAATCCTTTGAAGTTTGAAGCTAGACTAGAGAGCGAAGATGCCTGGTCTTAGCAGACTTGGAAATTTGATTTGTCTTGGTTGTAGTAATAGGGACTCCCGATTGGAGGACTCGTGTCCGGTTCCTCAGATTGGAACTCCAACTTATGAACTGTATGTGAAACATGGAGTAGGCCCCATCACATACAATGAAGTGTGGATCAAATACACCAGAAAAGAAGGTGTTTTAAAATGGCCCCAATATGGTAGCTTTGACACGGAAATCTTAGATAACCTCGAAGTTAAACTTTTTAAGAAGAAAGCCCGGCCGGCGATGTTTGACTCTTTCCGCCTATGGGGTAAGGAGGCCAAACAGAAGGAAATTAAATTAGCGAAGAAAAATAAGAGACAAAGGGGTATTTCGATAATGCAAGCTGCTATGCAGTATAAAGACAATAAAGAAGAACAGATGAGTGAGCAGTTGCACAGGCAACGTAAAATGGTGATAGATAAATGCTATCCAGTTTTGCCGTCTCTTCAGCAAGATGCAGCAAAAGAGCTTGAAAAAGATCCGTTAATGGCGCATTTGTTAAGTTCGCCACCCCCTTATGCGCAGAATGCTACGGCACCTCCGCAGCCCTTAGCGGCGCAACCCGTGGTTGCATTGCCTCCTGCTCCTCCACAGCACCCACCAGCTACTCTTCAGCTGGCTCCTGCTCCTCCGGTGCAGCCTCCTCAAGGGCCACCGGCTTTTACATCTGCTCTTCCTATGCTTCCTACAACTTTGACCACTATAACGACTACCACTCCTGGTATTCCTTCTGACACTGCTTCTGCGTCTGCCTCATCTCACCCTGCTTTCCCTCTTGTCTTTTCATCGACTTCTCCTTCTGTTCGTCAAATAGTGGCTAGTACTGTCGCTAGTTTTTTGCATCCTCTCTTTGGTGCAACAAGTGTAACTCCTGACACAGAGCGCAAGCAGTTGCGTCGTCAACTGCCTGATTCTAGGGAGAAGGAAACGTTGAATTGTTTGGCACATAAATGGGTTACTGATCCGGAAAAATATGATTTAGAATGTGTTATGGATGTCTTCAACCAGTGGGAAGCATCGAAGCAGAGATACGTTTTTGAGAAAATGTGTGTTTTCCTGTGTGAAGATTTAGAGGAAAATGATTTGGACTCTAATCCTCCCGAGTTGAGCCATGTACGGTTTGAGTTTTCAAAAGGCGCAATTGTGGGTTCAGATGTTAGGAAAGCAGTTGCAACATTGTTGTCGCTTAGGACTGAAGGTGTTTCTAAGTCGTTGTTTGAGTTTGATTCTTCTGTCAAAAAGAAGGGAAGACAATATCCTATGAGAGAAGTACCCCCACAATGGAGAGAGGGTGACGCAAATGCTAATCCGGCTATTCCGCCACATTTTCAGCGTGTGTGGGTACATGTCCCATAGAAGCGATCTGAAGTTTTGGCCCTTAAACAAACATTGCCTGATCCCCGTAAGAATCCTGCAGGGTATTACAAAGAATTGTCGCAGACTGCAGGTTCATGCATTATGAATTTAGCCGATATCGATATGTTATTTGGGAATGTTGTTCCACAGCCTTTATGGGGAAAGATTCGCCATGCAGATCATGATCAAGAGTTAGGTGACACATGGGCTAATATTACTGCTGCAGATGCCCGACAAGTTGGTGGTGCTAAACCTGAGCCTTTAGTAGCAGAACGTCCTGGTAAGATCATTGATTACATGAAGACTTTAATGCCTGCCATGCGAGTAAATTGGGATAAATTGTCTGCGTGTAAGCAGAAGAAAGACGAAACAGTGTCAGATTTCTTCACCAGGTTTGAGGAAACGTTTGTCGACCACAGTGGTCAAGATATGAGCACAGAAGGTGGTCAGCGATTGTTCGTCGATAAATTTGTGCACAATCTGCTTCCAGAGTTGTGTAAAAAGTTAAAGGATTCAGAGAGTTCTTGGGCAGTTTCCTCTTCAGCGCAGATATTGGCTACTGCACAGTATTACGAAAATAGAGACAAAGATGAGAAAGATAGAGCAGAAAAGAAAACTAAAGAGTTGAAAACGAAGGTTCTGTTACAGCAAGCGTATCCGCCACCATGGTGGTGGTGGCCAGAATAATGGTGGTCAGAGTAGCTATCAGAATAATTATCAGCAGCCTCAACAGTATCAGAGGAACTCGCAGAAAGTCGAGTATATTCAACAACGTGTCCCCGTAGGTCCCAATCAGTGTTCATATTGCAAGGAAGAGGGTCATTTCAAGTATAGTTGCCCTGCCTTGTTACAGCACGCGAATGGTGTGTCAAACACAAGAGGTCGAGGTGTTCAACAAGCACCGAGAGGTAGAGGACGTGGAAATTTCCCCCAGAACGCTCGTTCCCTTCCGCCTCAAAATTCAATGAATAGGTTTGATCAGCAGAATAAGGCGTCTGGTAGGACGGCTCAGTACTATGCTGATGATAATTATGCAGAAGATGAGCATATGGAAGGTAATGATTGCTAGGACAGCCATAGACAAAGAGAGGGAGTTGTTTCAGTTCCAGTAGATCAGAATGGACCATACGTTGAGGTGATTACATCAGGTGTGTCAGAACCTTTTCTGTTGGATACTGGTGCTACAAAGAGTTCTATTATGCACTCCAAACTCCCTGGCACACCTTTGTCTGGCGAAACGAATGTATCAGTAGGTTTTTCCGGCGCCCCGGTTAGAAATCCGATTTCTGACCCTTTGTCTCTTTCTGTTGGTCCGTGTGAATTCAAAGCACCCCTTATTCTGACAACAGGTTGTGGTGAAAACTTGTTAGGATTAGATCTGTTAAAAAGACTGTATGCGACTTTGTACTGTTCTCCTTCAGGAGTACAACTTACACTAGGTAAGAAAGTGGTTTCTCCTATGTATTTGTCAAGGGATAAACTTCCGACAGAATTGTCGTTTCTTCCTGATATTCTTTGGGCTACTGGTCCTAATGATGTGGGTCTTTTGGAAATACCGCCATATATTGTAACATTGAAAGCCAATGTTAGAATGCCACGAATTCCCCAATACAAAATCTCTAGTGAAGGTGAAAAAGTGTTGTTAGCGATCATTTATGATTTGATTGAAAAAGATGTGATTGAAGAGACAAGAGGCAACGTTTGCAATAGCCCTGTTCTGCCTGTTTTGAAGTGAACTGACCCTTCCCAGCCACCTGTTTACAGATTTGTGATTGATCTTAGAGAGGTGAATAAGATAGTTGTGCCACAATTTCCAGTTGTTCCGGACATTACTGCCCTATTGACTATGATTCCAGCTTCTGCCACCTGGTTTTCGGTGATTGACTTGAAGAATGCTTTCTTCAGCATCCCGATTGCCGAAAAGAGTAGGGATATTTTTGGCTTCAGTTTAGGAGGTCGAAGTTTCCGCTTTAAACGCGCTCCCCAGGGCTACTCTGAAAGTCCATCAATATATAGTCAAGCTTTAAAAACACAGCTTGATACGATTGTGTTACCTGATGGCGCTACCCTCATTCAGTATGTTGATGATTTGCTTATTGCTGCAGATACTGAGGAAATCTGTAAAGAAGCCACGTTGTCTTTGTTGCGTCATTTGTGTGACTTGCATCACAAAGTGTCTCTCTCAAAATTGCAATATTGTATACAAGAAGTGACCTACTTAGGTCATCTCTTATCGAAGGAGGGAACGAAACTGACCCCAGAAAGAATTCAGGCAATAGCGAAATTAAGTGTGCCAAGAACACAGCGAGAAGTGCGTGCTTTCTTGGGTATTACATCTTACTGTAGACAGTGGATACCAAATTTTTCTTTACTGGCCAAACCTTTGGTGGCATTAACGTGTAAAGATACACCGAATCCCGTTCCTTGGTCTGAAGAGTGTCAGAAAAGTTTTTCTGAATTGCGCACAGCATTATGTTCGGCTCCTGTGTTGGGTACCCCCAACTACAGTAAGCCCTTTACATTGTATGTCCATGAGAAAGAAGGTTGTGCATTGTCAGTGTTGACACAGTTGTTTGGAGACAAGCAGCGTCCATGTGCATATTTTTCGTCGACTTTGGATCCGGTAGCTAAAGCATTGCCGAGTTGTTTAAGAGCAACAGCGGCAGCAGCTGTTTCTATTCGACAGTCTGCAGGTTTAGTGATGAATAACACGTTAATTGTAATGGTTCCACATGCAGTGGACACGTTGTTCAACAGAACCAAGACACAGCACTTAACTAGTGCTCGATTGTCAGGTTACGAATTAACATTTTTAGCAAGTCATGTGCACATAAAAAGATGTAACACATTAAACCCAGCTACGTTGTTGCCAATTGTAGAGGAGTTAAATGCTTCTGAACAACATGATTGTTTTCTTAAAACAGAAGAAGAAACGAAAGGGAGAGTAGATCTCCAAGATACTCCTCTTGCTGAATGTGATGGTACCTTATGGGTGGATGGTTCATGCTTCAAGCTCCCGAATGGTGATACGACTGCAGCATATGCTGTCACGACTTTGCATACGATTGTTGAAGCTGCACGTATCCCACATAATTCAGCTCAAGCAGCAGAATTGATTACACTAACAAGAGCACGTGTGTTGTCGAAAGGAATGAAAGTGACCATCTACACCGACAGCCAGTATGCGTTTGGAGTGGCTCACAGTTTTGGACGATTGTGGAAAGAACGTGGGTTCCTGACTTCGCATGGAGCTAAGATTCAGCATGGTCAGTTGGTGAATGAGCTTCTTGAATCACTGACCTTGCCTCTACAAGTTGCGATTGTGAAATGTAGTGCTCACAAGAAGGTGACTGATGATGTTGGACGTGGAAATGCATTTGCTGACAAAATCGCAAAAGAAACAGCGAGGAATGTGATGAGCCGAATGTATGTTGCAGGCCCTGCAAGATGGATTGGTGATGTTGGAATGTGTGAAGACACGATAGAGAGTGTGAAGTCTATTCAAGCTGAAGCTACAGAGAAAGAGTTGAGTGTGTGGAGAGAAAGCACGGGTAGAATGGATGCCAATGGCTGTTGGGTTGAATTGTCAGAGCATCAGAGATGGTTGTTACCCGATGCGTACGTGCTTGCAGTGGTCACAATGGCTCATGGAATGGCTCATATCAGCGTGAAAGGGATTTGCAAGTTGTTGGCTCCAGTATGGCAACATTCAGGAATTCCCAAGTGTGCAGAGTATGTCGTCAAAAATTGCATGGTGTGTCTGAAATACAATCCTGGTAGGGGAACCCCAACTTCAGCTGGTCATTTTGCACCTCCTACGTATCCGTTTGAGGTGTTGCAGCTAGATTTCATCCACATGGAGAGGTGCAACAACTTAAAATATGTACTCGTTGTTGTTTGTGCCTTCTCAAGATGGGTAGAAGCATATCCCCTAAAGGACAATACTGCCTTGTCCACAGCGAAAGCCCTTGTGAAAGAATTCTTCCCCAGATTTGGAATGCCGAGAATGGTCTGGAGTGACAATGGGAGTGAATTTGTGGGTCGAGTGATGAAGAAAGTATGCGAAGGGCTAGGCATTCAACAGAAGTTTCACGCTGCAAATCACCCCCAATCAGCTGGATTAGTAGAATGTTATAATGGCACGCTTAAGTTAAAACTAGCCTAAATTCAAGCAAGCACTGGTCTTAAATGGCCTGATGCTCTACCCTTAGCACTCCTATCCACCAGAATGACTGTGCATTCGCGAGTGGGACTTAGTCCATATTAAATAGTTTTTGGCCGTCCGGCCAATATATGGGGAGTGCCAACGCCCACAAAGTTCAGTGAAATCGAACACCCTGTTTTGCTTGACTATTTGTACGAATTGACGGCTAAATTGCGTGTTTTACACCAACAGGTCCACAACACCCTGCCTCCGGTCTCTGAAACTCCAGGTCATCCCATCGACCCTGGATCCTGGGTTCTCGTGAAGAACTTCCAGCGAACCAAGAACGATCAGCCCAGGTGGACCGGACCGCATCTCGTCCTTCTTTCCACAAGATCAGCTGTTCGAGTGGAAGGGAAAAAGCACTGGATCCACGGCGTACATTGTAAGAGGGTACCTTTACCTCTGCCGTACGACCGGTGGGTCCAGAAGGGTGTCGCCGACTCAGAGACTCAAACCTTGCCTCGTTTTCTGCCTTTCAGTGATGCACGTGTAAAAGGAACACTTACTGAAAAAGAGAGTGATAATATTTTGCAACCAGCTGTATCACCATCAGTTCGATTGGACACTACAGAACCTGAACTCCTTTTCCGAGATCACACCATACCTGGAAAGCAAAGATACAATCTGAGGTCAAGAACTATGGACTAATCAAAACAAACTTTCTTTTTCAGTACTATTTTTGAAAAGCGCAGCTCTCCCATCTGAGAAACTTGCTTATTTTTGTTTTTCGAACCGCCATCCGGGTTCCGCTGCTAGGGCAGCGATTGCCCAAAGTCTTTGGGGTGCAGCTGACGACGTTAGGTCTACAGTTCTGGTTGGTCCAAGGGAGTTGCCCTGGACTGACGGAAGCGTTCCTTAGCAGAAACAACCTCCCATCGCGGGCAGCATTGTATAGAGGATGGAGTTTTTCGAGACGGAGTGACCTGCCAAAGAAACGAACTTTGAAACAAGAATATGTAAATTGATGACCAAGTAACGTTTTTTATTATTATGCATTTTCATGTTATTTGGTGCAATAATGTGTTTAACAGGATCTGTCTCATTCTCCTTACAAGTGACATTTGCACCAACTACATCGCCTACACCTCCTCTTTCTACTGTTTCCTCTCATTCTTTTCAACCCCTTCCTGAACACGAATCAGCTAGGAGATTAGAGTTTATTAATAACTCCTTTGTTCAGCTCTTGCACCAACACCAACTTGTAATGAACACGACTAACTGTTGGGTGTGTGGTCTGATGCCCCACACAACGGATAAAGGTATTCCCTATCTGGTCCTGCCATTCAGCCACAATGGTTCTGTGTGGGCATACAGAACAATGTTCATATATGCACATGAAATCTACCCCCTACGTTCTGTAACAGACAATCCTAAGAATAGTGCTCTAGTTAAGGGTATAGTAGACATGATTAAGGAAGATATTTCCTATGAAACTATACCGAGAGATGAGACACTAGTATACATAGGATGGAACGTGACCCGATATGGAGCTACTCTGAGTGAGAAACAGCAAGCTGAGAGATCTTCCCCGATTTGGATTGTACCCCATCAGGGTCACCTGTGTCTGCAAGGTACTGGCAAGAATCCCAGAGCTCAGTTAGGGAAAAGTGTCTGTACTGAAACGTATGTTTTTGCATCCGAGACTTCCCCTTCGTTTTTAGCAGCTAAGGGTACCTATTTCATCTGCCATGATAGAGCCTATACATGGTTGCCCCCTGACTTTTCGGGCACATGTTTTGTTTCATTTCTGTTGCCTCCCACCTACACAGCAGCGGCAGACTACCACAAGACAAGGATAGTTAGAGGTGTCTTGAGTAAAGAAGACACTGCAGGACAAGAATTTGGGGACTTCACAAAGGGTTTTCTGCTGTTCTGGGGACCAATGGTTAACAGCAGGAACATAAGGCAATTGACAAGGGTGGTTGAATCCACCGTAGTTGAAACTGCTGGTGCCCTTAGTAACTTGACTGCTGAGCTCCAGTCGGATCGTCTTATGACCCTTTAGAACAGGGTCGCATTAGATGTCATACTTGCAGACCGAGGTGGGGTATGTAAATTGATCCAATCCAGTTGCTGTGTTTTCATTCCAGATAACGCTCCAACAGTGTACCAGGCCATCTCCAAACTGCATAAGATTTCCGAATCTATTCATGTGGATAAAGGAGATTGGTCGTTAATGGAATGGTTCTGGGAACTGATATCCGGCTGGGGATGGAAAATTCTGATGGTCATTGGGATGGTCTTAACCATTCTTTTCCTGTTCTGTCTGTGCGTGCAGTGTGCTTCTGCAATATGTGGCCTCTGTGCTACATCATGTGTAAGGAAACCTGTATCAAGAGACGAGCTAAGTACTAGGATGATGTTACAGCAACATCTCAATGACTTTAGGAATATAGTCCTGGACTCAGATTAGCATGAGATTAGGTTAAATTGCCTATGTAAGGGAAAAAGGAGGGTTTGTGGTTCTGAAAATTCTGGACTCATGCAAAAAACGTTGTCGTAGCATGACGATTCTTATATAAAAAAAGACCGAGAATGGCTAGTACACTATGTACAAGCATTTTCCTTTTATTCGAGTGACGATTTCACCTCAAAATCGTCATTTTCGTCCTGAACCCTTGGCTTCCATTTTGTGTACGGCAGCCATTTTGTGAGTTGCCCTCACATAGGCTTATAATACAGCCAAATTCGATTCCAAAGGACACGTACACCTTAATTGACTTTTCTGTGACCTGGGCAAGCTGGAACCATTGCCCCAAGCCGAACCTGCCCGGCCAGTTCCTTTCCCAGTGGCCAAACAAGATAGCATCAAGGCACAGCCTGCCATAAACCCTTTGCATCGCACACACACCCTGCCTAATCTTGCTCACACCTGTCCCTGTTCTTTTCTCTCTCACTTGCTTTATGAGGAGGAGGCGCCCGTTTTTATTGGGGGTCCACCGGTATCTGATAGAAATGCTGGGCCTTGCCGGATAATTTATTGTGGGCTTAACGAACTGTGATGTGGGCTTGTCATCATGACCCTGCTTTTCCTTTGTAGTGAAAACATTTGAATGGTATACTAAAAATGTGAAGAATGTTTGCCTAAAGCACAATATTTCGTATAAAAGGAGAAGCCTGGTTTTGTAAGATTGAGCAGTCTCCTGAGAATATACACACCGTGTTGTTGTACTTCTAGGACGCCTGTTACTTGGTTGCAGCCAATAAAATCGATCCTTGACTTCACCTAGAAGACTCTGAGTTTCTGTGGTCTGAATCAGGAAAGTACTCGAGGTCTTTGGGTGTACCCTGACACCACTGGGTTACCGGTTCTGAAAAACCCAGTACCTCACTGGAAACCAATAAAGCTTGCACCTGCCCTTGGCTTAGGTATGTAAAATCTCTACCCTATGTGTTAATCCTAGAACAGCTTTTAATGAACATGATGCCTATAAACAATGATATAAGGAGCACATTTGAAGATAAATATTGGCAATGTTTCTGGTAAAAGATGGTTTTGAAAGCTGAAAGTGAATTTAAAATGTTGGATGACAAGTGTGTTCCTAAATCTGAACAGTACATGGATGATATTTTGCCATTTACTGCAACAAATCTGTACATACAATTTAGAATTCGCAATTTACCTGTGTATGTATTCAGTTCAAGATAGAGCAATGGTGTTGTAGGGGAGTGATCAATGTCCAGTGTGAAAATTTACCAGAGAGACAAAGAAACATTTGCAAATGTTTTGCCTGGTATATAATAACCCTGGGCGGCCAGCTACGCTCCGTGCACAGAGTGCACGGAGTGCTGTCTCCTACGCATTTTGCGTAGCCGGCGTAGCCAGGCGGCACTACGCACGCTCTGCAGACGGGGCGTAGCCGGCCGCCACCCGCCTCCCTCCCGCCCTCCCTAAATACATAAATAAAGGCAAATAAAGGCATAAAAAGCTTTTAAAAACACTTACCTTGTCTGCCGTGTCCCCAGGGCTCCCTCTCGCCGTCCCGCGATGCGCGCCGCCATTTTGGATCCTAATGCGCATGCGCGGGCGGCCGCGCATGCGCATTTCTCGTGAGGAATGCGCATGCGCGGCCGCCCGCGCATGCGCATTAGGATCCGATGCGGTGGCGGCGCGAATCGCGGGACGGCGAGAGGGAGCCCCGGGGACGCGGCAGACAAGGTAAGTGTTTTTAAAAGCTTTTTATTCCTTTATTTGCCTTTATTCATGTATTTAGGGAGGGCGGGAGGGAGGCGTGTGGCGCGGAGTGGGGCTACGCGGAGTGCGTGGGTGGGCGTAGTTGTGCGCCCACTTCACGTAGCTCCACGGAGCCCCACTCCGCCCACTACGCCCAGGGTTAGTATATAATATTCCAAGAAGGAAATAAATTAAACCCAATATGTCGAGCTAATGGCATTAGACACTATTGGGCTGCATCATGGAGCTTTAAGTCATATACAACAGAAGTAATGGTATTTGATTTATATAGGTTTGTCCTACCAGCTTGTACTCTAAAAGCATTCATTCATTGAACAGTTTGCTTAATCACCAAATACTGCAGCGAGTGCTTCAGGGGACACCTGGAAACAGTTTGTAAACATTACTTATACTGTTATTATAGCACATGGTGTCTAATGTAGGTATCATCATACAAGATCTATTTTAATGATCATATAAAAAATGATGTATTTTCAGTGTGGTTTATACTTGTGTGCACTGAATAATCTGTATAAGTGATCAAGATCTGACTAAATTGGTTTAGCTTTATAATGGAATTGTAATCAAATTATGTATTTTATTTGTTTCATTCAACTCTTTATTTCGGCAAAGAGTGTGGCCATAAAAGTACAATAGATAAAATTCAAACTAATTTCAGATTAAAAGTACATAATAAATAGAATACAAATTCAGCACAGGGCAAAAATTTTCATTAACCTAGTTAACATTAAAGTACATACATACTGTACACCCTGTGACCTCATAATCCAGGAAAAGAAATAAGCATCAAAACAGTGCAAATTAGATAAGCAGCGCCAAATAACTATAGTCTGTACTTAAAAACAAATCTCATGGTATACCCCATTGAACAGCACGGAAGTCCTAGTTTGTCTGGCTCATTTCCAAAAGGAACAAACATTGACGAAGTTCGAGGGCCACTCTATAGTTTGCAGATACACCAAGGCTGCCTGGGAAGTCTGTATGCCCTGGTTTCTAATAATGGGGAGCAAATACCTTTTGCTAAATTCCTGATAAATTTGCAAAAGAAAGCAAAGTGTAGCAAGCTTTGAGAGGATGCTTCGTCACATGCGCATGTAGCGGTGCTAAGCGAAACATATGCGGTATTCCCCAAGGCTCATCCCTCAGCCCAACACTCTTCAACTTCTACTTGTCACCACTTGTAGACGTTGCCTGATCACACAACATCAACATCATCTCCTACTCCGACGAAACCCAGCTCATGCTATTAATCTCACTCGGGCTCAACATGACAAAGACTAACTTATACAACTGCATGGAAAGCGTAACACCCTGGATGAGGGAAAACTGCCACAACATGGACAAGACAGAAGTCCTCATCTTCGGCAAACACACTGACCTCTCTGATGACTCCTGGTGGCCTTGAGAACTCGGGCATACTCCCACGCCAAAAGACCACACCCACAATGTCGGCATCAACTTTGACAAATAACTATCCGCCAAGTCAATATCGTCTCTTCAGCCTGCTATCATCACGCTCCGCAATATTTTCAAGTGGCTTCCCATCAGCACCAGAAAGGCAGTAACACAGGCCCTCATAACCAGCCAACTAGAATATAGCAATCTATGCAGGCACCACCTCCAACCTCATGGACAGACTTCAACCGATCCAGAGAACGCAGCGGCCAGACTGATCATTCTACTGTCAAAGAGAACCCACATCACCCAGCACCTGAAGGACCTCCACTGGCTTCCAGTTCAGAAGAGATGCCACTTCAAGCTCCTGACCTATGCCTACAAAGGAGGAAAGTGTAATGGGCAACCCAAACTACCCTTGAGGGCTCGGGCAAAATGAGATAAAGGGTAAGTGTGCCTTCAAGGGATTTACTTGAATATTTAATTAGATTATTTTATGATCACATTTGGGAGCAAGGTAAATTATATACTCGCTAATTAATTTCTTTCAGCAGCTTATTCTCCTGCACAATCTCTTCATAAAATGGAACAAAGTCACAAACAAAACAATAAATATAAAATAGAATATATATAAAAAGTGAAAAATAGTGCAAAAAAACAAACAGAAATGGGTGTATATAGAAAAATATAGACTTTTTATCTGAGGATCTCATCAAGGGTACATAAACATAATACATGCAATGAAACAAGAAGGTGACAATATAACACTTTAGACCTTCACTGTAACAATTGCAAACACTTTTTCCCACAGTGGAAGACAAAGAAATGTCTGGGAAAGAAGTGTGTAAGTCGACGTTTTGTTCTCTACTTTTTCATTGATGAGACCATATTCAGGACTGACATGTATTAACGTTGCTGAACCCTGGATTCTAAAGTCGTATAGCTGAGCTTAATATCTTCAGAAGTTTAAAGCCTGACGTGAATAAAACTCCTATTTCCGGGTTAAGCGAGACAAGATAGTAGTCATTTGAATTATTTAATGTGACTAGCTACCTGTTTTTGCAGCATAGAACTATATATATTTTCTGTGAGCAATTTGAAAGTGGGTTATCGGTTTACAAAAAGAATGTATGTGCTTATCTTTTGCAGGTGTGAAGAACACTCTGCTTGTAATGAGGTATATTTCACACAAAAAGGTTTTACTTTGTTGAATATTTTGAGCACACTGTCACTTTTTGAAAGAATGCAGTAGCAATCTTAGAATTAGGTCCGGAAGAAAGTCTGGGCGAAGGGTCTTAGAGGCTGAAACTAGTTGACCATTTTGTAAAGCAGCCTATTTGTTTAAAGCGTCTTTTGCACTATTTTAATAGGATTGACAGCAATACTTGTGATTAAAGGAATTTTTCTCGTCCAAATCCTTTTTAATCTCACTCACATGCACTTCACTTACACTTCCATCACCCAAGTCAGTTGATATCCATTCCACAAAAGAAGATAATAGATGACTAAGCAATCCTCTTCTTTCTTGTGCTTGCACCCTCCTCTGTTTTTCATGTGACCTGTTCGCAATCCGAATCACATACTTCCCCCAGGGCTCTGGAGGAGTAGTGGTAGGAGGGAAGGATATCCAAGTGATGACACTGACCTCTCTTGGTAGTTGATGGACATCCTATCATTCCACGAAGGTCTCCTCTTTTCTGTGCGCACTTGACTGTGGATATGTGTGGATAGGTGTTTGGTTTTTTCGTCTTCTCTGTGTTGTGATAATCCGACTTTTGCTCACCCTATTCAGACCACCAGATTACTTTGTGGTTGTGATTAATTGTATTGGGGATTAAATCTGCGGTTTGGTCTTTAAACTCTCCCTTGGGCCCTTCTTTCTCCTTTCTGGAGGTGTAATATTTATTTTTTCACCCCAAAGCCCCAAATTTTCACAGGCCAATTTGCTGGATCAGCCCCCAATGTTGCAGAAGAGGATGCACACACTGTGTTTCAGGGTCCCATGGTACCTGAAGGTGGATTAGTTAAATGGTGTAGTTCCTTTTTTGCACTTGAGGGCATTAGTAAGGACTGCAGTGGGCCGGATAGTAGGAGTAGCAGAAAGGGCCCAGAGCTCCTTACCGGATTGACATTTTAACATATTAGGTGAGCTAAGTCAGTCATTTTTAGACAAATCACATAGGAGGGAAAATTGATTAAAGAAAGGCATGCCAAAATGAGGTATCGCTGAAGCAGGAGAATATGACTTCCCAGCCAGGTCCCTATAAAGAAATCCCAAGGGTAAAACCTTGATTTTACTTCAGTGGTGGATTTCTTGGCCTGCGTGCACCAACAGATGTTTGGCCATCATGGGGTTTCTGAAGGCGATGATAACACAATCTCCTTCTAGCTCCATTCACATTTTCCCAATCCAGCCCACCCTCCAGGCCTCAAGAACTTCTGGGAATAAGCAAACCTTAAATCATGGAGTTTCCCTTGTTCCATTGGGCCCCTTTATTATTCAAATCTTGGGTAGTCTCACTGGTTTTAGGATGCAATGTAGGGACATCAACTAATATGGCCACATAGGGGTAGGCTGGTGGTGGAAGATCACATCAAAGGAGCCCCCCTGGGCTATCCCTGCGATTGCCTTTAGATTTGGGGGAATTCCTGTAGAACAACGGCCTGGGATGGACATTTTCTGTCCTGGAGTAAACAATGGTACAAATTCTAAGGGGACCGATGAGGAAAAAACTGTAAAATAAGGCCCTACTAAACCCATTAATCTAGAACTGAGTCCTCTGCTCTGGCGCAGATCGCACCACCGGCTTGTCTTGGGGACCTCTAAGGCGAACAGAGATAGACGGTTTTAGGGCACCAACATTAGCATTAGGATAAATACAGGTGCAACTCCTGTTCTCTTCTTCGGTGCTGCCAGCCTGCCCATTGTCCATTACAGATATTTTAGCCTCAATTCACCTCAGACGATCAAGCACCCTAGACATTTTGGAGGCAATGGTTTCCACAAGTTCTTTGTCTGAGTAGATCCTCAATAGTCTCTTTATGAAGATGAGAGCTAGGTTGTAACTGATCCAGAGCAGCAGGCATGGCATTTTTGATGTTCCTAAGTGTCTTCATGGCCTTTTTCTAGCCAACGATTGTTTTCTTTTTCACCTGATAATATGATGATCGGGAACCAACGTATGCGAAGAAGAATGTGAGGCAGAACTAATACAAGGAGCACTATCCTCACCAAACGGCGCCTTAAGGTTGGCAAGAGTGTCCAAATCCGATTGTGACTAAACAGAGAGGTACAACAAAAGGGCTAATTGCAAGATGATATGTGGAGCTGCAGGGACAAGTCATCACAGGAAACAGTAAGTTAGCTGCTAACGGGAAACCAGTCTGCCAAAACTAAAAGAAAATCAAACCGATATATTTAGCAGGAGCCAGAGATTCTTACCAGGTGGCAAACATCAGATGTCCAACTGCTGACTCCAAAAAGCAAGTGGGATGGCCCCGCATTGGCTCCTCCTCCGGCTGGTGGGCACAGGGCAGGAGTCATCAACCTCCCAGAAGGCTACACTTTAATGTATATATTATTTTAACAGTTTACTGTCTTGTTTAAACTAATGATCTGTTATGACTCTGACTACCGTGTTTGATAAGCTCCACACATACATATTCAAATTTTCATGAATTGAAGGGGTTCTTATTTTGCGTTAATTAGTTTCCCCAAAGGCGAAATGTGAATGGGGGGAGCACGATTGCAGTAGTGTTTCTTTCATGTTGATATGGAAGGTCGTGCCACATGATAGGGGTATGCACGTGACACTTTCAATAAATATCTGGCACACCTGCGATGGTGTGTAGCTGAGTACGCATGGATGCTCAAAACGGGCTGGTTCATATTATGTGGTGGAGCTATGTCGCACAGCAGATGCTTTGCAGTTTTGTAGTTTTGTCACGTTAAAAATGTTTGTTTGGGCACAATTTTTAGTTGGATTTCGATAGGTTTTCTGTTATAGTTGCATATTTGAGCTGAAGTGGGAGAGACAGGTTGGGGATATGTAGTATTGATCACAGGGATTGAGCACTGATAATGAGTGAAGGAGCACGTTTTTTTCACAATAAGTACGTTTTGACAAAAGGAGTATGGGATGCGTGCACTGATTGAGTACTGTTTATGTTTTGGATTAAGTTTATGCACACTGCACAGACTGCTCAGGTTTGAGCATTGTAATATGGGGAAAGAAAAAGAGCCACAGGTATAGAAATTTTTCAAATGAGTACAGTATTTTTCGGCGTATAAGACGACTTTTAAACCCATGAAAATCTTCTCAAAAGTCAGGGGTCGTTTTATATGCCGAGTGTCGTCTTATATGCTGGTACACGCGTGATGAAACTTCAGGGACCACCACCGTGCGCTGCCCCCTCTCCCTGCTCTCATGCGTACTACCGTTCGGATCGTCTTGGAGACAGCATGGCAGCTCCCATGGGCTTATTGTCCTATCCTTCCTTTCAGCTTTAGAGTGAATTGGGAACATTTTAATCCACTTGCACTGCTTTAGGTTTACATGTTTGATGACAAACAGCCTTATGTTTTTAAGTGACAGTTTTCCTACTAAGTACCTGCATGTCATAAGCATTTGAATTAAAATTACCATATTAAAATCAAATCTGATGTTTTTTAATTTTTATTTGGTGTGTGTTGGAAGAGGGGTAGTCTTATAAGGCGAGTATAGCCCAAACCCTATATTTTAACAGGAAAAGTAGGGTTGTCGTCTTATACGCCGGACAATATGGTAAGTGATGTATATTCATAACATGCGATTTCACTCTGATTATATTATAGTTATCCCTGAGGAATGGCAATAGTTGCCTGAAATGCATTGGGATTAAATTCTTCACGTTGAAATATGCAAAATCTTGAATTGTGTGTGATATGAGTAAAGCCTTGGCAGGCCCTCGTTGAAATGTAGCAAAGAATGGAAATATGAATATTCTAAATCATGGTTTTCTTTGGGATTGCTGATGAAATGAATTGGAATGAAACATTAACAAACATGTTTGAACTTCATTGGACTGTTCACATATGCATGCTGTGCATCCTGGGTTGGGTCCTGACAAGGTTCCAACTGTTATGAGTTTCCCCAAAATAAACACATTATTATTATACTGTCAAACATGTTAAAATAAACCTTTCTGATGGGCAGGGACCCTGCTTTTAAAAACAAATTCCACACTCATGGAAAACCACATCTAGCGGTCAGGCCTTCTCCTACATTGCTCCTAAAGAATGAATGACCTCCATCTACACATAAGGGACACCTCCTCACTTCTTCAATTCTGCACGAAGCTGAAGGACTGGCCTTTTCAAGTAGTCCCACTAGGCCTTAGGTGTGCCTAGACTTACACCTACACAGTGCCAGGATCCCCTCATGGATGGAAGTGCACTTTACAAATCGGCATAACATAACATGAACACCGCAAGATTCTGAGCTCTAAATGTCGGCTCTACCTCCACAGGTGTGCAGTTGGCTCAAATCCAACAGTACACTCATTTAAATCTAGCTCTAAACATTTTTGAGTGAACTAATAAACTTACAGTACATTTTCTTTCACCCTTGCATTTGCTCTATGACCGCCAGTTTAATGGAAAAAAGGCATTCTGACATTGAGTCCTGTCTGTCAGATGACTTCTGAAATGCAGGTTAGGTCATGCATCACTCATGGCGGTACCTTTTACTGTAAGATATGTTCAATCTTGGCCTTTCCATATGGCAATTTCTTTCTGTAGGTGACAAAAAGGTTTGACCCATACCCAGTCAACAAAAAAGTTTTTTGTTCGCCTTCCTTCAAACAAGACAAATGCGCTTTATAAAGAATTCTAGAGGAAGGCCACATCTAACGAGCAGCTTGCAGTGTAAAAGGGAATGCAGCAAGAGGAGAGACTGCAAACAATAACTTCCACCAATTGCTATAAAGCACCTTACAGCCTTAGGGGCAACAAACGTGCAGGTGGGACTCATATGTATCATATTGTTCTCATGTAAGTTTCATATACAACCAGGAAAAATGAGGAGGCCCACACTTTCAGATAAAAATGATTGTGCTCCACTACTCTAATCAGCTGCCACTAACCATTAGAAGTGTAATTGCCTCATTAAAAGGAGTACCTCTTCGGATAGGTCTCAATTGTGCAATAAACGTCTGTACTATGTTGGTGAGCACCACGCTGTAATCATGTAAAGCCCTTATAAGGAGACTCGTAACTCATGTCTACCACCCAAGAAAACGTACCGGGTCTGTCAGAATGATAAAAATAAGCTGTCACATGAATCCATCAAGTTGGGACAGTTAGTCTGTTAAAGTCTACAAAATACAGAGAATGTGTCCCTTACCCTTTTTTATTCCTTCTAAGCCCCATTGAGAAGGGAGGCAAAATTAAGGGAAGGGATACATGTGATTTGGATACTTTTCTAAATGATTCTTACCTGTAGTTCATGTCAGATCCTTGTTGCTCTTCTAGCTCTGAGCCATAAGAATTCCAAAACCCTGTGAAGAGTTTTGCTTCATATCAATAAAGACAATACTGAACATCCAGAGTAAATTTGTTAACTCTGTTTTATTCTATTGAATTGAAACAACCCAATTTAGTTTTGCAAAGATGCTTTGAAGAAGTTGGATAAAGCAATGTGTGTCCCTTTTATTATACTTGAACTCTTTGCTGCCCTTTGATTGAGGACCAGACATACTGCTGGACAACCTGGCTCCCTGGGCAAACATTACCTGATCCATAATTTCCTCGTTTTGTTTAATTTTAATGGGCCATCACAACAGGCTCCATGGGTGTCTCTCTTCCAGAGCTCACCTTTCTCCTAGCCATTTTCAGCATTTCTGTAGCTCTCCTATTGGGCTTCCCAGATACATTTCCCTGTTTGATTGAATTCTATGCTGATAATATGCACCTTTTCATCAGATTATTCACGATCCGTGGATCCTTTGCATTTACTCACTTGTCTTAAGCAGGGATACTTTTGGATGAAAAATAGCTAACTGCAGAAAAGGTTTACCAGACTCAACATACCTTCTTTGGACTAATAGAATGGTTGACTTTCCTACCTCTTCAGACTCCTCTGCTCTTTCCGGTCTCTCTCGAAGATATTCCTAGGGTAATAAATCTGGGAGTTCTGTTTGACCATATAGGCACATCAAGTATCTATGTCCAAGGAGGGGCTGTAGTTCGAAGGCGGTGCACCCATTGGCCACACAAAACCCAGAGCAGCCATTCTTGACCTGAAAAGTAAAGGCTTGTTGGTAGGGGCCGAAATCATTTTTTGAATCGATTATTGCAACTCATCCTGTTTCTGCCTCCAAGTTACACGTATCTAGCAACTGCAATGGGTGCGGCAGGCCATAGTTTGATGGTCACTTAGTTCAGAACGGATGTATGACGTTACAACGCATACTTTTACAACGCCTACCTTTACAACGCAGTTTTTACATCGCATACCATTACAACGCATAGGGCTTTTAGGCGCTGGATAGTGATTTATTTAATTTACTATTCCAACTCCAGTCCCCATGGATAGTAGGGAAGGTGTTGGATAGTATATTAAATACATTCCCTATCCTAGAGCGCCCCCCAGCGCTATGCGTTGTAATGGTTTGCGTTGTAAAAGTTGCGTCGTAATGGTAGTGCGTTGTAAAAGTTTCGTTGTAAAGGATGTTTCCCGTTCAGAACAATAACCCATGTATCAAAATCAAGAAGGGGGTCTTGAAATCCTCTCGGTCTTATTGCCATTCAATTTTAAATCCACTTAGCTACCTCTTCTAAGCAGGGACAAAGGCCAATAGAGGCATTATCTGAGTGGTTCAGTGCTACGACCAGTTGGGTACCATCAGCGTCGGTCACTATGTAAACCAAAAAAGGAAGCACAATCCACGCAAGCAGGCTCATATAAACATTAAATAAGGAGGGACTCAGGAATAATCCCTGAGGAACTCCGCAGTGGAGAGGCATGGATTTTGAAGTGGCATCACCCTCAAAAACCCGGAAGGATCTCTCTTCCAGGAATGATTTCAGCCATGCTAAAGCTACTCCGGTCAATCCCAAACTTGGAAGTCGATGGACCAAAATTTGGTGGTTGACAGTATTGAAGGCTGCACTAAGGTCCAAGAGGATGGCAGCTAAGGAGCCTCTGGCGTCAAGAATCTTTTTAGACTCTTTGACATCTGCTAAAAGAGCAGTTTCTGTTCCTTGACACGGGCAAAAGCCAGTTTGCAAGGGGTGAAAAAGGTTGTGGGATTGCAAAAATATGGAGAACGCTGAATTAACGTGTTTCTCCGCTATTTTACTGATCCCTGGCAGAAGTGAGATGGGACGATAGTTACCCAGAAGGTCCGGGTCAAGACTTGTTTTTTTTAAAAGAGACTTTACCATCGCTCTTTTCTACGGAGGCGGGACCACTCCAGTGGAAATGGAGGTATTGATCAAATACAAAATGATCGGGGACCCGCTCCAGATGCTTGCTTCAGGATATTAAGTGGAGCTGGGTCTCTAGGTGACCTGCTCTTCACGAGTGCCCAGATAGTATGGAGTGACTCACAGTCCATCAGGGGAAATGCCTCCAAGGAGTGTTCCCTACTATGCGGACCAATATCCTCTGAATGGGAATTATTGTGAGTGTCTACAGAAGGAAATGACGAGTAGATAGTTTGGATTTTGTCATAAAAGTACTCTGCAAGTTAATTGCAGCGTCGACCAGTGTCATCAGGTATATCTGGGGGTAAGAGGGCCTTAAGCAGTTTTTTCCAATGCAACAATTTAGCGAGAGGAGTTAGCTGCCAATGCAATTCTTTCCTCATAATATGAGGCCTGGGACAATTTAATTTCTGTCTTATATGTTTTTATGGCCTCGCTGTATTCTGATTTCTTATTTGAAGAGAAATCCTTTCTCCAAGCTCTTTCCAGTTTCTTGCAGATCTGTTTTAGTTCCCGGAGCTTGAGGGAATAGCCAAGCCATTCTGTTGGACCCTACTTTCATCTGGGTCATTTTCTTCAGGAGAACCTGATCTTAGCTGCTCTCAATCCGGTTTTTTAATTTATCATTGGCGGCAATTGGGTCGAAATCAGGGATTGGCATGGTATTTTTTAACTTCGATATCCACTGTTCTGAATGAAGTTTAGGCCAAAGATTGAACATAGTTCTTATTGGCCTGGTTAAAGGGACAAATGCAAAATCAACAGTTGATGGACAGAATGCAGAACAATGTCATACATTAACCCCAGTACAGAGATCTGGGCCTAAATCCATCGTTTTTTTGCACTCCACACCACCCCAGTTCAGACATGGCCATATGCAAATCAGCCTTGACCCTGTGCCTCATGGAAACAGTCCAGCCCGAACTGCCAAGCCATGTCTTCCCTGGACCAGAATCAAGCATCCTAGGACCGGTTTCTGGCTATCAGCCGTCATCAGCCAGGATAGCTTGAATCCAGTGGTGTGGAGAGCACGGGACTCACGTCTGAGCATACCCGTCCCACTCAGGGTGACAAATGCAAAAGCAACAGTTGATGGACAGAATGCAGAACAATGTCATACATTCACCCCAGTACAGAGATCTGGGCCTAAATCCATTGTTTTTTTGCACTCCACACCACCCCAGTTCAGACATGGCCATATGCAAATCAGCCTTGACCCTGTGCCTCATGGGAACAGTCCAGCCCGAACTGCCAAGCCATGTCTTCCCTGGACCAGAATCAAGCATCCTAGGACCGGTTTCTGGCTATCAGCCGTCATCAGCCAGGATAGCTTAACTCCAGTGGTGTGGAGAGCACGGGACTCACGTCTGAGCATACCCGTCCCACTCGGGGTGACAAATGCAAAAACAACAGTTGATGGATAGAATGCGGAACAATGTCATACATTCATCCCAGTACAGAGATCTGGGCCTAAATCCATCATTTTATTTGCACTCCACACCACCCCAGTTCAGACATGGCCATATGCAAATCAGCCTTGACCCTGTGCTTCATGGAAACAGTCCAGCCCGAACTGCCAAGCCATGTCTTCCCTGGACCAGAATCAAGCATCCTAGGACCGGTTTCTGGCTATCAGCCGTCATCAGCCAGGATAGCTTGACTCCAGTGGTGTGGAGAGCACGGGACTCAAGTTCAAGTTCAGAAATTTGTATAGCGCACTACTCACCCGGAGGGTCTCAAGGCGCTTGAGGGAAGGAGGGGAATTTACTTATCGAATATCCAGGTTTTTAGTTGCTTTCTGAAAGAGAGGTGGTTCTGAGTGAGGCGGAGTTGGGTGGGGAGAGAATTCCAGGTTTTAGCCGCTAAGTAGGAGAAGGATCTTCCCCCCATGGTGGATCTGTGTATGCGCGGGATTGCGGCGAGGGCTTGATTGGACGATCGTAGTTGGCGGGAGGGGGTGTAGAAGGATAGACGCGTGTTGAGGCATTCGGGTCCTAGGTCGTAGAGGGCTTTGTGTGCATGGGTGAGGAGACGGAACGTTATTCTCTTGTTGACAGGGAGCCAATGGAGGTCTTTCAGGTGGTCGGAAATGTGAGCTTGCCAAGGGAAGTCCAAAATGAGCCTGGCTGAGGCGTTTTGGATGCGTTGGAGTTTTTTCTGTAGTTTGGCTGTGGTTCCGGCGTAAAGGGTGTTGCCGTAATCCAATCGGCTTGTGACCAGTGCGTGGGTGACTGTCTTTCTTGTTTTGGTGGGGATCCAACGGAAGATTTTTTTGAGCATTCGTAGGATGTTGAAGCAAGATGATGATACGGCGTTGACTTCTCTGGTCATCGAGAGGGAGGAGTCTAGGATGAAGCCCAGGTTACGTGCGTGGTCCGTAGGTATGGGTGCGGTTCCGAGGGCCGGTGGCCACCATGAGTTGTCCCAGGCAGAGGGGGATGGTCCTAAGATGAGGACTTCTGTTTTGTCCGAGTTTAGTTTTAAACGGCTGTTCTTCATCCATTCGGCTACTTCTTTCATTCCTTCGTGTAGGTTGGTTTTGGCGGTGTTTGGGTCTTTTGTGAGGGAGAGGATCAGCTGGGTGTCGTCTGCGTAGGAGATGATGTTGAGGTTGTGTTGGCGCGCGATGGATGCGAGGGGACTCATGTATACGTTGAAGAGGGTGGGGCTGAGTGACGATCCTTGTGGTACGCCGCAGATGACTTCGGTGGCCTATGATTTGAAAGGGGGGAGGCGGACTCTTTGGGTTCTTCCGGTGAGGAACGATATTATCCAGTCCAATGCCTTTCCTTGTACTCCGATGTTGCTGAGGCGTTGTATGAGGGTGCTATGACAGACTGTGTCGAAGGCTGCGGAGAGGTCGAGTAAGATGAGAGCAACTGTTTCTCCGTTGTCCAGTAGTGTTCGGATGTCATCTGTTGCTGCGATGAGGGCGGTTTCGGTGCTGTGTTTGGCTCGGAAGCCTGATTGAGAGGAGTTGAGGGATTTGTTGGATTCTAGGAAGGCGGCGAGCTGACTGTTGACGGCTTTCTCCATGACTTTGTCGGGGAATGGGAGGAGCGAGATGGGGCGGTAGTTCTTAAGTTCGGTTGGGTCAGCCGTGGGTTTCTTCAGAAGGGCGCTGAGTTCGACATGTTTCCAGCTTTCTGGGAAGGTGGCGGAGTTGAGGGAGCAGTTGATTACGTCTCGGAGATGGGGTGCGATGATGGAGTCTGCTTTGTTGAAAATGTGGTGGGGACATGGGTCGGTTGGCGATCCTGAGTGGATGGAATTCATCAGGCGGATGGTGTCTTCAGTGGTGATTGGGTTCCAGGCGCAAAGGTTGTTAGAGGGGGGTTTTGGTTCGGAGGTGGGTGGAGTGGGCCGGTCTTCGGATTGGTTTTGAAAGCTGTTGTGTATTTCGGCAATTTTGTTGTGGAAAAATGATGATAGAGAGTCGCAGAGGTCTTGGGAGGGGGTGATGTCGTTAGTGCCTGCGGAGGGGTTAGTGAATTCTTTGACGATGTTGAATAGTTCCTTGCTGTTTTGAGCATTGTTGTCAAGTCGATCCTTAAATGCGGATTTCTTGGTGGATCGGATGAGTTGGTGGTGTTTGCGGGTGGCGCTTTTGAAGGAGGCCAGGTTGTCAGTGGTAGGGTTTTTTCTCCAGGTTTTCTCGAGAGTCCGACAGAGCTTCTTGGATTTCTTAAGGTCATCGTTGAACCAGGGGGCTTTTTTGTTCCCTTGCTTGATTAGATGGTTTTTCAAGGGTGCTAGTTCGTCTGCGCTGTGGGTGATCCATTGTGTGAGGTTGGTGGCTGCTTGGTTTCGGTCCGATGAATTGGCAGGAGTGTTTTGTTGAAGCGACGAGAAGAGCTGGTCGGTGGTGATTTTGTTCCAGTTTCTTCGGGGAATAGGTTGTGGGGGGTTATGGGACATGGATTTTTTGTAGTGGAAGTGAACGCAGCTGTGGTCCGTCCAGTGGAGAGCTGTGGTGTGATCGTAGGAGATGTGCTTGCTGGAGGTGAAGATAGGGTCGAGCGTGTGTCCGGCGGAGTGGGTGGGGGTGTCAATGAGTTGTTTGAGTCCGAGATTGGCCATGTTGTCCAGAAGGGTGGTGGTGTTGTTGTCGTTTTTCTTGTCCGGGTGGAAGTTGAGGTCTCCCAGTAGAATGTAGTTCTCAGATGGGATGGCATGTGGGCTGATGAAGTCAGCGATGTCTTCACTGAATTGAGAGCGGGGTCCTGGGGGTCTGTAGATAAGGGTGCCTCTGAGTGTGGTTTTGGGGTCGGTGTGAATCTGGAAGTGAAGGTGTTCGGCGGTAGCGAGGTTATCGTCGGAGCTGGTCGTGATGCGGATGGTGTTCTTATGGACGATGGCGATGCCTCCTCCTGTTTGGTTGATGCGGTCCTTTCGGATGATCTTGTAGGTGTCCGGGATGGCTATGGCGATGTCGGGGGCTGATGAGGCGTTCATCCAAGTTTCTGTAAGGAAGGCGACGTCCGGCGATGTAGTGTCGAGTAGGTTCCAGAGCTCGATGGAGTGTCTGTGGACTGAGCGGGTGTTGAGCAGTAAGCACTTTAGGTGGTTAGTGTCGGAGCTCTGTTTGGAGTTTGTGGATTTGGTGTGGGTCCTGATGCAGTCGAACTTGCAGGAGTGGCAGGTGAAGGGTCCATGAGTGTGTCCTGGAGCGGCTTGGTAGCAGTTAGGGAGTGGGCCGGGGTTAAGTGCTGAGAGGGTTGCGGCGTCGTATGTTATGCGGGTGGAATGGGATTTGCGTGGACCAGGGGGGCTGGCGCTGGGCGCGGACCAGGCGCGGACGGGCGTAGACGGGCTTACCTTTGGCGCACCTTCGGCGGGCATAGGGCGCACTCACGTCTGAGCATACCCGTCCCACTCGGGGTGACAAATGCAAAAACAGCAGTTGATGGACAGAATGCAGAACAATGTCATACATTCACCCCAGTACAGAGATTTGGGACTAAATCCATCGTTTTTTTGCACTCCACACCACCCCAGTTCAGACATGGCCATATGCAAATCAGCCTTGACCCTGTGTCTCATGGGAACAGTCCAGCCCGAACTGCCAAGCCATGTCTTCCCTGGACCACAATCAAGCATCCTAGGACCGGTTTCTGGCTATCAGCCGTCATCAGCCAGGATAGCTTGACTCCAGTGGTGTGGAGAGCACGGGAGTCACGTCTGAGCATACCCGTCCTACTCGGGGTGACAAATGCAAAAACAACAGTTGATGGACAGAATGCAGAACAATGTCATACATTCACCCCAGTACAGAGATCTGGGCCTAAATCCATCGTTTTTTTGCACTCCACACCACCCCAGTTCAGTCATGACCATATGCAAAACCTCCCTGACAATGTGCCTCATGGGAACAGTCCAGCCCGAACTGCCAAGCCATGTCTTCCCTGGACCAGAATCAAGCATCCTAGGACCGGTTTCTGGCTATCAGCCGTCAACAGCCAGGATAGCTTGACTCCAGTGGTGTGGAGAGCACAGGACTCAAGTCTGAGCATACCCGTCCCCCTCGGGGTGACAATTGCAAAAACAACAGTTGATGGACAGAATGCAGAACAATGTCATACATTCACCCCAGTACAGAGATCTGGGTCTAAATCCATCGTTTTGTTGCACTCCACACCACCCCAGGTCAGACATGGCCATATGCAAATCCTCCCTGACAATGTGCCTCATGGGAACAGTCCAGCCCGAACTGCAAAGCCATGTCTTCCCTGGGCCAGAATCAAGCATCCTAAGACCAGTTTCTGGCTATCAGCCATCATCAGCCAGGATAGTTTGACTCCAGTGGTGTGGAGAGCATGGGACTCACGTCTGAGCATACCCTTCCCACTCGGGGTGACAAATGCAAAAACAACAGTTGATGGACAGAATGCAGAACAATTTCATACATTCACCCCAGTACAGAGATCTGGGCCTAAATCCATCGTTTTTTTGCACTCCACACCACCCCAGGTCAGACATGGCCATATGCAAATCAGCCGTGACCCTGTGTCTCATGGGAACAGTCAAGCCTGAACTGCCAAGCCATGTCTTCCCTGGACCAGAATCAAGCATCCTAGGACCGGTTTCTGGCTATCAGCCGTCATCAGCCAAGATAGCTTGACTCCAGTGGTGTGGAGAGCACAGGACTCACGTCTGGGCATACCCGTCCCACTCGGGGTGACAAATGCAAAAAGAACAGTTGATGGACAGAATGCAGAACAATGTCATACATTCACCCCAGTACAGAGATCTGGGCCTAAATCCATCGTTTTTTTGCACTCCACACCACCCCAGTTCAGACATGGCCATATGCAAATCAGCCTTGACCCTGTGCCTCATGGGAACAGTCCAGTCCGAATTGCCAAGCCATGTCTTCCCTGGACCAGAATCAAGCATCCTAGGACCGGTTTCTGGCTATCAGCCGTTTATCAGCCAGGATAGCTTGACTCCAGTGGTGTGGAGAGCACGGGACTCACGTCTGAGCATACCCGTCCCACTCGGGGTGACAAATGCAAAAACAACAGTTGATGGACAGACTGATTTGCATATGGCCATGTCTGACCTGGAGTGGCAGAGTGGGCTAAGAACGGTGATGGATTAAACCCAGATCTGTTGACTGGGTGTGAGTTTTTGATTGGTTCAGATGTTCCGTCCATCACCACCCCCTTTTGTACCGCTGGTTAAAGGGATATCACAGGTGGGGGTCCAGGAGAAAGGGATCCAAAAATGATCAGACCAGGGAATTGGGATGGGTTCCCTTCCTGTTAATTCCTCCAGATTGGAGAATATAGGATCTAGAAGATGGCCTTTTGTGTGGGTCGCATTGATGACCTTCTGTTTGAGCTGGAAGGCAGCAAGATCCTTGATTATCTCTACTGCGGCCTTGTGCGAGGGATCATCGAAATGCAGGTTAAAATCACCTAGTAATCTAAAATTAGCGAGGTACTGGAAGATTAGCAGCCATTTACAAAATGTACCCATTGCCCCATGTAGCCATTGTCAGGCATGGGGAATGTACCCATTGACCCATGCCTGACAGGGTCAGAATGGTTGCAAATCCTATCAAGAATAGAAAGTTCTCACAATCTGGTAGAGGACCACCAGAAGTGCAGCAGCTGGGGTGACTTTTATAAATGATGGCGATCCCGCCACCTTTGCCTACAGTCCGGTCTATCCTCTGAGTTAGATAGTGAGGGGGGAGGGGTTGAACAATATTGGGATCAGACCCTGAGCTAAGCCAAGTATCTGTCAGAAACAATTGTTTCTTACCCTAACAGAATGAAAATCGTGTCCGCATGCTTTGGCAACGATCTACAATTCAGCTGAAACATTTTATAAGGCTTCAAGAGGGCTGATTTATTTTGAGGGAGCGATGACAGTCTAAATGGACAGTGCGTGCATCTGGAATCCAAACTACCAGGAACAATGGAGTGAGCGCAATTCACCTTTATGGCTACGTTTAGCTGTTGAAGCAGCTCAGCGTTATAATGAAAGCCATTTGTAGGAAGAGATGCAGGGTTCTTTCGGGCCTTAAGTAGCCCGAACAAGGGTCCAGCCACTAGAGAGCTGACCCAAAATGGCTGCCCAAAAAGTGCTAGTGCTGTGACTAGGTAAAAAAATACCAGATAGCCCCCTGAGCTACACAGCTCGCAACAATAAAACAGTAATTTTTAAAACCGGTTCCACCACAATTCAGATTCGGTTCTCAAGTAAGCCCTCTGTGTCTGGTGATGCAAGTGAGACCTCATTTTTAGCCGCTGCGTGGTCACGTCACCCGGGCCTTAAATAACCTTGAACAAGGGTCCAGCCACTAGAGCGCTGACCCAAAATGGCTGCCCAAAAAGTGCAAGTGCTTTGAATGTAGGTTAAAAATACGAGATAGCCCACTGAGCTTTAACACAGATCGCAACAACAAAATAATAATTTTTTAAACTGGTTCCCCAACAATTCAGATTTGGTTCTCAAGTAAGCCCTCCTTGTCTAGTGATACACATGCGGGCTCAGTTTTAACAGCTGCGCGATCGCGTCATCCGGGCCTTAAGTAGCCCCGAACAAGGATCCAGCAACTAGAGTGCTGACCCAAAATGTATGCCCAAAAAGTCAAGTGCTAAGAATGTAGGTTAAAAATACGAGATAGCCCACTGAGCTTTAACACAGCTCGCAAACGCAAAATAATAATTTTTAAAACTGGTTCCCCAACAATTCAGATTTGGTTCTCAAGTAAGCCCTCCTTGTCTAGTGATACACATGAGGCCTCAGTTTTAACAGCTGCGCGGTCGCGTCATCCGGGCCTTAAGTAGCCCCGTGCAAGGGTCTAGCCACGAGAGCGCTGACCCAAAATGTCTGCCCAAAAAGTGCAAGTGCTATGAATTTAGGTTAAAAACACGAGATAGCCCACTGTACTTTAACACAGCTCCCAACAATAAAACAGTAATTTTTTTAACTGGTTCCCCCACAATTCTGATTCAAATCTCAAGTAAACCCTCTTTGTCTAGTGATGCACGTGAGACCTTGGTTTTAGCCGCTGTGCAGTCGCGTCATCCGGCCCTTAAGTAGCCCCGAACAATGATCAAGCCACTAGACCATTGACCCAAAATGGCTGCCCAAAAAGTGCAAGTGCTATGAATGTAGGTTAAAAATTACGAGAGAGCCCCTTGAGTTTTAACACAGCTAGCCACAACAAAGCAGTAATTTTTAAAACTGGTTCCCCCACAATTCAGAATCTGTTCTCAAGTAAGTCCTCCGTGTCTAGTGATGCACGCGAGACCTCGGTTTTAGCCGCTGCTCGGTCAGGTCATCCGGGCCTTAAGTAGCCACGAACAATGGTCCAGCCACTAGAGCGCTGACCCAAAATGGCTGCCCAAGAAGTGCAAGTGCTATGAATGTAGTTTAAAAATACAAGATAGTCCCCTGAGCATTAACACAGCTCGCAACAATAAAACAGTCATTTTTAAAATTGGTTCCCCCATAATTCAGATCCGATTCTCAAGTAAGTCTTCTGTGTTTAATGATGCACGTGAGACTTCGGTTTTAGCCTCTGCGCGGTCGCGTCATTCGGGCCTTAAGTAGCCTGGACCAACTGTCCAGCCACTAGAGCGCTGACCAAAAATAGCTGTCCAAAAAAAGCAAGTGCTATGAATGTAAGTTAAAAATAGGAGATAGCCCCCTGAGATTTAACACAGCTTGCAACAATAAAACAGTAATTTTAAAAACTGGCTCCCCCACATTTCAGATTCGGTTCTCAAGTAAGGCCTCCGTGTCTAGTAATGCACGTGATACCTCGGTTTAGCCCCTGTGCGGTCACGTCATCTGGGCATGAAGTAGCCCCAAACAAGGGTCCAGCTACTAGAGCGCTGACCGAAAATGGCTGCCCAAAAAGTGCAAGTGCTATGAATGTAGGTTAAAAATACGAGATAGCCCCCTGAGCTTTAACACAGCCCGCAACAATAAAACAATAATTTTTAAAACTGGTTCCCCCACAATTCAGATTCGGTTCTCAAGTAAGCCCTCTTTGTCTAGTGATGCACGTAAAACCTTGGTTTTAGCCGCTGAGCGGTCGCACATCCGGGCCTTAAGAAGCCCTGAACAAAGGTCCAGCCACTAGAGCCCTGGCCAAAAATAGCTGCCCAAAAAGTGCAAGTACTATGAATGTAGGTTAAAAATACGAGATAGCCCCCTGAGCTTTAACACAACTTGCAAAAATAAAACAGTAATTTTTCAAACTGGTTCCCCCACAATTAAGAGTCGGTTCTCAAGTAAGCCCTCCGTGTCTAGTCGCGTGGGACCTTGGTTTTAGCCACTGCTCGATTGCCTTATCAGGGCCTTAAGTAGCCCCGAACAAGGGTCCAGCCACTAGAGCGCTGACCCAAAATGGCTGTCCAAAAAGTGCAAGTGCTACGAATGTAGGTTAAAAATACGAGATAGCCCCCTGAGCTTTAACACACTCCCAACAATAAAACAGTCATTTTTAAAACTGGTTCCCCCACAATTCAGATTTGGTTCTCAAGTAAGCCCTCCGTGTCTAGTGATGCACGTGAGACCTCAGTTTTAGCCCCTGCGTGGTCACGTCATCCGGGCCTTAAGTAGCCCCGAACAAGGGTCCAGCCACGAGAGCGCTGACCCAAAATGTCTGCCCAAAAAGTGCAAGTGCTATGAACATAGGTTAAAAATACGAGCTAGCCCCCTGAGCTTTAACACAGCTCGCAACAATAAAACTGTAATTTTTAAAACTGGTTCCCCCACAATTCAGATTCGATTCTCAAGTAAGCCCTCTTTGTCTAGTGATGCACGTGAGACCTCGGTTTTAGCCGCTGGGTGGTCCCGTCATCCGGGCCTTAACCCCTTCCACGCTCATGACAAGCTGGGCTCGTCATGCAGTAGCCTGCTCACACGCTCATGACGAGCCCAGCTCGTCATGAATAATGGGTTTTTGAAAATCCCAGCGCATGGTTTTAAATCTGCGAGCATCGATGCGGTTAAGTAGCACTGAACAAGGGTCCAGCCACTAAAGCACTGACCCAAAATAGCTGCCCAAAAAGTGCAAGTGCTATGAATGTAGGTTAAAAATACGAGAGAGCCCCCTGAGCATTAACACAGCTCGCAACAAACCAACATTAATTTTTAAAACTGGTTCCCCCACAAATCAGATTCGATTCTCAAGTAAGCCCTCCGTGTCTAGTGATGCACGTGAGACCTCAGTTTTAGCCCCTGCGTGGTCACGTCATCTGGGCCTTAAGTAGCACCGAACAAGGGTCCAGCCACGAGAGCGCTGACCAAAAATGTCTGCCCAAAAAGTGCAAGTGCTATGAACATAGGTTAAAAATACGAGCTAGCCCCCTGAGCTTTAACACAGCTCGCAACAATAAAACAGTAATTTTTAAAAGTGGTTCCACCACAATTCAGATTCGATTCTCAAGTAAGCCCTCTTTGTCTAGTGATGCACGTGAGACCTCGGTTTTAGCCGCTGGGTGGTCCCGTCATCCGGGCCTTAAGTAGCACTGAACAAGGGTCCAGCCACTAAAGCACTGACCCAAAATAGCTGCCCAAAAAGTGCAAGTGCTATGAATGTAGGTTAAAAATACGAGAGAGCCCCCTGAGCTTTAACACAGCTCGCAACAATAAAAGAGTAATTTTTAAAACTGGTTCCCTCACAATTCAGATTCGGTTCTCAAGTAAGCCCTCCTTGTCTAGTAATGCACATGAGACCTCCGTTTTAGCCCGTTCACGTCATCTGGGCCTGAAGTAGCCCCGAACAAGGGTCCAGCTACTAGAGCGCTGACCCAAAATGGCTGCCCAAAAAGTGCAAGTGCTATGAATGCAGGTTAAAAATATGAGATAGCCCCCTAAGCTTTAACATAGCTCGCAACAATAAAAGAGTAATTTTTAAAACTGGTTCCCCCACAAATCAGATTCGATTCTCAAGTAAGCCCTCCGTGTCTAGTGATGCACGTGAGACCTCAGTTTTAGCCCCTGCGTGGTCACGTCATCTGGGCCTTAAGTAGCACCGAACAAGGGTCCAGCCACGAGAGCGCTGACCAAAAATGTCTGCCCAAAAAGTGCAAGTGCTATGAACATAGGTTAAAAATACGAGCTAGCCCCCTGAGCTTTAACACAGCTCGCAACAATAAAACAGTAATTTTTAAAAGTGGTTCCCCCACAATTCAGATTCGATTCTCAAGTAAGCCCTCTTTGTCTAGTGATGCACGTGAGACCTCGGTTTTAGCCGCTGGGTGGTACCGTCATCCGGGCCTTAAGTAGCACTGAACAAGGGTCCAGCCACTAAAGCACTGACCCAAAATAGCTGCCCAAAAAGTGCAAGTGCTATGAATGTAGGTTAAAAATACGAGAGAGCCCCCTGAGCTTTAACACAGCTCGCAACAATAAAAGAGTAATTTTTAAAACTGGTTCCCTCACAATTCAGATTCGGTTCTCAAGTAAGCCCTCCTTGTCTAGTAATGCACATGAGACCTCCGTTTTAGCCCGTTCACGTCATCTGGGCCTGAAGTAGCCCCGAACAAGGGTCCAGCTACTAGAGCGCTGACCCAAAATGGCTGCCCAAAAAGTGCAAGTGCTATGAATGCAGGTTAAAAATATGAGATAGCCCCCTAAGCTTTAACATAGCTCGCAACAATAAAAGAGTAATTTTTAAAACTGGTTCCCTCACAATTCAGATTCGGTTCTCAAGTAAGCCCTCCTTGTCTAGTAATGCCTGTGAGACCTCGGTTTTAGTCCGTGCGCGGTCGCTCATCCGGACCTTAAATACTCTGAACAATGATCCAGCTACTAGAGCGCTGACCCAAAATGGCTGCCCAAAAAGTGCAAGTGCTATGAATGTAAGTCAAAAATACGAGATAGCCCCCTGAGCTTTAACACAGCTCCCAACAATAAAACAGTAATTTTTAAAACTGGTTCCCTCACAATTCAGATTTGGTTCTCAAGTAAACCCTCCGTGTCTAGTGATGCATGAGAGACCTCCGTTTTAGCACCTGCGCGGTCACGTCATCCGGACCTTAAGTAGCCCTGAACAAGATTCCAGCCACGGGAGCGCTGACTCAAAATGTCTGCCCTAAAAGTGCAAGTGCTATGAATATAGGTTAAAAATACGATATAGCCCCCTAAACTTTAACACAGCTCGCAACAATAAAACAGTAATTTTTAAAACTGGTTCCCCCACAATTTAGATTCGATTCTCAAGTAAGCCCTCTTTGTCTAGTGATGCACGTGAGACCTCAGTTTTAGCCTCTGTGCGGTCCCGCCATCTGGGCCTTAAATAGCCTTGAACAAGGGTCCAGCCACTGGAGCACTGACACAAAATAGCTGCCCAAAAAGTGCAAGTGCTATGAATGTAGGTTAAAAATACGAAAGAGCCCCCTGAGCATTAACACAGCTCGCAACAATAAAACATTAATTTTTAAAATTGGTTCCCCCACAATTCAGATTCGATTCTCAAGTAAGGCCTCCGTGTCTAGTGATGCACGTGAGACCTCCGTTTTAGCCCGTTCACGTCATCTGGGCCTGAAGTAGCCCCGAACAAGGGTCCAGCTACTAAGCGCTGACCCAAAATGGCTGCCCAAAAAGTGCAAGTGCTATGAATGCAGGTTAAAAATATGAGATAGCCCCCTAAGCTTTAACACAGCTCGCAACAATAAAAGAGTAATTTTTAAAACTGGTTCCCTCACAATTCAGATTCGGTTCTCAAGTAAGCCCTCCTTGTCTAGTAATGCCTGTGAGACCTCGGTTTTAGTCCCTGCGCGGTCGCTCATACGGACCTTAAATACTCTGAACAATGATCCAGCTACTAGAGCGCTGACCCAAAATGGCTGCCCAAAAAGTGCAAGTGCTATGAATGTAAGTCAAAAATACGAGATAGCCACCTGAGCTTTAACACAGCTCGCAACAATAAAACAGTAATTTTTAAAACTGGTTTCCCCACAATTCGGATTCGGTTCTCAAGTAAGCCCTCTTTGTCTAGTGACGCACGTAAAACCTCGGTTTTAGCCGCTGCGCGGTCGCACATCCGGCCCTTAAGTAGTACCCAACAAGGGACCAGCCACTAGAGTGCTGACCCAAAATGGCTGCCCAAAAAGTGCAAGTGCTATGAATGTAAGTCAAAAATACGAGATAGCCACCTGAGCTTTAACACAGCTCGCAACAATAAAACAGTAATTTTTAAAACTGGTTTCCCCACAATTCGGATTCGGTTCTCAAGTAAGCCCTCTTTGTCTAGTGACGCACGTAAAACCTTGGTTTTAGCCGCTGAGCGGTCGCACATCCGGGCCTTAAGAAGCCCTGAACAAAGGTCCAGCCACTAGAGCCCTGGCCAAAAATAGCTGCCCAAAAAGTGCAAGTACTATGAATGTAGGTTAAAAATACGAGATAGCCCCCTGAGCTTTAACACAACTTGCAAAAATAAAACAGTAATTTTTCAAACTGGTTCCCCCACAATTAAGAGTCGGTTCTCAAGTAAGCCCTCCGTGTCTAGTCGCGTGGGACCTTGGTTTTAGCCACTGCTCGATTGCCTTATCAGGGCCTTAAGTAGCCCCGAACAAGGGTCCAGCCACTAGAGCGCTGACCCAAAATGGCTGTCCAAAAAGTGCAAGTGCTACGAATGTAGGTTAAAAATACGAGATAGCCCCCTGAGCTTTAACACACTCCCAACAATAAAACAGTCATTTTTAAAACTGGTTCCCCCACAATTCAGATTTGGTTCTCAAGTAAGCCCTCCGTGTCTAGTGATGCACGTGAGACCTCAGTTTTAGCCCCTGCGTGGTCACGTCATCCGGGCCTTAAGTAGCCCCGAACAAGGGTCCAGCCACGAGAGCGCTGACCCAAAATGTCTGCCCAAAAAGTGCAAGTGCTATGAACATAGGTTAAAAATACGAGCTAGCCCCCTGAGCTTTAACACAGCTCGCAACAATAAAACTGTAATTTTTAAAACTGGTTCCCCCACAATTCAGATTCGATTCTCAAGTAAGCCCTCTTTGTCTAGTGATGCACGTGAGACCTCGGTTTTAGCCGCTGGGTGGTCCCGTCATCCGGGCCTTAACCCCTTCCACGCTCATGACAAGCTGGGCTCGTCATGCAGTAGCCTGCTCACACGCTCATGACGAGCCCAGCTCGTCATGAATAATGGGTTTTTGAAAATCCCAGCGCATGGTTTTAAATCTGCGAGCATCGATGCGGTTAAGTAGCACTGAACAAGGGTCCAGCCACTAAAGCACTGACCCAAAATAGCTGCCCAAAAAGTGCAAGTGCTATGAATGTAGGTTAAAAATACGAGAGAGCCCCCTGAGCATTAACACAGCTCGCAACAAACCAACATTAATTTTTAAAACTGGTTCCCCCACAAATCAGATTCGATTCTCAAGTAAGCCCTCCGTGTCTAGTGATGCACGTGAGACCTCATTTTTAGCCCCTGCGTGGTCACGTCATCTGGGCCTTAAGTAGCACCGAACAAGGGTCCAGCCACGAGAGCGCTGACCAAAAATGTCTGCCCAAAAAGTGCAAGTGCTATGAACATAGGTTAAAAATACGAGCTAGCCCCCTGAGCTTTAACACAGCTCGCAACAATAAAACAGTAATTTTTAAAAGTGGTTCCCCCACAATTCAGATTCGATTCTCAAGTAAGCCCTCTTTGTCTAGTGATGCACGTGAGACCTCGGTTTTAGCCGCTGGGTGGTCCCGTCATCCGGGCCTTAAGTAGCACTGAACAAGGGTCCAGCCACTAAAGCACTGACCCAAAATAGCTGCCCAAAAAGTGCAAGTGCTATGAATGTAGGTTAAAAATACGAGAGAGCCCCCTGAGCTTTAACACAGCTCGCAACAATAAAAGAGTAATTTTTAAAACTGGTTCCCTCACAATTCAGATTCGGTTCTCAAGTAAGCCCTCCTTGTCTAGTAATGCACATGAGACCTCCGTTTTAGCCCGTTCACGTCATCTGGGCCTGAAGTAGCCCCGAACAAGGGTCCAGCTACTAGAGCGCTGACCCAAAATGGCTGCCCAAAAAGTGCAAGTGCTATGAATGCAGGTTAAAAATATGAGATAGCCCCCTAAGCTTTAACATAGCTCGCAACAATAAAAGAGTAATTTTTAAAACTGGTTCCCTCACAATTCAGATTCGGTTCTCAAGTAAGCCCTCCTTGTCTAGTAATGCCTGTGAGACCTCGGTTTTAGTCCGTGCGCGGTCGCTCATCCGGACCTTAAATACTCTGAACAATGATCCAGCTACTAGAGCGCTGACCCAAAATGGCTGCCCAAAAAGTGCAAGTGCTATGAATGTAAGTCAAAAATACGAGATAGCCCCCTGAGCTTTAACACAGCTCCCAACAATAAAACAGTAATTTTTAAAACTGGTTCCCTCACAATTCAGATTTGGTTCTCAAGTAAACCCTCCGTGTCTAGTGATGCATGAGAGACCTCCGTTTTAGCACCTGCGCGGTCACGTCATCCGGACCTTAAGTAGCCCTGAACAAGATTCCAGCCACGGGAGCGCTGACTCAAAATGTCTGCCCTAAAAGTGCAAGTGCTATGAATATAGGTTAAAAATACGATATAGCCCCCTAAACTTTAACACAGCTCGCAACAATAAAACAGTAATTTTTAAAACTGGTTCCCCCACAATTTAGATTCGATTCTCAAGTAAGCCCTCTTTGTCTAGTGATGCACGTGAGACCTCAGTTTTAGCCTCTGTGCGGTCCCGCCATCTGGGCCTTAAATAGCCTTGAACAAGGGTCCAGCCACTGGAGCACTGACACAAAATAGCTGCCCAAAAAGTGCAAGTGCTATGAATGTAGGTTAAAAATACGAAAGAGCCCCCTGAGCATTAACACAGCTCGCAACAATAAAACATTAATTTTTAAAATTGGTTCCCCCACAATTCAGATTCGATTCTCAAGTAAGGCCTCCGTGTCTAGTGATGCACGTGAGACCTCCGTTTTAGCCCGTTCACGTCATCTGGGCCTGAAGTAGCCCCGAACAAGGGTCCAGCTACTAAGCGCTGACCCAAAATGGCTGCCCAAAAAGTGCAAGTGCTATGAATGCAGGTTAAAAATATGAGATAGCCCCCTAAGCTTTAACACAGCTCGCAACAATAAAAGAGTAATTTTTAAAACTGGTTCCCTCACAATTCAGATTCGGTTCTCAAGTAAGCCCTCCTTGTCTAGTAATGCCTGTGAGACCTCGGTTTTAGTCCCTGCGCGGTCGCTCATACGGACCTTAAATACTCTGAACAATGATCCAGCTACTAGAGCGCTGACCCAAAATGGCTGCCCAAAAAGTGCAAGTGCTATGAATGTAAGTCAAAAATACGAGATAGCCACCTGAGCTTTAACACAGCTCGCAACAATAAAACAGTAATTTTTAAAACTGGTTTCCCCACAATTCGGATTCGGTTCTCAAGTAAGCCCTCTTTGTCTAGTGACGCACGTAAAACCTCGGTTTTAGCCGCTGCGCGGTCGCACATCCGGCCCTTAAGTAGTACCCAACAAGGGACCAGCCACTAGAGTGCTGACCCAAAATGGCTGCCCAAAAAGTGCAAGTGCTATGAATGTAGGTTGAAAATTCGAAATAGCCCCCTGAGTTTTAACACAGCTCGCAGCAATAAAACAGTAATTTTTAAAACTGGTTCCCCCACAATTCAGATTTGATTCTCAGGTAAGCCCTCCGTGTCTAGTGATGCATGTGAGACTTCGGTTTTAGGCGCTGCGCCGTTGCGTCATCCGGGCCTTAAGTAACCCCTAACAAGGGTCTAGCCACCAGAGTGCTGACCCAAAATGTCTGCCCAAAAAGTGCAAGTGCTATGAATGTAGGTTAAAAATACGAGATGGCCCCCTGAGCTTTAACACAGCTCCCAACAATAAAACAGTAATTTTTAAAACTGATTCCCCCACAATTCAGATTTGGTTCTCAAGTAAGCCCTCCGTGTCTAGTGATGCACGTGAGACCTCAGTTTTAGAAGCTGCGCGGTCGCTCATCCGGCCATAAGTAGTACCGAACAAGGGACCAGCCACTGGAGCACTGACCCAAAATAGCTGCCCAAAAAGTGCAAGTGCTATGCATGTAGGTTAAAAATACGAGAGAGCTCCCTGAGCATTAACACAGCTCGCAACAATAAAACAGTAATTTTTAAAACTGGTTCCCTCACAATTCAGATTTGGTTCTCAAGTAAGCCCTCCTTGTCTAGTAATGCACCTGAGACCTCGGTTTTAGCCGCTGCGCAGTCGCGTCATCCGGGCCTTCAGTAGTCCCGAACAATGGTCTAGCCACTAGAGCGCTGACCCATAATGGCTGCCCAAGAAGTGCAAGTGCTATGAATGAAGGTTAAAAATACAAGATAGCGCCCTGAGTGTAATCCTGATTGCCTCGGGATCGGGTAACCCCACACCCTCTAGCACCCACTAGTTCGTACCTCAAGGACGGAGAATAGACGATGCTTGATAAGTGAACCAGCTATTTATTAAAGATATACAAGGTATGGGTACGGTAGATGTTCCAACCGTCCTCTGCACGAATGCCAGTCCTGGCACTCACCAACAGAGGACACCGTGCTAAGTAATGGCCGACAAAGCCACTCGAGTATAGACACAAGCTGGTTGTTGTCGTCCTCCGCACTTGTGTCAGTCCTGACACGCTCCAACGGAGGGCAAATCAATATAAAAGATAACGAAAAGCCAGGAAAGGTATGTGTGGACTGAGTCCCACGCGCTCGATAACCCTCGAGCGGGGACTGGCAAGGATCTGTGGAGTGGCGTAATCCCACGCGCTCGATAACCCTCGAGCGGGGATTGGCAGGGTCTGTGGAGGGACGGAGTCCCAAGCGCTCGATAACCCTCGAGCGGGGACTGGCAGGGTCTGTGGAGGGTCTGAGTCTCAAACGCTCGATAACCCTCGAGCGGGGACTGGACAGGTTTAATGGCTGGGGCGGAACACAAATGCCCGTGACTGGCAGGGTCTTGTTTGCGTGCGGGTTCTCCTTCCAGCACCAGCGTCCCGCGCTCCCGTAATGCACACAAGGGAAAACGAGGCTCACCTTCTCTGAAACGTCGGCGTAGCGGTCTCGCGTCTAAGAATCAAAATATCCGACGCTGACTGCTGGCGTCCCGGCTGACTTTATGGTGACGCCCTCCGCGTGTGTTACCGCGCTATGCCCTCTGGGTATTGTAGTTTGGAGCGGATGTGTTCCTGGGAATTGTGGTTCCTAGTTCCGTGTTCGTCGCTACGGAGCTCAGATAAGTGTCTTAACTCTGAGCTTTAATACAGCTTGCAACAATAAAACAGTAATTTTTAAAACTGGTTCCCCCACAATTCAGATTCGATTCTCAACTAAGCTCTCTTTGTCTAGTGATACACGTGGGACGTCGGTTTTAGCCGCTGCGCGGTTGCATGATCCGGGCCTTAAGTAGATACGTACAACGGTCCAGCCACTAGACCACTAATTCAAAATAGCTGCCCAAAAAGTGCAGGTGCCCTGAGTGTAGGTTAAAAATACGAGATAGCCCCCTGAGCATTAAGACAGCTGGCAACAATAAAACAGTAATTTTTAAAACTGGTTCCCACACAATTCAAATTTGATTCTCAACTAGGCCCTCTTTGTCTAGTGATGCACGTGAGACCTCGGTTTTAGCCGCTGCACGATCGCGTCATCCGGGATATAAGTAGGTCCGAACCACGGTCCAGCCACTAAACCAATGACCCAAAATGGCTGTCTAAAAAGTGCAAATGCTATGAATGTAGGTTAAAAATACAAGATAGCCCCCTGAGCTTTAACACAGCTCGCCATAATACAACATTAATTTTTGAAAGTGGTTCCCCCACAATACAGATTCGGTTCTCAAGTAAACCCTCAGTGTCTAGTGATGCATGTGAGACCTCGGTTTTAGCCGCTGCTCGGTCGCGTCATCCGGGCCTTAAGTAGCCCCGAACAATAGTCCAGCCACTAGAGCGCTGACCCAAAATGGCTGTCCAAGAAGAGCAAGTGAAATGAATGTAGGTTAAAAATACGAGATAGCCCCCTGAGCTTTAACACAGCTCGCCATAATACAACAGTAATTTTTGAAAGTGGTTCACCCACAATACAGATTCGGTTCTCAAGTAAACCCTCTTTGTCTAGTGATGAACGTGAGACCTTGGATTTAGCCGCTGCTCGGTCGCGTCATCCGGGCCTTAAGTATGTCCGAACAATGGTCCAGCCACTAAACCAATGACCCAAAATAGCTGTCTAAAAAGTGCAAGTGCTATGAATATAGGTTGAAAATACAAGATAGCCTCCTGAGCTTTAACACAGCTCTCAACAATAAAACAGTCATATTTAAAACTGGTTCCCTCACAATTCAGATTTGGTTCTCAAGTAAGCCCTCCGTGTCTAGTGATGCATGTGAGACCTCGATTTTAGCCGCTGCGCGATCGCGTCATCCGGGCCTTAAGTAGGTCCGAACAACGGTCCAGCCACTAAACCAATGACCCAAAATAGCTGTCTAAAAATAGCAAGTGCTCTGAATATAGGTTGAAAATACAAGATAGCCTCCTGAGCTTTAACACAGCTCTCAACAATAAAACAGTCATATTTAAAACTGGTTCCCCCACATTTCATATTTGGTTCTCTAGTAAGCCCTCCGTGTCTAGTGATGCATGTGAGACCTCGGTTTTAGCCGCTGCGCGATCGTGTCATCCGGGCCTTAAGTAGGTCCGAACAACGGTCCAGCCACTAAACCAATGACCCAAAATAGCTGTCTACAAATAGCAAGTGCTATGAATATAGGTTGAAAATACAAGATAGCCTCCTGAGCTTTAACACAGCTCCTAACAATAAAACAGTCATATTTAAAACTGGTTCCCCCACAATTCAGATTTGGTTCTCAAGTAAGCCCTCCGTGTCCAGTGATGCATGTAAAACCTCGGTTTTAGCCGCTGCGCAGTCGCTACATCCGGGCCTTAAGTAGCCGCAAACAAGGGTCCAGCCACCAGAGCTGTTAGACCTGGCACCATTGGCTAGGGTCTTCCTTCCATTTTTGTTTTTGCCTCATGTATTTTTGCTGGTGTTAGATGCTTTGGGCACTGTGTCACTGCTATTCAGTGCCACAGTGCAAGTGCTACCTATTGTAAATTGATGTATTAATCAGTGGTTCCATGTTTGGCTATTAGGTTCACTTGTCAGAACCTATTTTAGTGCATTGAGTGTGCCCAGGGCGTTAAATCCAAATGCTGCTGGTGGGCTTGCAGCACTGGTTGTGCCACCCACAGAAGCAGCCTTGTGAAATGTGTCTAAGGTCTACCATTGCAGAGCCTGCGTGCAGTCTGGTACTGTCATGCTCACTGGGCAAGTGAACCCACTTGCCAGTCCCTAAACCTTCCCCTTTCTTCATATTAGTCACCCCTACGGTAGGCCTAAGGGCATGATGCATTGTGAGTATAAGGTAGGACAAGCCCTGATGTGTGTGGCATGTCCTTATAGTGAATTACAGCTATTTTTGTTTTTCACTATTGCAAGGCTACCTGTTCTCCATGGCCAGAATGGGCTGTTAGAGTTATTACATTTTATAATCCTAACTGTCTCAGAGAACATGGTAGACATTCGAGTTTAGTATGCCTGAACTCAGAATAATAAAATACATCTTTTAGTAAAGTTTATTTTACTAATCTGCGTTTGCAAATACCCCTTTTAGAAAGTAGGTATTTGCTTATCTAACCATTCAAACCTGCCTCAGCTAGGTTGTGTATTCCTATGTCTGGTTTTGTGAGTGACAACGCTGGGGGATTCCAGGAGACAGGCTCCACCTCCCGTGGGGCGTCTGATGTGAAAGGAAAGGAGAAGTCTGGTAAACAGAGTGCTTCAAAAACTGGTTTGGACTGGGCAAAGACCCCTCTCCCCTCATAGAACAAAGGATTTGGGGGTATAAATATTGGGACCCTGAGCCCAAGAAATTAGATCACTTTGGACTACAAGAAGAAACCTTTACTGAGGAGAGGAACCTGAAGAAACTGAGGAGAGACTTTTCCCAAGCTGAAGTACTGCTGCGGGGATTGGCCTGCAGTGGTTGCCTTACTGCCAAAGAAAGGAGAAAGGAACTTTGTGTACTTTGTTTTCAACTTGTGAAGGATCTCCAAAGGCTTGGAAAAGAGCTTGCCTCCTGCTGAAGTCTCAGGAACAACAGACTTCACCCCCAGCTCCCCAGAGTTCTTGTGGAAGTGCCTGTTGCTGTTTTTGGTCTTCCGAGGAACAGCGTGTCGCAAGGAGCAAGGAGCAAGGAGCTGGAAGCGCAACTCAACGTGAAGAAGTGCGTTGCGGTCGCTGTGCCTGCTGTCGCAACTCCGAAGGAGGGTATCGCCGCTGGAACTGTCCCACTGCACCGCATCAGAGAGAAGTGTGCCGCAACGAAGAGGAAGCGTGTCGCCGTCGCTGCTGCTGCCGTCGCATCTCCGAAGGAGGGTGTCGCTGCTGTTGCTGTTGCACTGCACCGCATCAGGAGAAGAATCTCGCAACGAGGTCAGAGCGTGTAGCCGTCGCTGTGCCTGCCGTCGCAACTCCAAAGGAGGGTGTCGCCGCTGGAACTGTCCCATTGCACCGCATCGACCAAAAGCACCTAGCATCCCCGAGAAGCGTGCTGCCGTCAGAGCTGCCGTTGCATCTTGGATGTTGCCGCTGTAGTTGTCGCATCGAGTGGAAGGTTCACGCATCGTGGGAGAAGAGCGTCGCGCTGGAGCTGTTGCCATCGCATCGTAAGGGTGTCGCAGCCTCAGTCCACGCATCGAACCGAGGACTTCTCGCATCCCCGAAAAGCGAGCCGCATCTGGAAGATCTTCACGTCTTTATTTCTTTGTATCTGAACTTTGCCGCATTTCCCATCGCTGCAACATTGATTGTCGTGGAAGTGCAACGCAACTTAAGGTACATTGACGCAGAGTGTCGCATCTAAGAACTGCGTGAGAATTTACCCTTTGGCCAATTCCTACGGATTCGTAGGAATTGTAGTAATGTGACTGATTTCAAGGTACAGGCGGATGATCTGACAAACAAATTGCTTACAAGAGGCTATCCAGAAGGTATTTTGAAAAAGAGCCGCAAGAGAGCTAAAAATCTAAATCGAGAGGCTCTTTTAGAGGACTGCGTTAAGAACAATGATGCAGAGACACCCCTTACATGCGTCACAACTTACAGTAATATCTCTAATGCAGTGAGTCGAAGTGTGGGCAAACATTGGCGAATCTTGACCAGCAATGGTCGCAACTGGCAAAAACCGCTATTCTCCTATAAGCGAGAGAAGAGTCTCAAGGATGCATTGGTCCATACTCGACCAAGGCAAGCTGAAACCACTCAGGATGGCAACGTTCTCACCACATGGGGTTTGCCCCCAGTCACCGGGCATTACCCATGTGGTGGGTGCAGCGTATGCCATCTTACATCAGCGACAAAAACTTTGAATCTTGAAGTTGGTAAACTTTGGCACCTAAGAGGACACACAAATTGCAACTCATGCAATGTCATTTACCTCGTGACCTGTCCCTGTGGTCTCCGCTACGTGGGGATGACCATGAGAAAAGTAAAAGTGCGCATTTGCGAGCACCGCAGTAATGTGAGATGCCGCAAAAGTACAACAAAACTAACAGCACATTGCTTAGAAAACGGACATTGCCCCAATGATCTCAGGTGGACGGTTATTGAACAACTTAGCCACACCGATGAGAAGGGTATATTTGAGAAGGAACAGAGGTGGGTGTACCGTCTGTCGACCCACCTTACTGGTTTGAATGACGCTATACCATGGGGGTCGATGATGAAACGCTGATGACCTGTCCATCTATTAAAACATTTAACTACTAATACAGGTTACAGCTATTACATTTTGTTTTCCCCATTACATTTCTCTTTTTTAGTTCTGTTTAGGACTGCCAAATGAGATAGACGGGTTGGGACACAATGTTACCTGAATTTGGTAAATATGAATTACGAAATACCTTGGAAATATTTCTGAAATTCCCATTTTTCTTACGAGAATTGGGGACTTTTGCTTGCTCTAGAAGGTATCCAATAAAACTAGTTAATCTGATTTTGTTCGTAAAAAGTTCAGTGTCTTCATTTTTGTGCACGTAGCCCCTTTAAGAATTGCATCGAATGCATGACACGTGATCGGAAACACTGACGCGTCATCTGCATTCGCCGGTAGTGTAGTAAGTGTTTAAAACGGCTGGTTACCGAGGTCCTAACATTTTCGGGCCGCGGATGTGGTAACGAGCAGGTTGAGAGGCGGAGAGCCGCTGGGAGTTTGGTAAGCGGGGAGGGGTGTGGCGGGGTGGTTGGACGCTGACTTTCCGGGTCGTCACTCTGACGGCTCGGTGAGAGGCAGTCTGCTATCTTTAACATGCCCAACCTTTGTTTTTAACCGGACTCCTAATGGGATTGCTTCCTTCGGTTTTCTCTTTTCTAGAGAACACCCGGCATGAAGATTTTCCCCAGCCGCGAGCTCATGGCACATTTCTCACTAAACAAACGTGTGAGTATTGGTGCCAATATGTCCGTTTCTTCTCTAGTCTTCCTGGTCGAATTTAAGGTGTATTTTATGGTTTCGTCAACCAAGGTTGTCGAATTGTTTTAATAATGGTCATTTGGTAACAATATGATTTGAGAAAGTTTCTCAAAATTGCGCTTCTTCTTTATTTTTTTAACTGAACGCGCGCAAAAACAGGGTTTAAGTAAAATATTTCTCTTTTACCTTGGCTTTATATAAAAAAGAATCTATAAATGAATCTAGGGGTAAAAGGTGGCACTTTTTAACTACATCTGTATTACAAAAAATTTGTGTACATCTTGCATGCTAGAGAATGGGTGCCACCCCAATAGAGAAATGGTCTCGCACCTTACGTTCTGCAAATTAAATGTGGTTGTTTTGCACTACAATTATGATTCAAAATGTATGAAAATCGATACCTGAATGTTTTTTAATCAAAATGTTTGTGTGTTTTGTTACATATTGTTCTCACAGACGAATTTCCTCATATATAGGAGATGAAGCACTAAAAAATTCCAGTGCTTTGGGATACACATAAGGTCGTATTCGTTATTTTTTAATAAATATATGTTTTCTTTACTTCGTATGACAGTAAAGCCTTAGTGTGCTTTACACATATGTTGTAATTGTATCGGTCCTGATGAATGCTGAGCCAAGTTGGGCTCCCAATAGCAGAAACATGTTGACCTCTTATTGTTTTCACCTATAGGACAGGGTGGTTCAAACTAACATATTCACCAATCTGTCCGACTTCTTCACCTATTTTAATGGAGTTAGAGTTACTCCTAATAAAGTAATTTTTCCGAGGAGTAACCCACACTTCTTTTAACTTACTTATTCACTTTTTCTGAAAGAAAAGAACCCAATGAAGATAAATGGCAACCAACTGTCTTGTTGGTGCCTGAGGGCTCTTTTTCTTCACTTTGTGCATGCCACATGATTCTGTCTGACTGGTTGAAACCTATTGAATGTTTGTTTTTTTGTAACATTATGAATTAACTTAACCCTTTTCTTATTGTCACTCTTCTGTTGATTTATTTGCATCTAAAAACTGAACAGAACTAAGCTTAAATCTACCATCTTAAAGTAATCATAGTGTGTATTTTTGTCGTTTATGGTCTTGTGGTAACTCTATATAAAGTCTACTTATTTTTTATATAAAACCTGTGTGGTGTCCATTTGTGGTGTTGTCACTTGGTTACTGTATGTGGTCACAACTGCTTAACTTACAACTCCTCTGAAATAAGCCTTGACTGCTCGCGCCACGCAATCTAGAGGGTTTGCAGGTGTTATTTTAGGAGTGTAATCCCCTTGTCCTGACTAGAGGAGAGGGTCTCTATTTGTCACAAGTACCTGCCTGTGCCAACTAGGGACCCCCAAATCTAACATTGGAAGCAGCGGAAGGATTCTAGATTTGCATTTGTGACTCATGTACAGTGACTGGTGAACACTTCTTAGTGAGTGCAGACCATAACGATACCACATATTTTTTGTTAGATTCCTTTTTGGATTTTTGTTCTATTTTTGAAAGATGCCTAATTTAGTTGTGATAGAGAGAGCAGAATCCATAGCCTCTACTGATCTTGAATGGGAAGAAAAGAAATTGGAAAGCTACAAAGTTGCACAGTTGAAATATTTTTGCAAGAAATTCAAGGTTTCCACTGTTGGGTGCACCAAGAAAGAAGAATTCTACAAGTCGCTGAGGGCCTGGGTAGAAGCAAGGAAAACTCCTGTGATTGAGGAGAATGACTGGGCAATTGTGCAACAAGAAGGGCCAGTGGGCCCAGGAGGAAGGAAAGCACCTTCCCCCGCATGTAGCAGTGCTACTAACAAGAGTCTGTCTCCAGAGGAGTTGGAGGACAGAGAGAGGTCAAGAAGGCATGAAATGGAGATGACCAGGTTCAAGGTGGATAGGCAGCTGGAATTAGAAAATAGAAAATTAGATCTTGAGGAAAAGAAAATGCAGTTTGAGCGTGAAAAACGTTTGAGGGAGTTGGAGTTTAAAACCAAACGTTTAGCAGTTACTCCCTCTGGAAGCAGCATACAGAAAGTAGAGTGTATATTCCCAAGGATGTGGTGAAGGAGTTTTACAAAAATGATGATATGGGTCAGTGGTTCAGAGCCTATGAGGTAGCCATGTCTTCCCACCGGGTCCCTGAGAGAGATTGGGGAGTGGGGTTGTGGGGAAGGCTCCTTAGTGAGGGGCGGGATACATTGTTAGACTTGCCTTCTGAGGTCCACAATTCATACAGCCACATGAAAGATGCATTGATGTCTAGATATGATTTGACACCTGAGCTCTATAGGCAGAGGTTCAGGAAATGTAAAAAGTTAGAAAACAGTACTTGGGTTGAATATGTCACTTTCTTTTGCAGAGCATTGGATGGTTGGGTAAAGGGCAGCAAGGTTAATGATTTTCAAGGTCTCTTTAATTTGATTGCATAATTGTTTTCTAGAGCTGCGCCAGCATCTGCTAGATAGCAAGCTGACTAAGCCTAGGAAGTTTGCTGAGGAGGCGGACCGCTGGGTCAGTACCAGGGTCCACAAGGGTCACATGGGAGACTCAGCCAAAGGTGGGCAGGGTCCCCAGCAGAAGAGTGGGGGGGACAAGGGTAAACAGAAGGAGTTCCGCAAAGGGCCTTAAAGTAGTCCTCTAGGGAACCCCGTGAAAGGTTCCCAGCCTCCCCCTGATAGAAAGCAAGGGGCCCCGACTGGTAGTCCTGTTCCCCAGGGACCCCTGAAATTTTACAAGTGTGGTGACCTGGGTCATAAGGCGAAAGATGCCAGGTGCCGCCTGTTTGGTAAATAGGCACCCACTGGTGCTCCGTCCCGGCAGATGGCTAGTGTCGCCTTGAGGGAGGAGATTGATGTCCAAGGTGGGTGGGGTCACGCACAGATGACCCTTGTCTCCTTAGGAGACTGTGAGACGGTCTCAGAAGCTCAGCTACCCAGAAACCCTAAGAAATATGGGCAGCGAGTGACCATCAATGGCCAAAAGGTGGAGGCTCTTAGAGATACAGGAGCCAGTGTGACAGCTGTCAGGTGTCACCTGGTGTCTCAAGAGAAGATTGTCCCTCATGCATTTTGCCGAGTTGTTAACGCCGACTACACAGAGACCCTTTGTCCAATGGCTCAGGTTCCCTTTGAGTGAGGGGGGGGGGGTCTTGGGTACTCTTCAGGTAGCTGTGAGGCCCGCCATGCCTGTTGACTGTTTGTTGGGAAATGATTTGGAGAGCTCCCCTTGGGAAAAGGTGGAGAAGACAACTCACTTGAAGATGGTTGGACTGCCTGACTGGGTGTGCGTGACCACCCGGTCAATGTCAGCCAGTAGAGATTCTCAAGAGGACCTGGAGCCTGAGAGGGAGGCCCAGGTACCTGCCGAAGAGAGAAGTGGTGAGGGGCGCGGGAAACAGGCTCCCCAAGTTCCCACGGCCCAGGAGGAGGTAGACCCTGAGGGGGATGCCCTAGAGCCTACCGGGGAGCAAGTAGCTAAACTGGGGGACCTGCCTGAGCTGACCCATTGGCAGCAAGAAGGAGGCCCCTCCAGGGAGGAATTTTGCAAGGAGCAGAGAGAATGCCCTTCTCTTGTTGGCTTGCGGCAACAGGCTGTAAGCCAGGCAGCAGGTGATCAGTCAGGGTCACACTTGATTTACTGGGAGAATGGTCTCCTGTATAGTGAGCCTAAGCTGGCTGAACCTGGGTCAGCCCGTGTGCTGGTGGTACCCCAGAAGTTCAGGGCCTTCCTACTGGGGCTGGCTCATGATGTGCCGTTAACAGGACATTTGGGGCAGGACAAGAACTTTGAAAGGCTTGTCACCCACTTTCATTGGCCCCAAATGTGCAAGAGTTCTGATACTCATTGCAGGACTTGTCAGACTTGCTAGGCAAGTGGAAAGAGTAGGAGGAAGCAAAAGGCTCCTCTCCAGCCATTCCCTGTGGTCAGTACCCCCTTTGAGCGGGTGGGGATCGACATTGTGGGGCCACTGGACCCTAAGACAGCCATGGGCAACAGGTTCATCCTGGTCTTGGTGGACCATGCCACCCGGTACCCGGAAGCCATACCTCTGAGGACAGTGACGGCCCCCGTGGTGGGACAAGCCCTGATGGGAATTTTCTCCTGAGTGGGATTCCCTCACGAGGTAGTGTTTGACCGGGGGACCAACTTCATTTCCAAGTATATGAAGTCCCTGTGGCAGGAGTGTGGTATAACCTACAAGTTCACCACTCCTTACCACCCCCAAGGAAATGGGCTGGTTGAAAAGTTCAACCGGACCCTGAAGGGTATGATGATGGGTCTTGAGGGACCCATGAGGCGTAAGTGGGAGGTCCTCTTACCCAGCCTACTCTTTGCATATTGTGAGGTGCGAAATCTCCAGGGTTCAGTCCCTTTGAGCTTCTCTATGGACACCCAGTCAGAGGACCTCTGAGTTTGGTTAAGGAAGGCTGGGAGCAATCTCCCAGGAAACCTCCCCAGGATGTATATAGCAACATGCTCGCCTTCAGAAACCAGACTAGGCATTTGAGGCAACTCGCTGAGGTGAATCTGGAAGCCAGCCAGGAGGAGATGAAGCACTGGTATGACCAGAATGCCACTCTGGTAGAGCTTCAACCTGGCCAGAAAGTGTGGGTCATGGCCCCAGTGGAGCCTTCCGTGCTCCAAAATAAGTGGACCGGACCATTTGAGGTTGTGGAGCGCAAGAGTCCAGTTACCTATTTGCGGTCTCCTAGGAGCCCCTTGAGGGTCCTACATGTCAACCGCCTTAAGCCCCACTTAGAGAGATCTGAGGTGGGCATGCTCCTGGCAACAGATGCTGGGATGGAGGAGGAGACTGAGCCTCTTCCTGACCTCCTGTCAGCCTCAGAGCAAGATGGGTCAGTGGATGGTGTTAAACTCTCTTCCACCCTGACCCTTGAGCAACAGAATGACTGACGCCAGTTGCTGGGACAGTTTTCTGATCTGTTCGCCCTGGTTACTAGTGTCACAGATTGGTGCGTCCATGAGGTGGACACAGGAGACAGCTTACCTGTGAGGCACAAGTCTTACAGGGTAATTGACAGGCTCAAGGCTTGCATTCAAGAGGAGGTCTCAAAGATGCTTGCACTTGGGGTGATTGAGTCATCTAGCAGTCCTTGGGCCAGCCCAGTGGTCTTGGTCCCGAAGGCTGCAGCCCCGGGTGCCACACCCGAACTCCGGTTCTGTGTGGACTACAGAGGGCTCAATTCAGTCGCGAAAACTGATGCGCACCCCATCCCCAGAGCTGATTGATCGGCTAGGGGCTGCACGGTATCTCAGCATGTTTGACTTAACGTCTAGGTACTGGCAGATCGCGTTGACTGATGGGGTAAAGGAGCGGTGCGGATTTTTGGCAAATTCGCGTTCCGCGAATTGCGTGAATTTGCCCAAAAATCGGGAATTCGCAAGCTGGCGTTTTTTTTTTTGCTTGGTCGCGCTTGAAACATACAATATCACGCGCGCGGCATTGACTTACTGTGACTCTGAGTTCGCCGAGTTGTTTTTCTCGCGGTTTGCGTGTGCTGTGCCATTCTGGATCTTGCTGCGTGATCGCGCAAGAGTTTTTCGACCACGAGTACATCATCGCGGCTTGCAATCTTGCACAGCAAGAGTTTGACAACGCGAGTATTTCATAAGGTGCCGCGATCACGCATCGCGGGAGTAAACAATTGCGAACACGTAGATGCGGCGCGCAGCTGACCCGGCGGGAGATTTGAACAGCTCGCTTTCCCGAACTTGCAAAGATTACAATTCTGCACAAAGCATCCACCTCAGGCAGCATAAACCGTCTGAAAATGATGATTTTGATCAGAATAACTCCTCAGATTGACATTTGGCTGCACTTTTTTGTGCAAGGAGTCCATTTATGGGGGGGTGGGAGGAAGGAAGTGCCCCAGAGTCTCCAACTTCCTGTTCCTGTCCAGCAGGCTCCCCCCAGTGCTTTGTCCATGTCCTGGTCACTTTTCATTTGTATCTGGAGCTGGAAGGATTACTTTTTGTGGCTGCTGCTGGATATTTGTATTTGAGGACTTTCTGGACTTTGGAGTTTGGATCACTTTTGGATTTGAGATTTTACAAGTAAGTTGGTGTTGTTTGTTTGGGGCATTGCAGTTGCTGCAACTACAATTTTAAACCTTTTTCACAACTTAAAAAAATATATATTGTGGGTAGCCACAGTATCCAGTAGGCCCAGGGTTAGTCATGGATGCATGATACAACTGTTTCTGTGAGTTCGTTTGAACTTAAATCTTATTTATGTCATGGAATTTTAGCTCACTGTTATATGTGGATTTTTTTTTGGGGTGCCTATAAAGCCACACTAGCCAGTAGGCCCAGGGGTACTGAGTGGGGCATGGACCAAGTCTTTCTGTGGGGTGTCTTGAATTTAAACATCACTGAGGGCATGGAGGGCTTTGGATTGTGGTGATTTGTGTGGTTTTTTTTACTTTTTGGGGTGTTGTTGAGGCCTGGCCATGTGGGTGGGGGTCATTTTGAGGCCTGGTGCAGGCAGGGCCTGGCCATGTGGTGGGGGTCAAGGCTCAAGGGGCCATTTTGAAGCCAGGCAGTGTGCTCAGGCCTGCACCCAGTTTGCCTTGCTTTCATCCATTATGCCCAGGGGGACTCAGTGGTGCATGAACCAAGTCTTTCTGTGGGGAGTCTTGAATTTAAACAATCTTTGGGGGCATGGATGGCATTTGATTGTGGTGATTTGTGTGTTTTTTTTACTTTTTGGGGAGTTGTTGAGGCCTGGCCATGTGGGTGGGGGTCATTTTGAGGCCTGGTGCAGGCAGGGCCTGGCCATGTGGTGGGGGTCAAGGCTCAAGGGGCCATTTTGAAGCCAGGCAGTGTGCTGAGGCCTGCACATAGTTTGCCTTGCTTTCATCCATTATGCCCAGGGGTACTCAGTGGTGCATGGACCAAGTCTTTCTGTGGGGAGTCTTGAATTTAAACAATCTTTGGGGGCATGGATGGCATTTGATTGTGGCGATTTCTGTGTGTTTTTCCACTTTTTGGGGTGTTGTTGGGGCCTGGCCATGTGGGTGGGGGCCATTTCGCGGCCTGGTCCAGGCAGGGCCTGGCCATGTGGTGGGGGTCAAGGCACAAGGGGTCATTTTGAAGCCAGGCAGTGTGCTCAGGCCTGCACCCAGTTTGCCTTGCTTTCAACCATTATGGCCAGGGGTACTCAGTGGTGTCATATAGATAGGCTTTGCCTTCACACTGTGTTAAATTAGCATGAGCTTATTAGAAATTTAAATGCCATTTTACCTTTCTGCTGCTTCTGCACACTGCACATATTGTTATTAGAGCTTTGAGCCTAGTAGAATATTTTGCTTCCCACGAGAATAATATGTTTTCCTATTGTATCAGCTTTGCTTGGTAAGCTATGTCTGAACAGTGAGTGCCGAGACCTTCAAGGTTATTTCAACACAGTGGTTGTTGTGAGGTCTGATCTGTGCACGTTCTAGACATAACACATATGCAGCTGCGGCCAACTCTGGCTTTAGGCGCATTTAATAATGCACTGCACAGAGCATGCACACACACTTGATGATTTTTTCGCCTGCAGAGAGCTGGTGGAAGATGATGTGATCCCTTTCCACTAGGATCAGAGGTATGGGGCCGCCCTTCTAAAACCCAAAGAGACCTTCTTTAGATATAATATAATATATTATCAAGGGAGGGTAAGACTTAGGTGCCATTTAGCCTTCTTCCCTTTAGCATTTTAACATGCTTTCTCCCTTTGCATTTTATGGACTAGTAACTATGCTGATAACTTTGTTTCTTATAATATGTTTGCTTGTATTAGCTAAGATACTCCGCTTGAGAACACTGCATTAGAAATAAACATTTCAAACTTGCATGTGTCTTCATTTACTCCTCGTTCTGGATTGATATGTTGGTATAACGAAAGAGTGTTCATGTGTTCCACGTTACCTGAGGTGTTCTAAGTCCATGTTCTGGGTTGTCTAAACATTGGGAGTTTGTAAGAACCAATGAGACACTGATTGCTAGTCTGGTAGGGGATTTTGGGTACTAAGGTAAGTTTTGGCACACCCTAATTCACTGAGGTTCCAAGTCTCTATGCACAGTTCTGTGTGAGAGCAGGATCCCTGAGACATGGCGCCCAACCGTTGGTGGTCTTATTACATGACACTTGAGTAGTGCTTCTATCAGTCCTTAACCCCCTTCACTTTTGTTTCCGGAAGACAGTGGTGTCGGACAAACCTACCTATAGTTACATAGGTCTTTTCAAGCTTGAAACTTTTCAAACGATTTCTTTTTTAATTACTACCCAGTTGTGCTACGTAGTTTTTATTGTACCTCTTTCTCACTGTGTCCCTATGGCGTTGATATTCCGCAGCATAGTCGGATTGCGGTTCGCAATCATTTGCAGACTTATGATGTCCCTGTGGATGGCATGGCTGTGATCATGGTGGTGAGTGCGGAAGTAGCTTACCCATACAAAGTTTTTTACTCGTGGGTGACCTTCCCGGCTCTGCATGCACATACTAATGTGACACGTACACTCCGACCGCCATGCCACAGGAATATGTTCCCTCTAGGACACAGGAAGTTCCTATTAATGCCTGGTAGCACAGAGTTTGGGTTAATGGCGCCCTACCCCACTCTTTGTTAACTCAGAGGTTAGGTCCTTTGTCCATTCCAGGCGCAACTTGGCCTGTTTTGGCTGAATTTACACCGCATCCTAGACAAGGAGCGGTTCCGTTGCAGATTTACGACTGTTACATACAGTGTTATTCGGTCGTTAGTGCAGTACATTACCCGTAATCTCCCGGGCAGGGCCCCGGGTGCTGCGGTGCTACCTGCCGGACAGGGCGGAATGAAGCTCAGTCCTGTGATGGTGAACGCAGTAATGGGCAAGTGCCCCCAGAATAAGGATGATTTTTCTTTCTGGCTTGCCGAGAAGTTTGACCAGCTGGAAGTAGTATTTCCTAACACGACTCCTGGTGAAAAACACAGGATCCTGACAATTAGCATGCCAAAAGACTTGGTCCCGGGACCTGGTGACTGTGAGACATGGGTTAAGACCTTTGCAGCTGTGTATACGAGGTGCTTCGGCACTCCGTCAATGACTGTCCTTCCAACGGTCCTTAAGCGTGTTCAAGATGAGCAAGGACACGAGGCGGCGGTTGAATTGGGTATGCGCCTATGCGGCACTTTTGAAGTCGTTTCAGATCTCGTACTTGTGAATGTCAAGGGAGATGCTGTGAACTTTCAGGTGTCTAATGCTTTGCAGGCTATACTTGATGTCGACAAACCCCGACAGTTAGCAAGAATTATTGTGGCGGCTTATAAGACCGTAGGCCGTAATAGTTTGGGACTCAAGCCTTTCTCAACAAAAGAGAAAGAACAACCCCAAGGGCAGAAGTCAGACACTGACAAACAGCCCAAGGTTAAGAAGCAAAATTGGCCGATAATACAACAAAAACAGGGTAAACAACAACAGCAGAAACAGGAGTCTCGTCCTGCGTCTCCTGTGCCTTCACATACAGAACGTATTTATGACTTGCGCGATCGCGCGACGATAAAATCACCTGATCGTTTTCAGGTTTCTGAACAATGCTCTCCTCGTTCTTTTCAGGAATCATCGGCCTCATTGACCGGTGGTGGAGGAGGCGGCAGAGGTCGGGGTGGCCAGCAGGGACGCGACCAGCCCCGCCCGAAAGACAGTAAAGGCAAGCAGGACGATTCAACACCGAAAAGACCCCAGTTTCAGAAAAAGAAAGTTGCCTCTTTAACAGCGAGATATGCCACAGATAGTGAGAACGCAGCTTCGGAATCAGACATGGGCTCTGACCTTGCTGGACAGCGCGGCAGAGATTACCATAGTGTGAGAGGCCCTGCGTCCACTACTGAAGGTGACAGAGAATGACAGATATGTTGTTGTGGAGACAGCTGACACTAGAGTAGCTCCCACTGATAGACATTATGAAATAGTCCTTTTAGTTGAAGGTGACATACAACGTACCATAAAAGGGGTATTTTGGGAAAATCTTACGGCTACCTATGACATTTTGTTAGCAGAGGCTGACTGGCCCCCACCTTTTGTGCTCCCAGCTCCGAGAGGGGAGGAGGTGATCCTCCCTAGTTTCGTGCACACTGTCTCGAAGGAGCATCCGCTGAATTTTGCAGAAGACTGGGCTAAAGCCCTTGCGCCGGTTCTGTACCGTACACACTGTGGTTGGGATACATTTTCCCCACACCACGAGATTCCCTTACGGTCTATGCCACAGCCTCAACCTCAATATCCCATCAGACGCGAAGCTAAGGCTTTGTTGCGGAAATCCTTGAACAATTGGAATATCAAGGTGTAATTGAAACTTGTGTGTCACCGATGAATAACCCTGTTTTTACTGTGACCAAGCCAGACGGCTCGTTCCGTTCGGTATTGGATTACCGGCATCTTAACTTGCATTGTCGTACCTGTGCAGTACAGAACACCCACGGCTCTGCTTTAGTGGATGGTCTTGTGGGTAAATGGTTTAAAACCACACTTGACATTTCCAATGGTTTTTTTGCCCACAATTTAGATGGTCTAAGTTCCCAATGGACCAGTTTTACAAGTGGCGGCAAACAGTGCCAATACAAATGTTTACCGATGGGCTACAAGAATAGTCCAGGCGTGTTTGCTGCCCGCATTGTCTCTCTCTTAGAGAGAGTGGACACGGATGCGTGTTCGTATGTGGATGACATCTATCTCACAGACGACGAGCTTTGGGCGCATCTGTGTCGCATTGACCGCATAATTTATAACTTTGAAGACTTTGGTTACAAATTCAACTTTGCAAAGTCTCACATTGCAGAGTACACAGTGTTGTTCCTGGGCTATGAGCTCAACAATGAAGGTCGAGAATTGGCTCCTCACTTCTTGGAGAAATGCGCACAACTGCCCGCTCCTACAACTCTGAAAAAATTACAGACCTTGCTGGGATTTTTGAATTTCGGGCGTACATACATTCCTGAATATGCCCAGCGTATCAAGCCTTTGTATGCTTTGATACAACCTACTTTTACCAAATCGTGCTGGCAACCAGAACACTCAGCTATTTTGCAATCTTTGAGGGCTGATCTTTTAGAATCTAAATTCTTACTGACTCGTGATAACCACACCAACCTGGTGATAAGAATCATCCCTGGGGCGGTGGGTTTTACTTACCTTACTTTTAACGAAGGAGACACAGTACCTATTGCTTACAAGTCAAGCTTGTACACTTCGGCAGAAATGAGGTTTTCCTCTGTGGAAAAAGTTTTAACAGCAGTGCAGATGGTGATTCTTAAGGAACGTGCACTGTCACAGAGAAAACGCATGTTGGTTGTTACCCCGTATCCTGCATTGGAGGCAGTTACAAAAGCCAGTGTACCAAATTCTAAAGCTTTGCACCCACGGTGGATACAATGGGCAGCATCATTGACATCTCCGGATGCCTCCTTACAGTGGCAGGAGTTTTTGCAATATGAATTCGTTCATCCTGCACCTTTGGCTATGCGGCCTTTGGAGGATTTCCATTGCATCATATACACTGATGGTTCAGCGCAAGTTGTGCATCGCTCTAAGCACACATACGTTTCAGCTTGCGCCATTGTGGTAGGTGCCATGGTGAATGATGAGTTCAAGTCCAGAGTCGTGCACATGCAGACTCTAGGGGACTGCACCACACAATTGGCAGAGCTTCGTGCTCTGATGCTTGCATTGGAGTACGCTGATCCTAGTGTGACGACTCTTATTGTGAGTGATTCTTACTACTTTGTCCAGTCTTACAATGAGAACCTGTTCTTTTGGATTCAGAATGATTTTCGTGATTCCAAGGGTAGCACAATAAAACATAAAATGATCTGGGTCTGAGTGGATGAGCTTAAAGAGCAGTTGCCACTCGTGTTTGTAATTCACACTTTAGGTCATCAGCGCGTGGGAGTCCATGCTGTTGGAAATGCATTGGCCGATGAGGCCGTGAAATCAGCAGTATCGTCATATTTGGTTGCAGCAGTTACACGGTCCAAAAGTAAGATTGATGATGACATCTTGGCAGCCATTGCTGCAACTGAGAAGGGAAGTAAATATCCTAAGGGGTCCCTTCAAAGTATTCATACCACTTAAGTCCTGATAAAGTTCCTTATGTGAAAATACCTGACATTGGTGAAAGGTTGATTCCCAATGCGGACCTCAGGCCAGCGCTGATTACTGAAGCCCATGAAGGTGTTGCATCTGCGCACGCGGGCGTTTCAGCTACTGTATCTCAGTACAACAACGTTTCTGGTGGCGGCGACTGTACAAACAGACGCGTGACTATGTCCTTCAATGTGACATTTGCCAGCAGATTAAGCCTTGAACTGCTGCGCGTCTGCCCCAGGCACATTTGTACATTTCTAATAAACCACTTGGTTGTGTTTATTTAGATCACTGTGGTCCTTTTTCTTCTGATACTGTGTATAAGTATATCTTGGTAGCAGGTAATTCATGCACATGCTTTGTGTGGGTGTGGCCACACCGCAGCGCTGATTCACGAACTGTCATAAGAGACTTGCGTATCTTTGTAGGGATTTTTGCCTGTGGTACCTTCCATTCGGATCAGGGTCCTGCTTTCGCCTCTAAGGCGTATAAGGATGCCATGACTTCGTTGGGGGTCCAAGTCAAGTTTTCGTCTCCATACAGGCCTGAGGGTAATAGTGTTGTGGAACGAATGAACCGAGATTTAAAGCAGTCTTTGACAGCTAGAGTTATAGGCACTGGCAGGAACTGGCTAGCCCACCTCAATAGCATGCAGCGTGCTCTAAATAATCTCCCTAGAAGGTCTCTGGGTGGGCGGACCCCATACGAAATGCTCTTTGGTATCAAGATGTTTGTACCGGACCTTGACGGTCTAGACCAGGTGGCTGTTGCTGCCTCCTTTGACGTAGATGAACATTGCAATGTTTTACATAATCTACAAGAGACGAGAGACAGTCATGCAAAGGAACATTTGCCATCCACCTCGGATGATGCTTTGCAGATCCCGGTAGTTGGCTGGCTACCCCAAGTTGGAGAACTGGTTCGGGAGAAGATCGAAAACAAGAAAGAATTTGGTCCCTCTTATCGAGCTCCAGTTCAGTGCTTGGAGAAAAGGGCACAAGAACAATCATTTTACCACCACTTCCAGGTCGTAAAGAAAACAGGTATATCTCCATTGACAATGTCAAGATACACAGAGTGGCCGATTCTTCTTAGTATGACACCGATAGTCTCATGTCCTTCGATTTTGAGAAATTCTTTTTTGGCCCCTGCTTCTGATCCAGTGCCTGATGTTGCCCTCGAGATGCCTGCAATTTCTAGTCCTTTATTGAGTACACTGCCTGGTACTCACCTTGATGCAACTGACTACACTTAGGGGCCGATTAGGATTGCTGTGAATCCGCATCCTCCGGGCCGGCGGAAGCCACCGCCGGCCCGGAGGATGTGGATTCACGGCTGCGGTGATTGAAAAGACCCCCTGCCAGATTAGGATGGCAGGGGGGTCATCTGCGGACGGGAAGACCGTCCGCCGCTTTTCCGCCGCGGTCGCCTTCCGACCGTGGCGGAAAAGCTCTAATATAAAGTAAAAAGTAAAGTCCACATTTGTAAAGCGCACAATCACCCGTACGGGTCTCTAGGCGCTGGGGGCCGTCGGGAAGATTAAGCGAGCTATTGCCCAGAGTCACATGGTGCTGGGCTAACCTGCCGCCGGAGCCGGGGATCGAACCGTGGTCCCCAGATTCCAGCGTCAGTCGCCCTGGCCGCGGCGCGCGGTGTCTATCAGACACCGCCAGCCATATTAGGATACATGAGGAACATGCTTTTCCACGGCGGGTTTTCCGCCATGGAAAAGCATGTGGTCTTTTGTGTTTGGGGGGCCGTTGCGGGCCCCCAGGGGTGATGGGGGTGGGGGTTGCACATGGGGGGTACCTATGGTACCCCCCTGCCTTTGCATGCACAAAGTGGCAGGCACAGCACGGTGCCTGTCGCTTTGTGCATGCAAAGGGGAAACATGCATATTTAACATTGCGGAGGGTGCTGCTTCAAGCAGCACCTGCCGCAATGTTAACTATACGGGATGTGACCGCCAGGGTGGCGGTCACATCCTAATTCCAAGGGAGGGAACGCTGCTGGCCCTGCGGACGGTCCCTCCACCTCGGGGGTGGCGGACGGACGCAAGTCCGTCCGCCATTTTAATAGGCCCCTTAATCCAACTGACTTATCGATGCCTGACTTGCAAACTCGCTTGGCTACAGAATCCAAATTTTCACTTGACACTGATTCACAAACATCAAAGAAGGCTTCGAGGGTCTCTGTTTTGGCTAAATTGTTTAGAAAACATTTTTTTGATTCCCCCTTGGACCTACATTTGGTTGGTACTTTTTTCAATTTACCTTTTCATGTCAATTGGCTTTGTGGTGTATTTTTTTCGACTTGTCAATGGACACTATGTCGAGGAGAGAACATGCATTCGACATATCAATGGAACATTGGCTCCCCATTCCTCATCACACAGATTGAAGAGAGACTTGGCTTTTGTTAACATCACTGCTTGGCCTGTTTTAGATGGGATTGTATGGGATGCTGTTCGTTTTCAAATTCATGGGCCCACTGATATTATAAATGTCCCTAATGTGCTTAGAGTTTCTATGGGGGATGTAATTAAACAAAATATACGTTCTGAGATTGGGATGTTCAGGCCGTAGAAGCTTTGTTTTCTGATTTGAAGTATGATGCTGCCTTTGATGCTGAAGATTTGTATTTAGAATCTGCTAATTACGGTGATTTATATTGTTACCAACATTTTGGCAATCACTACCTGCATAAAACTAATACCAGGAGGAACACTGTAAATTATACACAATGGGAGCATTGTCCAGCTCCTATACAAGGCAGTTATGCTTCTTTTTTGAAAAGGTTCTCCTATTTTACTGATTTTAATCAGTCGAATCCCAATGCATTTTATTTTAAAATGACCGAAAAGTCCACATCCAAAGTTAGACTTACCGATACTAAATTATTATATTCGAAGTCCTTTCTCGATCAGTTGGCTGTAGGTGGCTACGAGTTGTGGAAGGATACAATTGACCTTAAATCAGTTTGGGGTCCTAAAAGCTAGCAAGTGCAAGGCACTGAGGCTTTGCACCAAGCATGCCTCATCCCGAACCATATGTTGTATTTGAATTCTACAATTTCACAGACAACATGCTTTAGATTTGCTACTACTAAAAAATTAAATGCTCCTTCTTTTCCTGATTTAGAAGAATATTCCGGTTGGAATAATATCACAAAATTTTCGATCAGAGAGTTACAAACTCTGTTGCTAAATTCTTCTTTTAACATATCCAGTTTGGATCCTAAGGGTTGGTTGCTCTGGCACAGAAGTGCTGATTCTTGCCAGCATCATTTTCTGGGTTTGGCTCAAGGCTTTACACAGGTCAGGGTGGATCCCCGTTTTGAAAGTGGCCATTCTGTTACTACCTATTCTGTAGGCAAATTATGTCAGAATTGGCTCAAACATTTCACTTTGGCGTCAATTAAGCTGCATTTATCTAAACTGACTGATGATGTTGATCTGAATGATTTTATAAAGGGCCCGGCTAATGCCAGATCTAAAAGATGGATATATGCTATTTACAACGAAGTCTGGAAAACGCCCCAGATTCAGGCGGCTACCCGCATTAGTGCTATAGATCAGGCTAATTTAGAGAAGGTGCTAGCAGATGTAGATAACAACATTAATACGCTTTCTTCTTGCATTTACACGTTGGACAATATTGTATCATCTGTTGTTGATATGGTGCAGGATGAAGTGTCTGTTTTGTACCATGGTCAAAATCAATTGCGTTCCATTATGCAGTTTGCATGGAGATTGCAAACCTTAAAAGCTGGCAAAGTGCCATGGCATTGCATGAACACATCGTCATTGTTTGCCCCGTTTAATTTGACTGACAAGCAGCGTTTACTGTCAATGAAAGATGCATCCTTTTCCACGTTGCCCATTGAAAGGTTAGAACCGTTGCCATTTTCTGTGGCAGAGGCCAATTCAGCAACGTGGCTTATCCACGGGTTAATAACTCTCCCGTTCCCTCTGTTCAAGTTAGAAGGATGTATGAAGTACTTTGCAACTGGTAGATATGAACCTCTTGGAAGGGCTTATCTCCATGAAGCTTTAGTTGCTTCCATTTACCTATAGATGCCTTAGGGAGGGTAAGGAAGTTTATTTGAATGGTGAAGATTGCACTGAAACACCAGATCATTCATTAATGTACAGACATATCAAATTGCATGGCTCTTGTAACCAGAACGAGCCAAATTTGGCCTGTATTTTGAAAGGTACATTACTGGCAAACGGGAGTTATTTACTTTTAAACAATGAAGATTGCTGTGGGCTATTAAAAGGAATTGCTTATGTAGTTACCGTCAGTGAACGTGTGGTTTGCTACAAGAATGTAATGTATCCACCCCCGCATGGGAAGCTTGATGTTTCCATCTGGCCCACAATTCCGACCTTGAAAGCAGAGTTCAACAAGATGAGTCGCATAATAGCTCTATTGTCCCAGAAAGAAGTTGCCCTCACATCTGCTCGTGAGCCATTCGTCCTTCACGTGGCTAACACCCGCACAGAGGTTCATGCTTTATTAAATACTGACTTGCCTTTGCAATTCGGAGAATTGATTCACACAATCTTTAATGTATCCTCCACAACGGGGCTGGCGCACTTTTTTAAAGTTATTAGCAGTGGCCTTGTGACTTCGTTTCAAACTATATTTGGTGTCTTCCTTGCTTTTTTCATTCGATCTTTTGCAGCCTATTTGGTGGATTTCCCTTACTACTGACTCTGGCTGCAGGCGTTCTTTTGCTGTTTTGTTCAATACAAAACGGATGCACATCCTGTGTGTCGAGACGAGCTGTCACGTCTGGCGCTGTTTCGCAACCGAATGCTTGATTACTATGGAGCGCTGCCTCTTGCAACCTTGAGTGCAGCTTATGGATTATCGTTTCGATTTTCCTATTTTACATGTGTCCAGCCTGTCTTTCATTGCCTGAGTTGCGATTTCGACTGGGCCCTGTATTTGTGTCTCTGCAATAGGGTGTCTCCCGATGTGGATTATAATCAGCTTATGAGCCCCTTAGTTGCTCATGAATTGCTTTGTTCTGACGGAGGGATTATGGCCTTTGCAGCGATGCATGGACTAATGGGTCGTTGAAATGTGTTCGCAGCGGCGCAAGATTTCTTGGCACACAGCTTCATTGAGAACCCACCGAGTTGTCCTCTGATGGTGCTAGAGGCTCCGGTAATTGAAGAGCATGTATGTTCTTTCCCACTGTTAAATTGGATGGCTGAACTATTTTGGGATGAGAACAGTGACTTCCTATTGGAGGCTGTTGCTGCATATTTTGCATATTCAATGTTAGGATGAGCAGTGTCATCGCTTAGCTCTCTCATAACCGAGGTCATTTATTGGACATCGAACATTTTTTTTTATTATTATTTTTTTTTTTATAGCTTCTATGAAACATTTCTCTGCCCCAGGCCTATTGACTTTGCTACGGCCAATGACTAAGTTTACTTGACTATGAGAATTTTAAAAGACAAAATTTAATTTTTTATTTTTTTACCTTGCGCAAATTTGAGCTGACTGTCGTTCTTGAACTCTGCATTCCTGAATTTTTCCCCTTATCTTATCTCATATTATCCATGCTCGGATCAAGGGACGGTGTCATATAGATAGGCTTTGCCTTCACACTGTGTTAAATTAGCATGAGCTTATTAGAAATTTAAACACCATTTTACCTTTCTGGTGCTTCTGCACACAGCACATATTGTTATTAGAGCTTTGAGCCTAGTAGAATATTTTGCTTCACACGAGAATAATATGTTTTCCTATTGTATCAGCTTTGCTTGGTAAGCTATGTCTGAACAGTGAGTGCCGAGGCCTTCAAGGTTATTTCAACACAGTGGTTGTTGTGAGGTCTGATCTGCGCACATTCTAGACATAACACATATGCAGCTGCGGCCAACTCTGGCTTTAGGTGCGTTTAATAATGCACTGCGCAGAGCATGCACACACACTTGATGATTTTTTCGCATGCAGCGAGGTGGTGGAAGATGATGTGATCCCTTTCCACTAGGATCAGATGTATGGGGCACACTTCTAAAACCCAAAGAGACCTTCTTTAGATATAATATAATATACTAGCAAGGGAGGGTAAGACTTAGGTGCCATTTAGCCTTCTTCCCTTTAGCATTTTAACATGCTTTCTCCCTTTGCATTTTATGGACTAGTAACTATGCTGATAACTTTGTTTCTTATAATATGTTTGCTTGTATTAGCTAAGATACTCCGCTTGAGAACACTGCATTAGAAATAAACATTTCAAACTTGCATGTGTCTTCATTTACTCCTCGTTCTGGATTGATATGTTGGTATAACGAAAGAGTGTTCATGTGTTCCACGCTACCTGGGGTGTTCTAAGTCCATGTTCTGGGTTGTCTAAACATTGGGAGTTTGTAAGAACCAATGAGACACTGATTGCTAGTCTGGTAGGGGATTTTGGGTACTAAGGTGAGTTTTGGCACACCCTAACTCACTGAGGTTCCAAGTCTCTATGCACAGTTCTGTGTGAGAGCAGGATCCCTGCGACAGTGGTGCATGGACCAAGTCTTTCTGTGGGGTGTCTTGAATTTAAACATCATTGGGGCATTGATGGCATTGGATTGTGGTGATTTTTGTGTGTTTTTCGGCTTTTTGGGGTGGTGTTGGGGCCTGGCCATGTGGATGGGGGCCATTTTGAGGCCTGGTCCAGGCAGGGCCTGGCCATGTGGTGGGGGTCAAGGCTCAAGGGGCCATTTTGAAGCCAGGCAGTGTGCTCAGGCCTGCACCCAGTTTGCCTTGCTTTCATCCATTATGCCCAATGGTACTCAGTGGTGCATGGACCAAGTCTTTCTGTGGGGTGTCTTGAATTTAAACATAATTGGGGGCATGGATGGCATTGGATTGTGGTGATTTATGTGTGTTTTTTTACTTTTCGAGGTGGTGTTGGGGCCTGGCCATGTGGGTGGGGGCCATTTTGAGGCCTCGTCCAGGCAGGGCCTGGCCATGTGGTGGGGGTCAAGGCTCAAGGGGCCATTTTGAAGTCAGGCAGTGTGCTCGGGCCTGCACCCAGTTTGCCTTGCTTTCATCCATTATGCCCAGGGGTACTGAGTGGTGCATGGACCAAGTCTTTCTGTGGGGTCTCTTGAATTTAAACATCATTGGGGCATGGATGGCATTGGATTGTGGTGATTTTTGTGTGTTGTGCAGCTTTTTGGGGTGGTGTTGGGGCCTGGCCATGTGGGTGGGGGCCATTTTGAGGCCTGGTCCAGGCAGGGCCTGGCCATGTGGTGGGGTCAAGGCTCAAGGGGCCATTTTGAAGCCAGGCAGTGTGCTCAGGCCTGCACCCAGTTTGCCTTGCTTTCATCCATTATGCCCAATGGTACTCAGTGGTGCATGGACCAAGTCTTTCTGTGGGGTGTCTTGAATTTAAACATAATTGGGGGCATGGATGGCATTGGATTGTGGTGATTTATGTGTGTTTTTTGACTTTTCGAGGTGGTGTTGGGGCCTGGCCATGTGGGTGGGGGGCATTTTGAGGCCTGGTCCAGGCAGGGCCTGGCCATGTGGTGGGGGTCAAGGCTCAAGGGGCCATTTTGAAGTCAGGCAGTGTGCTCGGGCCTGCACCCAGTTTGCCTTGCTTTCATCCATTATGCCCAGGGGTACTGAGTGGTGCATGGACCAAGTCTTTCTGTGGGGTCTCTTGAATTTAAACATCATTGGGGCATGGATGGCATTGGATTGTGGTGATTTTTGTGTGTTTTTCGGCTTTTTGGGGTGGAGTTGGGGCCTGGCCATGTGGGTGGGGGCCATTTTGAGGCCTGGTCCAGGCAGGGCCTGGCCATGTGGTGGGGTCAAGGCTCAAGGGGCCATTTTGAAGCCAGGCAGTGTGCTCAGGCCTGCACCCAGTTTGCCTTGCTTTCATCCATTATGCCCAATGGTACTCAGTGGTGCATGGACCAAGTCTTTCTGTGGGGTGTCTTGAATTTAAACATAATTGGGGGCATTGATGGCATTGGATTGTGGTGATTTTTGTGTGTTTTTCGGCTTTTTGGGGTGGTGTTGGGGCCTGGCCATGTGGATGGGGGCCATTTTGAGGCCTGGTCCAGGCAGGGCCTGGCCATGTGGTGGGGGTCAAGGCTCAAGGGGCCATTTTGAAGCCAGGCAGTGTGCTCAGGCCTGCACCCAGTTTGCCTTGCTTTCATCCATTATGCCCAATGGTACTCAGTGGTGCATGGACCAAGTCTTTCTGTGGGGTGTCTTGAATTTAAACATAATTGGGGGCATGGATGGCATTGGATTGTGGTGATTTATGTGTGTTTTTTGACTTTTCGAGGTGGTGTTGGCGCCTGGCCATGTGGGTGGGGGCCATTTTGAGGCCTGGTCCAGGCAGGGCCTGGCCATGTGGTGGGGGTCAAGGCTCAAGGGGCCATTTTGAAGTCAGGCAGTGTGCTCGGGCCTGCACCCAGTTTGCCTTGCTTTCATCCATTATGCCCAGGGGTACTGAGTGGTGCATGGACCAAGTCTTTCTGTGGGGTCTCTTGAATTTAAACATCATTGGGGCATGGATGGCATTGGATTGTGGTGATTTTTGTGTGTTGTTCAGCTTTTTGGGGTGGTGTTGGGGCCTGGCCATGTGGGTGGGGGCCATTTTGAGGCCTGGTCCAGGCTGGGCCTGGCCATGTGGTGGGGGTCAAGGCTCAAGGGGCCATTTTGAAGCCAGGCAGTGTGCTCAGGCCTGCACCCAGTTTGCCTTGCTTTCATCCATTATGCCCAATGGTACTCAGTGGTGCATGGACCAAGTCTTTCTGTGGGGTGTCTTGAATTTAAACATAATTGGGGGCATGGATGGCATTGGATTGTGGTGATTTATGTGTGGTTTTTGACTTTTCGAGGTGGTGTTGGGGCCTGGCCATGTGGGTGGGGGCCATTTTGAGGCCTGGTCCAGGCAGGGCCTGGCCATGTGGTGGGGGTCAAGGCTCAAGGGGCCATTTTGAAGTCAGGCAGTGTGCTCGGGCCTGCACCCAGTTTGCCTTGCTTTCATCCATTATGCCCAGGGGTACTGAGTGGTGCATGGACCAAGTCTTTCTGTGGGGTCTCTTGAATTTAAACATCATTGGGGCATGGATGGCATTGGATTGTGGTGATTTTTGTGTGTTTTTCGGCTTTTTGGGGTGGAGTTGGGGCCTGGCCATGTGGGTGGGGGCCATTTTGAGGCCTGGTCCAGGCAGGGCCTGGCCATGTGGTGGGGTCAAGGCTCAAGGGGCCATTTTGAAGCCAGGCAGTGTGCTCAGGCCTGCACCCAGTTTGCCTTGCTTTCATCCATTATGCCCAATGGTACTCAGTGGTGCATGGACCAAGTCTTTCTGTGGGGTGTCTTGAATTTAAACATAATTGGGGGTATGGATGGCATTGGATTGTGGTGATTTATGTGTGTTTTTTGACTTTTTGGGGTGGTGTTGGGGCCTGGCCATGTGGGTGGGGGCCATTTTGAGGCCTGGTCCAGGCAGGGCCTGGCCATGTGGTGGGGGTCAAGGCTCAAGGGGCCATTTTGAAGTCAGGCAGTGTGCTCGGGCCTGCACCCAGTTTGCCTTGCTTTCATCCATTATGCCCAGGGGTACTGAGTGGTGCATGGACCAAGTCTTTCTGTGGGGTCTCTTGAATTTAAACCTCCGGAGAGGGATACAAAGGTGTGTGTGGACTATCTAAAAAATCGTTCACTGGGCACTTTCAGAATGTTTGTAGTGTTCCCATCAGAAGACCAACCTGTACCGCCCCACATCATTTGGGAAAGACATCTTAAGACACACTGGTGGCCCAGTGTGCGATAAGGCACAACTGTGCTCAAGTTGTTCTCTATGTCCAAATGATTGTTTTGTCACTGGATAGGTATCAGGAGGTTTCTAACAAGCAGTGCAAAATATTGAAATAAACAAATTATATCAAAAGTGGTGGTGCAAATAAAATGGGGTAAAGGGAGGAAAAAAGTTTAATAGGGACCTTCCTTTCCCAATATTAAAAACAGTGAGAAGAGGTAGTATTAACAAATAACTACCTTGACAGTTATTATGGTCATGGTCGACGTGTTTCTGCAGCTTTACCTTGGGCCCAGAGGTCACCTACTGCTTCATCAGGACCTTATAATCTTCGATATGTGTTAGACGAAGACATTTGCAAAGACCACTTGTTAAGGTGACTGCGAACAAAGAATGACTAACACGTGAGGTACATGCAAATTGACTATTATAGAATTGTGACTGTGTATGGACCTTGTAAATGCGAAAACTACAAATCCCATAAGCTGTCGCATAACGCGCTGTCACCTGAGCGCCAGATTCTGTGTTCTCTTTCGAGACCACGGCAGGTCACGCAAAGAATTACTTTTTTTCATAATAAATTTGGTGCTCTTGTACTGGGAGAACAGGGCACAGCAAAACCTAGATCAGATGTTAAGAATTCACGCTGTCCCATGGGGTTCTGCTGCACCACACTACATATGAACTACATTTCCCATGAGCGAATGGCGCTGCTTAATGACGTCAGGGCGCCGCGCTTAGCATTCGGGAAACAAACGTAACATCCGTAAATACCAGCAATCCTGCCCGTTCGGTACCTCCCACAGACAGCCCAGAAGGACGTCTGGAGTACCGACGGGCAGGTAAGTGATCGGCGCGAACTAGCTACAACTTCGGTTCAGGGTTAGCGCGGTTGGGTTCAAGAGACACACGCTTATCTACAAGTGAACCTACCGGTCGCTTGTTTTACTGCAGGACCCGTTTTGAAAAGGGCATCACTTTTCGCTCTAAAGAAATCGAGTCTGAAGTATTATGGTGGTCCTTAAAAGCGCTTAGGATATAAGCGAGTCATGAACACAGTCTTGAGTCATAATAATGGAAACGATAATTTCCATTGAGACTGCTTATGAATAAAAAAAAAATTAAAAAAAGAAACAGTGGGTGCCCTTGCCTTACAGTGCCTCCTCTGACTCTATTTTTCTGCCCTTATTTATTTGTTCACACAGAGCGGGGCTCCGTCATACCTGCGCTAATGCCGGGTGAGGTGGGGCGATATTCTCCTTAACACTGGGTGAGTGTATCTGACCAGAGGTTATTCTGCTCTTACATGACTCGCACCACGAGAATGTGATATGTGAATGTTTTCATTACTTTAATGACGTTTAGCTATAGCCATCATGCAGAGCTCTGTACCACTTTTAGCTAGATGTGACAAATTAGCTAAATGTGCTTTTTCTTTTCCTTTATTGCATATTGGTGTGTGTGTCACTTTATGAAATCCGGGAATTCGACATCCAGGAGAACCTAAGGTGATATTTTTTACACTTTCCTTCATGTTATTTTCACTACAAGCAGTAGAATTATAAGGTCCTGATGAAGCAGTAGGTGACCTCTGGGCCCAAGGTAAAGCTGCAGAAACATGTCGACCATGACCATAATAACTGTCAAGGTAGTTATTTGTTAATACTACCTCTTCTCACTGTTTTTAATATTGGGAAAGGAAGGTCCCTATTAAACTTTTTTCCTCCCTTTACCCCATTTTATTGGCACCACCACTTTTGATATAATTTGTTTATTTCAATATTTTGCACTGCTTGTTAGAAACCTCCTGATACCTATCCAGTGACAAAACAATCATTTGGACATAGAGAACAACTTGAGCACAGTTGTGCCTTATCGCACACTGGGCCATTTCCAGTGTGTCTTAAGATGTCTTTCCCAAATGATGTGGAGCGGTACAGGTTGGTCTTCTGATGGGAACACTACAAACATTCTGAAAGTGCCCAGTGAACGATTTTTTAGATAGTCCACACACACCTTTGTATCCCTCTCCGGAGGTTGAGACCAAGTGCTACCTTATAGTTGGTTTCTGTAAGTAAAGAGGGCTGTAGCATTGTGGTCGTTAATATTCCCTCAGACCCCTTTCGAGTTAGTATTGTCTCTTGAATTTAAACATCATTGGGGGCATGGATGGCATTGGATTGTGGTGATTTTTGTGTGTTTTTCGACTTTTTGGGGTGGTGTTGGGACCTGGCCATGTGGGTGGGGGCCATTTTGAGGGCTGGTCCAGGCAGGGCCTGGCCATGTGCTTGCGGTCAAGGCTCAAGGGGCCATTTTGAAGACAGCCAGTGAGCTCAGGCCTGCACCCAGTTTGCCTTGCTTTCATCCATTATGCCCAGGGGTACTCAGTGGTGCATGGACCAAGTCTTTCTGTGGGGTGTCTCTTATATTAATGTAAACATCCATTTTTGATTAGAATTGCAATTTTTATTTTGGGTCTTTCTGTTTTTGGGTGTGTTGTAAAAAAAAAATGCCTAGTTGCAAATATTAATTGAAGCACAACATATGCAACATTTATTTAACTGATGTTCCTCTGGCTTCCTTTGCTTTTAGATGCACAAGAGAACCACAAATCAGTCATCGTTCATCATCAGTGCCAAGAAGAAGTCCTGCTGCGGTGTGTGCAGCACAACGTCACGTGAGGTCACATGTGGCCACAGACAACTCTGCAACTCGTGCAACTGCGGCCTACTGTTCTGACATCTGAAGAAGATGAGCCCAAAGAAAGGTGGCCGTAGCTCCTCCACCAAGAAAGTTGACAGTGCCACTGCCAGTATGAAGAAGCAGAAGAAGCAAGTGGCACCACTTACCAAGGGGACTGGTGTGCCTACAGTCACTTTTTTGGGGAAAAAAAACTATGCCTGCAGCTGCGGGGTCCGCCGGGGACCAAGCTGGGAGCAGCACCTCCGCTTCATTGGGCTCAGTGCCACCAAGCCAAGTTAGATCCAAGGCCATGAGTGCTGCAGAGGCAGCCATTTTAATTGTTCAATCACCATCGACCAGTAATGTTGGCTCATTGCAAGAAAGTAGCATCCAATCAACGCAGGGTGTAACTCATCTGACGAGTGTTCAACAACCACAGTTGCAACTAGTACAAGCGCAAGTACATGCGCAAGGAGAGGCGCAAGTAGAGGCGCAAGGAGAGGCGCAAGGAGAGGCGCAAGGAGAGGTGCAAGGAGAGGCGCAAGGAGAGGCGCAAGGAGAGGAGCATGGAGAGGCGCAAGGAGAGGCACATGGAGAGGCGCATGGAGAGGCGCAACTAGAGGCGCCTGGAGCGACACAACTGCCCACAATGCTTGTTCCTCCAGAAGTAGGGGCACATCAGGAAATCGAGATTCAAGTGGAGGTATCATCCGAGGAAGCCACTCCTCCTGATGATGATCCATTGTCTTCCAGATCCCCAGCAAGAAAAAGGTCAAGGAGGGCTACTACAAGTTCTTCTTCAAGCCCCCTTCCTTCTGATGATCTTGATGTTGATTGGAACCCACCAATGCAGTCTGAGAGTGAGGCACGCCATGAGCCGACAAAGGTTTCTAAGCCTAAAAGGAAGGTTCCCGCAAGGCTTCCACTTATGGGTGATGACGACGAACAAGAAGTGGTTTATTCTGCTGCTGATGAACAGTCTGACGACGACCCAGTCATCCCAGTCGTCCCTCCAGGCCCAGCGGGCATGCAGCAGACAGACATTTTGACCATATCCCGAATTGCTGCTGAGCGTGATGTGGGCGGCGTGGTACTGGTACCACCACCAATGCAGTTAACTACTACACCAACACGACCTACAGCTTCCATATTTACTCTTCAGAAGGGCCGGCAGGGACCTCCATCCAGCTCGACCTCCATTACCTCAAGTAGTGGTGCTGTAAGTGCACAACAGAGTCAAATTCAGCCACGCCCATCCTCCACTTCATCTGGCATTGAAAGTATCACCTCCACCACCAGCAGACATCTCCAGTCCCTAGTTTGGGACTTCTTTAGTGTTAGCAAAAAGGCGGAAAACATGGTCGTTTGTTCAATTTGTAAAACTGTAGTTAGTCGGGGTAAGCTTGGTACCAACTATGGTACCGGTGGCCAGAGAGGTCATCTCCAAAAACACCACACTATCATTTGGGAGGCGCACATAAGGAAGATCCGGGAAGCCAAAAGTACAACAAATCCAAATGTATCCATTCATATTGCATCTGATGATGACGAGTGGCTGATCATGCAGGGGGGAAGTGAAGAAGCAACAGACATTTTTTCTGGTACACCCAGTACCCCTGGCAGCAGCACTGCAGTGGTAGCGCCCATACCCTCTACCCCAGCAACATGTATGAGGCACACTAAGAGTCTGGGAGAGACACCAATGCGAAAAAGTACATCAATGAGCCTAACTGGGTTGAAGAAGTCTGGATCATCATCATCACATATGAAAATGGTCCAGACCACCATTAAAAGCATGTTTTGGTCGGAGGCGCCATTTGAACGCAACCACCCAACGTCTGTATAACGCAAAGATGGCTAAAATGCTAGCGCTGGACGTTCTCCCTTTTTCTTTCGTGGAAGGGGTGGGTTTTCTGGAATTTGTGGCAACAGTCTGCCCTAAATGGAAGGTCCCAAGCCGGTCCTATTTTGCCAGAGTTGCGGTTCCAGCACTACATGAAGATGTGCTGGAAGTGATTGGGTCAGCTTTGCAGAAGAGTGCTGTTCACACTATCCACCTGACAACAGACATGTGGACCAGTTGCCAAGCTGTGGATTACATGTGTATCACTGGACACTGCGTCTCTTTTGCAGGGGTTAGAGAAAAGATGTCTACAGGTGTGACCAAGCCACAATTTTTAAAGCGAGTCGGAAACATGCAACAAGAGCCATGTTTGCCATGGAGAAATCTCATACTGCATTAAACATTTTGGATGAGTTTAAGAGTATGGTCTCTAAATGGTTTCCACGGATAATTGCAGTAATATAGTTAAGGCCATGCATGATGGTGGCTACTTCAGAGTGCCATGTTTGCGCACTGCATTAACATTATTGTTCAAGATTTCTTGAAAAGATAAAACACAATCAGCAAGTTACTGACCACCTGCTGAAGAATCTGCAAACATTTCAGCCATTCTTTTAAGGCCCAGAAGGAGATGAGGATCATTCAACGTGCCGTGGAGTGCCAGTCAAAGGACTCATCCAGGAGGTGGCAACACGTTGGAACTCAACCTTCTACATGCTTGAACGTCTGTTTGAGCAGTACTTGGTAATCAATGAGTATGTCAATAGCATTAACATACGGTCTGCTGCTATGAAAGACATGAGGCTAGAGCTGGAGGAATGGGACCTAGTTAAAAGCCTGACAGACATGCTTCGTTCTTTTGAGGTCCACACCCGTGAAGTCAGCAGGGAGGACTATAGTTTGGGAAAAGCTATCCCATTGTTGTTCATGCTAGAGCAACAACTGAAGGCGGTGTCTTCAACGTTCCGAGCTGATGTTCACAAACAAGACGCGTATCGGTTGGCGGAGAGCTTATTAAGCCGCCTACTTGTCAATGAAAGGCTTAAAAAAATACATTCAGAACAACATTACATTTGTGCCACTATTCAGGATCCACGGTACAAAAAGGCACTGATCAGCAAAGTATTCATTCCTTTTGATGAAGAAGATGTTTCAAAGTACAAACATTAGCTAGATGTGTCAGCCACTCGTTTCGAAAAAGAGCGGCAGGAAATTGAAGGAAACACCACAAGTACTACTGAAGCAGCAGGCTATCCGTCGTCAAGGTCCACTTCTGTGGCCGAAGGCAGTCACTTTCCCTCACAGCAGTTACCGACAGCAGCAACAGTATCCTCGTCATCACCTGGACAAGGCCCAGCCATAATATTGTCGGAAGCGGATTGGATAACTCGGCAAGGGTTTGCTCGCTCCAGTGTGGATGCAAAGGAAGCACATGGTACGCAAAGTGGAGCACCACCCAGGGAGGCCCTTGAGTGGATGGTGCAGGCCTTTCTGGATGACCCAACAGAGGTCTACATTGATCGTGACCCATTGGTGTATTGGTATGGGAAATGGCCTCACTGGTCACTGCTCAGCAGGCTGGCTATAAATTATTTGTCTTGCCCACTCGCAAGCGTGTCTTCGGAACGAGTTTTCAGTGCTGCTGGTGCCATTGTCACTTCAAAAAGGTCCCGCCTCTCATCCAAAAATGTGGAGAGATTAACAATGATCAAGATGAATCAGCACTTCATACCACCAGATTACAAAATACGTGAATCCACGCAGGAAGAAGAGGACACCGACTTAGGTGACGGAAGCTCTTTTCTGTTAGCTGACCTACTCCATGTTCAATTCACAGAATTTGAGGACGAGCTCTACTTCCCTGACAACTAGGCTTGAAAAAATTACTTTTTGTTTTCTTCCGTCCTTTTTGATTTTTATTTCTGTGTGTCTTTCTTTGATTTGCAACTTTTAGCACAACAAAACTTTAATCACAACAAATCCATCAGCAGCACTGTCTTCGTCTTATTTTCCTTATTGAAGGTGCCGCTGTCTGCATTCCTGAAGTTCACAATTTCACAACTCAGTCATGCTCCTCTATCCTCCTCCTCCAAACTCCCCCTATCAATTTCCCTCAAGGCAGATGGCCGGATTACGCAGAATCTAGAAACTGACGCTTCAGTCCGTACACATGTCCCCTCAAAAGAAGTGGGACTGGAATAACTCACTATGTTGACTGCACCTTCTGAACTTGACACAAGAGGCTGCCCTGTGGCCCTTCACTTAAGAATAAGATGATGACAAGTGGAACAGGTAATGAATGATGAGATGGCATGCAGTGGTGGACAACACTGGCTGTCTGGCTCTGATGAAAGCAATTGTTGTTTGTTTGTTGTGCATGAGGTGAATCCTATCTATGTGTTCTGTTATTATTATTTATTCTTTTACACACTAAATGTAACTCAAGTGTACTCTGTTACCTTGTTTAATGCAAATTGTACTTCTACTGCAGGGGCCAGCCACTACGTTGCAGTTTTCAATATGGAAAATGTCCTTGGACTCAGTGTGTAGACAACATTGAGTTTGCCAATAACATACCATGATGATGATGAGTCTTGATGATTAAAGTTACCTTTTATCTTTATTCTTTACACAGTCACTCACTGGGATGGATGGATCATCATCATAGTTGGTTTACGGAAGAAATATGGCAGTTTCGTGAGTGGCAAACAACAGGTAAACAAGTCAACAACAACCACAGCAGACCTACATGTCTGTCTAGTCGTGGTATGGGAGTGGTCGAGCCAGTGTAGTGTAGTGTATGTACTGTTGCCTCTGAAAGTGTTATTTTTTCACCACACACCGTACATTATATTTTTTCTCAGTGCTGTTTTAATATCCCTGCCTGTTTTTCCATCAACAATTGCAGGCCGGCTTTTACCTTGTGCCATGGTAACAACCTCAATCCGCAATTCCGCATCCGCCAGGCAGGCAGTGGACAGTGTGTCTGGTCACCAAGATTGATCGACGGAGCGTCAGATTGAATGGAGGAGTACTGCGAATAAGAGGAATGGCTGGATGCATGCCACTTCCCAAATTGAACAGGACAACAACAACATACAGTTACAGTATCCTCTTCACTTCTCCTTATCTTTTAAATACCTTATTGTTGTGAACTTCTATGAGTGCGACTCTCTGCTTCAAATTCATCCCTACAGCTATTTCATAACTTTCTTTGCTATTTTTAAAACTAATGTAATGTACTACTAAGTCATTCTCTCTCTGAGTGAAATTGCGTAATTACAGCTGCCCTGTACTGTCTAATAGTTTGGTACTACTTAGTAAGTTGTAGTTAGTACTACTTTTCAGTAACCGAACCATCCATTTAGCAAACAACTTCATGCATGCACTTCCTTTATGTCCCTTAAAAGATTTATGGATATCTTCATATCCAAAGATGAGTTTTTCTTCATTTGTTGTTTGTCCATGCTGTGTTTTTTTTCCTCTCTCCAGAAAACTTTCCCAAAAAACCCCATTCCCATCCAGTTTTCAAACCCTAACCCTCTTCCCCAGGGCTGTGTGGTTTACATTGCGGTGTGACTAAATGATAGCAATAATTCCACACACTTGCTGGGGAGGATAAGGTGTAAGCAACCTCCTCAAATCAATTTTAAGGCAGCTAGATGAATCCTAGGATAATGTAATTCTGCTTAAAAAAACACCAATGAGTATTTTCAAATAAATTCTGAATTGCATGCCCACCATCGATTGGATCCACCGTCAACATCATCCTCCTACATGTCAAGACTTGTTATGCTGCTGTGTCACTGTTCTTGTTGTAGCCATAATCATCCATGCAAATTTGTTTCCCCATACTTATCTTCAGCATTGCTTAGGCTACAAATATACTGTTCCTTCTAATACTCCTCTCAGGTGACTCAATGTCTCTTTTTTTCCTTTGTTTTTCATATGTTCCTACTGGTAGTGTGGTACCACTCCTACTACCACCACAACAATGGAATGTCTGTCCTGGATGGATGTCAACCGTAATCGCCATTTGCCATGCAGCCAGCGCTGTGCCTAGCTCTATTCTCAAACCCGAATCACAGGAAAGATAAGCATTTTGGGGAGGTAGAATAATGGGCTAGGACTCGGAGGAGAGGAGAGACTTACAGTAGTACTAGTAAAGTACTAGTAGGCCAATTGAATTCACTAACTCTGTTAGTGGCACTTTTGTACATTTTTGGACGTTTTAGATAATTCATGCTGGTAAGTTTGAGGAAACCAAAAGTGCAGTAATCCCCGCCCACCACCCCACAAAGTAATATGAACGTGTACACTATGTTGAAGTATGTAAAATAAATAATTATATATTTACCCGAACAAAAAAAACGAGTCCAAAGACCCAAACCACCCCCTCCCTAAACCCAACAAATGTCCATTTCAGTGTACCGCAAAAAGTCCTGCAAAAAGTCCCTCAGAATCCCCAACTCCCAATTCCCACCCCCCAACAGTCTTTAAAAAAGGGGCAAGGGACACAGTCACTTTCGGCGGTGTCCTGTTGACAGGTGGTCCCGCAGCTCTCTGCGGAGGTCCTGGAGCTGGTGCTTCTGCTTCTCCACCGTGCGCTCCAGGTAGTCTACTAGGCGGCGTAGCCGGCGCAGGCGTGCCATCCATGCTCTGGGGGGGCAGCTTCTGGTTTTGTTGCAGCTGAGCGGCGGCGGCGGGAGGCTGTCGGACCATGGCGCTGTACTGGAGGCTGCTGGCTGGTGGACCCGGGGGCACTGGAGGAGGATGCAGCTGTTGCCGCCTCCTCCTCCTCCTGTTCCCGAGCCCACAGCCGGTGATATTCTGCGCAAATGGCCTCCAGCTTCCGGGCCCTGGCCATCTCCTTTCTGGTGAGCTTTTCAGGAGCCTCTATATGAAGAAAGAAAGAAAAATACTGTAACCAATACTCTTTAACAATAACACAAATAATTCAACAGAAAGTTGTCTCACAGTAACACTAGCAACTTGCAAGCACAGTATAACATTTTGGCATGTATCTTTCCGCCGTCTTTGTAGGCCTGCAACAATAGTGGGAGTTTCAGGAATTCTACTAGCAGCACTATGGACTCACTAGATAGTCAGAGAGGACACCAGTCTTCTTTTTTTCTCTAGTTTTGCGAAAGAAATTACTTGTACATGCACTTGTGGTAGCCGGCATAATGCCAGCTCAGTCAGCATGCACCCAAGGAAAACAGACACAAGCCATGATGACACAGACTCGCATTACTTTAAGGTGGGGATAGGGAAGCTCTTACTTTTCTATAGGGGTGGCACTGGCCATACTCGGTTACATCAAGGGCTACTGCTCAATGTAATTTATATTTCGCACTGCCACCCCCCCCCCCCGGCCTTCAGTACTACAAAAAGAAAATGAAGATTATTCATTTCTGATCATGTATCCAGCCGATCACAGGATCTTTGCTTATATGATGGATGACTTTAGGTGCTTTGTTGTGATAGATTGAGTGAACAACAGCGAAAGTCCACCCATGATTGACACAGCTGAAAGAAAATTATTAACATAGGGAGTGAGTGTGGTACCCATAATTGCCGGAGGAAGGGACTTGACTTGATATAATGTCAACTATACAATACATACACAATATACGCTGTGCTTGCAAAGTAAACTACTGTACTGTTAGTCAAGGGAGAATTTCTGAACAATCACAACTTCTAGTATTTGGTTTCCTCTGCTTTGCTACTCTGGCACGGACATACTGTTCAAACACAGTAACACTATTTATCCACTGAGCGTCTGCTCTACATACACCTCTGCTATCTATGAGGAAGAAGATACCATCCATGTTTCCAACGTAAACGTCTATCATTCTTCTTAATGTCTCAACTGTACCAACTTTACTTTTTCTCAACAACCAACTAACACCCTTTTCATTTTATTTGGTAAACCACCGTCTTGACTTGCATTTCACTTTCATCCAAATTATATATTGCAATGCACACCACACATGCATTTTCTGATTCACCCACACAGGCAGTCATCTTTTCTTTCTCCTCCAACCATCCTTGCTTCAAGCAGCCATGCATCTGATTCCTTCCTATCAGCCACCTCTGCATGCATTCAAAAGCACGTATCATTCTTTACAGTCATAAATGTTACGACTCGCTGGTCCTTCCTTACACCCTTCTTTCTCTTTTAGTTCATCACATCCCTCAAGTTCATCTGATCTGACTTGGCTTCACGATAAACGTTTCACAGCTGAGTTGAAGTCAAATAGAGGGGGCCATTGCTTACTCGAGAACTACTGCCGCTAATGATATGGCTAAGTCAAGGGTGACTGTCTTCTCCGTGATTGGCAAAAATGTAGATCTAAATTAGTAACTGTTCAAAACAGTACAGTGTACTTTTACTAGTGTACGGTCTACTGTACAGTACATCCTACACCCCTTTGCAAGCCTACTCTAAAATGTCAATAAGTGAGGAGTATAAAAACTTACCACGTCCGACGCTGCTGAGCCGTCCCCCGCAGCAGCTCCTCCTGGTGGCACTTGTGGTGCCACCGAATCCGCCCCTGGAGTGGACCCCTCCGCGCTGCTGGCCCCGGCACGGGTGGTGGGAAGTGCAGCATCCGATGTTGTGATGACGCCTAGAAAAAACATGTCATATTTTTAGATGCCATACACCACCCCCTATTTCGTCTCGTAATGGAAGAGAAAATGTTAAACAATTTTTAATTATTGGGACTGAAAAAAAGTCAAGGTTTTGGGGAGGGTGTTAACTTATATGCTTAGCCATAACATGCAACACTTTTTGGCACAACTGATGAATGCTTGCTTTTTAACGTGCAACATTCTTCTAATTACAGCAGAACCAACAACTCCTCATCACCACCAGGAGGACTTGAAGTTCCAACAAGGTGAGGGCTCCCGAGTCCCGCACAGTTACTATTAATAATTAGGTGTGTTAAGTTGAAGTATATACTAGGGAAGGGTGTTTAAACTTTAACGTCATCTATCACCACTTCTCGCTGGGAATACTGCGCTATTTAAAATAAAGAAATTGTTTTTTTATTTCTTATTTGAAAATTTTAAAACTAAAAAACACTGTGTGGTTTTTGTTCACGAGTGAGCGGAAGGGTTTGCAGTTGCACTACTGCACTTTGCAAGCATGCTTCCGTGACTCTGATAGGTCTGAACTCGGTAGTGTTCTTCTGTTCTTCTGGGTCGTATAATCATTGGTCAGACACACTAGATAGTCGGTCAGTGGATTGGGGGTTCAACTTCTGTTCTGACTGAGGTATGTGGAAAGTCGAACTGCACCTATCATCAACAATGTCCTATTTCTCTTGTCCATACTTCTGCATGTGCAGAATAGTCCCTGAAACACTAATGGTATGGTATATGCTACTATCAAATCAAAAAGCCAACTACTAGCTTATTCTTGGTGGACATTGACATTTTGTTGTTGGAAATTGTCAAAGACAGCAAGGGCAACCCAGAGGACTGCACTCACTGCCTCTAGAGCTATTGCTGGATCAGAGTTTTGTTTAATACCGTTTGCCGACTGGGCAAGCTTAGCTACCCACACAGACCGACTCATAATAATAGTAAATAGTAGTAGCACAGAGAGTGATGGCAGAGGCAGAATAAGAATGTAGAAACAGTCTACAAGAAGATCAAAGACTATTTTGTAAAAAATAGAATTAGGAAACAGTTTGGAATGAATAGGAGCTGTAAAAGTTAGGGAAGTATAATTATTAATATTAACAACAGAACAACTTACTGGGGTCAGCAGAAGAGCCTGCAGAGGACCGATCATGCCCACCGTGTTCCGCCGAGTCTCAGGTGTGGTCTTCTTGCCCCTGGGAGGTGCTGATGATCATGAAATAAACACAAACATGGATGATTGGTTTTTTTAAATATTTGATTTCTTTGACCACAATCTAAAATTATCTCGGGGAAACAAATTGAATTGAAGGAGAATTGAAGGAGCATTTATAAAGCGCATGGCTACCCGGAGGCCTCCCAGCGCTAAGCAAGGCTACTCAGTAAGTGGTCAGAGCAAGAGGGGAGCAGTTACGGGAAGAGGAGAGTCTTCAGCTGTTTCCTGAAGATACCGTGGCTGGGTTGCTTTCGAAGATGTATGGGGAGAGCGTTCCATAGTCTGCCTGCGTTCAAGGAGAATAACCTTCCGCCACTCCTGGCTCGTTTAATTCTTGGAGTGGTGAGGAGGTGAAGATCATTTGAACGCAGTTGCCTCCTGGCCTTATAGGGATAGAGGATGGCTGAGAGCAGGGGGGGCCTTTGCCCTGGAGGGATTTATGGACAAGGCAGAGTGACTTAAAGCTAATTCTCTCTTTCACGGGCAGTCAGTGAAGGAGGTGCAGAGCGGGTTTGGCTGAAGAAAATGTAGGAATTTCAGTGAGTAGCCTGGCTGCATAGTTCTGGAGGGCCTGTAGGCGGTTGATAACTGAGGCGGGGGCACCCAGATAAAGTGTGTAAATTACCAACAATTGCACTACATGTATTGATTGACCTACCTGATCTGGTCAACTAGGATAGATGGTACAGTATTGCTGGATTCGCAGACCGTCTACTTGGAAAATTATGTAAATCACTAACTAAACCAACAACAAAAAAGTTCTACACGACTGCCAGCACTCAGCAGCACGCGATGTGACCAACACAGTCCGTCATCATGATTGCAGACCACTAAAAAATGTCCTACTACTAAATAACAAGTCATAATATACTCAACCTATCAATCCACCACTATCTCTTCTTAGTGGCAGCAGGAGTACAAAGGAAGGACTAGACTTGAGTCTCTAGTCTCTCTAGCATTACTCAGTTCTCCTCAAATGAGCACAAAGTTGCAAACAAGTAAGCATAGGAGCAACGCCACTGAGCAGGCGAGCACCTACAATCACAGAAGCTATTTAAACATTAATTTACCTGCAATGTAATGGAATCTGCAGCATTCTTGCTCTTCGGAAAAAACATATATTAGCAATATAACACAGAGCAGAAGAAAACAAAGTAGTTATTAAATAGCTACTCACCAAGGCCCGGGATCTCCACGCCTAGCAGGTGGAGCAGGTCCTGCTCCCGGTCAAGGAGGTCAGCCCACCGGTGCGTCGCCTGATGGTAGGTGTGCAGGACCCCCGACTCCCTACGCATGGCCCGGCACACCTTATCCCTACTACTTGCTCCCCCTTAATTGCCCGCAAGGGAGCCGGGTACGGGGTGCGGGACCCTTCCTCTTGTTCTTCCCGGCTCCCTTTGCCATGGTCCTCGACAGGAATGGAAATAATAATAGAAAGAGAATAGAGAAAAAGTAAATAAAAGAAAAGAGTTAAAAAAGTAGTTTTAAAGTAACCACAAGTAGAAAAAAACACAAAATATAGATGTAGAAAAAGAGAGGGATAGATAATGGGTAAAAAAGATCAAAAAAAAGTTCAAAGAAACAAAGGATTGCAAAGATTAGGGGAGGATTGAAAAAGCATGCCCAGAACCATAGCAATGAATGAAAAACAAGATGGCCCCGCCCATTGAGAACCGAGTGGGTAAGTTTGCGCGATATTTCCCCCGCGAGCACGCAAAAACGCACGCGACCACGTAATCGCGCCCCGCACACAACGCGAGAATGCAACTAGTGCTCAGAAACGGAAATACGCAACGCAAACAAGATGGCCGCACCCATGTACGACCGCATGGGTAACTTTGCAGTCGGCGTGCTGAAAGAGGCCTGTGAACACGCAAAGCGCTCCGCGAACACGCAAAAAAATTCACAAATTCGCACAAATTTGCAGATTATGCGGAACGTGAATTCGCTTTCCCACGAATTCGCATTCCGCGAATTCGCAAATTTCTCCCATACTTACGTGTTATGCCCTTCGGGATGAAGAATGCCCCTGCCACCTTTCAGAGGTTGGTCAACCAGGTGTTGGTTGGACTGGATGAGTTCAGTGCCGCCTACTTGGATGACATTGCAGTGTTCAGTGCCAGTTGGGAGGAACATCTGCACCACCTCTGGGAAGTGTTGATGGCACTGCGGAAAGCAGACCTCATGATCAAGGTGAGTAAGTGCCAGATCGGGCAGGGTTCCGTGGTGTACTTGGGACACCAAGTTGGGAGCGGCCAGGTGGCGCTCCTACAACCCAAGATTGAAACCATCCTGGCTTGGGAGCCACCCAAAACCCAGACAGAGGTGAGAGCTTTCTTAGGTCTCACAGGGTTTTACAGGAGGTTTGTCAAGGGGTATGGCAACATGGTTGCCCCTTGACAGAGCTGACTTCCAAGAAGCAAGAGAGTTTATCGTCCAAACAGACGCTTCAGAGCATGGTGTGGGGACTGTTCTGTCACAGATGAATGAGGAGGGCCTAGATCAGCCTGTAGCCTTTATCAGTAGAAGGTTACTTCCACAGGAACAGAGGTGGAGTGCTATTGAGTGTGAGGCATTTGCTGTGATCTGGGCTAAGGGTGGGCGGACATTTCCGTTCCACCCACAGAATGTGCGATAATTTGCACCTTACGCAAAGAAGGCGGAAAAATGGGGCGAATTTCCGCACATTCTCGGGCGGAACGGAAGTTGACCGCCCGCCCGCCTCCCGCCTGCCTCCCGCCCGCCAGGAATGCGCAGGCTCCCGCGCATGCGCAGTTTCAAAGAAGAAGCCGCGATGGGGAAGTTTGCAGGTTAATAAGGTAAGTTTTATTTAACTTTATTTGTAGCCTGTAAATCTAATTTAATAAGGCGGGTGAGAAGCGGGCGGGTAGCGGGAGGCGGGCGGGCGGCTTGCGAAATGGAAATATCGCAGAGAGGCACGGAGATTAGTTCAATCTCTGTGCCTTTCCGCGATAGTCCCTTCCGCGACTTCCGCCCACCCCTATCTGGGCTCTGAAGATGTTGAGACCATACCTGTTTGGGACTCACTTCCGGGTTCAGATCGACCACAGGCCCCTCAGATGATTGATGCAGAAGAGGGGTGAGAATCCAAAGCTGTTGAGGTTGTCTATTTACCTACAGGGTATGGACTTTACGGTGAAACACCGCTCTGGTACAGAACACGCCAACGTTGATGGTCTGTCCAGATTTTTCCGCCTTAGTGAAGAGAACTCCCAAGAGTTAGGGTAGTTTTCCCCACTTTTCAGCTGGAGGGGACACATGTTAGACCTGGCACCATTGGCGTGGGTCTCCCTTCCATTTTTGTTGTTGCCTCATGTATTTTTGCTGGTGTTAGATGCTTTGGGCATTGTGCCACTGCTATCCAGTGCCCCAGTGCAAGTGCTCCCTATTGCAAATTGATGTATTAATCAGCGGTTCCATGTTTGGCTATTTGGTTTACTTGTCAGACCCTAGTCTAGTGCACTGAGTGTGCCCAGGGCGTGCAAATCCATATGCTGCTGGTGGGCTTGCAGCACTGGTTGTGCCACCCACAGAAGCAGCCTTGTAAAATGTGTCTAAGGTCTGCCATTGCAGAGCCTGCGTGCAGTCTGGTACTATCATGCTGACTGGGCAAGTGCACCCACTTGCCAGTCCCTAAACCTTCCCTTTTCTTCATATCAGTCACCCCTATGGTAGGCCCAAGGGCAGGGTGCATTGTAAGTATAAGGTAGGGCAAGCCCTGATGTGTGTGGCTCGTCCTAATAGTGAATTACAGCCATTTTCGTTTTTCACTCTTGCAAGGCTACCTGTTTTCCATAGACCAGAATGGGAGTTATTACATTTTATAATACTAACTGTCTCAAAGAACATGATAGAAATTCGAGTTTAGTATGCCTGAACTCAGAATAATAAAATACGTCTTTTAGTAAAGTTTATTTTAATATTCTGTGTTTGCAAATAACCCTTTTAGAAAGTAGGTATTTGCTTGTCTAAGTATTCAAACCTGCCTCTGCTAGGTTGAGTATTCCTAGGTCTGGTTTTGTGAGTGACAGGGCTGGGGAATTCCAGGAGACAGGCTGAGTTACCCAGTGGTGAATAGAGAGATCTGCATCTAGATGGGAGGGAGGAGTTGCACCTGAACATTGAATAGGGCTGTGCCTGCCTTCCATAATGCTGGCTCCACCCCCTGGGGAGCGGCTGATGTCTCTGCCCTGCACACTGAAAGAAGAGAAGGAGTCCTGTAAACAAAGTGCTCCAGGACTGTACTTGCCTTCCACAATGCTGGCTTCACCTCCTGAGGGGCGGCTGATGTGCATGCCCTGCAATGTGCAAGGAAAGGAGAAGTCTGGTAAACAGAGTGCTTCAGAACTGGTTTGGACTGGGCAAATGCCCCTCTCCCCTCAGAGAACAAAGGGTTTTGGGGTATAAATATTGGGACCCTGATCCCAAGAAATTAGATCACTTTGGACTACAAGAAGAAACCTTTACTGAGGAGAGGAACCTAAAGAAACTGAGGAGAGACTATTCCCAAGCTGAAGTGCTGCTTGGGGGATTGGCCTGCAGTGGTTGCCTTACTGCCAAAGGAAGGAGAAAGGAACTTTGTGTACTTTGCTTTCAACTTGTGAAGGATCTCCAAGGGCTTGGAGAATAGCTTGCCTCCTGCTGAAGTCTCAGGGACAATAGACTTCACCCCCCAGCTCCCCAAAGTTCTTGTGGGAGTGCCTGCTGCTGTTTTGGGCCTTCCGAAGAACTGCGTGTCACAAGGAGCTGGAAGCGCAACTCAACGAGAAGAAGCGTGTCGCCGACGCTGTGCCATCTGTCGCAACTCCGAAGCAGGGTGTCACCGCTGGAACTGTCGCACTGCACCGCATCGGAGAGAAGCATGCCGCAAAGAAGATGAAGCGCGTCGTTGTCGCATCTGATGCCGTTGCAACTCCGAAGGAGGTTGTCGCCGCTGTAGTTGTCGCACTGCACCACATCAGGAGAAGAATCTCGCAACGAGGTAAGAGCGTGTCGCCGTTGCTGTGCTTGCTGTCGCAACTCCGAAGGAGGGTGTCGCCGCTGGAACTGTCGCATTGTGCCGCATCGACCAAGAGCACCTCGTATCCCTGAAAAGTGCGCCACCGTTGGAGCTGCTGTCATCGCATCTTGGATATTGCCGCTGTAGTTGTCGCATCGAGCGGAAGCTTCACGCATCCGAGAGAAGAGCGTCACCGCTGGAGCTGTTGCCGTCGCATCATAAGGGTGTCGTCGACACAGTCCACGCATCAAACCGAGGACTTCTCGCATCCACAAGAAGCGTGCCGCATCTGGAAGATCTTCACGTCTTTATTTCTTTGTATCTGAACTTAAGGTACATTGACGCAGAGTGTTGCATCTAAGAACTGAACTGAACTAAGCTTAAATCTACCATTTTAAAGTAATCATAGTGTGTATTTTTGTCGTTTATCTTCTTGTGGTAACTCTATATAAAGTCTGCTTATTTTTTATATAAAACTTGCGTGCTGTCCATTTGTGGTGTTGTCACTGGGTTACTGTATGTGGTCACAACTGCTTAACTTACAACACCTCTGAAATAAGCCTTGACTGCTTGCGCCACGCAACCTAGAGGGTGAGCAGGGGTTATTTTAGTAGTGTAATCCCCTTGTCCTGACTAGAGGAGAGGGTCCCTATTTGTCACAAGTACCTACCTGTGCCAACTAGAGACCCTCAAATCTAACAAGAGCGCTGACCCAAAATGGCTGACCAAAAAGTGCAAGCGCTATGAATGTAGGTTAAAAATACGAGATAGCCCCCTTAGCTTTAACACAGCTCGCAGCAATAAAACAGTAATTTTTAGAATTGGTTCACCCGCAATTCAGATTCGGTTCTCAAGTAAGCCCTCTTTGTCTACTGATGCACGTGAGACCTCGATTTTAGCCACTGCACCGTCGTGTCATCCGTGCCTTAAGTAGCCCCTAACAAGGGTCTAGCTACTAGAGCGCTGACCCAAAATAGCTGCCCAAAAAGGGCAAGTGCTATAAATGTAGGTTACATATACGACAGCCCCATGAGCTTTAACACAGCTCCCTACAATAAGACAGTAATTTTAAAAACTGGTTCCCCCACAATTCAGATTCGGTTCTCAAGTAAGCCCTCCGTGTCGTGTCTAGTGATGCACGTGAGACCTCAGTTTAAGCCCCTGCACGGCCAGGTCATCCGGGCCTTAAGGAGCCCTGAGCAAGGGTCCAGCCACAAAAGCGCTGACCCAAAATGTCTGCCCAAAAAGTGCAAGTGCTTTGAATATAGGTTAAAAATACGAGATAGCCCCCTGAGCTTTAACACAGCTCGCAATAATAAAACTGTAATTTTTAAAACTGGTTCCCCCACAATTCAGATTCGTTTCTCAAGTAAGCCCTCTTTGTCTAGTGATGCACGTGAGACCTCAGTTTTAGACGCTGTGCGGTCCCGTCATCCGGGCCTTAAGTAGCCCCGAACAAGGGTTCAGCCACTAGAGCGCTGACCAAAAATTGCTGCCCAAAAAGTCAAATGCTATGAATGTAGATTAAAAATACGAGATAGCCCCCTGTGCTTTAACACAACTTGCAACAATAAAACAGTAATTTTTAAAACTGGTTCCCCCCACAGTTCAGATTTGGTTCTCAAGTAAGCCCTCCATGTCTAGGGATGGGACCTTGGTTTTAGCCAATGCTCAATTGCGTTATCCAGGCCTTAAGTAGGCCCGAACAATGGTCCAGCCAACAGAGCGCTGACCCAAAATGGCAGCCCAAGATGTGCAAGTGCTATGAATGTAGGTTAAAAATACAAGATAGCCCCCTGAGCTTTAACACAGCTCGCAACAATAAAACTGTCATTTTTTAAACTGGTTCCCCCACAATTCAGATTCGGTTCTCAAGTAAGGCCTCTGTGTCTAGTGATGCACGTGAGACCTTGGTTTTAGCCGCTGCATGGTTGCTTCCTCTGGGCCTTAAGTAGCCGTGAACAAAGGTCCAGCTACTAGAGGGCTGACCCAAAATGGCTGCCCAAAAAGTGCAAGTGCTATGAATGTAGGTTAAAAATATGAGATAGCCCCCTGAGCTTTAACACAGCTCGCAACAATAAAACAGTAATTTTTAAAACTGGTTACCCCACAATTCAGATTTGGTTCTCAAGTAAGCCCTCTTTGTCTAGTGATGCATTTGAGACCTCGGTTTTAGCCACTGCACGGTCCCGCATCCGGGCCTTAAGTAGCCCAGAACAAGGGTCCAGCCACTAGAGCGCTGACCCAAAATGGCTTCCCAAAAAGTGCAAGTGCTATGAATGTAGGTTAAAAATACAAGATAGCCCCCTGAGCTTTAACACAGCTCGCAACAATAAAACAGTCATTTTTTAAACTGGTTCCACCACAATTTAGATTTGGTTCTCAAGTAAGCCCTCCGTGTCTAGTGATGCACGTGAGACCTCGTTTTTAGCCGCTGCTCGGTCGCGTCATCCGGGCCTTAAGTAGCCGCGAACAAGGGTCCAGCTCCTAAAGCACTGACCCAAAATGGCCGCCCAAAAAGTGCAAGTGCAATGAATGTAGGTTAAAAATACGAGATAGTCCCCTGAACTTTAACACAGCTCGCAACAATAAAACAGTAATTTGTAAACTGGTTCCCCCACAATTCAGATTCGGTTCTCAAGTTCTTCACTGGCTCCTTCCTGGTTTTCAACAGAATTACCTTTAAACTAACCCTACTGGCTGAGCAATGTTTCCAGAATTATATCTCCTCTCTCTTTCCGAGATATGTTCTTTCCTAAGCCTCGTGCCCCTCTACTGCTTAACTTCTTTCAGTTCCCAGGTTTGGCGGAACCGGGCTGGTGGGCATTCCTTTCCTGTGATCATGGTAAGGGCCTGGAATGTCCTTCCTCCCTCCATCCTCCCTGAGCCACAATGCCTTAAATTCCGTAGAATATTAAGAATACATCTGTTTCACTAGTCTTTTCTCTGATTCCTTTTTCTCTGACATTATTAGCACCAGGACACCTTCGGGTGATGATCATGCGCTTTAAAAATGAGACACAACACAACATAACATAACATGCATTAGCCTTGCATCATCTGACAGCTCAGGGCTATAGATTCTCTGTTCAGAGGTAATCAGGATCAGACATCTTACTCTTCAGGTCATCTCATCCTTTAAGCATCCATGCAAGAAGACTGATGAACGTGTTCCTCATTTAATTTAATAAACTTTCTCCTACAGTTTCAGAAAAACACATTCTTTAAAAAAAAATCTAATGTGGGAACTCTCATTTCTGGTTTCTTCGTTCCCAACAATTCCACACACTTAAAAACAGTGCTCTTTAAATTTTCTAAAATAATGTTATTGGGAACGCCCAGAATGACCAATTTGTTTTCACAAAATTCCTTAAAAACAGGCAGCTTTGTAATTCAATCATTACTATTATGTGTACGAATCCCTTTTAAAATTGCACTAAATTACGATTGCATACATGCTATTTGCAGCCTGGTCTCCCCAAAGTGTAAAAATACGTGTCCACAGTATGATCCGAAACGGTGGAGAGACCTTGCCCATTATTCCCAAAACCCCCCACACCGTGCCATTCGACACCTACTCTTAGCCAGTTCATGAGTGACAAAAGATGTTACTGACGGCCCGTCATAGAGTGCCTCACTGCCATTCTGCTTTTTACCTAACAACACATGACTGTTTTTAGCATGATGTTGAAAACTGCTTGCTGCCCCGCTTACGTCAATTCCGGCACCCCGAGGGATTCACCGAGTGCAGCGCACGAGAAAAAGCACTAGAAGCAGCGACACGATTCCTTCTGGACATCATGAAAAAAATGCATACATTTTCCACCGCATTATTTGATTTCTTGTTTTTATCATAACACTTACAGGGAACAGCATTCTGCGCCTGATGTGGAACAGTAGCAAATCATGCAATCCTTTGTTCTAGTTGTTGTAAAGAATGGACGCAACTCGTCATCTATGATGCAGCCTAGAAAACAAAGCAGGAATGAATATTCAGTCAATTCTGCCATTCCAGTTCGTAATTTGCCGGTTCTCTGAGTTTATCTTCTATCGTGCACTAGCATGCATACACATTTGGATTGGATTGTCATGCTTTTAATGGGATTCTGTTATTTTCTGGCATTCATGTGTTTTCGTGACATTTGCAAAATAATTCTTTATACAACATTCATGAACCATATCTTCTTTCACTCTAAATTTCAAGCAGCCGTTGCTAATGTGCACCTCAGTGAGACGAAGAGAAGACATAGAACATTTGGTTGAATGCAAATACATCTCAGCAACTGGCGATAGTGGGCACCAGGGCCGGTCCTAGAACTTTTGGGGCCCCGGGCGAAAGGGAAGATGTGAGGCCCCTTTAATTTGCATGTAACATCACAAGAAGTGACCACAGAAAGTGACATCGCAGGACTATTGATCTTATTTGGCATCAGTGAAGAGACCTAACGTGGATATCAGTAACAATGACAAAAAGATAAATATACAAATGAAATAAGTCCATATATTTTCAAACTGTATTAAATGGATTACATTTGTCACATTGGATGGAAAAGCTAGTTCCAGGTCTTAGAAAGATGGATGTTTTTTTCACTCAATGTTAACTGATCGTTTCCAGATGAGTGCTTGATAGAAATTCCAGTTCTGTCTCATAAAGGGGGGAGATCCTGTTGAGGTAATGAGGGGCGGGATCATTCAAAATATAAAATTACACAAAAGCAAACCTCGCACATTTCAAAAGTCTCCTTTACCATTTTGTGTCATTATGCTGACACCTTAGGATGACATTAATACTAAGTAATTTCTTTTAACGTATATCTTCTCACCAGTATACCACACGCACATGCTAAGAGTCGTAGGACAATCTTTTTTGGGTGTGGGCTCTTTACTTGCCAGAATTATGTTGAGTGCAAAAACACAACACATACAATACAAAATTACAAGACACCATTGCAAACAAATTAAGATTGTACATAAATAAAAAAGACCTAGAACAACCGAGATCACTACTAAATCATACATTGACTTGAAGGTATGCTGCAGATTTAAGTTTATTTTTATTTTTTAAATCAACGTTTTTGATTTGGTGTTAGAACTGTAGAAAGGCAAGTGGGCGGTTTTAGTATCCATCACCACCCCCTTTTGTACCGCTTTTGGCCTCCATAAGTGTGGCAGGGTATGCTCAGACATGAGTCCCTTGCTCACTTTGCCACTGGATTCAAGCAAGCCGGGCTGAAGACGGCTGGAATGCCAGAAACCGGTCCTCGGAAGCTTGTTTCCGGTCCAGGGAAGACATGGCTTGGCAGTTCGGGCTGCACTGTTCCCATGAGGCACAGGGTCAGACTGATTTGCATATAGCCATGTCTGAACTGGGGTGGCAGAGTGGGCTAACGAACGGTGATGGATTCAACCCAGATCTTTTGACTGGGTGTGAGTGTTTGATTGATTCAGATGCTCCGTCCATCACCACCCCCTTTTGTACCGCTTTTGGCTGCCATAAGTGTGGCAGGGTATGCTCAGATGTGAGTCCCTTGCTCACTTTGCCACTGGATTCAATCAAGCCGGGCTGAAGACAGCTTGAATGCCAGAAACCGGTCCTCGGAAGCTTGTTTCTGGTCCAGGGAAGACATGGCTTGGCTGTTCGGGCTGCACTGTTCCCATGAGGCACAGGGTCAGACTGATTTGCATATAGCCATGTCTGAACTGGGGTGGCAGAGTGGGCTAAAGAACGGTGATGGATTAAACACAGATCTTTGGACTGGGTGTGAGTGTTTGATTGATTCAGATGCTCCGTCCATCACCACCCCCTTTTGTACCGCTTTTGGCCGCCATAAGTGTGGCAGGGTATGCTCAGACGTGAGTCCCTTGCTCACTTTGCCACTGGATTCAAGCAAGCCGGGCTGAAGACGGCTGGAATGCCAGAAACTGGTCCTCGGAAGCTTGTTTCCGGTCCAGGGAAGACATGGCTTGGCAGTTCGGGCTGCACTGTTCCCATGAGGCACAGGGTCAGACTGATTTGCATATAGCCATGTCTGAACTGGGGTGGCAGAGTGGGCTAAAGAACGGTGATGGATCAAACCCAGATCTTTTGACTGGGTGTGAGTGTTTGATTGATTCAGATGCTCCGTCCATCACCACCCCCTTTTGTACCGCTTTTGGCCGCCATAAGTGTGGCAGGGTATGCTCAGACGTGAGTCCCTTGCTCACTTTGCCACTGGATTCAAGCAAGCCGGGCTGAAGTCGGCTGGAATGCCAGAAACCGGTCCTTGGAAGCTTGTTTCCGGTCCAGGGAAGACATGGCTTGGCAGTTCGGGCTGCACTGTTCCCATGAGGCACAGGGTCAGACTGATTTGCATATAGCCATGTCTGAACTGGGGTGGCAGAGTGGGCTAAAGAACGGTGATGGATCAAACCCAGATCTTTTGACTGGGTGTGAGTGTTTGATTGATTCAGATGCTCCGTCCATCACCACCCCCTTTTGTACCGTTTTTGGCCGCCATAAGTGTGGCAGGGTATGCTCAGACGTGAGTCCCTTGCTCACTTTGCCACTGGATTCAAGCAAGCTGGGCTGAAGACGGCTGGAATGCCAGAAACCGGTCCTCGGAAGCTTGTTTCCGGTCCAGGGAAGACATGGCTTGGCAGTTCGGGCTGCACTGTTCCCATGAGGCACAGGGTCAGACTGATTTGCATATAGCCATGTCTGAACTGGGGTGGCAGAGTGGGCTAAAGAACGGTGATGGATTAAACCCAGATCTTTTGACTGGGTGTGAGTGTTTGATTGATTCAGATGCTCCGTCCATCACCACCCACTTTTGTACCGCTTTTGGCCGCCATAAGTGTGGCAGGGTATGCTCAGACGTGAGTCCCTTGCTCACTTTGCCACTGGATTCAAGCAAGCCGGGCTGAAGACGGCTGGAATGCCAGAAACCGGTCCTCAGAAGCTTGTTTCCGGTACAGGGAAGACATGGCTTGGCAGTTCAGGCTGCACTGTTCCCATGAGGCACAGGGTCAGACTGATTTGCATATAGCCATGTCTGAACTGGGGTGGCAGAGTGGGCTAAAGAACGGTGATGGATTAAACCCAGATCTTTTGACTGGGTGTGAGTGTTTGATTGATTCAGATGCTCCGTCCATCACCACCCCCTTTTGTACCGCTTTTGGCCGCCATAAGTGTGGCAGGGTATGCTCAGACGTGAGTCCATTGCTCACTTTGCCACTGGATTCAATCAAGCCGGGCTGAAGACGGCTGGAATGCCAGAAACCGGTCCTCTGAAGCTTGTTTCCGGTCCAGGGAAGACATGGCTTGGCAGTTCGGGCTGCACTGTTCCCATGAGGCACAGGGTCAGACTGATTTGCATATAGCCATGTCTGAACTGGGGTGGCAGAGTGGGCTAAAGAACGGTGATGGATTAAACCCAGATCTTTTGACTGGGTGTGAGTGTTTGATTGATTCAGATGCTCCGTCCATCACCACCCCCTTTTGTACCGCTTTTGGCCACCATAAGTGTGGCAGGGTATGCTCAGACGTGAGTCCCTTGCTCACTTTGCCACTGGATTCAAGCAAGCCTGGCTGAAGACGGCTGGAATGCCAGAAACCGGTCCTCGGAAGCTTGTTTCCGGTCCAGGGAAGACATGGCTTGGCAGTTTGGGCTGCACTGTTCCCATGAGGCACAGGGTCAGACTGATTTGCATATAGCCATGTCTGAACTGGGGTGGCAGAGTGGGCTAAAGAACGGAGATGGATTAAACCCAGATCTTTTGACTGGGTGTGAGTGTTTGATTGATTCAGATGCTCCGTCCATCACCACCCCCTTTTGTACCGCTTTTGGCCGCCATAAGTGTGGCAGGGTATGCTCAGACGTGAGTCCCTTGCTCACTTTGCCACTGGATTCAAGCAAGCCGGGCTGAAGTCGGCTGGAATGCCAGAAACCGGTCCTTGGAAGCTTGTTTCCGGTCCAGGGAAGACATGGCTTGGCAGTTCGGGCTGCACTGTTCCCATGAGGCACAGGGTCAGACTGATTTGCATGTAGCCATGTCTGAACTGGGGTGGCAGAGTGGGCTAAAGAACGGAGATGGATTAAACCCAGATCTTTTGACTGGGTGTGAGTGTTTGATTGATTCAGATGCTCCGTCCATCACCACCCCCTTTTGTACCGTTTTTGGCCGCCATAAGTGTGGCAGGGTATGCTCAGACGTGAGTCCCTTGCTCACTTTGCCACTGGATTCAAGCAAGCCGGGCTGAAGATGGCTGGAATGCCAGAAACCGGTCCTCGGAAGCTTGTTTCCGGTCCAGGGAAGACATGGCTTGGCAGTTCGGGCTGCACTGTTCCCATGAGGCACAGGGTCAGACTGATTTGCATATAGCCATGTCTGAACTGGGGTGGCAGAGTGGGCTAAAGAACGGTGATGGATTAAACCCAGATCTTTTGACTGGGTGTGAGTGTTTGATTGATTCAGATGCTCCGTCCATCACCACCCCCTTTTGTACCGCTTTTGGCCGCCATAAGTGTGGCAGGGTATGCTCAGACGTGAGTCCCTTGCTCACTTTGCCACTGGATTGAGGCAAGCCGGGCTGAAGACGGCTGGAATGCCAGAAACCGGTCCTCGGAAGCTTGTTTCCGGTACAGGGAAGACATGGCTTGGCAGTTCAGGCTGCACTGTTCCCATGAGGCACAGGGTCAGACTGATTTGCATATAGCCATGTCTGAACTGGGGTGGCAGAGTGGGCTAAAGAACGGTGATGGATTAAACCCAGATCTTTTGACTGGGTGTGAGTGTTTGATTGATTCAGATGCTCCGTCCATCACCACCCCCTTTTGTACCGCTTTTGGCCGCCATAAGTGTGGCAGGGTATGCTCAGACGTGAGTCCCTTGCTCACTTTGCCACTGGATTCAATCAAGCCGGGCTGAAGACGGCTGGAATGCCAGAAACTGGTCCTCGGAAGCTTGTTTCCGGTCCAGGGAAGACATGGCTTGGCAGTTCGGGCTGCACTGTTCCCATGAGGCACAGGATCAGACTGATTTGCATATAGCCATGTCTGAACTGGGGTGGCAGAGTGGGCTAAAGAACGGTGATGGATCAAACCCAGATCTTTTGACTGGGTGTGAGTGTTTGATTGATTCAGATGCTCCGTCCATCACCACCCCCTTTTGTACCGCTTTTGGCCGCCATAAGTGTGGCAGGGTATGCTCAGACGTGAGTCCCTTGCTCACTTTGCCACTGGATTCAAGCAAGCCGGGCTGAAGTCGGCTGGAATGCCAGAAACCGGTCCTTGGAAGCTTGTTTCCGGTCCAGGGAAGACATGGCTTGGCAGTTCGGGCTGCACTGTTCCCATGAGGCACAGGGTCAGACTGATTTGCATATAGCCATGTCTGAACTGGGGTGGCAGAGTGGGCTAAAGAACGGTGATGGATCAAACCCAGATCTTTTGACTGGGTGTGAGTGTTTGATTGATTCAGATGCTCCGTCCATCACCACCCCCTTTTGTACCGTTTTTGGCCGCCATAAGTGTGGCAGGGTATGCTCAGACGTGAGTCCCTTGCTCACTTTGCCACTGGATTCAAGCAAGCCGGGCTGAAGACGGCTGGAATGCCAGAAACCGGTCCTCGGAAGCTTGTTTCCGGTCCAGGGAAGACATGGCTTGGCAGTTCGGGCTGCACTGTTCCCATGAGGCACAGGGTCAGACTGATTTGCATATAGCCATGTCTGAACTGGGGTGGCAGAGTGGGCTAAAGAACGGTGATGGATTAAACCCAGATCTTTTGACTGGGTGTGAGTGTTTGATTGATTCAGATGCTCCGTCCATCACCACCCACTTTTGTACCGCTTTTGGCCGCCATAAGTGTGGCAGGGTATGCTCAGACGTGAGTCCCTTGCTCACTTTGCCACTGGATTCAAGCAAGCCTGGCTGAAGACGGCTGGAATGCCAGAAACCGGTCCTCGGAAGCTTGTTTCCGGTCCAGGGAAGACATGGCTTGGCAGTTTGGGCTGCACTGTTCCCATGAGGCACAGGGTCAGACTGATTTGCATATAGCCATGTCTGAACTGGGGTGGCAGAGTGGGCTAAAGAACGGAGATGGATTAAACCCAGATCTTTTGACTGGGTGTGAGTGTTTGATTGATTCAGATGCTCCGTCCATCACCACCCCCTTTTGTACCGCTTTTGGCCGCCATAAGTGTGGCAGGGTATGCTCAGACGTGAGTCCCTTGCTCACTTTGCCACTGGATTCAAGCAAGCCGGGCTGAAGTCGGCTGGAATGCCAGAAACCGGTCCTTGGAAGCTTGTTTCCGGTCCAGGGAAGACATGGCTTGGCAGTTCGGGCTGCACTGTTCCCATGAGGCACAGGGTCAGACTGATTTGCATATAGCCATGTCTGAACTGGGGTGGCAGAGTGGGCTAAAGAACGGAGATGGATTAAACCCAGATCTTTTGACTGGGTGTGAGTGTTTGATTGATTCAGATGCTCCGTCCATCACCACCCCCTTTTGTACCGTTTTTGGCCGCCATAAGTGTGGCAGGGTATGCTCAGACGTGAGTCCCTTGCTCACTTTGCCACTGGATTCAAGCAAGCCGGGCTGAAGATGGCTGGAATGCCAGAAACCGGTCCTCGGAAGCTTGTTTCCGGTCCAGGGAAGACATGGCTTGGCAGTTCGGGCTGCACTGTTCCCATGAGGCACAGGGTCAGACTGATTTGCATATAGCCATGTCTGAACTGGGGTGGCAGAGTGGGCTAAAGAACGGTGATGGATTAAACCCAGATCTTTTGACTGGGTGTGAGTGTTTGATTGATTCAGATGCTCCGTCCATCACCACCCCCTTTTGTACCGCTTTTGGCCGCCATAAGTGTGGCAGGGTATGCTCAGACGTGAGTCCCTTGCTCACTTTGCCACTGGATTGAGGCAAGCCGGGCTGAAGACGGCTGGAATGCCAGAAACCGGTCCTCGGAAGCTTGTTTCCGGTACAGGGAAGACATGGCTTGGCAGTTCAGGCAGCACTGTTCCCATGAGGCACAGGGTCAGACTGATTTGTATATAGCCATGTCTGAACTGGGGTGGCAGAGTGGGCTAAAGAACGGTGATGGATTAAACCCAGATCTTTTGACTGGGTGTGAGTGTTTGATTGATTCAGATGCTCCGTCCATCACCACCCCCTTTTGTACCGCTTTTGGCCGCCATAAGTGTGGCAGGGTATGCTCAGACGTGAGTCCCTTGCTCACTTTGCCACTGGATTCAAGCAAGCCGGGCTGAAGTCGGCTGGAATGCCAGAAACCGGTCCTTGGAAGCTTGTTTCCGGTCCAGGGAAGACATGGCTTGGCAGTTCGGGCTGCACTGTTCCCATGAGGCACAGGGTCAGACTGATTTGCATATAGCCATGTCTGAACTGGGGTGGCAGAGTGGGCTAAAGAACGGTGATGGATCAAACCCAGATCTTTTGACTGGGTGTGAGTGTTTGATTGATTCAGATGCTCCGTCCATCACCACCCCCTTTTGTACCGTTTTTGGCCGCCATAAGTGTGGCAGGGTATGCTCAGACGTGAGTCCCTTGCTCACTTTGCCACTGGATTCAAGCAAGCCGGGCTGAAGACGGCTGGAATGCCAGAAACCGGTCCTCGGAAGCTTGTTTCCGGTCCAGGGAAGACATGGCTTGGCAGTTCGGGCTGCACTGTTCCCATGAGGCACAGGGTCAGACTGATTTGCATATAGCCATGTCTGAACTGGGGTGGCAGAGTGGGCTAAAGAACGGTGATGGATTAAACCCAGATCTTTTGACTGGGTGTGAGTGTTTGATTGATTCAGATGCTCCGTCCATCACCACCCACTTTTGTACCGCTTTTGGCCGCCATAAGTGTGGCAGGGTATGCTCAGACGTGAGTCCCTTGCTCACTTTGCCACTGGATTCAAGCAAGCCGGGCTGAAGACGGCTGGAATGCCAGAAACCGGTCCTCGGAAGCTTGTTTCCGGTACAGGGAAGACATGGCTTGGCAGTTCAGGCTGCACTGTTCCCATGAGGCACAGGGTCAGACTGATTTGCATATAGCCATGTCTGAACTGGGGTGGCAGAGTGGGCTAAAGAACGGTGATGGATTAAACCCAGATCTTTTGACTGGGTGTGAGTGTTTGATTGATTCAGATGCTCCTTCCATCACCACCCCCTTTTGTACCGCTTTTGGCCGCCATAAGTGTGGCAGGGTATGCTCAGACGTGAGTCCATTGCTCACTTTGCCACTGGATTCAATCAAGCCGGGCTGAAGACGGCTGGAATGCCAGAAACCGGTCCTCTGAAGCTTGTTTCCGGTCCAGGGAAGACATGGCTTGGCAGTTCGGGCTGCACTGTTCCCATGAGGCACAGGGTCAGACTGATTTGCATATAGCCATGTCTGAACTGGGGTGGCAGAGTGGGCTAAAGAACGGTGATGGATTAAACCCAGATCTTTTGACTGGGTGTGAGTGTTTGATTGATTCAGATGCTCCGTCCATCACCACCCCCTTTTGTACCGCTTTTGGCCACCATAAGTGTGGCAGGGTATGCTCAGACGTGAGTCCCTTGCTCACTTTGCCACTGGATTCAAGCAAGCCTGGCTGAAGACGGCTGGCATGCCAGAAACCGGTCCTCGGAAGCTTGTTTCCGGTCCAGGGAAGACATGGCTTGGCAGTTCGGGCTGCACTGTTCCCATGAGGCACAGGGTCAGACTGATTTGCATATAGCCATGTCTGAACTGGGGTGGCAGAGTGGGCTAAAGAACGGAGATGGATTAAACCCAGATCTTTTGACTGGGTGTGAGTGTTTGATTGATTCAGATGCTCCGTCCATCACCACCCCCTTTTGTACCGCTTTTGGCCGCCATAAGTGTGGCAGGGTATGCTCAGACGTGAGTCCCTTGCTCACTTTGCCACTGGATTCAAGCAAGCCGGGCTGAAGTCGGCTGGAATGCCAGAAACCGGTCCTCGGAAGCTTGTTTCCGGTCCAGGGAAGACATGGCTTGGCAGTTCGGGCTGCACTGTTCCCATGAGGCACAGGGTCAGACTGATTTGCATATAGCCATGTCTGAACTGGGGTGGCAGAGTGGGCTAAAGAACGGAGATGGATTAAACCCAGATCTTTTGACTGGGTGTGAGTGTTTGATTGATTCAGATGCTCCGTCCATCACCACCCCCTTTTGTACCGTTTTTGGCCGCCATAAGTGTGGCAGGGTATGCTCAGACGTGAGTCCCTTGCTCACTTTGCCACTGGATTCAAGCAAGCCGGGCTGAAGATGGCTGGAATGCCAGAAACCGGTCCTCGGAAGCTTGTTTCCGGTCCAGGGAAGACATGGCTTGGCAGTTCGGGCTGCACTGTTCCCATGAGGCACAGGGTCAGACTGATTTGCATATAGCCATGTCTGAACTGGGGTGGCAGAGTGGGCTAAAGAACGGTGATGGATTAAACCCAGATCTTTTGACTGGGTGTGAGTGTTTGATTGATTCAGATGCTCCGTCCATCACCACCCCCTTTTGTACCGCTTTTGGCCGCCATAAGTGTGGCAGGGTATGCTCAGACGTGAGTCCCTTGCTCACTTTGCCACTGGATTCAAGCAAGCCGGGCTGAAGACGGCTGGAATGCCAGAAACCGGTCCTCGGAAGCTTGTTTCCGGTACAGGGAAGTTATGGCTTGGCAGTTCAGGCTGCACTGTTCCCATGAGGCACGGGGTCAGACTGATTTGCATATAGCCATGTCTGAACTGGGGTGGCAGAGTGGGCTAAAGAACGGTGATGGATTAAACCCAGATCTTTTGACTGGGTGTGAGTGTTTGATTGATTCAGATGCTCCGTCCATCACCACCCCCTTTTGTACCGCTTTTGGCCACCATAAGTGTGGCAGGGTATGCTCAGACGTGAGTCCCTTGCTCACTTTGCCACTGGATTCAAGCAAGCCTGGCTGAAGACGGCTGGAATGCCAGAAACCGGTCCTCGGAAGCTTGTTTCCGGTCCAGGGAAGACATGGCTTGGCAGTTCGGGCTGCACTGTTCCCATGAGGCACAGGGTCAGACTGATTTGCATATAGCCATGTTTGAACTGGGGTGGCAGAGTGGGCTAAAGAACGGAGATGGATTAAACCCAGATCTTTTGACTGGGTGTGAGTGTTTGATTGATTCAGATGCTCCGTCCATCACCACCCCCTTTTGTACCGCTTTTGGCCGCCATGAGTGTGGCAGGGTATGCTCAGATGTGAGTCCCTTGCTCACTTTGCCACTGGATTCAAGCAAGCCGGGATGAAGTCGGCTGGAATGCCAGAAACCGTTCCTTGGAAGCTTGTTTCCGGTCCAGGGAAGACATGGCTTGGCAGTTCGGGCTGCACTGTTCCCATGAGGCACAGGGTCAGACTGATTTGCATATAGCCATGTCTGAACTGGGGTGGCAGAGTGGGCTAAAGAACGGTGATGGATCAAACCCAGATCTTTTGACTGGGTGTGAGTGTTTGATTGATTCAGATGCTCCGTCCATCACCACCCCCTTTTGTACCGCTTTTGGCCGCCATAAGTGTGGCAGGGTATGCTCAGACTTGAGTCCCTTGCTCACTTTGCCACTGGATTCAAGCAAGCCGGGCTGAAGACGGCTGGAATGCCAGAAACCGGTCCTCGGAAGCTTGTTTCCGGTCCAGGGAAGACATGGCTTGGCAGTTCGGGCTGCACTGTTTCCATGAGGCACAGGGTCAGACTGATTTGCATATAGCCATGTCTAAACTGGGGTGGCAGAGTGGGCTAAAGAACGGTGATGGATCAAACCCAGATCTTTTGACTGGGTGTGAGTGTTTGATTGATTCAGATGCTCCGTCCATCACCACCCCCTTTTGTACCGCTTTTGGCCGCCATAAGTGTGGCAGGGTATGCTCAGACGTGAGTCCCTTGCTCACTTTGCCACTGGATTCAAGCAAGTCAGGCTGAAGACGGCTGGAATGCCAGAAACCAGTCCTCGGAAGCTTGTTTCCGGTCCAGGGAAGACATGGCTTCGCAGTTCGGGCTGCACTGTTCCCATGAGGCACAGGGTCAGACTGATTTGCATATAGCCATGTCTGAACTGGGGTGGCAGAGTGGGCTAAAGAACGGTGATGGATTAAACCCAGATCTTTTGACTGGGTGTGAGTGTTTGATTGATTCAGATGCTCCGTCCATCACCACCCCCTTTTGTACCGCTTTTGGCCGCCATAAGTGTGGCAGGGTATGCTCAGACGTGAGTCCCTTGCTCACTTTGCCACTGGATTCAAGCAAGCCGGGCTGAAGACGGCTGGAATGCCAGAAACCGGTCCTCGGAAGCTTGTTTCCGGTCCAGGGAAGACATGGCTTGGCAGTTCGGGCTGCACTGTTCCCATGAGGCACAGGGTCAGACTGATTTGCATATAACCATGTCTGAACTGGGGTGGCGGAGTGGGCTAAAGAACGGTGATGGATTAAACCCAGATTTTTTGACTGGGTGTGAGTGTTTGATTGATTCAGATGCTCCGTCCATCACCACCCCCTTTTGTACCGCTTTTGGCCGCCATAAGTGTGGCAGGGTATGCTCAGACGTGAGTCCCTTGCTCACTTTGCCACTGGATTCAAGCAAGCCGGGCTGAAGACGGGTGGAATGCCAGAAACCGGTCCTCGGAAGCTTGTTTTCGGTCCAGGGAAGACATGGCTTGGCAGTTCGGGCTGCACTGTTCCCATGAGGCACAGGGTCAGACTGATTTGCATATAGCCATGTCTGAACTGGGGTGGCAGAGTGGGCTAAAGAACGGTGATGGATTAAACCCAGATCTTTTGACTGGGTGTGTGTTTGATTGATTCAGATGCTCCGTCCATCACCACCCTCTTTTGTACCGCTTTTTGCCGCCATAAGTGTGGCAGGTTATGCTCAGACGTGAGTCCCTTGCTCACTTTGCCACTGGATTCAAGCAAGCCGGGCTGAAGACGGCTGGAATGCCAGAAACCGGTCCTCGGAAGCTTGTTTCCGGTCCAGGGAAGACATGGCTTGGCAGTTCGGACTGCACTGTTCCCATGAGGCACAGGGTCAGACTGATTTGCATATAGGCATGTCTGAACTGGGGTGGCAGAGTGGGCTAAAGAACGGTGATGGATTCAACCCAGATCTTTTGACTGGGTGTGAGTGTTTGATTGATTCAGATGCTCCGTCCATCACCACCCCCTTTTGTACCGCTTTTGGCCGCCATAAGTGTGGCAGGGTATGCTCAGACGTGAGTCCCTTGCTCACTTTGCCACTGGATTCTAGCAAGCCGGGCTGAAGACGGCTGGAATGCCAGAAACCGGTCCTCGGAAGCTTGTTTCCGGTCCAGGGAAGACATGGCTTGGCAATTCGGGCTGCACTGTTCCCATGAGGCACAGGGTCAGACTGATTTGCATATAACCATGTCTGAACTGGGGTGGCAGAGTGGGCTAAAGAACGGTGATGGATTAAACCCAGATCTTTTGACTGGGTGTGAGTGTTTGATTGATTCAGATGCTCCGTCCATCACCACCCCCTTTTGTACCGCTTTTGGCCGCCATAAGTGTGGCAGGGTATGCTCAGACGTGAGTCCCTTACTCACTTTGCCACTGGATTCAAGCAAGCCGGGCTGAAGACGGCTGGAATGCCAGAAACCGGTCCTCGGAAGCTTGTTTCCGGTCCAGGGAAGACATGGCTTCGCAGTTCGGGCTGCACTGTTCCCATGAGGCACAGGGTCAGACTGATTTGCATATAGGCATGTCTGAACTGGGGTGGCAGAGTGGGCTAAAGAACGGTGATGGATTAAACCCAGATCTTTTGACTGGGTGTGAGTGTTTGATTGATTCAGATGCTCCGTCCATCACCACCCCCTTTTGTACCGCTTTTGGCCGCCATAAGTGTGGCAGGGTATGCTCAGACGTGAGTCCCTTGCTCACTTTGCCACTGGATTCTAGCAAGCCGGGCTGAAGACGGCTGGAATGCCAGAAACCGGTCCTCGGAAGCTTGTTTCCGGTCCAGGGAAGACATGGCTTGGCAATTCGGGCTGCACTGTTCCCATGAGGCACAGGGTCAGACTGATTTGCATATAACCATGTCTGAACTGGGGTGGCAGAGTGGGCTAAAGAACGGTGATGGATTAAACCCAGATCTTTTGACTGGGTGTGAGTGTTTGATTGATTCAGATGCTCCGTCCATCACCACCCCCTTTTGTACCGCTTTTGGCCGCCATAAGTGTGGCAGGGTATGCTCAGACGTGAGTCCCTTGCTCACTTTGCCACTGGATTCAAGCAAGCCGGGCTGAAGACGGGTGGAATGCCAGAAACCGGTCCTCGGAAGCTTGTTTTCAGTCCAGGGAAGACATGGCTTGGCAGTTCGGGCTGCACTGTTCCCATGAGGCACAGGGTCAGACTGATTTGCATATAGCCATGTCTGAACTGGGGTGGCAGAGTGGGCTAAAGAACGGTGATGGATTAAACCCAGATCTTTTGACTGGGTGTGAGTGTTTGATTGATTCAGATGCTCCGTCCATCACCACCCCCTTTTGTACCGCTTTTGGCCGCCATAAGTGTGGCAGGGTATGCTCAGACGTGAGTCCCTTGCTCACTTTGCCACTCGATTCAAGCAAGCCGGGCTGAAGACGGCTGGAATGCCAGAAACCGGTCCTCGGAAGCTTGTTTCCGGTCCAGGGAAGACATGGCTTGGCAGTTCGGGCTGTACTGTTCCCATGAGGCACAGGGTCAGACTGATTTTCATATAGCCATGTCTGAACTGGGGTGGCAGAGTGGGCTAAAGAACGGAGATGGATTAAACCCAGATCTTTTGACTGGTTGTGAGTGTTTGATTGATTCAGATGCTCCGTCCATCACCACCCCCTTTTGTACTGCTTTTGGCCGCCATAAGTGTGGCAGGGTATGCTCAGACGTGAGTCCCTTGCTCACTTTGCCACTGGATTCAAGCAAGCCGGGCTGAAGACGGCTGGAATGGCAGAAACCGGTCCTCGGAAGCTTGTTTCCGGTCCAGGGAAGACATGGCTTGGCAGTTCGGGCTGCACTGTTCCCATGAGGCACAGGGTCAGACTGATTTGCATATAGCCATGTCTGAACTGGGGTGGCAGAGTGGGCTAAAGAACGGAGATGGATTAAACCCAGATCTTTTGACTGGGTGTGAGTGTTTGATTGATTCAGATGCTCCGTCCATCACCACCCCCTTTTGTACCGCTTGTGGCCGCCATAAGTGTGGCAGGGTATGCTCAGACGTGAGTCCCTTGCTCACTTTGCCACTGGATTCAAGCAAGCCGGGCTGAAGTCGGCTGGAATGCCAGAAACCGGTCCTTGGAAGCTTGTTTCCGGTCCAGGGAAGACATGGCTTGGCAGTTCGGGCTGCACTGTTCCCATGAGGCACAGGGTCAGACTGATTTGCATATAGCCATGTCTGAACTGGGTTGGCAGAGTGGGCTAAAGAACGGTGATGGATCAAACCCAGATCTTTTGACTGGGTGTGAGTGTTTGATTGATTCAGATGCTCCGTCCATCACCACCCCCTTTTGTACCGCTTTTGGCCGCCATAAGTGTGTCAGGGTATGCTCAGACTTGAGTCCCTTGCTCACTTTGCCACTGGATTCAAGCAAGCCGGGCTGAAGACGGCTGGAATGCTAGAAACCGGTCCTCGGAAGCTTGTTTCCGGTCCAGGGAAGACATGGCTTGGCAGTTCAGGCTGCACTGTTCCCATGAGGCACAGGGTCAGACTGATTTGCATATAGCCATGTCTGAACTGGGGTGGCAGAGTGGGCTAAAGAACGGTGATGGATTAAACCCAGATCTTTTGACTGGGTGTGAGTGTTTGATTGATTCAGATGCTCCGTCCATCACCACCCCCTTTTGTACCGCTTTTGGCCGCCATAAGTGTGGCAGGGTATGCTCAGACGTGAGTCCCTTGCTCACTTTGCCACTGGATTCAAGCAAGCCGGGCTGAAGACGGCTGGAATGCCAGAAACCGGTCCTCGGAAGCTTGTTTCCGGTCCAGGGAAGACATGGCTTGGCAGTTCGGGCTGCACTGTTCCCATGAGGCACAGGGTCAGACTGATTTGCATATAGCCATGTCTGAACTGGGGTGGCAGAGTGGGCTAAAGAACGGTGATGGATTAAACCCAGATCTTTTGACTGGGTGTGTGTTTGATTGATTCAGATGCTCCGTCCATCACCACCCCCTTTTGTACCGCTTTTTGCCGCCATAAGTGTGGCAGGGTATGCTCAGACGTGAGTCCCTTGCTCACTTTGCCACTGGATTCAAGCAAGCCGGGCTGAAGACGGCTGGAATGCCAGAAACCGGTCCTCGGAAGCTTGTTTCCGGTCCAGGGAAGACATGGCTTGGCAGTTCGGGCTGCACTGTTCCCATGAGGCACAGGGTCAGACTGATTTGCATATAGCCATGTCTGAACTGGGGTGGCAGAGTGGGCTAAAGAACGGTGATGGATTAAACCCAGATCTTTTGACTGGGTGTGAGTGTTTGATTGATTCAGATGCTCCGTCCATCACCACCCCCTTTTGTACCGCTTTTGGCCGCCATAAGTGTGGCAGGGTATGCTCAGACGTGAGTCCCTTGCTCACTTTGCCACTGGATTCAAGCAAGCCGGGCTGAAGACGGGTGGAATGCCAGAAACCGGTCCTCAGAAGCTTGTTTTCGGTCCAGGGAAGACATGGCTTGGCAGTTCGGGCTGCACTGTTCCCATGAGGCACAGGGTCAGACTGATTTGCATATAGCCATGTCTGAACTGGGGTGGCAGAGTGGGCTAAAGAACGGTGATGGATTAAACCCAGATCTTTTGACTGGGTGTGAGTGTTTGATTGATTCAGATGCTCCGTCCATCACCACCCCCTTTTGTACCGCTTTTGGCCGCCATAAGTGTGGCAGGGTATGCTCAGACGTGAGTCCCTTGCTCACTTTGCCACTGGATTCAAGCAAGCCGGGCTGAAGACGGCTGGAATGCCAGAAACCGGTCCTCGGAAGCTTGTTTCCGGTCCAGGGAAGACATGGCTTGGCAGTTCGGGCTGCACTGTTCCCATGAGGCACAGGGTCAGACTGATTTTCATATAGCCATGTCTGAACTGGGGTGGCAGAGTGGGCTAAAGAACGGAGATGGATTAAACCCAGATCTTTTGGCTGGTTGTGAGTGTTTGATTGATTCAGATGCTCCGTCCATCACCACCCCCTTTTGTACCGCTTTTGGCCGCCATAAGTGTGGCAGGGTATGCTCAGACGTGAGTCCCTTGCTCACTTTGCCACTGGATTCAAGCAAGCCGGGCTGAAGACGGCTGGAATGGCAGAAACCGGTCCTCGGAAGCTTGTTTCCGGTCCAGGGAAGACATGGCTTGGCAGTTCGGGCTGCACTGTTCCCATGAGGCACAGGGTCAGACTGATTTGCATATAGCCATGTCTGAACTGGGGTGGCAGAGTGGGCTAAAGAACGGTGATGGATTAAACCCAGATCTTTTGACTGGGTGTGAGTGTTTGATTGATTCAGATGCTCCGTCCATCACCACCCCCTTTTGTACCGCTTTTGGCCGCCATAAGTGTGGCAGGGTATGCTCAGACGTGAGTCCCTTGCTCACTTTGCCACTGGATTCAAGCAAGCCGGGCTGAGGACGGCTGGAATGCCAGAAACCGGTCCTTGGAAGCTTGTTTCCGGTCCAGGGAAGACATGGCTTGGCAGTTCAGGCTGCACTGTTCCCATGAGGCACAGGGTTAGACTGATTTGCATATAACCATGTCTGAACTGGGGTGGCAGAGTGGGCTAAAGAACGGTGATGGATCAAACCCAGATCTTTTGACTGGGTGTGAGTGTTTGATTGATTCAGATGCTCCGTCCATCACCACCCCCTTTTGTACCGCTTTTGGCCGCCATAAGTGTGTCAGGGTATGCTCAGACGTGAGTCCCTTGCTCACTTTGCCACTGGATTCAAGCAAGCCGGGCTGAAGACGGCTGGAATGCCAGAAACTGGTCCTTGGAAGCTTGTTTCCCGTCCAGGGAAGACATGGCTTGGCAGTTCAGGCTGCACTGTTCCCATGAGGCACAGGGTCAGACTGATTTGCATATAGCCATGAGTGAACTGGGGTGGCAGAGTGGGCTAAAGAACGGTGATGGATTAAACCCAGATCTTTTGACTGGGTGTGAGTGTTTGATTGATTCAGATGCTCCGTCCATCACCACCCCCTTTTGTACCGCTTTTGGCCGCCATAAGTGTGGCAGGGTATGCTCAGACGTGAGTCCCTTGCTCACTTTGCCACTGGATTCAAGCAAGCCGGGCTGAAGTCGGCTGGAATGCCAGAAACCGGTCCTCGGAAGCTTGTTTTCGGTCCAGGGAAGACATGGCTTGGCAGTTCGGGCTGCACTGTTCCCATGAGGCACAGGGTCAGACTGATTTGCATATAGCCATGTCTGAACTGGGGTGGCAGAGTGGGCTAAAGAACGGTGATGGATTAAACCCAGATCTTTTGACTGGGTGTGAGTGTTTGATTGATTCAGATGCTCCGTCCATCACCACCCCCTTTTGTACCGCTTTTGGCCGTCATAAGTGTGGCAGGGTATGCTCAGACGTGAGTCCCTTGCTCACTTTGCCACTGGATTCAAGCAAGCCGGGCTGAAGACGGCTGGAATGCTAGAAACCGGTCCTCGGAAGCTTGTTTCCGGTCCAGGGAAGACATGGCTTGGCAGTTCGGGCTGCACTGTTCCCATGAGGCACAGGGTCAGACTGATTTTCATATAGCCATGTCTGAACTGGGGTGGCAGAGTGGGCTAAAGAACGGAGATGGATTAAACCCAGATCTTTTGACTGGTTGTGAGTGTTTGATTGATTCAGATGCTCTGTCCATCACCACCCCCTTTTGTACCACTTTTGGCCGCCATAAGTGTGGCAGGGTATGCTCAGACGTGAGTCCCTTGCTCACTTTGCCACTGGATTCAAGCAAGCCGGGCTGAAGACGGCTGGAATGGCAGAAACCGGTCCTCGGAAGCTTGTTTCCGGTCCAGGGAAGACATGGCTTGGCAGTTCGGGCTACACTGTTCCCATGAGGCACAGGGTCAGACTGATTTGCATATAGCCATGTCTGAACTGGGGTGGCAGAGTGGGCTAAAGAACGGTGATGGATTAAACCCAGATCTTTTGACTGGGTGTGAGTGTTTGATTGATTCAGATGCTCCGTCCATCACCACCCCCTTTTGTACCGCTTTTGGCCGCCATAAGTGTGGCAGGGTATGCTCAGACGTGAGTCCCTTGCTCACTTTGCCACTGGATTCAAGCAAGCCGGGCTGAAGACGGCTGGAATGCCAGAAACCGGTCCTTGGAAGCTTGTTTCCGGTCCAGGGAAGACATGGCTTGGCAGTTCGGGCTGCACTGTTCCCATGAGGCACAGGGTTAGACTGATTTGCATATAACCATGTCTGAACTGGGGTGGCAGAGTGGGCTAAAGAACGGTGATGGATCAAACCCAGATCTTTTGACTGGGTGTGAGTGTTTGATTGATTCAGATGCTCCGTCCATCACCACCCCCTTTTGTACCGCTTTTGGCCGCCATAAGTGTGTCAGGGTATGCTCAGACGTGAGTCCCTTGCTCACTTTGCCACTGGATTCAAGCAAGCCGGGCTGAAGACGGCTGGAATGCCAGAAACTGGTCCTCGGAAGCTTGTTTCCGGTCCAGGGAAGACATGGCTTGGCAGTTCGGGCTGCACTGTTCCCATGAGGCACAGGGTCAGACTGATTTGCATATAGCCATGAGTGAACTGGGGTGGCAGAGGGGGCTAAAGAACGGTGATGGATTAAACCCAGATCTTTTGACTGGGTGTGAGTGTTTGATTGATTCAGATGCTCCGTCCATCACCACCCCCTTTTGTACCGCTTTTGGCCGCCATAAGTGTGGCAGGGTATGCTCAGACGTGAGTCCCTTGCTCACTTTGCCACTGGATTCAAGCAAGCCGGGCTGAAGACGGCTGGAATGCCAGAAACCGGTCCTCGGAAGCTTGTTTCCGGACCAGGGAAGACATGGCTTGGCAGTTCGGGCTGCACTGTTCCCATGAGGCACAGGGTCAGACTGATTTGCATATAGCCATGTCTGAACTGGGGTGGCAGAGTGGGCTAAAGAACGGTGATGGATTAAACCAGATCTTTTGACTGGGTGTGAGTGTTTGATTGATTCAGATGCTCCGTCCATCACCACCCCCTTTTGTACCGCTTTTGGAGGCCATAAGTGTGGCAGGGTATGCTCAGACGTGAGTTCCTTGCTCACTTTGCCACTGGATTCAAGCAAGCCGGGCTGAAGTCGGCTGGAATGCCAGAAACCGGTCCTTGGAAGCTTGTTTCCGGTCCAGGGAAGACATGGCTTGGCAGTTCGGGCTGCACTGTTCCCATGAGGCACAGGGTCAGACTGATTTGCATATAGCCATGTCTGAACTGGGGTGGCAGAGTGGGCTAAAGAACGGTGATGGATCAAACCCAGATCTTTTGACTGGGTGTGAGTGTTTGATTGATTCAGATGCTCCGTCCATCACCACCCCCTTTTGTACCGTTTTTGGCCGCCATAAGTGTGGCAGGGTATGCTCAGACGTGAGTCCCTTGCTCACTTTGCCACTGGATTCAAGCAAGCCGGGCTGAAGACGGCTGGAATGCCAGAAACCGGTCCTCGGAAGCTTGTTTCCGGTCCAGGGAAGACATGGCTTGGCAGTTCGGGCTGCACTGTTCCCATGAGGCACAGGGTCAGACTGATTTGCATATAGCCATGTCTGAACTGGGGTGGCAGAGTGGGCTAAAGAACGGTGATGGATTAAACCCAGATCTTTTGACTGGGTGTGAGTGTTTGATTGATTCAGATGCTCCGTCCATCACCACCCCCTTTTGTACCGCTTTTGGCCGCCATAAGTGTGGCAGGGTATGCTCAGACGTGAGTCCCTTGCTCACTTTGCCACTGGATTCAAGCAAACTGGGCTGAAGACGGCTGGAATGCCAGAAACCGGTCCTCGGAAGCTTGTTTTCGGTCCAGGGAAGACATGGCTTGGCAGTTCAGGCTGCACTGTTCCCATGATGCACAGGGTCAGACAGATTTGCATATAGCCATGTCTGACATGGGGTGGCAGAGTGGGCTAAAGAACGGTGATGGATTAAACCCAGATCTTTTGACTGGGTGTGAGTGTTTGATTGATTCAGATGCTCCGTCCATCACCACCCCCTTTTGTACCGCTTTTGGCCGCCATAAGTGTGGCAGGGTATGCTCAGACGTGAGTCCATTGCTCACTTTGCCACTGGATTCAATCAAGCCAGGCTGAAGACGGCTGGAATGCCAGAAACCGGTCCTCGGAAGCTTGTTTCCGGTCCAGGGAAGACATGGCTTGGCAGTTCGGGTTGCACTGTTCCCATGAGGCACAGGGTCAGACTGATTTGCATATAGCCATGTCTGAACTGGGGTGGCAGAGTGGGCTAAAGAACGGTGATGGATTAAACCCAGATCTTTTGACTGGGTGTGAGTGTTTGATTGATTCAGATGCTCGGTCCATCACCACCCCCTTTTGTACCGCTTTTGGCCACCATAAGTGTGGCAGGGTATGCTCAGACGTGAGTCCCTTGCTCACTTTGCCACTGGATTCAAGCAAGCCTGGCTGAAGACTGCTGGAATGCCAGAAACCGGTCCTCGGAAGCTTGTTTCCGGTCCAGGGAAGACATGGCTTGGCAGTTCGGGCTGCACTGTTCCCATGAGGCACAGGGTCAGACTGATTTGCATATAGCCATGTCTGAACTGGGGTGGCAGAGTGGGCTAAAGAACGGAGATGGATTAAACCCAGATCTTTTGACTGGGTGTGAGTGTTTGATTGATTCAGATGCTCCGTCCATCACCACCCCCTTTTGTACCGCTTTTGGCCGCCATAAGTGTGGCAGGGTATGCTCAGACGTGAGTCCCTTGCTCACTTTGCCACTGGATTCAAGCAAGCCGGGCTGAAGTTGGCTGGAATGCCAGAAACCGGTCCTTGGAAGCTTGTTTCCGGTCCAGGGAAGACATGGCTTGGCAGTTCGGGCTGCACTGTTCCCATGAGGCACAGGGTCAGACTGATTTGCATATAGCCATGTCTGAACTGGGGTGGCAGAGTGGGCTAAAGAACGGTGATGGATCAAACCCAGATCTTTTGACTGGGTGTGAGTGTTTGATTGATTCAGATGCTCCGTCCATCACCACCCCATTTTGTACCGCTTTTGGCCGCCATAAGTGTGTCAGGGTATGCTCAGACTTGAGTCCCTTGCTCACTTTGCCACTGGATTCAAGCAAGCCGGGCTGAAGACGGCTGGAATGCTAGAAACCGGTCCTCGGAAGCTTGTTTCCGGTCCAGGGAAGACATGGCTTGGCAGTTCGGGCTGCACTGTTTCCATGAGGCACAGGGTCAGACTGATTTGCATATAGCCATGTCTGAACTGGGGTGGCAGAGTGGGCTAAAGAACGGTGATGGATTAAACCCAGATCTTTTGACTGGGTGTGAGTGTTTGATTGATTCAGATGCTCCGTCCATCACCACCCCCTTTTGTACCGCTTTTGGCCGCCATAAGTGTGGCAGGGTATGCTCAGACGTGAGTCCCTTGCTCACTTTGCCACTGGATTCAAGCAAGCCGGGCTGAAGACGGCTGGAATGCCAGAAACCGGTCCTCGGAAGCTTGTTTCCGGACCAGGGAAGACATGGCTTGGCAGTTCGGGCTGCACTGTTCCCATGAGGCACAGGGTCAGACTGATTTGCATATAGCCATGTCTGAACTGGGGTGGCAGAGTGGGCTAAAGAACGGTGATGGATTAAACCAGATCTTTTGACTGGGTGTGAGTGTTTGATTGATTCAGATGCTCCGTCCATCACCACCCCCTTTTGTACCGCTTTTGGAGGCCATAAGTGTGGCAGGGTATGCTCAGACGTGAGTCCCTTGCTCACTTTGCCACTGGATTCAAGCAAGCCGGGCTGAAGTCGGCTGGAATGCCAGAAACCGGTCCTTGGAAGCTTGTTTCCGGTCCAGGGAAGACATGGCTTGGCAGTTCGGGCTGCACTGTTCCCATGAGGCACAGGGTCAGACTGATTTGCATATAGCCATGTCTGAACTGGGGTGGCAGAGTGGGCTAAAGAACGGTGATGGATCAAACCCAGATCTTTTGACTGGGTGTCAGTGTTTGATTGATTCAGATGCTCCGTCCATCACCACCCCCTTTTGTACCGTTTTTGGCCGCCATAAGTGTGGCAGGGTATGCTCAGACGTGAGTCCCTTGCTCACTTTGCCACTGGATTCAAGCAAGCCGGGCTGAAGACGGCTGGAATGCCAGAAACCGGTCCTCGGAAGCTTGTTTCCGGTCCAGGGAAGACATGGCTTGGCAGTTCGGGCTGCACTGTTCCCATGAGGCACAGGGTCAGACTGATTTGCATATAGCCATGTCTGAACTGGGGTGGCAGAGTGGGCTAAAGAACGGTGATGGATTAAACCCAGATCTTTTAACTGGGTGTGAGTGTTTGATTGATTCAGATGCTCCGTCCATCACCACCCCCTTTTGTACCGCTTTTGGCCGCCATAAGTGTGGCAGGGTATGCTCAGACGTGAGTCCCTTGCTCACTTTGCCACTGGATTCAAGCAAACTGGGCTGAAGACGGCTGGAATGCCAGAAACCGGTCCTCGGAAGCTTGTTTTCGGTCCAGGGAAGACATGGCTTGGCAGTTCAGGCTGCACTGTTCCCATGAGGCACAGGGTCAGACAGATTTGCATATAGCCATGTCTGACATGGGGTGGCAGAGTGGGCTAAAGAACGGAGATGGATTAAACCCAGATCTTTTGACTGGGTGTGAGTGTTTGATTGATTCAGATGCTCCGTCCATCACCACCCCCTTTTGTACCGCTTTTGGCCGCCATAAGTGTGGCAGGGTATGCTCAGACGTGAGTCCCTTGCTCACTTTGCCACTGGATTCAAGCAAGCCGGGCTGAAGTTGGCTGGAATGCCAGAAACCGGTCCTTGGAAGCTTGTTTCCGGTCCAGGGAAGACATGGCTTGGCAGTTCGGGCTGCACTGTTCCCATGAGGCACAGGGTCAGACTGATTTGCATATAGCCATGTCTGAACTGGGGTGGCAGAGTGGGCTAAAGAACGGTGATGGATCAAACCCAGATCTTTTGACTGGGTGTGAGTGTTTGATTGATTCAGATGCTCCGTCCATCACCACCCCATTTTGTACCGCTTTTGGCCGCCATAAGTGTGTCAGGGTATGCTCAGACTTGAGTCCCTTGCTCACTTTGCCACTGGATTCAAGCAAGCCGGGCTGAAGACGGCTGGAATGCTGGAAACCGGTCCTCGGAAGCTTGTTTCCGGTCCAGGGAAGACATGGCTTGGCAGTTCGGGCTGCACTGTTTCCATGAGGCACAGGGTCAGACTGATTTGCATATAGCCATGTCTGAACTGGGGTGGCAGAGTGGGCTAAAGAACGGTGATGGATTAAACCCAGATCTTTTGACTGGGTGTGAGTGTTTGATTGATTCAGATGCTCCGTCCATCACCACCCCCTTTTGTACCGCTTTTGGCCGCCATAAGTGTGGCAGGGTATGCTCAGACGTGAGTCCCTTGCTCACTTTGCCACTGGATTCAAGCAAGCCGGGCTGAAGACGGCTGGAATGCCAGAAACCGGTCCTCGGAAGCTTGTTTCCGGACCAGGGAAGACATGGCTTGGCAGTTCGGGCTGCACTGTTCCCATGAGGCACAGGGTCAGACTGATTTGCATATAGCCATGTCTGAACTGGGGTGGCAGAGTGGGCTAAAGAACGGTGATGGATTAAACCAGATCTTTTGACTGGGTGTGAGTGTTTGATTGATTCAGATGCTCCGTCCATCACCACCCCCTTTTGTACCGCTTTTGGAGGCCATAAGTGTGGCAGGGTATGCTCAGACGTGAGTCCCTTGCTCACTTTGCCACTGGATTCAAGCAAGCCGGGCTGAAGTCGGCTGGAATGCCAGAAACCGGTCCTTGGAAGCTTGTTTCCGGTCCAGGGAAGACATGGCTTGGCAGTTCGGGCTGCACTGTTCCCATGAGGCACAGGGTCAGACTGATTTGCATATAGCCATGTCTGAACTGGGGTGGCAGAGTGGGCTAAAGAACGGTGATGGATCAAACCCAGATCTTTTGACTGGGTGTCAGTGTTTGATTGATTCAGATGCTCCGTCCATCACCACCCCCTTTTGTACCGTTTTTGGCCGCCATAAGTGTGGCAGGGTATGCTCAGACGTGAGTCCCTTGCTCACTTTGCCACTGGATTCAAGCAAGCCGGGCTGAAGACGGCTGGAATGCCAGAAACCGGTCCTCGGAAGCTTGTTTCCGGTCCAGGGAAGACATGGCTTGGCAGTTCGGGCTGCACTGTTCCCATGAGGCACAGGGTCAGACTGATTTGCATATAGCCATGTCTGAACTGGGGTGGCAGAGTGGGCTAAAGAACGGTGATGGATTAAACCCAGATCTTTTGACTGGGTGTGAGTGTTTGATTGATTCAGATGCTCCGTCCATCACCACCCCCTTTTGTACCGCTTTTGGCCGCCATAAGTGTGGCAGGGTATGCTCAGACGTGAGTCCCTTGCTCACTTTGCCACTGGATTCAAGCAAACTGGGCTGAAGACGGCTGGAATGCCAGAAACCGGTCCTCGGAAGCTTGTTTTCGGTCCAGGGAAGACATGGCTTGGCAGTTCAGGCTGCACTGTTCCCATGAGGCACAGGGTCAGACAGATTTGCATATAGCCATGTCTGACATGGGGTGGCAGAGTGGGCTAAAGAACGGTGATGGATTAAACCCAGATCTTTTGACTGGGTGTGAGTGTTTGATTGATTCAGATGCTCCGTCCATCACCACCCCCTTTTGTACCGCTTTTGGCCGCCATAAGTGTGGCAGGGTATGCTCAGACGTGAGTCCATTGCTCACTTTGCCACTGGATTCAATCAAGCCAGGCTGAAGACGGCTGGAATGCCAGAAACCGGTCCTCGGAAGCTTGTTTCCGGTCCAGGGAAGACATGGCTTGGCAGTTCGGGCTGCACTGTTCCCATGAGGCACAGGGTCAGACTGATTTGCATATAGCCATGTCTGAACTGGGGTGGCAGAGTGGGCTAAAGAACAGAGATGGATTAAACCCAGATCTTTTGACTGGGTGTGAGTGTTTGATTGATTCAGATGCTCCGTCCATCACCACCCCCTTTTGTACCGCTTTTGGCCGCCATAAGTGTGGCAGGGTATGCTCAGACGTGAGTCCCTTGCTCACTTTGCCACTGGATTCAAGCAAGCCGGGCTGAAGACGGCTGGAATGCCAGAAACCGGTCCTCGGAAGCTTGTTTCCGGTCCAGGGAAGACATGGCTTGGCAGTTCGGGCTGCACTGTTCCCATGAGGCACAGGGTCAGACTGATTTGCATATAGCCATGTCTGAACTGGGGTGGCAGAGTGGGCTAAAGAACGGTGATGGATTAAACCCAGATCTTTTGACTGGGTGTGTGTTTGATTGATTCAGATGCTCCGTCCATCACCACCCCCTTTTGTACCGCTTTTTGCCGCCATAAGTGTGGCAGGGTATGCTCAGACGTGAGTCCCTTGCTCACTTTGCCACTGGATTCAAGCAAGCCGGGCTGAAGACGGCTGGAATGCCAGAAACCGGTCCTCGGAAGCTTGTTTCCGGTCCAGGGAAGACATGGCTTGGCAGTTCGGGCTGCACTGTTCCCATGAGGCACAGGGTCAGACTGATTTGCATATAGCCATGTCTGAACTGGGGTGGCAGAGTGGGCTAAAGAACGGTGATGGATTAAACCCAGATCTTTCGACTGGGTGTGAGTGTTTGATTGATTCAGATGCTCCGTCCATCACCACCCCCTTTTGTACTGCTTTTGGCCGCCATAAGTGTGGCAGGGTATGCTCAGACGTGAGTCCCTTGCTCACTTTGCCACTGGATTCAAGCAAGCCGGGCTGAAGACGGGTGGAATGCCAGAAACCGGTCCTCGGAAGCTTGTTTCCGGTCCAGGGAAGACATGGCTTGGCAGTTCGGGCTGCACTGTTCCCATGAGGCACAGGGTCAGACTGATTTGCATATAGCCATGTCTGATCTGGGGTGGCAGAGTGGGCTAAAGAACGGTGATGGATTAAACCCAGATCTTTTGACTGGGTGTGAGTGTTTGATTGATTCAGATGCTCCGTCCATCACCACCCCCTTTTGTACCGCTTTTGGCCGCCATAAGTGTGGCAGGGTATGCTCAGACGTGAGTCCCTTGCTGACTTTGCCACTGGATTCAAGCAAGCCGGGCTGAAGACGGCTGGAATGCCAGAAACCGGTCCTCGGAAGCTTGTTTCCGGTCCAGGGAAGACATGGCTTGGCAGTTCGGGCTGCACTGTTCCCATGAGGCACAGGGTCAGACTGATTTGCATATAGCCATGTCTGAACTGGGGTGGCAGAGTGGGCTAAAGAACGGTGATGGATTAAACCCAGATCTTTTGACTGGGTGTGTGTTTGATTGATTTAGATGCTCCGTCCATCACCACCCCCTTTTGTACCGCTTTTTGCCGCCATAAGTGTGGCAGGGTATGCTCAGACGTGAGTCCCTTGCTCACTTTGCCACTGGATTCAAGCAAGCCGGGCTGAAGACGGCTGGAATGCCAGAAACCGGTCCTCGGAAGCTTGTTTCCGGTCCAGGGAAGACATGGCTTGGCAGTTCGGGCTGCACTGTTCCCATGAGGCACAGGGTCAGACTGATTTGCATATAGCCATGTCTGAACTGGGGTGGCAGAGTGGGCTAAAGAACGGTGATGGATCAAACCCAGATCTTTTGACTGGGTGTGAGTGTTTGATTGATTCAGATGCTCCGTCCATCACCACCCCCTTTTGTACCGCTTTTGGCCGCCATAAGTGTGGCAGGGTATGCTCAGACGTGAGTCCCTTGCTCACTTTGCCAGTGGATTCAAGCAAGCCGGGCTGAAGACGGCTGGAATGCCAGAAACCGGTCCTCGGAAGCTTGTTTCCGGTCCAGGGAAGACATGGCTTCGCAGTTCGGGCTGCACTGTTCCCATGAGGCACAGGGTCAGACTGATTTGCATATAGCCATGTCTGAACTGGGGTGGCAGAGTGGGCTAAAGAACGGTGATGGATTAAACCCAGATCTTTTGACTGGGTGTGAGTGTTTGATTGATTCAGATGCTCCGTCCATCACCACCCCCTTTTGTACCGCTTTTGGCCGCCATAAGTGTGGCAGGGTATGCTCAGACGTGAGTCCCTTGCTCACTTTGCCACTGGATTCAAGCAAGCCGGGCTGAAGACGGCTGGAATGCCAGAAACCGGTGCTCGGAAGCTTGTTTCCGGTCCAGGGAAGACATGGCTTGGCAGTTCGGGCTGCACTGTTCCCATGAGGCACAGGGTCAGACTGATTTGCATATAACCATGTCTGAACTGGGGTGGCAGAGTGGGCTAAAGAACGGTGATGGATTAAACCCAGATCTTTTGACTGGGTGTGAGTGTTTGATTGATTCAGATGCTCCGTCCATCACCACCCCCTTTTGTACCGCTTTTGGCCGCCATAAGTGTGGCAGGGTATGCTCATACATGAGTACCTTGCTCACTTTGCCACTGGATTCAAGCAAGTCGGGCTGAAGGCGGGTGGAATGCCAGAAACCGGTCCTCGGAAGCTTGTTTTCGGTCCAGGGAAGACATGGCTTGGCAGTTCGGGCTGCACTGTTCCCATGAGGCACAGGGTCAGACTGATTTGCATATAGCCATGTCTGAACTGGGGTGGCAGAGTGGGCTAAAGAACGGTGATGGATTAAACCCAGATCTTTTGACTGGGTGTGAGTGTTGGATTGATTCAGATGCTCCGTCCATCACCACCCCCTTTTGTACCGCTTTTGGCCGCCATAAGTGTGGCAGGGTATGCTCAGACGTGAGTCCCTTGCTCACTTTGCCACTGGATTCAAGCAAGCCGGGCTGAAGACGGCTGGAATGCCAGAAACCGGTCCTCGGAAGCTTGTTTCCGGTCCAGGGAAGACATGGCTTGGCAGTTCGGGCTGCACTGTTCCCATGAGGCACAGGGTCAGACTGATTTGCATATAGCCATGTCTGAACTGGGGTGACAGAGTGGGCTAAAGAACGGTGATGGATTAAACCCAGATCTTTTGACTGGGTGTGTGTTTGATTGATTCAGATGCTCCGTCCATCACCACCCCCTTTTGTACCGCTTTTTGCCGCCATAAGTGTGGCAGGGTATGCTCAGACGTGAGTCCCTTGCTCACTTTGCCACTGGATTCAAGCAAGCCGGGCTGAAGACGGCTGGAATGCCAGAAACCGGTCCTCGGAAGCTTGTTTCCGGTCCAGGGAAGACATGGCTTGGCAGTTCGGGCTGAACTGTTCCCATGAGGCACAGGGTCAGACTGATTTGCATATAACCATGTCTGAACTGGGGTGGCAGAGTGGGCTAAAGAACGGTGATGGATCAAACCCAGATCTTTTGACTGGGTGTGAGTGTTTGATTGATTCAGATGCTCCGTCCATCACCACCCCCTTTTGTACCGCTTTTGGCCGCCATAAGTGTGGCAGGGTATGCTCAGACGTGAGTCCCTTGCTCACTTTGCCACTGGATTCAAGCAAGCCGGGCTGAAGACGGCTGGAATGCCAGAAACCGGTCCTCGGAAGCTTGTTTCCGGTCCAGGGAAGACATGGCTTGGCAGTTCGGGCTGCACTGTTCCCATGAGGCACAGGGTCAGACTGATTTGCATATAGCCATGTCTGAACTGGGGTGGCAGAGTGGGCTAAAGAACGGTGATGGATTAAACCCAGATCTTTTGACTGGGTGTGAGTGTTTGATTGATTCAGATGCTCCGTCCATCACCACCCCCTTTTGTACCGCTTTTGGCCGCCATAAGTGTGGCAGGGTATGCTCAGACGTGAGTCCCTTGCTCACTTTGCCACTGGATTCAAGCAAACTGGGCTGAAGACGGCTGGAATGCCAGAAACCGGTCCTCGGAAGCTTGTTTTCGGTCCAGGGAAGACATGGCTTGGCAGTTCAGGCTGCACTGTTCCCATGAGGCACAGGGTCAGACAGATTTGCATATAGCCATGTCTGACATGGGGTGGCAGAGTGGGCTAAAGAACGGTGATGGATTAAACCCAGATCTTTTGACTGGGTGTGAGTGTTTGATTGATTCAGATGCTCCGTCCATCACCACCCCCTTTTGTACCGCTTTTGGCCGCCATAAGTGTGGCAGGGTATGCTCAGACGTGAGTCCATTGCTCACTTTGCCACTGGATTCAATCAAGCCAGGCTGAAGACGGCTGGAATGCCAGAAACCGGTCCTCGGAAGCTTGTTTCCGGTCCAGGGAAGACATGGCTTGGCAGTTCGGGCTGCACTGTTCCCATGAGGCACAGGGTCAGACTGATTTGCATATAGCCATGTCTGAACTGGGGTGGCAGAGTGGGCTAAAGAACGGAGATGGATTAAACCCAGATCTTTTGACTGGGTGTGAGTGTTTGATTGATTCAGATGCTCCGTCCATCACCACCCCCTTTTGTACCGCTTTTGGCCGCCATAAGTGTGGCAGGGTATGCTCAGACGTGAGTCCCTTGCTCACTTTGCCACTGGATTCAAGCAAGCCGGGCTGAAGACGGCTGGAATGCCAGAAACCGGTCCTCGGAAGCTTGTTTCCGGTCCAGGGAAGACATGGCTTGGCAGTTCGGGCTGCACTGTTCCCATGAGGCACAGGGTCAGACTGATTTGCATATAGCCATGTCTGAACTGGGGTGGCAGAGTGGGCTAAAGAACGGTGATGGATTAAACCCAGATCTTTTGACTGGGTGTGTGTTTGATTGATTCAGATGCTCCGTCCATCACCACCCCCTTTTGTACCGCTTTTTGCCGCCATAAGTGTGGCAGGGTATGCTCAGACGTGAGTCCCTTGCTCACTTTGCCACTGGATTCAAGCAAGCCGGGCTGAAGACGGCTGGAATGCCAGAAACCGGTCCTCGGAAGCTTGTTTCCGGTCCAGGGAAGACATGGCTTGGCAGTTCGGGCTGCACTGTTCCCATGAGGCACAGGGTCAGACTGATTTGCATATAGCCATGTCTGAACTGGGGTGGCAGAGTGGGCTAAAGAACGGTGATGGATTAAACCCAGATCTTTTGACTGGGTGTGAGTGTTTGATTGATTCAGATGCTCCGTCCATCACCACCCCCTTTTGTACCGCTTTTGGCCGCCATAAGTGTGGCAGGGTATGCTCAGACGTGAGTCCCTTGCTCACTTTGCCACTGGATTCAAGCAAGCCGGGCTGAAGACGGGTGGAATGCCAGAAACCGGTCCTCGGAAGCTTGTTTCCGGTCCAGGGAAGACATGGCTTGGCAGTTCGGGCTGCACTGTTCCCATGAGGCACAGGGTCAGACTGATTTGCATATAGCCATGTCTGATCTGGGGTGGCAGAGTGGGCTAAAGAACGGTGATGGATTAAACCCAGATCTTTTGACTGGGTGTGAGTGTTTGATTGATTCAGATGCTCCGTCCATCACCACCCCCTTTTGTACCGCTTTTGGCCGCCATAAGTGTGGCAGGGTATGCTCAGACGTGAGTCCCTTGCTGACTTTGCCACTGGATTCAAGCAAGCCGGGCTGAAGACGGCTGGAATGCCAGAAACCGGTCCTCGGAAGCTCGTTTCCGGTCCAGGGAAGACATGGCTTGGCAGTTCGGGCTGCACTGTTCCCATGAGGCACAGGGTCAGACTGATTTGCATATAGCCATGTCTGAACTGGGGTGGCAGAGTGGGCTAAAGAACGGTGATGGATTAAACCCAGATCTTTTGACTGGGTGTGTGTTTGATTGATTTAGATGCTCCGTCCATCACCACCCCCTTTTGTACCGCTTTTTGCCGCCATAAGTGTGGCAGGGTATGCTCAGACGTGAGTCCCTTGCTCACTTTGCCACTGGATTCAAGCAAGCCGGGCTGAAGACGGCTGGAATGCCAGAAACCGGTCCTCGGAAGCTTGTTTCCGGTCCAGGGAAGACATGGCTTGGCAGTTCGGGCTGCACTGTTCCCATGAGGCACAGGGTCAGACTGATTTGCATATAGCCATGTCTGAACTGGGGTGGCAGAGTGGGCTAAAGAACGGTGATGGATCAAACCCAGATCTTTTGACTGGGTGTGAGTGTTTGATTGATTCAGATGCTCCGTCCATCACCACCCCCTTTTGTACCGCTTTTGGCCGCCATAAGTGTGGCAGGGTATGCTCAGACGTGAGTCCCTTGCTCACTTTGCCAGTGGATTCAAGCAAGCCGGGCTGAAGACGGCTGGAATGCCAGAAACCGGTCCTCGGAAGCTTGTTTCCGGTCCAGGGAAGACATGGCTTCGCAGTTCGGGCTGCACTGTTCCCATGAGGCACAGGGTCAGACTGATTTGCATATAGCCATGTCTGAACTGGGGTGGCAGAGTGGGCTAAAGAACGGTGATGGATTAAACCCAGATCTTTTGACTGGGTGTGAGTGTTTGATTGATTCAGATGCTCCGTCCATCACCACCCCCTTTTGTACCGCTTTTGGCCGCCATAAGTGTGGCAGGGTATGCTCAGACGTGAGTCCCTTGCTCACTTTGCCACTGGATTCAAGCAAGCCGGGCTGAAGACGGCTGGAATGCCAGAAACCGGTGCTCGGAAGCTTGTTTCCGGTCCAGGGAAGACATGGCTTGGCAGTTCGGGCTGCACTGTTCCCATGAGGCACAGGGTCAGACTGATTTGCATATAACCATGTCTGAACTGGGGTGGCAGAGTGGGCTAAAGAACGGTGATGGATTAAACCCAGATCTTTTGACTGGGTGTGAGTGTTTGATTGATTCAGATGCTCCGTCCATCACCACCCCCTTTTGTACCGCTTTTGGCCGCCATAAGTGTGGCAGGGTATGCTCATACATGAGTTCCTTGCTCACTTTGCCACTGGATTCAAGCAAGTCGGGCTGAAGGCGGGTGGAATGCCAGAAACCGGTCCTCGGAAGCTTGTTTTCGGTCCAGGGAAGACATGGCTTGGCAGTTCGGGCTGCACTGTTCCCATGAGGCACAGGGTCAGACTGATTTGCATATAGCCATGTCTGAACTGGGGTGGCAGAGTGGGCTAAAGAACGGTGATGGATTAAACCCAGATCTTTTGACTGGGTGTGAGTGTTGGATTGATTCAGATGCTCCGTCCATCACCACCCCCTTTTGTACCGCTTTTGGCCGCCATAAGTGTGGCAGGGTATGCTCAGACGTGAGTCCCTTGCTCACTTTGCCACTGGATTCAAGCAAGCCGGGCTGAAGACGGCTGGAATGCCAGAAACCGGTCCTCGGAAGCTTGTTTCCGGTCCAGGGAAGACATGGCTTGGCAGTTCGGGCTGCACTGTTCCCATGAGGCACAGGGTCAGACTGATTTGCATATAGCCATGTCTGAACTGGGGTGACAGAGTGGGCTAAAGAACGGTGATGGATTAAACCCAGATCTTTTGACTGGGTGTGTGTTTGATTGATTCAGATGCTCCGTCCATCACCACCCCCTTTTGTACCGCTTTTTGCCGCCATAAGTGTGGCAGGGTATGCTCAGACGTGAGTCCCTTGCTCACTTTGCCACTGGATTCAAGCAAGCCGGGCTGAAGACGGCTGCAATGCCAGAAACCGGTCCTCGGAAGCTTGTTTCCGGTCCAGGGAAGACATGGCTTGGCAGTTCGGGCTGAACTGTTCCCATGAGGCACAGGGTCAGACTGATTTGCATATAACCATGTCTGAACTGGGGTGGCAGAGTGGGCTAAAGAACGGTGATGGATCAAACCCAGATCTTTTGACTGGGTGTGAGTGTTTGATTGATTCAGATGCTCCGTCCATCACCACCCCCTTTTGTACCACTTTTGGCCGCCATAAGTGTGGCAGGGTATGCTCAGACGTGAGTCCCTTGCTCACTTTGCCACTGGATTCAAGCAAGCCGGGCTGAAGACGGCTGGAATGCCAGAAACTGGTCCTCGGAAGCTTGTTTCCGGTCCAATGAAGACATGGCTTGGCAGTTCGGGCTGCACTGTTCCCATGAGGCACAGGGTCAGACTGATTTGCATATAGCCATGAGTGAACTGGGGTGGCAGAGTGGGCTAAAGAACGGTGATGGATTAAACCCAGATCTTTTGACTGGGTGTGAGTGTTTGATTGATTCAGATGTTCCGTCCATCACCACCCCCTTTTTTACCGCTTTTGGCCGCCATAAGTGTGGCAGGGTATGCTCAGACGTGAGTCCCTTGCTCACTTTGCCACTGGATTCAAGCAAGCCGGGCTGAAGACGGCTGGAATGCCAGAAACCGGTCCTCGGAAGCTTGTTTCCGGTCCAGGGAAGACATGGCTTGGCAGTTCGGGCTGCACTGTTCCCATGAGGCACAGGGTCAGACTGATTTGCATATAGCCATGTCTGAACTGGGGTGGCAGAGTGGGCTAAAGAACGGTGATGGATTAAACCAGATCTTTTGACTGGGTGTGAGTGTTTGATTGATTCAGATGCTCCGTCCATCACCACCCCCTTTTGTACCGCTTTTGGCCGCCATAAGTGTGGCAGGGTATGCTCAGACGTGAGTCCCTTGCTCACTTTGCCACTGGATTCAAGCAAGCCGGGCTGAAGTCGGCTGGAATGCCGTGAACCGGTCCTTGGAAGCTTGTTTCCGGTCCAGGGAAGACATGGCTTGGCAGTTCGGGCTGCACTGTTCCCATGAGGCACAGGGTAAGACTGATTTGCATATAGCCATGTCTGAACTGGGGTGGCAGAGTGGGCTAAAGAACGGTGATGGATCAAACCCAGATCTTTTGACTGGGTGTGAGTGTTTGATTGATTCAGATGCTCCGTCCATCACCACCCCCTTTTGTACCGTTTTTGGCCGCCATAAGTGTGGCAGGGTATGCTCAGACGTGAGTCCCTTGCTCACTTTGCCACTGGATTCAAGCAAGCCGGGCTGAAGACGGCTGGAATGCCAGAAACCGGTCCTCGGAAGCTTGTTTCCGGTCCAGGGAAGACATGGCTTGGCAGTTCGGGCTGCACTGTTCCCATGAGGCACAGGGCCAGACTGATTTGCATATAGCCATGTCTGAACTGGGGTGGCAGAGTGGGCTAAAGAACGGTGATGGATTAAACCCAGATCTTTTGACTGGGTGTGAGTGTTTGATTGATTCAGATGCTCCGTCCATCACCACCCCCTTTTCTGTACCGCTTTTGGCCGCCATAAGTGTGGCAGGGTATGCTCAGACGTGAGTCCCTTGCTCACTTTGCCACTGGATTCAAGCAAGCTGGGCTGAAGACGGCTGGAATGCCAGAAACCGGTCCTCGGAAGCTTGTTTCCGGTCAAGGGAAGACATGGCTTGGCAGTTCAGGCTGCACTGTTCACATGAGGCACACGGTCAGACTGATTTGCATATAGCCATGTCTGAACTGGGGTGGCAGAGTGGGCTAAAGAACGGTGATGGATTAAACCCAGATCTTTCGACTGGGTGTGAGTGTTTGATTGATTCAGATGCTCCGTCCATCACCACCCCCTTTTGTACCGCTTTTGGCCGCCATAAGTGTGGCAGGGTATGCTCAGACGTGAGTCCATTGCTCACTTTGCCACTGGATTCAATCAAGCCGGGCTGAAGACGGCTGGAATGCCAGAAACCGGTCCTCGGAAGCTTGTTTCCGGTCCAGGGAAGACATGGCTTGGCAGTTCGGGCTGCACTGTTCCCATGAGGCACAGGGTCAGACTGATTTGCATATAGCCATGTCTGAACTGGGGTGGCAGAGTGGGCTAAAGAACGGAGATGGATTAAACCCAGATCTTTTGACTGGGTGTGAGTGTTTGATTGATTCAGATGCTCCGTCCATCACCACCCCCTTTTGTACCACTTTTGGCCGCCATAAGTGTGGCAGGGTATGCTCAGACGTGAGTCCCTTGCTCACTTTGCCACTGGATTCAAGCAAGCCGGGCTGAAGTCGGCTGGAATGCCAGAAACCGGTCCTTGGAAGCTTGTTTCCGGTCCAGGGAAGACATGGCTTGGCAGTTCGGGCTGCACTGTTCCCATGAGGCACAGGGTCAGACTGATTTGCATATAGCCATGTCTAAACTGGGGTGGCAGAGTGGGCTAAAGAACGGAGATGGATTAAACCCAGATCTTTTGACTGGGTGTGAGTGTTTGATTGATTCAGATGCTCCGTCCATCACCACCCCCTTTTGTACCACTTTTGGCCGCCATAAGTGTGGCAGGGTATGCTCAGACGTGAGTCCCTTGCTCACTTTGCCACTGGATTCAAGCAAGCCGGGCTGAAGTCGGCTGGAATGCCAGAAACCGGTCCTTGGAAGCTTGTTTCCGGTCCAGGGAAGACATGGCTTGGCAGTTCGGGCTGCACTGTTCCCATGAGGCACAGGGTCAGACTGATTTGCATATAGCCATGTCTGAACTGGGGTGGCAGAGTGGGCTAAAGAACGGTGATGGATCAAACCCAGATCTTTTGACTGGGTGTGAGTGTTTGATTGATTCAGATGCTCCGTCCATCACCACCCCCTTTTGTACCGCTTTTGGCCGCCATAAGTGTGTCAGGGTATGCTCAGACTTGAGTCCCTTGCTCACTTTGCCACTGGATTCAAGCAAGCCGGGCTGAAGACGGCTGGAATGCTAGAAACCGGTCCTCGGAAGCTTGTTTCCGGTCCAGGGAAGACATGGCTTGGCAGTTCGGGCTGCACTGTTCCCATGAGGCACAGGGTCAGACTGATTTACATATAGCCATGTCTGAACTGGGGTGGCAGAGTGGGCTAAAGAACGGTGATGGATTAAACCCAGATCTTTTGACTGGGTGTGAGTGTTTGATTGATTCAGATGCTCCGTCCATCACCACCCCCTTTTGTACCGCTTTTGGCCGCCATAAGTGTGGCAGGGTATGCTCAGACGTGAGTCCCTTGCTCACTTTGCCACTGGATTCAAGCAAGCCAGGCTGAAGACGGCTGGAATGCCAGAAACCGGTCCTCGGAAGCTTGTTTCCGGTCCAGGGAAGACATGGCTTGGCAGTTCGGGCTGCACTGTTCCCATGAGGCACAGGGTCAGACTGATTTGCATATAGCCATGTCTGAACTGGGGTGGCAGAGTGGGCTAAAGAACGGTGATGGATTAAACCCAGATCTTTTGACTGGGTGTGAGTGTTTGATTGATTCAGATGCTCCGTCCATCACCACCCCCTTTTGTACCGCTTTTGGCCGCCATAAGTGTGGCAGGGTATGCTCAGACGTGAGTCCCTTGCTCACTTTGCCACTGGATTCAAGCAAGCCGGGCTGAAGACGGCTGGAATGCCAGAAACCGGTCCTCGGAAGCTTGTTTCCGGTCCAGGGAAGACATGGCTTGGCAGTTCAGGCTGCACTGTTCCCATGAGGCACAGGGTCAGACTGATTTGCATATAGCCATGTCTGAACTGGGGTGGCAGAGTGGGCTAAAGAACGGTGATGGATTAAACCCAGATCTTTTGACTGGGTGTGAGTGTTTGATTGATTCAGATGCTCCGTCCATCACCACCCCCTTTTGTACCGCTTTTGGCCGCCATAAGTGTGGCAGGGTATGCTCAGACGTGAGTCCATTGCTCACTTTGCCACTGGATTCAATCAAGCCGGGCTGAAGACGGCTGGAATGCCAGAAACCGGTCCTCAGAAGCTCGTTTCCGGTCCAGGGAAGACATGGCTTGGCAGTTCGGGCTGCACTGTTCCCATGAGGCACAGGGTCAGACTGATTTGCATATAGCCATGTCTGAACTGGGGTGGCAGAGTGGGCTAAAGAACGGTGATGGATCAAACCCAGATCTTTTGACTGGGTGTGAGTGTTTGATTGATTCAGATGCTCCGTCCATCACCACCCCCTTTTGTACCGCTTTTGGCCGCCATAAGTGTGGCAGGGTATGCTCAGACGTTAGTCCCTTGCTCACTTTGCCACTGGATTCAAGCAAGCCGGGCTGAAGACGGCTGGAATGCTAGAAACCGGTCCTCGGAAGCTTGTTTCCGGTCCAGGGAAGACATGGCTTGGCAGTTCGGGCTGCACTGTTCCCATGAGGCACAGGGTCAGACTGATTTGCATATAGCCATGTCTGAACTGGGGTGGCAGAGTGGGCTAAAGAACGGTGATGGATTAAACCCAGATCTTTTGACTGGGTGTGAGTGTTTGATTGATTCAGATGCTCCGTCCATCACCACCCCCTTTTGTACCGCTTTTGGCCGCCATAAGTGTGGCAGGGTATGCTCAGACGTGAGTCCCTTGCTCACTTTGCCACTGGATTCAAGCAAGCCGGGCTGAAGACGGCTGGAATGCCAGAAACCGGTCCTCGGAAGCTTGTTTCCGGTCCAGGGAAGACATGGCTTGGCAGTTCGGGCTGCACTGTTCCCATGAGGCACAGGGTCAGACTGATTTGCATATAGCCATGTCTGAACTGGGGTGGCAGAGTGGGCTAAAGAACAGTGATGGATTAAACCCAGATCTTTTGACTGGGTGTGAGTGTTTGATTGATTCAGATGCTCCGTCCATCACCACCCCCTTTTGTACCGCTTTTGGCCGCCATAAGTGTGGCAGGGTATGCTCAGACGTGAGTCCCTTGCTCACTTTGCCACTGGATTCTAGCAAGCCGGGCTGAAGACGGCTGGAATGCCAGAAACCGGTCCTCGGAAGCTTGTTTCCGGTCCAGGGAAGACATGGCTTGGCAGTTCGGGCTGCACTGTTCCCATGAGGCACAGGGTCAGACTGATTTGCATATAACCATGTCTGAACTGGGGTGGCAGAGTGGGCTAAAGAACGGTGATGGATTAAACCTAGATCTTTTGACTGGGTGTGAGTGTTTGATTGATTCAGATGCTCCGTCCATCACCACCCCCTTTTGTACCGCTTTTGGCCGCCATAAGTGTGGCAGGGTATGCTCAGACGTGAGTCCCTTGCTCACTTTGTCACTGGATTCAAGCAAGCCGGGCTGAAGACGGGTGGAATGCCAGAAACCGGTCCTCGGAAGCTTGTTTTCGGTCCAGGGAAGACATGGCTTGGCAGTTCGGGCTGCACTGTTCCCATGAGGCACAGGGTCAGACTGATTTTCATATAGCCATGTCTGAACTGGGGTGGCAGAGTGGGCTAAAGAACGGTGATGGATCAAACCCAGATCTTTTGACTGGGTGTGAGTGTTTGATTGATTCAGATGCTCCGTCCATCACCACCCCCTTTTGTACCGCTTTTGGCCGCCATAAGTGTGTCAGGGTATGCTCAGACTTGAGTCCCTTGCTCACTTTGCCACTGGATTCAAGCAAGCCGGGCTGAAGACGGCTGGAATACTAGAAACCGGTCCTCGGAAGCTTGTTTCCGGTCCAGGGAAGACATGGCTTGGCAGTTCGGGCTGCACTGTTCCCATGAGGCACAGGGTCAGACTGATTTGCATATAGCCATGTCTGAACTGGGGTGGCAGAGTGGGCTAAAGAACGGTGATGGATTAAACCCAGATCTTTTGACTGGGTGTGAGTGTTTGATTGATTCAGATGCTCCGTCCATCACCACCCCCTTTTGTACCGCTTTTGGCCGCCATAAGTGTGGCAGGGTATGCTCAGACGTGAGTCCCTTGCTCACTTTGACACTGGATTCAAGCAAGCCGGGCTGAAGACGGCTGGAATGCCAGAAACCGGTCCTCGGAAGCTTGTTTCCGGTCCAGGGAAGACATGGCTTGGCAGTTCGGGCTGCACTGTTCCCATGAGGCACAGGGTCAGACTGATTTGCATATAGCCATGTCTGAACTGGGGTGGCAGAGTGGGCTAAAGAACGGTGATGGATTAAACCCAGATCTTTTGACTGGGTGTGTGTTTGATTGATTCAGATGCTCCGTCCATCACCACCCCCTTTTGTACCGCTTTTTGCCGCCATAAGTGTGGCAGGGTATGCTCAGACGTGAGTCCCTTGCTCACTTTGCCACTGGATTCAAGCAAGCCGGGCTGAAGACGGCTGGAATGCCAGAAACCGGTCCTCGGAAGCTTGTTTCCGGTCCAGGGAAGACATGGCTTGGCAGTTTGGGCTGCACTGTTCCCATGAGGAACAGGGTCAGACTGATTTGCATATAGCCATGTCTGAACTGGGGTGGCAGAGTGGGCTAAAGAACGGTGATGGATTAAACCCAGATCTTTTGACTGGGTGTGAGTGTTTGATTGATTCAGATGTTCCGTCCATCACCACCCCCTTTTTTACCGCTTTTGGCCGCCATAAGTGTGGCAGGGTATGCTCAGACGTGAGTCCCTTGCTCACTTTGCCACTGGATTCAAGCAAGCCGGGCTGAAGACGGCTGGAATGCCAGAAACCGGTCCTCGGAAGCTTGTTTCCGGTCCAGGGAAGACATGGCTTGGCAGTTCGGGCTGCACTGTTCCCATGAGGCACAGGGTCAGACTGATTTGCATATAGCCATGTCTGAACTGGGGTGGCAGAGTGGGCTAAAGAACGGTGATGGATTAAACCAGATCTTTTGACTGGGTGTGAGTGTTTGATTGATTCAGATGCTCCGTCCATCACCACCCCCTTTTGTACCGCTTTTGGCCGCCATAAGTGTGGCAGGGTATGCTCAGACGTGAGTCCCTTGCTCACTTTGCCACTGGATTCAAGCAAGCCGGGCTGAAGTCGGCTGGAATGCCGTGAACCGGTCCTTGGAAGCTTGTTTCCGGTCCAGGGAAGACATGGCTTGGCAGTTCGGGCTGCACTGTTCCCATGAGGCACAGGGTAAGACTGATTTGCATATAGCCATGTCTGAACTGGGGTGGCAGAGTGGGCTAAAGAACGGTGATGGATCAAACCCAGATCTTTTGACTGGGTGTGAGTGTTTGATTGATTCAGATGCTCCGTCCATCACCACCCCCTTTTGTACCGTTTTTGGCCGCCATAAGTGTGGCAGGGTATGCTCAGACGTGAGTCCCTTGCTCACTTTGCCACTGGATTCAAGCAAGCCGGGCTGAAGACGGCTGGAATGCCAGAAACCGGTCCTCGGAAGCTTGTTTCCGGTCCAGGGAAGACATGGCTTGGCAGTTCGGGCTGCACTGTTCCCATGAGGCACAGGGCCAGACTGATTTGCATATAGCCATGTCTGAACTGGGGTGGCAGAGTGGGCTAAAGAACGGTGATGGATTAAACCCAGATCTTTTGACTGGGTGTGAGTGTTTGATTGATTCAGATGCTCCGTCCATCACCACCCCCTTTTCTGTACCGCTTTTGGCCGCCATAAGTGTGGCAGGGTATGCTCAGACGTGAGTCCCTTGCTCACTTTGCCACTGGATTCAAGCAAGCTGGGCTGAAGACGGCTGGAATGCCAGAAACCGGTCCTCGGAAGCTTGTTTCCGGTCAAGGGAAGACATGGCTTGGCAGTTCAGGCTGCACTGTTCACATGAGGCACACGGTCAGACTGATTTGCATATAGCCATGTCTGAACTGGGGTGGCAGAGTGGGCTAAAGAACGGTGATGGATTAAACCCAGATCTTTCGACTGGGTGTGAGTGTTTGATTGATTCAGATGCTCCGTCCATCACCACCCCCTTTTGTACCGCTTTTGGCCGCCATAAGTGTGGCAGGGTATGCTCAGACGTGAGTCCATTGCTCACTTTGCCACTGGATTCAATCAAGCCGGGCTGAAGACGGCTGGAATGCCAGAAACCGGTCCTCGGAAGCTTGTTTCCGGTCCAGGGAAGACATGGCTTGGCAGTTCGGGCTGCACTGTTCCCATGAGGCACAGGGTCAGACTGATTTGCATATAGCCATGTCTGAACTGGGGTGGCAGAGTGGGCTAAAGAACGGTGATGGATTAAACCCAGATCTTTTGACTGGGTGTGAGTGTTTGATTGATTCAGATGCTCGGTCCATCACCACCCCCTTTTGTACCGCTTTTGGCCACCATAAGTGTGGCAGGGTATGCTCAGACGTGAGTCCCTTGCTCACTTTGCCACTGGATTCAAGCAAGCCTGGCTGAAGACGGCTGGAATGCCAGAAACCGGTCCTCGGAAGCTTGTTTCCGGTCCAGGGAAGACATGGCTTGGCAGTTCGGGCTGCACTGTTCCCATGAGGCACAGGGTCAGACTGATTTGCATATAGCCATGTCTGAACTGGGGTGGCAGAGTGGGCTAAAGAACGGAGATGGATTAAACCCAGATCTTTTGACTGGGTGTGAGTGTTTGATTGATTCAGATGCTCCGTCCATCACCACCCCCTTTTGTACCACTTTTGGCCGCCATAAGTGTGGCAGGGTATGCTCAGACGTGAGTCCCTTGCTCACTTTGCCACTGGATTCAAGCAAGACGGGCTGAAGTCGGCTGGAATGCCAGAAACCGGTCCTTGGAAGCTTGTTTCCGGTCCAGGGAAGACATGGCTTGGCAGTTCGGGCTGCACTGTTCCCATGAGGCACAGGGTCAGACTGATTTGCATATAGCCATGTCTAAACTGGGGTGGCAGAGTGGGCTAAAGAACGGAGATGGATTAAACCCAGATCTTTTGACTGGGTGTGAGTGTTTGATTGATTCAGATGCTCCGTCCATCACCACCCCCTTTTGTACCACTTTTGGCCGCCATAAGTGTGGCAGGGTATGCTCAGACGTGAGTCCCTTGCTCACTTTGCCACTGGATTCAAGCAAGCCGGGCTGAAGTCGGCTGGAATGCCAGAAACCGGTCCTTGGAAGCTTGTTTCCGGTCCAGGGAAGACATGGCTTGGCAGTTCGGGCTGCACTGTTCCCATGAGGCACAGGGTCAGACTGATTTGCATATAGCCATGTCTGAACTGGGGTGGCAGAGTGGGCTAAAGAACGGTGATGGATCAAACCCAGATCTTTTGACTGGGTGTGAGTGTTTGATTGATTCAGATGCTCCGTCCATCACCACCCCCTTTTGTACCGCTTTTGGCCGCCATAAGTGTGTCAGGGTATGCTCAGACTTGAGTCCCTTGCTCACTTTGCCACTGGATTCAAGCAAGCCGGGCTGAAGACGGCTGGAATGCTAGAAACCGGTCCTCGGAAGCTTGTTTCCGGTCCAGGGAAGACATGGCTTGGCAGTTCGGGCTGCACTGTTCCCATGAGGCACAGGGTCAGACTGATTTACATATAGCCATGTCTGAACTGGGGTGGCAGAGTGGGCTAAAGAACGGTGATGGATTAAACCCAGATCTTTTGACTGGGTGTGAGTGTTTGATTGATTCAGATGCTCCGTCCATCACCACCCCCTTTTGTACCGCTTTTGGCCGCCATAAGTGTGGCAGGGTATGCTCAGACGTGAGTCCCTTGCTCACTTTGCCACTGGATTCAAGCAAGCCAGGCTGAAGACGGCTGGAATGCCAGAAACCGGTCCTCGGAAGCTTGTTTCCGGTCCAGGGAAGACATGGCTTGGCAGTTCGGGCTGCACTGTTCCCATGAGGCACAGGGTCAGACTGATTTGCATATAGCCATGTCTGAACTGGGGTGGCAGAGTGGGCTAAAGAACGGTGATGGATTAAACCCAGATCTTTTGACTGGGTGTGAGTGTTTGATTGATTCAGATGCTCCGTCCATCACCACCCCCTTTTGTACCGCTTTTGGCCGCCATAAGTGTGGCAGGGTATGCTCAGACGTGAGTCCCTTGCTCACTTTGCCACTGGATTCAAGCAAGCCGGGCTGAAGACGGCTGGAATGCCAGAAACCGGTCCTCGGAAGCTTGTTTCCGGTCCAGGGAAGACATGGCTTGGCAGTTCAGGCTGCACTGTTCCCATGAGGCACAGGGTCAGACTGATTTGCATATAGCCATGTCTGAACTGGGGTGGCAGAGTGGGCTAAAGAACGGTGATGGATTAAACCCAGATCTTTTGACTGGGTGTGAGTGTTTGATTGATTCAGATGCTTTGTCCATCACCACCCCCTTTTGTACCGCTTTTGGCCGCCATAAGTGTGGCAGGGTATGCTCAGACGTGAGTCCATTGCTCACTTTGCCACTGGATTCAATCAAGCCGGGCTGAAGACGGCTGGAATGCCAGAAACCGGTCCTCAGAAGCTCGTTTCCGGTCCAGGGAAGACATGGCTTGGCAGTTCGGGCTGCACTGTTCCCATGAGGCACAGGGTCAGACTGATTTGCATATAGCCATGTCTGAACTGGGGTGGCAGAGTGGGCTAAAGAACGGTGATGGATCAAACCCAGATCTTTTGACTGGGTGTGAGTGTTTGATTGATTCAGATGCTCCGTCCATCACCACCCCCTTTTGTACCGCTTTTGGCCGCCATAAGTGTGGCAGGGTATGCTCAGACGTTAGTCCCTTGCTCACTTTGCCACTGGATTCAAGCAAGCCGGGCTGAAGACGGCTGGAATGCTAGAAACCGGTCCTCGGAAGCTTGTTTCCGGTCCAGGGAAGACATGGCTTGGCAGTTCGGGCTGCACTGTTCCCATGAGGCACAGGGTCAGACTGATTTGCATATAGCCATGTCTGAACTGGGGTGGCAGAGTGGGCTAAAGAACGGTGATGGATTAAACCCAGATCTTTTGACTGGGTGTGAGTGTTTGATTGATTCAGATGCTCCGTCCATCACCACCCCCTTTTGTACCGCTTTTGGCCGCCATAAGTGTGGCAGGGTATGCTCAGACGTGAGTCCCTTGCTCACTTTGCCACTGGATTCAAGCAAGCCGGGCTGAAGACGGCTGGAATGCCAGAAACCGGTCCTCGGAAGCTTGTTTCCGGTCCAGGGAAGACATGGCTTGGCAGTTCGGGCTGCACTGTTCCCATGAGGCACAGGGTCAGACTGATTTGCATATAGCCATGTCTGAACTGGGGTGGCAGAGTGGGCTAAAGAACAGTGATGGATTAAACCCAGATCTTTTGACTGGGTGTGAGTGTTTGATTGATTCAGATGCTCCGTCCATCACCACCCCCTTTTGTACCGCTTTTGGCCGCCATAAGTGTGGCAGGGTATGCTCAGACGTGAGTCCCTTGCTCACTTTGCCACTGGATTCTAGCAAGCCGGGCTGAAGACGGCTGGAATGCCAGAAACCGGTCCTCGGAAGCTTGTTTCCGGTCCAGGGAAGACATGGCTTGGCAGTTCGGGCTGCACTGTTCCCATGAGGCACAGGGTCAGACTGATTTGCATATAACCATGTCTGAACTGGGGTGGCAGAGTGGGCTAAAGAACGGTGATGGATTAAACCTAGATCTTTTGACTGGGTGTGAGTGTTTGATTGATTCAGATGCTCCGTCCATCACCACCCCCTTTTGTACCGCTTTTGGCCGCCATAAGTGTGGCAGGGTATGCTCAGACGTGAGTCCCTTGCTCACTTTGCCACTGGATTCAAGCAAGCCGGGCTGAAGACGGGTGGAATGCCAGAAACCGGTCCTCGGAAGCTTGTTTTCGGTCCAGGGAAGACATGGCTTGGCAGTTCGGGCTGCACTGTTCCCATGAGGCACAGGGTCAGACTGATTTTCATATAGCCATGTCTGAACTGGGGTGGCAGAGTGGGCTAAAGAACGGTGATGGATCAAACCCAGATCTTTTGACTGGGTGTGAGTGTTTGATTGATTCAGATGCTCCGTCCATCACCACCCCCTTTTGTACCGCTTTTGGCCGCCATAAGTGTGTCAGGGTATGCTCAGACTTGAGTCCCTTGCTCACTTTGCCACTGGATTCAAGCAAGCCGGGCTGAAGACGGCTGGAATACTAGAAACCGGTCCTCGGAAGCTTGTTTCCGGTCCAGGGAAGACATGGCTTGGCAGTTCGGGCTGCACTGTTCCCATGAGGCACAGGGTCAGACTGATTTGCATATAGCCATGTCTGAACTGGGGTGGCAGAGTGGGCTAAAGAACGGTGATGGATTAAACCCAGATCTTTTGACTGGGTGTGAGTGTTTGATTGATTCAGATGCTCCGTCCATCACCACCCCCTTTTGTACCGCTTTTGGCCGCCATAAGTGTGGCAGGGTATGCTCAGACGTGAGTCCCTTGCTCACTTTGACACTGGATTCAAGCAAGCCGGGCTGAAGACGGCTGGAATGCCAGAAACCGGTCCTCGGAAGCTTGTTTCCGGTCCAGGGAAGACATGGCTTGGCAGTTCGGGCTGCACTGTTCCCATGAGGCACAGGGTCAGACTGATTTGCATATAGCCATGTCTGAACTGGGGTGGCAGAGTGGGCTAAAGAACGGTGATGGATTAAACCCAGATCTTTTGACTGGGTGTGTGTTTGATTGATTCAGATGCTCCGTCCATCACCACCCCCTTTTGTACCGCTTTTTGCCGCCATAAGTGTGGCAGGGTATGCTCAGACGTGAGTCCCTTGCTCACTTTGCCACTGGATTCAAGCAAGCCGGGCTGAAGACGGCTGGAATGCCAGAAACCGGTCCTCGGAAGCTTGTTTCCGGTCCAGGGAAGACATGGCTTGGCAGTTTGGGCTGCACTGTTCCCATGAGGAACAGGGTCAGACTGATTTGCATATAGCCATGTCTGAACTGGGGTGGCAGAGTGGGCTAAAGAACGGTGATGGATTAAACCCAGATCTTTTGACTGGGTGTGAGTGTTTGATTGATTCAGATGCTCCGTCCATCACCACCCCCTTTTGTACCGCTTTTGGCCGCCATAAGTGTGGCAGGGTATGCTCAGACGTGAGTCCCTTGCTCACTTTGCCACTGGATTCAAGCAAGCCGGGCTGAAGACGGGTGGAATGCCAGAAACCGGTCCTCGGAAGCTTGTTTTCGGTCCAGGGAAGACATGGCTTGGCAGTTCGGGCTGCACTGTTCCCATGAGGCACAGGGTCAGACTGATTTGCATATAGCCATGTCTGAACTGGGGTGGCAGAGTGGGCTGAAGAACGGTGATGGATTAAACCAAGATCTTTTGACTGGGTGTGAGTGTTTGATTGATTCAGATGCTCCGTCCATCACCACCCCCTTTTGTACCGCTTTTGGCCGCCATAAATGTGGCAGGGTATGCTCAGACGTGAGTCCCTTGCTCACTTTGCCACTGGATTCAAGCAAGCCGGGCTGAAGACGGCCGGAATGGCAGAAACCGGTCCTCGGAAGCTTGTTTCCGGTCCAGGGAAGACATGGCTTGGCAGTTCGGGCTGCACTGTTCCCATGAGGCACAGGGTCAGACTGATTTGCATATAGCCATGTCTGAACTGGGGTGGCAGAGTGGGCTAAAGAACTGTGATGGATTAAACCCAGATCTTTTGACTGGGTGTGAGTGTTTGATTGATTCAGATGCTCCGTCCATCACCACCCCCTTTTGTACCGCTTTTGGCCGCCATAAGTGTGGCAGGGTATGCTCAGACGTGAGTCCCTTGCTCACTTTGCCACTGGATTCAAGCAAGCCGGGCTGAAGACGGCTGGAATGCCAGAAACCGGTCCTTGGAAGCTTGTTTCCGGTCCAGGGAAGACATGGCTTGGCAGTTCGGGCTGCACTGTTCCCATGAGGCACAGGGTTAGACTGATTTGCATATAACCATGTCTGAACTGGGGTGGCAGAGTGGGCTAAAGAACGGTGATGGATCAAACCCAGATCTTTTGACTGGGTGTGAGTGTTTGATTGATTCAGATGCTCCGTCCATCACCACCCCCTTTTGTACCGCTTTTGGCCGCCATAAGTGTGGCAGGGTATGCTCAGACGTGAGTCCCTTGCTCACTTTGCCACTGGATTCAAGCAAGCCGGGCTGAAGACGGCTGGAATGCCAGAAACTGGTCCTCGAAAGCTTGTTTCCGGTCCAGGGAAGACATGGCTTGGCAGTTCGGGCTGCACTGTTCCCATGAGGCACAGGGTCAGACTGATTTGCATATAGCCATGAGTGAACTGGGGTGGCAGAGTGGGCTAAAGAACGGTGATGGATTAAACCCAGATCTTTTGACTGGGTGTGAGTGTTTGATTGATTCAGATGCTCCGTCCATCACCACCCCCTTTTGTACCGCTTTTGGCCGCCATAAGTGTGGCAGGGTATGCTCAGACGTGAGTCCCTTGCTCACTTTGCCACTGGATTCAAGCAAGCCGGGCTGAAGACGGGTGGAATGCCAGAAACCGGTCCTCGGAAGCTTGTTTCCGGTCCAGGGAAGACATGGCTTGGCAGTTCGGGCTGCACTGTTCCCATGAGGCACAGGGTCAGACTGATTTGCATATAGCCATGTCTGAACTGGGGTGGCAGAGTGGGCTAAAGAACGGTGATGGATTAAACCAGATCTTTTGACTGGGTGTGAGTGTTTGATTGATTCAGATGCTCCGTCCATCACCACCCCCTTTTGTACCGCTTTTGGCCGCCATAAGTGTGGCAGGGTATGCTCAGACGTGAGTCCCTTGCTCACTTTGCCACTGGATTCAAGCAAGCCGGGCTGAAGTCGGCTGGAATGCCAGAAACCGGTCCTTGGAAGCTTGTTTCCGGTCCAGGGAAGACATGGCTTGGCAGTTCGGGCTGCACTGTTCCCATGAGGCACAGGGTCAGACTGATTTGCATATAGCCATGTCTGAACTGGGGTGGCAGAGTGGGCTAAAGAACGGTGATGGATCAAACCCAGATCTTTTGACTGGGTGTGAGTGTTTGATTGATTCAGATGCTCCGTCCATCACCACCCCCTTTTGTACCGTTTTTGGCCGCCATAAGTGTGGCAGGGTATGCTCAGACGTGAGTCCCTTGCTCACTTTGCCACTGGATTCAAGCAAGCCGGGCTGAAGACGGCTGGAATGCCAGAAACCGATCCTCGGAAGCTTGTTTCCGGTCCAGGGAAGACATGGCTTGGCAGTTCGGGCTGCACTGTTCCCATGAGGCACAGGGTCAGATTGATTTGCATATAGCCATGTCTGAACTGGGGTGGCAGAGTGGGCTAAAGAACGGTGATGGATTAAACCCAGATCTTTTGACTGGGTGTGAGTGTTTGATTGATTCAGATGCTCCGTCCATCACCACCCCCTTTTGTACCGCTTTTGGCCACCATAAGTGTGGCAGGGTATGCTCAGACGTGAGTCCCTTGCTCACTTTGCCACTGGATTCAAGCAAACTGGGCTGAAGACGGCTGGAATGCCAGAAACCGGTCCTCGGAAGCTTGTTTCCGGTCCAGGGAAGACATGGCTTGGCAGTTCAGGCTGCACTGTTCCCATGAGGCACAGGGTCAGACAGATTTGCATATAGCCATGTCTGAACTGGGGTGGCAGAGTGGGCTAAAGAACGGTGATGGATTAAACCCAGATCTTTTGACTGGGTGTGAGTGTTTGATTGATTCTGATGCTCCGTCCATCACCACCCCCTTTTGTACCGCTTTTGGCCGCCATAAGTGTGGCAGGGTATGCTCAGACGTGAGTCCATTGCTCACTTTGCCACTGGATTCAATCAAGCCAGGCTGAAGACGGCTGGAATGCCAGAAACCGGTCCTCGGAAGCTTGTTTCCGGTCCAGGGAAGACATGGCTTGGCAGTTCGGGCTGCACTGTTCCCATGAGGCACAGGGTCAGACTGATTTGCATATAGCCATGTCTGAACTGGGGTGGCAGAGTGGGCTAAAGAACGGTGATGGATTAAACCCAGATCTTTTGACTGGGTGTGAGTGTTTGATTGATTCAGATGCTCGGTCCATCACCACCCCCTTTTGTACCGCTTTTGGCCACCATAAGTGTGGCAGGGTATGCTCAGACGTGAGTCCCTTGCTCACTTTGCCACTGGATTCAAGCAAGCCTGGCTGAAGACGGTTGGAATGCCAGAAACTGGTCCTCGGAAGCTTGTTTCTGGTCCAGGGAAGACATGGCTTGGCAGTTCGGGCTGCACTGTTCCCATGAGGCACAGGGTCAGACTGATTTGCATATAGCCATGTCTGAACTGGGGTGGCAGAGTGGGCTAAAGAACGGAGATGGATTAAACCCAGATCTTTTGACTGGGTATGAGTGTTTGATTGATTCAGATGCTCCGTCCATCACCACCCCCTTTTGTACCGCTTTTGGCCGCCATAAGTGTGGCAGGGTATGCTCAGACGTGAGTCCCTTGCTCACTTTGCCACTGGATTCAAGCAAGCCGGGCTGAAGTCGGCTGGAATGCCAGAAACCGGTCCTTGGAAGCTTGTTTCCGGTCCAGGGAAGACATGGCTTGGCAGTTCGGGCTGCACTGTTCCCATGAGGCACAGGGTCAGACTGATTTGCATATAGCCATGTCTGAACTGGGGTGGCAGAGTGGGCTAAAGAACGGTGATGGATCAAACCCAGATCTTTTGACTGGGTGTGAGTGTTTGATTGATTCAGATGCTCCGTCCATCACCACCCCCTTTTGTACCGCTTTTGGCCGCCATAAGTGTGTCAGGGTATGCTCAGACTTGAGTCCCTTGCTCACTTTGCCACTGGATTCAAGCAAGCCGGGCTGAAGATGGCTGGAATGCTAGAAACCGGTCCTCGGAAGCTTGTTTCCGGTCCAGGGAAGACATGGCTTGGCAGTTCGGGCTGCACTGTTCCCATGAGGCACAGGGTCAGACTGATTTGCATATAGCCATGTCTGAACTGGGGTGGCAGAGTGGGCTAAAGAACGGTGATGGATTAAACCCAGATCTTTTGACTGGGTGTGAGTGTTTGATTGATTCAGATGCTCCGTCCATCACCACCCCCTTTTGTACCGCTTTTGGCCGCCATAAGTGTGGCAGGGTATGCTCAGACGTGAGTCCTTGCTCACTTTGCCACTGGATTCAAGCAAGCCGGGCTAAAGACGGCTGGAATGCCAGAAACCGGTCCTCGGAAGCTTGTTTCCGGTCCAGGGAAGACATGGCTTGGCAGTTCGGGCTGCACTGTTCCCATGAGGCACAGGGTCAGACTGATTTGCATATAGCCATGTCTGAACTGGGGTGGCAGAGTGGGCTAAAGAACGGTGATGGAATAAACCCAGATCTTTTGACTGGGTGTGTGTTTGATTGATTCAGATGCTCTGTCCATCACCACCCCCTTTTGTACCGCTTTTTGCCGCCATAAGTGTGGCAGGGTATGCTCAGACGTGAGTCCCTTGCTCACTTTGCCACTGGATTCAAGCAAGCCGGGCTGAAGGCGGCTGGAATGCCAGAAACCGGTCCTCGGAAGCTTGTTTCCGGTCCAGGGAAGACATGGCTTGGCAGTTCGGGCTGCACTGTTCCCATGAGGCACAGGGTCAGACTGATTTGCATATAGCCATGTCTGAACTGGGGTGGCAGAGTGGGCTAAAGAACGGTGATGGATTAAACCCAGATCTTTTGACTGGGTGTGAGTGTTTGATTGATTCAGATGCTCCGTCCATCACCACCCCCTTTTGTACCGCTTTTGGCCGCCATAAGTGTGGCAGGGTATGCTCAGACGTGAGTCCCTTGCTCACTTTGCCACTGGATTCAAGCAAGCCAGGCTGAAGACGGCTGGAATGCCAGAAACCGGTCCTCGGAAGCTTGTTTCCGGTCCAGGGAAGACATGGCTTGGCAGTTCAGGCTGCACTGTTCCCATGAGGCACAGGGTCAGACTGATTTGCATATAGCCATGTCTGAACTGGGGTGGCAGAGTGGGCTAAAGAACGGTGATGGATTAAACCCAGATCTTTTGACTGGGTGTGAGTGTTTAATTGATTCAGATGCTCTGTCCATCACCACCCCCTTTTGTACCGCTTTTGGCCGCCATAAGTGTGGCAGGGTATGCTCAGACGTGAGTCCATTGCTCACTTTGCCACTGGATTCAATCAAGCCTGGCTGAAGACGGCTGGAATGCCAGAAACCGGTCCTCGGAAGCTTGTTTCCGGTCCAGGGAAGACATGGCTTGGCAGTTCGGGCTGCACTGTTCCCATGAGGCACAGGGTCAGACTGATTTGCATATAGCCATGTCTGAACTGGGGTGGCAGAGTGGGCTAAAGAACGGTGATGGATCAAACCCAGATCTTTTGACTGGGTGTGAGTGTTTGATTGAGTCAGATGCTCCGTCCATCACCACCCCCTTTTGTACCGCTTTTGGCCGCCATAAGTGTGGCAGGGTATGCTCAGACTTGAGTCCCTTGCTCACTTTGCCACTGGATTCAAGCAAGCCGGGCTGAAGACGGCTGGAATGCTAGAAACCGGTCCTCGGAAGCTTGTTTCCGGTCCAGGGAAGACATGGCTTGGCAGTTCGGGCTGCACTGTTCCCATGAGGCACAGGGTCAGACTGATTTGCATATAGCCATGTCTGAACTGGGGTGGCAGAGTGGGCTAAAGAACGGTGATGGATTAAACCCAGATCTTTTGACTGGGTGTGAGTGTTTGATTGATTCAGATGCTCCGTCCATCACCACCCCCTTTTGTACCGCTTTTGGCCACCATAAGTGTGGCTGGGTATGCTCAGACGTGAGTCCCTTGCTCACTTTGCCACTGGATTCAAGCAAGCCGGGCTGAAGACGGCTGGAATGCCAGAAACCGGTCCTCGGAAGCTTGTTTCCGGTTCAGGGAAGACATGGCTTGGCAGTTCGGGCTGCACTGTTCCCATGAGGCACAGGGTCAGACTGATTTGCATATAGCCATGTCTGAACTGGGGTGGCAGAGTGGGCTAAAGAACGGTGATGGATTAAACCCAGATCTTTTGACTGGGTGTGTGTTTGATTGATTCAGATGCTCCGTCCATCACCACCCCCTTTTGTACCGCTTTTTGCCGCCATAAGTGTGGCAGGGTATGCTCAGACGTGAGTCCCTTGCTCACTTTGCCACTGGATTCAAGCAAGCCGGGCTGAAGACGCCTGGAATGCCAGAAACCGGTCCTCGGAAGCTTGTTTCCGGTCCAGGGAAGACATGGCTTGGCAGTTCGGGCTGCACGGTTCCCATGAGGCACAGGGTCAGACTGATTTGCATATAGCCATGTCTGAACTGGGGTGGCAGAGTGGGCTAAAGAAGGGTGATGGATCAAACCCAGATCTTTTGACTGGGTGTGAGTGTTTGATTGATTCAGATGCTCCGTCCATCACCACCCCATTTTGTACCGCTTTTGGCCGCCATAAGTGTGGCAGGGTATGCTCAGACGTGAGTCCCTTGCTCACTTTGCCAGTGGATTCAAGCAAGCCGTGCTGAAGACGGCTGGAATGCCAGAAACCGGTCCTCGGAAGCTTGTTTCCGGTCCAGGGAAGACATGGCTTCGCAGTTCGGGCTGCACTGTTCCCATGAGGCACAGGGTCAGACTGATTTGCATATAGCCATGTCTGAACTGGGGTGGCAGAGTGGGCTAAAGAACGGTGATGGATTAAACCCAGATCTTTTGACTGGGTGTGAGTGTTTGATTGATTCAGATGCTCCGTCCATCACCACCCCCTTTTGTACCGCTTTTGGCCACCATAAGTGTGGCAGGGTATGCTCAGACGTGAGTCCCTTGCTCACTTTGCCACTGGATTCAAGCAAGCCGGGCTGAAGACGGCTGGAATGCCAGAAACCGGTCCTCGGAAGCTTGTTTCCGGTCCAGGGAAGACATGGCTTGGCAGTTCGGGCTGCACTGTTCCAATGAGGCACAGGGTCAGACTGATTTGCATATAACCATGTCTGAACTGGGGTGGCAGAGTGGGCTAAAGAACGGTGATGGATTAAACCCAGATCTTTTGACTGGGTGTGAGTGTTTGATTGATTCAGATGCTCCGTCCATCACCACCCCCTTTTGTACCACTTTTGGCCGCCATAAGTGTGGCAGGGTATGCTCATACGTGAGTCCCTTGCTCACTTTGCCACTGGATTCAAGCAAGTCGGGCTGAAGGCGGGTGGAATGCCAGAAACCGGTCCTCGGAAGCTTGTTTTCGGTCCAGGGAAGACATGGCTTGGCAGTTCGGGCTGCACTGTTCCCATGAGGCACAGGGTCAGACTGATTTGCATATAGCCATGTCTGAACTGGGGTGGCAGAGTGGGCTAAAGAACGGTGATGGATTAAACCCAGATCTTTTGACTGGGTGTGAGTGTTTGATTGATTCAGATGCTCCGTCCATCACCACCCCCTTTTGTACCGCTTTTGACCGCCATAAGTGTGGCAGGGTATGCTCAGACGTGAGTCCCTTGCTCACTTTGCCACTGGATTCAAGCAAGCCGGGCTGAAGACGGGTGGAATGCCAGAAACCGGTCCTCGGAAGCTTGTTTCCGGTCCAGGGAAGACATGGCTTGGCAGTTCGGGCTGCACTGTTCCCATGAGGCACAGGGTCAGACTGATTTGCATATAGCCATGTCTGAACTGGGATGGCAGAGTGGGCTAAAGAACGGTGATGGATTAAACCCAGATCTTTTGACTGGGTGTGAGTGTTTGATTGATTCAGATGCTCCGTCCATCACCACCCCCTTTTGTACCGCTTTTGGCCGCCATAAGTGTGGCAGGGTATGCTCAGACGTGAGTCCCTTGCTCACTTTGCCACTGGATTCAAGCAAGCCGAGCTGAAGACGGCTGGAATGCCAGAAACCGGTCCTCGGAAGCTTGTTTTCGGTCCAGGGAAGACATGGCTTGGCAGTTCGGGCTACACTGTTCCCATGAGGCACAGGGTCAGACTGATTTGCATATAGCCATGTCTGAACTGGGGTGGCAGAGTGGGCTAAAGAACGGTGATGGATTAAACCCAGATCTTTTGACTGGGTGTGTGTTTGATTGATTCAGATGCTCCGTCCATCACCACCCCCTTTTGTACCGCTTTTTGCCGCCATAAGTGTGGCAGGGTATGCTCAGACGTGAGTCCCTTGCTCACTTTGCCACTGGATTCAAGCAAGCCGGGCTGAAGACGGCTGGAATGCCAGAAACCGGTCCTCGGAAGCTTGTTTCCGGTCCAGGGAAGACATGGCTTGGCAGTTCGGGCTGCACTGTTCCCATGAGGCACAGGGTCAGACTGATTTGCATATAGCCATGTCTGAACTGGGGTGGCAGAGTGGGCTAAAGAACGGTGATGGATCAAACCCAGATCTTTTGACTGGGTGTGAGTGTTTGATTGATTCAGATGCTCCGTCCATCACCACCCCCTTTTGTACCGCTTTTGGCCGCCATAAGTGTGGCAGGGTATGCTCAGACGTGAGTCCCTTACTCACTTTGCCAGTGGATTCAAGCAAGCCGGGCTGAAGACGGCTGGAATGCCAGAAACCGGTCCTCGGAAGCTTGTTTCCGGTCCAGGGAAGACATGGCTTCGCAGTTCGGGCTGCACTGTTCCCATGAGGCACAGGGTCAGACTGATTTGCATATAGCCATGTCTGAACTGGGGTGGCAGAGTGGGCTAAAGAACGGTGATGGATTAAACCCAGATCTTTTGACTGGGTGTGAGTGTTTGATTGATTCAGATGCTCCGTCCATCACCACCCCCTTTTGTACCGCTTTTGGCCGCCATAAGTGTGGCAGGGTGTGGAAAAGTAAATTTTGCCATGTTGTATGTGCCTACGTGTTCCCCATCTTATGTTATATGTGCATGATCGATATGCATGTATTCCCCTCTGATCGATTAAAGACGCAATTACAGTTGTGTCCATCTCTAGTATGCCAGTTTCCAGTCTTCATGAAAGCAACGAATATTAGGCCTATGTAAACCTACGTTGCCACATTTTACAGTATGCACGTTAATTCATTGAATTGTCCCCGTTTCTAGGCCTCAAAAGGGCCCGGACTCAGATTCAGCTCCTGTCTTCTGAACCCTCTCCGAGGAGCGATACAGCCCCCACCTGTATCCCTGACCCTTCACTTACTTCATGCCTCGCAGTGCCCGGCCCGGCCTGGCTCTGCCTCCCAGTCTGCCAAGAATATGTTATGTTTCTAGTTATCAGTCCAGCCCTCCTTCTCTGCATTCCTAAGCTACTGAATTGCATCAATAGTTTCCGTCATGGTCTAGCCTTTATGTCTCCATGTAAGAGAAATACTGTATTAATATTCATAGAATATTCCTCGCACACGAACTACATATAGAATTATGCATGCACCAGTCTTAGTGTCTGTTAGCCTTTGCCCTGATAACTTTTGGATTCTATCAACATGTACTCTAAACACCAGATACTAGATATGCCTGGGTACATGTCGCTCTGACACTCCAGACTTTTAGTCTCCTCTTCTAGCATAGAAGTCATAGCCCCCAGTTCTCCCTGGTAACACGTCATTGCCCATTTGCGCGCACCACTAGGTTAGAGGTCCCAGCTGCTTAGGTAGCCCCCTCCATGTTTCCGCCCCGTTTATGACATATTCTGTTACGTTTACATCACATGTCTATGTATACGCCCTGTACACGCCTTCTTGTTACATCATTTTGCCCTTATCTTTCGCGACTGCTACGAACCCCGCCTACTGCTACGCCTACTGTATTGCATGTAATGTATTTGTTTAACTATAAATATTGTGCACTGTTATTAAAAGTTATCCCTTATGCTCCCAGATCCTGCCCCCGGCAGCTGCCATCCTATTCCCGTACAGGCTGTCCTGTTCCTGCCCTTTATGCCTGATTAAAGCCTGTAAACTTCAGCTACCTCGAATCTTGACTCTTATTTATTGAGCTATCTGTTTATATTGTATCCAGTCAAAAATAGATCCGGTAATATTTATTTATTTACCACATAATGGCGCCCGAATAGGGACTTGCCCTTTCCCCACGCGCCGGAGAAGCCACGCAGGCCCCCTGATCCTCTGCAGCCGTGACGGAACCATACCGTGCACGTGCAGATATTTCTGCTTCAAGTATCCCTCAGGCCCACGGAGGAGACGGAGGTTGCGGTCCAGCATCCAGACGAGGCGGTGGAGGAACGCGGCGAGTCCCGACCGGAGCCCAAGCCGAGAGTCCAAGGTCCGAGGTATCCGGAGGCCCACCTGTAACTGAAGTCCGAAGTTCGTAGTCCGTCGTCGTAGCAGTCCAGTCCAGTCCGAGGCCTTCCGTTCTTGCTGCCCGGTGAGTACCGTTGCTGGGGTAGTATCTAGACAGGTACAATTAATTTGTCTCTGGTCCGTGGGTTTGGGTACACAGATCCAACACGAAGTGTCCACCTAGGGGGATGCGGGTCCTGACGTGTCTCTTTATGGGACCGGTAAGTTTCGTACTGTTTTAGCAGTGCATCTAGTCATTCTAGTAAGTTTCTGTTCCAGTAAGTTCTGTTCTCGAGAAATTCATGTGTTCTGTTTTCAGTATTTCAAGTAATATTCTGTCCGAACTGTTATTTTAAATGTTATTTCAATGTGGTTCTCAATGTCGTGGTATGAGTGATTTGTTTTCTTAGTTATTATTGTGTTTATCGTGTATTGTATTGTGTCCAGACTCCAGCCTAAGTTATGCCTCTGTTCTCAAAGTTACGTCAGTTAAAAACTAGAAAAGGTCTGCTCGAGGAAGCAGTTCCTGTCCCGCCTAGGGACAGTCCAGGTCATTTTATGTATCATAAGCATGGCTTAAGTGCCATATTATATCTAGATTTATGGGTGGAGTACACCAAGGAATTAGAAGAGAAATATAGATGGCCCGTATCAGGTACGTGGGATGCCGAGTGCATTATGCGAGTAGAAGAAGCATTATGGAAAAAGAAAGCCAGACAGTCCCAGAAAGATGCCATCGAGTTATGGCGCAAAGAATCTCATAAAAGAACCGAAAAAGAAATCAGAAAGTCAGAATTAAGTAGAGAATCCTCAGAAAGAGCCCAAGAAAGGGAATTAATCGAAGTAGGTGAACGAGTTAAAGCAGAACAGTCAGACAGACAGAGAAATGCCCTTATTAAGGGTATGTATCCTCTTCTTGCCGAGGGCTTGCCGAAAGCAACCCCGGAAGCACCATGTAATTTTCCGCCGCCATTAGTTCCGATTAAGCTACGTCACAAACCGACCGCAGCTGATATTTTTCTCTCGTCCTATTTGGACGACACAGTCCCAGAATATGCAAATCCTGCTCCGCCAGCTCCTGTAAATAATGTAATTCCTGTTCCTCCAGCCACCGGGGCACCTGTTACAGCACCTGTTACGGTACCCCCGGTCCAGCCCACAGTACAAGTACCCGCTACATCAGTCACTCTGCCAGCCCGTACAGTACCCGTCGATGATTCTAGTTTAGGAGCCGCGGGGGGAGATCCTCCTCGTACCCCGCCCCAACACAAACGTGTGACACTACTTGAGTTACATGAACGTGCGTTACAGCGTACGCCCAAACAACAGTCCGTTGCAGATATCAAACGAGCTCTCACCAAATGCCGTTATGATCCAGTCCCAGGCGATGATAATATGGTCATATATTCATTGTGTGTAAGACGGGTGACCGAGTATTTGGACACCCTACCCAATATGAAAGAGGATCTAGACAGAATATATCGTTTCATCCGTACAGGAACAGACCCAGAAAGTATTGGCGAAGCCATGTCTCAAAGGAAAGCCGAGACTCAGCTCATGCTTTTAAAGTTTCTAATTAATTGTTTAATAAGGGAACAAGATTATCCGACTAAAGATCCGACCGAAATGAGAGTTCTGACAAAGTGGAGTGATCATATAGCCGAGGGAAGACAGAGGACACTAAGTAGTATAGAGAGTATGTACAAGAAAATTCGTAAGGAAATAATAAAGTTACACGAGAAACGCAAAGCAGCACAAGTAAGCGAGAAAGAAGACGACTCTGATACTGAAGAGGTAAACGACGAGAATCCCACCAGAATAGCGTATGTAGGTAGAACTAGACTTCCCGACCGACATTCACGTCTAGAACATAAGAAAGTTTTCTCTCTTCCAGCACCAGAACAAGGTTCTGTAGAGCAAGTATTTCAAGCTACCGATCACATTCTGAAATCACGAATCGGTTATAGTGAACTTAGTACCATGCATGAACAAGAACTAGCCCGATCAGCGGTCCGATGGACTACTGATTCTACCACTTTTCCAGACGAAATAGTGGCACAAATGTTTCTGAAATTGCCCCCAGTCGAGCAGCGACTGGTGGGTATGTACATGATCCAGCACCTCATTACACTGTATGAGGGACAACATTCTGATCCAGGTCCGTTACATGATGTTCTGAACGAGTTACTCCAGTATAGATGGAGAGGTTTAGGTACCGATTTAATTAGTGTCATTTTAGAACAGCGCCACAAATATAGAACGTTTCTGAATCCGCATTTTGTTCATGTCTCACCTCCAGAAAGTAAACCATTTTACATGGATAGACAGCATCCGTTACGAGAAGTACACCCAGTTAGGACAGCGGGTGGTGAAATGCAACGAGTATTTGTTTACACCCCTATCACAAAGATGGTACTCTTAGAGATGAAGAAATTAATTCCCTGTCACGACAAAGATCCAGCAGGGTTCCATCGAGAATTAAAAGACATGCTCCGTATGGGAGAGTACACGTATCCAGATATCATTAAAATGCTAAAGGTCCTGTTGCCCGCAGGGGTATATGAAAAACTCAAGGAAAAAGAATGGGAGGTGGGAGAGAAAAAGATTGATTGGACAGCTCTAGAAGCTGAAGATAATTCACGAGTACCAGGTACCAGTCTTGGGGACAAATGCAAAGAATTGCCCGAGTTATTGATACAAGTTTTGCCAAGGTTACTAGCCACGAAAAAGGAAGATTGGGATGCAATCTCAGCATGCAAACAGAAACAGGATGAAGATACTAGTGATTTTTATTCTAGATTTGAAAAATGTTTTATTATTAACAGTGGTCTGAAGACGAGTAGCGAGTCATACCCTCATCTTTTTGTTACTAAACTAGTCGAGAATTCAAGTCCACAAGTTAAAAATCGAGTTTTGAAAGTTGAAAGTACCTGGCAAGCTAGTACCCCGTCACAAATGCTCCAGATGCTCCAGTATCACCAGAATAGAATCAGGGAAGAGCAAGAACACGAAAGGAGACGTATGAAAGACACGAAAATGAAAGTATTAGTTGCACAATCTGTTCCACAAGACAGTCAGAAGAGGGGTCCGAATCAAGCCAGTCATCCTGCAGCTCCCGTTAAAGGGACTTGCAATTATTGTAAACAGCCAGGTCATTTTATAAACGAGTGTGCAGTTCTGAAACACAATATAGCCACTGGTAAGACTAAAGAAAGACCACGTCCGCCTAGGCAAGAACAAGTTTCACAGACTTCTCAGTCGACACAGAATGCACAACAGACAGCTCCAGCACCGCAGCCTATCGCTGCAACACAGCATGTTACACAGCAAATGTACCAGTATGCCCAGAGAGAGTATCCAGAGTATCAACAGTATTCATGAAACAGCCTAGAGAGGGAGGTAGGCTTGCCTCTCATCGAGATACCTGTAGATCAAGAGGGTCCCTATGTACACAGTCAAGTATTAGGGAAAGACAGAAAGTTTTTGATTGATACAGGGGCAAGTAGGACTACTATCAGTCATGACGAGGTTCCAGGGGCTCCGCTCTCAGGCTCTAAAAATGTTTCCCTTGGATTTTCAGGAAAGCCTATTGTTAACGAGATTTCAAAACCAGTTTCTCTAGAAGTTGGTCCATTGTCCCGAACTACTGATTTGTTACTTACGAAATCATGTCCAGAAAATTTGTTAGGCATTAAGACACTGAAAGAATTAGGTGCAGTTATATGCTGCTCCCCAGAAGGAATCCGATTGTTCCTCAGAGACTTTAAAGGTCACTATGTATTACGTGATTTTGATCCAAGATTACTGAATGTACCGCAGCATTTATGGGCGCAAGGTCCAACTGATGTAGGTTTTATGCAAATCACACCCCATCGTGTGACTCTCAAGCAAGGTATAGTCTTGCCACGAATCAGACAGTACAGATTGCCACCTGAGGCTGTAGCAGCCTTATCCAAAATTATTGACGAGCTCATTGCTCAAGGAGTGGTTGTAGAAACTGACTCCAATGTATGTAATTCTCCTATCATTCCAGTCATGAAACGTACTGATCCAAATGCACCTCCAGTATATTGATTAGTGATTGACCTTCGAGAGCTTAATAAATGTATCATACCCCAGTATCCAGTAGTCCCAGATATCTCATCCCTATTGACAGCCATTGATTCTGAAGCTACATTTTTCACTGTCATCGACCTCAAGAATGCATTTTTCAGTGTCCCGATTCATCCAGACAGCCAGTATCTTTTCGGTTTTTGTTTAAATGGAAGGAGCTATAAATTTACACGAGCTCCTCAAGGTTTCACAGAAAGTCCTAGTATTTACAGTCAAGCACTTAAAAGACAACTAGACAATATTCACATGCCAGCTGACACTGCCCTGCTCCAGTATGTCGATGATCTACTGATCACAGCCCGTTCTGAACGTGATTGCGAGCGTGCGTCACTTACAGTCCTGTATTTCCTGGCCGAGCAGGGGCACAAGGTGTGCCCTTCCAAATTACAATTCTGTGTCCAGCAAGTGATCTACTTAGGCCACTTACTGTCCAAGTGGGGTAGGCAGTTGACACCAGACCGTATCCAGTTAATAGCGAGTCTTCCACAGCCCAAGACACAGAAGGAGGTACGAGCTTTTATTGGCCTCACTTCTTATTGCAGACAATGGATTCCTCAGTATGCATTTCTAGCCAAGCCACTGATACAGTTGACGACACAGGAGGCAGCCGTATCGACTGTTCTCCCTTGGACCCAGGAACATACACTTGTTTTTATTGAATTAAAGAAAGCCTTATGCCAAGCACCTGTTCTAGCTACACCGAACTACAGTAAGCCTTTTACACTTTTTGTCACAGAACGTGATGGTACTGCATTATCTGTTCTCACACAAGATCAAGCGGGACAGTACAAGCCCTGTGCTTATTTTTCGAGCACATTAGATCCAGTAGCCCAGGCTCTGCCTGCGTGCCTCAAGTCAGTTGCAGCCACAGCTCTAGCTATCAGACAAAGTGATTCCATAGTATTAGGACATTCCCTGACAGTACAAGTTCCACACTCCGTGGAAGTTCTTTTAAACCGAACACAGACTCAGCACTTGACAATCGCACGTTTAACAGGTTATGAACTGACACTGTTCCAGCCACACATAGAAATCAGACGCTGCAACATTCTAAATCCTGCTACACTGTTACCGTCAGTTACTTCAAATCCTGCCACACATGACTGTGTGGAAGTTGTTAACACTATGACAAAGCCAAGACAAGACCTGACAGACATTCCATTACCTAATCCCGACCTGACACTTTATGTGGATGGTTCATGTATGAGAACAAGTACAGGAGAGCTAGTAGCCGCGTATGCAGTGACTACTGAAACCGAAGTTATAGAAACACATCGTATTGACACCCTGTCTGCTCAAGCAGCAGAGCTAGTTGCTCTGATCCAAGCCTGCATACGTGCCAAGAACCTGAAAGTAAACATATATACAGATTCACGTTACGCATTCGGAGTTGTACACGACTTCGGAGTACTCTGGCAGGAGAGAGGTTTCATGACTTCTCATGGAACCAATATTCAGCATGGTCTCCTCATTCAAGCTCTGTTAGATGCAATACATTTACCGACAGCTATCGCTATCATGAAGTGCAAGGCACATACGAAAGTTACTGATATTATTTCCCAAGGTAAAGATCTAGCAGATCGAACAGCCAAACTTACAGCTCAGACACCAGACATTCCAGTTAACACGACACGGACATCCACTCCAGAACAGACTACTTGTGTGACAGTTAAGGACCCTACACAAGATGTCATAGACATACAGTTACATGCTACTCCCGAAGAAATCAGGAAATGGTCCGAACAAGGAGGGGTCCAGATAGATCAGGGATGGGTGACGAAGGGAAAAGCCACATGGTTTCTCCCCGACTCTATGGTTCAAGTCATTATCAATACCGCACATAGTCCCGCACATCTAGGAGAAAAAGCTATGTTAGACAGTATCCAGAACCTTTGGTTCAACAAGCATTTACGAGCTGCAGCCAAGCAGAAAGTCCGTACTTGTATGATATGTTGTCAATTCAATCCAGGTAAAAGTGTCCCGGTGGAACAAGGTGGATTCCAACCTCCTGACCACCCTTTTGAAGTCCTCCAGATGGATTATATTCAGATGGAGCGATGTCGAGGTTTCAAGTATGTCCTCGTAGTTGTATGCGCTTTGTCCAGGTGGACAGAAGCATATCCAGTCCCAGATTACACAGCCGCGACCACTGCCAAGCAGTTGGTTCGTGAATTCTTTCCCCGTTATGGACTCCCTAGGGTCGTGTATTCTGATAACGGCCAGCCATTCTCATCTGAGTTAATGAAACATGTTTCCCTTCTGTTAGGGTATCAATGGAAGTTCCATTGTGTGCGCCATCCTGAAGCAGCCGGTCTCGTAGAGAGACATAATCAGACCCTGAAAATCCGTATTGCCAAGACATGTAAAGAGAAAGGTGTAGACTGGCTAGTTGCCCTGCCAGTTGCTTTATTCTTTATGCGGATGGTTGCACATTCCAGATCAGGTCTGTCCCCTTATGAGGTCGTATTCGGCCGCCCCCCAAACATGTGGGGTACACCTAGACCCCGCAGTATTACAGATGTTTCCAGTAATATGTTGACAGATTACCTAGCTTCCTTGATGTCTGCCCTACACTCTTGTCGTTCACAGGTTGCTGCCGCATTTCCAGACAATACCGAAGTGAAACCGCATGAGGTCATTCCAGGCGACCTTGTCCTCGTCAGGAACTTTGATCGTTCAAGTCCACTGGAGCCTCGTTGGAAGGAGCCACGACTTGTCCTTCTGACCACCCGCACGGCCGTGAAGTTGGAGGGCCGCAAGGGATGGGTCCATCTGTCCCATATAAAGAAGTTCCATGGAGTTCGTGAAAAAACATTTTCAAAGGACATTACTAAAGACTGCCTGAAACCAGACTCTGAATTTGGTTCTGAACTGAAAGTTCCTCTGTTAGAGAAAACTCCGCAGCAGGAGTATAAATTGAAACTCCGGTCTAGTAAAATAAGTCAGCCAGTTTAATTGTCTAAGTCCCTCTCGGGTGAAACGGTTAGACAGGTTCCTGACATGTATGAGATAGACCCCCATAGTGAGAGAGTTAGTCAAAACTCTATAAGATGTATCGTTTTTCTAAGTTTTATATTGTTTCTAAGTTTAATGGTTACCTGCACAGGTTATGCATTACATTTATGTTTTCCAATTTCTCATGTAAATAAGTTTTCTAATGCTACAGTAGAGCACACATTTAGTGATCTGCCTCCTCACGAGCTATCCTATCGTCTTGCTATGAGAAATAATACATTCATTAGAATGTTACACTATTCACACCAGACCAGCAATGCCACTAATTGTTGGGTGTGTGGTCGACTCCCCCCTTTCCAGACACCGAAGGGAGTTCTGCCACTCTTTCCCTATCCGTTTTCACATAATGGTTCGTGTGGAGCATGGTCCACGTTAACGTCATCCTCAACTGATATGTCCCTTCTGAATAGAACATGTTTCCTAGACAAGCAAGGTCTCTCCCATAGAACAGGGTTAGATCTAGAAAATGAAGTATATAATTTAGGTAATTATTCTTCGAATTTTATGGTCCTGAATGTTCAGTCTGATACTACTCCAGATTTACCTGCTATTTCAGTACTACCAGTCAAAGGCGAATTATGTGTCAGAAAGAATGGTTCCGCACATGTAGGACATAGTGATTGTACTACTACTGTCGAGTATAGTGACAGTGGGAAATCTATTTTCAAAGCCTCACGTCATTCTTATTTTGTTTGTGGTCAGACCGCATATGTTCGTCTGCCCCTCGATTGGGATGGAACATGTTACATTGCCTTCCTACTGCCACCAGTTTTTCTAGCCCCATCAGATTATCACAGAAACACACATCTAGTACACGTCAGACCTAAAAGGGAGATCGAGTCCCCAATTGTCGATCAAACTGAAACTACTCTAGAACAATATCAAGACTTTAATAAAGGTTTCTTCTTCTTTATAGGACCTGTCCAGAATAGTAAGGTAATACGTAGGTTAACCAGAACCCTTGAAGCAGTAGTGAATGAGACTACTTCTGCTCTAGGTAACTTAACTGAAGAGCAATCTGCTATGAGATTTGTCGTGCTCCAAAATCGTCTCGTTCTTGACGTCATACTGGCCGATAGAGGAGGAGCATGTAGAGTCATCGGATCTAGTTGCTGCATTTTCATTCCTAATAACGCGCCGTCTGTTTATTCAGCTATTACCAGACTTCATAAAATTGCCCATCAGTTACACCAGAATCCAGGCACCTGGACATGGTCCGGTTGGCTCTGGAGTATTATATCTGCTTGGGGATGGAAAGTATTGTCATTTCTAGGTATTGCAGTAATGATCATATTCAGTTGCTGCCTCTGTATACAATGTGGCCCTGCGATTTGCGGCATTTGTGCTACCTCTTGTATTCCTAGTCCTAAGTCCCGTCCCAAGACAATTCGAGACGAGCAAATGATGCTATATGAAATGATAGATGGTATCATGAATATTGATGTTTCCTGATGGAAACGTAGGGCACAAGGAGGGAATGTGGAAAAGTAAATTTTGCCATGTTGTATGTGCCTACGTGTTCCCCATCTTATGTTATATGTGCATGATCGATATGCATGTATTCCCCTCTGATCGATTAAAGACGCAATTACAGTTGTGTCCATCTCTAGTATGCCAGTTTCCAGTCTTCATGAAAGCAACGAATATTAGGCCTATGTAAACCTACGTTGCCACATTTTACAGTATGCACGTTAATTCATTGAATTGTCCCCGTTTCTAGGCCTCAAAAGGGCCCGGACTCAGATTCAGCTCCTGTCTTCTGAACCCTCTCCGAGGAGCGATACAGCCCCCACCTGTATCCCTGACCCTTCACTTACTTCATGCCTCGCAGTGCCCGGCCCGGCCTGGCTCTGCCTCCCAGTCTGCCAAGAATATGTTATGTTTCTAGTTATCAGTCCAGCCCTCCTTCTCTGCATTCCTAAGCTACTGAATTGCATCAATAGTTTCCGTCATGGTCTAGCCTTTATGTCTCCATGTAAGAGAAATACTGTATTAATATTCATAGAATATTCCTCGCACACGAACTACATATAGAATTATGCATGCACCAGTCTTAGTGTCTGTTAGCCTTTGCCCTGATAACTTTTGGATTCTATCAACATGTACTCTAAACACCAGATACTAGATATGCCTGGGTACATGTCGCTCTGACACTCCAGACTTTTAGTCTCCTCTTCTAGCATAGAAGTCATAGCCCACAGTTCTCCCTGGTAACACGTCATTGCCCATTTGCGCGCACCACTAGGTTAGAGGTCCCAGCTGCTTAGGTAGCCCCCTCCATGTTTCCGCCCCGTTTATGACATATTCTGTTACGTTTACATCACATGTCTATGTATACGCCCTGTAAACGCCTTCTTGTTACATCATTTTGCCCTTATCTTTCGCGACTGCTACGAACCCCGCCTACTGCTACGCCTACTGTATTGCATGTAATGTATTTGTTTAACTATAAATATTGTGCACTGTTATTAAAAGTTATCCCTTATGCTCCCAGATCCTGCCCCCGGCAGCTGCCATCCTATTCCCGTACAGGCTGTCCTGTTCCTGCCCTTTATGCCTGATTAAAGCCTGTAAACTTCAGCTACCTCGAATCTTGACTCTTATTTATTGAGCTATCTGTTTATATTGTATCCAGTCAAAAATAGATCCAGTAATATTTATTTATTTACCACAAGGGTATGCTCAGACGTGAGTCCCTTGCTCACTTTGCCACTGGGTTCAAGCAAGCCGGGCTGAAGACGGCTGGAATGCCAGAAACCGGTCCTCGGAAGCTTGTTTCCGGTCCAGGGAAGACATGGCTTGGCAGTTCGGGCTGCACTGTTCCCATGAGGCACAGGGTCAGACTGATTTGCATATAACCATGTCTGAACTGGGGTGGCAGAGTGGGCTAAAGAACGGTGATGGATTAAACCCAGATCTTTTGACTGGGTGTGAGTGTTTGATTGATTCAGATGCTCCGTCCATCACCACCCCCTTTTGTACCGCTTTTGGCCGCCATAAGTGTGGCAGGGTAAGCTCATACATGAGTCCCTTGCTCACTTTGCCACTGGATTCAAGCAAGTCGGGCTGAAGGCGGGTGGAATGCCAGAAACCGGTCCTCGGAAGCTTGTTTTCGGTCCAGGGAAGACATGGCTTGGCAGTTCGGGCTGCACTGTTCCCATGAGGCACAGGGTCAGACTGATTTGCATATAGCCATGTCTGAACTGGGGTGGCAGAGTGGGCTAAAGAACGGTGATGGATTAAACCCAGATCTTTTGACTGGGTGTGAGTGTTGGATTGATTCAGATGCTCCGTCCATCACCACCCCCTTTTGTACCGCTTTTGGCCGCCATAAGTGTGGCAGGGTATGCTCAGACGTGAGTCCCTTGCTCACTTTGCCACTGGATTCAAGCAAGCCGGGCTGAAGACGGCTGGAATGCCAGAAACCGGTCCTCGGAAGCTTGTTTCCGGTCCAGGGAAGACATGGCTTGGCAGTTCGGGCTGCACTGTTCCCATGAGGCACAGGGTCAGACTGATTTGCATATAGCCATGTCTGAACTGGGGTGGCAGAGTTGGCTAAAGAACGGTGATGGATTAAACCCAGATCTTTTGACTGGGTGTGTGTTTGATTGATTCAGATGCTCCGTCCATCACCACCCCCTTTTGTATCGCTTTTTGCCGCCATAAGTGTGGCAGGGTATGCTCAGACGTGAGTCCCTTGCTCACTTTGCCACTGGATTCAAGCAAGCCGGGCTGAAGACGGCTGGAATGCCAGAAACCGGTCCTCGGAAGCTTGTTTCCGGTCCAGGGAAGACATGGCTTGGCAGTTCAGGCTGAACTGTTCCCATGAGGCACAGGGTCAGATTGATTTGCATATAGCCATGTCTGAACTGGGGTGGCAGAGTGGGCTAAAGAACGGTGATGGATCAAACCCAGATCTTTTGACTGGGTGTGAGTGTTTGATTGATTCAGATGCTCCGTCCATCACCACCCCCTTTTGTACCGCTTTTGGCCGCCATAAGTGTGGCAGGGTATGCTCAGACGTGAGTCCCTTGCTCACTTTGCCACTGGATTCAAGCAAGCCGGGCTGAAGACGGCTGGAATGCCAGAAACCGGTCCTCGGAAGCTTGTTTCCGGTCCAGGGAAGACATGGCTTGGCAGTTCGGGCTGCACTGTTCCCATGAGGCACAGGGTCAGACTGATTTGCATATAGCCATGTCTGAACTGGGGTGGCAGATTGGGCTAAAGAACGGTGATGGATTAAACCCAGATCGTTTGACTGGGTGTGAGTGTTTGATTGATTCAGATGCTCCATCCATCACCACCCCCTTTTGTACCGCTTTTGGCCGCCATATGTGTGGCAGGGTATGCTCAGACGTGAGTCCCTTGCTCACTTTGCCACTGGATTCAAGCAAGCCGGGCTGAAGACGGCTGGAATGCCAGAAACCGGTCCTCGGAAGCTTGTTTCCGGTCCAGGGAAGACATGGCTTGGCAGTTCGGGCTGCTCTGTTCCCATGAGGCACAGGGTCAGACTGATTTGCATATAGCCATGTCTGAACTGGGGTGGCAGAGTGGGCTAAAGAACGGTGATGGATTAAACCCAGATCTTTTGACTGGGTGTGAGTGTTTGATTGATTCAGATGCTCCGTCCATCACCACCCCCTTTTGTACCGCTTTTGGCCGCCATAAGTGTGGCAGGGTATGCTCAGACGTGAGTCCCTTGCTCACTTTGCCACTGGATTCAAGCAAGCCGGGCTGAAGACGGCTGGAATGCCAGAAACCGGTCCTTGGAAGCTTGTTTCCGGTCCAGGGAAGACATGGCTTGGCAATTCGGGCTGCACTGTTCCCATGAGGCACAGGGTTAGACTGATTTGCATATAACCATGTCTGAACTGGGGTGGCAGAGTGGGCTAAAGAACGGTGATGGATCAAACCCAGATCTTTTGACTGGGTGTGAGTGTTTGATTGATTCAGATGCTCCGTCCATCACCACCCCCTTTTGTACCGCTTTTGGCGCCATAAGTGTGGCAGGGTATGCTCAGACGTGAGTCCCTTGCTCACTTTGCCACTGGATTCAAGCAAGCCGGGCTGAAGACGGCTGGAATGCCAGAAACTGGTCCTCGGAAGCTTGTTTCCGGTCCAGGGAAGACATGGCTTGGCAGTTCGGGCTGCACTGTTCCCATGAGGCACAGGGTCAGACTGATTTGCATATAGCCATGAGTGAACTGGGGTGGCAGAGTGGGCTAAAGAACGGTGATGGATTAAACCCAGATCTTTTGACTGGGTGTGAGTGTTTGATTGATTCAGATGCTCCGTCCATCACCACCCCCTTTTTTACCACTTTTGGCCGCCATAAGTGTGGCAGGGTATGCTCAGACGTGAGTCCCTTGCTCACTTTGCCACTGGATTCAAGCAAGCCGGGCTGAAGACGGCTGGAATGCCAGAAACCGGTCCTCGGAAGCTTGTTTCCGGTCCAGGGAAGACATGGCTTGGCAGTTCGGGCTGCACTGTTCCCACGAGGCACAGGGTCAGACTGATTTGCATATAGCCATGTCTGAACTGGGGTGGCAGAGTGGGCTAAAGAACGGTGATGGATTAAACCAGATCTTTTGACTGGGTGTGAGTGTTTGATTGATTCAGATGCTCCGTCCATCACCACCCCCTTTTGTACCGCTTTTGGCCGCCATAAGTGTGGCAGGGTATGCTCAGACGTGAGTCCCTTGCTCACTTTGCCACTGGATTCAAGCAAGCCGGGCTGAAGTCGGCTGGAATGCCAGAAACCGGTCCTTGGAAGCTTGTTTCCGGTCCAGGGAAGACATGGCTTGGCAGTTCGGGCTGCACTGTTCCCATGAGGCACAGGGTCAGACTGATTTGCATATAGCCATGTCTGAACTGGGGTGGCAGAGTGGGCTAAAGAACGGTGATGGATCAAACCCAGATCTTTTGACTGGGTGTGAGTGTTTGATTGATTCAGATGCTCCGTCCATCACGACCCCCTTTTGTACCGTTTTTGGCCGCCATAAGTGTGGCAGGGTATGCTCAGACGTGAGTCCCTTGCTCACTTTGCCACTGGATTCAAGCAAGCCGGGCTGAAGACGGCTGGAATGCCAGAAACCGGTCCTCGGAAGCTTGTTTCCGGTCCAGGGAAGACATGGCTTGGCAGTTCGGGCTGCACTGTTCCCATGAGGCACAGGGTCAGACTGATTTGCATATAGCCATGTCTGAACTGGGGTGGCAGAGTGGGCTAAAGAACGGTGATGGATTAAACCCAGATCTTTTGACTGGGTGTGAGTGTTTGATTGATTCAGATGCTCCGTCCATCACCACCCCCTTTTGTACCGCTTTTGGCCGCCATAAGTGTGGCAGGGTATGCTCAGACGTGAGTCCCTTGCTCACTTTGCCACTGGATTCAAGCAAGCTGGGCTGAAGACGGCTGGAATGCCAGAAACCGGTCCTCGGAAGCTTGTTTCCGGTCCAGGGAAGACATGGCTTGGCAGTTCAGGCTGCACTGTTCCCATGAGGCAAAGGGTCAGACTGATTTGCATATAGCCATGTCTGAACTGGGGTGGCAGAGTGGGCTAAAGAACGGTGATGGATTAAACCCAGATCTTTTGACTGGGTGTGAGTGTTTGATTGATTCAGATGCTCCGTCCATCACCACCCCCTTTTGTACCGCTTTTGGCCGCCATAAGTGTGGCAGGGTATGCTCAGACGTGAGTCCATTGCTCTTGCCACTGGATTCAATCAAGCCGGGCTGAAGACGGCTGGAATGCCAGAAACCGGTCCTCGGAAGCTTGTTTCCGGTCCAGGGAAGACATGGCTTGGCAGTTCGGGCTGCACTGTTCCCATGAGGCACAGGGTCAGACTGATTTGCATATAGCCATGTCTGAACTGGGGTGGCAGAGTGGGCTAAAGAACGGTGATGGATTAAACCCAGATCTTTTGACTGGGTGTGAGTGTTTGATTGATTCAGATGCTCGGTCCATCACCACCCCCTTTTGTACCGCTTTTGGCCACCATAAGTGTGGCAGGGTATGCTCAGACGTGAGTCCCTTGCTCACTTTGCCACTGGATTCAAGCAAGCCTGGCTGAAGACGGCTTGAATGCCAGAAACCGGTCCTCGGAAGCTTGTTTCCGGTCCAGGGAAGACATGGCTTGGCAGTTCGGGCTGCACTGTTCCCATGAGGCACAGGGTCAGACTGATTTGCATATAGCCATGTCTGAACTGGGGTGGCAGAGTGGGCTAAAGAACGGAGATGGATTAAACCCAGATCTTTTGACTGGGTGTGAGTGTTTGATTGATTCAGATGCTCCGTCCATCACCACCCACCTTTTGTACCGCTTTTGGCCGCCATAGGTGTGGCAGGGTATGCTCAAACGTGAGTCCCTTGCTCACTTTGCCACTGGATTCAAGCAAGCCGGGCTGAAGACGGCTGGAATGCCAGAAACCGGTCCTCGGAAGCTTGTTTCCGGTCCAGGGAAGACATGGCTTGGCAGTTCAACCTGCACTGTTCCCATGAGGCACAGGGTCAGACTGATTTGCATATAGCCATGTCTGAACTGGGGTGGCAGAGTGGGCTAAAGAACGGTGATGGATTAAACCCAGATCTTTTGACTGGGTGTGAGTGTTTGATTGATTCAGATGCTCCGTCCATCACCACCCCCTTTTGTACCGCTTTTGGCCGCCATAAGTGTGGCAGGGTATGCTCAGACGTGAGTCCATTGCTCACTTTGCCACTGGATTCAATCAAGCCGGGCTGAAGACGGCTGGAATGCCAGAAACCGGTCCTCCGAAGCTTGTTTCCGGTCCAGGGAAGACATGGCTTGGCAGTTCGGGCTGCACTGTTCCCATGAGGCACAGGGTCAGACTGATTTGCATATAGCCATGTCTGAACTGGGGTGGCAGAGTGGGCTAAAGAACGGTGATGGATCAAACCCAGATCTTTTGACTGGGTGTGAGTGTTTGATTGATTCAGATGCTCCGTCCATCACCACCCCCTTTTGTACCGCTTTTGGCCGCCATAAGTGTGGCAGGGTATGCTCAGACGTGAGTCCCTTGCTCACTTTGCCACTGGATTCAAGCAAGCCAGACTGAAGACGGCTGGAATGCTAGAAACCGGTCCTCGGAAGCTTGTTTCCGGTCCAGGGAAGACATGGCTTGGCAGTTCGGGCTGCACTGTTCCCATGAGGCACAGGGTCAGACTGATTTGCATATAGCCATGTCTGAACTGGGGTGGCAGAGTGGGCAAAAGAACGGTGATGGATTAAACCCAGATCTTTTGACTGGGTGTGAGTGTTTGATTGATTCAGATGCTCCGTCCATCACCACCCCCTTTTGTACCGCTTTTGGCCGCCATAAGTGTGGCAGGGTATGCTCAGACGTGAGTCCCTTGCTCACTTTGCCACTGGATTCAAGCAAGCCGGGCTGAAGACGGCTGGAATGCCAGAAACCGGTCCTTGGAAGCTTGTTTCCGGTCCAGGGAAGACATGGCTTGGCAATTCGGGCTGCACTGTTCCCATGAGGCACAGGGTTAGACTGATTTGCATATAACCATGTCTGAACTGGGGTGGCAGAGTGGGCTAAAGAACGGTGATGGATCAAACCCAGATCTTTTGACTGGGTGTGAGTGTTTGATTGATTCAGATGCTCCGTCCATCACCACCCCCTTTTGTACCGCTTTTGGCCGCCATAAGTGTGGCAGGGTATGCTCAGACGTGAGTCCCTTGCTCACTTTGCCACTGGATTCAAGCAAGCCGGGCTGAAGACGGCTGGAATGCCAGAAACCGGTCCTTGGAAGCTTGTTTCCGGTCCAGGGAAGACATGGCTTGGCAATTCGGGCTGCACTGTTCCCATGAGGCACAGGGTTAGACTGATTTGCATATAACCATGTCTGAACTGGGGTGGCAGAGTGGGCTAAAGAACGGTGATGGATCAAACCCAGATCTTTTGACTGGGTGTGAGTGTTTGATTGATTCAGATGCTCCGTCCATCACCACCCCCTTTTGTACCACTTTTGGCCGCCATAAGTGTGGCAGGGTATGCTCAGACGTGAGTCCCTTGCTCACTTTGCCACTGGATTCAAGCAAGCCGGGCTGAAGACGGCTGGAATGCCAGAAACTGGTCCTCGGAAGCTTGTTTCCGGTCCAGGGAAGACATGGCTTGGCAGTTCGGGCTGCACTGTTCCCATGAGGCACAGGGTCAGACTGATTTGCATATAGCCATGAGTGAACTGGGGTGGCAGAGTGGGCTAAAGAACGGTGATGGATTAAACCCAGATCTTTTGACTGGGTGTGAGTGTTTGATTGATTCAGATGCTCCGTCCATCACCACCCCCTTTTTTACCGCTTTTGGCCGCCATAAGTGTGGCAGGGTATGCTCAGACGTGAGTCCCTTGCTCACTTTGCCACTGGATTCAAGCAAGCCGGGCTGAAGACGGCTGGAATGCCAGAAACCGGTCCTCGGAAGCTTGTTTCCGGTCCAGGGAAGACATGGCTTGGCAGTTCGGGCTGCACTGTTCCCATGAGGCACAGGGTCAGACTGATTTGCATATAGCCATGTCTGAACTGGGGTGGCAGAGTGGGCTAAAGAACGGTGATGGATTAAACCAGATCTTTTGACTGGGTGTGAGTGTTTGATTGATTCAGATGCTCCGTCCATCACCACCCCCTTTTGTACCGCTTTTGGCCGCCATAAGTGTGGCAGGGTATGCTCAGACGTGAGTCCCTTGCTCACTTTGCCACTGGATTCAAGCAAGCCGGGCTGAAGTCGGCTGGAATGCCAGAAACCGGTCCTTGGAAGCTTGTTTCCGGTCCAGGGAAGACATGGCTTGGCAGTTCGGGCTGCACTGTTCCCATGAGGCACAGGGTCAGACTGATTTGCATATAGCCATGTCTGAACTGGGGTGGCAGAGTGGGCTAAAGAACGGTGATGGATCAAACCCAGATCTTTTGACTGGGTGTGAGTGTTTGATTGATTTAGATGCTCCGTCCATCACGACCCCCTTTTGTACCGTTTTTGGCCGCCATAAGTGTGGCAGGGTATGCTCAGACGTGAGTCCCTTGCTCACCTTGCCACTGGATTCAAGCAAGCCGGGCTGAAGACGGCTGGAATGCCAGAAACCGGTCCTCGGAAGCTTGTTTCCGGTCCAGGGAAGACATGGCTTGGCAGTTCGGGCTGCACTGTTCCCATGAGGCACAGGGTCAGACTGATTTGCATATAGCCATGTCTGAACTGGGGTGGCAGAGTGGGCTAAAGAACGGTGATGGATTAAACCCAGATCTTTTGACTGGGTGTGAGTGTTTGATTGATTCAGATGCTCCGTCCATCACCACCCCCTTTTGTACCGCTTTTGGCCGCCATAAGTGTGGCAGGGTATGCTCAGACGTGAGTCCCTTGCTCACTTTGCCACTGGATTCAAGCAAGCCGGGCTGAAGACGGCTGGAATGCCAGAAACCGGTCCTTGGAAGCTTGTTTCCGGTCCAGGGAAGACATGGCTTGGCAGTTCAGGCTGCACTGTTCCCATGAGGCACAGGGTCAGACTGATTTGCATATAGCCATGTCTGAACTGGGGTGGCAGAGTGGGCTAAAGAACGGTGATGGATTAAACCCAGATCTTTTGACTGGGTGTGAGTGTTTGATTGATTCCGATGCTCCGTCCATCACCACCCCTTTTGTACCGCTTTTGGCCGCCATAAGTGTGGCAGGGTATGCTCAGACGTGAGTCCATTGCTCTTGCCACTGGATTCAATCAAGCCGGGCTGAAGACGGCTGGAATGCCAGAAACCGGTCCTCGGAAGCTTGTTTCCGGTCCAGGGAAGACATGGCTTGGCAGTTCGGGCTGCACTGTTCCCATGAGGCACAGGGTCAGACTGATTTGCATATAGCCATGTCTGAACTGGGGTGGCAGAGTGGGCTAAAGAACGGTGATGGATTAAACCCAGATCTTTTGACTGGGTGTGAGTGTTTGATTGATTCAGATGCTCGGTCCATCACCACCCCCTTTTGTACCGCTTTTGGCCACCATAAGTGTGGCAGGGTATGCTCAGACGTGAGTCCCTTGCTCACTTTGCCACTGGATTCAAGCAAGCCTGGCTGAAGACGGCTGGAATGCCAGAAACCGGTCCTCGGAAGCTTGTTTCCGGTCCAGGGAAGACATGGCTTGGCAGTTCGGGCTGCACTGTTCCCATGAGGCACAGGGTCAGACTGATTTGCATATAGCCATGTCTGAACTGGGGTGGCAGAGTGGGCTAAAAAACGGTGATGGATTAAACCCAGATCTTTTGACTGGGTGTGAGTGTTTGATTGATTCAGATGCTCCGTCCATCACCACCCCCTTTTGTACCGCTTTTGGCCGCCATAAGTGTGGCAGGGTATGCTCAGACGTGAGTCCCTTGCTCACTTTGCCACTGGATTCAAGCAAGCCGGGCTGAAGACGGCTGGAATGCCAGAAACCGGTCCTCGGAAGCTTGTTTCCGGTCCAGGGAAGACATGGCTTGGCAGTTCGGGCTGCACTGTTCCCATGAGGCACAGGGTCAGACTGATTTGCATATAGCCATGTCTGAACTGGGGTGGCAGAGTGGGCTAAAGAACGGTGATGGATCAAACCCAGATCTTTTGACTGGGTGTGAGTGTTTGATTGATTCAGATGCTCCGTCCATCACCACCCCCTTTTGCACCGCTTTTGGCCGCCATAAGTGTGTCAGGGTATGCTCAGACTTGAGTCCCTTGCTCACTTTGCCACTGGATTCAAGCAAGCCGGGCTGAAGACGGCTGGAATGCTAGAAACCGGTCCTCGGAAGCTTGTTTCCGGTCCAGGGAAGACATGGCTTGGCAGTTCGGGCTGCACTGTTCCCATGAGGCACAGGGTCAGACTGATTTGCATATAGCCATGTCTGAACTGGGGTGGCAGAGTGGGCTAAAGAACAGTGATGGATTAAACCCAGATCTTTTGACTGGGTGTGAGTGTTTGATTGATTCAGATGCTCCGTCCATCACCACCCCCTTTTGTACCGCTTTTGGCCGCCATAAGTGTGGCAGGGTATGCTCAGACGTGAGTCCCTTGCTCACTTTGCCACTGGATTCAAGCAAGCCGGGCTGAAGACGGCTGGAATGCCAGAAACCGGTCCTCGGAAGCTTGTTTCCGGTCCAGGGAAGACATGGCTTGGCAGTTCGGGCTGCACTGTTCCCATGAGGCACAGGGTCAGACGGATTTGCATATAGCCATGTCTGAACTGGGGTGGCAGAGTGGGCTAAAGAACGGTGATGGATTAAACCCAGATCTTTTGACTGGGTGTGTGTTTGATTGATTCAGATGCTCCGTCCATCACCACCCCCTTTTGTACCGCTTTTTGCCGCCATAAGTGTGGCAGGGTATGCTCAGACGTGAGTCCCTTGCTCACTTTGAAACTGGATTCAAGCAAGCCGGGCTGAAGACGGCTGGAATGCCAGAAACCGGTCCTCGGAAGCTTGTTTCCGGTCCAGGGAAGACATGGCTTGGCAGTTCGGGCTGCACTGTTCCCATGAGGCACAGGGTCAGACTGATTTGCATATAGCCATGTCTGAACTGGGGTGGCAGAGTGGGCTAAAGAACGGTGATGGATTAAACCCAGATCTTTTGACTGGGTGTGAGTGGTTGATTGATTCAGATGCTCCGTCCATCACCACCCCCTTTTGTACCGCTTTTGGCCGCCATAAGTGTGGCAGGGTATGCTCAGACGTGAGTCCCTTGCTCACTTTGCCACTGGATTCAAGCAAGCCGGGCTGAAGACGGCTGGAATGCCAGAAACCGGTCCTCGGAAGCTTGTTTCCGGTCCAGGGAAGACATGGCTTGGCAGTTCGGGCTGCACTGTTCCCATGAGGCACAGGGTCAGACTGATTTGCATATAGCCATGTCTGAACTGGGGTGGCAGAGTGGGCTAAAGAACGGTGATGGATTAAACCCAGATCTTTTGACTGGGTGTGAGTGTTTGATTGATTCAGATGCTCCGTCCATCACCACCCCCTTTTGTACCGCTTTTGGCCGCCATAAGTGTGGCAGGGTATGCTCAGACGTGAGTCCCTTGCTCACTTTGCCACTGGATTCAAGCAAGCCGGGCTGAAGACGGCTGGAATGCCAGAAACCGGTCCTCGGAAGCTTGTTTCCGGTCCAGGGAAGACATGGCTTGGCAGTTCGGGCTGCACTGTTCCCATGAGGCACAGGGTCAGACTGATTTGCATATAGCCATGTCTGAACTGGGGTGGCAGAGTGGGCTAAAGAACGGTGATGGATTAAACCCAGATCTTTTGACTGGGTGTGTGTTTGATTGATTCAGATGCTCCGTCCATCACCACCCCCTTTTGTACCGCTTTTTGCCGCCATAAGTGTGGCGGGGTATGCTCAGACGTGAGTCCCTTGCTCACTTTGCCACTGGATTCAAGCAAGCCGGGCTGAAGACGGCTGGAATGCCAGAAACCGGTCCTCGGAAGCTTGTTTCCGGTCCAGGGAAGACATGGCTTGGCAGTTCGGGCTGCACTGTTCCCATGAAGCCCAGGGTCAGACTGATTTGCATATAGCCATGTCTGTACTGGGGTGGCAGAGTGGGCTAAAGAACGGTGATGGATCAAACCCAGATCTTTTGACTGGGTGTGAGTGTTTGATTGATTCAGATGCTCCGTCCATCACCACCCCCTTTTGTACCGCTTTTGGCCGCCATAAGTGTGGCAGGGTATACTCAGACGTGAGTCCCTTGCTCACTTTGCCACTGGATTCAAGCAAGCCGGGCTGAAGTCGGCTGGAATGCCAGAAACCGGTCCTTGGAAGCTTGTTTCCGGTCCAGGGAAGACATGGCTTGGCAGTTCGGGCTGCACTGTTCCCATGAGGCACAGGGTCAGACTGATTTGCATATAGCCATGTCTGAACTGGGGTGGCAGAGTGGGCTAAAGAACGGTGATGGATCAAACCCAGATCTTTTGACTGGGTGTGAGTGTTTGATTGATTCAGATGCTCCGTCCATCACGACCCCCTTTTGTACCGCTTTTGGCCGCCATAAGTGTGGCAGGGTATGCTCAGACGTGAGTCCCTTGCTCACTTTGCCACTGGATTCAAGCAAGCCGGGCTGAAGACGGCTGGAATGCCAGAAACCGGTCCTCGGAAGCTTGTTTCCGGTCCAGGGAAGACATGGCTTGGCAGTTCGGGCTGCACTGTTCCCATGAGGCACAGGGTCAGACTGATTTGCATATAGCCATGTCTGAACTGGGGTGGCAGAGTGGGCTAAAGAACGGTGATGGATTAAACCCAGATCTTTTGACTGGGTGTGAGTGTTTGATTGATTCAGATGCTCCGTCCATCACCACCCCCTTTTGTACCGCTTTTGGCCGCCATAAGTGTGGCAGGGTATGCTCAGACGTGAGTCCCTTGCTCACTTTGCCACTGGATTCAAGCAAACTGGGCTGAAGACGGCTGGAATGCCAGAAACCGGTCCTCGGAAGCTGGTTTCCGGTCCAGGGAAGACATGGCTTGGCAGTTCAGGCTGCACTGTTCCCATGAGGCACAGGGTCAGACTGATTTGCATATAGCCATGTCTGAACTGGGGTGGCAGAGTGGGCTAAAGAACGGTGATGGATTAAACCCAGATCTTTTGACTGGGTGTGAGTGTTTGATTGATTCAGATGCTCCGTCCATCACCACCCCCTTTTGTACCGCTTTTGGCCGCCATAAGTGTGGCAGGGTATGCTCAGACGTGAGTCCATTGCTCTTGCCACTGGATTCAATCAAGCCGGGCTGAAGACGGCTGGAATGCCAGAAACCGGTCCTCGGAAGCTTGTTTCCGGTCCAGGGAAGACATGGCTTGGCAGTTCGGGCTGCACTGTTCCCATGAGGCACAGGGTCAGACTGATTTGCATATAGCCATGTCTGAACTGGGGTGGCAGAGTGGGCTAAAGAACGGTGATGGATTAAACCCAGATCTTTTGACTGGGTGTGAGTGTTTGATTGATTCAGATGCTCGGTCCATCACCACCCCCTTTTGTACCGCTTTTGGCCACCATAAGTGTGGCAGGGTATGCTCAGACGTGAGTCCCTTGCTCACTTTGCCACTGGATTCAAGCAAGCCTGGCTGAAGACGGCTGGAATGCCAGAAACCGGTCCTCGGAAGCTTGTTTCCGGTCCAGGGAAGACATGGCTTGGCAGTTCGGGCTGCACTGTTCCCATGAGGCACAGGGTCAGACTGATTTGCATATAGCCATGTCTGAACTGGGGTGGCAGAGTGGGCTAAAGAACGGAGATGGATTAAACCCAGATCTTTTGACTGGGTGTGAGTGTTTGATTGATTCAGATGCTCCGTCCATCACCACCCCCTTTTTTACCGCTTTTGGCCGCCATAAGTGTGGCAGGGTATGCTCAGACGTGAGTCCCTTGCTCACTTTGCCACTGGATTCAAGCAAGCCGGGCTGAAGTCGGCTGGAATGCCAGAAACCGGTCCTTGGAAGCTTGTTTCCGGTCCAGGGAAGACATGGCTTGGCAGTTCGGGCTGCACTGTTCCCATGAGGCACAGGGTCAGACTGATTTGCATATAGCCATGTCTGAACTGGGGTGGCAGAGTGGGCTAAAGAACGGTGATGGATCAAACCCAGATCTTTTGACTGGGTGTGAGTGTTTGATTGATTCAGATGCTCCGTCCATCACCAACCCCTTTTGCACCGCTTTTGGCCGCCATAAGTGTGTCAGGGTATGCTCAGACTTGAGTCCCTTGCTCACTTTGCCACTGGATTCAAGCAAGCCGGGCTGAAGACGGCTGGAATGCTAGAAACCGGTCCTCGGAAGCTTGTTTCCGGTCCAGGGAAGACATGGCTTGGCAGTTCGGGCTGCACTGTTCCCATGAGGCACAGGGTCAGACTGATTTGCATATAGCCATGTCTAACTGGGGTGGCAGAGTGGGCTAAAGAACGGTGATGGATTAAACCCAGATCTTTTGACTGGGTGTGTGTTTGATTGATTCAGATGCTCCGTCCATCACCACCCCCTTTTGTACCGCTTTTTGCCGCCATAAGTGTGGCAGGGTATGCTCAGACGTGAGTCCCTTGCTCACTTTGAAACTGGATTCAAGCAAGCCGGGCTGAAGACGGCTGGAATGCCAGAAACCGGTCCTCGGAAGCTTGTTTCCGGTCCAGGGAAGACATGGCTTGGTAGTTCGGGCTGCACTGTTCCCATGAGGCACAGGGTCATACTGATTTGCATATAGCCATGTCTGAACTGGGGTGGCAGAGTGGGCTAAAGAACGGTGATGGATTAAACCCAGATCTTTTGACTGGGTGTGAGTGGTTGATTGATTCAGATGCTCCGTCCATCACCACCCCCTTTTGTACCGCTTTTGGCCGCCATAAGTGTGGCAGGGTATGCTCAGACGTGAGTCCCTTGCTCACTTTGCCACTGGATTCAAGCAAGCCGGGCTGAAGACGGCTGGAATGCCAGAAACCAGTCCTCGGAAGCTTGTTTCCGGTCCAGGGAAGACATGGCTTGGCAGTTCGGGCTGCACTGTTCCCATGAGGCACAGGGTCAGACTGATTTGCATATAGCCATGTCTGAACTGGGGTGGCAGAGTGGGCTAAAGAACGGTGATGGATTAAACCCAGATCTTTTGACTGGGTGTGAGTGTTTGATTGATTCAGATGCTCCGTCCATCACCACCCCCTTTTGTACCGCTTTTGGCCGCCATAAGTGTGGCAGGGTATGCTCAGACGTGAGTCCCTTGCTCACTTTGCCACTGGATTCAAGCAAGCCGGGCTGAAGACGGCTGGAATGCCAGAAACCGGTCCTCGGAAGCTTGTTTCCGGTCCAGGGAAGACATGGCTTGGCAGTTCGGGCTGCACTGTTCCCATGAGGCACAGGGTCAGACTGATTTGCATATAGCCATGTCTGAACTGGGGTGGCAGAGTGGGCTAAAGAACGGTGATGGATTAAACCCAGATCTTTTGACTGGGTGTATGTTTGATTGATTCAGATGCTCCGTCCATCACCACCCCCTTTTGTACCGCTTTTTGCCGCCATAAGTGTGGCAGGGTATGCTCAGACGTGAGTCCCTTGCTCACTTTGCCACTGGATTCAAGCAAGCCGGGCTGAAGACGGCTGGAATGCCAGAAACCGGTCCTCGGAAGCTTGTTTCCGGTCCAGGGAAGACATGGCTTGGCAGTTCGGGCTGCACTGTTCCCATGAAGCCCAGGGTCAGACTGATTTGCATATAGCCATGTCTGTACTGGGGTGGCAGAGTGGGCTAAAGAACGGTGATGGATCAAACCCAGATCTTTTGACTGGGTGTGAGTGTTTGATTGATTCAGATGCTCCGTCCATCACCACCCCCTTTTGTACCGCTTTTGGCCGCCATAAGTGTGGCAGGGTATGCTCAGACGTGAGTCCCTTGTTCACTTTGCCAGTGGATTCAAGCAAGCCGGGCTGAAGACGGCTGGAATGCCAGAAACCGGTCCTCGGAAGCTTGTTTCCGGTCCAGGGAAGACATGGCTTCGCAGTTCGGGCTGCACTGTTCCCATGAGGCACAGGGTCAGACTGATTTGCATATAGCCATGTCTGAACTGGGGTGGCAGAGTGGGCTAAAGAACGGTGATGGATTAAACCAAGATCTTTTGACTGGGTGTGAGTGTTTGATTGATTCAGATGCTCCGTCCATCACCACCCCCTTTTGTACCGCTTTTGGCCGCCATAAGTGTGGCAGGGTATGCTCAGACGTGAGTCCCTTGCTCACTTTGCCATTGGATTCAAGCAAGCCGGGCTGAAGACGGCTGGAATGCCAGAAACCGGTCCTCGGAAGCTTGTTTCCGGTCCAGGGAAGACATGGCTTGGCAGTTCGGGCTGCACTGTTCCCATGAGGCACAGGGTCAGACTGATTTGCATATAGCCATGTCTGAACTGGGGTGGCACAGTCGGCTAAAGAACGGTGATGGATTAAACCCAGATCTTTTGACTGGGTGTGAGTGTTTGATTGATTCAGATGCTCCGTCCATCACCACCCCCTTTTGTACCGCTTTTGGCCGCCATAAGTGTGGCAGGGTATGCTCAGACGTGAGTCCCTTGCTCACTTTGCCACTGTATTCAAGCAAGCCGGGCTGAAGACGGCTGGAATGCCAGAAACCGGTCCTCAGAAGCTTGTTTCCGGTCCAGGGAAGACATGGCTTGGCAGTTCGGGCTGCACTGTTCCCATGAGGCACAGGGTCAGGCTGATTTGCATATAGCCATGTCTGAACTGGGGTGGCAGAGTGGGCTAAAGAACGGTGATGGATTAAACCCAGATCTTTTGACTGGGTGTGTGTTTGATTGATTCAGATGCTTCGTCCATCACCACCCCCTTTTGTACCGCTTTTTGCCGCCATAAGTGTGGCAGGGTATGCTCAGACGTGAGTCCCTTGCTCACTTTGCCACTGGATTCAAGCAAGCCGGGCTGAAGACGGCTGGAATGCCAGAAACCGGTCCTCGGAAGCTTGTTTCCGGTCCAGGGAAGACATGGCTTGGCAGTTCGGGCTGCACTGTTCCCATGAGGCACAGGGTCAGACTGATTTGCATATAGCCATGTCTGAACTGGGGTGGCAGAGTGGGCTAAAGAACGGTGATGAATCAAACCCAGATCTTTTGACTGGGTGTGAGTGTTTGATTGATTCAGATGCTCCGTCCATCACCACCCCCTTTTGTACCGCTTTTGGCCGCCATAAGTGTGGCAGGGTATGCTCAGACGTGAGTCCCTTGCTCACTTTGCCACTGGATTCAAGCAAGCCGGGCTGAAGACGGCTGGAATGCCAGAAACCGGTCCTCGGAAGCTTGTTTCCGGTCCAGGGAAGACATGGCTTGGCAGTTCGGGCTGCACTGTTCCCATGAGGCACAGGGTCAGACTGATTTGCATATAACCATGTCTGAACTGGGGTGGCAGAGTGGGCTAAAGAACGGTGATGGATTAAACCCAGATCTTTTGACTGGGTGTGAGTGTTTGATTGATTCAGATGCTCCGTCCATCACCACCCCCTTTTGTACCGCTTTTGGCCGCCATAAGTGTGGCAGGGTATGCTCATACGTGAGTCCCTTGCTCACTTTGCCACTGGATTCAAGCAAGTCGGGCTGAAGGCGGGTGGAATGCCAGAAACCGGTCCTCGGAAGCTTGTTTTCGGTCCAGGGAAGACATGGCTTGGCAGTTCGGGCTGCACTGTTCCCATGAGGCACAGGGTCAGACTGATTTGCATATAGCCATGTCTGAACTGGGGTGGCAGAGTGGGCTAAAGAACGGTGATGGATTAAACCCAGATCTTTTGACTGGGTGTGAGTGTTGGATTGATTCAGATGCTCCGTCCATCACCACCCCCTTTTGTACCGCTTTTGGCCGCCATAAGTGTGGCAGGATATGCTCAGACGTGAGTCCCTTGCTCACTTTGCCACTGGATTCAAGCACGCCGGGCTGAAGACGGCTGGAATGCCAGACACCGGTCCTCAGAAGCTTGTTTCCGGTCCAGGGAAGACATGGCTTGGCAGTTCGGGCTGCACTGTTCCCATGAGGCACAGGGTCAGACTGATTTGCATTGAGCCATGTCTGAACTGGGGTGGCAGAGTGGGCTAAAGAACGGTGATGGATTAAACCCAGATCTTTTGACTGGGTGTGTGTTTGATTGATTCAGATGCTCTGTCCATCACCACCCCCTTTTGTACCGCTTTTTGCCGCCATAAGTGTGGCAGGGTATGCTCAGACGTGAGTCCCTTGCTCACTTTGCCACTGGATTCAAGCAAGCCGGGCTGAAGACGGCTGGAATGCCAGAAACCGGTCCTCGGAAGCTTGTTTCCGGTCCAGGGAAGACATGGCTTCGCAGTTCGGGCTGCACTGTTCCCATGAGGCACAGGGTCAGACTGATTTGCATATAGCCATGTCTGAACTGGGGTGGCAGAGTGGGCTAAAGAACGGTGATGGATTAAACCCAGATCTTTTGACTGGGTGTGAGTGTTTGATTGATTCAGATGCTCCGTCCATCACCACCCCCTTTTGTACCGCTTTTGGCCGCCATAAGTGTGGCAGGGTATGCTCAGACGTGAGTCCCTTGCTCACTTTGCCACTGGATTCAAGCAAGCCGGGCTGAAGACGGCTGGAATGCCAGAAACCGGTCCTCGGAAGCTTGTTTCCGGTCCAGGGAAGACATGGCTTGGCAGTTCGGGCTGCACTGTTCCCATGAGGCACAGGGTCAGACTGATTTGCATATAACCATGTCTGAACTGGGGTGGCAGAGTGGGCTAAAGAACGGTGATGGATTAAACCCAGATCTTTTGACTGGGTGTGAGTGTTTGATTGATTCAGATGCTCCGTCCATCACCACCCCCTTTTGTACCGCTTTTGGCCGCCATAAGTGTGGCAGGGTATGCTCATACGTGAGTCCCTTGCTCACTTTGCCACTGGATTCAAGCAAGCCGGGCTGAAGACGGCTGGAATGCCAGAAACCGGTCCTCGGAAGCTTGTTTCCGGTCCAGGGAAGACATGGCTTCGCAGTTCGGGCTGCACTGTTCCCATGAGGCACAGGGTCAGACTGATTTGCATATAGCCATGTCTGAACTGGGGTGGCAGAGTGGGCTAAAGAACGGTGATGGATTGAACCCAGATCTTTTGACTGGGTGTGAGTGTTTGATTGATTCAGATGCTCCGTCCATCACCACCCCCTTTTGTACCGCTTTTGGCCGCCATAAGTGTGGCAGGGTATGCTCAGACGTGAATCCCTTGCTCACTTTGCCACTGGATTCAAGCAAGCCGGGCTGAAGACGGCTGGAATGCCAGAAACCGGTCCTCGGAAGCTTGTTTCCGGTCCAGGGAAGACATGGCTTGGCAGTTCGGGCTGAACTGTTCCCATGAGGCACAGGGTCAGACTGATTTGCATATAACCATGTCTGAACTGGGGTGGCAGAGTGGGCTAAAGAACGGTGATGGATTAAACCCAGATCTTTTGACTGGGTGTGAGTGTTTGATTGATTCAGATGCTCCGTCCATCACCACCCCCTTTTGTACCGCTTTTGGCCGCCATAAGTGTGGCAGGGTATGCTCAGACGTGAGTCCCTTGCTCACTTTGCCACTGGATTCAAGCAAGCCGGGCTGAAGACGGGTGGAATGCCAGAAACCGGTCCTCGGAAGCTTGTTTTCGGTCCAGGGAAGACATGGCTTGGCAGTTCGGGCTGCACTGTTCCCATGAGGCACAGGGTCAGACTGATTTGCATATAGCCATGTCTGAACTGGGGTGGCAGAGTGGGCTAAAGAACGGTGATGGATTAAACCCAGATCTTTTGACTGGGTGTGAGTGTTTGATTGATTCAGATGCTCCGTCCATCACCACCCCCTTTTGTACCGCTTTTGGCCGCCATAAGTGTGGCAGGGTATGCTCAGACGTGAGTCCCTTGCTCACTTTGCCACTGGATTCAAGCAAGCCGGGCTGAAGACGGCTGGAATGCCAGAAACCGGTCCTCGGAAGCTTGTTTCCGGTCCAGGGAAGACATGGCTTGGCAGTTCGGGCTGCACTGTTCCCATGAGGCACAGGGTCAGACTGATTTTCATATAGCCATGTCTGTACTCGGGTGGCAGAGTGGGCTAAAGAACGGAGATGGATTAAACCCAGAACTTTTGACTGGTTGTGAGTGTTTGATTGATTCAGATGCTTCGTCCATCACCACCCCCTTTTGTACCGCTTTTGGCCGCCATAAGTGTGGCAGGGTATGCTCAGACGTGAGTCCCTTGCTCACTTTGCCACTGGATTCAAGCAAGCCGGGCTGAAGACGGCTGGAATGGCAGAAACCGGTCCTCGGAAGCTTGTTTCCGGTCCAGGGAAGACATGGCTTGGCAGTTCGGGCTGCACTGTTCCCATGAGGCACAGGGTCAGACTGATTTGCATATAGCCATGTCTGAACTGGGGTGGCAGAGTGGGCTAAAGAACGGTGATGGATTAAACCCAGATCTTTTGACTGGGTGTGAGTGTTTGATTGATTCAGATGCTCCGTCCATCACCACCCCTTTTTGTACCGCTTTTGGCCGCCATAAGTGTGGCAGGGTATGCTCAGACGTGAGTCCCTTGCTCACTTTGCCACTGGATTCAAGCAAGCCGGGCTGAAGACGGCTGGAATGCCAGAAACCGGTCCTTGGAAGCTTGTTTCCGGTCCAGGGAAGACATGGCTTGGCAGTTCGGGCTGCACTGTTCCCATGAGGCACAGGGTTAGACTGATTTGCATATAGCCATGTCTGAACTGGGGTGGCAGAGTGGGCTAAAGAACGGTGATGGATCAAACCCAGATCTTTTGACTGGGTGTGAGTGTTTGATTGATTCAGATGCCCCGTCCATCACCACCCCCTTTTGTACCGCTTTTGGCCGCCATAAGTGTGGCAGGGTATGCTCAGACGTGAGTCCCTTGCTCACTTTGCCACTGGATTCAAGCAAGCCGGGCTGAAGTCGGCTGGAATGCCAGAAACTGGTCCTCGGAAGCTTGTTTCCGGTCCAGGGAAGACATGGCTTGGCAGTTCGGGCTGCACTGTTCCCATGAGGCACAGGGTCAGACTGATTTGCATATAGCCATGTGTGAACTGGGGTGGCAGAGTGGGCTAAAGAACGGTGATGGATTAAACCCAGATCGTTTGACTGGGTGTGAGTGTTTGATTGATTCAGATGCTCCGTCCATCACCACCCCCTTTTGTACCGCTTTTGGCCGCCATAAGTGTGGCAGGGTATGCTCAGACGTGAGTCCCTTGCTCACTTTGCCACTGGATTCAAGCAAGCCGGGCTGAAGACGGCTGGAATGCCAGAAACCGGTCCTCGGAAGCTTGTTTCCGGTCCAGGGAAGACATGGCTTGGCAGTTCGGGCTGCACTGTTCCCATGAGGCACAGGGTCAGACTGATTTGCATATAGCCATGTCTGAACTGGGGTGGCAGAGTGGGCTAAAGAACGGTGATGGATTAAACCAGATCTTTTGACTGGGTGTGAGTGTTTGATTGATTCAGATGCTCCGTCCATCACCACCCCCTTTTGTACCGCTTTTGGCCGCCATAAGTGTGGCAGGGTATGCTCAGACGTGAGTCCCTTGCTCACTTTGCCACTGGATTCAAGCAAGCCGGGCTGAAGACGGCTGGAATGCCAGAAACCGGTCCTCAGAAGCTTGTTTCCGGTCCAGGGAAGACATGGCTTGGCAGTTCGGGCTGCACTGTTCCCATGAGGCACAGGGTCAGACTGATTTGCATATAGCCATGTCTGAACTGGGGTGGCAGAGTGGGCTAAAGAACGGTGATGGATTAAACCCAGATCTTTTGACTGGGTGTGAGTGTTTGATTGATTCAGATGCTCCGTCCATCACCACCCCCTTTTGTACCGCTTTTGGCCGCCATAAGTGTGGCAGGGTATGCTCAGACGTGAGTCCCTTGCTCACTTTGCCACTGGATTCAAGCAAGCCGGGCTGAAGACGGCTGGAATGCCAGAAACCGGTCCTCGGAAGCTTGTTTCCGGTCCAGGGAAGACATGGCTTGGCAGTTCGGGCTGCACTGTTCCCATGAGGCACAGGGTCAGACTGATTTGCATATAGCCATGTCTGAACTGGGGTGGCAGAGTGGGCTAAAGAACGGTGATGGATTAAACCCAGATCTTTTGACTGGGTGTGAGTGTTTGATTGATTCAGATGCTCCGTCCATCACCACCCCCTTTTGTACGGCGGAGCCCTATGCAACATTGTTTGTTAGTGCCCCTAATTACTTCCTCTGCCACGGATTCCCTCACTACCACCCTTTAACAGTGCCCCTCGAGTCTCCATAACCACATTCTCACTGAGATGCATTTAATTTGATTTACAGCGCTACTGATACCAGTGTAGGGTGTCGGAGAAATGTATATCACACACATTATACAGAGACAACCTGTCATAAATGTGTAAATCACTGTATAGGAAATGTTACATAAGACAAAGGACTACAAGGTGTAGGAGTCATCGGACAATCATGTTACTAGGCATTATAGTTTATTAGTGATTGGTCCGGATAAACACGTAATACCATGGTTGGAGGTTCTCTTTAATAGCCAGAATTGAATTCTATCCAAATGAACCCTTTTTGCAACATTAAGATAACCAAAGACTGGGGGAAAACATAAACCTCCAATTTATACCTTGAAGTTTGCATGCAGCTCTTAGATGACAGTTAATAGCTCACTGTTCAATGTTAGGATTTTGACTTATTAACTGACTTATTTACAATATGTGCACTTTGTGATCTGCATGGTACATGTTCTTTGCAGCAGGCACATTAATCCTCTGCTCTACCTTTCCTCGAGTCAAAACTTCCACTAGACTAAACTTCGATCTCTCTCAAGGAGGAACATTAATCACTGGAGTTATCATGACATTTTTATTGTTGCCGAAAATTGCTGGAGGCCAGAAAGGAGGCAGCAAGTGCTTTTAAAAACATAATATACTTGCAAAGATGACGCCCCCACCCCAAGTGAGTGCTCAGTGCGATGTCACCGGTGCCACCGCCTTAGAGCCTCCCTGCTCAAGGGTCCTGTGACCTTAATGACAGGGTCACTAACCCTCTAGGGCATGGGTACTCACAAACTTTCTCTGGGGGTGGGGCAAATTTACAGTGTGGTTTTTGGCCGAGGGCCGCACCGGTGGGGGCGGGGTCAGAGGGGCAAAGCAAAATAAAATTGTGACCATGAGTTTTAACACAGGTCCCTGCAGCAGACGCCTTTGTCCACTGAGCCACCAGACCCGGCATACCCACATCTCTTTCTCTCTCTCCCTCCCGCTGTCTCCCTCCCTCTGTCTCCCTCTCTCTATCTCCCTCCCTCCCTGTCTCTCTCCCTCCCTGTCTCTCTCCCTCCCTGTCTCTCTCCCTCCCTGTCTCTCTCCCTCTGTCTCTCTCCCTCCTTATCTCTCTCCCTCCCTCTGTCTCCCCCTCTGTCTCGCTCCCTCTGTCTCTCTCCCTCTGTCTCCCTCCCTCTGTCTCCCTCCGTCTGTCACCCTCTGTCAGTCACCCTCCGTCTGTCACCCTCCATCTGTTACCCTCCGTCTGCCACCCTCCGTCTTTCACCCTGCCTCTGCCTCATCTCATAGAAACAAAAGTAGCGCTTCACTGGCAAACTCTTTAAAGTGGCGCTAATGTGCTTTGGGTTTGAATAAAATCAATTTTGCCACTTTTTTCGATCCACAGTGTCTTGCTTTAGTTATTTTTCAATTTTAACCTTTTATTTCTGTCCGTCCCGAGGGAGCACATTTAAAGTGAAAAATGTCAGAAAAAGACAACCTTTCCAGCAAACATGTTTTTTTTGGTGGGGGTACGCAGAAAGGAAAGAGGGAGTAATGGCTACAAGGCACAAGGAGGGGGGCCCCACACCTGGATCTTGCTCTAGTGCCTAGAGGCCCAGGGAAAGGGGGCCCCCTCCCCTGGGCCTCCAAGCAGTAAAGAAGCATTTCGTAAAACACTACCGTGACAGTTCTACATACATTTTAAATGCACATTCCCATCAAAAAAACTGTCTGGTTCTGCTAATAAAGGGGGCCTTCTGTCACCTAGCAACAAAATGCAGAAAGGCAATGGCCGGTACTTAGCAGAGGTGCTGCCTCGTCCCTGACACTGTGAGCCAACATAATTGCTGGCCCAGTTGCTGTGAAGTCCCTACTTTGTTTGTCCCTTCCCCCCACCCCTGCGCCCCCAGGAATGCCATCACACCCTGACAGCAAGGTCAAGACACCTTGCATTTATAATTTGATTGCGTGGGGGAGGGGGCCCTGGAGGCTAACTGTGAAAGCGAGGCCTTTCACAGTGAAGTAGAGGGCCCCCTGAGCGCGAGGCCCTGGGCAGCTGTGCACACTGCCCATGCCTAGCGCCGGCCCTGGTGGGCACTCTGTGCAAAATGCATATCACGCTGGATTAATTTTGTGTATATCAGTAAATTTGCATTACTCTTGCAACACAAACAAATCTCGAAATTATGCTATTATGCCACATCATGTAATTAGGAGCTGTTCCAAGCAGAACTTTAGAGAACGTGCACAGGAACAGGGTGAACACTCAGAATGCAATAGGTCCCTGTTTGCCACACTTGTGTCCCTTGCGCTTTTTTTTTAGGGCAAATCACGTATTTGCATCCTGAATTGATACAAGCCTACGTGAATCCTACCTGGCTTATTGGTACCAACCGAAAGGGAGCGGACTTACATAGGTGCTCTGACGTGGCATGCTTTCTGATGATTGTGTGACTTTGAAGGGCACTACCACTCCTTTGACCGAGTCTCTGGTATCCCCTAAAAATATAAGATGCATGATAATTTGTGTATAAGAATATCTCAGGTAGGATTCACTTGGGTTTACTTTAGCACAGAATAGATACAGGGAACACCCGGTATCGCTATTATAGGGATCCGATAGTAATGACGAATGCCCCAGACCTCTAAGGCTCTGTGAGTGGGCAGAAACATGTTGGCTTATTAAAGGATGGACTAAGAGACATTATGCTCTGTAGATTCCCTCAACATAGTTGTTTTTAATAAACCTGAGATCCTCACTAATTGAGGTGATAACTGAGGAACATCAAGGTATTTTTAATAGAGCTGGAGCCTGGTTTTGTCCTGTAAGTTTTATGTAAGAACTCCCTCCTTTCTCAAAGTCTTCACGAAGGTTGAGTCCTCCCTGGTAGTATCATTTTACCAGGGTGGGGAGAGGATGCCTATGATGAAGCATGACAAAATATTGTGTGTGAGGCATCCTCTTCCATTAAGGAGGGCCTCCCCTTAGACCACACCTGAACTACAGCATTCAAATTTCCAGATCTTAGTACGATTTCTTTGCTCAGTTTATCGGTACAGTCAACATACTTTTGTGTTTATTGTAAAATTATGGGGTTACAGTCCAGGTACTTACAACCACAAAGTCTTTGTTCTGGGGCACTTTGAACAACTTTTGAAGTGCACAACACCCCCTTCAATCCCAAGCCCTGGCTCCAGACACACTACAGGGGGATCGGAGATAGCATTGTGAAAGGTAGGCACAGCCCTATTCAGGTGCTAGCGAAAATCCTCCCACCATCTAAATGCAGACCAGGCCATTTCAGCCCAACTAAGAGTCACCCACGAAAGGCAGGACACACCTCAACCACCCTTGTGACTGTTGAGAGCGAATTCACATCCCCAGCTTCTGTCAGTCTAAACCAGACTGGCACAAAGAGTCATAAGCTCATAGAAATGCCCACTTCTAAAAGTGGCACTTCTAAAACAGTAATAACAAATCTGTTTTCACCAATGAGTAGGATTTATCACTACTATTCCAAACATACCAAACATGGCAATGCTACCTCTTTCATATCAGAAATTACCATTGAAACACATATCAGGGAAGTCCCAATGTAAACCTATGAGAGGAGCAGCCTCAGAGCAGTGAGAAACCAAATAAGCTATTTGTCACAACCAGAACATGCCACACAACAAAGGCACATGTCATACTTTTTACTCACACCGCAGCCTGCCCATAGGGCTACCTAGGCCTACCTTAAGGATGACCTATATGTAGTATAAGGGGAGTTTTAGACTTGGCAAACACTTTAAATGCACCCCCACTGTGGAGGTAAACTGCGCATGCAGGCCCTGCAGCGTCAGAGGCCTGAGACAGGTTTGAAAGGCTACTTCTGTGGATGGCGAAATTAGCGCTGCAGGCCCACTAATAGCATTTAATTTACAGGCTTGGGGCATAGGATACCATGGCACAAGGGAATTACAGGTAAATGAAATACGACAAACTGGTGTAAGCCAATCATACCAAGTTTAAAGGAGCGATCACATGCACTTTAGCACTGATCAGCTGTGTTAAAGTGGAGAAAGGTAAAAAGTTCTGGAATAACCCTGCCAAAAGGGCCAGGTCCTACAGTGACCATCCCTAAATTGCCTTTCTCTAGACGTCCACGTGAGACATGACAGTCTAGAGCAGGGAAATCAGACAGTGACTTCCATGCACAGAGAGAAAACTCCCCTCACATCTGGCTCAAAGATTGTATTTTTTCTCCATATTAAATTCCTCCACTTGGAAGTTTGTTCTTATAAAAACAAAAGCTTTGCTCAGGCTGGCACATACACATGGCACACAAAAAACTACCAATGAGAAATACAATAATTCCTGTTCCCTAGCTGTAACTACAGTGTGGAGTGGATATTTACTACCACATCGCATGGATACTGAGATGTCAAAATAAAGTTGACTAGAAGCATAATACTTCCTCAAAAGTGAATGAGGCATCTCAGGGGAGATTTCTAAGGGTGTGAAGTAGAATGTATGTATTGTGTCCCGGATTTCTCACCATTGGGGACTTCTTTCAGACTGTGAGCTATCCTCTGAGTGGATGGATTCTTGAATTTGCCAGCTTAACCCATCCATAGGTTTGCTTTGCATAAAACATTAACAAATCTCTACCTCTTTCAATGGAGTCACCTTAGCAACAGATCCACAGAAGAAGACACGATCTTTGTATGCTGGAGACATGGTGGATAGTCATTTTCCAGGAGAGTAAATACAATAGCCTCCGCTGACCTCGCCAGTGGACAGGTTATCTGCCTTACTCTAAATTAGGTCTAGGTCTGGTAAATCCTGCAGGTTCACCATGCTGCTGTGACTGGGAAAATAAATATACCTACCTACCTGATTAGGAGCTTGACTGGGCCTGTCAGGAGGCCTTGAGGAGTGTACTGATTCCCGGGGGCATTTTAGCTTGATGGATGGAGCTTGCCCCGAAGTCAAGAGCCTGCCACATCCTAGCTGCCCAGGAGTAAGCAAGAACATAATCTAGGTTTAAGAGCTACTCCAGCAGTTTTAAACTTCAGGAAGTGATAAAACTGCGTGTTAAGCCCTGGATGAGGAAATCCAGGCTCATACCATGAAAACGTGAACTGGGGGAAAGGGAGAGGAGGAACTGGAATAACAGCTGTTATGTGTGCTGATTGGGTGCTGTGGGACTCTTATCCTTTACTGTAATATTTGACAAAAAACAATAAAATGTTATATTAAACAAAAAGAATAGAAATAATTATCCCTGACCTAAGAGGGTGCCTATTTCACCCGTTTCTTTAACGCAAGAGCGGCCATGTCAGTTCTTCTTTAAAGACATAGGGCCTGATTACGACTTTGGTGGTACAGCGCTGGGTCCGCCCAGCCGCCACACCTCCAAAGCCGTGGTCAGACTGCCTGCCAGATTAGGAGTTTCCTCTTTCTGGCAGACTGGTATTTGAAAATCAGAAAATCAGAAAATGGGCACAGCAATGGGAACGCCATAAATCATTCCTGCATGGCATGGACTGAAAAGTCCATGCCATTCAAGAACTGGGGTGCATGCACACTAGGGGGGCACATGTTGTGCCCCCCTGCATGCATCCTCATGTGAAGGGCCCACTTTGTTTCCTCTATGCCACAGTGTTCACGGAGGAGGAACCTTCATGACACCACTGGCAGAGAGGAAACTTGTAATATGCTTGGGGGGACTGCTGCGGTCCCGCCAAACATATTGTGGCCTCCTGACCACCACAACACCGACAGGGAACGGCGGTTCCCGCTGGGCTATGGTGGTCTGACCACCCAAATCGTAATCGGGTGGTCGGGAGACCGTTATGCCATCATGAGTCTGGCGATCCGGGGACGCCAGACTTGTAATCGGCCCCATAGTGTGCAATGTACTAAGTTTTGGTCCAGGAGGTGTTACCGATTCCAAAATCAATTTGCAGACAAAATATGGGGAGATAGTGAAAGAGGTGACTAGAGTAACCCTCATCGTTTCTTGTGCAAAAATAAATGTCAAAGAAGATAGGATATATGGAGGTAGACTGAATCAAGCTAAAGAAATAGCAACAAGCAGGAGCAAGCATTTCCCTTTTTTCTGACTTTTCCTTAAGAAGAAGTCAAGGCATGATTGAATTGGATACATTTGACCAGTAGAAGTATATACATATGGTCCCAGAGTATTATTCCATGCACCAGCGTTTGTGGGGGGGGGACTTAAAAAGGCTTTCCACTTCAGTTAAATTGCTAGTAACATGCAGAAGTGTGTTTGACTGTCTGGACATGATGATCTGAACAATTCATGGTCATAGTAAGCGAATAACTCACCAGCTGTCCTGTTAAAAGAGTTGAATAGTGGCCAGAATAGTGAAAGAAGTCTACTCTCCCTAACATTGATACAAGTGTAAATCTATTTTAATACTTACATGAACATTTTCCTGCAGCAGTCTGGGTACAATTATTCTTTTCCCTGTGCCATTTATGACTCCAACGGAAATTTTGATATGTGTGATGCTGTGAATGTCCATGAGTACATGAGTTCGGTCATCTTAGAATAATATGGCATGTAGTAGCAACTGGTAACATTTGAAAGTGGTGAGGCGTAAAAGTTTGGGACTAGTGACCTGTGGCGAGCGAGCGTCGTGAGTGAGCCTGACTGCCGTAAGGGTGGCTCAGGGGGTTCTGTCCCAAGAAAACATTTGAAAAAAACGGTGGGTAAATGGTGCATTTTAAAGCAAATTTGAGAAAGCTAGAAACTTAAAAAGGCAATTGTGAAAGTGTAGTTATGATGTCAATAAAGTAAGTTCAGATGATGACGATGCAGGTAGGTTCTTATTCAGCATAACTACAGAACTTCATAACATACTTTTAGATAACAATACTGGTACCTCACAGATTTCCTTATTTATTGGTATAACTTTACAAATTAAATATACTGAGGAAATACAAGTTATTAAGATTTGTCGGACTGGACAGAATGAGATTGGTAGGAATAAACATTGAAAGGCAGAAGGGGACCCTACAAGGCACTGTACGCCTCATTCAGGAGTTGCCGTGGAAGTGGTCAGTTTAGGCGCTGCAATGTGCTACTTTAATACACTGGTTACTCATATATATTTTTGCAGTGGCAACTTGGCGCTTTTTAAGTATGACAACTGTTCCTGGCACTGACCCGGCCCTGTTTTCGTACACTAACTGGTTGCTCTTGGTGCTATGTTGAGGGTACAGTATTAACGCTGGGGCTGGTACTGGCACAGAATTGTGTGCTATCTTACCACTGTGGTTGGTCTTTGCATTATATTGGTAGCTGATTTAATACATTGCCTGCTCTTGACGCCGTGCAGGGTTCTGTTTTAAGACAGCGGTTACTCTTGGTGGTACACTTTCTGTTTGCAAATGGGTTACTGCCTCCTCCACGGAGTCAGTAAAATATGAATGTTTTTTGATTGCATTCGGTCACAAAACATTATTGCATGCCTCTGCTAAGCGCTATTAGGAAGGGAATTCCTTAAAATGCCTCTTCCTAATACAGATTCACAACCTCTATTTTGCGAGTCGGTAATAGGTTACAGTCTCACAAAACAGGGTAAGTACACTGCAAAAGGCTCTTTAGCGGTTGCAAATGGCCCTATTCCCCGTTTATGACCCCTAAAACTTTTTGTAGAAGTGACCCAATGTTTTCAAAATTGCATATTACTATTCTTTCCCGCGCACAAGATTGAACACATATTCGGAATGCATTAGGAAGATGTTTATGGGGTGTAGTTCAGCCCGATGTTTCTTAACATTCCCTGTTCAACGGTTTGCGTTGCAATTGTTTTGCTCAGAATTATAACTTCTCACTTGAGACTAGACCACTACTTTGTGTAAAGATGGTCAACAGTTCAGTGTGGCAAGTGTTTTTTAAGTATATTTGTAGGCTAAACATGATTTTATGGAGAATCGCTAGTAAGAACAGTGTCTACGTTTCTAGGTTATTTTCCAGCATTGTTACGGCTTGAATGTCGAAGGAGGGAGCCATCTGCTAATACTTAGATATATGGATCCAAACATAGGATCGACCCGATACGATTTTTCATAACATGCCTTCTTTACCATAATCGTTCCAGACTCATAGATGTTCTACTCTTCGGGGGTCAGGCCCCTGCACAAAGACAGTGTAACTGGGAATGGATATTGAAAAAATAGACGTGGTATCTCAAACTACTAGGGCAAAGGATAGCTCAGTGAGCTCTAAACTCGGCGCTTCCAAATTTTAGGTTCTTCCACCCTTTTCTGGTAGTAACCGCTAATGTCTGTCAGTTAAATGACAGTTCTTAAATAAAGTGCGGTATTCAGTGCTACAGTTGCAACTTGGAGGGAATTTGGTTATAGCACCTGCCGTTGTATGGTGTGCTGTGGGGAAAGCGACTCCTAAATATGTGCTACAAAAATATCATAACCAGAATATCTTGAATACAGATTTATGACACTTAACTTCACTTATAGGTACCATACCAACATATATCTTCAAGGTACGTGGGTTTGGAGAGAAGAATAGTAAATCTGTACTTTGCTTCTCTGCATTTGGGACTTCCAGGCCCGGACTGGCCGTAGCGGGCACCGGGCAATTCCCCGGTGCGCCACATGGGTGGGGGCTGGTTTTGGGCCCCTGGGGGCCGATATTGTTACAGGGCCGTTTTTGCAGCATAGCCAAGCACTTTGCCAGGGCCGGTTTTGGTTCCCAGTCCGGCCCAGGGCACTTCATATATTTCGCTACGATATTTTTGTAGTTAACGTTCTGACATACGACATTAGGGTTTTAAGGACATTTGGTTGTGCAAGTAGGTGACGCAGTACATAGATACAGACCTAATGCATTTTCAGCTAATTTGTGATGGTCTCCTGCTGAAAACCTTGAGTGCCCCTGGCCCTGTGGCCGACCATTCTCCACACATGAAACATTAACGCCATCGCACACATATTGTTCATGTTTCACGTGGATTAAACCCATAAGAGGCTTTACAATCTGGTTGACAGTTGCACAATATTCTTTAATAAGAAATACAATAACATCATGTTCCCTAGACTACCATAGCAGCGCACCTGTAAAATGTTTATTATAGAGAAAATGGCTGAAGTGCTCACCAGCCATGGAGATTGCTTTCTACAGTGCAGTGGGCTGATTCTGTCTCCAGAAACTGGTTACAGTTTTTAAGACTCGGTGGGTTTCTCGACCTTACTAGAGGCAGAGCGGGGTAAGGGGCATCCAGCACGTATTAAGTGGCACAGTAACCTCTTGGGCCCCAGCCCGAAGTAGCTAAGCAGAGGTAGCAAAATCATAGTCGCTGAATCTTCCAGGCCCGGGCTGAGTGTGGAAGCTTTTGGAGTTGTAAGGCCATGGGTGAGGAGGATTTCTGTCTTATCAGACTTGGCACTAATGGCCTTAGTGCGAGGCACACCCTGGTGTAGGCAGAAAGGACGGCCATCGAGGCCAGGTATAGGGGTATACACTGGTAGTGGGAGAGATCTATGGGCTGGCCACCACCAGTGTGTGTAATGAGGAACTTGCACCTGCATTCTCCACCTGGCCCGTCTCACTCAAAGTGCTTTACCAACAATAAACAAGCTCAAAATCTTATCCATAGGCACTGGAATGTGTACAACATCACACCTTTATAATGCAAACATTACCTTTTCTGTGACTACTGCTCCATTGCAGTGTTACATGCTTGTTGTCCAATTGAATTTTGAGAATAAGATCATCCGATCCACTTATTTCTGTTCCCTGTTCTCAAAACTCCTCAGAAGCTGAGGGTGGTTTTACTCAGCACCTCCAGGCATGCAGCGAACTAAGCTTGTCAGTGACTTGCCCACCAGGTCAGCCCTCAGAACCACCCTGCAACTTCTGGCCAATCTAGACGCTGCTCTCTTGCTAATCATCTTAAAACACAGCATGGGAGCAGTGCAAAGTTTGGCTAGGTTAGGCACTGCCAATGCTCCAGAGGAGACTTGATGGGTGTGGCAGCAATTCCCAGGGCTCCCTACATTGGGCAAGTAGGCAAAGATTCAAGTAAGCCTAACAGGCTGGGCAGAGAAAGGCACCCATCCAACCCGTAATGCACACTTCACCCCAAGGATGCCTGGCAGCTAACCTGTCTTATCTCTCAAGCTCCCAGTTCCCAGTGGCCACCCAACGTGCGCCTGCCTCACTCCTGTTGGGCGACTAAAGAAGCAAAACAAAAACAGTCAACACACATAATTTAATATGGGGCAAACAAACAGGGGTGACACCCCTAAGCCCAAATAAAGAAGCCACAGCTGATTGCATGCTATTTCTTTTTTTAGAGAAAGTGAACAGGAGCAAGCTGCAGGGTCAGCTTCTAAGCACATCACACATACCAGCAAATCAGAAAAAGTGCTGATGATGAGAATCAGGGTGGCAGAAATTGAGTGGGGCTTGACCGTTACTGTTAGACCGGACAGCCTTGGTGACTTATTCTCCGTTTGCCTTCACTGTTTTGCTGATTTGTGTTGTTGGCTTTAAGACTCTGTGCATTATATCACTGCTAACCAGTGTGAAAGAGTTTAAGCTCTTCCTTCAAATACAGTCAAATTGACCCACACCTCATTAGCACTTTTAATTGACTTTTATGACCCTAGTAAACTGGTACTACAAGTACTCAGAGTCTCTACCTAAAAAGCTACTAGTGGACTTGCAGCACTCATTGTGTCACCCACTAAAGCAGCCCTTTAAAACATGTCACAGGCCTGACACTGCAGCATGTAATGCAGTTTTAAACAGCTATTTGGACCAGTCAAAATAAACCATTTGCCAGGTCTAAACCTTCCTTTTTATGGTCTGGCTTGACAGCGCAGCTTTATCCAGACAACTCTGTGGGAATCACTAGGAGAGGGGCTTTGGGTTTGACCACATTTTAGGAGCCATGAGTACATGTTTTGATTGGGCAGAAGTTGTGTGCGTCCACAAAAAAATGCTTGCCCTCCACATAGCTGGGATAATTTTGTTTATTTATCCAGCTGCCTGATCTTGAACTTTAAGGGGCATACACATAATTGTAAAGATATTACTGTATTTTAGATATCTAGAAAATGTATGGTGTTTTTTTCTGGCCGGAGCTCAGATGGGAGAAGGCCAGTCATTAATGTACATGGATTTTTAGGTCTTGTCTGACAGTGCAAGTGTCATATGACCTTTTACCCTATACAAATATTATTCTGCTGTTGCCTGGAGCCTAGCTGTCAAGGAACGCTTGACAACAGAAGCCATCCCTAATACCTTTAAGTTGAAAGTAGATTTCCTAAGGTTGACTTTTGTTCTGCCTTCTGTTCTTGTTCTCTCCCAGTTTGCTAATTAATGCTAAATGAACAGAAGTTAGCACCACTCTCTCCTTTCTGGACTCAGGGGAAGGAAATTATCTTTCGAGCCAGGATCATTAACTCTAGCTGAAAAAGATGTATATTCCAGCTCTGGAACTGTGCTTGTTGGCAGCCATGGTTTTAAACCAACTAAGTGGCTCAGGCAGCTGACAGTACAATTTTCTAAAGCGACTTTTCCCCTCAAAGTATCAAAACTCAGGAGCTAATTACCATGGCGGACGGACTTCAGTCAGTCTGCTATTGTTTCGTATTTGGGACCTCCCGCGTACAAGGCAGCAGTCCCACAGTAAGTATTACGGTGCAACCGTCACTGAGGCAGTCACATTGCCTTTGTTTGTATTGTGGTGAGGTTGCAGGCAGCAGCCCCCACCGTAATACAAAAAATAAGATGTTTACATATCAGTGCAATATTTTACAGACACCACATGGTACAGGAATATGTAGGGGCCCTGTACCAGCCCCAGGAAGTAAGGGGGGCTAAATCTTTTTCCGCCAGCTGTTTCACGGCCGGTTGACCGCGGAAAGGATATTGTAATCCTCACTGCCATGCCTGATAGGCACCGCCGCCATTCTGGGGATCAGGGCAGTCCGCCAGGCGGGCAGAATGCTTCTGATCATCAGGACCGTGTTGGTGGGTCTTTCTGACAGAAAACCCACCGCCCGCCATCGTAATGTGGCGGAAGGGGATTCAGTTACCGAAGGCACCGCCACCGACAACCTGTCGGTGACGGTCTCCCTGCCATCATACTCAGGCCCTCTGATTTTACCATTAAATCAGATTTTGACATTCAAATAGGAAGTAACTCTAAATGACTTTGCTACCATTTTCCCAAATGGAGATATAGATATAAATATTCAGTCACACCCACCTCAGCCTGTCCAATGGAAAATGTAGATATATATTTACACAAGAAAACAGCCAGCCAAAGTAAAAAATAAAAACATATCTCGACTACAGCGTTGCAGCTTGCGCCTTCCACAGGTAGTAAAAGATGGTTTGCTCAGTGCCTGTACTACTGACACTGCTGTATTTTCAAAAAGCATCATGAGTGACAATTTCATGCTTAGATATAGAGCACACAATGATATTTAACTCCCCTGCTATTTGTGCATTTTCTGTGCTATCTACAATGGGCTGGAAAGAAATGTAACTAGACCTATTGGCAGGGGCGGCTCCTCCACTAGGGCAGAGGAGCGTAGCCCCACTGCCTTTCAGCACAGCAAAAAAGGAAAAATAATATGATAATAACGAGATATTATTATCATTTTATTTTTCTGTGCAGGGGCAGTTTTGTGAGACCATGTCGGAAAGCGTGTTTGGGGGGCCCCCAGCAGGGCCCCCTTATGTGTGCGGCCTCCGGGTGGGGCCCGAGAGGGCAATAATGGTGTCCCCCTGTTGATGCCTGCAATCCATGGCAGGCACCTTGAGGTGCCTGCCACTGGTTGCAGAGATGAACTGCACCTCCCATGTCCTTATGGGAGCATGTATTACTGCAGGTTTATGGCCATAATGCATACTCTCATACGGAACTGTAGGAATGCGACCGAATACTGTTCGTTTGCATCCTAATTAGGCGGCAGGGACCGCCAACCGGAGGTCGGTCGGTCCTAGGACCGTAACAGGGTCAGGCAGACATAACATCGTAATTAGGCCCTGAATGTTAATGTTTCAGCAAGCCATGGTTAAACCTGTTTTAGTATTTGGTTTTCCAGTCAGGGAGTATGTCTGATTAACTGGAGCAGATAGTCCCCGTAAAGGAAGAGATTCAGAACTTGCTCACAGTTTATAACGGAGAGATCTGCTATGAATCTGCTATGAATTGCCCCCAAAAAAATCATATCGATCGGGGCTAATGACAATCATCTCCAGTCACTATTAGATCTTGGTTAAGTTCATCATCGTTTTTTAGCTCACTTAGCCATCTCAGTTCAGACCCAGCCATATGTAAATCAGTCTTGCTCCTGCTCTTTATGGGAAGAGTCCAGTACGAACAGCCAAGCCAGGTCCTCTCTGGACCGGAAAAAAGCATCCTGCAAATAGTTTTTGGGTAACACCCCTCTTCAGCCAGGCTAGCTTCATTCCAGTGGCAAAGTGAGTAAGGGACCCACATCTGGTCATACCCTGCCAACTTAGGGTGAACAAAGCTAACAGAATAAAATAATGATTGCAGCACTGAAATGTTTCAGACACTTTCACCATTAGATTTGGGTTAAATCTGTCATCGTTATTTAGCTCCCTTCGCCAGCCCTGTTCAGACCCAACCATATGCAAATCAGTCTTGACCCTGCTCCTAATGGGAACAGTCCAGCCCGAATGGCCAAGCCAGGCCCTCCTTGGACTGGAAACAAGCTTCCTGGGACCGGTTTCAGGTTGTCACCATTCATCAGTCAGGCTAGCTTGAATCCAGTGACAAAGTGAGCAAGGGAGTTACATCTGGGCATACCCTGTCAACTTAGGGCGAACAAAGCAAACACAATAAGACAATAGACAGAGAGCTGAAAACTTTCTGAAAATCACCCAGCCACTATTAGATATGGGTTAAATCCATCAACATTATTTAGCTCACTTCACCACCCCAGTTCAGACCCAGCCATATGTAAATCAGTCTTGAACTTGCTCCTAATGGGGACAGTCCAGCCCGAATGTCTTAGCCAGGCCATCCTTAGACTGGAAACAAGCTTCCTGGGAACAGTTTCAGGGTGACACCCTTCATCAACCAGGCTAGCTTGAATCCAGTGACAAAGTGAGCAAGGGACTTACATCTGGGCATACCCTGCCAACTTAGGGCGAACAAAACAAACACAATAAGACAATGGACAGAGAGCTGAAAACGTTCAGACACTCACCCCAGCCACTATTAGATCTGGGTTAAATCCATCATCATTATTTAGCTCACTTCACCACCCCAGTTCAGACCCAGCCATATGTAAATCAGTCTTGACCCTGCTCTTCATGGGAAGAGACCAGTCCAAACTGCCAAGCCAGGTCCTCCCTGGATCGGAAACAAGATTCCTGGTACCGGTTTTGGGGTAACACCCCTCATCAGCCAGGCTAGCTTGCATCCAGTGGCAAAGAGAGCAGGGGACACATTTCTGGGCATACCCTGCCAACTTAGGACATACAAAAAAAACACAGTAAGATAATTGACAGAACACTGAAACTTTTCAGACACTCACCGAGTCACTATTAGATCTGGGTTAAATCCATAATAGTTACTTAGCTCACTTTGCCACCCGAGTTCAGACCCAGTCCTGTGCAAATCAGTCTTGACCCGGCTTCTCATGGGATCAGTCCATCCTGAACTGCCAAGCCAGGTTCTCCTTGGACCGGAAACAAGCATCCTCCGACCAGTTTAAAGGAAACGCCCCTCTTCAGCCAGGCTAGCTTAAATCCAGTGGCAAAGTGACGAAGGGACCCATGTCTGAATATTTTCAGCCAACTTAGGGTAAATAAAGCAAACACAATAAGATAATGGACGGAGCGCTGAAACTTTTCAGACACTCACCCCCAGTCATGATTAGATCTGGGTTAAATCCATCATCGTTATTTAGCTCACTTTGCCACAGCCGTTCAGACCCAGCCATATGCAAATCAGCCTTGACCCTGATCCTCATGGGACCAGTCCTAGGCTATACCAATGCAAGTATTTTTAAACCTAGGCATCTTCGAATTTAGGCAGATGAAGGTGAGTGCAATAGCATGAAGAATTCTGCGACAAAGTGGTGTGACAGCACAGCACAGTGTCTGGGCATACCCTGACAATATATGGCGAACAAAGCAAACACAATAGGATAATGTACTAAGCGCTGAAACTTTTCAGATACTCATCCCTAGTTACTATCGCCACCCCAGTTCAGACCCAGCCATATGCAAATCAGTTCTGACGCTGCTCCTCAAGGGAACGGTCCAGCCCAAACTGCCAAGCCTGGTCCTCCCTGGACCGGAAACAAGCATCCTGGGACCGGTTTTGTGATAATACACCTCATCAGCCAGGCCATCTTGAAAACAGTGGCAAAGTGAGCAAGGGACCAACGTCTGGGCATACCCTGCCACTTAGGGCGAACAAAGCAAACACAATAAGATAATGGACGGGGTGCTGAAACTTTTCAGACACTCACACCCAGTCACTATTAGAGCTGAGTTAAATCCATCATCGTTATTTATCTCACTTCACCACCTCAGTTCAGATCCAGCCATTTGCAAATCAGTCTTGACCCGGCTCCTCATGGAAACAGTCCAAAGATACGCCAATGCAAGAATTTTTAAACCTAGGCATCTTCGAATTTAAGAAGCTGAAGGTGACTGCAGCAGCGTGAAGAATTCTGTGACACAAGGGTGTGACAGCACAGCACAGTGGCTGGGCATACCCTGACAACTTTGGGTAAACAAAGCATACACAATAAGATAATGTACTAAGCGCTGAAACTTTTCAGATACTCACCCCTAGTCACTATCGCCACCCCAGTTCAGACCCAGCCATATATAAATCAGTTTTGACCCTGCTCCTCATGGGTACAGTCCAGTCCAAACTGCCAAGCCAGGTCCTCCCTGGACCGGAAACAAGCATCCTGGGAATGGTTTTGGGTAACACCCCTCTTCAGGCAAGCTAGCTTCAATCCAGTGGCAAAGTGAGTAAGGGACCCACATCTGGTCATACCTTGCCAACTTATGGCGAAAAAAGCAAACAGATTAAGATAAGGATTGGAGCGCTGAAACGTTTCAGACACTTTCCCATTAGGTTTGGGTTAAATCCATCATTGTTATTTAGCTCTCTTCGCCACCCCTTTTCAGACTCAGCCATATGCAAATCAGTCTTGACCCTGCTTCTAATGGGAAGAGTTCAGTCCAAACTGCCAAGCCAGGGCCTCCCTGGACCGGAAACAAGCATCCTGGAACCAATTTTGGGATAACACCCCTATTCAGCCAGGCTAGCTTGAATCGAGTTGCAAAGTGAGCAAGGAAGCAATTTCTGAGCATACCCTGCCAACTTAGGACATGCAAAGTAAACACATTAAGATAATGGGTAGAACACTGAAACTTTTCGGACACTCACCCCAGTCACTATTAGATCTGGGTTAAATCCATAATCGTTACTTAGCTCACTTCGCCACCCCAGTTCAGACCCAGCCTTGTGCAAATCAGTCTTGACCCGGCTTCTCATAGGATCAGTCCAGCCTGAACTGCCAAGCCTGAACAGGAAACAAGCATCCTCAAAGCGGTTTCGGGGTAAGACCCGTCTTCAGCCAGGCTAGCTCGAATCCAGTAGCAAAGTGAGTAGAGGCCCATTTCTGGGCATACCCTGCCAACTTAAGGTGAACAGAGCAAACACATTAAGATAATGGACGGAGCGCTGAAACATTTCAGACACTCACCCCCAGTCACTATTAGATCTGGGTTAAATCCATCATCGTTGTTTAGCTCACTTCACCACCTCTGTTCAGACCCAGCAATATGCAAATCAGACTTGGCCCAGCTCCTCATGGGAACAGTCCTAAGCTATGCCGAATCAAGTATTTTCAAACCAATGCATTTTCGAATTTAAGCAGCTGAAGGTGAGTGCAGCAGCGTGAAGAATGCTGGGACACAGGGGTCCTCTGCACTAAAAGGGAATATGACTGCAGCCAATTTGTCAAAGTGCTTGAGTGCTTCAATTGTGTCCTACCACACGTCGAAACAAGGGTCTTTTCATTCAAGTGAAGACTATTAGGCAATGTTAGACTTGCTTTTTCAGCAGATTTACCCTCAGATTTTTTGTTTTTTGACCTCCTGTTTTGACCCTGTTTTTGTTAGTTTTAGGACTCTAGGGAGTTTACTACTGCTATCCAGTGCTAAAGTGCCTATGTTCTCCCTGTAAATTGTGGTTATGGATTGGTGTTTTCTTGATTGTCTTATGTCTTATTTGATTTACCCTCAAGACCCTAGTACAGTGCACTGTGTGTACCCAGGGCCTGTAAATCAAATTGTAATAGTGGGCCTGCAGCAGTGATTGTGCCACCCACAGAAGTAGCCCTGTAAATGTAACTCAGACCTGCCACTGCAGGGTCTGCGCGCAGTATGTAACTGCCACGTTGACCTGGAAAGTGCACCTACTTGCCAGGTCATAATCTTCCCTTTTCTTCCATGTAAGGTACCTCTAAGGTAGGCCCAATGTACTCCTGTGGGCAGGGTGCTGTGTATGTTAAAGGTGGGACATGTACTGGTGTGTGTGACATGTCCTGATAGTGAAATACCGTTTATTTCGTTTTTCTCTATTGAAAGGCTATCTGTCCCATAGGATGAAATGGGAGTTTATTTATAACATCTGTTAACTATAACTTCCCACTGGGACAAGATTGAAAGATACAGTTTAGTATGCCTGAACTTTGAATATAAAAATGCATCTTTTAGTAAAGATGATTTTTATATTGTGTATTTGAAAATACCACTTTTGGAAAGTGGGTATTTTTTTGCTTAGCCATCCTGTGTGCCTTTGTTGGTCTGTGGATTGACTATCTTGCTTTGGAGTAACAAGGACTAGGGATGTGCATTCTCTCAGACGGCTACTGGGGGTGCTGGATGTGTGTCCTCCTCTTCCTGAATGAGTCAGGGTTGGGCTGAATAGACCTGGGCTGCATTCGGAGTAGTGGGCGGAGTTTTCACTAGCACCTGAAATAGACCTGGTCTGCATTTAGAGTGGTGGGAGGAGATTTCCCTTGCACCTGAATAGGCCCTGTCTGCCTTGGACAATGCTGTCTCCACCACCTCCTACCAGGAAGCTGCACCAGTGAGGATAGAACTGGGTTTGGCTGGCCAAAGAGCTTCTCTGCCACCAGAGAACAAAGGAATTTGTGCTATAAAAAGTGGGGCACAGACCCCAGAACTTGAGACTACTGCTGAACTAAGGAACCTGCCAGGAAGAAAAGCTGGAAAAGCTGTCAGGAGGAACTGCCACTTGACTGCGTGCCCTGCTGTGTTGGCCTGCTGCTGGCTGCTTCTGTCTTGGGCAGTGAAAGGACTAGATTGTACTTCCATCATCCTGCTGGTAGAGTTTTCTCCAAGGGCTTGAAGTAGAGCTTGTCTCCTGCTAGACGTCTCAGGGATAAAAAAAGACGTCAGAGAGAACTCACTGGAACCAAGGAACCTGCAAAGAAGAAGAGCTGGAAGAGTTGCCAGGAGGAGTACTGCCCCTTTGCTGTGTTGTTGCTCTGTTGGATTTGCCTGCAGTTGCTTTTTCTGCCTTGGACAGTGAAATGACTGGACTGAGCTTTCTTTACTTGTGCTGAGTATCTCCAAGGGTTTGAAATAGAGCTTGCCTCCTGTTCTGAGGTATCTGGGACTGTAAAGACTTCACCAACCTCTGGGTACCACTTCTGGACCCATTGTTTTAGTTGCCTCAGAGGAGGGGAATGTAACCGACTCCGTCGCCGGCTCCATGTCCAAGAGGGCGTTCTCATCTCGCAACGCAACCCTGGTTTCCAAGACGATGACTACCGATGGCGACGCCACCAAGCGGCTGCTTGCACCGTGACCTGTGGGCACCGCATTCCGTACCGCCTCGCTTCACTTTACCACCCTAGTCTCACCGACGCCGTCGCTGCATGCTGACAATGACTTTCTTGACCGCATAGTGGCTTGGGGGTACTGCTCGTAAAGTCTCATGACACAACGCCCGTCCCACACCACAGTCAGGACCGACTGATGCAAGCTTCCTGCAACCGGCTCTGTCGCCTGCACTGTGATCTGTCAGCACCGCATCAACCACTGCCTTTACTTCATACCGCAACTCTGGTCTCACCAACGCCACTGGATGACTGTCACTGAGCTGCTGCCTGCATCACGCCTTGAGGGCACTGCACGCTGCACTTCTAGGCTTCGCATCTCAACCGCAATAGTTGCCATGACCGGCCCACACCAACGTGACGGCTGCAACACAAACGGTACTGTTTAAGAGTCTGTCGGTGCTTCTGACCGGCGCGGTCAAAGGGAAATGGTAGCTTCTGTTGCTTACAGCATCACAGTATACCCGGACGGAGCTACTGACTCAGAAGAACCGTGTTTCAAGTTATTTTTCAATTTGAAATATTCTTGCAAAGTGCAGTCTTGAAGTATTGTATGTTGGATTTTTGTCGTTTTGGTCTTGATTTGGATGTATGAAAATATTGGATTTTTTTCAAAACTAGTGTGTTGTCCTTTCGTAGGGTTTTCATTTTATTACTGTTGGTTATGTGCAAATGCTTTACACACTGCCTTTGAGATAAGCCTGACTGCTTGTGCCAAGCTACCAAGGGGGTGAGCAGGGGTTATTTTAGGAGTGTATCCCCCTTACCCTGACTAGGAAGAAGGGTCCCTACTTGGGCAAAGGTGCAAACCCTTGCCAACTAGGGACGCCCATTTCTAACAGACAACTTTAATGGAAAGCTGAAGAAATCGACTTAGCTCTACTGTTGCATCTCTCCTCTAGAGTGCAAGTGCCTCTGGTGCATGGATTTCCAAAGCAGAGGAAAATCAGAATCTGTTATTTAACTAGTTAGTATCAAATGGTTGTTACAATCAGGGCAATGGCCCTCAAAAGGCAGTGCACATATATTGGTGCTTCTAAGATTCGTATGTGCAGTGCTTAAAGATAATGAGAATTACCCCTTCTCCTCAAATTTTGATCTTGAGATCACTGTTCTAGATTCCTTTATCCCAAACACTCACAATATATCACATAATATCTAGCATCCTTATGAGAAAGTTCAATATTACAGAATTCTTTTGATTTTCAGTTTTCTTATGTTCCAATTTTTTTATCCTTAGCCTCAGAGCCATCTGTGTTTCGTTGCTGTATGGGATACACCGGCAACTTAGTCAGTGCTAGAAATACAGGTAAAGGCCCCATATGTCATTTATTACATCTTATAATTTTGGTAATAATACCTTAATAAAGTGGCATCTGTGACAAGTTAATGTACAATTGGATTGTACACAATCCGGGACTGTTGAGTGTATACCCATGCACTGTCATCAATTTTATTGATATCAAATAAATTTCCACGAGTTAAAACATAATTCATTGACACTTATTGTCATTCAACAAAGTATTGGTGGATAGTCCTGCGTATCTATTACACCTTAGTAATCATGTCATGTCATCTATTATGTTATTTTATTCTCAACCCAAAATTGTGCTCAGTGGAGGGAGTCTATCTAACCATTAGTTCCCCAATTAGTGAAGCCAGTGTGCTGAAAAGAATTCCCAGGTCTAAGAGTATTACATGTACCTGTCAACGTCTTCAGGTTCACTTCAATCTAGAAAAAGAATCATCAAAGTTATGGTGCAAAACCGTCTAATATTATAACTGGATACGTACCTTGTGTCCGGTTGTATTTCCGTTCGGGTCCATCCACATTTGTTGCTATGTTGTTGTGTAGTTTCTATAAAACCTATATAGTTCTCATCACGAACTGTCATGTTTCTGTAAAGTCTTATTAGTTCTTCATGATGTGTATGTAAGTCTCCTACTGGCATTGTTTCAATGTCTGGATGTGGTGTGTAGGCCGCTAGTACTGGCCATGTTGCTCCATCTCTTCCGAGCGGACCAAGTCTTACTTTATTTCTTTTATGGGGGAGCGCACCTTTAAACCAGTATATGTTAACTGTTATGTTATATGGGGTTTATAATGCGCTCAATTACTACTGGAGTATCCTGGCGTGAAGGGAGCAATGCTAGAGGCCAAAGTTAGAGGAGGAAAGCGGAGCTTTAAAACAGCAGTTTAAACAGATGGGTCTTAAGTGCTTTTTTGAAGAGGGCATAATTCGAATTGGAGCGGAGAGTCAAAGGAAGAGAATTCCAAGCAATTGCTGCTTTAACAGAAATGGACTGGCCTCCGAAACTGGAGCGCTTAAAGAGTGGAACCGCCAACCGATATTAAGTGGTGGAGCGCAGGGGACGATTGGGGGGATAGAAAGAAAGCCGTTTCCTCAGATCTAATGGGCCCTGATCGTAGATAGCCCTGTGGGCAAAAGTAAGAGTCTTAAAGATAATTTGTTGCGAAACCGGAAGCCAGTGCAGACTGCGCAGATGGTGTCGGAGGCTAGTTTGCCTGGAGATGTTAAAAAGGAGTCTGGCAGTCATATTTTGGATTATCTGGAAATGATTGGTCTGATATGCCGGAGAGCCACTGAGCAGGGCATTAGCATAGTCGAGGCGAGAGAGAATAAGCGCTCTAGCCACTGTTTCTCTCGCTGTTCTGGGAAGAAGAGGAACACATTTTCGTAGAGCCTTAAGAGTGCCAAAGCAGCCACAAGTAAGTTTCTTAATGTGGGCCTCAAATTTTAGGTCTTCCCCAAACCCCACCCCCAGATTTTTGGCCGGTATGTTCACAGAACTCGGAAAAGGGAAGCCAGCAGGCCATAACGATTCTCTAAAATGTGGTGGAAACTGCCCATAAAGAAGGATTTTAGTTTTATCTTCATTACATTTTAACTGGGCAGAAGCCAACCAATTAAAAACTGAGGAGAGACAAGTTTGGATGGCAGCAGTGTCCAAGTCGGTAGCAGGCCAGGTGAACAGCAGCTGTGTGTCGTCACCATAAGCTATTATTTTAGCACCCAGTTGTGCGGCAAAAACAATCAGAGGGGTCATGTATATATTAAATAACAGCGAGCTCAAAGTTGACCCCTAAGGCACCCAGTGGAAAGAGGCTTAGCTGATGACGAAAAAGGTAGTAACCAGACCTGCTGAGACCGGAAAGAAAGAAAAGAAGTCAAACCAGTGACGCCAATAGCAGACAGACGGGAAAGAAGGTGCTGATGGGGCACCGTATCAAACGCGGCAGAGAGGTCCAACAGTATTAGAGCCGCTCTGCCGCCAGCGTCAAGACGAGCCCTAATGGCCTCCGAAATTTCCACCAGAGCCGATTCCATGGTGTGGGCAGCACGGAATCCAGACTGGGCAGGGTGGAGAGCATGAGATGTTTCTACAAATGTGTTTAATTGACGGAAGGAAATTTTTTTGCAGACCTTGGCCATCCCTATTAATAAAGAGATCGGCTGGTAGTTAGCTGGGACAGCTGGGCCAAGACCCGCCTTTTTCAGCAGTGGCAAGAGTTTGGCCTGCTTCCAGTCATCCGGAACAGTTGCAGATCTGAAGGAGAGGCTAACAATTTCGGTAACCTCCTGACTCACCACCTCTGCCACCCCCCCAGAACACGCGCTGGGCAGGGGTCAATAGGTGATCCTGATTTCAAGGATTTTAGGACTGCTAATGTATCATCTCCCGAAGGTGTGGAAAATTCCTCAAAAGTGTAAGCCCAGGAAGAGGGTAGAGAGGAGGGCACAGGAGCCAGGAAGCCCTGGTTAAGACAGGTAGTCCGTAGGCTGGCCTGGATCCCTGCTATCTTATTATCAAAAAATTAGGACAGGTCCTCACAGTATAATTGCTCCTGGTAAGTGAGCAGAACTTCAATGGTTTTGTACGGACAATATTCGTTCGGTAAGTCATCTTCTGTGTAATAATGAAATGTTTTTGAGTCGTGCATTTGCCTGTGGGAATCTAACCCATGAATAGAATTCCTCTGTTCTAAATGATTTGGGCGATCCCAATCACTAAGGTTACTGGCCACCCCTATCTATTAAACCATATGAAGCTAGTTTTAGGGTGATGGCGTTTCTAAAATTATTTGTATTGCATCTGCATCTTCTTCTTTGGCTGAGAGATTTAGTTCATGCACAGCGATATTCTGTTGCTCAGTCACTGTTTTTAGTAAGATGAGTTTTTCAAGGGAACCAAGATAAGGTGTTATACACAAATAGGAACAATGTGTCCTTCAAGCTTGATTAACCAACAGCCAATATATATGATTTTGCGTACTCAGCTGCAGTAGATTTTTGTACCCACCCACTCCAGACGTCTCTGGGAAAATATGAGTAGTGGTCTCTGAGAATAGCACGACTGAACTATCAGATGTTACTGTTGAATAAGTACCCAACCAACGTTGGGCACCATGTTGTATAGTTCCTGTAAAACCTATATAGGATCTGCGCGTTTGGACAACATACACTGTAGGATTGGTGTCAGACTGCTTCTAGACACCCCCACCGGGTGTGTTGGCCTGTGTACCAGCTATCACACAGTGCCACTAGAAACTCCACTTACCAAGGAGAGAATAGTACTTGGCAACTATCGCACATGACAACCCTGATCCCTCAGGAGAGTGGAAACAGTCTACTACTATTCGCTCAGTCACTCATGCTCACTAAGTCTCAGAGAGATACACAGAATAAACTGTATGGATGTTTTTCAATAAACTTTTATTGTCGTTATTCTAGTATAAAATAGGTGTGCTGAAACAACCATTAGTTAGTAATAGATGTAAATGATTAGACGCACTAAGAAAGTAAAAGCATGGTAGATTTCTACCATTTTGCTATAACCATGAATACAGGCAAGTATATAAAATACATGACAATACAATGCGTACTCCTACGATGCAATCCTAACTAGATGTACCTAAGTAGGTATACCTAAGTGCACCTGGCATTTGTGTAGGTGTTAAGCCAAGCATCCCTCTAGGATAAAGTCAACCCCATCACCTGAAGTGGGAGACTGTGGGACCCCGTCTTGGTCTCCAGTTGGACACCCTGCAAGGGATGTTAGACCACTGCGAGCTGGATTATCTGCATGCAGGAGCCTCAGCGTCTCGCATCAGTGTGTCAGCAGGGAAGTCCTGATCTCCTCTGTCTCAGCAAGATGTGATGTTTATATACCCAAAGGCCTCCCCAGGGGTTCTACATCAATGTGCCACTTGTCGGACTTAAGAGGACGTTGGGACTGAACTTTATACATAGCTATTATACAGGAGATGGTAGTCCTGTTGAGTTTCCAAGAATCCTCATGCATAATGCATGAGGATTTTACCAGGGAAAATCCTGCATTCTGTGTGCACTTGTCATCTCTAGGTAAAAGGTCAGTCCCCAAGAACCATTATGTTTGTAATGTAAGGGAGAGTATAGGTAGAACGTTATGAAATTACCTGAGCCTATATTGGGGTACCTATATGGAATATAACAATGTTATATTACCATTCCGTTAAGGGCAAACTGAGACTTTCATAATAAGAAAGGTATTACTGCCCAATACACCGTTTACTTATATTCCTCACGTGTCCGGTGGGATCAATATTCAAACACTGTAGCCTAATCAAAGGAATTTTGTGATATTGAACCTTGTCATAAGGATGCTAGATAGTATGTGAAATATTGGGAGGGCTTGGATAAACGATTTATGGTATGTAACTACTCTAAGTTAGTTGGGGCATGGTGTTTGCAATGTGTTTCTATTACATAAGTGCTACAGATTGACCTGATATGCATGAAGGGAAAGAGAGTGAGTAAAGTCAAAACCACCAGTGTCGCAGAGTAAGAGCGGCTGCAGAAGGTTACAGGACTTGTGTCTAGTGTGCTCGGTCTTGGTGATTAATGGAGGATGAGGGCCGTGTGTGAGCCAGCCCCCAGTCACTACAAGCTGGCAAAGGCATACTCCTGAAGAACAGAAAAAGTCAACCTCCAGCCCCCTCCCTAACAAACATGCTGCTGAGGCACTCTCCTCCTTCAACATCCCATTAATAAAAGCCACCTTCAAAGATTTAAGCAAACCGTGGTGCACAGGGTAGGCTCGATGGGGAGGGGGGAGAACAGGTTTTATAATTGCCTCCTTTTTACCTTTCCACCTCAAGCACCGCAGCGCTTGAGGTGGAACGAAACATGGATACTTATGGACTCAGTGTGTGCGTGAGACTCAGTTCCATAAGTGTCCATGAGAGAAGAGGCCAGGCTGCTGCCTGTGCAAGAGGTGGGGGGAGGAGGAATTTGCTCAGGGCTGAAAGTGTGAATTGAAACATATTATGTTCCAACCCTAGTCTAATAATAAATGAAAGAGAAGCCAAGCTGTCATCTGTACAAAAGGGAGGAGGAGGAGGAGGGATTTGCTCAGGGCTTAGAGCGAGGCTTGGACCATGATGAGTTCTATTCCTCATCTAATAATAAATTAAAGAGAAGCTAGGCTTCTGCCTGTGCAAGAAATCGAGGACCAGGGATTTTGCTCAGGACTAAAAGCGAGGCTTGAAATATGATGCGTTTCAAGCCTCCTCTTATAATAAATGAAAGAGAGGCAAAGCTACTGTCTGTGCAAGAGGTCGAAGGTGGAGGGAATTGCTCAGGGCTGAAAGCGAGGCTTGGAGCACAATGCGTTCGAAGCCTCATGTAATAATAAATAAAAGGAAAATGAAAATGGAGCCAACATGCTCGCTTGAAATGCATGCAGCCACAGGTAAAAGGGTTATGTAAATGCACTGTGAAGGGGAGAATAGGTAAACAAGTACACTGCATTGTGCAGGTAAAACAAAACAAAAAAAGTGCCTCAAGAGCACATGGAAACAGTACCTCTGTGACGGGAAACTGATAAGAGAAGCACACAAGGGGAACAGCACCAGGAAACAGTGTGCTATTGACAATAGAAACAGAGGAAACATAAGTGGCAAGCAGAGGAAGCAATGAAAAACAATCAAAGCAATGGGAGGGATGTAAGCCATTTTCAAGATATATTTAATACAAAAGATTTCACAAGCACAGGCAAAACCTAATGACAAGCTCAACTAAGTTTATGTTACCTAGCTATTATTTTACTTTGTTAATAGGTTTGTGTTGTTTGCTCTAAATAATTGGAAAGGGGTACATATTTAGAAATGATTTGGCCAAAATTACATTTTATATGCTACATTTAAAAGAGAGGCAATAATTAATTTAGCAGAAAAGGTTATGTAAGCTGTATGAAAGCATTAACTATAGTATAAAAATGCTTACAGACAGAATGGTTTACAAATCTGCAGCACTTCCCGGCGAGATCAACATTTTTTGCATTCTTTTCCTAAATAAGGGGTCAATTAGGATGGCGGATGGATCGCCATTGCCATGGAGGCGGTGGCGATCCGTCCGCCATCTCTGCCCGTCCGCCACCTTCGTTGCCCCCTCCATATTACTATGGCGGGGGGACCGTGGCGGAGAAGAAGACTGTCCGCCGCTTTTCTGCCGCGGTCGCCTTGCGACCGCGGCGGAAAAGCTCTAATATGATGGCGGTGTCTATCAGACACCGTCAGCCATATTAGGATGTGCTGGGGGATATGCATTCCCGTGGCAGCAATGCCGCCACGAAAAGGCATACGGTCCTTGCATTGGGGGCCCGTTGCGGGCCCCCAGGGTGAAAGGGTGGTGGGGGGTGCACATGGGGAGTACCTATGGTACCCCCCTGCATTTGCATGCACAATGCGGCAGGCACCATGGGGTGCCTGCCGCTTTGTGCATGCAAATACACACCATGCATTTTTAACTTTGCGGCGGGTGCTGCTTAAAGCAGCACCCGCCGCAATGTTAACTATACGGGAAGTGACCGCCAGGGTGGCGGTCACATCCTAATTCCAACGTAAAAACCGCCGCTGCCCCTGCGGACGGTCCCTCCACCTCGGGGGTGGCGGACGGATGCAGGTCCGTCCGCCATCATAATCGACCCCTAAGTACATAAAAACGTATAGGAGAGAATGGTGTGACAAAATGTTTTTCCATGTATCTGGCTATATTACAGAAATTATATGTATGCTAATTAATGGTTTCAGAGACACATAGATGTGCACTTATGCAATCTGGTTGCTCCTGGTCAGGGACACTGCTCTCCCCTTGCGCAGCTCTTTCCTTAAGGCACTATCCCCATTGTCTTCTGGTGTTCCAGGTAGGTGTTCAAAGCCCTCCTCCACCTGCATGCTCCTGCCTGCGCCTCATCCCTTGTGGTCCAGTGGAACAGCTTGCTCTTCTGCTAGTACGCTCTCCCAGACTTTTTCTATCTTTTTCTGTTTGCTCAATATTCTGTCTTTTTCAGTCTCCTTTTTCTGTCTTTGCCTTTTTGCCTATTTTTTCCTGTCTATTGCCTATTTGCCGATTTTTTCACAGTTGGCCACTCTTTTCCTTTTTTTGCCTCTCCCACCGCTGCTGCCTTTGACCCATACTCAAAGGCATGCCAAAGGCAAGCCCATCTGAGCCCATCCATGACCGACCGTGATCAGCGCCAGGGAACCTGGCCTGCCGACCCCTGCCTCTATGACCCCAGCCGTCTCCACGTACTCAACCCTGGATGCAATAACAACTGCCAGCTTTCGAAGCTGAGCAACTCCCAAGGCCCGTTCTCCTGCCGACACTGCCGCCACACCTTCACCCACCTCCAGACCCAGAAAGCCACATCCAACCCACCAGACACCAGCGCACACAAACCCCTGAGCTGTATCCTCCTCAACGTGCGCTGTGAAGGGGAGAATAGGTAAACAAGTACAGCTGCACTCCTTCCCCTACCATGACAGACACCAACACAGCAGATAACGACCTTCACCAATGGATCGCCACTTGAGCCAAAGCTCTCACCCCCATCCAGAACTCCACCGGAAGACACAGCACAAAAGCCACCTGGCTCACCATGGACCTCCAAGAATCCAAGCGCTCGTGTCGACAACTGGAGAAAGCATGGAGAAACATCAAAACCCCGGAAGCACACATTGCCTACAAGGCCGCCACCACAGCACACCACCAAGTCATCAGATCTACTAAGAGAACTTCATCCAGGACAGAATCCTCTCCAAATCTCACAACTCCATGGAACTCCTCACCATCATACAAGAATTCTTCAGACCCCACAGTGAAACTACTGTTGTCCCTCCCTCTCAAGACCTCTGCAACAAACTCAGCTCCTTCTTACACCTCAAGATCAGGACACTCTACGACAACTTCGACGACCAAGACCACGGCACCGACCCTCCACCCTCCACCAGTGATGCCACCCAGCCAACCGTCCTCACCTGGACCCCTGTCATTACAGAAGACACCGCAAAGACCATGGAAAGCATCCACTCTGGAGCACCCACTGAACCCTGCCCACCGCACATCTTCCACAGGGTCGCCATCACACAAGAACTACGATGGACAATCAACTGCGCCTTCGAAATAGCCATGTTTCCCAATGACTGGAAACACGCCAAAGTCAAGCCCCTCCTCAAGAAGCCCTCCGCAGACAGGACTGACCTCAAGAACTACAGGCCTATCTCCCTTCTCCCCTTTGCCACTGAAGTAATTGAGAAAGCCACATCCAACCCACCAGACACCAGCGCACACAAACCCCTGAGCTGTATCCTCCTCAACGTGCGCTGTGAAGGGGAGAATAGGTAAACAAGTACAGCTGCACTCCTTCCCCTACCATGACAGACACCAACACAGCAGCTAACGACCTTCACCAATGGATCGCCACCTGAGCCAAAGCTCTCACCCCCCTCCAGAACTCCACCAGAAGACACAGCACAAAAGCCACCTGGCTCACCATGGACCTCCAAGAATCCAAGCGCTCGTGTCGGCAACTGGAGAAAGCATGGAGAAACATCAAAACGCCGGAAACACACACTGCCTACAAGGCCGCCACCACAGCACACCACCAAGTCATCAGATCTACTAAGAGAACTTCATCCAGGACAGAATCCTCTCCAAATCTCACAACTCCATGGAACTCCTCACCATCATACAAGAATTCTTCAGACCCCACAGTGAAACTACTGATGTCCCTTCCTCTCAAGACCTCTGCAACAAACTCAGCTCCTTCTTACACCGCAAGATCAGGACACTCTACGACAACTTCGACGACCAAGACCACTGCACCGACCCTCCACCCTCCCCCAGTGATGCCACCCAGCCAACCCTCCTCACCTGGACGCCTGTCATTACAGAAGACACCGCAAAGACCATGGAAAGCTTCCACTCTGGAGCACTCACTGACCCCTGCCCACCGCACATCTTCCACAGGGTCGCCATCACACAAGAACTACGATGGACAATCAACTGCGCCTTCGAAATAGCCATGTTTCCCAATGACTGGAAACACGCCATAGTCAAGCCCCTCCTCAAGAAGCCCTCCGCAGACAGGACTGACCTCAAGAACTACAGGCCTATCTCCCTTCTCCCCTTCGCCACTGAAGTCATTGAGAAAATCGTCACCTCCCAGCTAACGCACTTCGTAGAAACTAACAACATTCTCAACTCCTCTCAGTCCGGATTCTGCAGCAACCACAGCACTGAGACCGGCCTTATAGCCGCCACTGATGACATCCGCACCCTCCTCGATCAAGGCCACATGGCAGCCCTTATACTACTAGACCTCCCAGCAGCCTTCAACACCATCTCCCACCACACACTAGCCGCAAAACTCCACGAAGCCGGTATCCTGGGAACTGCCTTAGATTGTATTCAATCTTTTCTCTCAGGCAGAACACAAAGAATAAGACTCCCACCCTTCCTCTCAAAGCCCACAGAGATCAGACGCGAAGAACCCCAAGGATCCTCCCTCAGCCCCACGCTCTTCAACATCTACATGGCCCCCTCGCCACCATTCTCAGAATACACGGACTCAACATAGTATTTTACGCTGACGACACCCAGCTCATCCTCTTCATCACCAAGGAACCCAACATCACCAGGCACAGTTTCCAAGAAGGAATGTAGGATGTTGCATCCTTGATGAGCAGCAGCTGTCTGAAGCTTAACTCGGAGAAAACGTAAGTCCTCATCCTTGGGTCCACCCCCTCTGCATGGAACAACACCTGGTGGCCCCCCACCCACCAGATCAACCCTGTGTCCTCAACAGGCTTCAACACCCTCAGTATACTCCACAACACATTAAAACGGATCCCTCCTGACTCCAGGAAGACCGTCACCCACGCACCCATCACCAGCAGACTGGACTACGGAAACACACTCTATGCCGGAATCAACAAAACACTCCTTCACAAACACCAAACCATCCAGAACACCACAGCCAGACTTGTCCTCAACATCCCACAACAGGACCACATCACCCAGGACCTCCACGACCTCCACAGGCCCAGTCAAAAGAAGAATAACCTTCAAACTGCTCACACACGCCTACAAAGCCCCTCATAGCACCGGACCCCAATACCTCATACCCTTCAACGCCCCCAAGAGAAACCTCTGCTCTGCCGACCTAGCCCTAGCCATGGTCCCGCACATCTACAGGGCCAGAACGGATGGCAGATCCTTCTCCTACAGCGCAGCAAAGGCCTGGAATGAACTCCCCCTCAGCAGCAGAAGAAACCCAACACTGCACCTATTCAGAAAGGACCTCAAGACCTGGCTCTTCGGATAACCACGGTGCTGCCCGCACCCCCTCCTTCAGCACCTTGAGACCCTCACGGGTGAGTAGTGCACTTTACAAACCTCTGATTGATTGATTGTAATTTTCACTGCAAATTTTTGGGGATTTGTCTTGGATAACTCTTCCTGGTTATGTATGCATATATCAATAGCGCAAACATAGCCAAAAGGGAGCAGAGTGCTGCACATGGTCAAAGGCAAGCTTACAGTCACTGTGTAATAGAAGAGGAAGCTGAGTTATGGATGGGTAATGCATTCTGATTGTAGTGTTCAAAGAGGTGAGTCTTCAACTCTTTTCTAAATTCGAGCAGTGCTGGGGCAGTCCTTATGGATACAGAGAGGTTGGAAAATCTCACAAGTTTGGGTGCCTAATATGCTCAGTGTTTGGATAACTGTTTGAGAGATCATGTGCTGTATTCTATATATTGTATCTTTTCTGGACAATTTTTGCCGCATATTGATCAATTTGCACTGGTGCTGTATAATTGTATTATAAGACAGGAGGCTCTGTTATGCAGTCTTTGTTCCAGAACTTTTTAAAGTATTACATTTAAAGTATACTACATTTCCCGCAATCCTGCTATCTTGTTCAGGAAGGAACAACAAAGAAGAAATACACCCAATACTTTAAATAGGGCCATAACATGATCCACTTTTCTTGATACTATGTTAAGTACTTGTCAAGCTGTGCACTGAATTACTCAAATTTAGCGCATTTTGTACAATCAGTTTATTGAGATTATTTAAAGGTCTAGATTTTGATATTTGCATGATAGATTTGCTCCTACCCACAGATGGCCTTAAGGCTGGGAACCACGTTGGAATACATTGTGCAAGTGACATTCTTTTATTTGTATAAGCATTGGAAGAGCTTGTAATTTGAAAACATTAGGCCACATCTACAAAGAATTTTGCGCAAGGCAACGGCCCTCTTAGGTTTTATATGGGATGTGTTTTGGACCTACCCTTCAAATACCGTATCAGACTGGAATCCATTAATGTTTTACGACCAATTAAGGTTACAAAACATGAATACTTTACTGACTCCTTGAAGGCGGTAGTAACCCATTCACAAATGGGACCACTTCCCCTTTGAGAATGGAACAGAACATTTTTTAAGAGCACGCAGTGGTCCCTTAAAAAATGAAACTTCAAAGTTTCATTTCTTTTCTTTTTAAACGCATCCCCTTTCCCCACCAGGCAACTGTGATGGCTGTTATTCCTAATGGGTCTCAAACTGCAACCTACCTCAATAATATTCATAAGGTAGGTTGATTTGCGACCCATTGGAAATCACTACCTAATATTTGTAGGTTTTGTTACAATAGTAATTGCAAATAGGATATCGCAATTCCTACATTTTTTCTACATATGGCCCATTGTTTTCTACTGAGCCTGCAGTTATTCATTACTTCTGTTTTCTGTTTGGTCCAAAGAGCCTTTCAAGGCCAGTTGAACAAAACAATGATTTCCTAAAACAAGTGCAACACATGTCTCTTTCCTAAAGCCTTGTCAATTACAATGTTTTGTTGAAGTTGTTTTATGAGTTAGTGCTTGGAAATCCTCCCCTGAGTATAACAGTACTGGTCTGAAATGAAGGATAGCAACAAAAGAAGGCGTGAGTGTTTGGGGTTTGTACCTCAAGATACAAATTATATTGCATGTTAAAATAACAGGTCATGTGTTTTAAAAACAAAACGGTTGTTACATGTTTAGATTCTGTAGGGGTTAAATTACCTATCACTGATATATTGAAATTAGGGCCAACAATCATGAAAGATGTAATGTTAATAGCAAGAAAATAGAGGAAGATTAGATATTTAAGAACAACCTTTATGATTTGCGGGACACTTCAGTGCCCAATTCAATTCCTAACACCGTATCCTGGTCTTTTAAAAAGGTAGCTACCAATATTGGTGACTCCGTGGCGACTGCAATATCAGGGTCTTTAACTGCACCCACTGGTGGCAAGACACGGATGAAGAAACTTTTCTGATGGCCCTCAAGGGGTGCCCTGTCTTTGTAAGAGATTTTCTCTTTAGTTAAAATCTCTAATAGAGTTTTGAGCACTCATGATTTCTGGTCTCTAATGGAGATGTATCAAACCTGACTAGCTTGTAAAGGTTTCCTAATGTCCTGTAATGCAGAGTAAGATTTAAACACTCTTATTGGCTTTTAAATAATTGTTAATCATCCTAAACCTCGATCAGAGATCCATGTTCATTTTAGGCCATGAGTACAAGGTGTTCATAATTATTATTATTATTTGTATTTATAGGGCGCATACGAATCATCCCCAAGGGGATCTCTTGGCGCCTCAGACAGACAGACAGAGCAGAACCGAGATCGCTGGTTAATGACAGAAGTTTCTTAAACTGCCTGAGATTGGTACATGCACAAATGTTGTCTGGCAGTCTGTTCTAGTGAAAGGGAGCGAGATAAGAGAAAGAGCGGCTGCCCATTCTGACTCTATTAATTCTAAGGGGGCAAAGCAGCTGTCGATCGCTCGATCTCAATTGGCGAGAGGGGGTATATGGCTTTAGCTTCATCCTTAGGCAAGCTGGTCCCTTCCACATAAATGATTTGAATACCAGACACAAAAGCTTGAATTCTGCTCTATTCCTAACAGGCAGCCAGAGGGGCTGTCGTAGAAGGGGTTCCGGGGGGTTCGAACAGGCTTTGCGTTTGATTTTGATAATTTTTGATTATGGGATTTATATAGTGCACGAATACCCATAGGCGCCTAGGCTGATTGAGGGCTAGACTCGGGGTGGTACTTTATTCCCTCTCGCCAGGACCCCCGTTCATGGAGTTGGCCAGTACGACATCTGCGTACTGATAGCTGAGTTTAGCTGAGGGGTGCATCGTGGCTATAGAGAGGTACACTGCTAGTCCTCTAAAAGATGGAGATGATTTATTAATACCCATCCTTTCCGTGACAACAATAGAACATGGCCAGTATAGCCATCTGATTGTTGGTTTTTGATTTTACTTATTGTGGCAGAGTGACTTGAATGATTTGGTCTGAGTCTAAATAGAAGCATGTTGACCACGAAGGGGGTATATTTGTTTTGAACCCCCAGTCTGCTTGTTTTTTAACCTTATCCAAGGGTATCAACGAACCCGAGTTATTGGGTCCCTGAGATTGTTTTAATTATTCACTATTTTGGGGTGTTTGCACTCTGCCCCTCATTCACCTTTTTGCTCTCTGGGATTCCCTACCTCAAACACCTCAGTTCCTCTCCACCTGCACTTTTCTGGTGGGGAGTTGTAGCCCACATCTGGGACCTTGCGGTCCCGATGTGAGGAAGGAACCCAATGATGAAGCATGTCACCCTTGGGTGAGTGAGGGTCTCGTCCTTAAAAATGGTCACTTTCTTTCCAGTTGACTACTTTCAGAAATGACTCTTGTTACAAAGGGGTCATATCTTTTGTGAGTTTCAAAGATTAGTTAGGGAGTGGTATGTTTCCCCCCTTTTGGGATTGTCTCTCTTGGATCCCTTGTGTGTTTTTGAATTGGTGGTATTTCATGCATACAGTAAATATCAAGACCCAGGGGCAAGGTATTTACCAGGACTACTGTCTGCTCATCCTGAAGTCACCTGACACAGTTCCCAAAACAGAAATCGTCCAAGGGGACAGCGTCCCCTTTAAGAGTCGATTGAAAAGACAGTAATTGTTAATGGTTTGCAACCCACAGTTGTGTTCCCAAATTATTGATGTATACCATTCTGAATTACAAGAAGGAAGGTACAATCTTTACACGCCCCTTAAGATTTGTGCTTTGGAATGGGTCAGTCAACCCATTTTATGTGTTGGAATATTTGGCTGTCAAGAAGGACCCTAGGAGAGACACTTGCTAGACAATCCTACCTCATACCCACTTTTTTGGCACAGACAGACCGTACATTCTTTGTATTGCCCAAGCAGAAATGAATTAGATCACCAACTATGGTACTTAGATCTAGTTAGCCTTATAAAGAAATCAGGGCATCAGAGCCCCTCAAAGAAAACTGTGGAATGCTTTGCTCCAGTTACCATAGGCAACACCAACTGACAATCTTCGAGCTGATTGTGCCTATGCAACAGTAGAACTCCAATACCACAAACGGGTGATCATATATGTGATCAAATGCAGCAAACATGCTCTTCTCACCTAAATGATCTATGTTGATAGGAGTTTATCAAACTACTCCAGAAGGACAGATGTCCTCTGAGCAAATATTCTGGATTTACTAATCAATATTTTCCTCTATTGAGAATGTCTCCAAGTCAAGCAGCCCATAAATCATCACTAAAAGGTAAATATAGGTTACTCAATCACTTAGAATGGTGTGAGGTCTTGGAAGCTGCCTACAATATTCCTGTAATTGTGGCTTATGCGTTGTAACTTCAACCATAACCATATCTCTCTACCCTGCAAGGTAGAAAAAGAAAATGGGAAGATTGCTGCCTTTGCAAACTCTAACCTGCTGCATTCCTTTGATGGAAGGCTTCAATGCAAGCATGATTTCCAGACAGATTGTTACCTCAATGGAAAGTTAATCGAAAACATTGCTCACATTATTGCTTTATTGCTAGAGTTATTCCAAGAATATAAAGAACTTCAAGGAAATCTTGAGGTCAGTCCCTCTTGGTGACTCTCCCAGCACTTGAACTTATCTTCTGTGAGACATTTAACAGAGAGTAAACAGCAAGTAGGGTATTTTCATAAGACAATATGCTAAATTAGAACTGGAATACTCCAACATTTTCCCCCTCCTCCTTTCCTCATCCGTTTCTGTCTTGTGCTCCTTTTTTTCTTTGCACATCTGACTTGATCCATCATACAAAGAGAAAGTAAATGCACTTTGTCAAGAACAACAAGTGAAAGTTAAAGATGCTATAGATATGAGGAGTGCAACAAAGTAGTTTAATTATACTAGTATACCAGCATGTTTAGGTGGAGAGTCTGATAATTTTTAAAACTGGTTTGTCCCACATCTCTATCACCCTCCTTTTATAACAGTGCTGAAATCCTCATGTAGCCCTTGCAATATACCTCCTTCTTTTACTGCAGCACAGTACACCACCTGCTGCTTTTCGAGAATTGGATCTGTCTGTAGCACTGCCAATGGACTTATGTCTAAACCAGGACAAACCTATGCCATCCCACTATTAAGATTGTGGAAACCTCTAACAGAGTACCCCGTCCCTGACCTGAAAAACGATGTAATATTTCCCCTTTACTAAAATTTCTAGCAATGCCCCCCTGGCTACTTGGCAGCACCCCTAGTTTGGCTACTTGGCAGCACCCATAGTTGTGTCGCAGAGTGAGCTAAAGAATGGTGATGGATTAAACCCAGATCAGTTGACTGGGGGTGAATGTTTGATTTGCTCAAACGCTCCATCCATCATCCCCTTTTGTATCGCCTTGTTCGCCCTAAGTTGGCAGGGTATGCTCAGACGTGAGTCCCTTGCTCACTTTGCCACTGGATTCAAGATAGCCTGGCTGATGAGGGTTATGAACCCAAAACCGGTCCCAGGATGCTTGTTTCCGGTTCAGAGAAGACATGGCTTGGCAGTTCGGGCTGGACTGTTCCCATGAGGCACAGGGTCAGACTGATTTGCATATGGCCATGTCTGAACTGGGGTGGCAGAGTGTGCTAAAGAATGGTGATGGATTAAACCTAGATCAGTTGACTGGGGGTGAGTGTTTGATTTACTCAAAAGCTCCGTCCATCATCCCCTTTTGTATCGCTTTGTTTGCCCTAAGTTGGCAGGGTATGCTCAGACGTGAGTCCCTTGCTCACTTTGCCACTGAATTCAAGATAGCCTGGCTGATGAGGGTTATGAACCCAAAACCGGTCCCAGGATGCTTGTTTCCGGTTCAGGGAAGACATGGCTTGGCAGTTCGGGCTGGACTGTTCCCATGAGGCCCAGGGTCAGGCTGATTTGCATATGGCCATGTCTGAACTGGGGTGGCAGAGTGAGCTAAAGAATGGTGATGGATTAAACCCAGATCAGTTGACTGGGGGTGAGTGTTTGATTTTCTCAAGCGCTCCGTCCATCATCCCCTTTTGTATCGCTCATACAGTCCTACCAATGCATCTCATTCCTGACTAGCAGTGTCCTCCAATAATGAAATGCTGACACTTAAATTGAGATCTGCAAATGCACCTCATTCCAAATAAGTAGAACTTGTTAGGTTTGAACTCACAAGACATTAAAATGCTGCTCCACCAATTAATTTCACATGCTTATTCCAGAGAAGCAGCATACCCAGCCCAGTAGCACTCACAGGTATTCAACAAAGCTCGCTGATATTTCTGCTCACTACTGAGATCTGAAGGCAGCCTTACCTCCTTGTGTACCTCTGCAGTGATCTACAGGAGAGTACACCAGGAGTGCAGCTATCATTGGGCTATCAGGCGCAGTCACACTTGACCACTTGTGTGTGATGGGTCCACAGCACTCAAAGTATGGCTGTCTTTCACTATCTGGCAGGGCGGCTTATTTCTCTTGCATGTACTAGAAACCCATGCCACCTATTTTACACCCCCACCACCAGCTATTTGGCTGTGAGATGAGCTCCTTAAATAACTACAAGAAGACCCTGATCAGAGTTTTGTAAAGCCTTGGAATTCTTTCATAACAGCTAATCATAATTAAACGCATACTGCTATTGTGCTCATCACAAACTTCATATATTAAGATTTGTGAAGATCACAGTAGAAATTGCATGCTGACTATCCTTGCCTTACTACCACTGAAAGTATCACTTATAACCTAACCCTTGTGGATCTGACAAACTGTGTTCTCTTGTAGAGGTCTGTGAGTAAATCTGCAGTTGTTGATAATATGAGTATCATTTTAAACATTTACTCAGAAGGATCACCAGTGGATGCACTTTGTGGTGTGTGGTACACACATATTCAATACCACCTGGATATATTCCAGTTGTATTTATATAGCACTTAGCACTTATATTAAGCCTGTACATGTGGCTTCTCTATTGTGGCAGATAAAGAAATGGATAGAGGGGATGTGATTTGAGGAACTTCTTCAATTTGTGAACTGTGAGTTAAGGGGAAGTGTGGACGGCAAAGGATGAAGGTAGTATTCTTTGGAACAATACCTATAGGTGAGAATAACTATCTGGTATGATAACTTGTGAAATAAGTCATTTTCTCGCTCTGTAAAATGTATAATTAGGATGTAGCATCATATATTTGGAGGATACATCCTCGAAAACTAGGGGCACCCATACTCTAGCAGGGTACATTTACAAAGCAATGGTTCAGTCATGTAATAATCTTCAATAATTGTTGCTCTAACATAGTGTACATGTGCTGCAATATTAAAGCCAGTGTAAGATGCGATTTTTAAAGCTGCTGTAAGAAAGAATAATTTTCCTTTAAGATATTGTTATTCTTTGCTACATGGTGGTTATGTTTTGTCACAGTAACTTCCAGTAACAATTTCCGAGTGATGGTATAGGCTTCAGATGACAATTTCTATGTGGAACAGCCATTTTCCTGTTTTGCAGCACAGTGTTTTACTGGGGACAGACTCTTCCTCTCTCGCTTTGCTTCGGGGTGGAATGTATTGATGTACAATGTTCAATATTGATTTGTTAGCAGTGGTTACAAGAGGAATGCAAAAGGCTTATCTAGTGTCTGCATTCTTCATTTGGATAAGGTCCAGGGCTATCCCCCTATCCCATATTCTTGTTGCTTGAATTTGTCTTGTTGGTTATTGGTTTTTCCATACTTGCTGACCCAAGTTGTGGGTGTAGACTGAAACTGGCTGTGGGAGGGAAGTGGGTGGGTGACAGACCTTTTCTGAAGTTGGGGAAGCGGGTCGTTTTGAGCTCACATATTGCAAATGTGGGGAGGGGGAACCAGTTGGGGATGCTCTTTTCAAACTGCAGTGGTGTTAACATCCAAGCACTAGCTGAATACCATACACACAATAAGGAAACAACAGGAGATGACTCAGTAGCCCACAAGATACGTGGCGTAATGGCGACACCTGACATGGATCGCACTACATGGAGAATCTTCTTCTGAGAAGTCTATCAGTGGCATGTGGTTTTTGGTCAATGGAAAGAGATGGAACCTCTGAAGAGTAGCAAAGAAGGATGTCCCTGGGAGTGTGGAAGAAAAACATGGTGGTAAAGGAGTTGATAGTGGTAATGAAGGGTGCAGTGGTTTCATGTTGATGTAGGATGACCAGGCAGGAAGTGGCACTGGATCTGATGACAGTCACTTCTGGTCCAAGTGGTTACAATTTGGAAGGCAGCAGTAATAGAGTAAGTCTTAGGAACGAAAATGGTCTCAGAAATGATAATGGAATATCAAAGGGATGGTAAAAACATTCAGAATCCGGAGACCTCCAAGTTATCTGCAGGAGTTTGTAAGTTACGTTTTGTTTTATTTATTTGCTTACAATTGAAACTTATTTTTTCATGTATTGACATTTTTAGCCAGTTTTTGGTGATAAAGAAGGGCAATATGTTGTTATCTACTACTGGAGATTAATGTCACTTTAAGATAGGAATGTCCAGTGTGTTATTGTTCTCTTGTTATGGTACTGTTAATGGGAATTCTGTCCACTGGCAGTTACTCACTGGCTGGAGGAAGGAGCACAATGCATTGAGAGCTGTATCATCTATTAAAGAATTTCTGAGCATATGTGAGTCTGGTAGTATCCTCATTGCAGCTCATAGGCATCTCCGCGATAGGCAATATTCTGAACGAGTGGGGTTGAAATCTTTCGGAACACAACAGTGCAAACACAAGCTAGACACCACCCATTTCTACTTGAAATTATGACATGCCCTACAGGTGTGACAAATAGATTGGGCCACGATTTCCATGACTAGCCCCCTGGAGAGTGAAGAGCTTGCTAATAAAGTGGTATCCCACATATATTGACCATATTGAACAACAATTTTGAAACCCTGTTGAATTTTAGGGCAACCTAGAAGAGAGACTTGTGCCCCATGGAAGATGTGGGAGGTGGCCCTCATGCATTCCCGAGAAGTACATTGAGCCCAAGTTTGGACTATTCCAGCTAAAAATTCTACTAAGGACCTACTACAATGGAAGCCATTCATACGAAATGGGCATGGCATCAGGCCTGTATTGCTTGTGATGTGAGGTGGGCGAGGGCATTTTTCTACATATCCTTTGGGAATGTGATGTGGTTGCTGGGTACTGGACCGCCATTATCAGAGAACTAAAAAACAATCCTAGATGTGAACTCCCACAATTATACAACTTCTCCTCCTTGGGATCCCGTGCGTCTTTGCCTCACATGAACACAGCTGCTGCTCTGTAAATTAGGCTTCATGCTGGCGAAAAAGGACATTGCTAAGTACTGGGGCAGGCATCAGCTGCTAACAAAACAACAATCGATTACAGGCCTGGGCTCGTATATGGAGGCAGAAAGGGCAGTTAACAGTGGTAGGTGCTGCCTTAAAGAATTTGATAGAATATGAAGTGGTTGGAGATGACATGGCGGTCTTGGCTAGGGTATACGCATAGGCAGTTGCAAAGTCCTTCATCCATGAAGATAAACTCAGTCATATTAATTGTTAGAGTGGATGGTAGTGGATAAAAAATTGACAGATGTGAGAGAGAGATTCCTGTTGACCGATCCATTTAATGTTACTGATTAACATGCTGTACTACTGTGGTTGTGTACTGTTACTTTACTAAAAGCTGCAATAAAAATATTTATAAAATAAATATTGATTTGCCAGTTATCTTGCAACATGGTTTGACCTTTTATTTACCTTTACACAAAACTAATTTCTGTGACATAATGTTGAGGTTCGGTTCTTTCTTCCTGTCTTTCATGTCCTTCTTTAATTATTAGATTCATCTCTCAATTTCTCTGTCTATCCATTTTATTCTTTTCCCCATCCCAAGAAGTGAAGTCCAGAATCAACTCTCTTACACAGAGATAAAGGTTCCAAAATGTCATAATATTTTCCATGATACTTTTACACAAAAATAATGATACCCATGTGTGTACATATACACACCTACAAGCCCATGCAAAAAAAGCAACCCAGAAGTACTTATTTTATAGACCATAGACTGATAAAAACCTGGGCTGGCCACAAGGTTTTAATCTGCAACCTTCAAACTGCCAATGTTACCACATTATGACCTTGATGCCAATGCAGTACTCACAGTGAGAGGAGACTGGCTGGATTAAGGTTCCAACAGCTACTGGTAATATGGAACCAGACTGTGGTCATGCCCCATAGAATGATCCCCTCAGTGTCCTGGTGCAGCATGCCGACATAATGACATATGCAGCGGTGCTTGCACATGCATTGTTTGAATCAGTGCTTAATTTGTGCCTGTGGTTGCCAGTGCATGCCACCTGCACTAATTTCTGGGGCCAGTGGGGCCCATCTACACTCATTGTGTGGGGCTGGCACTATATTTCCCCATCCAACATTTTCCGAGAGCAAGAGAGGGAAACCCACTATGGAGAAAGAATGAGTAAAAGAAATACTGAAAAAACATCACAAAAGAAAAAAGCAGAAACCTGCAAGAGAGGGATGAAGGGTCAGGGAGTGTCTGGAAGTCGGGTTAAGAAGTATGAAGTTAATTCCAGACTTTGCAGACTATGGGGCCCATTAGGATGGCGGGCGGATTGCCCCCGCCAGGCTGGCGGTAGCCACCGCCGGCCTGGCGGGGGTAATCCGCCCGCCATCCTCGCATAAATGACCCCCCGCCATATTAGTATGGCGGGGGGGACCGCGGCGGACGAAAAGACCGTCTGCTGCTTTTCCGCCCCGGTCGCTTTGCGGCTGGGGCGGAAAAGGTTTAATATGGTGGTGGTGTCTATTAGACACCGCCATCCATTTTACCATGGGCTTAGTTAGATGCCTCTTACCATGGGCTTAGTTAGATGCGGTCTTCACTCTGGGGGCCCACTGCGGGCCCCCAGAGTGAAGGAGAGCTGGGGGCGCACACGGGGGGAACCTGTGGTACCCCCCTGCATTTGCATTAACAAAGCGTCAGGCACCGCGCCTGCCGCTTTGTTAATGCAAATGCATTCGTGCATTTTTAGCATTGTGGCGGGCGGTGCTGAGAGCACTGCCTGCCACAATGCTAAAAATGCAGGATGCACCCGCCACAGTGGCAGGCGCATCCTAATATCCCCCACGGGGCCCCCGCCCTTATGGCGGGCAGTCCCAATACCCGATAGGATGGCGGGGGGACTAAGTCCACCCGCCATTCTAATGACCCCCTATGTATTCTGAACACCGGTGCTGGCCACAGGCTTCTTAGCAAATCATTGGGCCCCAACACTTATTCTTCAACAAATTAAGCACTAGTTTGTATGTTGGGCGGAGGAGCAGCCTGCCAGGGCTATATGGGGCTCTTTTTTCCCTCTCTAGCATGGTGTGACAGCCTATGTCTAAGTTCACTGAAAATTCATAATTCTATTTTGTTTGAGTAGTTTCTAGGCTGGGAGTAAGTTTTGACGGGCAAATAGAGCTTGTTTGGATCCTCACAATTTATATCTTGGTGGAACAGTCCACCAGATGAATATGAGCAGAGCTTATTACTTCATAAATTGCTAAGAGATAAACTCAGAGTTTAAACTGTTTGCTGACTTTCTCAAGCTTTTTATGTGAGATATGTAGATCTTTGTGTGGGAATGTGAGGTATGCAGTTTATGTGTGTGATTATATAAAAAATGTATTGTGGCCTATAGAGATAGGCATTATTTATGCAGTGCTTCAGATCCCATTTCTCTTGATTCTACACTCTGTAAATAAAAGGTGCTACTATAATCTAACGGTATGGGGTGATAGTAAAATCTTTAATTTGGTTAATAGTAATGGCTGATCCCTGTTAATGGTACTTAGTTTATTTAGTGCAGAAGATTAGCGCTCGGTTTGAAACTTGTGACCTATAGATCACTGCATGTTTCACCACTGAACTTCCGAGTCATCTTAGAGACTGCATTTTTAAAACACTTTATAATTGTTGATAATACCAAACATAGTCCATTTTACCAACCTTAGAATGATGAAATATTGAATTCCAATGCAGACTATGGATAGTTGTTTGCATGGGGCAATGAACTCGCTTAGTTACTTTATCGGAATTATAGCTTGCCAGCTGTGGTTAGAAATAGATCTCGTCAATACCGACAATAAACCACAGGACTTTTTATATAAAATACAAATCTGTCACCTATATTATACAAGCAATGCTCTTCTTTAAGCACATTACCAGTACAAGTGTTTTATGATTAAAAGTAGCACCAGACATTACATAATTATCTCTCCAGCACATACAATGAGTGACTGCACCCGCCTGCCAGGGGATGTCTGTGGTCTCCGAAGGACCCCCTTTGCCTCCCAGAAGGCTTCTATCAGGAGGTGCACTGACAGTGGCCCCCCATGCAAATGAGGGAACACTCTCTGGTGATAGCGCTGGCGCTATGTGTGTGCCCGTACTATCTGTATTACAGAAAGGACCGCATAGCCGCTTGCTGCCCTTCCTGTAATACCAAAGTTCCCTGTGAGCATGCAAAGAGGGCGCACATGCCCTTTTAGTGCCTGGGTCATGGTTCATAATAAGGTTCCATGTGGTCAACGTATTTGTTTACAGATTGGTGAGCAATCTGCCGGTTGCAAATTTGAATGCTCATACCTTACTTCAAAGAGCCAGCGTGCCTCAAGGGGCAAATTACTTATAACCCGGGTCATGAATTGGAATCCCAGTATGAAACTTCAATTGGATAAATGGCACAAGGATGGCACTGGGTTTGGGGTGTGCTCTGCAGGTCTCATAGGGCATTAGCAGCAGGTGCAGTTAGAGGGTTACCTCCATTTTTCGTAACTCCACTGCTGAAATGGTCGCACTCTATATAGATAGTGGCGTAGTGCTATTTCTGAGAATAGACGCATCTTGATTCTGTTCTGATTTGGTGTTCTCTGTAATACCATTATAATGGGCAGAACAAGGCAAGCAGGATAGCTGTTTCAGTGGAGTGTTCTGCCTTTTAAAACTGAAGGTAAATGCAATGACCAAAAAGACCGAATAATGGGGCCCATTATGATGTCGGGCGGATTGCCCCCGCCGGGCTGGCGGTAGCCACCGCCAGCCTGGCGGGGGCAATTCGCCCGACATCCACACTTGTTTTCCCCCCCCGCCATATTAGTATGGCGGGGGGACCGCGGCGGACGGACCGTCCGCCGCATTTCCGCCCCGGTCGCCTTGCGGCCGGGGCAGAAAAGGAATAATATGGTGGAGGTGTCTATCAGCCATATTATGATGGGCATTTTCCAATGCCTTTCCGTGGCGGCATTGCGGCATGCGGAGACTCCCTGCGGTGGCCCGTTGCGGGCCCCCTGGGAGTCCGGGGGTGGGAGGTGCACATGGGGGGTACCTATGGTACCCCCCCGCATTTCAAAGTGCAACATGGCAGGCACCGCGCGGTGCCTGTCATGTTGTGCTTTGAAATGCACAATGTGCATTTTTACCATTGCGGCGGGCGGCGCTTTCTGCACTGCCCGCCGCAATGGTAAAAATACAGGATGCGCCCGCCACTGTGGCGGGCGCATCCTAATTGTCAAGGCGGGACCGCCGCACCTATGGCGGGCGGTCCCGTTTTGCACTGGGATGGCGCTAAGTCCGTCCGCCATCCTAATGGACCCCAATGTGTCTACAGGGTGCTGGGATTTATGAATGTAATCCTTTTCTCAATATGTGGCTGAATGAAGAGTAATACAATTGTTATTCAGAGCAGGCTTTTCTAAGGGAAGCCTGATTGTAGATGGTGATTTCAATATCACACTACTTCCTGTAGTACATAGGGTACATTCCCACTAAATTGAGGGCGTTATGTCAGGCCACAATGAGGCAGCAACAACAGGAGTCTGTACGTTGTAGAGTATTGAAACAGTAGCTGGTGAGTGAGGCAGCTCGGATGATGCTAATTGCTAAAAAAAATTCTAAAAGGAGATTATCTCAGTAAAGATTGGTCAATATTTAACTGTTAAAATACAAAATGACAAAATACATTTAAAATGAAAGGATGGCATTTACCAGAATGTTCTGGGCCTTAAAGGTATCCTTATTAAAGACCTACAACCGAGATATATTCTATCATCCTTTGTCCGGGTGCTACGTCTATCTTTGTTGTCACTTACTGAAACAGGTACCTCTTTTCCCAGCCCAGCCTGCTGTAAACACTCTAAGTGGTAGGGTGCCTATGTATAACTGAAAGTAAAGCTGGGGGCGTGGCTACGCACGCAACGAGAATGGCCGCCTTGGAGTGAAGCTCCGCGCCAGGCCTGCCTTCCCGGGGCAATTATCCGCATAATCACCGCCTGCGGTCGGCGAAATTCACCGGCGCCAACACCGGACGTCGCCACCGGCCTGCTGGCCGACTTTGAGTGAAATCGGCACTCCTGAGACGCACCGGAGCTCTCGCCGGGCTGCTGCCGCCTTCCTCGCTCCCTGCCTGGGGAAGCGCGCAGGACAGACCGCGGCTTCAGCCGAGGACACAGGCCCGGAACACAGCCCAGCAGAAGCACAGGCCGCAAAACGCCAGGAGAGGCGCGAATCCGTCCCGCTCTCCACAGTGGCTGCACCAGCGACCTACTGCTCACCAGGGCACCCCGCCAGCCACACAGCCTCACGGAGTGGAGCAACAACACCCTACCACGTGTGACCAAGTGCATGGATGCACTGCAGCCCGGCTGCCTCACTCCCTTGTAGGGTAAACGCCGACAGTGCAGCGGGGCCACCACGAAGACCTGGCGACAAGACCCGTGAGGCGAGCCCCCGTGGCGACGAGTGCCGGTAAGACCGTGGCATCACCCCCGGACCCACCCCAGAAGCGACTGCGTGCCAACGTGCGCCAGGAGTGTGCCGCTGAGATCCCCCGTGGCCTGCTTTAGTGACTAACCCTACGCACCGAGCCACACGCCTGCTCTCCTTCACGCACTGGCCGGACCACACTGACCCGCCAAGCGCAAGACGCCGCGGACCACAGAGTAGTGTCGCCACGGGGTCCACGCGCGTTACACAGTGCATGCCTGCCCAACGATTGGACTGCGGACCGCACGACCGAACATCCTGAGGACAACGTGGCCTGCCTGGCCGAACCTGAGGGAGTGACGCAGATGTCTAACGGGCCCAAAACGAGAACTGGCTCCAGCAGCGCTAACCAGAAGGCCAAGATGGATAAAACCGGGAAGCACACCGACTCGGACCAGATGGCGGCCAAACTAGACACTATGCTGGCGGCAATGGAGAGACTGGAGGAATCATTGAGCCTAACCCGCACCTCCCTGGCCACCAAAATTGACAGCGTAGTCATCGATCTCACGCACCTGAGAGCGGATCACAAGAAGCTTGCGGAACACACCACCACCTTGGAGGACGCAATGCAGACACTTCAACCCCGCACGGATCAGTCGCATAAACACATCCAGGACTTGCTGAACAGGGTGGAGTTCTTGGAAGACAGGGCTGAGGATGCGGAAGGCAGGACCCGAAGGAACAACGTGCGCCTAGTCGGGGTTCCGGAGAAATGGGAGGGGAGGTCCCCAGAAGTCCACATGGAACAATGGCTACGAGGCCTCCTGCCGGAAGGATCTCTCTCCCCACAGTTCGTGATTGAGCGGGCGCACAGGGTCCCCACCAAACCTCTGACGACAGGCTCCAACCCAAGGCCCATGCTAATCCGCATAATGAACTACCGCGACAGAGACGCCATACTCCGAGAGACCCGCAAGCTCCAAGAGGTCCGCGTAGAGAACGCAACGGTGATGTTCTTTCCGGACTATACTGTACAGGTCCAGAGACAGAGGCATGACTTCCTAGCAGTGAAGAAGCGACTGAGACAGATGGGTCTTCAATACTCCCTTCTTTTTCCTGCGAAGCTGAGGGTCGTGGCGGGTGAACGGACCCATTTCTTCACAGACCCCATGGAAGTTGAAAACTGGCTAGACGGCGGGGTAGACACAGAACCCAAAACGGCGACAGGCCCTGCGCCGCGGCGATATCCCGGCAATCATAGACGGCGACGACGGCCCCGCCGGAATTCTCAACCGAACTCACATGTGGCGACCCGGCCCTCCCCTCCTGCGGATGCCAGACGACAAGAGCAGCGAGACGCCCTCCGCCTCGTCATGGAACTCAGCGGCTCCCCTGCGCGGAGCGAGGTGGCGAGCGGCGGCACACAAGGCCTTCAGAGCGACGACGAAGCAATCTATGGAGTGCCTGACTCCCCGACATCGGATGTTCGACCTGATGTCACCCCCCAAACGGCAGACTACATCAGCTAAGCAAGCGCCGGATGCAACTCCCCACGGAAATGCATACAAGTGACCATTACAGAGTACCAACGTCACCACGACTGCGATGCACCCTGAGCGCAACGGCGGACAAGCCCCCTCGTCTCCCGTACTGCACCCTTGGGACGCATCCCCCGAGGGTCTCATCGATGGTTATGACTCCCAGCACTGGCAATGAGAACCCACACTGGACGGAGCGCAGCTGCGGAGACACTCTGCCCTGCCTGAGGGTGGCCCGACTGGAACACGTAATGTATGGCATCTTACAATGTATGTGATGGGATCGTCCGACACGAGGGCGGCTTTGACTGAACCGCTCCCCCCGGGAAGGCAATAAGCCTTCACTACACAAACTCATTGACATAATCCTTCTGATCCTGTGCATGTAGCACAACCACCCCCTTAGACTTGAACATTGTTGCTCTCCTAGAGAGTATGGACGGGAGCACGTTTTGCATCCGACCTTTTGGTATTTTGCAAGTTCATACTGTTCAATGGTTTACGGTTTCGATAGCCATGTTTTTCCCCCCTCCCATGGTCACAGGGCACTGGAGCGCCACGTCAAATGTTTGTGGGGTGGCGGGGACTGATTTCATGATGATATGCGGGCATGTATTGAGGGGTGGTGGTAGAGACAGACGGGAGGGTTGGTTCACTTGCCATAATGTTCCCCTTTAAGATATGCACGTGGAATGTGAGAGGTATACATACACCGTCCAGGCGCTACCAAATATACTCTTACCTCAAACGCCACCACATTCAAATTGCCCTCCTGCAAGAAACCCATCTTAACAACACTGAAATTGCTACGCTGCGGCGCAGGTGGCGCGGACAACTTTATGCTACAGGGTTCTCATACGCCAGGGGTACACTGGTATGGGTCAGACCGGGCATCCCTTGGACCACACAAGATGTACATATAGACCCCGAGGGCAGGTACGTGGCTATCCACGGTAAATTGGATGGCAACCAGATGGTAATCGCTTCCATTTATGCGCCTAACACGGGGTTAGCGGATTTTCTCACAAGCTTATCACACACACTAGCTCCCTGGCATGGGGTCCCTTGGGTCATTGGCGGGGACTACAATAGCTCGCTAGACTTGGCACTTGACCGCTCTCATCCTTCATTACCCAACTCACCAGCACAGGCCACCACGAAGGCGCTACAGGCATGGTCCACACAATGGGGCTTGCAAGATGCATGGCGCTCTCGCAATCCAAACTCCAGGGTCTACTCATATTACTCGGGGGCACACACCCTGCATGTCCGCCTTGATCGCTTCATGGTCTCTAGTGAACTCTTGCCCATTGTCACGGACACATGCTACATGGGACGCACACATTCCGACCACAACCCCCACCTCCTGGACCTGCGGTGGGATCGCCCTCGACCACCAATACCCACATGGCGGTTACAGCCAGATCTCCTACTGGACGCCACGTTCAGGGGTTCCATCAGCACACAGACGGCACAATACTTCGAAGATAACACGGGCTCGGCATCCACTCCTCAGATTGAATGGGACGCGTTCAAGGTGGTCCTCAGGGGACAATGTCTGGGCACTCAAGCACACTCCCGGCGACGCTTGGAGGCGGATCTCAGACGTGTTGAATCTGACCTGCTACGGCTGGAGCAGACTGCAACAGCTGGCCCCACCGCGGAGTTAATACAAGCACGGGCAGGGCATGCTACTCTGATTGACAGCTTGAAGAATATCAATTACAAGGCCCACGCAGCCCGCACTCACCACTCTGGAGACAAGCCAGGCAAGTTGTTGGTGTGGCTGATCCAACGCGAACAACGTGTCACGCCGGTGGCGGCGGTACAATCACTGGCAGGCCCGGTGGTATACACGCAGGCGCAGATACACGAGGCCTTCGTGGCTCATTACAGTACGCTGTACAAGTCCCGACTACTAACCACACCATCGGCAATTGCCACGTATTTGGAAGACATCGTGCTGCCCACCCTGACAGATGATCAACGTGAGGACCTGGGGTCGCCGTTGATTGCCGAGGAACTCCGCGACGCCATCTCTGCCCTTTCGAACGGCAAGGCGCCTGGCCCTGATGGGATGCCAGCGGAGTACTATAAGGCATGCTCTGACATCCTAACCCCGGAGCTCCTGAGGGTGTTTGCTGCGGCGCTGGACGACTTAGCCTTACCCCAGTCCATGAATGAAGCAACATTGGTGTCCCTCCTGAAGCCAGGCAGAGATGAAACACAACTCGGCTCGTATAGGCCCCTAGCGTTGCTTAACACTGATTACAAGATCCTTGCCTCGACTCTGGCCCGACGACTGGCAGGGATGGTACCCGGCTTAATACACAATGACCAGAACGGCTTTGTACCCTCCAGATGCACCTCCCAAAATATCCGTAGATTATTCAGAGTACAACAGTATGCAATACAAGATTGGCCCAGCTTGGGTTGTCTAGTTTTGGACCTGGAAAAGGCGTTCGATTCGCTCGAGTGGCCTTATTTGCTGGCAGTGCTACGCAGATTCGATCTCGGGGATGACTTTATTGAGCTGGTGGGATTACTATATAGGCGCCCGATGGTACGAGTCCGCACGGGCGGGCTACTTTCGGACGCCATTAGAGTGCAACGCGGCACTAGGCAGGGCTGCCCGCTATCCCCGCTGCTGTTCTCATTAGCCATTGAACCCCTGGCTACACTGCTGCGCGCAGAGGGTGCACACTGGGGGATCCCGCTCGCAGACAGCATACACGCGGTCTCGCTATATGCGGACGACCTCCTATTATACATCAGGGACCTCACCCACATACCCCGACGCCTCTCGGAGATCTTTCAATCCTTCAAGACCATGTCAGGCCTTAAGGTTAACTGGGCCAAGTCAGGTGCATACTCGTTCAACCCTGACCTCCCTGACCCCGGGGTCACGATCAATGGGGAACAGCTGCCATGGCACCACACAACGTTCAAATACCTGGGTGTGCACATCCACAGGACACCACAAGATGTTCTAGATGGAAACCTGACGCGTGCCATCACGTCTATAAAATCCCAGATCACCTTTTGGAAATCCCTACCACTCAATGTCCCGAGTAGAGTGACACTGACCAAAATGATTATACTCCCCAGACTCTTATATTATTTCGCCAACCTGCCGGTGTACGTACCGGCGCACACCTTTAGGGAACTGGCCTCAATGGTCAGAGACCTGATATGGAACACAGGCCGGCCTAGAGTAGCCCTCCGGAAACTATATGCCCCAGTAGATGAGGGAGGCCTTGCGTTACCGAACCTTGAACTTTATTATCTGGCGGCCCAGCTACAATGGGTCACCGCCTGGCTAGCGGGCAACCACCTAGGAGACACTGCTACGAACACGGACATATACTCCCCCACGCGGATACATGCAACATTCCACCCCCTGACAAACCCGAGGAAATCCACTCAGTTACACGTCGCCGTGGCGATACGTTGCTATGTCAGAAGCCTACGGCTCACGAGGGCGACCAAGCCATACGCCCCGGCGCTACCACTACTGGGCACCCCCAGGTCCACCTCTGTAGTCACGGAAACAGCGCTAGAACCATGGACGCGCACAGGGGTGGACACTATGGCAGACCTGTATGCCGATGGTGTCCTGATACCATTTGCAACGCTAGCGGCAGACACAGGTCTCCCGGCGGGTCAATTTTTACGGCACGCCTCAATACTTTTAGCGTACACACAGCGGTGGGGCAACATCACGGAGGAACTTCCGATACACCAATTGATCCAGAGCCTGCATGTCATGGGGGATGGCACACATGTAGTGCACTGGTTACACCAGGCGCTGCTGTCACACACACAACAATCGCTGCAACCACTGCGCGACCATTGGGCCACTGACAGAGGGAGGGACTGGACGGATAAGGAGTGGAAGATGATCCTATTAGGCCCCAGACACGTGCCACGGAACGCGCGTTTTAAACTAATACAGTTCTACATACTACACAGAGCGTACCTCTCGCCCTGTAAGATTAACTGCTATTTCCCGGGAGCGGCGGCCACGTGCCCGAGATGTGCGCTGGAAGGGGCAGATTTACTACACATGCTTTGGCAGTGCCCACAGATTCAGACATATTGGGGGGCGATATTGACGACACTAGACAAATGCACGGGCATGACGATCCCGCACACGTGGGAGGCATGCTTACTTGGCCTGTATAAGCGGACTCCACTAAACAAAGCCCCCTCTCGCTTCTGGGACCTTGCCCTCCTCACGGCAAAAAGATTGCTCACGAAACACTGGAAGAGGTCTGCCCCGCCACTACCAGAACACTGGCACGCATCCCTAGACACCTGGGCAAAGGCGGAAAGCACCGCCCTCCATAACGAGGAAACGGCAGGCCTCCGTCAGTTCCCGATTGCACAATTCTGGGACACAATGCTCCTCTCTTTTCACAGGGAACACCTTCTCACACAAACCACGACAGGAGTCGTCCACCCGGACAATACCGACGATGCACCCCTTGTACGTACTCCATGAGATCGCCTATGATGGCACCCCCACCAGCACATTCTCCCCTTCATGCCCGATATCTGTAGTGATCGACGAACTCCCACCCCCCCAGGCCATGCCCACTTCGTTTGACACTTCTGAGTGACACCCACGTCCCTCATGACGACACACCCACACAAAGACACACACATCTTACTCCAGCATCAGCCGACCATATCCACCCCTACCTGATTTCCCTCTTATGTCCCCTGTTCCCTACCCTCCCCTCCTTCCCTTGATGTTTATTTCGGAATTTATATCCTTGTTACACGAACATGGTTTGAAACGTTTGTGATGGCAAATATAGTCATGAAGTATGAAGAAAGTGAAGCAGAGCATTGGGTGCTAGGCCCCGTATACCTGACAGACATCTTTGAGATGTAATGCTATATGTATTGTACTATTCATGTTTTACTTCTCCTATACCCCTAATAAAGGATATTTAAACAAAAAAAAAATAACTGAAAGTAAAGCTTCCTATGCAGTGATACAGACACTACGTCCCAAAATAACTCCATAACATCGCTGGATAGCTTGGCGGTGGCAGCCTTCCGCGAATCTTCAGCCATCACAAATGACCAATATAACTTTTTCATTGCAGCCTTTGAAGGAAAACCAGATGTGTCTGGGTTATCCCACAAGTCGTGGAGCCCTAACAAATATAGGGTTATCCTCATATTTTTGAGCCAAGGGATTTTGTTAAAATAGTCAGCCATCATAACATCCAGCAGGGAGTCCGCGTAGTGGGCAAGTTCGGGGGTAGTCCACACACATCTCCAAAACAGCACAGGCTGCAAACATATTTTATCCGAAACCTTGGAGGTACCTAAGTCACTAAACAGAGGAGAACTGTCTGAATGAAAAGATATTACCTCACTAAAAAGTAATCAGTTTTTATTATATAAATAAGAAAGAAACGAAAAATGAAAGTCCACAATTACAGCAATGCTATGTGGCTGACAGAAAGTAACCTTCCCAAGGGCACACCTGTGTTAACTTCTATTATGCTTTAAGTAAGTGTTACCAATATGTGGATAACTATAAGGAAAAAATAATGCCACCTATGCCGTTCACAGCTCGTTTTCCTGCAGCGCCTGACCAGCAGACTGACTGCTCTCCATCAATGGTGATCCGCAGTGTGATAATCAGTGCTGGAAATGAAGAATCCATAAAAGGCCATTGATCACGACTGACATCCACTACTCTCGATGTCTTTAGGGGCTGACCCAAACCCTTTTCTATGTTAAGCTGTCTCTAGCCAGACTTAAAAAGCAACAGCGTTTGGCAGTCAAGCAAATACTTTTTCTTACAGCTGCAAGATGTAATTTCTAAGAAAGTGAACACGAAAAAAAATTAAATGAGGTTCGGAAAGCTGGCAACATCTACAAAACTGTGACCAGGTAGGATGTCGCAAGAATGTGCATAAGGGACAGCTTACCACATTGCTTGATAATAATCATGTTGGATGTCCACGATGGAGCGTGCTTACGGATCCATATTACTTGTGGAGAAGTGTGGCTCACTTGTTAGAGGAGGCAGACCTGGAAGCAGAGGTCAGCCCGGGACCAGGGTTCAATTCCCGGCTCGGCGGGGTCTTGAGTCCTAAAATGTCCATGGACTTGACAATTCTCGCTCCGGTGCCTAATCGATTCATGGGTTCACACTCTGCGACTCTGGGCAATAGATTGCTTAATCTCCACAACGGCCCCTTGCGGCGGGATGCCTGGCTTTCACCTTGCGGATACCCTGCCTGGGTATCTCACAGGGGAATACCAGGACGGGTTCCCTAAGCAAGCGCTTAGAAACCAGTGGTGATTTGCGCTATACAAATCCATGTACATTTACATTTACATTTACACTTGGAGGTAACAGCTGAACACTCTTAAGTACTTGGGGCCAGATGCATGACCCATTTTTTGCATGCGCAAACGGGTTAGCGACCCGTTTGCGCATGCAAAAACTGTTAGGGCCATGTACAACCCCTATTTAGCAAGTCGCAATTTATTTGCGAATAGGATTTACGACTCGCAATTAGGAAGGGGCGTTCCAAGGGCGTCCCTTTCTCAATGCGACTCGCCCCCCTATGTAAGAATGTTTTGCGACCGCAATTGCGGTCGCAAAAAACTTGCAATTTACGGCCCTCTTCAAGAGGGTGGCAAAAAAGTCCCAAATGGGAAGGGGTCCTCAGGGGACCTTTGCAAATGCAGGGGTAAATATTTTTTAGGGGCAGGCAGTGGCCCCAGGGAACCCTACCTGCCCCTAAAAAGAGAAACAAAAATGTTTAATTTTTCTTTTTTTAAATGCGTCCAGTTTTCCTTTAAGGAAAAGCAGTCCCAGACATGGAGGTCTGCTAAGCCCAGTAGGCCACCATACCTAGGAGGGCCGGCCATTCCAAATGGGTTTGCAAATTGCGAGTGCCTCATTAATATGCATGAGGCCTGCAATTTGCGACCCCATTGGGAATCGCAATCAGTGTCGCAAACACTGTTGTAAATACCAATTTGTGACTCGCACATTGTGAGTCACTATTGCGACACAATTTGCGAGTCGCAAATTCCTTGGTCATACATCTGGCCCTTGAATCCGAAAAACGTAATTGTTGAAAGTTTTGAGCTTTAAAGATATTTGGTTAGATCCTTATTCAGTTAACAAACATTTGCGAATGCTTGGTATACCAGCTTTCATTATTAAATACATTCTGTTAATTAGTTATATAAAGTGTTTAGTTCCTACCTTTGGCGCAAGGCTTCAAAGGCGCAATGTAGCAAGCTGCATCACATCCCAAATCTAAGATAACTAAAAGAAGAGAAAATCCCAAAAGGTATTTCTGAAAAGAAAAGTTTGATATTTAGTAAAAATGTTAGGAAAGGGGGAAGGATTGTTATACGTGGCTCTTTCACAGTAGCTCCTGCATAAACACTTGCACGTGCAACACCCCACTGTATAGCTCACTAACGCCCTGAGTCTTTGCGACTGAAAATGTTTCAAATAAATATAATACATGAACTGTGTTGGGATGAAAAATGCCCCTGTGCCCCAACTGTACTGATGTCTGGATCCCTAATGCTGATTTTTGTTGTCGTAGGCAAACATGCACAATGACATTGTGTGGTATTGGGTTCAAGTCAGGCCTACATACTCTGCTAAACTCTCGAACACCTTAGTATAGAAGTTGGCACGGACACTGGAAAAGGTAAAAGACAAGTTTATTAAGACCCCATGGGGTGGTGATACATTCCTACAGCACCCTTCGGCAATGTAAGAAGTAGCACACCGAACATTGGTGCGCGACCTCTTTTATACAGTTTAATAGCAATAAAAAGATAGGCGGTTACAAGTTACACATTTTAGGTACATATAAGGTCATTTTTGGAACACAGCCAGCACGTGGGAGGAGTTCAACAGCACCGGTCAGTTAGTGTGAACATTCCTGAAGAGTGACCAGTTGATGCATAGTGCGCATGTGCGCTTGACCAGTACTAAAAATAGCCTGTTGCCGAGCAGAATAGTGACCATGGGTATCGAGAAAGGACGAAAGGGCACACTGACCACGAGGCAGCGTGTTCATAGGAAACGGAAGTCAGAGGGATTCAAAATGGCCCCCGTTCGTTTTGGTCAAGTTAACAGAAAAGACCGTGTAGCTGTGCTAAACGCTAACTCAGGAGCTGCCAAAACACGACAGACGGCCCTTTTAGCGTTTAGAAAAAAGCTACCTCATAGTGGACGTAGTCAGAATGTTCATCCTCAATGTTAATAGCCATTATTTTCAATACTTCATCATTGATCAGTTTCTCTTGCTTAACAATAGCTCGTTTGGACGGAATACAGGCTGTGATACATACAGAACATAATGTAGGGCCACATTGAATACATAGACAAAGGAAAAATAGTACTCCAATAAAAACACAGAGAATCGTTAATAATTTCCAACCCCAAGTACTAAGCAGGGTCCAGAACCAACCAGAAAAGGTCCATGTTCCATTTTCTGGGTGGATCTCAGCAGCTATCTTATGTAATTTTGTAATCGAATCATATACAGAAGGTGAGTTATCTGGTACGTACACGCAACAACTACTTCCGATGACGCGGCATGCTCCACCTCTATCAGCTAGTATCACATCTAGAACCATTCGATTCTGGAGCGCCACAATTCTGGTAATTTGCAATTCCTCAGTAATATTCCCTAAAGCGGAGGCAGTTTCGTTAGCGACTGCTTCCACCACACGCGTAAGCCGCCTTATCTTCCTGCTATTCAGTGCAGCTCCTACGAATGAGAATAACCCCAAATTGAAATCTACATATTGTTGTAAAGTGGTATCAGTCTGGTCTATTTCATCAAGATCTACTGTTCGTTTGACCCTGTTTAGTATGAAATCATGGTACAGAACGTAATCATTGTGGTACATGGGAGGAGCAATAAATACAGGTGGTAATACAAAAGCTATATAACACGTTCCCAACCATCCCAATGGTAGACGATGGTATCCCTTATTTCCACAAATGAAATATGTGTTATGTGAAGCTACAAATGCAATTCCAGTTGGTGTATCAAAGGTAAGTGTAATGTTACATTCACTGCGGCCTACAGGGATTGTACCTTTATTTCTAATACACAAATCTGCTTTTGTATCAATGACTGTTATCATATGCGAGCTCGTCACATTTATAAGTCTTTGATTCGTATATACACGAGGTATAGAAACATTGTCCGGACGGTACTCTTCCCATTCAAACTTAGTTCCTTCAGCGTGTGGATAGCCGTCTTTGTCGTTATAACATATTTTATTCAACCGAAAAAGTAGTCCACCTTTCGTTGGCCATCGCAGAGTAAAAAGAAGAGTGTACCAAGCATGACAAGAACCATTATGAGAAAACGGGAGAGGAATGAGTGGTGTTCCTCCCTTCTTCTGATGTCCGGGCAACATTCCACATACCCAACAATTGGACGTGTTGGTCATGTTATGAGTATGATGCAAAATCTTAATAAAGCTGTTATTCAAATAAGTCTGCCTATGTCTTTCTTCGTGAAAAGGCAGAGTGAAATGAAAATGTTCAGATGGACTTGGAGTGGTGGGCAGCAAATGTTCTCGTACAGGAAACAACAGTTCTATAGTCCAAGCTAATACTGCGATCACCACTACAGTCAAGACAAACAAAACAACACCAAGAATTCTCCCTCTTCGTGTCGAAGGAGATGCCATAGTTCACAAAACAATACTCTTCAAGAAAACAACACTAAGCGGGAAAAATAAAAACGATGGTTCTGAACCGAGGCTGCCGTTGATTTGTTCTCCGGGATTCAAGACGGGTGTCGCTACACTGGGCAGAACTGATCCCCCCCCCTTGATATTCCCGGCTTCCGTTTCACAAACCTCAGAGCGGTTACCAACCAGTTTCAAAAACACAAAAGGAATCTTATTTCCTGGGGCGTAGATTGTACTTCACTTTATCAGAAACAACGTGGTCCGGGAAGGCTCCCTCCAATTCATCAGGCGTGACAGCTGGGCTCTTTTCTGTATCCAAAATCTTTCTGTAGTCGGATAGCACCACAGGGCTCACCAGATCCGGAGAGACACGTCGGCAGTGCTTTGAATGTATCCACCGCTTCTTGTTAGTGACTCTCACAGCAGTTCGCGTAGCCAGCAGCACTTGCTCAGGGCCATGCCATCTCGGTTCCAAACTGCTGGATCGTTCAAATACTTTGACCATCACGTGGTCCCCAGGGCGGAGATCGTGAGCCTCACCAGTGGAGTTATCAGGGAGCGCCTCTCGAACCTGTTGATGGATAGAAAGCAAATCATTTGTTAATCGTGCCAGATAATCGTTCATCATTATACAAGGCATATCATGTATCAAACGAGGTTTTGGAACTCCCCAAATATTCATAGGCCTTCCAAACACCACTTCGTAGGGTGTGAGGCCAGATCGAGAATGTGGCACTGACCGAATGGACAGCAATGCCAGAGGCAAAGCGTCCGGCCATTTCAGAGATGTAGATGCCACTATCTTTGCTAGCTTCAGCTTCAGAGTTGCATTGTATCGTTCTACTAAACCTGCTGATTGCGGATGAAAGACAGCATGGAATCGTTGCTTGATTCCCAATCCTTTCAGGACGTACTCCACTACTTTTCCAATGAAATGAGGGCCATTATCACTCCACATAAGTTTACAAACACCGTAGCACGGGAAGTACTCCTTAAGTAACACCTTAGCTGTTGTCAATGCTGTATTGTCTTTCGTAGGGTAAGCCTCAATCCATTTGCTGAAGGCACACACCACTACTAGGACATACCTGAGATTATTACAGCGTTCCAGCTGGATGTAATCCATTTGTAGTACTTCGAATGGTGCAGTAGGTGGAACAAACCCTCCTTTAGGAGTATGAGTCCCTTGTCCAGGATTGTGCTGCAAACATATCAGACAGGTCTGCACTACTCTCTTAGCCGTGCTAGCAATGTCAGCATTTTCCCAAACTCGTGTAAGCAATTTAGTAATTGCGAGAGCTCCAATGTGTGCCAGCCCGTGTGTCATTTGCACCATTGTTTGTAAATAGGCCATGGGTAGTTTCCATCTCTCCATATCTTTACTACGCCAGCAACCCTCATCATCCAATACTCCTTCAGTGGCCCATTTCATACGTTCTGCCTCAGATGCTGACTTCTGTATATCTAGTATTTCTTCTCTAGCATCATTCCACCGCTCAGCTTGTGACTTCACCACATACATGGGGAAATTATTTTGCAGCATAGCGGTCTCTCTCGCAATGCGGTCTGCGAAAGCATTGCCTTGCCCTATTTTGTCCGTCACCTTTTTGTGTGCACTACACTTGACTATTGCAACTTTCTTTGGGCATAACAGTGCATTTAGGAGATCGCGTACCAACTCTCCATGCATGATGTGTACTCCGTGTGAAGTCAGGAATCCTCGTTCCTTCCAAAGTAGGCCAAAATCATGCACTACTCCAAAAGCGTAACGACTATCCGTGTAAATGTTCACACATAGCTCAGCACTTAACTCACATGCTTTCGTTAAGGCTATCAATTCAGCTGCTTGAGCCGATTTCTGGGGTATTCGTGCTACTTCTACCACGGTCTTAAGTGTCGTGATCGCATAAGCTGCGGAAGTCGTACCATCTGGTAACCTCACACACGATCCATCAACCCACAGTTCCCCATCTACATCTGGAAATGGCGTATCCTGTAAATCGATACGACCCTTTGTCTGTTCCTCAGTCAGAAAAACACAATCATGTTGTTCTTCCTTCTGGGTCTCAGCAACAGGATCCGGCAGTAAAGTAGCAGGATTTAGTGTCGCACATCGTTTTAGTGTAATGTGCGACGCTAACAACGTTAGCTCATATCCTGTCAGACGGGCACTAGTTAGATGCTGTGTTTTCGTTTGATTCAGTAACGCATCTACCGCATGGGGGACTAGCACCAACAATTTGTGTGACAAAACTATTCCCTCACTTTGTCGTATCGCAACTGCTGTTGCTGCAACTGCTCGAAAACATCCAGGCAATCCTCGAGCCACAGGGTCGAGTACCGCCGAGAAGTATGCACAAGGCCTCTGTTTGTCTCCGTGTGTCTGCACTAACATTGACAATGCGCACCCATCCTTCTCGTGTACATATAATGTAAAGATCTTCATGTAATCAGGTGTACCCAACACTGGTGCAGAACAAAGAGCTTGTTTCAATTGCTCAAAAGCATTTTGACATTCATTCGTCCATTCAATGGGAATCGGTGTATCTTTAGACAACAATGCCAACAATGGTTTAACGATATGTGAAAAACCCAATATCCATTGCCTACAAAAAGACGTCAAACCTATAAAGGCGCGAACATCCTTCTGAGTGCGAGGGACTGGAGTATCTAGGATTGCTTGAATTCGATCTGGTGTCAATGCACGGCCCTCCTTAGACAAAAGATGACCGAGGTAGGTCACCTTTGGTCTACAATATTGTAGCTTTTTCTTCGAAACTTTATGATTATGTTTGGCCAGGAAGGAAAGCAAAGACAAGGTACTCTTCTCACATTGTTCTGGCGTGTCTGCAGCAAGTAAGATATCGTCTACATATTGAATGAGAACCACTCCCTCTTGTAAGTCAAAGAAATCAAGCTGTCTTTTTAATGCCTGACTATAAATGCTAGGACTTTCAGTATAGCCTTGAGGAATTCGACAGAATCTGTACGATTTATTATTTAATGTAAAGCCGAATAGATATCGACTGTCAGGATGTACAGGGATCGAAAAGAAGGCATTCTTCAAATCGATGACTGTAAAAGTAGTTGCCGTCGATGGAACCAACGTAAGCAACGTGGTGATGTCAGACACCACCGGGTACTGAGGCACTACTATCTTGTTTATTTCCCTCAAATCAATAATGAAACGGTAAACCTTAGCATCTGTATCTCTTTTAAGAATCGGTAAAATTGGGCTATTGCAAACATTGCAGGGGACTTCCTCAACTACTCCTGCCAAATTCAAATCGTTCACAATGTGCATCAAAGCAAGTTCTCCTTCTCTGGAAATCTTATATTGTGGGACACGTGGTAGAGATACTCCCTCCTTTACAGTAATACGTACTGGAGGGATTAACATCTGCCCCACATCCGTGTCAGAAGTGGCCCACAACGTGTTTGGTAAGGAGGCCAATACTTCAGATTCATGGAGAAAACACACTCGCTCAAAGTCTGGGTAATTCTCATTCAACACAACTCGCACTCCTTCTGGGGCACAGCGAATAGTAGCTCGAAAGTGTTTTAACATATCGAGTCCAATAATATTATCTGGTGTATTTGGAGACAACAAAAAGGGACATGGGGCAGCAAATTTATCAACATGAAATGCAACTGGTTGAGACAATGGGCTAGAAGTAGGTGTTCCATCGAACCCTATTGCTGTAATTACCTCGCCAGACAGGGGAGCCCTTGGAACCAAGTATTTGGACAAAGCGCTACGAGTAGCTCCTGTATCGACCAGAAATTGATCAGTGGAACCCAGCACATGTGCTTCTATGTATGGACCCCTTTGATCAACTGGTACCTCAACCGATTCCACACCCCATCCTACGCAATCCTATGCATAATGCTCATCCCGTGGTTCAGCAGGACCACCCTCATTTATCTGATATTGATTGCGGTTATCAAACGTATTATAATCAGACTGACCACGACCCCTTGCTCCATATCCTCCACGATCATTCGTACCATAGCCTCCTCGATCATTCGTGCCATAACCTCCTCTTGACCCTCCATAATAATTCCTAGACCTTCCACTTCCTCGTCCCCTCAAATTACGCTGCTCTCGAAACACCGGACAGTCTGCAATCCAATGCCCAAACTGTTTGCAGTATGCACATTGATTCACAGAAATGTCAGAACGAGGGGGAGGAGCATTACTGTATGATCCTCGCCCTCCTCTGTTATTTCCTCTCGTAGCCTGAACCTGGGCTAACATTACCTTCGTCTTCAAATCCTTTGCTTTCTTTTCACTACTTTCTTTTGCCTCTAATTCCTGTCTTTCATAATATTGAGCCATAGTCAATAAAGAAGCAGGGGTTGCTGTGGTCCATGAACTTTCACTCGCTTTCAATCGTTTCGCAATCTCCGGTAGGAGATTAGCCACATACTTATCAACGAATAAATGCCTGCCAGTATCTTCTGTCAATAATTGACCACTGTAATCATGGAACGCTTCCTCGAAGCGAGAGAAAAAATCGGAAACTGATTCATCCGCTTTCTGCTTACAAGAGGCTAATATAGTCCAATCAATCTTTTTAGCGGGAGCAAGAGTCTTTAGTTTTGTTAGTATGGCCCCTGGAAGGTCTAATATTAATTGACACGGCTTACATGCTGGTTCTCTATCTAAATCAGCCTGAACAAGATCTTTCCAAGTGGCCCCGAGAGTCGTGAGGTCATCAAACCTACGAATCGCTCTCCACATATCAGGGGGCAATATCAACCCGAAAAATAGATCAATATCAACTAACGTCATGATACATGAAGAAATTGCACTTTCAACATTTTCATAAAAAGCCGCAGGGTTTTTACGGGGATCAGGTAAAGCATTCTTAAGCGCCATGACATCTGCTCTATTCCAAGGCGTATAAACCCAATTATATACAAAATACCCTTTCGCGTCTTTGGATCTTTTATCATCATCTGTGCCATCCCCTTTATGAGGGACATATAAAGGCGCAGCTTCTCGCATAGGTCTAACATTAATCGCAGCGATCTTATCTGTTTCAAAGATAGGGCATTCTTTGGATATCCCCGTCGCTCCGGACGTAGACGAATTCTTCGACTTTTCCAACTCCCGTAGTCGTGTCGCCTCATTACGTAGTTCAATCAAACGCTTGAAGAAGTCGTCCGCATCTGAAAGAACAAAAAGACCTTTACGAAAATTCTCACGACCCTTGGATATCTCCTTTGGTTCTAACTCGAGAGAATATTTTCTATACCGCTCAACAACTTCATCTCCAAAATGATCTAAAAAATACAGTCGTTCCTTATCAGGCCACTGTTCCATTTGTTCAGTAACGTCAGAAACAGTAACAGTATTAATATTTAGTTTTCGTGCAAATGAACGTAATTCCGCAGCTCGTTCCGCATGTAACCTGGTACGCTGTGTTCGATCACTATCCTCGTCCGAGTCCTCGTTCGGAGCCGTAGGTACGACGTACGGAGGCGGACAACGATCTAGTAATGAAAAATCATCTGTTTCATTAGTAAGGACTGGATAAAGAGGACGCCTGATAGGGAATTGACCATTAACCTGTAAATTTCGTTCTCGTCTCTCCCTCTCTTTCTTTTCCTGTAATTCCTTCTCCTGTAGCTGTAAAGCTTTGTCATGTGCAGCCTTCCGCTGCACTTTCTCCGCCAAGGCTTCCTCACGCTTCGCTCGTTCACGCACCTCTTTCTCCCACATACGCACACAATCAAACATATCTTGTCTAGACCTTCGCTGAAACAAACACTGCTCTACATACTGTACCTTTCGAAGGTCAAACGACCCATATAGTGGCCACTGTAATTCACGATCAGTCTTAGTATACTTATGCCATAATATACTATACATTATTGGTGGAATACCGAATTTGACATACATTTCACGATTTGGAGTCCCCTCTGGGGGAGCCGGCTGTTTTGCACTTAATCGATAATTGGTACCATTTTCAGAACAGCACATCCTATGGAGTGTGCTAAAAACAGGCATGTTTCAAAAAGTACCACGAAAACGCGATACTACAAAAATGACACCTAACGCGGTGTACCGTTCAAATCAAATAAATCAGAGAAATATCCCTACATGCCTGCCTATGTGAGGTGCACTTCACATATTCAAATTCAAATTCAAAGATTCAAAACGTCAGCTAACAAATTCAAATTCAAATTCAAAGTTTCAAAAAGCCACAGTAAGTGTCAGTAGACTACCTCACCGCTCAAAAGCTTACCAAATATTTTCAAACGTCCAAAGTCCAACTGCCAAGTTCTGTGGTCAAATCAGCCAAAACGGCACATCACGACAATCCAAGATCAGAATCTCAGTCGAGGACCGGCGCCACCTGGAAGGTCAGATCGGAAGGAAGGGAAAACACACCGTGGGTGCCGAGACTCGGGTCACTCAGTGGCAGCGTACGCGTCCATGGCGAGTTTCCTGACCTTCGTCACGACCTCTCCTTCGGGCATCCGAGTCGCCGATGAGTCCCTTCGTGGTCGCCAATTTGTGGTATTGGGTTCAAGTCAGGCCTACATACTCTGCTAAACTCTCGAACACCTTAGTATAGAAGTTGGCACGGACACTGGAAAAGGTAAAAGACAAGTTTATTAAGACCCCATGGGGTGTTGATACATTCCTACAGCACCCTTCGGCAATGTAAGAAGTAGCACACCGAACATTGGTGCGCGACCTCTTTTATACGGTTTAATAGCAATAAAAAGATAGGCGGTTACAAGTTACACATTTTAGGTACATATAAGGTCATTTTTGGAACAAAGCCAGCACGTGGGAGGAGTTCAACAGCACCGGTCAGTTAGTGTGAACATTCCTGAAGAGTGACCAGTTGATGCATAGTGCGCATGTGCGCTTGACCAGTACTAAAAATAGCCTGTTGCCGAGCAGAATAGTGACCATGGGTATCGAGAAAGGACGAAAGGGCACACTGACCACGAGGCAGCGTGTTCATAGGAAACGGAAGTCAGAGGGATTCAAAATGGCCCCCGTTCGTTTTGGTCAAGTTAACAGAAAAGACCGTGTAGCTGTGCTAAACGCTAACTCAGGAGCTGCCAAAACACGACAATTGGCCTGTCTCACAAATTGCTGTCTTTTTGGACCGGGAGGGGCACACAAAGCACAACCCTCACATGGTGGAAGGGCACTGCCTTCACCAGTAGTTAAGCAGCACACGCACAGTGGTTACAACACAGTGTGTAGTCATCTGTAGGAATGAGCATGCCCTTTTTAGCATCTGTCACTGAAGTGAGGCCTACAGCCTAACTCATTCTGAAGTTCAGCTGCTGTGTGCTCAACTCATCCTTGGCATACATCGCTTTGGTGTGGAGTGCTGCGCAACCCACAAATGGTATACCTGCTCTGGCTTATGCGTGCCTGGGAAGGATACAATCAGAACCCCCCAGGATATCTCCTTTTTGCAATTTGCAAAAGAATTGAGACGTCTGCACTTTTGTAAAAATCCCACAATTTTTACAAAAGAGCCCGCAAATTTGTATTAAAAAAAATAACATGGGATTGACCTTCTCTCTTTATAGGCTCTGTGCTGTCATTTGAGCCAGTAAAGGCAGGGTGACCACCAGGCTAAGAGGCAGCAGAGCCACCTCCTGTGCAATTAGCTTGCAGTGGTTAAGAGACTCTCCTTCCCCCACTCTCCACTACACCCCTCTCCCCCTCTCTCTCCTGTTAAACCCTAACCTTCCCCATGTCTCATCTTTCTTTTGTTTTTGCTTTTGTTTATGCCCCCCCCAGCCCCTGCTGCCCTGCACACGTCAAGGAACGCAGGTTTTTCTGATGACAGAAAGAGCAGGTTTCATATTTTAATCTGCTCTCCTTGGCATCATATATGCTCCAATTCGAAGTGCTGTGCTGCTGAAGACTCTGCAAAGTTACAGATTGTGACATAGTACAGTCTCCAGCAATGACAGAGCAAGGCCTTGAAATATTTTTGTGGGAGGCACATTTTTTAGCTTTTTTTGGTCTCACAATTTGCCACCCATTGCTGCAAAATCTTGGGGGTCTGTACAATACAGGTATAATACAACACTGTGCAGTGGTGCTTGTTAAATGTAAGTGCTGGGTGTACATGTGCCTATGAGTGGTACAGTATCTGGAAGACTCTGGGTTCCATTTTGGGAGACACATGACTGCTTGCGAAACATGAGGAGAGGAATCACCTTAGACAGATTTATGTATTGCTGCATTCCTGTAAGCTGGGTGGCACATAAACTTCAAGGGATGCTCTTTGTTTCAGAGACTGTGCACTGTGGGACGGTCCAGGCGCTTACCCTGCAAGGAGGAGCCGCAAGGACCCTCCATTCGCTTTGAACACGCAGCTGTGTGTGAGGAACTCTACCTCTGCTGAGTGCAGCCCCCGGGCTCCAAAGTTTTGAATTCACCTGATTCAACTGCTGATGAACCAGGTGCCTGCAGGTGGTGCATGCTCTGGGACTCTGGATGGTCTGAACGTGTATGTGCAGGTAAGACTCATTTCAAGCTAGTTGTCCCATCGGAACTTCTACTTAGTGTGGCAGCTCCGGAACACTGTTTACTAAAAAAATAGAGTCAGAGTGGTTTCTTCAGATTCGGACAACCAGTGAGGTTTACCCTGGATGTTGCATATAGTCAATGAGGCATAACCACTATCACGTGGAGTGAGGATGGCTTGGAGCGAGGAGAAAGTGGGACCCAGGGAACTGCCTAAAAAGACACTAGACACCAACCTCAGAGGGGTCTGTGTAAATATCTATGAATGTTGTTAGTGGTTATATAAAATACTTTTTTCCACAAAAGTAAGTATTTGCCTGGACAATCATCATTTATTGCTGCTGCTGCCTGCATGTTGAGGTGTTGGCCCGTGCCCCCCCCCCCTTCACCAACCCATCCGCCCAAGGGAGCGTTGGACTGCTTGGACATCGCTATTCCTTAGAGTCAAGTTATACCTTCAAATATCCGTGCTTTACATTTGATTGGATGCTTTTAACTTGTCTGTGTTTTGCTGAAATTGTAACGGTTTATAATTAACCACACAATATTTTTTTTTCTTAAAAAAGCTGAAGGGGACTTGGCACAGTTGCTCGGTTTCCATAGTAAGCTGGGGCATGGGACATCAGGAGTGAAAATCATCAACACCCACATGACCTGTGGCCCTCTAAACGGGTTCTGGTATTGTATCACTGGCCAGATTTATGGAACTAAGGTTTTTGAATAGAGAGAACTTCACAGAGGAGTTACCACTGATATCAATGTGTCATTTAAATGCTCATATCAGACTTTTATGACATAGCAATGTCAAACACTCAAGACTATATTTATCAAAAGGTAACGCAGTGCAGCACAGCAAGTCACCTTGCTGCGCTGCATTACAGGTACAGGGAAGGAATGCACCATATTTATCACAAAACGGCACAGTCGTGCCTTTTCCAAGTGCTAGCTGCAAACAGAACAGATGACGGAAGGAATGCTGAAATAATCAAACACTCACCTCCAGTCACAGATCTGGGTTAAATCCATTGTTTTGCATGCCACGCCATTCACGGTTAGACCCAGCCATATGCAAATCAGTCTTGACCCTGTTCCCCTTGGGAACAGTCCAGCCCGAACTGCCAGACCAGGTCTTCCCTACACTAGAAACAAGCATCCGGGGGCCGATTTCAGGGTAATACCCCTCATCAGTTAGGCTAGCTTGAATCTGGTGGCGTTGCAAGTACAGGACTCACTTCTGGGCATACCCTTCCCACTTGGGGCAACAAACGAAAAACTGAGCAGATGATGGACGGAATGCTGAATTATTGAAATATTCACCCCCAGTCACGGATCTGGGTTAAATCCATTGTTTTTTTTGCACGACACATCATTCGAGTTTAGAGCCAGCTATATGCAAATCAGTATAGACCCTGTTCCCTTGGAAACAGTCCACCCAAACTGCCAGGCCAGGTCTTCCCTGGATCAGAAACAAGCATCCTGGGACCACTTTTGGGGTAACACCCCTAATCAGCCAGGTTAGCTTGAATCTGTTGGCGTAGCGAGCACAGAACCCACATCTGGGCATACCCTTCGAACTTGGGGCGACAAATGCAAACAGAACAGATGATGGACGGAATTCTGAATTAATCAAACATTCACCCTCAGTCACAGATCTGGGTTAAATCCATCGTTTTGTTGTGCATGCCACGCCATTCAAGTTTAGGCCTAGCCATATTCAAATCAGTCTTGACCCTATTGCCCTTTGGAACAGTCCAGCCCGCACTGCCAGACCAAGTCTTGTCTGAACCAGAACGAAGCATCCAGGGACCGGTTTTGGGGTAGCACCCCTCATCAGCCAGGCTAGCTTAAATCCGGTGGGGTAGCGAGCACGGGACACACGGTAGGGCATACCCTTCACATTAGGGGCGACAAATGCAAACAGCACAGATGATGGATGGAGTTTTTAATTAATCAAACATTCAACCCCAGTCACAAATCTGGGTTAAATCCATTGTTTTTTGTATGCCACGCCACTCCAGTTTAGACCCAGTCATATGCATATCAGTCTTGACCCTGTTCTCCTTGGGAACAGTCCAGCCAAAACTGCCAGACTAGTTCTTCCCTGGACCAGAAACAAGCAACCTGGGACCAGTTTCGGGGTAACACCCCTCATCAGCCAGTCAAACTTGAATCTGTCAGCGTAGCTATCACGTCTGGGCATACCCTTCACACTTGGGGCGACAAATGCAAACAGCACAGATGATGGATGGAATGCTGAATTAATCCAACATTCACCCCCAGAAACAGCACTGGAGCACAATGTGCTGCATAGCATCAACACAGGCACTCTTCCACCATTGGGCAAGGGTGCCTGCGTTGCAAGTAGGATCGTTTTTGTTAATTTAGGAGCACTTTCCTGCACAAGAAGAATCCCCAGAGACATTTTCCTCTTTCTATGTGTGCTTCTGAATGCAGCCCACACAGAAAGAGGAAAGCGCAGAGAAATAATATTTCTCATTGTTACGCGTCCACTGGAAAAAGCGTAGCATTTTGGCGCATTCCCAGATCTACCAGTAATGGTAAATCTGGGAATGCATCAAAATCCATGGGTGTTGCGTGGGAACATCTCTGCACCACACATGGAACGCCTCCCAGTGGCAGAGTAACACAATGCAGCAATTTGCACTGAATTGCGTTACTTTAGATTTATCAAACCCCTCAGGGCCACAGAAGGGGGCCTTGCATGGCTCGATAAATAGCATTTTACGAGATGTGTTGCTTTTGTACCACGTTGTGTGGAGCAAAAATGGAGCAAAAATGGCGCAACCCCTTGATAAATTTGGCCCACAATGTTCTTATACATGCAAAGTCACATGAATGCGGTGGTGGTGATTGTAGTGGTGATGGTGCTGGGATTGTAATTGATTAATTGATAGTAGTAGTAGTTGTGATGACGGTAATAGTGATGGGGATGGTAAACGTGATGGTGATAGTAATGGTGATACAAGAGGTGGGGGTGTTGGTAATAATAGTGCTGGTAGCAGTAGTAGCAGATAATGGCTGGTTCTAGGACCGACTTGAGCTGCGGTGAAATGATAACAAGGAAGGGAGGACAGAGAAGAAGCCTGACTTACAAACAAAAGACACAGGAAAACTTGTGATGGGACAGCACCAGTGATTGCAGTAAACATGTCCCTCAGCAATGGAGCCCAGAGCTGGATGTGCAACAAGCATCACAGGAGAGCATTAGTTTGCCTCTTGGTGTACCTGTCTCTTCTCCATGTGAAAGCTGTTACTAAGCATGCGAAACCCCATGTCTCTCTCTTGCTGACAACCTAGACAAATAATGGCTGGGTTAATGAAAAAACTCAACTGACTGTGAAGAAAACAGTTAATAATGAAGGTGGCTGCCCAGCCCCCTCCTCTCTGTGTGCTGTGAGCTGAAATACATTATGAACGGCATGCAAACAGAGCAGTGAGTGAAAGAGGCTGAACCAAATGCACCTTTCTGTGTGTTGCATCACTAGGAATACGACATATTCACTTTGGAGATAAGAACATGGAGGCCAGTCAGCTAAATCCGTCTCTAGCTAGACCTAGAATATAACATGTATTGTAACCTACACGTTTAATAACAAGGGATATTTTCACTTCTACTTCCAGCTAGTCGTTGCATATTTTAAATATCACTGAAACGGCGTATTAATTTGTGACTGCGTCACCTCATTCAGGTTGTCTGTCTTGTTTTTCTTAAAAGACGATTCTCAGTGCGTTGTTTAAAAAAAGAAAATACTCATGTATTCAAGATATTCTATTTCGGCTTGTTTAGGAGAGGGTCTTTCCTATCAGATATCTGCGTTTACAAAACATACCCAAGCAAAGACACTGAAATCAAAGTACATTACAGAACACTACTGCCGAATGTGCAAACTGGAATGTGATAAAAACTTACACTAATGTGTTGTTTACTCCTCATTACTTAACGTAAGGATGCTTTATTTTGCTACTTAATTGCAGTTGGCAATACTATTTTGTCAATGCTTGAATTCTGCCTCTGTAGCGTATAATCAATGATTTTTACTGCCGCACTTCGGGGCCCAAAAACAAAGTAGAGTAACTAACATAACATGCTATTTTTAACATGGCATGAATATTGCCTCAGTAAAATCTTATTAAGGTCATAGATGTACGTTTTAATTTAAAAATGCGAGAAAAGAAGATTTAAATGTGACTTACCATTATCCTGGCAAACAGTTTCTTCCAGAGTTAGAACTGTTTTAGTCGACGTGCTCCTCTGTTGCTTATGGTCAGAGATGTATATAGGCTCTGCGGTTTTTTAGCATTCCCTTGAGTTATTTAGATTAAAAAACACAAGATTTATGAGTTTTTGCCATTAAAGGAGAAACTATGTTTATTTGAGCTTTGTCAGCACTAATCTTTCCCCAAAGAATTTATGCATCTGCACACATGGACTCTTCCACTGAACCCCAGCGCCCAGACGGATCAGCAGATACTTCACCCCCCCTCACCCCCCCCCCCGCCAGCGCCTTGAGACCCTTACTGGTGAGTAGAAGCGCAATATAAACCCCTGATTGATATTGATAGACACGATCAACTGAAGTAGTCTGGGGTTGTGAAAACGGATCACTGACAGAATATCGGCGGACAGAATATCGAGCTACATGAATATGGAGTCTACAATACCGATGGACAGAATATTGACAGCCTATCTCTTCAATGGTAAGTACAGAAATATCGAAACCAAAATATCGTTAATTAATAAAAACATAGTTCGAATTATTTAAAAAGGTTAAAAGCTGATAAATGATAAATGTAATATAAAAAAAATTAAACATACATTTTTTTTAAATATATAAATGAACTTAATAATATTAATACATTATTATTGTATTTTATTATAAAATGTTAGAAACGTAAGAAAAGTTATAAATACACATATATATATATATACATAAACCTGTATTATAAATATAAAAGATATATATATATAACAAATTGAAATATTTAAATTAATATACATTTTGCAAAAAATATTTCACACTACATTAACTATAAAAGTAGGGAAATGTTGGATAGCATAGGGGATAAAATTACTATTCCCACTACAAAAAGTGCAACAGTAGGGAAAGTGTTGGATAGCGGAGGGGAATCATTTACTTTTCCCACTATAGCAAATGCAACAGTAGGGAAAGTGTTGGATAGCGGAGGGGAATAATTTACTATTCCCATTCCAGTGAGTGTAACAGTAGGGAAAGTGTTGGATAGCGGGTGGGTCAAAATTACTATTCCCACTCCAACAAGTGTAGCAGTAGGGAAAGTGTTGGATAGCAGGGGTTACACTTACTATTCCCACTCCAGTGAGTGCAACAGTAGGAAAGTATTGGATAGCAGGTGGGTAAAAATTACTATTCCCACTCCAGTGAGTGCAACAATAGCGAAAGTGTTGGATAGCAGGTACGCAAAATTACTATTTCCACTCCAGTGAGTGTAACAGTAGGGAAAGTGTTGGATAGCGAGTATGTAAAAATTACTATTCCCACTCCAGTGAGTGCAACAGTAGGGAAAGTGTTCGATAGCGGGTATGTAAAAATCCGTATTCCCACTCCAGTGACTGCAACAGTAGGGAAAGTGTTGGATAGTGGAGGGGAATTATTTAGTATTTCCACTCCTGCAAAATAATTAACATTAAGGAACAAATAATTCATTTTCAAAAATAATTTACCTCCCACTATATTCGCCTATAAATATCACCACCAATATCGAAAAATATTACACAATTAACATAATTATTTAACAAATAATTTATTAACTAATAACAATTAACAAGCAAATTAAAAACAATAAAAAAAATTAGTTCACACAATTAACACTATAAAATAACTTTAAATAAATATTGAATATAAAAAAATATTAAAATTAAATGACTTCCCACCCTACTCCCCTATCAACCCACAACCAACTCAAAAACAATTACACAATTAACATATTTACAAATTATTTATTAATAATTGATAACCAATTAATAACTAATTAATAAACAATGTTATCACAATGAACACTATAAAATAATAATTACATAAATATAATTTAATACAATTATTAATTAATGAAATATAATTAAATTACTTCCTACCCTAATCCCTATAAAACCACAATCCACTCCTCAAAAAATTATACAATTAACATATTTACCAATTCACTATTAATAACCAATTAATTATTAAATAATGCAACATTAATTAACACAATTTACAATATAAAATATTAAATGCAAAAATAATAATTAATAACATGATTATTAAATATATTATAATTACATTACTTCCCACCCTATTCCCACAACCCGCTACGGAACTAAAACATGCAAGCTGCCTTGGTTTCGGCCCGTTTTCAGAAGAGGAGGTAGAAAAGGTCATGCTTGAGGTCAAGTCGGGTTCCCCACTTGACCCTTGTCCACATCACATTTTTTCCCAGTTAACTCCTGTAATATGTCCAGCAGTTACTAGAGTACTCAATTTCTCCCTTAGTTCTGCTGATTTTCCTGATTCATGGAAACAGGCCCTAGTCACCCCTTTGGTAAAGAAGGCTGGAGCAGACGTAAACAATCCGGCCAATTACAGACCAATATCCCAGCTACCTTACTTATCAAAGGTTCTGGAGAAGTTGGTCAACAGAAGTCTGTCCACATTTCTGGAAGCAAATGGCCTGCTGGATGATTCACAGACAGGGTTCCGGACAAACAACTGCACCGAAACTACACTCTTAGCGGTGACAGACTGTATCAGAACCAAGGTAGATCAGGGTAGAACAGTCGCACTGATACTTCTTGATCTATCAGCGGCTTTTGATACTGTACCCCACAATCAACTGTTGAACATCCTGGCAGAGAAAGGAATACTGGGCAAAGCATTGGGATGGCTACAATCGTTCCTAGCGGATCGAACCCAATCAGTACGTCTGGGTGACTACACATCCCCTCCACGACTCATAAAATACGGAGTTCCCCAGGGGGCGTCGTTGAGCCCAACTTTGTTTAATGTATTTGTCTCCTCGCTGGCAACCATTGGCAAAAAGTGGGGCGTAGAAATGTGCTCTTATGCTGATGACACTCAGCTGATGGTCACCATTGATGGAAATGATGACTCCAAAACTAGACTCACGAACTGTTTGACCGAATTAGCAACTTGGATGCAGGACCACTGTCTTAGATTAAACGCCGACAAATCCGAAATCTTACTGTTCGGCAGAGGCACACAGGCCTGGGACAACAGCTGGTGGCCAAGTGACTTGGGTTTGCCTCCCAACCCCACTGCCAAAGCAAAAAACTTAGGTATTACACTGGATAGGGATTTATCCATGAAATCCCATGTTTCTATAACTTGTGGAAGGAGCTTTGGACTTTTGAAGTTGCTTAGACGTGTCTTCCCCTGGGTGCCAACGGACTGCAGGAAAACCTTAGTCCAGGCACTACTGATGAGTAGGCTGGACTACGGTAACTCTCTGTTTGTAGGAATGGCGGATTATCTCTTTTCTAAATTACAGCTGGTTCAGAATGCCGCTGCCAAAGCCATCTGCAATAAAAGAAAATATGATTCAGCTAAAAGCTGCATGCGTGAGCTTCATTGGCTCCCAATGCGGCAACGAGCCATCTTTAAGCTGTTGTGCATTTCTCATAAGGTACTCCACGGCACAGGCCCCACCATCCTACACGACAGGGTCAGATTTCATAAACCCTTCAGACACCTACGATCTATGACGTTAGGAAGAGCAGTCATCACCCGAGCTCGTACTGTCAGGATGGGAGAGCGGGCCTTCTCTCACATTGCGGCAACAAAGTGGAACGAGCTACCCCTTAAAATTAGAACAGATGACTGCTTTGTGTGAGAGAGGAAGGACTTAGCAATCATAACAGTATCTGCGTTACCCTTCCGTGTAACCCTTTGTGTAACACCCCTTCCTCTAAGGGGTGTTACACAAAGAACTGGGGAAACCTGTACTACCGATATAGTGTCCGAACGGTCCAATGGTCCGAGAATCAAGTGGACCGGGATCAACTCTGTGGCTAAACAAAGGGAGGTAGTAGTCAGTTGTGAAATTGAGCTCAGCTATTGCCTTAATGATGTTGTTAACCACGACCTTCTGATATCCCACTTTATTAACATCAATACCATCATTGAGGGTATTTTTACTAAAAAACCCTCAGCTAACAAAACGACAAAACTGGGATGGTTTGACAAGCCTTGTATTGTAACCTTACGGGAACTAAAACGAGTTTTAGGGCTCAAACCCCGTGATGGCATTAGCATCAAAGAAGCAAGGGTTAATTACAAACTGGGTATCTCAAACAGGAAAAAGGTATTACAGAGAGAAGCTTGGGATAAATTGAATGAAGCTGTTGAGACAAAAAATAGTAAACTTTACTGGGAAATAGTCAACAGTCCATTCTTAAATTCGGAAGGCGTCCCAGAAATTACTTCTTATGTTGCCTGCGAGGACTGGGTTTCTCACTTTACTAATATTTTTAACCCAGAAAAGTTATCACTGACCCTACCTCCTGTTGATTTGCCAATGTGGGCACCTATACCTCTGGAAATTACGCTGCAAGAGGGACTAGAAGGCCTTGTTAATAGTAAGGGGGGGAAGGCTCCAGGACCAGATGGGGTGCCCATGGATCTATTAAAAACAGAACCTAACCTGTGGGCTCCCATTCTGGTTAGAACTTTTAATTGCGCAGCAGAAGGTAATTTCCCTCCCTCTTGGGGTCAATCAGTTATCGTCCCCTTACATAAAAAAGGCAGCAAATCTGAGGCCTCAAACTATCGGCCAATTTCTCTATTGGATGCCTCAGTGAAGGTTATGAGCAGAATTCTGCTCAATCGATTAGAAACTTGGGCAGAAGATATGAGCATTTTAACTAAAGTGCAATACGGCTTCAGGAAGGGGATGGGTACCTTGGAGCAATGCGTGAACTTGGATCTTTTAATTAATAAGTACACCGTGGCAAAAAAGGGTAATTTATTTTTATGTTTTGCTGATCTGAGCAGCGCATTTGATTTAGTTGATCACGGCATTTTATGGCAGGTTTTACTGGAGTTAGGGGCCCCGAAAGAAATAGTACATTTCCTGGCTAGGCTTTACCAGAAACTTTCTTGTAAAGTCCGATATGGTAGCCATGGCGAATGCACTCCATTTTTTGGCTAGGCTTTACCAGAAACTTTCTTGTAAAGTCCGATATGGTAGCCATGGCGAATGCACTCCATTTTTTAAGGTATCTAGGGGCATCCGCCAAGGATGCGTACTAGCTCCTCTTTTATTTTCTCTTTTCATCAATTGTGTAGATCGCACTTTGGCCACTATATCAGCAGATGCCCCGCAGATTGGAGGCAATTCTGTCTCAATCTTACTTTATGCGGATGACGCGGTACTTTTATCACGTACTCAGATAGGCTTACAACGCCTTATTGATGGTTTTATGTTGTTTATACAAAAAAGGAGACTATGTGTAAACAAATCTAAAACCTATGTTATGTTGTGCGGCGAGTCAGTCAATAAACTAAAGTCCAATTTTTATCTAGACAGCGATAAAATGTTACAAGTTAAAACATTCTGTTACCTAGGAATCACCTATGCCAGTGATGGATCCTGGAAATCAGAGCTTGAAAATGCTAGGTTGAAAATGACCCGATGTACCAGTAGTGTTTTTCGCTTCTCTTCTAAGCTCGGTTCGAGAAGTATTCGTGACATGATTAACATCTACAATATTCGTTGTGTTCCCTCGGCATTGTATGGGGCTGGAGTGTGGGGCCACACAGATGGCACCCTCCTCCAAAAAGAGGAGAATAAGTTTTTAAGAAAAGTGCTATGTGTTCCCCACTCCGCCTCCATTCAATTAATTCATGACGAGGTTGGGGTCGAGTTTATTTCGGACTTAGCAGCCGTTCGTCCACTCTTATTGTGGCGTTCTATTTGGGCTAAGCCCGAAACTCGATTCACTCAAGAAATTATTCTTGATTGTATAGGCCTGGATTTTTCTTCACGTATTCTTTGGCTGAAATACATTAATTTTTGGTTTAAAACTCTGTTTGATATTGATGTTCTTACTGACCCCGAACTCGCGGTAGAAATACCCAAAAAAGAGATTAAACAAACTTTCTTGATGTATAAAAAGAAAGGGCGAGATGAGGCATATGGCAAGTTAACTACCGTAAAGTTCTATAGAGAACTAAACTTGCCAACAGGGTTTCAAGCATATCTCCTACATGTTAGCCGCCCATCTCATCAATATGTTTTAACTCGCGTCAGGTTGGGCATTGCACACCATCTTGTTGCTTTCCCAATACAGAAACAGAAATCTGACACCCCCTGCCCTTGTGACAATGTATCACGCCAGAGTTGCTGCCATTTCCTACTTTTTTGTAAATTTTATCATTTTATAAGACTAAGGTACTTGAAACCTATATTTATTAAATACAATATACGGTCTTTTAAGAATGCCCTTGTGTTAGTATCAGTTTTAGAAAACATGGACATATGTTTTTTTGTTGCAACCTATATTTTGAAATGTACAGCTGCCAGGAAAAGTATTGTGTTGCCATAATTTTTATATTCCTGTCTGAACTTTTCAAAACGTACAGCTGCCAGGGTGAGTGTTTAATATATCCTTAACCCTGTCTGTACATGTTTTCTTTTCTTGTATTAACAAATTTTAAAATGAAATTTTTATGTCCTATGATCATGCGGGGGTTTGTTGCTCAACGTACAGCTGCCAGGACTAATCTTTTGTGTTAATTTATCTACTCCTGTCTGTACGATTTTAACTGTTAACTTCTATTCCTTTAGCCACTTTTATGTGTCTTCCTTAATTATGATCCAATATTAACGTGTGCTAGTATGTGTCCTATCTTTACATGAATTTTCTCGGATTCCTGTATAAATTTTGTATTTTCTAAATTTTTAATGTAATGGATTGATTTCATGTTTTGCTTGTATGATTTGTTTACAAATCGAATAAAAGCTTTGAACTATGAACTATGACTGCTTTGTCTCATTTAAGAAGCAATTGAAAACATTCCTCTTTCCCAGGCCAGATCAATAATTTTCAATCAGAGCTGATGTCAAATCACTTGCAACTTCTTCAGCGCCGTGATGTCCTTTCAGGATGAATGTTAGCGCTTTACAAATAAATAAATACAAATAAATACAATACATACAATATTAACATAAAATTAATTACTTGTAAAAAATTCAAACATACATTACAAAAATAAGCTATACTTTTAACACAAGTACTAACATAAACAACACTAAAAAAAATCAATAATATTAACAACAACATTTTTATGAACGATATTACTAACATCAATAATAATTAAAACGATATTTCTTACCTGCATGTTGATATTCTGGTTGAAGATATTCTTGATGGTCAATATTCTGTCATATCGATATTTAAGCATCGATATATTGGTATATCGATGTTTAGACATCAATATTATGTCTGCATACCACCAAATATGTGTTTTCTGCTACAAGAGAAGAACTGAGATGAAGTGTTCTGGAAATGTAACAGAAGTACGCTGTGTTGAGCAAGTGTCGTTCTCACTTAGGGGCTCATTAGGATGGTGGGTGGACTTTGTCCGCCCACCATCCCGACGTGAAAAGAGACTGCCTGCCATAAGGGCGGGGCGCCCGTGGAGGCTATTAGGATGCTCTCGCCACATTGGCTGGCGCATCCCGCAAAATTAACATTGCGGCGGGCGGTGCTGAAAGTACTGCCCGACGCAATGCTAAAAATGCACGTCATGCATTTCAATGCACAACGTGACAGGCACTGCGAGGTGCCTGCCACGTTGTACATTGAAATGCAGGGGGATACCGTAGGTACCCCCCATGTGCACCACCCACCCCCCAGAGTCCCGGGGGGCCCGCGACAGGCACCCGCAAGAGTTTCTTCAGTGGCGGCAACGCCGCCATGGAAAGCCACGTGTCCGCCCCATCATAATATGGATGGTGGTGTCTAGCAGACACCACCACCATATTAAACACTTTTCCGCCGGGTCGACTTTTGACCGGGCGGAAAAGCGGCGGACGATCTTTCCATCCGCCGTGTTCCCCCGGCCATAGTAATATGGCAGGGGGGAGATGGCTGGAGGGAGGGGATGGATCTCGGGCAGATCGCCACCACCATGGGGGCTATGGCGATCCGCCCGAGATCCTAATGACCCCGTTTTTACCAAGAAACTAGTGCCTCTTGTTGCACATACCAGAAGTGGAGGGGAGCATTTGAGTGCTGGGCCAGCTCATAATAATCCCCCCAAACGACCGAGGCAGCTGGAACAGTGGAGTGGTGCTGGAGTTCAGAAGTTGAAGGGCAATGACAAGCATTGGTAAATGCATTAGGTTTATTCCATGTGAAAAATAATATGTTTGTTGTTGTTGCAAGTTTAAGCAGTTTGACTCATATGTGGAGGGAGTAATGGTACTTTTTGGCAGGTTTTATATAGCGCAAACATAACCTGAGGCATTAAAAGCCATAACAAGAGAAGCAAAAGTTCTACATGAAAGGATACTTTTTTGTTTTTATGGCACGGGGAGATCTAATCCGAGCGTCTGCACAACATACTGTGATTCTGGGCAAATCACTTATTCTCCCGTGCCATTAAAACAAAAAAGTATGCTTTCATGTCAAACTTCTTCTTCTCATGTAAAGTGCTCCTATGTCCTCGAGCCAAGTTAGCGTTATATAAAGCTCCAAAAAACATACCAACTACACCCTGTACAAATGAGCTATACTTGGCCAAGAGCACTAGTGTGCTTTACATGGAAGAAGAAAATACTGCCAGTGTTAAATGCCTTCCTCACTGCCACCCCCTCCCCCCAGACATGGCCCTACTAGACCCCCAAGACACAGCCCAAGCAATTTGGTGAGTACCAGAACTTCTCTCTTTCCTTTTAAAGCACTGGACTCAGGGTTAAGTAGAAATCAGGTACAAGTACGGCCGATGCAATCAAATAACTAATGCTTCTAAATGAATCAATGGAGACGCGCATTCTTCAGCAATGTTTTAGAACAATGAAACATTAATACGGAGTGCTATACATAAAAATTGTGACAGGGTCGGTGGCGGTCAGTGACCCTCAACAGTGAAGGGGTGCGAACCGAGAGCCAAACATCTAAGACAGCACAGAATAAAGGAGTTGTGAAAGCGATTAATGAGCGTGTGAATAAAGCTTACCAAATTCACCTGCCACGCGTCTCTGCTCTAGTTTAGTGCTATCGTCATCTCGATGTGCTTTTGAGAAACACATGTGACATAAACAGCGGACTGAGTGCGGTCGCCATATTGTAATGGTATGGTACGTGTTAAAGTAAGTGAAAATTACGCGTGCATGCGAAAATGGTTGAAAATATAATCAAATATTCGTGAACGGTGTGTTGAAGTTAAACCAGTGAAAGAAAATGTGTGGATGGTGTGTTGAAGTGAAACACGAGTGTATATGATAGTATGAGCGTGGGCAGGAAAATAAAAATAAAATGTGTGGGCACTTTAAATATAAAAGCAAGCACAGCAAAAGTGCTGTGCTTGCAAAGGCTTCAAAATTTTGTTCCACAAAGGCAAAGGAAACAGTACATCGGTGAAGGGAAACTGAAAAAAGAAGCACAAGAGGAACACGGGAACAAGCATTGGTAAATGCAGAAATCAGTATGCTACAGCCAATAGAAATGGAGGAAAACGAAGTGGCAAGCACAGAAATCAATGGAAAGCAAGGAAAGCAAGCGGGCGGGAAGCCCCTTTTAAGATGGATGTATGACGTTACAACGCATACTTTTACCACGCATGCCTTTACAACGCGGTATTTACAACGAATACCTTTACAATGCATTGTGCTTTGGGGCGCTGGATAGTGAAATATTTATTTTACTATTCCAACTCCAGTCCCCGTGGATAGTAGGGAAGGTGTTGGATAGTAAATTAAATCTATTCCCTATCCTAGAGCGCCCCCCAGCGCAATGCGTTGTAATGGTTTGCGTTGTAAAAGTTGCATCGTAAAGGCACTGCGTGGTAAAAGTTGCGTTGTAAAGGATGTTTACCTTTTAAGATTGATATTAAATACAATAGATGTCACAAGCTCTGTGCAACGCTAGGCAGGCAACACCTAAAAATGACTTTAAGTGTTGTTTTTAGCTACTTACATTTGCTTCATGTTCCAAGACCGGTTAAATGTCAGGCTGTGTGAAAGGGTTTTGTAAACTGAACTATGTGACTATCTTTGTGTGGTACAAAGAGGACCACTGGAATTAGGTGTCCAGGAAGGCCTAAATTATGCTCTGCCGGTCCCATTATGGAATTTCTTAAGATTATACTCTCCTTAGCTAGTTACTGCACTAGGTTATCCAATCAGAAAATGTGGGGCAGATTTACTTACATTTCACACAACGCAGCAAGGCAACATGCTATTGTATTGTGTGAAAGGTAGACAGCATGAATGTGCCATATTTATAAGGATATAGCACATTTTTGGTGCACTGGGTGCTGCCTAGTGCCAACGCAGGTGCCATGGTGCATGAATGCCTCGTTAAAGACAAGATTATTTTTATGCAGGAAGGGACAACCCCCTGCACAAAAACAATCCTTAGCAGCATATTCCTCTTTCTATGTGTGCTGCAACATGCAGCACAATAGAAGGAGTAAATAACAAGGGAAAGTAAAGATGTTTCTCCTCATTAAGCCTCGCTGGGGAAGGCATAGTATTTAGATGCAAACCCCAGTTTTACTAGCTTTAATAAGTCTGGTAATTCGCTAAATTCCATGGGTGGATGCATGAGAGCACCCATGCTCCAGACATGGCACATCTTCCAAACTCAAGGTAATGCAAGGCACAGATATGCCCTGTTTTGCGTTACTTAGTATTTACTAAACTATGCAAAGACACACGAGTGGTTTGGTATGGTTTAGTAAATCAAAAATGATTGCCGTTCGTTCATAAACTTTATTCGACAGTTGAGTCATGAAAGTACAATATAAAAATACATTTTTAAAACCAGTTAAATACATATTTAAGAAACAATTAAATCTTTTGATAACTATCGAATACATTTAAAAAATAGATTACTCTATTTTGTTAAAAATGTGTTAAAAAACAATCAATAATTCATTATACAGATAAAGGTATAACTCGAGAAAGGGTGCCAAAATCTGGTGCTGCAGAGGGAAACTCTCACATTAGTCAGTTGGGCAGGGCGGTTATAACACAGAGACATCATAATGCTTAGGGTGTCATAGCCAGTCAATCGCTGGCAACTTGGGACAGCATTTTTAAAGGGATTGACCATGCCCAACTCAGGAACTTTGCCACAGCAATAGCTATAGGAGGGACGGGGTCTGAACACAAAATTTGCAAGGCCATGGCATATATGCTGATGCCCATTGCCTCACAGATAGGCTTTATCCACATGCTACGTGGTGCAGCATACAGTGGACAAAAGAACAGTATGTGGCCTACAGTTTCGCGTTGTTCCAGACACTTACCGCATCTGTCATTGATGGTCCCCCCATTTACAGGTGAATTCCCGAGTTGGGAGAGCACCCACCCTAAGTTGAAAATACAAATTGCGATTGTATGGTTTCTCGATCATGTCCCAATACTTCTCAAACACTGGACAGGACTTAAATTCAAGAAAACGGCCAGTAAGATGGGTAGAGAGACCTTGAAAACTCGCTGATGTAAACAACATTTCCCAATACCTTTCTTTCAAGATTTTCTTAAAATGATTGCAAGTAGTGCTGCACCACAAAAGTGAACATCCACAGACTTGCCTTGCTGCCTGGAGAACTTTTCTCTGCCCACTCACCTCCTCAGCGCTGCGAGTGCTCGGACTCCCTTGAACGCTGGTCCCCCCTGCTGCCGCCTACTACATCCTTGAGCGGCCGCCAAGCGGGGGGACTACAGCCCCCAGAGTGCTTCGCGGGTCATCCCCGCCCACCCACGTACATTCACCCGCATGGAGGTGCATAAAACAACGGCGCTCCCTCGGCGGAGGGGGGAACATCCACAGACTTGCCTTGCTGCCTGGTGAACTTTTCTCTGCCCACTCGCCTCCTCAGCCCTGCGAGCGCTCGGACTCCCTTGAACGCTGGTCCCCCCCACTGCCGCCTACTACATCCTCGAGCGGCCACCGAGCGGGGGGACTACAGCCCCCAGAGTGCTTCGCGGGACATCCCCGCCCACCCACGTACATTCCCGCGCCCGGAGGCGCACAAAACAACGGCGCTTACTCCGCGTCGCGGGACGCGCCCGGGTGGCGCCGGGCTAAGCCCGGGCAAAGGGCGGGCAGTCTGTGGCCGTCCCGGGCCGAAGGGGGCCGGGCAGTGCCACCCCCCCTGGACTTTCCCTTCAGGTTCGATTCATTGTATATAGTATACCCTACTAATGAGCAATAGGTGTATACTATTTAACCTTTTGAAGCAATCAATTGTATATGAGTAGTATTGTGTTTTTATTGAGAAGGTTTTATTTTTATTTGAAGGTGTATGGTTTTTATTATTTGATTGTAATAAAGAAAATATAGGAGGCCCCCTGTTAAAGGGTCTGGGACCAGGGGAAAGGTTAGGAAAATGAGAGTGTCCCTAAGGTCAAGTCCTGCCGTTGATATGGTCTTAACAAATTAGGTACCCACTGCGACTAATTAATAACACAGTCACCACATGCACCTCTGGTGTCCACCAAATAAAATACATATCATGTGTATCAGAAACTTCAACTGACTGGCAACGTGCAATTTAGAAAACGCTAACTAAGAAATCGTGCTCTTTATACTTTTGACAGTCTATAACGGCACTGCAACAAATAAATTCTTAAAAAATAGCAAAAACTGTAATGTAAAATAAGACATAAATTTATTACACTTCACAAGTTAAAAAGAGTTCTGAACATACAATTGTTATACAATGCATACATCATATTATTAACAAATACTATCGGTTTACACAATAAATAAAAAAATTGTTCATGAGAACAGTAGTTGACACGGCGTTTCGGTTAAAAACCTTCTTCAGGACAGTTTCTATAAGGAAACACAGAATTACTAAATAGTAATAGAATAATGCATACAAATGCTTATAAACATACATTAAGTCATATGACTGTCAAAAATTTCTAAAAAGAAGTAAAGGCACATATTACCCAAAAATGAGGCTTAAATCTCTTAATAATCATTGCTAATTCACAGGATTAATATGGTCTGACACTCATCACAGGTGGGTAACACAAGAAGAAATCGTTACATAAAGTTTTTTTGGTATTCTTAAATGGGGTATATCGCGTGTGTACAGTCAGTGTGTTCAGACTTATCTTAAACAAAATGATTGTGTTACTGCCAACTGTTTTATTGTGGTGATTGTGCTAAAAAAGATCGCGTGGGGTTTGTTTTCATTATTAAAACTAATAAGCACCACGAATGATGTGCTCATTGTGAATATCATAAAGAACGATGCAATATATAGAGTCGATTGCTCTTACCTCAGAGAGTATATCTTTATGGATATACCGCTCAGTTGTTCCTTCTGGGGTCATACGTTATACTAGTGTCCTGATTTTGGTACACACTCGAGACATCAGAATAACCCGCTTGATCAGACTTGGTATTCTTGTGTTTGATAATATCTAAAAAAAAAATTTAACAAAGGGTCTTTAAATAAAGCAATATACAGTACTGAACTAGTGCCCATTTTTTTCTTTTTTCTCATACCCAATAGATCATAACAGGATAAATTAATACCTTATGTTTAAATCTTTAAATACTGCGCTATGTCGGAGGGGCCACCGGTTAGTTTTGTGGTTGGTTTCCGCATTCTGAAAAATAAAGAGTGGCTAAATGTTCTAATGACTCTTTTTTTGGTATTGTGGTGTTTGTTTGTAAGGTCTATCTATTTCATAGAGAACTCACCAAGTATAATAATATACTTATCGCTGTAGCCGCGTGCTCGATATGCTTCGTCAGCTAGTTCTAGACATGGGGAGATCCTCACAGTATCTAGAGCATCTGTTAAAGAGATGATTAATTCCATAGTTCATTTCGTTATTTATACGATATTCATAAACTATTTACCTATCAGTGTAGTCATCATGTTAGTTTAAAGTAACTATGCCCTCTTTCTTGTTGTATTTTCGAGTAGTTGACTTAAACAACATAGCAATCTGCAGAGGATAATGTTTTTGTTGCTGTGTGTCATAGACTTACTATGCATCCAGCAACCCCTGTTGAAGTCGATAAAATTAAGGTGGGTATTTAATCATTCCCTACATTGACCCTCACGAAAAAAAGACTAGCTAGGCGTATCATTGTACATTAACTCAGAATTGAAGTGATTTAATTCAACGATGATATTGCTATTAGCCCTTTCAGTCCACCACATTGTATTTCTCAATTTAAAGACTAATACTGTTAGTTACTATGCTAAGTGCATGAAATGCACTGGATATTATATCGCCTAACCTCCAATCTGCTTACCTGATTTAAAGTAGTCGGCCTCCCTGCTCCTCTGAACACAGCGTCCCGGGGTTCTGTCTGTTTCAATTGAAAACAGTACGGGCTGCCCGGTTCGTGTTTAAATAGAAAAGGCTTTCCTATTGGCTGCAAAGCAGTCACGTGATCGGGATTTCCGAGGACTACTTAGATTTAAAGACAAAGTGTCCAATATCAATAAAAAGGGATTTAAAATACATGACTGTTTGGTGATATATTGATGAATATTTACAAACATCATGTATTAATCATAAGTGTAGCATGTATTACATTGTAGATATGCGTGACACATTGGTCACATGATCGAACTGCCTCGAATTATTTGCTTATTATGAATCCCCAATAGGTGCCTGGATAATGTTAAAGAAATTTTATGGAAAATTCAATTGGTTGCTTAGAATTCTTAATGTAAATATATATACATCTCCTGTTTAGTCAGATAGTAATCAAAACTGCATTAGCATTCTTTTCACGATTGTGTGTTCATTGGAGGGAGTGACCTATCTTCAGTTTACTATCCGTTTCTGATACACATGATTTGGTGGACACCAGAGGTGCATGTGGTGACTGTGTTATTAATTAGTCGCAGTGGGTACCTAATTCGTTAAGACCATATCAACGGCAGGACTTGACCTTAGGGACACTCTCATTTTCCTAATATTTGATTGTGCCATCACCTAATATATATCTATATTCATCGCTGAAAAATGGGGAAGAATACCCCCATTCAATCAGTCTCTAATGGGAAACAAAGGGTAGCTCCTAATCCCCCCTTACCTACTTTGACAGCAATAGACCGAATGTTGCAAAAAACCATTGGGGTGGTCGCTTCCGCAATTGAAAGTACAGAAAGACGTCTCTCACTTCCCTTTAGTACTCTACCGCCTCTACCCAACACAAATATTTCAATACTAACTACTAATTCCCAGGATTCCATATTAGCTCCATCTTTTGTTGCTTTGCCTGGGGCACATCCTATTATGCCAACAAATGAGATAATTCTTGGGGTGCCCCCTGATGTTACTGAACTTTCGCCTCCGACATCGAGGCTATCTGTGACCCCCACAATATTTACCAGTAATCAGATAGGTGACCCTATTCCTCTAAATGAGGATATTCTAGATAAGGAGGGGCATGGTATCTCTGGGAGTCCAATTTCTGTCCTAGATATTAGTGATAGCTCCTGTGTGAGGACTAGAGGGCAGAAGGCTAGACGTAAGCAAAAACATATCATTAGGGAAAGGCAATCTATTAAAAGTAGCAAAAGGAATCCCAACAATAAGCAAAAAAATGTTGTTGAAAAGTTAAATGGGAGTAGAGTAAGTGACGAGAATAATCAATTCGAAACTGTACCTCTACCAATTATCGTTAGGGACCCAACAAAAGAGGACCCCTTCTGGGAAAGGATGGAAACCCTTTTAATGACTTTCCTAGAACCTATCACCCTAAAGGTTAAGAATATAGAAACAAGGTTGGCCAATATTGAGGGAAAGCTTGACAAGAAACAGAGACCAACTGAGGAAAACTCAACTCTTAAATTACCTCAACTTAGTGCCACTTGCTCGAATGTAAATTCTAAAACTATTACACCGGCCATAGTAACTCAAATTTCAGCTCCAGCTAAAGCTAAAAATCCAAATCCAAAGCTTACTGGTCGACCAGAGTACAAAAACTTAAGAGGGGCTACTGCATCTAATACCAATGGGCCATCTGCCTCAACTTTAGTAGCTTCTAATGCATCTTCGTATCTACCATCTCATCAAAATGGAAGAGCAGAGGATAAACTTGAGACAAGAGTAATTCCAAAGTTACTTAATTTAAATTTGCCCCCAGAAGCAACACCATATACTGTTGTCTTAGCAAATGTTCCATCATTACCCCCCAATACTTTTGAACATTGGTCGACCCTAAGAAATAAATCTCTTTATTTCCTATCTTCTAGGATTGGATTTAAAAATCACCTGTTCGCTGAGTTCAAAATGGCCAGAAGAGTGAGATGGGTGGGCACCTCAAATAAAACGTTGAGGGGTGACTGTGTAGTTCTATCGTTCCGGTCCCCACAACTGGTCCATACTTTCATCGAGAGAGGAGCCACAGGGACACTTGATCCACACTCTGTCAATATTCTTCCCCTTGGTTACTTTTATTCTACGCCTCGACCAATTAGGTGTCCTGCTCCTCCCTGCCCGCCTTTGAACTTAGAAGAATCATGGGGTAGAAGATATGGTATTCCAACATTTAATTATTATGACACTCTTAGCGGTCTGGAAAATAATAATTGACTACAGTTAGATACTATTACCTCTAGTGCGCCAGATATAGAGTCAGACCCTATTTCCTACTCTTGTAAAAGAGAAAACATAGGTGCAACTGGGTAAAACTGTCATGTGCAGTCTCAGTTATATCTGAGGCTCTAGAATTTGCGGGGGGGTGTTCAGACAGTAGATGAGGGCATGGGGAGGAATTGATCAAATGGTTCCCTTCTTACAAACTGGCCCCACCATTGTGATTCCTGCTCTCCCGTCCATTCCCCTAAAAGACCCATTGGTGTTTAAAATGTCATCATGGAATATTGCTGGTATTAGATCAAAGATCACTAATTCAATTTGGTGGGATTTTATTCAAACACAAGACTTGCTTTGTTTCCAGGAAACCTGGAGTCTTGAACCTGTACATCTGAATGGCTATAGAACCTTTCATACTCCGGCCCTTGCTGTTTTGCATGGAAGAGCAAAGGGTGGTTTGAGTGTTTATCTGTCCAACAAGCTAGATCTTGTAAGAGTTATTGAACCTGTCACAGACATTTACTGCCAATTTTTAGTACTTGTTTTGGTCTGTGATACTCCAATTGCTATTGTCAATCTATATAATAATATTCCTTCTGATGACGTATCTATTGTTTTAAGTAAATTGAGTAAAGCATTGTTTAAACAGGAAAATATTTTTAAGCACAAATTGATGATAATTATTCTTGGGGATTTCAACTGTAACTTGTGTGATGTAACCTAGGATAATAGGTGTGGTCTAACACAGGATGATGGTGAAGGTAGGCTACATTTTAATCATTCCTCTTTAGGAGACCAGTTTAATAGTTTGCTAGCTAAATTTGACCTGGGGTTTGCAAACGAACTGTGTACGTTACCCTCTGTTCCATCTTCAACATTTAATGGTAGGGGTTGCTCTACAATTATAGGTTATGTCACTGTTTCCAACAAATATGGCATTAGAATCTACTCTTTTAGTGTCTCCGATATAGCATTGAGCGATCACTTCCCGCTCTGTGTGGCCATCCTGCTACCTACTACATCCACTCTGATTAATGAAAAAGAAAGTGACAGTCTGGACATGAATTTAGCTATTGGTAGCGTCAATGGATATACGCTAAAATGGGCCATGGTGAATGAGACAGAGATAATTAAATTAGTGGTTGATAAATGCTTTTCAGAAATAATGATGTGCCTAAGGGTAGACTCACCCCCTGAAATTCTTCTTACATCCTTCCTTTCAATCTCGAACGAAATTAAGGATTCCCTTACGAGGCAATTTAAGAACCAAAAAAGGAGGGAGGTCGGTTTGACTCCAAGTGTACTAGGGCCTATGCGCTCCTAAAGAAGGAGCTGCATAAAAAACCTAGATGTGCTGGGGAGGTTAGTAGATGTAGGAAGGAATACAAAACAGCAATTAAGGACAGGAAGAATACTCTGAGGACTGAAGCTTGGGAAGCTCTTCATTCTGCTTCTATGAGGAGTGATAGTGCGGGTTTCTGGAAACTTGTCAGAAATCCCTTCCTAAGGGAAGAGGCTGGCCCGAAAATAGAAATAGCAATTCCTGAATTGGACTGGGTCAGGCACTTCTCGAGAGTATATGAAGGTGAGGGACAACTAGGATCTGTGACGCCTGTTTCTGATTACCCTTCTCTAGAAATTTGCACTTCACTCTCGAGGAGGTTGAAAAAGCTTTGTGTAAAAGCCAGTGTGGTAAGGCACCTGGCCCAGATGGTGTTCCCATAGATATATTTAAGACCATTTCTTCTCTGTGGGTGCCCCTTCTGGTCCAGGTGCTTAACGCCAGTTGTGTTACAGATTTCTTGCCCACTTGGGTGGAATCTGTAATAGTTCCTATTTACAAAAAGGGGAATAGACACGATCCGGGCTGCTATAGGCCCATTTCCCTTTTGGATTCTTTCACAAAGATAGCAGGATCGGCTTTTAGAGTGGGCAGAGGAAAACTCTGTTCTTTCTGACCTTCAGTATGGCTTCCGTCCTGGTCTGGGGAAAGTGGAACAGGGATTGAATCTTTTAATGCTGGTCGGGAAATACACAAGGGCAAAACAGGGTAACTTGTTTTTGGCCTTCGTTGATCTCTCGGCCGCTTTTGATTGTGTGGTTCATTCTAAGCTGTGGATACTATTAGAACAACTTGGGGTTGAAGATAACATTATTTTATTATCTTAAACGTTTTTACAGCGACGCTTCAACCCGCGTTCGCTATGGCCTAAAGGGAGAATGCACTGATAAATTCCAATTAGGAGTGGGGTCAGGCAGGGCTGTGTCCTGGCCCCCTTCCTTTTTAACCTGTATATAAATGGATTGGAAGAAGTTCTGTGCAAAGATAGTTTGGATCCCCCATATGTAGGTGGCCGCCCAATCCCAGCGCTTTTGTACGCGGATGACGCTGTTCTTATATCGCGTACTCAAGTGGGTTTACAACGTGTGGTTGACAGCTTTTCCCGCTTTATGAATGAGCTGGGCCTAAAAGTTAATACATAAAAAACATTTACTATGTATTGTGGTAGGCAATGTAAACCTAAGAGGCCCATATTTATAGCAGGACAGAAGCTCGAATTTGCCAAGCAGTTTTCTTACCTAGGGATACTCTTTGCTCAGAATGAGATGTGGTCACAAGCTGTGTCAGCAAAAAAACTTGAGCTGATCCGATCGACTGCTGCTCTCAAAATCTTTTCAAATAAATTAGGGACTAGACCACCTGTAGAACTAATTAAAATCTATCAAGATAAATGTGTGGCTGGTGCTACATATGGTAGTGGCGTTTGGGGTTTTGCAAACCCCCCACCCATCCAAACGGCTGAAAATTAATTTTTAAAGTATATCCTGGCGCTCCCTAAAAGCTCTCCTAATTATAACTGCCATGCAGAACTGGGTCTTGCCTACATATCCGACTTAATTAAACTACTATGGCACAGGCTCTGTACCCAAGAAGCAACACATCTAAATAGAGATGTTCTGACAGACATTTTAAAATTAGAGGGAGCTATAAGGATACCATGGGTGAACTATGTTCATAACTTTTTTTAAAATATTGGGAGAGAGGATTATTTTTTAAATCCTACCAATGTTTCAGCTATCTCACGGAAAGATTTGAAGAGGCATGGCCTAGCTTTTCTGGACTCTCAAAGAATTGCAATGGAGGTCCTAAAACCTTCTGTTCTGGAACATCAAATGGTTTTAACAACTTTTAACATTCAGCCCTATCTAATTTATGTATCTAATAATTATGAGCGCTTTTTACTTTCACGCTTTAGATTTGGTATTTTTCACAGATTAGTTAGTTTTCCTATGATCAATAATGTAATGCATGATTTACCTCCCTGCCCCTGTGATAACATTTCACCCCAGAGTACTATCCATGTTTTTCTTTTTTGTAAATTCTATGATGCAATAAGAAAGAATGTTTTATTACCATTTTTAAGAGAATTAGGACACTGTCAGTGTCGCGTGGCTATGATTAATATCCAATGTCTTGACAATCATCTATGTGTAGCAACAACAACACTGTATTTAAAAAATGTGATGCGTAGTAGGAAAAGCATGATTATTTAAACGCACTTTAAATCTACATTTTTTCTCGAGTTTGAATCCCTTGAAATTGATGAATTCCTGTATTGTAAATATGAATCTTTTAATATTGTAATGAAATGTGCTTCTTTTTATCTGTACTTTTATGATTGCTTCTAACATTCGAATAAAGATATTTTGATTGATTGACACAGCCCTGATGCAAAATCTTAGTGAATCTGCCCCCTAATGTATAGTTCTGGCCTAGAGCTAGCATTGCTGGAGGGAGAGAGAATTTTAGAGATCTGTTGGGATGCTCATTGGTACCATCAACTCATATCTGTAATCCATTGTGAGATGTAAGGAAGCGGATATAGTGTATAGATTTTTGGGCCCTGCAGTGATGCACCAGATTAAAGTCCTTCAAATGACCCGCAGTGTGTGACATATTTCTTCAGTTATTCCATACCTGTACATTTATTTTTGGGCCCTGCAGTCATGCACTTGATTAAAGTCCTTCAAATGTCCCGCAGTGTTTGACAGATTTCTTCAGTTATTCCATACCTGCTCATTTATTGATGTCTGGTGTATTGGCTGAACAGTACTGGTGATGGACAAAAGTGTAAGTAGTGTAATTTACAGTTGACTGCTGAAGATTATGGTATTAGTATTAGTGTGGACTAGAAATTACATGAATGAACTTACATAACTATATAACATCCAGATGAAGCCCAGGCCACCTCTCTTTAAGTTACCTGCTTATAGAAATTAGTTTGCTGCTTGGGTTGGTTCCAATCTGTGGATTCTAGGCTAAATATTGAGCTTGAGGATGCGACTGTCTTTCCAGGTTCCGTTGCTGCAATGTGTAATGATGTCGTTGTCTTGGAAATAGCCATGTTATCAACTCAGTCATGATTTGTTTACATGCTTAAATTTAGCTTGTAGCTATGGTCGTTCTTTTCCTTGTGAAGAAATGCAAAGTGAACATGCAAAGTGATTTTCTTCAGATAGCAAAGTGGAGTGATTGCAAGACTGGAGTCATGTTCTCTTGAGGGAAAGCAGAGAAGAAATCTTGATGCAGCATTTTAGATGAGTTATATTTTGCCAATTGTGAATGCAGGTTAGCCAAGATATAGGCTGGTGGCATAGTCAAGCTTGGAGATTACGAGTATTATGATGCCTTGCAGTTTCTGTTGGTATCCAAGGTATGGGAGGATTTAATAGTGAGTTTATTGTATAGAAGGCACTCTGTTTTATGTTGTTAAGATATGATATCCAATATAGGTCTGAATCCTTGGATACTCTTAGGTTTTTGACTTCTCTAGATATTGTTGGACGGGTCTCATGTTGTTTAGGCCATATGCCGGAAGACGGGTTGTGAGGAAATGGGGTGTATTATATGATGTGGTTGTGCGACATCACCGTGTAATACACTTACCAACCCCTTTAGGCCCCTTATGTTTCGTTTCTGAAACCTTCAGCTCAACCCTGGGTAGCAGTGGCTTTGAGCAGCCAGGCTTACAAAAAGGAACACGTTTAACACATTTAAGCAGCACCAAAACAGTTGAAGAAGAAATCAGCAAGACCCCACAGAAATCTGACACTAAATTATAAAAATAGAAAGTATTTTATGTATTTTTAGACACCACAATGAAAAAGATCCACCAGAAGGTTCCGGACATAAACAATTTACAAGATATAATAAATCAAAGCATTTCACTCAACTGCGAACAAGCACTGGCAAATTCAAAGAATTTGACACTTAGAAACTTTTTCACAAAAATGTTTGGGCTAGGTGTAGTGCGGTGACTTGGAGTCACTTTAGGTGACCAACTCCAGGGGGGGAAACTCAGGGGGACCGGCAAGGTCCTCAAAAACAGTTACTTTAGCAGGTGAAGCAGTCTTCAGTCAGGTCCAGGCACTTTTATCCTTTACAGAGCTTTTCTATGGAAGTGATCATGATGTGAGGGATAAAGGATGCCGAAGATGCTCAAAGGATGCTGTGGATGTGATGCGGTTGACAGGGGTCTTACTGCAACTACTGCTCATTCCATGAAGGATGCGAGGAGGTCCTGGTCACAGGTTTGGCGTCCCTCGAAATTCTGTTAGTGCTGGCAGAAGTCCTGTTACCACTGAACTACCGGTCACCCAGTATCACTGTCACAGGCCAATCTTTTCAGGGTCCATAACTCATCTCCTGGGGTTCCCAGCTGCACTCGATAACACTTCTAGGCTCAGTGAACTCAGGTGAAACTTTGTGCACTGGATCCTGTACGCTGGTGCTGCACGTGGCAGTTGGCAGCAGGTTGAAGATTCTGTGCTGCCAACTTGCCCAGCAGGCTTCTCAGCTGTTGTGTCTCTGTGCCCTGAACAGAAGGCCAGCTCACTGACCCTTGAAGTCTCTTGTCTTTTGCTGGCCTCTAGAGACAACAGGTGCAGTCCTTCTCCTTTGCTAGCCACCAGGTTCAGCATGTGCAGTCCAAGCTGAGCTGCCTTGCTTTACCAGTTTCATGGTGCATCAGGGCCATTCTTCCTCACTCCTCCTTCCAGTGCAGTTGAGATGTGAGTTTAGTGTGCCAGGGGTGCCCTACTTATCGTCAGAAAATGCGCTCAGAGCAGCATGCCATTGTTGGCTGCCAATGGGCTGTCAAGTTCCATCTCACCTGATTACCACTTCCTGCGAAGTGTGGCATCTGAGCATTCCGGGATGCACCAATCTGCCCACTTCTAATATGGCAGGACCACTCTCATGTGGAACTGCCTACCCCAACCTGGAGGTGTGGCTACCAAGGGGCTACACGCAGCTGGAAAACTGGTTTGGCAACTGTTTCCCAATCTTCTGTCCCTAGTGCCATACATTTTTCTGCCTGAACCATAGAGCAGGCCATCTCCTAAGTATTACCCATTTGCCTTTCAAAGGCAACTTTTCATTTGAAGTTTACCTTTTGGCCCAACACCCATGTGCCTTCCTGAAGGAGGGAAGTGACACCTCATTCCAGAGCAGGCCCATATTGTATCCTTTCCTGGGAGTCATTAGCATATCCCTCCAAGAGTTCAGAAAGTTGTCTTGGTGACAGGACCACATGTACAACTGGTATGGGCCAGGGGACTGAAGGCAATATAGTGGCAACTTTGTGAAAGTTGCGCACTGCAAGTTGTTACATTAATTTCAACCTGAGACTCAAGTCAGGCTTAATGTATCAAATTGTTTGATACCTTTAATGACCTGCTTTGGTCGCACTGTTCCAGAGTTAGCACAGCTAAGGGTCAGCGTAACTCTATATTTGCCAATTGGGTGACCAAGCTTTTCCACAGTAAAAACAGCAGTTTCACATGTTTACTATCAGAATATGTGAAGTTACATGTTCTGCCCATGGCATATGTTGTACCCTGCCTTGATAGGCCTGCCATAGAGGCGACTTATACATATACTAGAGGGAAGTCTGGCTTTGCCATTACTCTAAATAGCAGACTTCGGCTACAATGTTCAAACAGCTTTTCCAGCCTGCAAAATGGCAGGCTGGCAGTTTCACTTGTGTCTCCCCCAAGGTGGTACAACCATTGCTGCAATCACCGGGGGAGGGGGGAGCCTTCTAACTTACATGTCTTGAATACCATTAACTAAGGGACTTACAGGTAAGTTACCTTAGCCAATTAGGTAAGAGACAATTTGACATTACAGTTCAAGGATAAGGGCACAGGCACTGAGGTCTGGTTAGCAGGCCTCAATCTCAGAGTCAAAAACCAGCAGCCTCACACTGGTATTATTGTCATTGTCCACACACCATAAGCTCTGTGTACATGGTATTTAGATTCAGATGGTTATTCATCATCCATGGTATTTTTGTCTGAAGGCAGTCATCAAGGTTTAAATTGTAGAGGTCATCCAGACCAGAGATGTTTAAAATGGTTTGCATGTGAATGATCCCAGTGGGACACTACAGTGTTGTGTTTGGGGAGCTGAAATGAAAGGTGGTGTCAACACTAGTTGGCTGTCACAGCTGAGAGGCCAAGAATTCAATGGGCGTTAGCTGGACTCCCTTTTCACCTTTTACATATGGTACGTTAAACAAGAATTTAGAGCCATATTTATGAGGCCGTTACACCGTAATTGCATCACTTTTTATGATGCGGTGGCGTAAAAATGCACCACACTGCATCATATTTATGAAGTGATGCATCTAGACAGATGCGTCATTTTGCAAGGCCCTGCTTTACAATATACCTGCAACAGGTATGATGTATGCCAGGTGGGCGTTCCAATGCAGAAAAGCCTTGTTGAAGTGTCACAGTGAAATCTATGAGTTTCATTGCACCACTTTTACAGCCTCACTACATCAAATCCTTACGACTGCTTGAAGCAGGCATAAGGGGTGACACAGATCTTTTTACATGGGGCTTGCTCCATGTGAAATGATACATTGCTGAAGTTGCGTCATTTCCAGTCGCACTATAGCAAAGCACCATTTTGAGCCACCAGATATGTCAAGATTCCTGATGTATCTGTCAATACTTGCAACATGGTGCACCGTACAGTAATCTGGGACATCCATGGTCTCGCAACGAGACTTATCACAAGTCAGGTACACCTTACATTTGACTGCTATTGCTCCAGCCTACACCGGTCTGTTATAAAATATAGTCTAGTGTGATAATGTATTTGCTCTACAGATCGTTACTTTATTTGCAGGCCAGATAGTTTGTTAGGCTAATGAGCCTGCTGCAGAAGTGGCAAACAGGAAACAACCTCAACCAAACATCTTTAACAACAAATTACTTTAACCATGAAGGTAGAACAAAGAGGTGACCTAAACCACGCATTGACTGAACAACGACTTCATTTACAACTATCTTGGGAGAGTAGGTATTATTATTAATTTAGATTTTTAATAATGTTGTAGGGGGCTTAGTTAATTGTAGTATTAAATATTTAAAATATTCGAATTTTAGAATTACGGAAGGGTTTCAGGTAATATAGGGTTTATGAGTAGGGGAAGTGTTTTAATACTCGGTTAATTGCCAAGTAGTCAAATGTTATTTGGCTAATTTTATATTATAGTTGTGAATTAAAAACACATTTTGTATAATAACCTTTAGGAATGGGGTGCAGGAAATAGAGGGGTTATGGATGGGGAAGTGTTTTAATACTCTGCCGTTTATTCTAATACCCGAGCATTACAATTTTTATTTGAGTACTAATGTATTTTATATTATTTAAAAAAAAGCAAATTATTGTTATACTTACCTTTAGGGAAAGGATGCATGGAATATAGGGGTTATGGGTGGGGAAGTGTTTTAATACTCAGGTATTAATTTGTATACCCATGTATTCAATATTATTTTAATATATATATAATAAATCATTTTACTAAAACATATTTTTACAGCCACATTGTAGAAAGGGGTTGTGGGGATTTATTGGTTAATATTAAGTATTGTATTAATACTGAGGTTTTGTTAGAAATACCTGAGTATTAATTGTAATCTAAACTTCAAACAAAAAAAGCTATTTTATTATCAATTAAATTATATTAAAGTTTAAGAATACTTCCCTTTAGAGACTGGATGCAGGGGATATAGGAGTTATGGGTGGGGAAGTGTTTTAATACTAGGGTATTAATGTTTACACCCAAGTATTAAACATTAATTGTGCTTTTATTTTTATTTAATGTAATTATATCTATTAATTAATTTAAAAGCTAAAAATATGAATGTCAAATAATTAGTTATGGGATTTGGGGTCTTTATGGGCTAGGTGTAGAAATGATTTTAAATACCCTGGTATTTAATTAAATACTTACCTAATTTTTAACATAAAAATAATAGGGAAAAGAAACAGTAAGTGGTATATAAGATGAGTGAAAGGTGTTAGAGCAGTAGGTTTAAAAAAAAGTAATAATAAATTATTATTAATTTAATAAATAAAATGCATAGTCATTTGAGAGTCAGACTTTTTATTCTTCACAAATAATGTAAATATTTCTTGAAACATTTTTATTGACTTGTTATTCAATACAATTTGTTTTGATAATTAAAATGAACTGGTTCTCACATTTTCCCATTCACTTCAAGGAGTAAAATAGTTATTTTTGTGTTTTCAAAGTTGTCGGTGACGTATGAGGGTGTACCTGTCTTTGGCCAGTCAGCGGAGCATCGCTTTCAAGCTCAGATGAAGGAAGATCTGCGGTCGGGTAAGTTTGATTTAATACATTTTTTAAAGAAATATGGTGGCTATCTCTAGGGTAAAGAGTTGTGTAGGTGTAATCGTGTACTGGAGTTAAGGTTTTAAGTTCTATTGAACCAATTTTTATTCCAGTGCAGGTTAGCTTCACTTTTCTTCACAAGGATGTTTTTTCTTTTCTTTTTTTAAAGATAAGCATTTCAAAATGTGTTGCTTGTTTGGATGTACAATTTTTTATATTTTTTTACAAAAATCAGTGTAGATGCATTTCGGGTCATCAAAAAAACAAAGGGGCATATTACCAAGGGTGGCGATAGGCAATTATCGCCGGTTTAGCGGCCGTTTTCAGCTGCTAAGCGGCAATAATTCTATCGCTCTATTAGCAAGCTGTCGCTAACTGATGTTAGCGACAGCTTTCAGGCGATAGCGAGCGGTTTGGGGCCCGCTTTGCATGTCAGCGATATTTATCGCTAATGACATGGAAAGTGGGCTTACCCAACCTGTTAGCGACTGAAAGCAGTCGCTAACGTCGCTAACGCCTATTACCAAGGCAGGCGTAGCGATGGAAATATTCCCGCTATCGCCAAAAACCAACGCCTGCTCAGACCAGTTCTTAGCCATGTTATCTAATGGGAGGTGAATAACATGGCTTAGAGCATTTTGTTGGTAATGCGTGAATATCGCTGTATTCTCAGCGATATTCACGCATTTCGCCTGATTTTTATCGCTTTTGAGATAAACCTTGCTAATAGCAAGTTATCTCAGCGATAAAAACTGGTAATGCGCGGCGATAAAAATATTGCCGCTAACCCTACTTAGCGATAAATATCGCTATTTGTTGGTAATATGCCCCAGAGTTTTGCAACAAGGGACTTGCCCTATTTTGGTGTTGTGGAAGAAGTTTAAAATAACTGTAGTAGCACATGAGGATTAAGGCTAATGTAGTTGCCTTTCATAGATGGTTTTATTTTGTGAAGAGAACAGTGGATCTTTGGAAAAGAAGATGTCATTTTGGAGGAGTGAAGCTTATGTCGTTGCCTTGTAGATAAAAATGATTTTTTGTGAAAAAGATAGCTATTTTAAGGGGATAGAATGTTTTTTTTTTACATTTTTATTTGTTTCTTTTTCCTCATTTGCTGTCTCGCCACCCATTTCTTCTAACTAAGTACACCACTGGGCATTTTATCTCATATGCTAGTTAGAGTATGGAGGCAAAAACTACACCCATTTTGAGTCTGGTCATTCGTCAAGCAACCTTTCTTGACCATCTGACTCACCAGGTGTGTCCACCTCTTACTCCGTTTTTGACCTGGGGTCCCATACAATTAATACCAGCGAGATAGGCGCGGGCTTAATCTTCGGAAAATCATACCAAATAATATAGAATCAACCAAAAACTGCAAGAAAAGGTACCCAAAATCCTCGATTTCTCTTAGTATGGTCTAAAGCATGGGTACTCACAAACTTTCTCTCAGGGGCCAAATTTACAGTGTGGTTTGTGGCCGAGGGCCGCACCTGTGGAGGCGGGGTCAGTGGGGGAGGGGGAAGGGGCTAGAAAGAAAAAAAACTGTGACCATGAAGTTGAACACAGGCCCCTGCAACTGACGCGTTCATCCACTGAGCCAACAGACCAGCATACACACACATCTCTCCCCCTCCCTCTCTGTCTCCCTCCTTCTATCTCTCTCTCTCGCTCCCTCCTTTCCTCTCTCTCTGTCTCCCTCTGTCTCTCTCCCTCTGTCTCTCTGTCTTACCTCTCTTTCTCTCTGTCTCCCTCCCTCTCTTTCCTTCCCTCTCTCTGCCTCCCTCCGTCTGTCTCCCTCTATCTGTGTCCCACTTTCCATCTCCCTCTATCTCCCTCCCTCCGTCTGCCCTCTGTCTGTCTCCCTCCCTCTGTCTGTCTCCCTCCCTCCGCCTATCTCCCTCTGTCTGTCTCCCTCCCTCTGTCTGTCTCCCTCCCTCTATCTGTCACCCTCCGTCTGTCTGTCTGTCTCCCTCCCTTTGTCTGTCTCCCTCTATCTGTCTCCTTTCTCCCTCTGTCTGTCTCCCTCTGTCTGTCTCTCTCTCTCTGGCTGTCTCTATCGCTGTATGTCTCTACCTCTATCTGTCTCTGCCTCTATCTGTCTGTCTGTCCCTGTCTTTGACCCTATCTAGCTCTGTCTGTCCCTGTCTCTAGCTGTCTCTGCCTCTATCTGTCTCTATATGTCTTTATCTGTCTCTATCTCTATCTGTCTCACCTCACCCGGCTCTCACTCCCTGCGGCCCTCCCACCTCACCCAGCTCTCACTCCCTGCTGCCCTTGTCACCTCACCCGTCTCTCACTCCCTGCTGCCCTCAGTCACCTCACCCGGCTCTAACTCCTTGCTGCCCTCCCACCTCACCCGGCTCTCACTACCTGCTCTGCCCTCCGACCTCCCTCACCCGGGCTCTCACTCCCTGCTCTGCCCTCCCACCTCCCTCACCCGGGATCTCACTCCCTACTCTGCCCTCCCACCTCACCAGGGCTCTCACTCCGTGCTCTGCCCTCCCACCTCACCAGGGCTCTCACTCCCTGCTCTGCCCTCCCACCTCCCTCACCCAGGCTCTTACTCCCTGCTCTGCCCTCCCACCTCCTTCACCCGGGCTCTCACTCCCTGCTCTGCCCTCCTACCTCCCTCACCCGGGCTTTCACTCCCTGCTCTGCCCTCCCACCTCCCTCACCCGGGCTCTTACTCCCTGCTCTGCCCTCCCACCTCCTTCACCCGGGCTCTCACTCCCTGCTCTGCCCTCCTACCTCCCTCACCCGGGCTTTCACTCCCTGCTCTGCCCTCCTACCTCCCTCATCCGGGCTCTCACTCCCTGCTCTGCCCTCCCACCTCACCCAGCTCTCACTCCCTGCTCTGCCCTCCCACCTCCCTCACCCGGGCTCTCACTCCCTGCTCTGCCCTCCCACCTCCCTCACCCGGGATCTCACTCCCTACTCTGCCCTCCCACCTCACCAGGGCTCTCACTCCGTGCTCTGCCCTCCCACCTCACCAGGGCTCTCACTCCCTGCTCTGCCCTCCCACCTCCCTCACCCAGGCTCTTACTCCCTGCTCTGCCCTCCCACCTCCTTCACCCGGGCTCTCACTCCCTGCTCTGCCCTCCTACCTCCCTCACCCGGGCTTTCACTCCCTGCTCTGCCCTCCCACCTCCCTCACCCGGGCTCTTACTCCCTGCTCTGCCCTCCCACCTCCTTCACCCGGGCTCTCACTCCCTGCTCTGCCCTCCTACCTCCCTCACCCGGGCTTTCACTCCCTGCTCTGCCCTCCTACCTCCCTCATCCGGGCTCTCACTCCCTGCTCTGCCCTCCCACCTCACCCGGGCTCTCACTCCCTGCTCTGCCCTCCCACCTCACCCGGGCTCTCACTCCCTGCTCTGCCCTCCCACCTCCTCACCCGGGCTCTCACTCCCTGCACTGCCCTCCCACCTCCCTCACCCGGGCTCTCACTCCCTGCTCTGCCCTCCCACCTCCCTCACCCGGGCTCTCACTCCCTGCTCTGCCCTCCCACCTCCCTCACCCGGGCTCCCACTCCCTGCTCTACCCTCCCACCTCACCCAGCTCTCACTCCCTGCTCTGCCCTCCCACCTCCCTCACCCGGCTCTCACTCCCTGCTCTGCCCTCCCACCTCCCTCACCCGGGATCTCACTCCCTACTCTGCCCTCCCACCTCACCCGGGCTCTCACTCCCTGCTCTGCCCTCCCACCTCCCTCACCCGGGCTCTCACTCCCTGCTCTGCCCTCCCACCTCCCTCACCCGGGCTCCCACTCCCTGCTCTGCCCTCCCACCTCACCCAGCTCTCACTCCCTGCTCTGCCCTCCCACCTCCCTCACCCGGGCTCTCACTCCCTGCTCTGCCCTCCCCCCTCCCTCACCTGGGATCTCACTCCCTACTCTGCCCTCCCACCCGGGCTCTCACTCCCTGCTCTGCCCTCCCACCTCCCTCACCCGGGCTCTCACTCCCTGCTCTGCCCTCCCACCTCACCCAGCTCTCACTCCCTGCTCTGCCCTCCCACCTCCCTCACCCGGGCTCTCACTCCCTGCTCTGCCCTCCCACCTCACCCGGGCTCTCACTCCCTGCTCTGCCCTCCCACCTCACCCGGGCTCTCACTCCCTGCTCTGCCCTCCCACCTCCTCACCCGGGCTCTCACTCCCTGCACTGCCCTCCCACCTCCCTCACCCGGGCTCTCACTCCCTGCTCTGCCCTCCCACCTCCCTCACCCGGGCTCTCACTCCCTGCTCTGCCCTCCCACCTCCCTCACCCGGGCTCCCACTCCCTGCTCTACCCTCCCACCTCACCCAGCTCTCACTCCCTGCTCTGCCCTCCCACCTCCCTCACCCGGCTCTCACTCCCTGCTCTGCCCTCCCACCTCCCTCACCCGGGATCTCACTCCCTACTCGGCCCTCCCACCTCACCCGGGCTCTCACTCCCTGCTCTGCCCTCCCACCTCCCTCACCCGGGCTCTCACTCCCTGCTCTGCCCTCCCACCTCCCTCACCCGGGCTCCCACTCCCTGCTCTGCCCTCCCACCTCACCCAGCTCTCACTCCCTGCTCTGCCCTCCCACCTCCCTCACCCGGCCCTCACTCCCTGCTCTACCCTCCCACCTCCCTCACCCGGGCTCTCACTCCCTGCTCTGCCCTCCCACCTCCCTCACCCGGGCTCCCACTCCCTGCTCTGCCCTCCTTCCTCCCTCGCCCAGCTCTCACTCCCTGCTCTGCCCTCCCACCTCCCTCACCCGGGCTCTCACTCCCTGCTCTGCCCTCCCCCCTCCCTCACCTGGGATCTCACTCCCTACTCTGCCCTCCCACCCGGGCTCTCACTCCCTGCTCTGCCCTCCCACCTCCCTCACCCGGGCTCTCACTCCCTGCTCTGCCCCCCACCTCACCCAGCTCTCACTCCCTGCTCTGTCCTCCCACCTCCCTCACCCGGGCTCTCACTCCCTGCTCTGCCCTACCACCTCACCCAGCTCTCAGTTCCTGCTGTCCTCCCCCCTTCCCCTTTTCCCCCTCTCCCCTGTGTGTCAGCCTTGGGACTTATGAGGTGAAATGTTTTCCTCGATATTGTTCATGTGTAAAAATGACAAAATAATGAGTAACACTAGCACCAAATGTGCTCCGTTATACTGCATGATTTGCCTTTTCTTGCCACGTAAGATCGTAAACCAAGAAGTATAATTTGTTTCTTCCCTGCTGCATAATTCCAGTGTCCCTGCACATACAGCACCAGTTTCCATTACAGACATAATAACTAAAATAACAAGGGCAGCAGTAGTGCTTAATTTGAGCATGTAGTTTCTTTTTGGGTGGGCGGGGGGCAGGGGGGGAGGAGCGGGAGTGTTTTTTGGGACAGGCACCTATTTTTCCTCTTCAGACAGTTTCAAAATCAAATGAGGGAAAACACACAAAGGGGAAAGGAGGAGGAAAAGAAAGGCTGAAAAAATGTCGAAGTGAAAAAGCAGGAATCTCCAAGAGTGTGACAAAGGGTAAAGAGCGTCTGATAGTGGACTACAGAGGCCGAAGGCGGATTTAAATGTACGCAGCGGAGCACTGACAATTAATACAGCCTGGGCTGACACAGCCTCCCGGGCACCCCAGTACTTCACACGTCTTTAATCGACCATTTGTTTGTTGATGAGGCTTTGTTCACCTCTTAGCGCCCCTGCAGCTCCACTCTTGACTGTGGCTGGAATCGCCCAGGCCCCCACAGAGCAGTGTCTCTGACGCACTGCTGCTACAGAGGTGTTTACTGAAGTTAAAAAAAACACAAACACAGGTGCGTTGTCTCAAGCTCCGCGGGCCGCCACTGAAGGCTTGCCGGGCCGCTACTGGCCCGCGGGCCGTACTTTGAGTACCCCTGGTCTAAAGTATCAAGCTTAGCCACATACCTCATGGCTAGAATCCAATCCATTAAGTTAGGGCTAGATGGAGAGGCCCACAACTTACATATCTCTCTACGGGCTAGCAGTATGGCATAAAAAGTAAATCTTACATTATCATTCATACATTTATTTTCTAAATTATATCTCCCCGTTATTATAAATTCGGGGCTCACCTCCATCCGCAGGTTCCAAATATTGGATAGAAAATTACTTATGTCCAGCCAGAATTGTCTTATATTTGGGCAAAAGACGAACATATGTAGATCATCCGCATTTGGGGTCTTGCACTTCGGACACCCCACAACTCTACCAGTTTTAAATTTGGATAATCTACGAGGGGACCAATATGCCCTATGGATAGTAAACAAAAGATTCCTCCTTAAATTTGCAGGTTTAACAATACTATAGAGCATAGACATCGTTACTTGCCATTGGCTCTCCGTCGCAATCTTCGGCAAGCTTTCCAACCACAGGGCCTCCGGAAGCACAAATGGTCCATCTTCCATTTCTAGTATCGTCCAATACCATGTGGCCACTTCCTTCTTGAAAGTCCCTATCCCCAACTTCATCTTAAAGTCCCAATCACATTTTCCGGATCACTTGCCCAACTCTGTATCTGTATGTATTTGTACCTTGAAAAAGCCTGACCCCATAGTTGTTGACAGAGGCTCCAAGACAGCAATTTACCATCCTGGAACAAATCTTTCCATCTTTGCAACCCATCCTCTTTTTTCAACTGAAAAGCCAAAGCATCCTTTGTCCAAAGTGGAGCTCCAGGAGAATCCCATATTGGGGCCATGTAACTAAAATAAGGCAATTTCAATGTTCTTCTTATTTTATACCATACCTCCGCCAAGTCCCGCAAAACCTTAAGTCTCACCTTTTAAAAAAATGTAGGATCTGCAAACTTATATAGAAAACCAAAATCATCAAACCCGCTGCATTTTAGCAACCCACCAAATATGTCTCCAATCGTGGAGTTAGTTAGGGTACCAAACATCATCCTACAGTTCTTTAAGCAAAAAGCCTACGCATAAATTTGTAAGTCTGGTGCAGCCAAACCGCCTTTGTTAATTCTCCTCCTCAACCTTTTCCATGATAATCGTGCACCTTTTGATGCCCAGATAAATGAAGCTACCTCACTCTGCAATTTAGCCAACCATTATTTTCTAAATCCCAGCTGTATAGTCTCGCACAGATAAGTAACTTTCGGTACAATCACCATCTTCACAAGATTAGTCCGACCATATAGTGACAAAGGAAGATTCATCCATCCTTTTAAAGTAGCCACAATTTCTTTCTTGATCTTAAAAAAGTTAACTTTAGCAAGATCTTCAATCTTATGAGTTATCCTAATCCCCAGATACCTCATTTCAGATTTGCTAATTACTCCTTCTGTACTTAGATTCCAGGCCATTATCTCAGTTTTATCCTGATTTATTTGATAACCTGAAACTTTTCCAAATTCTTTCGTTATTTTCACCAAATTATCCAACAAGTGATGTAGATTAGAAGAGTAAATAATAATGTCGTTCGCATATAGGCCCAGTTTTTTTTACCAATCTCCAGCTACAAAGGGGGGTATCTCTTCTGAAGCCCTAATTTTACAAGCCAGTGGCTCTATATATAAATTGAAGAGCAAGGGTGACAAAGGACACCCTTGTCTAGTGCCTCGCATTACTTTTATGGGATGAGTAAGGATTCCATTAACTAAAACACGTGATGTCGGGGAGCAATACAAAGAAAAGAGAGATTGTGTGAAATTCTTCCCTAAGTTGAGATATTGCAAAAGAGCTTTCAAATATGTAAAGTTGACTCGCTCAAAAGCCTTGGCGGCGTCTAATGCAAACACCGCCAAGGGATACTTGTGACTAGAAGCCATATCAATTGTTCCAACCAAAGTGAAAGTAAGTTCCTTCAAATATCTCCCCTTAATAAAACCTTTTTGATCCTCGTGAATCAATTTCTGAATAACCTGAGCAAGTCTGTCGGCTAGAATTTTTGCGAAGAACTTATAATCACAGTTCAAAAGTGATATTGGTCTATAAGCATCTAAGCTACTGGGAGATTCTCCTGGTTTAAGTATCAAGGAGATTGTTGCCTCATCCCACGAGCTAGGTATAGTTACCTCCCCTTTAAAAACTTGATTGAATAATTGGCAGAGTGTAGGAGAGATTACATCAACTAAAGTTTTATATACTTCAGCTGGGAGGCCATCCGGGCCGGGTGCTTTCCCCCTTTTACTATCTTTAATCACTTTAGCCACTTCATCTAGAGTAATTTCTTTATTTAGTATTCCCATTAAATCATCAGAAAGAGGTTTCAAAAGGTGTAACCACTCTTCAATTTCAGTTTTTCTTGGGTGAAGGTCTTCTGCGTAAACGTTTACAAAATAGCTATGAAAAGCATCCGCTATTCTTTTGCTATCTGTTATGCTTTCTCCTGAATCAACCTTTTTAATTTCTTTTATTTGATTGCGCATTAAATCTTTCTTTGCTTTCCACGCTAACAATTTACCACAACCTTCTCCATATGAGAAATGAGCCAACTGACTAGCTTCCCAACGTTCTTTGACTCTTTGTGAGAGTACTGATGTAAGTTCTATTTGAAGCTTATGTCGTTGCCTCGTAGAAAAAAATGATTTTTTGTGAAAAAGATAGCTATTTTAAGGGGAAAGAATGTTGATGTATCCTGGATTGAGGCTAATAAAGTAGCCTGAAACAATGTTCTTCAAAAATGTTATAAACTCGTGGAGTCCTTTGCTTTTCAAGACAAAACAGCCTTTTGGTAGATTATGGCTAAAGTAGTTGCCTAACAAAATTAGTTTTTGTTTGGGGGGGGCGAACCGGTGATTTGATTCATTTATGGAAAGGAACATTCTTGGTGTGGATTAAGGCTAATGTAGTTGCCTTTTTTGAAATTTTATTGGGGAAGATATTTTTTGAAAGCTATCCTTTTGGATTTGATTTTCCGAAAATAAAAAGTAATGGATGAATGAATAGAGAAAGAATTATTCTTGTAAGTTTTGGAGAATCATGGTGACAACCGGCTTGTATAAAAGTCACCATGAGTTGAAAAAAAGAAGACTTCAAAAGGTAGGACTCCCAAATTTCCTTAAATTTGAGAGAAAAATTATTTCAAAAAATCTAAATGAATTGGTGTTTGTTTAAAAACTGGCAAGTAATTAGGACAGTTGTTAGATTTTATTAGAAATCTAGCATGTACGCAATACTCTCAAGATAGTCGGAAGCCACCATCAACGAAAATTATTTGCGTTTTCCAATAGTTTCTCAGACATTTCTTTACTTTTTTTTTTACTTTGTTGATTCAGGTTACCTGACAGTGATTGTGCAAGTCTCATTTCCTGGAAACTTTGTTCCTTCTTCACAATTTCCAGAAAATGATAGTGATTTGGTTGAAGTTTGGCTACTGATTTGATGGAAGGAAATGTGCCATCCCTCAATGGCATTGTTCGTTTTCACACCGCACTCTAACCAGGTTGAATATAAGTTCCACCATTCTATAGGATACCTTTGTTTCCTTCTGTGACCTGAACTGCTTAGATGGCCTATCCATGTATCCTCAAAGTAATTTAGAAGCGGCGCCAATTTTTCTTAATTTTGGGTAAAATAGTCTGATTTGCTAATGGAAGTGTAGAATTCATCTACACTTTCTGGTGGTCAGAAACATAACGTAGTTAGTTTACGTAATTCAAATTGTAGTTTTCTGCTTCACAAATAGTCCTCAACCAAGGATCATTTCGGAATCTTTTTCCAATATGCCTGTTAAAAGTGGAAGAAACATCCTTGGATTTTGGTATCAGGGTATAATTTAGTTAATGAGTTAATCATTGATAATTCAAAATCAATTATTAATTTTTCAGGACTTTTAATCAAAGGTTTGCTTTTGATCACTGTAAAAAATTAAGTGAATGTTGAGGAATGTTTGTCAGGGAGCAAAGCATGCACTAAAGGAACAGTTGTGCTATTCCTGTTAGCATGAGTAGTATACATTTGTGAAAATAGATGGGGTGTTAATTTAAATGTTCCATCCATCATCCAAATTGGACTATTTTCTAAGGTTACAGGTTATGGTTAGTGCTAAAAATTAAAATGAGTTTTAGATGGTTTTCACTGTCATATGGGAGGACATGTTCCTTTGAAAATGTTAGAGTTAGTTGGGGAGGATTGTTAATGTCTATGAAGGTTTGGGGTGGTACACGGTGGGATTACTTGCCAGTTTTGTCTCTAAACCATCCTTTTTAGGTTGGGGATGGATGGCATGTTACTTGCAATGTGCACTAGAATGTTTTGGGAAACTTCACTTAAAATGGTACCACAGGATTAATTTGAGGTATGTGTGAGAAGCTTTATTTGTTAAGCATTTTCACATAATTTTATTTCCATTGCAGAGGCAGAGTGGTTATGGTCTGTTGTCCTAACAACGGTATCTTCTAGAATAACCGCTCTGCCTGTGCAATAGGAAGAGAAATATTGGACACACCTCCAATGACTCCTGGGTTCTGTAAATCTGTCCTTGCAATAGAGATAGCCACCATATTTTAAAAGATTGTTGCAGTTCTGGATTTTACATAATTGGCTAGTCTAGAGGATGCCATTGATGTACAATCTGTTGGAGAAAGAAGAAAAATGAAGGGGCCGATTAAAATGTAGGTCAGAAAGGCTCAGAAAGGCATTCAGTTTGTCCGAATCCGTGTCGGAACCCACGTTTCCGACAAATTTCGAAACATTTCTGACTGACCAGTTACATATTGCGTAACCGTTTGGTCTTTCTGACTCGGTTCCAACCGGCATTCAAAGGAACTGAGCTGGTTGGAGCTGACTTGTACGGCTCTACGGCCCGTGTTTCCGACTGACACATTACAATGTCAGATTCAAACAGCTGTTCCGACTCGGTTTGTCTAACAAGTATCGGCTGTTGGAATCGACTTTGAGGGCCAGTAGCAGACCCTCCTTAACCCAGACACCTCTGGTTGGGGCCTGTGGGGGTACCCATGGGTCCCGTCTTTGCAACCATGCACAGTGCCATTACCCCTGAAAACTACCCCAATCCCCCCTGAGAACTACCATAAACCCCCACCCCTGAAAACTACCCAAAGCCCCCACCCCTGATACCTACAACTAACCCCCACCTGTGAAAAGTACCCCAAAACTACCTAAAACCTACCCCAACCCCGATCCCTAACAACCACCCCTGAAAACTACCCCAAACCCCCTGAGAACTACCTTGAACCCCCACCCCTGAAAATTACCCAAACCCCCACCCCTGAAAGCTACAATGAACCCCCCACCCTTGAAAACTACCCTGAACCCCCACCACCTCTTAAAACTACCCCAAACCCCACCACCATGTAAAACTACCTAGAACCCCCGAAGCTTCACCACTCCTGACAGCTACCCTGAACCCCACCACACCTGAAAAGTACCCCGAACCCCCAACACCCCTTGAAACAACCGCAAACCCCTACCCCTAAAAACTGCCCGAACCATCACCACCCCTAAATACTACCCTGAACCCCCACCACCCATGAAAACTACTCTGAACCCCCACCTCTGAAAACTACCTAAACCCTCCTACCCCTAAAAACTACCAGACCTTCCCACCCTGAAAACTACTATAAGCCCCATTCAGAGACGGCCCCAGACCCACTTACCTGTCCATGTCTGTTTCCCAATGCTCTTCTTTCAAGTCTCTGCCCATTCCATAGACTAGAGTGCATTTGCTTTAACCATCTATATGCATGGTTAAGGCAAATTCATCATTCGGGCAAACGGTTACGCTTGAGGGCTTCCGGAACCCATGGCTCTGGCAGCGTAGTTACGGATATTTCCTGCGGACTTGGATTATTAAATTGGATCCCAAAGTCACTGACCAACACCTTCTCTGAGGTAAGTACCCAGTGGAGTTGGAATAATAAACTGGACCTCACAACACTGACCAGCACCTGTTTAAGTTAAGTACCCAGTGGAGTTTGATTATTAGAGTGGACCTCAAGTCACTGACCTGCACCAGCCCTGAGGTAAGTACCCAGTGGAGTTGGAATATTAAATTGGACTCCAAGTCACTGACCATCACCTACCCTGAGGTAAGTACCCGGAGGAGCTGGATTATTTATTTGAACCCCAAGTCACTGACCAGCACCTGCTCGGAGGTAAGTACCCATTGGAGTTAGATTGTTCAATAGGACCACAAATTACTGACCAGCATCTGCTCTGAAGTAAGTATCTTCATAGGATTTTTCAATAATTCTGGCAAGTTCATACGGTTGCTCAGTAATATAGAGTTCTTTTAATTTTTGTTGGATTGCCTCTGATGCTGCTTCACCTTTAATGTTAATATCAATGATACAGTGTCTCAACAAGGATATCTTATAGACGGACAAATTACAAGTGAATTAATCACAATGCAACAGGGAAAAGAAGGGACAAGGGAGACCAAGGAATAATACAAAATTATTATTTTGCATGTAAAGAGCACATTTGACAAAATAAATTGCAGTAACCAAGAATAACCAAGAGTGTACTGGCAAAGTGAAGGTGAATGAACGGCGCAGTGAAACAAGTGATTATGTGATAACGTGAGGCGGCATAAGATAAACAATTAGCATACAAATGGCCAAAATACACTATTTACATGTATCTACAAAAATTACATTTATTATTCGCAAATTGACCAAACAAAAGAAAAGAAGGAAAGCCGCAATTGGCGTTGCAGGGTCGACGGCGTTTCAACCTTTATGACTTTAGGTCATCATCAGGACATTGGTTACTTAAATGGAATTCTGTGCTCTATAGAGTAAAAGAAGAGGAATAAATAGAGTTTAGTACCCTTATTCCAAGAAAAAGAATTACGCTCGTGAAGAATAAGGCAAAAGCGAAAAAAGTTCTACCTTTCAATTAGGTAGGCAGAATCCAGGTCTGAATATTGAGGACGAGTCTTCATTGTGAAACCTTTAATGTTAGCTAATTAGATAGCTGAGACCTGTTTGAAATCTTTCAGTAATTTCATACCAAGATTCAAGGCTGGTTCTGGACCGTATTAATTTTGAATCTGTCTCAGAACGTCTGGTATTACCGCCATAGACGGGACACCATATGTTTTTGTGTAGATTGAAGCAAAGACTGTACCCCAAGTGTCACAGTCCTCTACATGTGGTGCAATCCCCATTGGTAAACAGATTGTTAGAATCCTGTGTTTCTCATGAGGTGTACTATCGTGAATTACTGCCTCTATTTGAGTAATTTTCTGGGCTAACCAGAATGGAATTTGTTCCCTTTTTGCGGGCAACTTACTGATTACTGACTGTATAGTCTGTGGTGTGATTTTGTTTGTGTTCCCCTGATGAGGGGTGTGCTGTGGAATTCTTATAGCAGGTTGGACTGTTAAGGTCCTCATGGCATATTGAATCAATTGTCTATGCATTTTAATTAATTGTTTTAGCTGAGCTAACATTTCTACATCTGTCATTCTTTCAATGTTAGGATGTGGTGTATAGCTGGCTAGTACCGGCCATTTAGCTCCTGGTCTACCTAGTGGACCGAGCCTGGTAATGTGATGTTGATGATGTAGGGCGCCATTAAACCAGAGCTGATGCTCTTGGTAAGTTAATGGAATTTCAACGTCCTCGAAAGGAACGTATTCCGCTGGATGTTCCTCCATCTTGTAGAAGTGGAACACATGAGTTGTTGGATTTGCCTGTGGAAAGACAATCCATTAATAGAATACCTCTGTCTGCTGATATTCATGTGCCTCTATGACAAATATAACCGTACCACCTCTCGGTGATAGGCAATTTTCTATAAACTTTATAGCTATGGTTTTTCTCACGTTTTCCGGGATGATTATAGCATCCGGGTCATTTTGTTGGAGACCTGTAACGTCTAAAACCGGTTGGGCTGCAGTTCTTGCAGCTCCACCGCTCTCTTCGTTGCTATCTTGCATTTTTGTTGCAAGTTTTGCAGAGAAGGTTTCAAGGAAATAAAGATAAGGGGCACAATATTTTGGAACACTGTATCCTTCAACGTTGAACAAAACCAAAAAGTATTACATAGGATTTTTCGTCCTACTCAGTTTAATGGCGGATACTTTATCCTTTAACCCACTCCAGACGTCTATTGGAGTTTTTATGGGATAAAGGGGTCTCTGTGAAAAGCACGACTGAGTTACTCTAGTATCTAGCGTTAAATTAGGGCCTTACCAAATGTTGGGCGCCATGTAGTGTAGTTCCTATATTCCTAATAGGCTCTGCGCATTGGAATAACATATCCTATAGCTTAGACGTAGGACTGAGGTCGACTAGATCTCTATCGAATATACTAGACTTAATTTTGTGTTCCAGCTAGCTCAGAGGTCACTAGAAACTTTCTTGAATTCACAAGAAGGGATTAGTTTCTGACAACCGCATGAACATGACAACTTTGTTTCCCCAAGATAAAAACGTATCTTCAGAGTCGTAGAAAGAATATATAGATATTTCACTCAGTAAATCGTGCATGCTTCTTTTCACTAGAGGTGCAGAGAAAGCAGAAAGACGGGCGTTTTCAATAAAAGGTTTTATTGAACAGTCTTCTTTCTCAAGCATAAGAAATGAACTGCTACAATAGTAAAACTGTTTGTAAAATATAATGCGTACAGTATAAATAGTAGAATAAAATAATACTGTAAGACCATTGTATGGTTCCTAAACCATATAGAAATACATACATAAATAACAGAGGCTAAAAGTACTCAACTGGTGCTTCTAAAATACGCCAACCCGGTGTACCTAACCTAAGCTTAGTACGAGGGAAGAAGTAAGGGAGGTGTAGCATACATGTAATATTATTTTGCCAAGAATCTGCTAAAGATTTCACTAATGGTCTAATCAGCCCCGTACCTTAGTTTAGAATGGAGCAGGTCAGTCTCGGGACTCAATTTCCCAACAACCCGCAAGGGTAGCTTGGAAACACTGGAGCTGGATTTCTCGGCAGGAGAAAAGACAGCGTCTCTCTCAGTGCGTATGCTGGAGGGTCGGCTTCCTTCGGCACTTGCTGTAGCAGGACGCGCCGGGCGAGTAGATAGTCGAACTGCTCCAAACCACCGTGTGTTTGCTTGGGCGAGTGTGGGCATATTTATACCTTGAAGGTGCTGACTTTGACGTACAGTTGGACATAATAACGTCATCAAAGAGTCTCAGTTCTTTGAAAACTCCATGAGTTCTTGGATAAATCAATACTCAAGCAAGGGGAAGTTCCTGACTGCTGAAGGTGGGTTTTTCCAAGAAATCGTTGTGGAATTTCGGAACTAGTGGAAGTAGCCCTGCCGTATTTGGACTGCATGAGCTATGCCTAAATATAATCATGATTTCTATGCCTATATAAGGATATGGTGATTTATACCTATGTAAGGGCATGAATCGGGAAACTTACAATAGGGTCCTAAAATGATACACAACACGACGTCCTCCAGACCATGTCTTGATTCGAGTTGTGGTTTTTGTACCACTTTCTTAGTACATGGTTTGGTCCCTCCTGGGGTCCACTGTGTATTTAGTGCTATTTACTGAGATTTATTTGCACGCATTGTGCATATCTCCAGGTAGGAGATACCTATACATGTTAGAGAGTATTATATAATAAATACATATTTTTATAATTACCTTGTGTGGTTCTTTTTCACTTAATCTATACATTTAAGATTGTGTTCTGGTAAAACAAGATGCTTTAAAATCCTTCTGGACTAAGCCTGAAGGCTGCTCACCACAGCTACCACTTAGATAGCGTTCTATGGTTGTCTAAGACCGCCTAAATCACCATAAGGGTTGTCTGGACTGGTGCAAGGTATCCACTTACATAAGTGTACATCATATACCAGGCCAGCTTCTCACAAATATCATCTCCCACAATAAAGTCATGGTCAAGATCTTTAGAAATATGGACCCTCTTGTCTCCAGAGGGCACTGAAGAAATGCTGCCACCATCACTGCTGGCCTCTGCCTGTCTGGCCTTGATGTACACTTCTTAAGGTTCCACTCATCAGACAAACGTTCTAAGGTAATTTTTGTCTCCTTGGCAGTTTCTTTTCCTCCGGCTTAGGCTTGGCCCTCTCCAGCTTGTACTCCCTGTTAGAAATTGGGTAGCCAATTCTACGGGGGGTAGCATGGAGCAGGGTGTGCAGGCCAAACTCCTGAGGACATGTGTGAAGCATCCACGCAGTACGCACAGACGACACACCAGGCACACCACAAAAGAGACACTACACCGGTGTGGATGTAAAAGAATAACTCATGTATTGTCTCCAACCTGCAAAAGTAAGACACAGTAATCACAATGGTGCGCCAATGGGCGCCAGGTCAATGTATACCAGGGGGGATTATTTATGGGGAAAATGGGAAAAGCAAGAAAAAGGTAAATAAGCCCATTAGTTTCCAGGGCTGAAATAAAGACACAGCATTAACCATAGGCGTCAACAGTAGGCATATCACACAGTATGGCCTGCATCAGCGTATCCTGCAAAAAGAAACATTAAGCACCTAGAATTAACATCAGGCATAAATCCTGGGGCAGGAGTCACAGTGTTCATACAAAAGGAGAAATGGCATAGACCATCAGCATGACCACATTTCACCCGGGCCCAAAATCAGCAGCAGTGCGGCAACAGGAGGTACACCCAAAATATATCAGGCCTAAATCACATTTAACATGGGACCTCAACTTAACGTCTGGCAGGGGCCACAACCTCATTAGCATGTAAGCAGGAACAACGCACTTTATACAGACTTAGGCTCCCTGCAGGGAACCGTCTCTATATGTTTGGCCAACTCAGGTTACATTTGATAATGGCGATACCCCTTAGACACCAACCTTGGGCAGATGTGCGCTCAGTATGAGTTCTACTCCCTGTGCAGGGGGGGTTACTTGATGCAGGCCCCACCAAATAGGCAGTTCTCAGGGCAGGCAAAACGGAGGAAGCAGGTCCTAGGGTCTGTTCAGGGGTTCCCTATGGTAGTCACTCTCGCTTAAGTCAATACTCGCGCAGGTCCGGAAGGCCTCTCCACGGAGGAGTATGTCCCCGGCCGTTCTCTACGTTTGGGGCCGAGTCAGCAAAGGTATCGGGCCTGAGGGACCCCCGCTGCTCCCTGGGGAGGCTCCTCGCGGTGTAGGCCCCCAGACCCACACAACTCACCAGGTCAACCTCAGGGGCAGGCGCAGTTCTCCCTGCAGCACCGGTGTCGGCTGCCTCCTACCCGACCAGCTCACTTCTTCCTGCGCTCGGCTGGGACCGGGGGAGGAGGACTCCCTTGTGGCTTCCTCCGCTCCAGGGAATACTGACTCATGAACGGGCTCCCTCTTCACCACGGGAGCCCCGCAACACCTCTGCGGCTTCACCCGGGTTCCCTCCTGGGACCCGGAGCTTAGGGTCGACTTCTTCCTGCTTCCACCCTCACAGGGCGGGACTTCCGGCGACGCTGCGGCCGGCACCCAATTGCTGCGCGGCTCTCCTGGCCCGGCCAGGCCTCGGCGAAGCTGCGCCCGTGTCCCGACCGGGCGGCCTGATTACTGTGTCCCGTCGGCATCGCAGGCTCTTCCCGGGCCACGGCGGTGATTCCGGCAGTGGTATGCGGGGTGGGCACCCGCTCCGAGTCCAACATCAGCGATTCTTTTGGGCAACGGCGGTGACTCCGGCGGCCACAAGGGGTAGGCTCCCTCTCACTTCATCCAGCGCCACTTCACGGCGCACACGCGGGGTAGGCACCCGCTGATTAATTATTCATGCCAAAGTGCGGCCTCGCCTCCTCCTCGCTCCCGGGCTGTGGCAGTGATTCCTGGCAGTTCCCAAGGCGGCGCTAACGCGAGGTAGGCACCCGCATCTTCTAGGCGCAATAAGGGCAGAATCCAGCGCTGTAGTGCTTGTACATAGGGCAGGTTAGACATCCAGCACTTGGATGGCCATGATGCAGGGCACAGCAGGCTACAAAAGTCCTGGACCAAGATAGCTTGCAGGTACACAGGGCTCTTTCAAGGCACAGTGCTTCCAGCAGACCCAGTGCTTCTTCTAGGCACAGCGCTTTAAGCACACAGCGCAAGGGGGGCGAGCAGTCCCAGCAGCAAGCCCCAGGGGCCCCAGGGGAATGCTCCTCACCTCCTGGGGGGGTCCAGTCCAAGGTGCTCCTTCCTTCCCAGGTGCTTTTAGGCGCAGTGCTGCTTGCGTGGCGCCAGGTCCCACCAGCCTCAGGGACCTAGGGGAGCCCTCCTTCTTCAGGGGGCCGGGGGACAGAGCAGCAGGCACTACTGTGCCAGGTCAGCAGTTAGTGGGGACTCGTCAAAACAGGGCGGTAGGCTTTCACCATCCTCCACTGTAGCATGGCCCTCCTCCTACATAGCAGCCTGAACTCCTGCAGTGGGGCTTCCACTAGCCCCGGGGACAGTAGAGGGGTGATAGATGGGTGCAGGGTCCAGCACACAGGCCCAAGTGGCGGTATACCCTGGCAGCAGGTCCCCTCATGTCCCTGTCCCAGCTCTGTCTCAGCACATGGTGGCACATCCCCCTTATTCATATGCCCCTCACCCCACCTTCCAGGCAGTGCCAGAGCCTTCTAGAATTCTCAGGCGAACTAGTTCTAACTGGCTCAGGGGGAGGAGTAGAGCACCCTAGGTGCCAGGCTTTCCCTCCAAAAGCAGGGATGGCTGGGTACCTAACATCCAGACCGCTAACCTACTGCAGTCAGGTGGCACAACGCACAGCCATGGCATCCATTTTAAATGCAACATCTAACCAGGGTACATGTACACAATGGGGATTATTGACAAGTGCTCACACCATTGCATGACATTACACATTGAACAGGGCATCTCATACCTCACATGGCCTATACAACTTGATTTACCATGGGGTAGACATCCTAAACAGGGGGGTAAAAAGCGAAATAATTTGGGGGAAAATGGGCCAAGTCCAACACTCCCTCTCTGCCTTCCTTTCCACCAGCTCCTCTGTGGACAGGTTACGAGAGGACACACTACTCCCTGCACTGGAGAGGATTTCCAATCCTGGGAGTAGGTTACAACCGCCCTCTACAAGCTGCATTCCTAAACCCTCGTTCAGGTTCTGCTCTGATCCTTCCTCATCCTCCTCTTCCTCTTGGTGGTCTTTGTGACCAGCAATTTGCAGACCTCTACCTATGCCATCAAGGCCTTTTGGAGTCCTACCTTATTGATGCTCCATTTAGCTATCAGCCCCTCTCACCTGGCAAAACTCCTGCAGCTGAGTCACAGTGTTGCTCTCCACATTGGCAAGTTCAAACTCCATCTTTGCAAGTGAGGTCACAACCACAGTCTGGTAGAGTAAGAATTAATTTAAAACCAAGAAGTTAATTAGGGAAAATTTAAAACTCAAATTGCCTTTTGATATGGGATAGTAGTGTACACCAAATCACTATTTGACACTGCACAAACACATGTCCAAACCTCACAGCTGATCACCAATATTATAAATTCGGTTGCTGGTTGACTGGGATTCAGGACTGGCCAAGCAGCAACCACAATCATAGTCAAGGCAAAGCGCAATCAAACCCCAAATTAACCTATGCTGAACCTCCTGGTAGCCTGGCATACAGCAGTCAGGCTTAACTTAGAGTCAATGTGCTAAGTATTTGTGCAACAGTAAAACAGTAAAACAGTGAAAACACCACACAAAAATGATCCTGAACCAAGTTAGAACGATAGTGCTGAATTTAATAAATGAACCAAAAAACAAATAAGTGAAACGTAAAAAATCCAATGAGTAGAACCAGAGTTATAAATTCTTACAGAGTGAACTGCAATATAGCACCTAAGCGCATAAAGCATAATCCGCAGCTATCTGGTCATGCTGGATAGTCAAAAGCTCAAGTCGACCACGATGGAGAGTGGGTCAGACACAATTCCAGATTATTTCCGCTAAAGGTTTACCTTCTTATACTTTGTGCCAAGAGTCCCATTCACGATGAAGAGAGTCACGAGACCGTTGCAGGTGCGAGTCAGCATGGTGTAAATAGCAGACCAGGCAATGCCGATGGGTGGACTGGAGCTTCGTGTTGGGGATTTCCCACGGGCTGTCGATGCTGCTGTGCGAAGAGATGGACTGGCGGTGACTTGAGCTGATTTTGGTTGCAAACGGCACAGTTCTCGTGTGAATGGGCCTGTTCACAGTCACGAAGAGCCCAAATGTTTGATTCCTAGAGTTCATGAGCCACACCTCGGATTCAGGACCTGAGAGGCACCACTTGGGATCAGAAACTTGCTGAAGATGGATTCCGGAGCTGTTGGGGAACTTTTTTTGTCCCTGAGGCTCAGATCAAGAGGCCAGCAGACTAGCCTTTTAGTCACTCTGAGGTCTTGGGTTTAAGAAGTAGTTGCAGGTCCACTCCTTCTTCCCCAGGACAGAAGAGGGCAGGCCAGCATAGTCCTTGTAGCAGCACAACATTCTTTCTTCCTAGCTGAGTATCCACAGGTCCAGAAGTGTACTGAAGAATTGGTGTCTGAGGTCCTTCTCTTATACACAGTTGTGCCTCTGAAGTGGGGAGAAGCTACTAGAGGCTTGTCTTTGTAGTGTACAGATGTCCTATCGTCCCTGCCATGGCTCCAGACTACTTACAGGGGTAGGCAGGCCTTTGTGTGGAGGCAAGTGTAAGTGGGGCTGTGCCCAGATCCTCCCTCCCATTCTGCCAGCGATGGTCCATCTAGTCCTTTCTAGGCTCTCATTGTGTGTGACTGTCTAGAAGGAATACACAAAGCCCAACTGTCGTCCACACTCAGTCATGTGACTCAGAGACAGGCTGCAGGCACCAAATGGCTAAGGCAAGAAAATGCCAACTTTCTAAAAGTGTTTTTTTCAGAATTATATTTGAAACCCAACACCCACCATAAATTGGGATTTCAAATTAGGATTCCAGAGACATCAAACACAAACTGGTTATCCCTTCCGAATTAAAATGACACACATACACTTAAAAAATTGAATAAGGCAACTCCAATGTTATCCAATAAAGGAGACATAGACCTTACAGTGGTTAAAGACAAATGTAGGAGTTTTTCACTACCATAACATGTAATGGTGTGACCCCTGCCTCCTCTTAAAAAATATTTTCACTGCCAGTCTCAAAGGGGAAGGGATCACATGAGGACCCCTTCCCGTTTGTGAGTGGCTTACCACCCATTTCAAAGGGGGAGTAAACTGCAAATGTTTTGCAGCTGCAATTGCGGCTGCAAAACAATCTTACATTGAAGTACGAGTTGCAATTAGGAAGGGACGCCCTAGGCACGTCCCTTCCTAATAGCGAGTCGCGATCTCTATTTTGCGAGTCTGTAATAGGTTACTGAGTTGCAAAATGGGGTTTGTAAGTAGGGCAGACCTATTTTGTGCTCACACACGGGCCGAATTCCCATTTGCGACCACAAAAATGGCCTTACATCTGGCCCATAAACTCTACACTAACAGGCCTGAGACCTGCTTAAAGGGCTACTTAATTGGGTGGCACAAACGTAGCATTTAATGCACCGACCCTGGGCATATGTAGTGGCCCTTTACTGGGGACTTAAAGTACATTAAGAATGCCAATTGGACAGAAGCCAATGTTACCATGTTTTAGGGAAAGAGAGCAAGCACTTTAGCACTGGTTAGCAGTGGTAAAGTGTGCAGAGTCCTATAGTCAGCAAAAATGAAGTCAGCAAAAAAAGGAGGTCTGCAGGCAAAACCGTTAGAAGGAAACAATGCCAAGGAAGCCAGGTCTAACAGCAGTCAATAGTTCAGTCAGACAAGTGGGATACTATGGTTATCGTGAGAAGTGTAGGAAGGAAATTGTGTTAGGACACTTGTGGATCAAATGGCGCCAAAGATATTGGCAAATCTAAAAACGCCTTTCCTATGGATAATAGGTCTTAACTATAACTACCTACTGGCATTATATATATATACCTTGGAAGGTAAAGACCTTAAGGGAATAGGTCATTTAAAGCACTTGCACTTTAATTATTTTTTGTTTTTAATCGGTGATGGTGAAAGAAAATTTCATTTCTTGTATATAATTGTGGAGGATTTTTTAATTCCCAAAAAATGTACATAAAAAAAGAAAATGAAAATTCACCTTTATCGAAATGTAAACGTGTAGCATTTCTACAAGATTGAATTAGTGAGCGTTTACATGGTTTGAAACAAACATGTGAAAAGATGGCCGCCGCACTCCAAATATAAATGGTCGTTGTTTGTAACACCAAGTCCATCATCTGTTGTTACTACCCCTGCAAAAATGTATTTTAACTTGGTGTGTGTAATGGTGCAGCATCGTGAACAAGGGAGCGTGACTCCCGAAACGCGTAGATGTACTTTATTTGAAAATAAAAAGGACTGTTTTTTTACCCTGCCACGGAGTGCCGGATGATTTTCTAAACCCAGACGGTGGGAGATCTTATGTACGATATATATATATATATATATATATATATATATATATATATATATATATATATATATATATATATATATATATATATATATATTTTATATATATATATATATATATATATATATATATATATATTACCTACTGCCGGTCGCCAGTAGGTATATATAGTTAGGATTTTTTTCCTATGGGATTTTTGAAAATTCTATGTCGAATAACGTTGGCGTTTGAGGACGGAATTGGCTGAAATTTTCAGGAAAATGGAACATTTTGTTTCTGAGCAGCCCCTGAAAATTTGGGGGGGGTTTCGTCAAGGGGGGGGCCGAGAAAAAAGGGGGGTCCCAAAACGAGTTTTTCCCATGCAATTTTCCATAGGGCGGTTGGACTCACTTTTAGCTCGAACGGCTGAATGGATTTCCATGAAACTTGGCAAAATTGTAGATATTGTTTGCCCGATGTGCCTTTGCTAGGTCTCAATATATGTGCTCCAGTGGATTTTGATAAATTAACGTTCCCATAAATATATATATCTGTAAGCGCGCCCCGATTAGCGCCCCGGTTCGCGTACTTGACGCGTAACGGAACTTCGCGAAGCGAAGCTGATTGGCTCTCCGGTGTCTGTCAACATTCTAAACAGTCCGGAGCGGCCGCCATCTTGTCTCTCGGTAGGATCGAGAGACAAGAGGAGGCCAAAACAAAGGGGGAAATTACCATAAGGGGGCATAGTAGATCCTCCCTGACCCCCTAGGTTTGATGTGGAGGCTTTAAAAGGGCCCCGCGGGGCAAAAAAAAATAAAAAAAAAAATTCGTTTTTTTTGCGTGGGGAGCGCCCGGTACGCGCACCGGGAAGCGGTCCAGGGAGCGTACTATGAGGAAAAAAGAATGATAGACTTTTCAAATATTGTATGTTTATTTATTGTTCGTTTTGTTGTTTTTTTTTTTGTTTTTTTTTTGTGATTGTTTTTCAAAATTTAATAGAACGTCTAACATTTGACTGTCCGAAATGTCGTCATTTTCAGTGAACATAACTTCCAACATTTGAGTGTCCGAAATGTCCTTATTTTGAGTGAACATAACTTGCAACATGTCCTCATTTTGAAGGAGGAAATCTACAGATTGTACACATTGTAGTAGTTCATGGTCCTGTGATTCCTCCATGAATTCAATGTCATTAGGTTCAATGTTTTCTTGATTGGTCTCTTCAAGGACAATTTCAAATGACACTTTTTGTTCTCCTTCCATTTTGCCTGAAATTTGCATTAAAAAAAATATATATCAGTAGAGATAGGGCACTGTTGGGATTAATTTAACAGTGAATTTATCTTTGGGCAGTGTATAGTATCAGACTGGTAGTAGAAATATAAAAATGTGTATGTGATGAAACCTTAGTAAATTCATAATTATACAAGACAAGCCTAAATCCATCCATAACTATAACAGAAAAGTCTATCTAAATCTATAACTATTACAGAGGGATAGTATATAACTATCAGAAAAAGTTTTCCATATTAACTTAAAGTGCACAATATACTTTAGTTTTCAAAATAACATCTTACCTTTTAAAAACAAGTTTAAGTTGTCAGTGAAAATGCTCTTGCAATGTACTTCAGGAAGTAGTAGTCAAAATGGCTGTGTTTCTCTCTCTTTCTTTATATATATTCAGGTACATAACCAATCAAATGTCAGGTAAAAAAAGTAGAAAATGAAAGTAACATTTTAATTGGTTGTCAATTCCAACACTTCAGATGTGTTTTGTGAAGTAATTTACCTCAGGGTATTTAGAGAGGTCTACAGGCTAAATGGTTAAATGGAATTCCAATCAAATTTGTGAAAATGGTAGTGATTGATATGTAGTATGAGCTAATCTATATTTGGTGAAAGTGTCTCCAGTGGTTTTTCTGTGAATTACTTTCCCACCTTTTTTCAGCGAGCGCTTCCCGGTGCGCGCCCCGGTACGCGAACCGGCAGCGTTACGGGAGTCCTCCATTTTGTGTTTCGGTAGAATTGAAATACAAGATGGAGGGCAAATAATGTTCAGAATGGGTAGAGGGGGGCACGGTAGATGTATCCTGACCCCCTAGGTTTTCTGAGGGTGGCTGAGGAGGCCCATATGTGCGAAAAAAAACATTTTTTTTTTAATTTTCGCGCGGTTAGCGTCCGGTGCGCGTACCAGGTAGCGCTCCGGAAAGCGTACATTGTGAAAATTAGTAAAAAAAAAGTTACATTTAAAATTTGTTTATAGTGATCATAGTAAGGGTAGCTCTGAGAAGAGCTTTTGGGTCTGTGGTAGATTTAGGTACTTATAAGTAGGTACCAATACATAGTCTTAAATTCAGGATGAAAAGTCTGTTCCCCTCATCTGAGAAGTGAACTCCATCTTCTCTGTAGATATCTTGCATGTAGTAACGCAAGTTATTGTTGTAGATGGAGCCCATTCCATGGTCTCTCATGTAAGCTGAAACAGACTTATTTACATGCTTCCTCGATTTCTCAATTTGTGGAGAAAATTGCTTGGACCACCTCCATTTCTGTCTTTGGCATATATTTGAATATACCAAGGCAGTTTGAGGAAAAAGTGCCATCAATTGCTCAAAGGTGTCCTTTAAAATCATTTCCAGACCTACCCCAGTCAAAGTGCCCAAATCATTTCCTCCACAGTGCACAATTAACAGGTCAGGTTTTGGCAAATGCAAAAAGGTTTTCACCAATGGTATCAATTGGTGACATCTTAATCCTCTGTGGCCAATCCAGTTGATTTCCACATTTTGTAAATTGAGGTTGTGTAAATTTCTGTTATCAGCATACCTTTGAGCCCAATGGATGTAACTATGTCCAACAATCCAGACAGAAAACATAGTGAGAGGAGATTCTGCTGCAGTCAGATGACGTGTGGTAATGAAATGGTAGTTGAAACAGTAGGAGTATGTAATGAAAAAAACTGTGGAGTTTCTGTGCTAATGAATCAGTAGCAGTGATTGGTGGATTTTGATTGCTGGAAACAGAAAGTTAGGGTGCATGGATGAGTTATTTGAAAGATGTATTTTGAATGGTCAAGAAAAAATCAGTTTATGAAAGATTGCACTGGATACGCAGGTGTACTGAGAGTTCAGAATTCAATTGAAACATTGTTGTGTGAAGTTGCAAACATGAGAGGTCTTTCAGGAGGTGGTTGCTATGCAAAAAAGGCAGAAAGGGCAGAGGGGGGAAGGGTGTTGATTTGAAAAAAGTGTGGGAAGAGTTTTGATTGGGTGACATGAGAGATATGTGTGATGAATTACAGCATTTCTGTGCCATTGTTGGTTGCAGCCTCTGGAGTGCATACCCTTTGTTCTGCTGAAGACAAATTGGTGTGTGTCTGAGACTGTTTTGAAACTCAAAAAGTATTTGCTAAGGTGAGAAAAGATTCATTTAATTTAAATAGAGATTAGTATGCTTTAAGGAGAAAATTATGAAGAAAGTTGTGTATTTAAAATGTTGCTTTGTGTCAAGTGTTTTACAAATAGATTTGGTTTCTTTGAGTTACATAGCCATGTTAAAAGTGACTTCCCCATGAATGTAGGTATATAATTGCTTAACATGATGTGTTTTAAAACGTTTTTTGAAATCAATTAGGTTTCTTGATATGTACTGCTAGAGTTTCATAGGTTGCTTGGGGCATATTTACAAGGCCTTTGAGTTCCTTTGATGTTATTTTTCCCATTTTAATTTAAGACATTTCCCCGTGGTGCCAGGTCCTTGTAAATACGCCCCCATGTGTGCTTGGCAAATTTAGGTTTTGATTCTTTGAGTTACATAGCCATGTTAAAAGTGACGCTAAAATGGTGCAAGGGCCTTAAAAAAACGCTTTCATGTGTCTTAGGGCATTTTAAGTCACTTCCCCATGAATGTAGGTATAAATTGCTTAACATGATGTGTTTAAAAACGTTTTTTGAAATCAATTAGGTTTCTTGATATGTACTGCTAGAGTTTCATAGGTTGCTTGGGGCATATTTACAAGGCTTTTGAGTCCCTTTGATGTTATTTTTGCCATTTTAATTTAAGACATTTCCCCGTGGTGCAAGGTCCTTGCAAATACGCCCCCATGTGTGCTTGGCAAATTTAGATTTTGATTCTTTGAGTTACATAGCCATGTTAAAAGTGACGCTAAAATGGTGCAAGGGCTTTAAAAAAACGCTTTCATGTGTCTTAGGGCATTTTAAGTCACTTCCCCATGAATGTAGGTATATAATTGCTTAACATGATGTGTTTAAAAACGTTTTTTGAAATCAATTAGTTTTCTTGATATGTACTGCTAGAGTTTCATAGGTTGCTTGGGGCATATTTACAAGGCCTTTGAGTCCCTTTGATGTTATTTTTGCCATTTTAATTTAAGACATTTCCCCTTGGTGCAAGGTCCTTGTAAATACGCCCCCATGTGTGCTTGGCAAATTTAGATTTTGATTCTTTGAGTTACATAGCCATGTTAAAAGTGACGCTAAAATGGTGCAAGGGCCTTAAAAAAACGCTTTCATGTGTCTTAGGGCATTTTAAGTCACTTCCCCATGAATGTAGGTATATAATTGCTTAACATGATGTGTTTAAAAACATTTTTTGAAATCAATTAGGTTTCTTCATATGTACTGCTAGAGTTTCATAGGTTGCTTGGGGCATATTTACAAGGCCTTTGAGTCCCTTTGATGTTATTTTTCCCATTTTAATTTAAGACATTTCCCCGTGGTGCAAGGTCATTGTAAATACGCCCCCATGTGTGCTTGGCAAATTTAAGTACTGACTGGGTGTGCTTCTACATAGGACCTGTGTTGTGTTTTCAAATTATGACCAGAAAATAGTTTTTTTTTTTTTTTAAAAACACTTTTCACATTTATGAGAAGGTCATATTGGTGTCTGCTTCTTTAAATAAATATTGAACTGAGAAATATTAAACTGAGGCTTCTGTAAGTGTCAAGGGAGGTGAGTAATGTACATTGCTCTGCTGTATACAGTCCTCATCTTCTGTGTACTCTTGGATATGCTAGACTCCATCTGCACAATTAGATATCTAAGCAAAGGAAACACAGGTGATGTGATTGTGAAATGAGCAAAAGAAATTCCACATTTTTCAATTACATCACCTGTGTTTCCTAACATTACGAATCACATTGTGCAGATGAGGTTTAGGCCTGTCCAGGGACACAGAAGAGGTCTGGCCTTTGTTCAAGAGTGCAGTGGACATGATTCACTTTATTGTTAGGCCTGCATATGTATTATCTTGTCTGTACTCTTCAATAAGCCTAAATTTCATCTGCAACCCTGAGTAAGCCTCACCTCAAATAAACCTCTGGATAGGCCACACCTTATCGTCATCTTGAATCAATCATTTAAAATGTATGGGGCACATTTTTGATGGCTGTGCGCCTCTTTTGTGCCGCTGTTGCGTCACTTTTGTGATGCAGCAGTGATGCAAAAGATGCACCATGTTGCAAGATAGGCCTCACTTCATCTCCAACAAGATACCGTCAGTTTAAACTGTAAACATTTAGGACTGTGTAGGGGGCATGGAGAAGCTGAATCTTCTGTAAATGTCAAAATTGTTCCATACAGTGCTCACCTTCTGCGTAGTCTTTGATATGCTAGACTCCATCTGCACAATGAGATACCTAAGCAAAGGAAACACAGGTGATGTGATTGTGAAATGAGGAAAAGAATTCCACATTTTTCAATTACATCACCTGTGTTTCCTAACATTACGAATCACATTGTGCAGATGAGGTTTAGGCCTGTCCAGGGACACAGAAGAGGTCTGGCCTTTGTTCAAGAGTGCAGTGGACATGACTCACTTCATTGGTAGGCCTGCACATGTATTATCTCCTCTGTACTCTTCAACAAACGTAAATTTCATCTGCAACCCTGAGTAGGCCTCACCTCAAACAAACCTCTGGATAGTCCACACCGTATCGTCATCCTGAATCAATCATTTAAAATGTTAGGGACAGATTTATGATAGCCGTGCGTCTCTTTTGCGCCGCTGTGCGTCACTTTTGTGACGCAGCGGCGGTGCAAAAGATGTGCTATGTTGCGACATATTTACAACTTGATGCATCTAGGCAGATGTGTCATGCTGTAAAGTCCTGTGCCACATGAAACCTGCGTCAGGTTTCATGTGAGTGTTTTGTTGTAGGGTGGGCAGTCATTTGCATGAAAGCCCTGTAAAACTAACACAGTAAAATTAAGAAGATTTCACTGAGTCACCTTTATGGCATTGCTGAATCAAATCCTTACGCCTGTTTGAAACAGGCATAAGGAGTGATGCACCATGCAATGTGTGGCTTGCTCCTGTGCATGACGTGATTCCTGCAATGCGCCGTTTTTGTGGAACAGATGCGTGACGCATCTGTGCGGTTTTTGCTCAATGGTGCTCTGCATTGTAAATGCGGCACATTATGGGTGGCAGAGCAGTGGCGCACGTTAACTGGTGCATCCCTGGGGATGCGCCAGTTAACATAAATCTGCTCCTTTAAATTTAAGTATTAGCAGGGGACATAGTGTTGGTGAGGCTTATCCAAGGTTAAGAAGAGATGAGTCCTGTTCACTGAAAACTTGGACATAGGCCTCACCTCCTCAGCATCGCTGGACTTGGTTAAATAATATCTGCAAAATGTTACTCTTGTTAAACAATTTTACTATTATAGTCTCTGAGATTTGTCTCTTACTCTGCAACATCTCATTGTTGTTCTCTTTTTTTAAAGATCACGACAACATCAAGCATGAGTGATAATGACCAATCTGTTGATCTCGATCTTATCATTGAACTTGTTATTGAAACGTCAGTGGAAGTAGATCCCTTGGATGATTGATATCCTGTGGATGAGGAAGAATATGATGAGGATGCAGATTTGTCAGAATTGTATGACATAGGGTGGGCAGCTGACCTGCTCGAGCCTATTAACCTATAAAGACTTTTAAAAATAAATTTAAGTTACCCGAAATGAAAAGTAACCATGTAAACCGTTTTATTTAAAATTAAATACAACTTCAAAAACAGATTGTGTGAAGTGTCTTTATTAAAATTGTGAAATATGCTAATAAAATTAGTTCAGATTCACATATAAAAGAGCACAGGTCAAATGTAGAAGCATTCCGTTTCTTTGCTACTATTTGTGAGTTTTAAATTTGCTAATGCACTAAAAATTATTGTATGTAGAATTGACAACTAGTCTGTTAATTTTTTGACGACTGTTATTGATTTACTGTTTGGTAATAGTGGTTAATAACATTTTTATTATATTTCACCACAGATTCAACTGCAGATCATTTCAAAATTATACGATGCCTTCGAAGGACAGGAGGAAAAAGGCTACAAAACGTCAAACACAGCAGCTTACTAAATGCTTGAAGCAGTCCTCTACAATAAAAACTTGTCAAGTCACCAAGAAAGCTCCGGGTAAGACAACGAAATCTTTTTTAAGAAACATTTGCAGATGAAAAAGTATCAGTACAGAACATGTTTTAGTCCAGAAAAAGAGAACCAATTTAAATGGGAAGGAAAGGCCACTCAAAAATGTTACTGCTAGAGCAGGAGATAACTCTGTGCATGGTAGTAGAAGGAAAAATCAGTTTAGGGACATTCGTAGATGAATGTTCCGCAATAGGATAATTGGCAATTTGTTAAAAAATATTAAGAAAAGTCAACAGAAAGTGGCTTTTTATAAGAGAAAGAAAGATCTAGAGAAAATTATTGATCAGGCTTTCGAAACTAAGCGAAAGTTATTTATTTTGATAATCAATAGAATTAGGAAACTAAACAATGCAATTTATGATTTCAAATCAAATAGTAGATGGAAGAGAACAGTTAATCGTAGTAATTTTTGTGAAGTTTTTACAGGAGAATGGATGCATAGTTTAAGTTGTGAGGCATTTTTTAATGAGGAGAGTTATTTCCAGGATAATGATTTGGTGCATGCAGTTGACACCAGTGGTCGAGCATATGAGGTGAAAGATGGATGTGTGGTTGAAAAAGAAAAACTTGTGACAACAGAGGCAGAAGAGGTGTTAGGTGATGAAGTTTTAGGGAGACGTCCTAAGGGTCCAGTGTACACCTGGAAGTGTAGTAGTATTTGCAGTGTGTGACAGGAATCAATTGATTTGTTTTGTAATTTCTTACGTACATATAGTAAGAAAAGTCTGAAACAAAATATTAAGTTGTTGCAAGACTTAGATCCTTGCAGATTGAGAGAACTGACAGGTTTGCATGGTCATTCATTGGCTCGTCTTTCCAGGAGAGTATGCCAGAGTGTTTTTCATCATTTCAGGATGCTAGCAGTGCATCATAATAAAGTGAGGAAATTAGTTAGAATGTTGTATTATGCTAAGAGTCCAGCAATTATGCTTAAACAATTATGCACTGCTCTTTTGCATAGTTCAGAAGTAGATGTGAAGAATATTTGTCCAGAAATTGAGTTTTGTTACTTTGCAAGTAAAGAGGAGAATGTTGGAATTGATCCAGAAGAAGAAGGTAATGTGGAAGAGAGTGTACAGATTTCCAGTACAGATAATTTTCAGAAGGAAATTGCCACGTTTCAGGTGAAATCAAGTGAGAGGCCTAATTTCACTTGTGTGTGTTGTCGACGCACTTATTATAAGAATCAGACTAAGTTAGTGGATTTATATGCAAAAAGTGAAAGAGAAAATAATAGTGAATGGAAGGATTTCGCAACATACTTGATGGTAGAAAATTGTTTTGATTTGGGATTGGATCAACGTGTGTGTACTTATTGTTGTAACAAATTAAATCAAAACCGGATGCCTGCTAGAGCGGTTCATAATAATCTGGAATTGGTTGAGATTCCTTCTGAATTGAAGGATTTAAATACTTATGAATCTATTTTGATTCAAAGTGTCCATCCCTTTCAGGCTATTGTACGAATGGAGCCAAAGACAGGGAAATTGCCTCCATCAGATTTACAGAGAGGATTAAAGGGAAGAGTTGTTTATTTGCCTCTAGATTTGAAGAAAAACATTAATACAATTGGAGTAGAGAAAGTGGAAGAGGAACCTCTGGTTATCTTAGTTAATGGGGTTCCGACAAAGAGTAAGAAAATATGGCAAGATTTAGTGGATGTTAGGAAAGTCAAAAAGGCAACATTGTATTTGAAGAAAACAAATAAGTACTATAAGAATGTATATGTTGCAGAAGAGGAAGTAAGTGAAGAAGAGGATAGCGATTTGTGTGCTGGTCAAATTGAGAAAGTAGAAGCCTCTAAAAATGAAGGAATATATGAACATTATAGTGTTCATCCTTAGCATTCCAAGGAAGTCATGGGGAATGCTATTGAGTTGTTTCAAATGAAACAAGCCAAAGGGAGTCCCATTAGTGTTTGGGAGGAAAGTTTGGAAGCTCGGTGTTTCCCACAGCTATTTCCAACAGGTGAAGGAGGAAGATATGATGAGCGACCTGATCAAATTCCTGCTTCTGAATACCGTACTTTACGATTGTATGCAGAAGATCCTAGGTTTCATCAATGCATTCCCTATTTGTTTCATCTCCTGTTTGAAAGCGATCTGTCTGGACTGTCATATGCAGTGAACCACATCTTGAAAAGTGGTGTACAGATGCAAAATATCTCGGCAAGGGACTTTATGGATAAAGTCAATGTGCAAGACAGTATTTTGGATTCTCACCTGATTAATCTCATGGCGTGTCAGCGTGGTACTAATGAGTACTGGTACCGTCGTCATGGTGATTTAAAATGTATGCTGAGGAACTTAGGAACTCCCACATGGTTCCTCACTCTCAGCTGTGCCGAGTATGGCTGGGAAGACTTACTTGAATTTCTACAAGAGGCAAATGGAAACATTGAAAATATCGAATTCAAGATACCCGGAGAACTGTGCTCTTTGGATCCAGTGAATGTATGCAGGTACTTCAATCATAGGTTTGAAGCTATGATGGCTTTCATCATGAACAAGAAAAATCCACCTCTTGGAGAGGTGTTGGATTTCTTCTGGAGAAAGGAGTACCAAGCAAGAGGTGCTCCTCATATACATATGCTGCTATGGATCAAAGATGCACCCAAATTTGGAACAGATCCGGATGACTTAGTGATGAGTTTCATAGAACAGTATTCTACATGTGCTGTTCCAAAGACAAAGGAAGACAAAAGCATAAGAGAACAAGTTTTACGCTTCCAAATCCATCGTTGCGGAAAGTACTGTCGTCGTAAATTCAGAAACAAGGACAAGCTCTACACAAAATGTCGTTTCGGCTTTCCACGACCGGTGATTTCTAAAGGAAGAGTGAACAGTTTGATGTCTTCGCTGCGACATAATGTGACAAGGAAATCACCCAAAAACACATACAATTTGAAAAGGAACGAAGAGTCCAAGTACATCAACGACTACAACCCAGTGATTTTGTCCATGTGGAATGCTAACATGGTTATACAGTTTGTGGCTGATAACTGTATGGCTGTGGCTCGGTATGTGACATCTTACATCACTAAAAAAGAAAAGACAGAATTGAAGGATATGTGGGAGGACATTTCCCATGAAAAAAGCCTCAGTAAGAAGTTGTACAGTTTCAGTTGGAAGATGTTGTCGCATCGAGAAATCGGAGCTTACGAATGTTCTGACCGGTTATCTTCAGCAAGTCTCTATGCCAAATCTAGGAGTATCATTTGGGCGAGTCTTGGTCTTGCTGCAACGCGTAATCGAGTTCTGAAACCTGTGCGAGAAATTGAGTATCTGGCGGAAAAGGAGCCAAACAGTACCGATATTTTGAAGACTAACATGTTGGATACATATTATCCAAATAGAAGCAGTCACCTCGAGAATGTTTGTCTGTATGAGGTTCTACAAAATTACATATTCAAGAGGAACATCAAAGAAGATATTGATAAAGGAGTGTATGCTGTAATTGGAAGTGAGGGATGTCTGGTCAAGCAAAGAAAATGCCAATTGGTAAACCATCGAAAATTCAGTGGCGAATCTCCTGAAAGAAAAGAGTTTTTCTATTTAGCTCTTTTGCAACTTTTCAAGCCTTGGCGTGCAGAAGAGGAACTGCTTGGAGATTTCCTCTGTTACGAAGACTCTTTCAATGCCGCCAAGGAGACCATAGAATGTCCTGTTTTTCCCAAATATCTAGAAATGTTGAATGCGGAAATCGAGCAGGAAGCAATGATTGCAGCCGAGATTGCTAGAGACAGTTCTCAAGACAGTCAGAGTTCTGTTTCAATGAGTCAGGATCCACTAGGAGGACCAGTTATCGAAAATGAAGCTGCCACTGCCATGATTGAAGTGGAAAGAGCCATGGCACATGCTCAGGAGAATGCGGTTAACTTAGAAGACTTGGAAAGACAACTCAACGTTGAGCAGAGGAAAATATATGATGAAGTTACCAACCAAATTGATCATGGATTAAGTCATGAGAAGAAAGAGTGCTCATGTACGTCGTTAAAGCCTGTCCGACTGTACGTGAGTGGAGAAGCGGGAACTGGAAAAAGTTTCCTCATTAAAGCAATTTCATGTTATTTGCAGAAAAGGACTGAGTCGTCGCTGTCTTGTGTTGTCACTGCTCCAACTGGACTGGCAGCACATAACATTAAAGGTATTACTTTGCATCGTCTACTGATGCTGCCAGTGGAGCATGATAACAAATTACAATACCACAAGTTATCTGGAGATGCTTGTTGTGAAGTTTAAAGAGTCTTGAGGAAAATGAAACTTCTTATCATTGACAAAGTAAGCATGGTTTCCAATGTCATGCTTGCCTTTGTGCATTTGAGAATGCAAGAAGTTCTCAAAACAGAGTATGATGTGTTATTTGGTGGCAAACACATCATTGTTTTCGGTGATCTTCTGCAGCTGACACCAGTGAAAGGACAACCTGTGTTCAAAATGCTCACGCATGAAGATACCAGGAAGTGCCTAGGGAGCATTGGCAACGTCAATATATGGTTAAACTTCAATTATGCTGAACTGCGTGAAAATATACGTCAGGCGAAGGATGAAGATTACAAGAATATTCTACAAGATGTTAGAATCGGAAAAGTGACAGAGCATGGGAAAGAAGCTTTACATGCACGATTACTGTCAAATTTGTATCCGGAAGAAGACGTTGTGCCTGAGAATATTTTTCGGAAAATTACTGAGAAGAAATCTGGAATATGTTTGATGCCAACTCTTGCAGAATGTGCCATCTTCAACAACAAAATGTTGCATTTAGAAAACCAAGATATTGTGAAACTGGAAGCTATTGACAGAGTAGAGCATATGGGATCGACAATTATTTTGTCTGAGAATTTGAAATCAAAATTGATTCATTAGAGAAGACTATATCTAAAACTGCAGGTTTTGAAAAGACTCTGAATGTGTGCTTAAATTGGCGTATAATTTTAAGAAGGAATTTACATGTTGAAAGAGGTCTGGTAAATGGATCAATGGGTAATGTTGTTGATTTTGTGAAATACAGAAATAGAGATGGAATTAAATTTAAAAAAAAAAAATTTGATGGCATTGAGGAAGTACAGCTAATTGGTCGTTGCTCTGCTAGGTTTTTGCTTGTAAAAGACTTATATGTTCGCCGTAAGCAGTTTCCTGTTTGCTTGGCATATGCGGTGACAATCCATAAATCACAAGGTTTAAGTGTAGACAGTGCATTGGTGAATATTGGCAGTTCTGTGTTCAAGGAGGGTATGGCATATGTGGCATTGTCACGAGTCAAAAGTTTATCGGGATTGTACTTGATTGAGTGTGATGTCACAAACATTTGTGCGGATCTAGATTGTGTTAACGAATACAATAGGTTAAGAAGAGAGTATGCGCCACATTGTTATGTTATGTTATGTTACACTTTATTTATATAGCGCACAGCGACTCAAAAAGAGTATCCTGGCGCTTTCACAGCGAGACCTACAGAAAGTAACACAACACGACAACAAAGCAGAAAGAAAATGTGATGAACAGAAAAAGAAACCTATAAAGTAAACAGCCAGGTCTTAAGACCTTTCCTGAAAGCCAGCAAGCTAGTGGCACCACGAAGTGTCAGCGGCAGAGCATTCCACAGCTGGGGGGCACGCAGACCAAAGGAGCGACCCCCAATGCGGGCTTTTTGAACGCGCGGCACAACCGCCAAAAACTGTGACTCAGATCTAAGTGCCCGAGCCGGTTGGTAAAAGGACACTCTCCTTTGGAGGTACTTTGCACCTCCAGAGTGTAGGGCCTTATAGGTCAGAGTCAGCGTCTTAAAGATAATACGCTTGCGAATAGGCAGCCAGTGCAGGGCCTGCAAGAGACATGACGCCCTAGCTCGCCTATTAAGACCGTAGATGGCTCTCGCCGCCGCGTTTTGTGTCACCTGAAGGCGCTGTAGCAGATACTCCGGCAGGCCCAGGTATAGGACGTTGGCATAGTCCAACCTGGACCCAATCAGAGCCTGCACAGTCAGTTTCCGGTGTTCTTCCGACAACAGGGGTAGAAACTTTCTTAATACCTTCAGGAGACCAAAGCAGGTGCCCGTCACTCCCAGAATCTGGGCTCTCATTGACAGACCATTGACAGACATTTGCCTCAATATCCTTTGTTTGAGAAACGTGTGGTAGGCCGGAAACGAAAAAATGTGACCAATAGTAGGGAGGTTGTAGCAAAAAGACGAAAAGTCGATGAACCTGAAATTATAAGCAGAAAAAAAATGGATTCTGTTGAAGATGTTGTTAGTTTTCAATTTGAAAATAGTTCTGGTGTCAACTGCTATGCTAATGTAGTGGTTAATGTTGTCTTTTCTCTAGAAACTTTAAAAGAAGAGATTGTGGTCAATTCGGATCAAAGATTTTGCAGTTTGTTGAATTCTGTGTTAGAGAAATGTAGCACTGATAGAACAAAAATAGAAAGTGTGTCTGAAATTCGAAATCTGTTAGACAAATGGTCAGGTCGAATGCAATTCTCTCAAAATATTCAGCAAGATTGTCAGGAGTTTTTAATGTATATGCTTGATATATTGCAAGATGAAGGTGTATATGTAGATCATCTGTTTGGCCTTTCTTATCAATGGCAGCATGACTGCGAGAACTGTAGGTTATCAAGTACTACTAGTGTAGAGTCTGAAAGATTTATATATTTAACTTTGCCAGACAGTAAATCAGTGTCCTTTAGTAAGCTAGTAAAAGCAGCTGATCACAACATGGAGTGTAGCCAATGTAAGTCTGCAATGTTCTCCACATTATTTATACGAACATATGGCCAGTATGTCATTTTAATGTTCCAACGATGTAGGCCTGATGGAACAAAATTGACAACTTTAATTAAAAATTTTGTGGCTTTGCAGTTGTCAATATCAGGAAGGACTTTTGTAACTGCAGCAATTATATATCATGACGGTCCTTCAACAACATCAGGACATTACACAGCTTATTTGAAGTCTAGACACGGCTGGTCATTCTGCAATGATTCTGTTTTAACTTTAAAAAAAAATTACCTTTTGACCTTAAAAATTCTTACCTGGTGTTTTTACAACCAAACTTTTAGGGTAGGAATCTCGGGATTTGCGCTGAGGAATTTCAAGAGGTTCTAATGGCTCCTACACTATTTGGCCTTGAGGATAAGTGTAGTACAGAGTGAAAAGTTAATGTGGAACATGAGTGAGCAAGAAGGGTGAGATATTACTAGTACAGGATTGTGAAAGTGATCTTGGACGTTTTCTTTCTGAAAGTTGCGGAAAAAGAAAATGACGGGATTTGCTTAGAAGAATTCCAAGAGTTATAAATGGCTCTTCCACGATTTGGCCTTGAGGAGAAGTGCGGTAGAGAGCGAGAAGTCATTTATTGTATGTAACATATTTGTCAATACGATGGAGCTTTTCTTTCAGAAAGTGTCGGGCAGAAAATAATAACAGCACAACAGAGTATAAGCTGTTCATAGGACATCCTTCGACGTCATGGAAAGTAAGTTACTTTTCAGGAGTTCTGATTTCTGATTGGTTATGTTATATGGGTTTTTTAAACACAATCATTTTGATTGTGTTTTTTTTTCCCCGCTGTTATATGATGAATACCTTCAACTCACTGTTTTTAGTGAAATTTGATATATTCTGAGAACAGCAAAAATAAACCATTTAACATGTATAATTATTTCTGTACCTTTTTGTATTTATTATATACATTTAGAACTGTGTAGGAGGCATGGAGAAACTGAGGCTTCTGTAAGTGTCAAGGGAGGTGAGTAATGTACATTGCTCTGTTGCATACAGTCCTCACCTTCTGCGTACTCTTGGATATGCTAGACTAAATCTGCACAATGAGATACCTAAGCTGAGGAAATACAGGTGATGTGATTGTGAAAAGAGCAAAAATATTTGCACGTTTTTCAATTATATCACCTGTGTTTCCTAACATTACGAATCACATTGTGCAGATGAGGTTTAGGCCTGTCCAGGGACACAGAGGAGGTGTGGCCTTTGTTCAAGAGTGCAGTGGACATGACTCACTTCATTGGTAGGCCTGCACATGTATTATCTCCTCTGTACTCTTCAATAAGCCTAAATTTCATCTGCAACCCTGAGTAGGCCTCACCTCAAACAAATCTCTGGATAGGCCACACCTTATCGGCATCCTGAAACAATCATTTAAAATGTTAGGGGCAGATTTATGATGGCCGTGCGCCTCTTTTGCACTGCCATTGCGTCACTTTTGTGACGCAGCAGCAGTGCAAAAGATGCACCATGTTGCAAGATTGGCCTCACTTCATCTGCAACAAGATACCGTCAGTTTAAAATGTATATATTTAGGACTGTGTAGGGGGCATGGAGAAGCTGAGGCTTCTGTAAGTGTCAAAGTTGTTGCATACAGTGCTCATCTTCTGCGTACTCATTCATATGCTAGACTACTTCTGCACAATGAGATACCTAAGCAAAGGAAACACAAGTGATGTGATTGTGGATTGAGCAAAAAAAATTGCACGTTTTTCAAATACATTACCTGTGTTTCCTAACATTACGAATCACATTGTGTAGATGCCTCACTCAGTCTGTATCTGACACTCTTTCCTTCACTTCCTCTGTCTCCTCTCTCTCTCACTCTCTTTTCCTTATTCACCCTTTCCTTATATAGTTTACTTTACTCACTTTCTTTTAGTAGCTTACACAACTTCAATTTAGTTTACTCTTCTATCCTTCTTTTCTGTCACTGAAAGTATCTTCTTTTTTTCTCTCTAAGTAATTTACTCTATTTAAATTTCTTTTTGTGTCTGACTGTCTATCACCATTTCTTTCTCTTTTTTTCTGCATGTTTATCTCTAACTTTATTTCTTTGTAAAATTGGATGATTGTCAATCTTTTCCCTTGTCTTTTCTAATTTTTAAATACATGTTTTAATATTTTTCAATTTTTTTTTTCACAGATTGAAAGTATAAAAATAACAAGTGACTAAGTTAACGACAATTATAAGGTAAGTGTTTTGTACTCTTTTCGTTACATTTCTATCACATTTAACTTCTATTAGTTCCACTGCTTCATTTCTTTAACCCTCAGTTTCCTGCCTTTGCTACTTCCCTCATTCCTTTCTCTATTACTTACTTACTCTACTCCTTCCACTCCTTTTCTCAGTCCCTCTGTTCTCATAGTTCCTCACTCTTGTTCACTCACTCCGTCTCTATTACTCTCACTGTCTCTGACTGATCACTCTTTCACTACTTGTTCATTATGCTTTCTCCCTGTAGTTCAAGCACACTAAGGGGCATATTATCAACACAGGCAATAAAATTATCGCTGCTTTTATCGGCAGAAAACTGCTGCAAAAGCGGCTTTAGCGGCAGTTTTCTGCCGCAAAAGCGGCTTTAGCGGCAGATTTCTGCCGATAAAAGCAGCGATAATTTTATCGCCTATGTTGATAATATGCCCCTATGTTATTTACATTTCTTTGCTGTTTCAATCATTCCTTTTCGGTCACTTCTTCTTTTCTGCTTTCTGTTTTTTCTCTCTGTTATTCCACATGTTTTAATCTTATTTTGAACATTCACTCACATTCTCTAAGAAACTCTTGTTTATTATTCTTCTACTCTCCTTTTTTTCTTTCACTTCCTTATCTATTTTGTTTTTCACAATTATACCCTCTTCCATCTTTTCTTCGGTAAATAGATCTATTAAACAGTATCTCTGGTTTACTCCCTATAGCTGTCTTTCTTTTAACATTACTCTCTGTTTCCTTCCCTTATACTTACTCTTTTAAATTTTTTTTTTTGGTTCGCTTCCGGTTCGCGTACCGGCGAGTGAACCGGGAAGCGAACCAAAAGAAACAGAGGTTTCTAGAGTGCTAAACATTCTAGCAATTTTTTTATAAAGAGGAGGTAGTTCTGAAAAGAACTTTTTTTAAAATTATTTTTGTTGTTTTATATTTTTTTATTATTTTTCTGATTTTTTTTTTACTTTGAACGGTTTTATATTTTTTTTGTTTTTTTTTGGGGGGGGGAAATGAAAACGATTCATTCTAAAGGGCTCAACAGGAGCAACAACAAAAAAAAAGATCATTTATTTTCTGTGCCGGTTTGGACAATCATGATTGTCAATTGCTAAGTTGATTAAATTGATGCTACTTTCTCTGTAGCAAATCAACTGACCGCAACGCACGCACACTTGTTTGATTGTCCCGAACCTCATCTGTATATTTGGGACCGTCTCCCTCGCCTCTGGTCCCGTCACTTCCTCTACATTTGATCTTCTGGCCACAGGAAGGGGGGTTATCCTGCAGGTCACGTACCTGCGCAGCACTGTAGTTGTTAGGGTGCCACCTCTCCATATGGCGATGCATCGTATAATTGCCATAACTATATTGTTTATCTGTCCCTCTGGACAGATCTTTCTTGCAAATAAGGCAAGTTACATACCGAGCATTCACTTTTTTTTGGCCCTGGGGATATTTAAAAAATTGCCAAATAAAATTCACTTTGACACGGGACCTCCTAGGCTCTTCTCGCAAAAAATGCCTCTCTTCTTCCTCTTCCTCTTCTTCCTCTTCTTCCTCCTCTTGCTCAACCATAACCTTAGGAGGTGGTCCTCTCTTCCTAAAAGGTGGTGGTGGTGGTGCACCAGCTGAAGCTACAACACTTGCCATTGCTAAGTGATGAAAAAAGGTCTTCCTCTCACAAAGATGAAAGTCAGAGTGAGGAAACAAGGAGGGGTTTTCATCATTTGGGAAAAAAAATAGTTCTAAACCAATGAAAAGTGTTATTTTTAGGTCACATGACCTAGCCTTACATCATTAGGAAACCAAAAGTGAAATGAACCAATGAAAAGTGTTATTAACAAGTCACATGACCTGTTATGCTTACGTTACGCCTCCGCGCCGCGTCCCGGATCGCTTCCGGGAAGCTGCGCTTCGCGCCTCGCTTCGCACACCGGAGCACTTCCGGATGCGCTAACGCGGCGTGTCATAAGACGCATTACGCGACAACGCGATACGTCGTGGTTACGCGACACGTCGCGGTTAAGCGACGCGTTACGATGTTGTTTTCTAATGCGGCAGTTGCGCAAACGGAACGTTTACCGGTTCGCGGACCGGGTCGCGGCAGCAAATTGAGCTAACGGGAAGCTACCCGGTTTGCGGACCGGAAGCGAAACAAAAAAAATTATTTAAAAAAATATATTTTAAAGCTTTTGATATTTGCTATTAAAAAACCATTGAAATTCACTGAAAAACCATAGGTTATAGACCATATATAGTTAGGAATTAGCATTTACAAAACCTTGAAAATTCACTGAAAAAACCATAGGTTATAGACCATGTATAGTTAGGAATTAGCATTTACAAAACCTTATTTTACTCACACAAAACCATTGAAATTCCATATATAGTTAGTTGCACTAACTATATATCGCGCACCCGCAATCCACTGCTGATGATGTCACATATTACATCATTCATGACATGGTCAGTGACATCACTGATGACATCACTGATGACATCTCAAATTACATCACTGATGACATCACTGATGACATCTCATTTGACATCATTGATCACATCACTGATAATATCATTCATGTGACAATACAATGCATCTCCTCACACTTTAATATAACCTCTGTTACACCCAGTGTTAAATACAGAGTATAATTTTTGAAACCTTTGACACACCAATACTAGTTACTACATACGCACTCACTGATTCCTACGTCTACACACACATTCACTCATTCACCCATACAATCATTCATACATACAATCACTCATCTTTACAACACTATCATATGCACTCATACACCTATACAGACACTCACACTCTGCCACTCATCCATGGAGTTACTCACACGCCTAGTCAGTCCTGTAAAGAATCAATCACACTTCCATTTTCTCATCTATACAGTTAAACATAGAACACCTTACATTTTCAAACATATACTACACACATACTTACTCTCTTATACAATCACTGATACAAGTACACATTCATCTGCACAGAGTCACACACCTCCCAGCCCGCCACACATACACTCAGTCTCCCATACAAATACTTGGGCAATCAATCAATAACCCATAGAGTTACTCATATAGCTACTGATCAACAGATGCAGCAGTTTACAGAACAACAGACATAATGATGCACAAATTAAGACAGTTTAGTCACTAACCCATGCACTCAGTGAGACATATTTAATCACTCACTCATACAGTCAGTCATGCACCTACTAAATCATTCATCCAGACACTTATACATCCACTCATTCTTCAATATGTAAGACATATTTAAACTTTACAGAAACATAAAATTACTGGATGTTGTTTTCAGTGATGTCATCAGTGATGTCATTTGAGATGTCATCAGTGATGTCATCAGTGATGTCACTGACCATGTCATGAATGATGTAATATGTGACATCATCAGCAGTGGATTGCGGGTGCGCGATATATAGTTAGTGCAACTAACTATATATGGAATTTCAATGGTGTGTGTGAGTAAAATAAGGTTTTGTAAATGATAATTCCTAACTATATATGGTCTATAACCTATGGTTTTTTCAGTGAATTTGCAAGGTTTTGTAAATGCTAATTCCTAACTATATATGGTCTATAACCTATGGTTTTTTCAGTGAATATATATATATATATATATATATATTCACTGAAAAAACCATAGGTTTCACACCAGTTATAGTTAGGTGGAAATTTTACTCGCATAAAACCATTGAAATTCCCACGTTATAGTTAGTTGGACTCACTATAACTTGCCCGAGCAATGCACTGCTGATGACGTCACATATTACATCACTCATGACATGGTCAGTGACATCACTCATGACATCACTGATGACATCTCAAATGACATCACTGATGACAACATCCTTGTGACAAAGTGGCAGACCTCCTATCAGCATAAAATAACCTTTGACACACACATTCAAAAATAGAAACTAACATTTTCTTAAAAAAGGAGAAACCAATACCAATTACAACAACTTATTAGGTAATTCCAACATCTACATACACATCCACTCATTCACCAACAGTTCTATATAGTCACTCGTGCATGTACTTACTCATCATATGTACTCATACACCTATACATCCTGTTACACACTAATACTCATCCATATAGTTACTCACACACAAATTCACACATGCAAATAAACTATCAAAAAACCATTTACTTGATTATACTGCTATATACACACCACTTCACATACTTCTACAGAAACGGAAACATATTTACTCTCTTAAACAATCAATTATAAAAACACATACTCACTAACCCACCCATACACACAATCATCCACCCATACAGTCTTGCACACATGCTGTCTTCAAAATACATACAAATAGTGAGTCACTCATTCATGCATCTGTGCTCTAAGTAATATCCCCCACCGAACCATACAGACACTGATACTGATACTCAAAAAAACAACTAATAACCCATATACACACTCATGTAGCTACTCACCAACCCATGCAGCCACTTATACACAAAGTGAGACACAGATACCGATATTTAAGTATTTAAACATTACTCGCTAATATATGTATTCACTAAGATACATTTAATAAGTCAGTTAACCAATCAATTTTACACAAAAAAACATCCATTTAGACATTTATTTACCCATTTATTCTTCCATCAACCTTTAGATATAAATATATATAAAAATATTGATTTTTCAGAAAGATACACATTCACTGGATGATGTCATGAGTGATGTCATTTGAGATGTCATCAGTGATGTCATGAGTGATGTCACTGACCATGTCATGAGTGATGTAATATGTGACGTCATCAGCAGTGCATTGCACGCGCAAGTTATAGTGAGTCCAACTAACTATAACGTGGGAATTTCAATGGTTTTATGCGAGTAAAATTTCCACCTAACTATAACTGGTGTGAAACCTATGGTTTTTTCAGTGAATTTAATAGGTTTTTGTAAATGCTAATTCCTAACTATAACTGGTGTGAAACCTATGGTTTTTTCAGTGAGAAAAAAAAAAAAATATATATATATATATATATATATATATATATATTCACTGAAAAAACCATAGGTTATAGACCATATATAGTTAGGAATTAGCATTTACAAAACCTTGAAAATTCACTGAAAAAACCATAGGTTATAGACCATATATAGTTAGGAATTAGCATTTAAAAAACCTTATTTTACTCACACAAAACCATTGAAATTCCATATATAGTTAGTTGCACTAACTATATATTGCGCACCCGCAATCCACTGCTGATGATGTCACATATTACATCATTCATGACATGGTCAGTGACATCACTGATGACAACATCCAGTGACTATGTTTCTGTAAAGTTAAAATATGTCTTACATATTGAAGAATGAGTGGATGTATAAGTGTCTGGACGAAGGATTTAGTAGGTGCATGACTGAATGTATGAGTGAGTGATTAAATGTGTCTCACTGAGTGCATGGGTTAGTGACTAAACTGTCTTAATTTGTGCATCATTATGTCTGTTGTTCTGTAAACTGCTGCATGTGTTGATCAGTAGCTATATGAGTAACTCTATGGGTTATTGATTGATTGCCCAAGTATTTGCATGGGAGACTGAGTGTGTGTGTGGCTGGATGGGAGGTGTGTGACTCTGTACAGATCAATGTGTACTTGTATCAATGATTGTATAAGAGAGTAAGTATGTGTTAGTATATGGTTGAAAACGTAAGGTGCTCTATGTTTAACTGTATAGAGTAGAAAATGGAAGTGTGATTGATTCTTTACAGGACTGACTAGGTGTGTGAGTAACTCCATGGATGAGTGGCAGAGTGTGAGTGTCTGTATAGGTGTATGAGTGCATATGATTGTGTTGTAAACATGAGTGATTGTATGTATGAATGATTGTATGGGTGAATGAGTGAATGTGTGTGTAGACGTAGGAATCAGTGAGTACGTATGTAGTAACTAGTATTGGTGTGTCAATGGTTTCAAAAATTATACTCTGTTTTTAACACTGGGTGAAACAGAGGTTATATTAAAATGTGAGGAGATGCATTGTATTGTCACATGAATGATATCATCAGTGATGTGGTCATTGATGTCAAATGAGATGTCATCAGTGATGTCATTTGAGATGTCATCAGTGATGTCATCAGTGATGTCACTGACCATGTCATGAATGATGTAATATGTGACATCATCAGCAGTGGATTGCGGGTGCGCAATATATAGTTAGTGCAACTAACTATATATGGAATTTCAATGGTTTTGTGTGAGTAAAATAAGGTTTTTTAAATGCTAATTCCTAACTATATATGGTCTATAACCTATGGTTTTTTCAGTGAATTTTCAAGGTTTTGTAAATGCTAATTCCTAACTATATATGGTCTATAACCTATGGTTTTTTCAGTGAATTTCAATGGTTTTTTAATAGCAAATATCATAAGCTGTCGAATGTCAAGTACGTGGTAAGAATTTTTTTTTTCGTGTTTATGCACACTGATCTGCTTTGATTGCTGCCCCCCACCCCTCATTTCTATTAGGAGTACTCTCTCTTTGCAGATAGTGAAGGGTAGTTAACGCAGCCCTTTCCCCCTTTGTAATCCGTCGTGCCTGCTTCTCTCTCCATTTGATTGATTGTTCTCTTTGGTTCATTCTCTATTTACAAACAAGCACAGAGTCGCAATACTCTGTTTAGTCTTTGCAGATAGCGAAAAATCGTGTAAAAAAACAAAAGGAATCGAGCAAAATCAGTAGGCCACTAATGGGATCTCTTTTTGACCTCGCTAAAATAGAAACATTAGGAACAACCTGTTGAAAATAGCAATGCGTATGTACATAAGCGGCGTTCATTTGTGTTCACAGTACCCCTTGTTGATTGTTTCAATCGAGCATTGAATTGTTCGATGTTAATTCTCTTAAGGATCTTCTCTACCTGCAAACGAGGAAGAATAGAAATATTCTCTCTCCCTTTGCAGATAGTGAAGGGTAGGTAACGCAAGCCTTTAACACGTCGTACCTATTTCATTCCTCATTGATTGATTGATTGTCCGAACATTGACTGTTTGGGAATTAGTTCTTTTTGGAGGTATTCCCTGTTTGCAAATAAACGTAGGAAAATCTTTGCAAGTAGTGAAAGGGTACGTAATGCGGACCTTTCTCCCCCGTTGTAATCTATCATGCCTATCCCCACTGATTGATGCACCTGTTTCACCCGGACCATTTACTAGACATACGTCATCTGGCCCGACCAGAGAGCACCCCTAGTGAAAAGGACATATGCAATAATAACGAAGTGATCACTGTATCCTGTTAACAGAAACTTTAGCATGAAACAACCTGGAAAGAAAAGAATAGGAAAACGAAAATCAGTAGGCCACTGATGAACATGAACTTTTATTAAACAACGAACAAAGAAACGATAACATAACGTAATGATAAAACCTATTAATGTCCTAGAAACAAGAAAACGTTAAAATATGCCAGTGGTGAGAGACCAGAAAAACAGTAAGAGAAACCAAATCACCCCTCGCTGTCCCACCGCCTGCCACGCCAAAAAAATCGATAGACTAGGGAAAATGCAAGTCAGTAGAACATCCGCCCCCACTCTGGAAACTTCCAAGGTGGGGCAGGGTTCCGGCTACGCCCAGCCGGGAGCAGCCCATATAAGGCAGGTCCTGCTGCCACGCCTCGGCCAGGAGATCCTAACGTAGGGTGTAGCCGGAGGAGAGGCCGAGACCAACGGGACCCGGCCAGGGGATTGCCTTTACAACGCTGAACAGTTGCAGGGGGGGGGGAATGTCTCCTCGACCCTCCCCTCTCTCTCCCAGTCCGGCCGCGGTGGCCCTTGAGAGTTGCAGGTAGTCCCGCCACATGCTCTTCCGGTCCGGCCACCAACGGTCGGGGGGCCGAGGCCGACGGAATCCGGCTGCAGCCGATAAACCAAGAAACCCGTTCATGGGGCCAGAGCCAGGGGCGTCCGGCCGACATCCACCGGAAGCCCGGCCCGAAGACGGACGGGACACTTCTTTCTTTTATAATGGCTGCGACAACACTGGGGGGGGATGTCTTGCACATGCCTCCGACCCCCCCCTCGTCCTCATCGCCTGGTCCGGCCATAACAAATCTCAAGCGAGACGCCGTGGGGTGCACTGGGAGGGAGAGACGGTGCGAACAGGCCTCTCCCGCCTCCCCAGTGTAGGCTTCCCAGCTGCACCCTCAGCGGTCCAGGCGCCCGGAAAAGAGTTCTTCCACTGTGGCCATGCTGCAACGTCTCGCCCGGCAGGGTGGAGCCCGTCCGTTCATTTGACCCCGCGATCGCCAGTAGCTACCGAACTCTCAAAATGGCGGTCGACCTGGCAAGAGCGGGCCCAGCATAAAGAAATGGCCCGGTCACTGGTTGACTCCACCACCGTAGTCCTCCACGACCTTGAAGATTCTAGAGGAGCCGCGGGAGTCTCCCACCCCCGATGGGGAATGACTGCCATGATCACCCGTGGAGTGACGAAACTGTATCCGCGGGACGTCGGCGCCAGCCTCACTTTGAATTACTAGAATCCTGCAGACCTCACTTCCGGTGAAAGCACAGTGTGACCCGGTAGGAAAAATTGTTGCACCCCCTCCCCTTTTTGACTGATAGTTCAAACCACCGATCCTTTCCTTTGCCCTTTTAACGGAACTTTGGACTGCCTCCCCCTCTTTTACATTTTCTAGAGAAAACAAAACATTAACCACTACATTAGCATAGCAGTTGACACCAGAACTGTTTTCAAATTGAAAACCAACAACATCTTCAACAGAATCCTTTTTGTTTCTGCTGTGACCCTGCTCCAGCACAGGCATTGTCCCCAGCAGTAATTCTGCAATGCCGGTAAGAATAGCTGTGGTGCCTACTGGACTCACTCACCCCCGCGGCGCCCCACGCCGTTATTTGCTGGGCGGCAACTTGCTAGACATCACCTTCGTGACATCCAGATTTCAGCGCGTTCTGCTGCCTTGGAACTATTCGCACAACAGACCGCTACTGACAAGAATATTTCATTATTGGTGCTGTCAATTTCAATAAATCTATTGGATAATTCAAAATAAATTGCCACGGTCTCTTCGTTGTTTAAATGTTTTTACTGTTTTTGTTTTGTTGTATATATTTATATGTTATTAAAGTTTTATATTCCTACTACTTTGTTGGAGTGCTATATATTTTTTATGTGACACATAATTGTAAAAACTTTGATGTACAAAGAGTCATTCCTGGAATCTTCCGCTTCAGGCTCGGTCCCCTCCCCAATCACAATACAGGATAGTTTTCAGATAGTAGGAACACGTGTGGTGTGACGGATCTCATCGGGTGTGGGCCTTGATCTACTATAACTCCTTTGAAGAGGGGTGATTCTTTACAGCTGGGGCCATAAACTACATCTGCAGGGCTAGCTGATAGCCTGGACAATCGGACACAGAGGAAGAGGAGTGTCACAGGGTGCGGTAGTGAATAGGGCGAAAGGGAGGTGTCGGGCGGGCACAGTGTGATTCTCAGGGAAGAGCAGCGCAGATGGGGGGAGGTTTATTGCCCATGCATAAGACAGAGAGCGGGGGTGACCAGTGCCTGGGGAAGATGCTTGCGAGGGTGAGGAGCCATGCTACGAATCGACAGCGTGCAGAGAGTGGGTCTGGTCAAGACATCTAAAATGGCTGCCGTGCACGACAAAAGTGTGGCATTTCAAAAAAGGCAAGATGGCGCAGACAATGTTTTTCAACACTTCCTCATTTCCTTCGAATCGAACGTTAACAGACGTTGGGGCATATTACCAAAGTTAAGCGATATTTATCGCTAACGATGCTTACCAACCAATTTTTTACCACTAAGCATCGTCAGAAATTATCGAAGATAAACCTTACTATTATCAAGGTTTATCGCAAATGCGATAATAAACGGCCGCAATGCATGAATATCGCTAAAAACTCAGCGATATTCATGCATTACCGAGCTAATACTCTTAGCCATGTTATCCACCTCCCATTGGATAACATGGCTAAGAACTGCTCAGGGCAGGTGTTACTTTTTGGAGATATTCGCGCTTAGCGCGAATATCTCCAAAAGTTGGTAATAGGAGATAGATATCTTGCATGTTGTAATGCAAGTTATTGTGGTATATGGAACTCATACCATAATCTCTCAGGAAAGCAGAAACTGATCCTTTTGGGACCGCCTAAAAAGGCCTAGGGGGTGAGGAGTACTCTACTTTGCCCCCTTTTCACGTTCCGAACTATTTTATTTTACTCTCTTCTGTAATTACACAAAATACCAGCGATAAGATGCATCGGAGACACACAGTGAGAGAAAGGAGGCCGGAGATGAAGAAGACATGTCAAATACACATTGGAGATAATATAGTGGCAGAAGGGAAGTAAATATGAGTAAACTTACCATGTAACATAAAAATGTTGCACTCTATACTATAAGTCTCATTTTATACTACAATCACTTCGCTACAACCTCATAAATTAAAAATAAAAATAAATAATGTCTCAAACAATTTTTGATTTCTAAATATAAATTTATTCTTCAAAATTTTCTAAATTTGAAACAACTAGTAACATGTCCTCATCAGTAATTTCCTCTTCAATCATCTCATCTGGAATCTCCTCATTAAAAGTCTGCAATGATGATTCTTGTAACTCTATGGTCTCCAAACACTCGATAAATTCGCCATCAAGAGATTGATCAAAAAAATCATTCAAGTCATCTCCTCCTTCTGACAATATTTCATTATTGGTGCTGTCCATTTCAATCAATGTAGTGGAATCATTCAAGTCATCTCCTCGTGACAATATTTCATTATTGGTGCTCTCAATTTCAATCAATGTAGTGGAATCATTCAAGTCATCTCCTCCTTGTGACAATATTTCATTATTGGTCCTGTCCATTTCAATCAATCTAATGGAATCATACAAGCCATCTCCTCCTTGTGACAATATTTCATTATTGGTGCTCTCAATTTCAATCAATGTAGTGGAATCATTCAAGTCATCTCCTTGTGACAATATTTCATTCTTGGTGCTGTCCATTTCAATCAATCTAATGGAATCATACAAGTCATGTCCTCCTTGTGACAATATTTCATTATTGGTGCTCTCAATTTCAATCAATGTAGTGGACAATTCAAAAGAAATTGCCACGGTCTCTTCATTGTGAGCCATTTTATTTTGAAATTGCTTGCTGTAAATTGCAGAAAAAAATAATCACTTTCATTTATCGTTTTTAGTAATACATAATATAAAACTAACTTCATCAAGTATTTAGTATAACAGAAGGACTGCAAATAAATAACAGAAAACATTTTTCAAATTATCTTCAAGTGTACAACATAGTTCCCCTTACAAATTAACAACTCACCTTTTTAAAAGTAGCAGAAGTGTTAGTACTGTGTAAATCAAACACCAGAAATTCACCACCAAAAATTCCTCACAAATGTACCTCAGACAGTAGTATCACAAAATGGCTGTGGTTTCCTCTCATTTGACATATATACATAACCAATTAACTTTCATCACACACAAATACAAAACCAAAGTAACATTTTAATTGGTTCTAAATTTCAACACTTTCAAATGTGTTTTCCCCATGCAATTTTCCATAGGACATTTACATACGTCTACAGCCTGAATGGCTGAACGGAATTACACCAAACTTGGCAAAATGGTACATCAAACCTAAGAGGTCAGGAAGGATCTACTATGCCCCCTTATGGTCATTTCCCCCTTCGCTTTGGCCTCCTCTTGTCTCTCAATCCTACCGAGAGACAAGATGGCGGCCGCTACGGACTGTTTGGAATGTTGACAGACGCCGGAGAACCAATCAGCTTCGCAAAGCTCCGTAACGCGAAAAGTACGCGAAGCGGAGCGCTGTTACAGATATATATCTTTTTTTGAACGTTAATTTCTCAAAATCCACTGGAGCACATATATTGAGACCTAGCAAAGGCACATCGGGCTACCAGTCCCTAATATTTTGCCAAGTTTCGTGCAAATCCATTCAGGTGTTCGATTATTATTATTATTATTTTTTTTTGCCCCGCGGGGCCCTTTTAAAACCTCCACATCAAACCTAGGGGGTCAGCGAGGATCTACTATTCCCCCTTATGGTCATTTGCCCCTTCGCTTTGGCCTCCTCTTGTCTCTCGATCCTACCGAGAGACAAGATGGCGGCCGCTACGGACTGTTTGGAATGTTGACAGACGCCGGAGAACCAATCAGCTTCGCTTCACAAAGCTCCGTTGCGCGAAAAGTACGCGTCCTAGGACGCTGCCCGGTCCGCTGTTACAGATATATATCTTTTTTTAAACGTTAATTTCTCAAAATCCACTGGAGCACATATATTGAGACCTACAAAAGGCACATCGGGCTACCAGTCCCTACAATTTTGCCAAGTTTCGTGCAAATCCATTCAGCCGTTCGGGCTAAAAGTGAGGCCAACCGCCCTATGGAAAACTCAATGTTAAAAACACGTTTTGGGACCCCCCTTTTTTCTCGGCCCCCCCTTGACGAACCCCCCCCAAATTTTCAAGGGCTGCTCAGAAACAAAATGTGCCATTTTCCTGAAAATTTCAGCCAATTCCGTCCACAAACGCCAAAGTTATTAGACATAGAATTTTCAAAAAACCCATAGAGAAAAAATCCTAACTATATATACCTACTGGCGACCGCCAGTAGGTAATATATATATATATTCACTGAAAAAACCATAGGTTATAGACCATATATAGTTAGGAATTAGCATTTACAAAACCTTATTTTACTCACACAAAACCATTGAAATTCGCATATATAGTTGGTTGCACTAACTATATATCGCGCACCCGCAATCCACTGCTGATCATGTCACATATTACATCATTCATGACATGGTCAGTGACATCACTGATGACATCACTGATGACATCTCAAATGACATCACTGATGACATCACTGATGATATCTCAAATGACATCACTGATGACATCTCATTTGACATTACTGATCACATCACTGATGACATCTCATTTGACATTACTGATCACATCACTGTTGACATCATTCATGTGATAATACGATGAACCTCTTCAGACTCTAATATAACCTTAGATACACTTAGTGTAAACAGACACTCACAGACTGTCACTCATCCATGGAGTTACTCACACACCTAGTCAGTCATGCAAAGAATCAATCACACCTCCATTTCCTCAACTATACAGTTATACACACCTTACTTATTCAAACATATACTAACACATATTTACTCTCTTATACAATCCCTGATACAAGTTCACAATGATCCATACAGCCACTCACACATTCACTGGCTCTTATGCACAGTTATTTATATATGTCAACTCTCACATGTACTGTGTTTTACATATGTACTTACTTTGACATGTAGCACTGAGATATCCATTCACTCACCAATACACTCATGCACACAGTCAACCGCCCATACAGCTGTTTCCACATGCACTTTTGAACCCATACATCTAGTGAATCAACTGCTCACACATCTATGCACAGAGTCATACACCTCCCAGCCACCCACACACTCACTCAGTCTCCCATAAAAATACTTGGGCAACCAATCAATAACCCATATAGTTACTCTTATAGCTACTGATCAACACATGCAGCAGTTTACAGAACAACAGACATAATGATGCACAAATTAAGACAGTTTAGTCACTAACCCATGCACTCAGTGAGACACATTTAATCACTCACTCATACAGTCAGTCATGCACCTACTAAATCCTTCATCCAGACACTTATACATCCACTCATTCTTCAATATGTAAGACATATTTTAACTTTACAGAAACATACAGTCACTGGATGTTGTCATCAGTGATGTCATCAGTGATGCCATTTGAGATGTCATCAGTGATGTCATCAGTGATGTCACTGACCATGTCATGAATGATGTAATATGTGACATGATCAGCAGTGGATTGCGGGTTCGCGATATATAGTTAGTGCAACTAACTATATATGCGAATTTCAATGGTTTTGTGTGAGTAAAATAAGGTTTTGTAAATGCTAATTCCTAACTATATATGGTCTATAACCTATGGTTTTTTCAGTGAATTTCAATGGTTTTTTAATAGCAAATATCAAAAGCTGTAAAATGTATTCTTCTTTTAAAGGAAAAATATATTTTATATGTATTTAATATAATTTTTTTATGTATATAAATTTTTTGAGGGAACGAATTTATCAACTATCATGCTGAAGAAGAGTGTGGGGAAAAAAAAACAAAGAGGAGGACTAAGAGGAAAGAACAATCAGTTCAAAAATACAATTGCTTTAAAGCATGAAGTACTTTTCCACACATTTACATTTAAATAACCGATATTAGAACATACAAAATATCTACAGAGGAGACAGTGTACACTGAATTTTAGACTCTTCATTGGTACCTACATGTTGGTACTTACATCACCCACACAACACAACAGCTCTATTCAGAGCTACCCTACCTCAAAGCACTCTAAAATATTATTTTACTATTTCACTTGGTTTTCCCCTTGTTACGCTTTCCGGAACGCTACCCGGTGCGCGGACCGGGCGCTAACCGTGCGAAAATTTAAAAAAAAAGGTTTTTTTTTACATATATGGGCCTCCTCAGCCACCCTCAGAAAACCTAGGGGGTCAGGATATGTCTCCCGTGCCCCCTTATACCCATTCCCAACATTGTTTATCCTCCATCTTGTGACTAAATTCGTCCGAAACACAAGATGGCGGACTCCCATTACGCTACCGGTGAGCTACCCGGTTCGCGTACCGGGTAGCGCTTCCACCGCGAAAAATCGAAAAAAAAATTCTTTTATTTTTTTGCCCCGCGGGGCCCTTTAATAGCCCCCACATCAATCCTAGGGGGTCAGGAGGGGTCTACCTTGCCCCCTTTCATTCATTTCCCCCTTCGTTTATTTCCACCTCTTGTCTCTCGATCCTACCGAGAGACAAGATGGCGGCCGCTCCGGACTGTTTAGAATGTTGACAGTCACCGGAGAGCCAATCCGCTTCTCCTCGCGAAGTTCCGTTACGCGTCTGGTACGCGAACCGGGGCGCTAACCGGGACGCTGTCACAGATATATATATTTTTTGGAACGTTAATTTCTCAAAATCCACTGGAGCACATATCTTGAGACCTAGCAAAGGCACATCGGGCAAACAGTCTCTACAATTTTGCCAAGTTTCATAGAAATCCATTCAGCCGTTCGAGCTAAAAGTGAGTCCAACCGCCCTATGGAAAACTCAATGTTAAAAACACGTTTTGGGACCCCCTTTTTTCTCGGCCCCCGCTTGACGAAACCCCCCCAAACTTTCAGGGGACACTCAGAAACACAATGTGCCATTCTCCTGAACATTTCAGCCAATTCCGTCCATCAACGCCAAAGTTATTCAACATAGAATTTTCAGAAATCCCTATTCAAAAAAAATCCTAACTATATATACCTACTGGCGACCGCCAGTAGGTAATATATATATATATATATATATATATATATATATATATATATATATATATATATATATATATATATATATATATATTACCTACTGGCGGTCGCCAGTAGGTATATATAGTTAGGATTTTTTCTCTATGGGCTTTTTGAAAATTCTATGTCTAATAACTTTGGCGTTTGTGGACGGAATTGGCTGAAATTTTCAGGAAAATGGCACATTTTGTTTCTGAGCAGCCCTTGAAAATTTGGGGGGGGGGGTTCGTCAAGGGGGGGCCGAGAAAAAAGGGGGGTCCCAAAACGTGTTTTTAACATTGAGTTTTCCATAGGGCGGTTGGCCTCACTTTTAGCCCGAACGGCTGAATGGATTTGCACGAAACTTGGCAAAATTGTAGGGACTGGTAGCCCGATGTGCCTTTTGTAGGTCTCAATATATGTGCTCCAGTGGATTTTGAGAAATTAACGTTTAAAAAAAGATATATATCTGTAACAGCGGACCGGGCAGCGCACTGGTTCGCGGACTTTTCGCGCAACGGAGCTTTGTGAAGCGAAGCTGATTGGTTCTCCGGCGTCTGTCAACATTCCAAACAGTCCGTAGCGGCCGCCATCTTGTCTCTCGGTAGGATCGAGAGACAAGAGGAGGCCGAAGCGAAGGGGCAAATGACCATAAGGGGGCATAGTACATTGTCGCTCACCCCCTAGGTTTGATGTGGAGGTTTTAAAAGGGCCCCGCGGGGCAAAAAAAAATAAAAATAATAATAATCGAACAGGTGAATGGATTTGCACGAAACTTGGCAAAATTGTAGGGACTGGTAGCCCGATGTGCCTTTGCTAGATCTCAATATATGTGCTCCAGTGGATTTTGAGAAATTAACGTTCAAAAAAAGGTATATATCTGTAACAGCGCACCGCTTCGCGTACTTTTCGCGTTACGGAGCTTTGCGAAGCGAAGCTGATTGGCTCTCCGGTGTCTGTAAACATTCCAAACAGTCCGTAGCGGCCGCCATCTTGTCTCTCGGTAGGATCGAACAGCTGAATGGATTTGCACGAAACTTGGCAAAATTGTAGGGACTGGTAGCCCGATGTGCCTTTGCTAGGTCTCAATATATGTGCTTCAGTGCATTTTGAGAAATTAACGTTCAGAAACAAGATATATATCTGTAACAGCGCTCCGCTTCGCGGAGATAAAATTATATGTGTATTACCTAGCTGTTGCTAACACCAGTTAGCGACGGCTAGTAGAAGATAGCGACCATCTTGGGCCCCACTTTGCATGTGAGTGATATTTATCACTAATGACATGCAAAGTGGGCATGCCAAGATGTTAGCGACTGGAAACAGTCGCTAACATCGCTATCTCCTATTATCAACTTTTGGAAATATTCGAGATAAGGGCGAATATCTCTAAAAGCTACCACCTGCCCTGAGCAGTTCTTAGCCATGTTATCCAATGGGAGGTGGATAACATGGCTAAGAGCATTAGCTCGGTAATGCATGAATATCGCTGAGTTTTCAGCGATATTAATGCATTGCGGTCGTTTTTTATCGTATTTCCGATAAACCTTGATAATAGCAAGGTTTATCTGCGATAATTTCTGACGGTAAAAAAATCGTTGCTAAGCATCGTTAGGGATAAATATCGCTTAACTTTGGTAATATGCACCAACGTCTGTTAACGTTCGATTCGAAGGAAATCAGGAAGTGTTGAAAAACATTGTCTGCGCCATCTTGTCTTTTTTCAAATGCCACACTTTTGTCGTGCACGGCAGCCATTTTAGATGCCTTGACCAGACCCACTCTGTGCACGCTGTCGATCCTTAGCATGGCTCCCCACCCTCGCAAACATCTCCCCCAGGCAGTGGTCACCCCCGCTCTCTGTCTTATGCATGGGTAATAAACCTCCCCCATCTGCGCTGCTGTTCCCTGAGAATCACACCCTGTGCCCGCCCGACACCTCCCTTTCGCCCTATTCACTACCGCACCCTCTGACACTCCTTTTCCTCTGTGTCCGATTGTCCAGGCTGGTCCTAGGGTATCAGCTAGCCCTGCAGATGTAGTTTATGGCCACAGCTGTAAAGAATCACCCCTCTTCAAAGGAGTTATAGTAGATCAAGGCCCACACTCGATGAGATTCGTCACAGCAGAAGCGTTGCTATTATCTGAAAACCATCCTGTATTGTGATTGGGGAGGGGACCGAGCCTGAAGCGGAAGATTCCAGGGATGACTGTTTGTACATCAAAGTTTTTACAATTATGTGTCACATTAAAAATATATAGCACTCCGACAAAGTAGTAAGATTATAAAACTTTAATAATTTATAAATATATACAAGAAAACAAAAATAGTAATAACATATAAACATTTTTAGGGAAAAACAACGAAGTAGCGGTCGGCTGTGCGAATAGTCCCAACGCAGCACAACGTCCAGATTTCCGGCGTGGGGCGTCGCGGGGGGTGGGTCATCAGTAGCAAACTGTTGTGCGAATAGTTCCAAGGCAGCAGAACGCGTTGAAATCTAGATGACACGAAAGTGATGTCTAGTAAGTTGCCACCCAGCAAATAACGGCATGGGGCGTCGCGGGGGGTGGGTCATCAGTAGCAAACTGTTGCGCGAATAGTTCCAAGGCAGCAGAACGATGGCACCAAGGTGATGTCCAGTAAGTTGCCGCACTGGTTTTGGTATCCTACAATGCTGCTCCGAATAACGGCGTGGAGCGCCCCGGGGGAGGCGGCGTGAACGGGCCTCTCCAGGTGGAGTGTCATCTGTTGTAGTGGGGCGCCCCTTTACCGTTTCAGTTGCCATTCCGTCCGTTTTTGGTCCACTGTGTCAAAAGCCGCAATTCAGCTGAGTTGCGCCCACTCTTGCGGTGCAGCGATAGGCGGCTGTCACAGGACTCTCAAAATGGCGGCAGGCTGTTTCCTTTTTGGGCCTGGTCCACTGAAATGGCCCTGGGACACCTTGGAAATCGGACGCTTGTCTGCTAGGTCTTGGACCTCATTCTCGAAAGCGTCCCCTCCGCCTTGAGAATTCATCAAAAGTTTTGGGGGCTCCGACTCCTGCAGGCTTCTGGTGGGGAGCGGCTGCCATGATTGCTCGCGGAATGACCACGACTGAGCTACGAGATGGTGGTGCTTTCATGCTGACGCCAGCTTCAGTCTGAAACATCCAGAAACAAGGTGGGGCTTTCATCGTTTGGGGAAAAAAAAAGTTTTCATCCTATGAAAAGTGTTGTTTTTAGGTCACATGATCAAGCCTTCCATCATTAGGAAACCAAAAGTAAAATGAACCAATGAAAAGTTTTATAAACAAGTCACATGACCTGTTATGCGGCATAGGGTGTAAAATTAGGAGAAAATACGTTGGCACGTGAGGCGGCGTCAGTAGCGGACCGATGTGCAAATAGGCCGAAGGCAACACAACGCGCCAAGATCTGGATGGCACCGAGGTGGTGTCCAGCAAGTTGCAGCACTGGTGTGGCCATCCTACAATGCTGAAAGTCGGCGTGGGGCGCCCCGTTGGCCTGTGAGTTTGCGTCAGTAGCGGACCGATGTGCGAATAGGCCGAAGGCAGCACAACGCGCCAAGATCCGGATGGCACCGAGGTGGTGTCTAGTAAGTTGTCGCACTGGTGTGGCCATCCAACAATGCTGAAAGTCGGCGTGGGGCGCCCCGTTGGCCTGTGAGTTTGCGTCAGTAGCGGACCGATGTGCGAATAGGCCGAAGGCAGCACAACGCGCCAAGATCCGGATGGCACCGAGGTGGTGTCTAGTAAGTTGCCGCACTGGTGTGGCCATCCTACAATGCTGAAAGTCGGCGTGGGGCGCCCCGTTGGCCTGTGAGATGGTGTCAGTAGCGGACTAATGTGTGAATGGGGCCAAAGGAAGCGCAACAATATTTTCTACTATATTTTCGGAGTAGAAGACACCACAAGGCGCTGAGATGCCAAGATCCGGATGGCACCGAGGTGATGTGTAAGTTGCGGACGGATGTGCGAATGGGGCCAAAGGCAGCTCAACAATATTTTCTGAAGAGAATACACCACAAGGCGCTGAGATGCCAAGATCCGGATGGCACCGAGGTGATGTCTAAGTTGCGGACCGATGTGCGAATGGGGCCAAAGGTAGCGTAACAAGATTTTCTGTATGGAAGATACCACTAGGCGTTGAGATGCCAAGATTCGGATGGCACCGAGGTGATGTCTAGGAAGTTGTGCCACTGGTGTGGCCATCGTACAATGGTAAAAGTCGGCGTGGGGCGCCCTATTGGCCTGTGAGATGGTGTCAGTAGCGGACTGATGTGCGAATGGGGCCAAAGGCAGCGCAACAATATTTTCTGACTGACACCACAAGGCGCTGAGATGCCAAGATCCGGATGGCATCGAGGTGATGTCTAAGTTGCGGACTGATGTGCGAATGGGGCCAAAGGCAGCGTAACAATATTTTCTGTATGGAAGATACCACTAGGCGTTGAGATGCCAAGATTCGGATGGCACCGAGGTGATGTCTAGCAAGTTGGTGTGGTCATCCTACAATGCTGAAACTCGGCGTGGGTCACCCCATTAGCCTGTGAGATGGCGTCAGTAGCGGACCGATGTGCGAATAGGCCGAAGGCAGCACAACACGCCAAGATCCGGATGTCACCGTGGTGGTTTCATAGTTGAGAGGCACTTCATCTGCAGTGGGGCGCCGAGATCCGGATGGCACCGAGGTGATGTCTAGCAAGTTGCTGTACTTGTGTGGTCATCCTACAATGCTGAAACTCGGCGTGGGTCGCCCCATTAGCCTGTGAGATAGCTGTTCTTTGGATTTGGGCCTGGTCCACTAAAATGGCCCTGGGACACCTAAGAACTCGAACGCTCGATTTTTTTTTCCTTTCCTGTACATGCAAAAAAAGGTAAATGCCCGGTATGTTACACGCTTCATCTGCCACGATGAACTCTCCAGAGGAACCGAAAAAATATATAGTTGTGGTAACTATACCATGCATCGTCATATGGAGAGGTGGCACCAATTAATTATAGTGCTGCATAAAAGAGAGATTTGGAGGAGAACCCCTGACCTGCTAGTACATTCATCAAAGAAGTGGCACTGAGAGCTTCAGAGGCAAGGGAAACGGTCCCAAATATTTAGAAGAACTTTGGAAAGATTAAAATGACATGTTTAGATTGTGGTAAATTAATTTCATGTGGGCAGATGAGTGTTACTCTAATAAATACAGCATATGAACATCATCATAGTCGATGGTTGGTAGAGACATTTTGACTATATCCTGGACCTGCCCGTCCTCGCCCAAAATGGCGCTGGAATAAATGGGACTCGTAACTCCTTGTTGTGTACTGGTTGCAGAACCTTGAAATCACGAGATACGTATGCAGTTTTGAAGCACATGGCGGGCGGGGACGAGAATTGATTGAATATTTCGACATCCCTATTGATATTAAGTTCTGATGTGTTATTGATTACTGTACTGTTGAAAATTCGAATTAACGTCACCCATGGTACTTGCCCGCAAATGTATATCTAGATAATTTTATTGTAACTGGCCCTGTCGTATTTTAATTATAAAATGTACGTCCACCGATTCCGTAACTGTTAGACACCTTAGTTTTTGCAACCTAATGGCCCGCCCGTTACGTTCCTCTACAGTGTAAATGTCTATTCATCATATACGATTACAGTTTTCTCCGTGGCAGGCCCACGTGGTTATAGGCTCGTATTTGTATAATGAAATTTTCACAATAAAGGTTTTTAAAAGAAAACATGGTAGTAGTGTATACATTGGTAAAGTTTTTAATAATAGTCACTGTTTTAGAATCATTAAAAGGCAAGTGAAGTAAAGCAGACCAATTACATGAAGGGTAAAAGGTATAATACGAAGGAACGCAGTAAAGATAAATGGTCAAGGGCTGTTGTGTTTTCTATTCCTGCAACATAAAGTGATCGATAAGAATCTCATATTCAGGCGTATCGGCGACTAAGACAGCAGGTCGACCCTCTTTTGCTCAACGGCTCCGTCATAGAACGAAGAAACGCTCTTTTTCTCGAAAAAAGAATATATTTTACTTGCAGGACAGTTGTAAAATTTCCGGGAAAGTACATTAGCCTGGAACATTATAACATATATTTAAGAGAAAATAATGTTCGGAAGTAATTAAAAGCGTAATTTTTAGGTGATATGACCAAGGCTTTCATCATTAGAATAAGAAAAGTAAAATGAACCAATGAAAAGTTTTATTAACAAGTCACATGACTTGTTATGCTTACGTTACGCGCTGCGCGCCCCGGATGACTTCCGGATGCGCTAACGCGGCGCGTCATATGACGCATTACGCGACAACGCAGGTCCAGAATATAGTCAAAATGTCTCCACCAACCAGCGGTCGAAACACAACCCCTTTCAGCAGGCTAAATAGTTCTGTTAAATGACAACAGAAAGGACAGGCAACAAGAACCATCAGTCAAAGAGGGGAGGGCTAGTTCTTCTCTACCGGGTTACATTGGGGCGCTACCGGAACTGATCGAATTGGTAGTCTACAGTGTTTCTGGATGTTTCAGACCGAAGCTGGGGTTAGCATGAGAGCAGCACCATTTCGTAGCTCCGTTGTGGCCATTCCGCAACCAATCATGGCAGCCGCTCTTTATCGTTATTTTGGGCGGGGTGGGTGGCGGAGCCGAGCTGTTTTGCAGCCATCATTGTGTGGAGTTCAGTTCATCTCACTAGTTTTGTATTTGTCATAAGGGGTTGTTCCTAATGTTTCTATTTTAGCGAGGTCAAAAAGAGATCCCATTAGTGGCCTACTGATTTTGCTCGATTCCTTTTCTTTTTTTTTACACGATTTTTCGTTATCTGCAAAGACTAAACAGAGTATTGCGACTCTGTGTTTGTTTGTAAATAGAGAATGAACCAAAGAGAACTAATTCTAAAACAGTAAATACTTGGATAACAATCAATCAAATGGAGAGAGAAGCAGGCACGACGGATTACAACGGGGGCAAAGGCCTGCGTTAACTACCTTTCACTATCTGCAAAGAGAGAGTACTCCTAATAGAAATGAGGGGGGGGGGCACCATTCAAAGCAGATCAGTGTGCATAAACACGAAAATGTTTTCACTTACCACGTACTTGACATTCGACAGCTTATGATATTTGCTATTAAAAAAACATTGAAATTCACTGAAAAAACCATAGGTTATAGACCATATATAGTTAGGAATTAGCATTTACAAAACCTTGAAAATTCACTGAAAAAACCATAGGTTATAGACCATATATAGTTAGGAATTAGCATTTAAAAAACCTTATTTTACTCACACAAAACCATTGAAATTCCATATATAGTTAGTTGCACTAACTATATATCGCGCACCCGCAATCCACTGCTGATCATGTCACATATTACATCATTCATGGCATGGTCAGTGACATCACTGACGACATCACTGATGACATCTCAAATGACATCACTGATGACATCACTGATGACATCTCATTTGACATCATTCTTGTGCTAATACGATAAACCTCTTCAGACTCTAATATAACCTTAGATACACTCAGTGTATACAGACACTCACACACTGCCACTCATCCATGGAGTTACTCACACACCCAGTCAGTCATGCAAAGAAACAATCTCACCTCCATTTCTTCAACTATACAGTTAAACACACCTTACTTATTGAAACATATACTAACACATATTTACTCTCTTATACAATCCCTGATACAAGTTCACAATGATCGATACAACCACTCACTCATTCAGTGGCTCTCATGCACAGTTATTTATATATGCCAACTCTCACATGTACTGTGTTTTACATATGTACTTACTATGACATGTAGCATTGAGATATCCATTCACTCATCAATACACTCATGCACACAGTCAACTGCCCATGTAGCTGTTTCCACATGCACTCTTGAACTCATACACCTAGTGAATAAACTGCTCACACATCTATGCATAGAGTCACACACCTTCCAGCCACCCCCACACAAACTCAATCTGCCATAGAAATACTTGGGCAACCAATTAATAACACATATAGCCTCTCGTATAGCTAATGATCAACACATGCAGCAGTTTACAGAACAACAGACATAATGATGCACAAATTAAGACAGTTTAGTCACTAACCCATGCACTCAGTGAGACACATTTAATCACTCACTCATACATTCAGTCATGCACCTACTAAATCCTTCGTCCAGACACTTATACATCTACTCATTCTTCAATATGTAAAACATATTTAAACTTTACAGAAACACACAGTCACTGGATGACGTCATCAGTGATCTCATCAGTGATGTCATTTGAGATGTCATCAGTGATGTCATCAGTGATGTCACTGACCATGTCATGAATGATGTAATATGTGACATGATCAGCAGTGGATTGCGGGTGCGCGATATATAGTTAGTGCAACTAACTATATATGGAATTTCAATGGTTTTGTGTGAGTAAAATAAGGTTTTTTAAATGCTAATTCCTAACTATATATGGTCTATAACCTATGGTTTTTTCAGTGAATATATATATATATATATAACATTTCTATGGCAAAATGAAACCCCTCATTTTGTTCCTTTTCAAATTAAATGTATTAAGTGTTACCACTTTATTCCAATCAAGATGACTTCAGGTGTGCCATACTTTTGTCATAAGTAAGACTGTTAGCGCTCTAGTTGTTCTTTAGAACACTCTGGGACATTCTGTCATTGGGCTATAGTTGGGCTACATCTGGCTGATATTTGGGCTACATTTGGGCTCTTTTGTCTCTGGTGGCCATCTTGGGAGACTGTATATCAGAATTTTTTTAATGAAATATAAGAGGATTTGAGAAGTCACTCAAAATGTGCCCTAATTTTTCTTTCTTCAGCACTAATCATAATTTCTATGGCAAAATGAACCCCTCATTTTGTTCCTTTGCAAATTAAATGTTTTAAGTGTTAACACTTTATTCCAATCAAGATGACTTCAGGTGTGCCATACTTTTGTCATAAGTAAGACTGTTAGCGCTCTAGTTGTTCTTTAGAACACTCTGGGACACTCTGTCACTGGGCTATAGTTGGGCTACATCTGGCTGATATTTGGGCTACATTTGTTTTTTTTTGTCTCTGGTGGCCATCTTTGGGCTACATTGGGCTACATTTGGGCTCTAACATATATATAGCCCAATGTAGCCCATATATTTTTCAAAGTTAATTTTCGTAAAAACCACTGGAGCATATATCTTGAGACATAGCAAAGGCACATCGGGGTACCAGTCCCTACAATTTTGCCAAGTTTGGTGGAAATCCATTCAGCCGTTCGGGCTAAAAGTGAGTCCAACCGCCGATGGAAAACTCAATGTTAAAAACACCTTTTGGGACCCCCCTTTTTTCTCGGCCCCTGCTTGACGAAACCCCCCCAAACTTTAAGGGGACGCTCAGAAACAAATGTGCCATTTTCCTGTAAATTTCATCCAATTCCGTCCATCAACGCCAAAGTTATTCAACATAGAATTTTCAGAAATCCCTATTCAAAAAAATCCTAACTATATATACCTACTGGCAACCGCCAGTAGGTAATATATATATATATATATGTATATTACCTACTGGCGGTCGCCAGTAGGTATATATAGTTAGGATTTTTTCCCTATGGGATTTTTGAAAATTCTATGTCTAATAACTTTGGCGTTTGTGGACGGAATTGGCTGAAATTTTCAGCAAAATGGAACATTTTGTTTCTGAGCAGCCACTGGAAATTTGGGGGGAGTTGGTCCAGGGGGGGCCGAGAAAAAAGGGGGGTCCCAAAACGTGTTTTTAACATTGAGTTTTCCATAGGGCGGTTAGCCTCATTTTTAGCCCGAACGGCTGAATGGATTTGCACGAAACTTGGCAAATTTGTAGGGACTGGTAGCCCGATGTGCCTTTTGTAGGTCTCAATATATGTGCTCCAGTGGATTTTGAGAAATTAACGTTCAAAAAAAGATATATATCTAGAGCCGCGCCTGGAGCGCTCCCACGTACGCGTACAGGGGAGCGCTCCAGGCGCGCCACGCGATCTGCGCACGGCAAGCTGATTGGTTCTCGGGTGTCTATAAACATTCGAAACAGTCCGCAGCGGCCGCCATCTTGTGTCTCGGTAGGATTGAGACACAAGAGGTGGCAAAAATCAAAGGGGGAAATGAGCAAGAGGGGGCAGGGTACACACCCCCTGACCCCCTAGGTTACATGTGGGGGCCATAAAAGGCTCCCGCGGGTGAAAAAAAAAATAAAAAAAAATTCGATTTTCGCGGGGGTGAGCGCCCGGTACGCGCACCGGGGAGCGTACGGGGGAGCGTACCATGGAGATTAAAAATGACAGACTTTAAAAAAAATAAAGCTTCTTTTTAAAAATTGGAGGTAGTTCTGAAAAGAACTTTTTTTTTCATTTTGTTGTTTTATATATATTTTTTTTTTGTTTTTTTTGTTTTATATTTTTTTAGACTTTTTAAAACAATTTTATATTTTTTTTGTATTTTTTTCAAGGGAAAAACAAAAACAAGGATTCCAAAACTGCTCAACAGGAGCAAAAAAAATTGAAAATTTAGGGACTGGAAGAGCAGCGGTGTTGCTGTTTCTTTAGGGCAATCAGTTCAACACTCTGCTCCCCATAGCAGAGCAGTTCGTCACACTCTGCGCACAAAAATTTGATGCCCGCAAACACCGGCTGAATGTTAGGGATCATTCTTCCACGGGGTGGTCCCGAAGGTGTTGCTCCACCAGTGGAGGTGCTGCCGCCATCTGTTGGTACATTCCGTGCCAGCTCTCTGACACTCTCCCTGGCAAAGTTGTTAGGGTGTCTTCTTTTGACATGCCGGATCAAATTGGCATTGCCAAAACTATATTTTTTCAGAGGATTGCCTCTGGATAAACTACTCCCACATATTTTGCATGTTACTTTGGGAGCGTTCACTTTTTTCTGTCCTTCTGGGATGTCGTAAAATTTCCAAATGAAATGGGTTTTTTTCTTTTGCTGAGGAGGGTCCTCCTCCAAAAATCCCTCTGAATCACTGCTGGATGACTCTCTTGCAGCCATTGCTGGAGATCAGAAAAGTAGGAGATAGAGTAGACACAACAGCTCTTGCTCTCTCCAAGTACAAAGCAATAGTGAGAGAAATGGGTGGGTTTCACACAATTTGGAAAAAAAAAAGTTCTGAACCAATGAAAAGTGTTATTTTAAAGTCACATGGTTTGACGCGCTTACGCTACGCGCCCGGGGCGCGTCCCGGGCGTGTATCGTAAGCGCATCGGGGCGCTTACGTTGCGCGATCGTATGCGCTTCCGGGTGCGCTTACGCGGTGCGTCATAAGACGCATCTCGCGGCTACGCGATACGTGTCTTATGACGCAAGGCGTGGCGGCTACGCGATACGTCACGATGTTGTTTTCGTTCTCGACAATAGCGCATCCGGGACGCGCATTAGTACGCGCCTCGGGGCGCGCCGCCAGATTGCGCTTACCCGTGCGTTCACCTGTCCGCGCCCCGGGAGCGCACTAAAAATAATATTAAAAAAAAATAAAAAAATTATAAAATATAAAATTAGATTTAAAATGTATTATTTTTATAAAGATTTGCTATTAAAAAACCTATGAAATTCACTGAAAAAACCATAGGTTATAGACCATATATAGTTAGGAATTAGCATTTACAAAACCTTGAAAATTCACTGAAAAAACCATAGGTTATAGACCATATATAGTTAGGAATTAGCATTTAAAAAACCTTATTTTACTCACACAAAACCATTGAAATTCCATATATAGTTAGTTGCAGTAACTATATATCGCGCACCCGCAATCCACTGCTGATCATGTCACATATTACATCATTCATGACATGGTCAGTGACATCACTGATGACATCACTGATGACATCTCAAATGACATCACTGATGACATCACTGATGACATCTCAAATGACATCAGTGATGACATCATGACACACCAATACCAGTTACTACATACGCACTCACTGATTCCTACGTCTACACACACATTCACTCATTCACCCATACAATCACTCATAAATACAGTCACTCATTATTACAACACTATCATATGCACTCATACACCTAGTCAGTCCTGTGAAGAATCAATCACACTTCGATTTCCTCATCTATACAGTTAAACACAGAACACCATACTTTTCACACATAAACTAACACATACTTACTCTCTTATACAATCACTGATACAAGTACACATTGATATGCACAGTCACACACCTCCCAGCCAGCCACACACACACTCAGTCTTCCATACATCCACTCATTCTTCAATATGTAAAACATATTTAAACTTTACAAAAACACACAGACACTAGATGATGTCATCAGTGATGTCACTGACCATGTCATGAATGATGTAATATGTGACATGATCAGCAGTGGATTGCGGGTGCGCGATATATAGTTACTGCAACTAACTATATATGGAATTTCAATGGTTTTGTGTGAGTAAAATAAGGTTTTTTAAATGCTAATTCCTAACTATATATGGTCTATAACCTATGGTTTTTTCAGTGAATATATATATATATATATAACATTTCCATGGCAAAATGAAACCCCTCATTTTGTTCCTTTTCAAATTAAATGTATTAAGTGTTACCACTTTATTCCAATCAAGATGACTTCAGGTGTGCCATACTTTTGTCATAAGTAAGACTGTTAGCGTTCTAGTTGTTCTTTAGAACACTCTGGGACATTCTGTCATTGGGCTATAGTTGGGCTACATCTGGCTGATATTTGGGCTACATTTGGGCTCTTTTGTCTCTGGTGGCCATCTTGGGAGACTGCATATCAGATTTTTTTTAATGAAATATAAGAGGATTTGAGAAGTCACTCAAAATGTGCCCTAATTTTTCTTTCTTTCAGCACTAATCATAATTTCTATGGCAAAATGAACCCCCTCATTTTGTTCCTTTGCAAATTAAATGTTTTAAGTTTTAACACTTTATTCCAATCAAGATGACTTCAGGTGTGCCATACTTTTGTCATAAGTAAGACTGTTAGCGCTCTAGTTGTTCTTTAGAACACTCTGGGACACTCTGTCACTGGGCTATAGTTGGGCTACATCTGGCTGATATTTGGGCTACATTTGTTTTTTTTTGTCTCTGGTGGCCATCTTTGGGCTACATTGGGCTACATTGGGCTACATTGGGCTACATTGGGCTACATTTGGGCTCTAACATATATATAGCCCAATGTAGCCCAATATATATTTTTCAAAGTTAATTTTTGTAAAAGCCACTGGAGCATATATCTTGGGACATAGCAAAGGCACATCGGGCTACCAGTCCCTACAATTTTGCCAAGTTTTGTGGAAATCCATTCAGCCGTTCGAGCTAAAAGTGAGTCCAACCGCCCTATGGAAAACTCAATGTTAAAAACACGTTTTGGGACCCCCCTTTTTTCTCGGCCCCCGCTTTACGAACCCCCCCCCCAAACTTTCAGGGGACGCTCAGAAACAGAATGTGCCATTTTCCTGAAAATTTCAGCCAATTCCGTCCATCAACGCCAAAGTTATTCAACATAGAATTTTCAGAAATCCCTATTCAAAAAAATCCTAACTATATATACCTACTGGCGACCGCCAGTAGGTAATATATATATATATATATATATATATATATATATATATATATATATATATATATATATATATATATATATATATATATATATATATATATATATTACCTACTGGCGGTCGCCAGTAGGTATATATAGTTAGGATTTTTTCTCCGTGGGATTTTTGAAAATTCTATGTCTAATAACTTTGGCGTTTGTGGACGGAATTGGCTGAAATTTTCAGGAAAATGAACCATTATGTTTCTGAGCAGCCCCTGAAAATTTGGGGGGGTTTCGTCAAGGGGGGGCCGAGAAAAAAGGGGGGTCCCAAAACGCGTTTTTCCCATGTTAATTTCCATAGGGCGGTTGGCCTCACTTTTAGCTCGAACGGCTGAATGGATTTGCACGAAACTTGGCAAAATTGTAGGGACTGTTAGCCCGATGTGCCTTTGCTAGGTCTCAATATATGTGCTCCAGTGGATTTTGATAAATTAACGTTCAAAAAAATATATATATCTGTAACAGCGCTCCGGTTAGCGCCCCGGTTCGCGTACCTGACGCGTAACGGAACTTCGCGAAGCGAAGCTGATTGGCTCTCCGGTGTCTGTCAACATTCTAAACAGTCCGGAGCGGCCGCCATCTTGTCTCTCGGTAGGATCGAGAGACAAGAGGAGGCCAAAACAAAGGGGGAAATGACCATAAGGGGGCCTAGTAGATCCTCCCTGACCCCCTAGGTTTGATGTGGAGGCTTTAAAAGGGCCTCGCGGGGCAAAAAAAATAAATATTTTTTTTCTTTGTTTTTGCGTGGGGAGCGCCCGGTACGCGCACCGGGAAGCGGTCCGAGGAGCGTACTATGAGGAAAAAAGAAAGACAGGGTATAAAAATTTTGGCAATTTTGTTATAAATGGAAGGTAGTTCTGAAAAGAACTGTTTTTTTATTCTTTTTCTTTTTTTCTTTTTTTATTAATTTTCTGAACAATTTTTTGATTTTTTTTTTGATTTTTGAAAACTATTTTGTGGTTTTTTTTGTGTTTTTTTAGGGGAAATAACAAAAAAGCAGGGTTTGAACATGTCTCAACAGGAGCAAAAAAAAATAAAAAGGATTCATTGTTTTCTCATCTTGTTGCATTTATGATTTTCTCCAGCTCGGTTAATCAAAGTAATACTCTTCTCTCCATAACAAATAGTTCCTCCACAATATATACATACTATTTTGTAGTGTTCAAAGGGAGCTTGAATATTGTGGATTATTTCTCGGCCTTCTGGTCCGGCGAATGAACTTTGTCCACTGGAGGTGCTGGGGATGACATCTGGGGGGTTGGCAGCAAGATTCCTTACTTGGGCTTGGGAAAGATTATTAGGATGCCATCGCTCCATGTGGCGAATCATTGTATGATTGCCAAAGTTGTATTTCTTGTTGGGGTTGCCACGAGAAAGTATATTTTTACATATCAAACAAGACACCTGGGGTGCATTGACCTTCTTTTGTCCAGGTGGAATTTTAAAAAATTGCCATGTGTAGTGTTCTTTAATATGGCTCTGCCTTGGTGTTTCTGGCAGGAACTGCCTTACTTGCTCTTCCTCCTCCTCCTCCTCTTCGTCCTCATTATATTCCTCTCTACCAAAGTCCAGTGTTGGAGGTGGTCCTTTTGGTGGTGGTGGTGGTGGTGGTGGTTGCTGAGAAGCACCAGCTGCAGCTATTATAGAAGCCATTGTGAAAAATAGGTCTTGCTCTCTGGAAGTAGAAAGTAAGAATGAGGTAAAAACAAGGAGGGGTTTTCATCATTTGGGAAAAAAATAGTTCTAAACCAATGAAAAGTGTTATTTTTAGGTCACATGACCTAGCCTAACAACATTAGGAAACCAAAAGTGAAATGAAAAGTGTTATTAACAAGTCTCATGACAAGTCACATGACCTGCTATGCTTACGTTACGCGCTCCGCGCCGCGCCCCGGATTGCTTCCGGGAAGCTGCGCTTCGCGCTTCGCGGACTAAAGCGCTTCCGGGTGCGCTAACGGGGCGCGTCATATGACGCATTACGTGACAACGCGTTACGCGACGTGTCGCGATGTTGCTTTCTAAAGCGGTTGTTGCGCAAACGGTACGCGCACCGGGAAGCGGTCTGGGGAGCGTACTATAAGGAAAAAAGAATGATAGACTTTTCAAATATTGTATGTTTATTGATTGTTCGTTTTGTTGTTTTTTTGTTTTTTTATTTATTTTTTAAGCAATTTTTTATTATTGTGATTGTTTTTCAAAATTTAATAAAATGTCTAACATTTCACTGTCTGAAATGTCGTTATTTTCATTGAACATAACTTGTAACGTTTGAATGTGTAAAATATCCTCATTTTCAAGGAGGAAATCTACTGATTGTACACATTGCAGTAGTTCTTGGTCCCAAGATTCATCCATAAATTCAATGTCATTTGGATCAATGTTTTCTTGGTTGGTCTCTGCAAGGACAATTTCAAATGACACTTTCTGTTCGCCTTCCATTTTGCCTGAAATTTGCATAAAAAAATATATATATTAGTAGAGATAGGGCACTGTTGGGATTAATTTTAGATAGGCAGTTTTTAACAGTGAATTTATCTTTGGGCAGTGTATAGTATCAGAGTGGAAGTAGGAATATAAAAAAGTGTATGTGATTTAACCTAAGTAAATTCTTAATTATACAAGACAAGTCTAAATCCATCCATAACTATAATAGAGAAGTGTATCTAAATCTATAACTACTACAGAGGGATAGTATATAACTATCAGAAAAAGTTTACCATATTAACTTAAAGTGCACAATATACTTCAGTTTTCAAAATAACAACTAACCTTTAAAAAGAAGTTGAAGTTATTAGTGAAAATCCTATTGAAATGTACACCAGGAAGTAGTAGTCAAAATGGCTGTGTTTCCTTCTCTTCCTTTATATATATTCAGGTACATAACCAATCAAATGTCAGGTAAAAAAAATTTAAAATGAAAGTAACATTTTCATTGGTTGTCAATAACCAACACTTCAGATGTGTTTTGTGAAGTAATTTACCTCAGGGTATTTAGAGAGGTCTACAGGCTAAATGGCTAAATGGAATTCCAAATAAATTTGTGAAAATGGTAGGGATTGGTATGTAGTATGAGCTAATCTATATTTGGTGAAAGTGTCTCCAGTCGTTTTTCTGTAAATTACTTTCCCACCTTTTTTAAGCGAGCGCTTCCCGGTGAGCGCCCCGGTACGCGAACCGGTAGCGTTACGGGAGTCCTCCATTTTGTGTTTCGGTAGAATTGAGATACAAGATGGAGGGCAAAAAATGTTCAGAATGGGTAGAAGGGGGCACGGTAGACGTATCCTGACCCCCTAGGTTTTCTGAGGGTGGCTGAGGAGGTCCATATGTGCGAAAAAAAAACATTTTTTAAAAAATTTTCGCGCGGATAGCGTCCGGTGCGCGTACCGGGTAGCGCTCCAGGAAGCGTAAATTGTGAAAATTAGTTAAAAAAATGTACATTGAAAATTTGTTTATGATGATCATAGTTAGGGTAGCTCTGAGAAGAGCTTTTGGGTTGATGGTAGATTCAGGTACTTATAAGTAGGTACCAATGCAGAGTCTTAAATTCAGAATGAAAACTCTGTTCCCCTCATCTGAGAAGTGAACTCCATCTCCTCTGTAGATATCTTGAATGTAGTAACGCAAGTTATTGTTGTACATGGAGCCCATTCCATGGTCTCTCATGTAAGCTGAAACAGACTTATTTACATGCTTCCTCGATTTCTCAATTTGTGGACAAAATTGGTTCGACCACCTCCATTTCTGTCTTTGGCATATATTTGAATATACCAAGGCAGTTTGAGGAAAAAGTGCCATCAATTGGTCAAAGGTGTCCTTTAAAAGCATTTCCAGACTTACCCCAGTCAAAGTGCCCAAGTCATTACCTCCACAGTGCACAATTAACAGGTCAGGTTTTGGCAAATGCAAAAAGGTTTTCACCAATGGTATCAATTGGTGACATTTTAATCCTCTGTGGCCAATCCACTTAATTTCCACATTTTGTAAATTGAGGTTAGGTAAATTTCTGTTATCAGCATACCTTTGAGCCCAGTAGATGTAACTATGTCCAACAATCCAGACAGAAAACATGGTGAGAGAAGGTTCTGCTGCAGTCAGATGAAGTGTGGCAATGAAATGGCAGTTGAAAAAATAAGAGTTTAAAATGAAAAAAAACTGTGGAGTTTCTGTGTTAATGAAGCAGTAGCAGTGATTGGTGGATTTTGATTGCTGAAAACAGAAAGTTAGGGTGCATGGATGAGTTCTTTGAAAGATGTAATTTGAATGGTCAAGAAAAAATCATTTAATGAAAGATTGCACTGGATATGCAGGTGTACTGAGAGTTCAGAGTTCAATTGATACATTGTTGTGTGAACTTGCAAACACCAGAGGTCTTTCAGGAGGTGGTTGCTATGCAAAAAAGGCAGAAAGGGCAGAGGGGGGAAGGGTGTTGATTTGAAAAAAGTGAGGGAAGAGTTTTGATTGGGTGACATGAGAGATATGTGTGATGAATTACAGCATTTCTGTGCCATTGTTGGTTCCAGCCTCTGGAGTGCATACCTTTTGCTCTGCTAAAGACAAATTGGTGTGTGTCTGAGACTGTTTTGAAACTCATAAAGTATTTGCTAAGGTGAGAAAAGTTTCATTTAATTTAAATAGAGAATAGTATGCTTTAAGGAGAAAATTATGAAGAAAGTTGTGTATTTAAAATGTTGTTTTTAGTCAAGTGTTTTACAAATAGATTTTGTTTCTTTGAGTTACATAGCCATGTTAAAAGTGACGCAAAAATAGTGCAAGGGTCTTACAAAAATAGTTTCATGTGTCTTAGGGCATTTTAACTCACTTCCCCATGAATGTAGGAATATAATTGCTTTAGAAGATGTGTTTAAAAACGTTTTTTGAAATCAATTAGGTTTCTTGATATGTACTGCTAGAGTTTCATAGGTTGCTTGGGGCATATTTACAAGGTTTTTGAGTTCCTTTGATGTAAATTTTTCTAATTTTATTTTAAGACATTTCCTTGTGGTGCAAGGTCCTTGTAAATACGCCCCCATGTGTGCTTGGCAAATTTAGATTTTGATTCTTTGAGTTACATAGCCATGTTAAAAGTAACACGAAAATGATGCAAGGGCCTTAAAAAAACGATTTCATGTGTCTTAGGGCATTTTAAGTCATTTCCCGATGAATGTAGGTATATAATTGATTTAGATGATGTGTTTAAAAACGTTTTTTGAAATCAATAAGATTTCTGGATATGTAGTGCTAGAGTTTCATAGGTTGCTTGGGGCATATTTATAAGGCCATTGAGTCTCTCTGATGTTATTTTTCCAATTTAAATGTAAGACCTTTCCACGTGGTGCAAGGTCCTTGTAAATACGCCCCCATCTGTGCTTGGCAAATTTAGATTTTGATTCTTTGAGTTACATAGCCATGTTAAAAGTAACGCAAAAATGATGCAAGGGCCTTAACCCCTTCGGCGCTGATGACGGAACCGCTCCATCATCAGCGTCGGTTGAGCTGTGCTGATGACGGAGCGGTTCCGTCACGGCCCGCCCAGCTCGATAGAACGCTCATGCGCGGCACGAATTCCGCGCCTGCGCTGAAGGTTCTATTGAGCGGGGCGGGCCGTGACGGAACCGCTCCGTCACGAGCACAGCTCAACCGACGCTCGTGACGGAGCGGCTCCGTCACGAGCATGCGGCCGCCGAAAACCGTTAGCACTGCGGCGGAATAGCCGCCGCAGTGAAGGTGTTAAAAAAACGATTTCATGTGTCTTAGGGCATTTTAAGTCACTTTCTGATGAATGTAGGTATATAATTGCTTTGCATTATGTGTTTAAAAACGTTTTTTGAAATCAATTAGATTTGTGTATATGTAGTGCTAGAGTTTCCTAGGTTGTTTGGGGCATATTTATAAGGCCTTTGAGTCTCTCTGATATTATTTTTCCCATTTTAATTTAAGACCTTTCCCCGTGGTGCAAGGTCCTTGTAAATACGCCCCCATCTGTGCTTGGCAAATTTTGATTTTGATTCTTTGAGTTACATAGCCATGTTAAAAGTGACCCAAAAATGGTGCAAGGGCCTTAAAAAAACGCTTTCATGTGTCTTAGGGCATTTTAAGTCATTTCCCGATGAATGTAGGTATATAATTGATTTAGATGATGTGTTTAAAAACGTTTTTTGAAATCAATAAGATTTCTGGATATGTAGTGCTAGAGTTTCATAGGTTGCTTGGGGCATATTTATAAGGCCTTTGAGTCTCTCTGATGTTATTTTTCCCATTTTAATTTAAGACCTTTCCCCGTGGTGCAAGGTCCTTGTAAATACGCCCCCATCTGTGCTTGGCAAATTTAGATTTTGATTCTTTGAGTTACATAGCCATGTTAAAAGTGACCCAAAAATGGTGCAAGGGCCTTAAAAAAACGCTTTCATGTGTCTTAGGGCATTTTAAGTCATTTCCCGATGAATGTAGGTATATAATTGATTTAGATGATGTGTTTAAAAACATTTTTTGAAATCAATAAGATTTCTGGATATGTAGTGCTAGAGTTTCATAGGTTGCTTGGGGCATATTTATAAGGCCTTTGAGTCTCTCTGATGTTATTTTTCCCATTTTAATTTAAGACCTTTCCCCGTGGTGCAAGGTCCTTGTAAATACGCCCCCATCTGTGCTTGGCAAATTTAGATTTTAATTCTTTGAGTTACCTAGCTATGTTAAAAGTGACCCAAAAATGGTGCAAGGGCCTTAAAAAAACGCTTTCATGTGTCTTAGAGCATTTTAAGTCATTTCCCCTTGAATGTAGGTATATAATTGATTTAGATGATGTGTTTAAAAACGTTTTTTGAAATCAATTAGGTTTCTTGATATGTAGTGCTAGAGTTTCAGATGTTGCTTGGGGTATATTCAAAAGGCATTTTAGTCCCTTTGATGTTATTTTTCCCATTTTAATTAAAGACATTTCCCTGTGGTGGAAGGTCCTTGTAAATACACCCCCATGTGTGCTTGGCAAATTTAGATTTTGATTCTTTGAGTTACATAGCCATGTTCCATACAGTGCTCACCTTCTACGTAGTCTTTGATATGCTAGACTCCATCTGCACAATGAGATATCTAAGCAAAGGAAACACAGGTGATGTGATTGTGAAATGAGCAAAAGAAATTCAACATTTTTCAATTGCATCACCTGTGTTTCCTAACTTAATGAATGACATTCTGCAGATGAGGTTTAGGCCGGTACACAGACACAGAAGAGGTCTGGCCTTTGTTCAAGAGTGAAGTGGACATGACTCGCTTCATTGGTAGGCCTGCACATGTATTATCTCCTCTGTACGCTTCAACAAGCTTAAATTTCATCTGCAACCCTGAGTAGGCCTCACCTCAAACAAATCTCTGAATAGGCCACACCTTATCGTCGTACTGAATCAATCATTTAAAATGTTAGGGACAAATTTATGATAGGTGTGTGCCTCTTTTGCGCCACTGTGCATCACTTTTGTGACGCAGCAGTGGTGCAAAAGATTTGCTATGTGGCGACATATTTACAACTTGATGTATCTGGGCAGATGTGTCATGCTGTAAAGTCCTGTGTCACATGAAACCCATGCAGCTGTGATGCAAAAGATGCACCATGTTGCAAGACAGGCCTCACTTCATCTCCAACAAGATACCGTCAGTTTAAACTGTAAACATTTTGGACTGTGTAGGGGGCATGGAGAAGCTGAATCTTCTGTAAATGTCAAAATTGTTGTATACAGTGCTCAACTTCTGTGTACTCTTTGATATGCTAGACTCCATCAGCACAATGAGATAACTAAGCAAAGGAAACACAGGTGATGTGATTGTGAAATGAGGAAAAGAAATTCCACATTTTTCAATTACATCACCTGTGTTTCCTAACTTTATGAATGACATTGTGCAGATGAGGTTTAGGCCTGTTCACGGACACAGAAGAGGTCTGACCTTTGTTCAAGAGTGCAGTGGACATGACTCACTTCATTGGTAGGCCTGCACATGTATTATCTCCTCTGTATTCTTCAACAAGCCTAAATTTCATCTGCAACCCTGAGTAGGCCTCACCTCAAACAAACCTCTGGATAGGCCACACCTTATCGTCATCCTGAATCAATCATTTAAAATGTTAGGGACAGATTTATGATAGCCGTTTGCCTCTTTTGCGCCGCTGTGCGTCACTTTTGTGACGTAGCGGCGGTGCAAAAGATTTGCTATGTGGCGACATATTTACAACTTGATGTATCTAGGCAGATGTGTCATGCTGTAAAGTCCTGTGTCACATGAAACCCATGCAGCAGTGATGCAAAAGATGCACCATGTTGCAAGACAGGCCTCACTTCATCTCCAACAAGATACCGTCAGTTTAAACAGTAAACATTTTGGACTGTGTAGGGGGCATGGAGAAGCTGAATCTTATGTAAATGTCAAAATTGTTGTATACAGTGCTCAACTTCTATGTACTCTTTGATATGCTAGACTCCATCAGCACAATGAGATAACTAAGCAAAGGAAACACAGGTGATGTGATTGTGAAATGAGGAAAAGAAATTCCACATTTTTCAATTACATCACCTGTGTTTCCTAACTTTACGAATCACATTCTGCAGATAAGGTTTAGGCCTGTTCACGGACACAGAAGAGGTCTGACCTTTGTTCAAGAGTGCAGTGGACATGACTCACTTCAATGGTAGGCCTGCACATGTATTATCTCCTCGGTATTCTTCAACAAGCCTAAATTTCATCTGCAACCCTGAGTAGGCCTCACCTCAAACAAACCTCTGGATAGGCCACACCTTATCGTCATCCTGAATCAATCATTTAAAATGTTAGGGACAGATTTATGATAGCCGTGTGCCTCTTTTGCGCCGCTGTGCGTCACTTTTGTGACGTAGCGGCGGCGCAAAAGATGCGCTATGTTGCAACATATTTACAACTTGATGCATCTAGGCAGATGTGTAATGCTGTAAAGTCGTGTGCCACATGAAACCTGCGTCAGGTTTCATGTAGGCGTTTTGTTGCAGGGTGGGCATTCATTTGCATGAAAGCCCTGTAAAACTAACACAGTGAAATTTAGAAGATTTCACTGAGTCAGCTTTATAGCATTGCTGAATCAAAGCCTTACGCCTGTTTGAAACAGGCATAAGAAGTGATGCACCATGCAATGTGTGGCTTGCTCCAGTGCATTGCAGTAGACATGTCGCGCTTACGACGTGATTCCTGCAATGTGCTGCTTTTGCGGCACAGATGCGTGACGCATCTGTGCTGTTTTTACTCAATGGTGCTCCACATTGTAAATGTGGCACACCATGGGTGGCAGAGCAGCGGTGCACATTAACTGGTGCATCCCTGGGGATGCGCCAGTTAACATAAATCTGCCCCTTTACATTTAAGTATGAGCAGGGGACACAGAGTCGGTGAGGCTTATCCAAGGTTAAGAAGAGATGAGTCCTGTTCACTGAAAAATTGGACATAGGCCTCACCTCCTCAGCATCGCTGGACATGGCTAAATAATAGCTGCAAAATGTTACTCTTGTTAAACAATTTTACTATTATAGTCTCTGAGATTTGTCTCTTACTCTGCAACATCTCATTGTTGTTCTCTTTCTTTAAAGATAACGACAACATCAACCATGAGTGATAATGAGCAATCCGTTGATCTCGATCTTATCGTTGAACTTGTCATTGAAACTTCAGTGGAAGTAGATCCCTTAGATGATTTAAATCCTGAGGATGATGAAGAACATGATGAGGATGCCGATTTGTCAGAATTGTATGACATAGGGTGGGAAGCTGACCTGCTTGAGCCTATGGAACTATAAACATTTATTTTTAAAATTTACTGGAAATAAAAAGTAAAAATGTAAACCGTTTCATTTAAAATTAAACACAACTTCAAAAACAGGTTATGTGTAGTGTCTTTCATAAAATAGTCAATTATGCTCATAAAATTAGATCAGATTCACATATAAAACAGCACAGGTAAAATGTAGAAGCATTCCATTTCTTTCCTACTATTTGTGAATACTAAATTTGCCAATGCACTAAAAATTATTCTATGTAAAAATGACAAGTAGTGTGTTAAATTTTTGACGACTGTTATTGATTTACTGTTTGGTAATAGTGGTTAATAACATTTTTTTGTTTATTTTACCACAGATTCAACTGAAGATCATTTTGAAATTAGAGAATGCCGTCTAAGCATAGAATCCGAAAGGCTACAAAACGTCAAAGACAGCAGCTTAAGAAATTGTTGCAGCAGTCCTCTACAAAACAAACTTGTCAAGTCACCAAGAAAGCTCCGGGTAAGACAACGAAATCATTCATAAGAAACATTTGTAGAAAAAAAAGTAGTACTACAGAAAATGTTTTAGTCCAGAAAAAGAGAAGCAATTTAAACGGAACGGAAAGGCCAATCAAAAATGTTACTGCTAGAGCAGGAGATAACTCTGTGCATGATAGTAGAAGGAAACAACAGTTTAGGGACATTCGTAGACGAATGTTCCGTAACAGGATAATTGGCAATTTGTTAAAAAATATTAAGAAAGGTCAACAGAAAGTGGTTTTTTATAAGAGAAAAAAAACAATTGAGAAAGTTATTGATCAGGCATTTGAAATAAAGCGAAAGTTTTTTATTTTGATAATCAATAGAATTAGGAAGCTAAACAAGGCAATTTATGATTTCAAAAGAAATAGTAGATGGAAGAGAACAGTTAATCGTAGTAATTTTTTTGAAGTTTTTTCAGGAGAATGGATGCATAGTTCAAGTTGTGAGGCATTTTTTAATGAGGAGAGTTATTTCCAGGATAATGATTTGCTGCATGCAGTTGACACCAGTGGTCGAGCTTATGAGGTGAAAGATGGTTGTCCAGTTGAAAAAGAAAAACTTGTGACAACAGAGGCAGAAGAGGTGTTAGGTAATGAGGTTTTAGGAAGACGTCCTAAAGGGACCTGTGTACACCTGGAAGTGTAGTAGTATTTGCAGTGTGCAACAGGATTCCATCAATTTGCTTTGTGATTTTGTACGGACATTTAATAAGAAAAGTTTGAAGCAGAAAATGATGTTGTTGCAAGAATTAGATCCTTGCAGAGTGAGAGAAGTGACAGGTTTGCATGGTCATTCACTGGCTTGTCTTTCCAGGAGGGTATGCCAGAGTGTTTTTCATCATTTCAGGATGCTAGCAGTGCATCATAATAAAGTGAGGAAATTAGTTAAAATGTTGTATTATGCTAAGAGTCCAGCAATTATGCTTAAACAATTATGCACTGCTCTTTTGCATGGTTCTGAAATAGATGTGAAGAATATTTGTGAAAAAATTGAGTTTTGTTACTTTGGAAATAAAGGAGGAGATAACTCTGTGCATGATAGTAGAAGGAAACAACAGTTTAGGGACATTCGTAGACGAATGTTCCGTAACAGGATAATTGGCAATTTGTTAAAAAATATTAAGAAAGGTCAACAGAAAGTGTTTTTTTATAAGAGAAAAAAAACAGTTGAGAAAGTTATTGATCAGGCATTTGAAATAAAGCGAAAGTTTTTTATTTTGATAATCAATAGAATTAGGAAGCTAAACAAGGCAATTTATGATTTCAAAAGAAATAGTAGATGGAAGAGAACAGTTAATCGTAGTAATTTTTGTGAAGTTTTTTCAGGAGAATGGAGGCATAGTTCAAGTTGTGAGGCATTTTTTAATGAGGAGAGTTATTTCCAGGATAATGATTTGCTGCATGCAGTTGACACCAGTGGTCGAGCTTATGAGGTGAAAGATGGTTGTCCAGTTGAAAAAGAAAAACTTGTGACAACAGAGGCAGAAGAGGTGTTAGGTAATGAGGTTTTAGGAAGACGTCCTAAAGGGACCTGTGTACACCTGGAAGTGTAGTAGTATTTGCAGTGTGCAACAGGATTCCATCAATTTGCTTTGTGATTTTGTACGGACATTTAATAAGAAAAGTTTGAAGCAGAAAATGATGTTGTTGCAAGAATTAGATCCTTGCAGAGTGAGAGAAGTGACAGGTTTGCATGGTCATTCACTGGCTTGTCTTTCCAGGAGGGTATGCCAGAGTGTTTTTCATCATTTCAGGATGCTAGCAGTGCATCATAATAAAGTGAGGAAATTAGTTAAAATTTTGTATTATGCTAAGAGTCCAGCAATTATGCTTAAACAATTATGCACTGCTCTTTTGCATGATTCTGAAATAGATGTGAAGAATATTTGTGAAGAAATTGAGTTTTGTTACTTTGGAAATAAAGAGGAGAATGTTGAAATTGACCCAGAAGAAGAGGGTAATGTGGAAGATAGTGTACAGGTTTCCAGTACAGATAATTTTCAGAAGGAAATTGCCACGTTTCAAGTGAAATCAAGTGAGAGGCCTAATTTCACTTGTGTGTGTTGTCGACGCACTTATTATAAGAATCAGACTAAGTTAGTGTATTTATATGCGAAAAGGGAAAATAATTGTGAATGGAAGGATTTTGCAACATACTTGATGGTAGAAAATTGTTTTGATTTGGGATTGGATCAACGTGTGTGTACTTATTGTTGTAACAAATTAAATTAAAACCGGATGCCTGCTAGAGCGGTTCATAATAATCTGGAATTGGTTGAGATTCCTTCTGAATTGAAGGATTTAAATACTTATGAATCTATTTTGATTCAAAGTATCCATCCCTTTCAGGCTATTGTAAGAATGGAGCCAAAGACAGGGAAATTGCCTCCATCAGATTTACAGAGAGGATTAAAGGGAAGAGTTGTTTATTTGCCTCTAGATTTGAAGAAAAACATTAATACAATTGGAGTAGAAAAAGTGGAAAAGGAACCTCTGGTTATCTTAGTTAATGGGGTTCCGACAAAGAGTAAGAAAATATGGCAAGATTTAGTGGATGTTAGGAAAGTCAAAAAGGCAACATTGTATTTGAAAAAAAATAATAAGTACTATAAGAATGTATATGTTGCAGAAGAGGAAGTAAGTGAAGAAGAGGATAGCGATTTGTGTGCTGGTCAAATTGAGAAAGTAGAACCCTCTAAAAGTGAAGAAATATATGAACATTATAGTGTTCATCCTTTGCATTCCAAGGAAGTCATGGGGAATGCTATTGAGTTGTTTCAAATGAAACAAGCCAAAGGGAGTCCTATTAGTGTTTGGGAGGAAAGTTTGGAAGCTCGGTGTTTCCCACAGCTATTTCCAACAGGTCAAGGAAGAAGATATGATGAGCGACCTCATCAAATTCCTGCTTCTGAATACCGGACTTTACGATTGTATGCAGAAGATCCTAGGTTTCGACAATGCATTCCCTATTTGTTTCATCTCCTGTTTGAAAGCGATCTGTCTGGACTGTCATATGCAGTGAACCACATCTTGAAAAGTGGTATACAGATGCAAAACATCTCGGCAAGTGACTTTATGGATAAAGTCAATGTGCAAGACAGTATTTTGGATTCTCACCTGATTAATCTCATGGCGTGTCAGCGTGGTACTAATGAGTACTGGTACCGTCGTCATGGTGATTTAAAATGTATGTTGAGGAACTTAGGAACTCCCACATGGTTCCTCACTCTCAGCTGTGCCGAGTATGGCTGGGAAGACTTACTTGAATTTCTACGAGAGGCAAATGGAAACATTGAAAATATCGAATTCAAGACACCCGGAGAACTGTGCTCTTTGGATCCAGTGAATGTATGCAGGTACTTCAATCATAGATTTGAAGCTATGATGTCTTTCATCATGAACAAGAAAAATCCACCTCTTGGAGAGGTGTTGGATTTCTTCTGGAGAAAGGAGTACCAAGCAAGAGGCGCTCCTCATATACATATGCTGCTGTGGATCAAGGATGCACCTAAATTTGGAACAGATCCAGAAGACTTAGTGATGAGTTTCATAGAACAGTATTCTACATGTGCTGTTCCAAACGCAAAGGAGGACAAAAGCCTAAGAGAACAAGTTCTACGCTTCCAAAGCCATCGTTGTGGAAAGTACTGTTGTCGTAAATTCAGAAACAAGGACAAGTTCTACACCAAATGTCGTTTCGCCTTTCCACGATCGGTGATTTCTAAAGGAAGAGTAAACAGTTTGATGTCTTCGCTGCGACATAATGTGATGAAGAAATCACCTAAAAACACATACAATTTGAAAAGGAACGAAGAGTCCAAGTACATCAACGACTACAACCCAGTGATTTTATCCATGTGGAATGCTAACATGGATATACAGTTTGTGGCTGATAACTGTATGGCTGTGGCTCGGTATGTGACATCTTACATCACCAAAAAAGAAAAGACAGAATTGAAGGATATGTGGGAGGACATTTCCCATGAAAAGAGCCTCAGTAAGAAGTTGTACAGTTTCAGTCTGAAGATGTTGTCACATCGAGAAATCGGAGCTTACGAATGTTCTGACCGGTTGTCTTCAGCAAGTCTCTATGCCAAATCCAGGAGTATCGTTTGGGCGAGTCTTGGTCTAGCTGCAACGCGTAATCGAGTTCTGAAACCTGTGCGGGAAATTGAGTATTTGGCGGAAAAGGAGCCAAACAGTACCGATATTTTGAAGACCAATATGTTGGATACATATTATCCAAATAGAAGCAGTCACCTTGAGAATGTTTGTCTGTATGAGGTTCTACAAAATTACATATTCAAGAGGAACATCAAAGAAGATATTGATAAAGGAGTGTATGCTGTAATTGGAAGTGAGGGATGTCTGGTCAAGCAAAGAAAATGCCACTTGGTAAACCATCGAAAATTGAGTGGCGAATCTCCTGAAAAAAAGGAGTTTTTCTATTTAGCACTTTTGCAACTTTTCAAGCCTTGGCGTGCAGAAGAGGAACTGCTTGGAGATTTCCTCTGTTACGAAGACTCTTTCACTGCCGCCAAGGAGACCATAGAATGTCCTGTTTTTCCCAAATATCTAGAAATGATGAATGCGGAAATCGAGCAGGAAGCAACGATTGCAGCCGAGATTGCTAGAGACAGTTCTCAGGACAGTCAGAGTTCTGTTTCATTGAGTCAGGATCCACTAGGAGGACCAGTTATCGAAAATGAAGCTGCCACTGCCATGATGGAAGTGGAAAGAGCCATGGCACATGCTCAGGAGGATGCGGTTAACTTAGAAGACTTGGAAAGACAACTCAACGTTGAGCAGAGGAAAATATATGACGAAGTTACCAACCAAATTGATCATGGATTAAGTCATGAGAAGAAAGAGTGCTCATGTACGTCGTTGAAGCCTGTCCGACTGTACGTGAGTGGAGAAGCGGGAACTGGAAAAAGTTTCCTCATTAAAGCAATTTCATGTTATTTGCAGAAAAGGACTGAGTCATCGCTGTCTTGTGTTGTCACTGCTCCAACTGGACTGGCAGCACATAACATTAAAGGTATTACTTTACATCGTCTACTGATGCTGCCAGTGGAGCATGATAACAAATTACAATACCACAAGTTATCTGGAGATGCTTGTTGTGAAGTGTCAAGAGTCTTGAAGAAAATGAAACTTCTTATCATTGACGAAGTAAGCATGGTTTCCAATCTCATGCTTGCCTTTGTGCATTTGAGAATGCAAGAAGTTCTCAAAACAGAGTATGATGTGTTATTTGGTGGCAAACACATCATTGTTTTCTGTGATCTTCTGCAGCTGACACCAGTAAAAGGACAACCTGTGTTCAAAATGCTCACGCATGAAGATACCAGGAAGTGCCTAGGGAGCATTGGCAACGTTAATATATGGTTAAACTTCAATTATGCTGAACTGCGTGAAAATATGCGTCAGGCGAAGGATGAAGATTACAAGAATATTCTACAAGATGTTAGAATCGGAAAAGTCCCGAGCATGGGAAAGAAGCTTTACATGCACGATTATTGTCAAATTTGTATCCAGAACAAGACATTGTGCCTGAGAATATTTTTCAGAAAATTACTGAGAAGAAATCTGGAATATGTTTGATGCCAACTCTTGCAGAATGTGCCATCTTCAACAACAAAATGTTGCATTTAGAAAACCAAGAGATTGTGAAACTGGAAGCTATTGACAGAGTAGAGCATATGGGATCAACAATTATTTTGTCTGAGAATTTGAAATCAAAATTTTGATTCATTAGAGAAGACTATATCTAAAACTGCAGGTTTTGAAAAGACTCTGAATGTGTGCTTAAATTGCCGTATAATTTTAAGAAGGAATTTACATGTTGAAAGAGGTCTGGTAAATGGATCAATGGGTAATGTTGTTGATTTTGTGAAATACAGAAATAGGGATGGAATTGAATTTTTAAAAATTAAATTTGATGGCATTGAGGAAGTACAGCTAATTGGTCGTTGCTCTGCTAGGTTTTTGCTTGTAAAAGACTTATATGTTCGCCGTAAGCAGTTTCCTGTTTGCTTGGCATATGCGGTGACAATCCATAAATCGCAAGGTTTAAGTGTAGACAGTGCATTGGTGAATATTGGCAGTTCTGTGTTCAAGGAGGGTATGGCATATGTGGCATTGTCACGAGTTAGAACTTTATCGGGATTGTACTTGATTGAGTGTGATGTCACAAACATTTGTGCGGATCTAGATTGTGTTAAGGAATACAATAGGTTAAGAAGAGAGTATGTGCCACATTTGCCTCAATATCCTTTGTTTGAGAAACGTGTGGTAGGCTGGAAATGAAGAAATGTGACCAATAGTAGAGAGGTTGTAGCAAAAAGATGAAAAGTCGATGAACCAGAAATTATAAGCAGAAAGAAAAAGGATTTTGTTGAAGATGTTGTTGGTTTTCAATTTGAAAACAGTTCTGGTGTCAACTGGAATGCTAATGTAGTGGTTAATGTTTTGTTTTCTCTAGAAAATGTAAAAGAAGAGATTGTGGTCAATTCGGATCAAAGATTTTGCAGTTTGTTGAATTCTGTGTTAGAGAAATGTAGCACTGATAGAACAAAAATAGAAAGTGTGTCTGAAATTCGAAATCTGTTAGACAGATGTTCAGGTCAAACACAATTCTCTCAAAATATTCAGCAAGATTGTCAGGAGTTTTTAATGTATATGCTTGATGTATTGCATGATGAAGGTGTAGATGTAGATCACTTGTTTGGGCTTTCTTATCAATGGCAGCATGACTGCGAGAACTGTAGGGTATCAAGTACTACTAGTGTAGACTCAGAAAAATTTATATATTTAACTTTGCCAGACAGTAAATCAGTGTCCTTTAATAAGCTAGTAAAAGCAGCTGATCACAACATAGAGTGTAGCCAATGTAAATCTGAAATGTTGTCAACATTATTTATACGAACATACGGCCATTATGTCATTTTAATGTTCCAACGATGTAGGCCTGATGGAACAAAATTGACAACTTTAATTAAAAATTTTGTGGCTTCGCAGTTGTCAATATCAGGAAGGACTTTTGTAACTGCAGCAATTATATATCATGACGGTCCTTCAATAACATCAGGACATTACACAGCTTATTTAAAGTCTAGAAATGGCTGGTCATTTTGCAATGATTCTGTTTTAACTTTAAAAAAAAAATTGCCTTTTGACCTTAAAAATTCTTACCTGGTGTTTTTAAAACCAAACTTTTAGGGAAGGAATCTCGGGATTTGCTCTGAGGAATTTCAAGAGGTTCTAATGGCTCCTACATAATTTGGCCTTGAGGATAAGTGTAGTACAGAGTCAAAAGTTATTTTTGAGTTTTAAATAGTTCCTGGAAAAAAAGAAGGTATTCTTACAGAAAGTGGTGGGCACGGATTAGTTAAAGGACAACAGAGTATTTCCCAAAGCAAACGGTGTTCTTACCATAACACTTGACGTCATGGAAAAATAACTGCACTTTGAATGAGTTCAGAAAAACTGTTTCTTTTTATAAGCTAATTCAAGCAGCCAATCAAAACATGGAGTAGAGGTAATGTAAGTCTGCAATGGTGTCTAGATTATTTGTCCAAACTTTTGGTTATAATGTCATTTTAAAATTCCAACTATATAAACCTGATGAAAGTAAGTCTTCAACTTTAATTACAAATGTTGTGGCTACACAGTCGTTGGTTTTAGGAAGAACATTTGTAACTGCAGCTATTACATGACATGATGGTCCTTTGACAAGATCCGCTTATTACACAGCTTATTGAAAATGTAAAAAAAGCTGCTGTTTCGGAAATGATTCCTATTTGACTACGATACAATGTTGCCTTTTTACTTAAAAATATTCTTACTTTCTGTTTTCAGAAAAGAGAATTTAGGGTAGGTAACTGGCCTATAATGATTCTAGGGGTTGATATAATTGTATCTACTGTTTTAAATTGCTTTGTGATTAAAAGTGATGTAGAGAATTAAATAATTGTAGTAGTCATAGAGGTAGTGTAAGTCTGCTTCATAGTAAGCAGTATCAGTGTCATAGGAAATGTAGAACATGAGTCAGCAAGAAGGGTAAGATATTACTAGTACATGAATGTGAAAGTGATCTTGAACGTTTTCTTTCTGAAAGTTGCGGAAATACAAAATGACGGGATTTGCTTAGAAGAATTCCAAGAGTTATAAATGGCTCTTACACGATTTGGCCTTGTGGAAAAGTGCGGTAGAGAGCGAGAAGTAATTTATTGTATGTAACATATTTGTCAAAACGATGGAGCTTTTCTTTCAGAAAGTGGCGGGCTGAAAATAATACCAGCACAACAGAGTGTAAGCTGTTCATAGGATATCCTTCGACGTCATGGAAAGTAAGTTACTTTTGAGGAGTTCTGATTTCTGATTGGTTATGTTATATGGGTTTTTTAAACACAATCATTTTGATTGTGTTTTTTTTTCCCCGCTGTTATATGATGAATACCTTCAAGTCACTGTTTTTAGTGAAATTTGATAAATTCTGAGAACAGCAAAAATAAACCATTTAACATGTATAATTAATTCTGTATTTTTTGTGTTTATGATATACATTTAGAACTGTGTAGTAGGCATGGAGAAGCTGAGGCTTCTGTAAGTGTCAAAGTTGTTGCATACAGTGCTCACATTCTACGTAGTCTTTCATATGATAGACTACATCTGCACAATGAGATACCTAAGCAAAGGAAACACAGGTGATGTGATTGTGGAATGAGCTAAAAAAAATTGCACATTTTTCAATTACATTACCTGTGTTTCCTAACATTACACATCACATTGTGTAGATAAGGTTTAGGCCTGTTCCAGGAGACAGAAGAGGTCTGACATTTGTTCAAGAGTGCAGTGCACATGACTAAGCATGGGCGGATTTTGCGGATCCACGATTCACGAATTTGCGGATTCACGGATCGTGGATCCGCAAAATCCGCGGATTTAGCGGATCGGCGGATTTGGGGGCGTGGCTTCCATGCCAGGAGTGGACCATCGTGCCAGATTGAACCCTGCCCTTCGTATTTATTCAAGAAGACGCTACCGTTTTGTGCCATACCTCTACTCAACTGGAGTACTTTCTACTGGATGATCAGTAAGTGCTACCTCATTGGGTAAATGTATAGTGCTACACTACAGCTGCTTAAAGTGGCAGAGAGTTGTCTACAGCGGCCAGGTGTGTGGTACTATGCAATCGCGCCGAAGGGCGCAGGGGTCCCTTGAGTGATCTGCCCATCATAGTGGGTAAATGGCGGGAAGACGGTGCACACCGCGAGTGTGTGGGTGTGTGGGCGGGGCCAAACGGACGGCGCTTCCATGCGAGTGCACATGGCTCTTGTGTGTATACAAGGTCAGAGACTGATCAGAGCAGCAGATGTAGAGACAGAAGCCCCTGGCCACATAACAGCACGGGGATTGCGCGCGTGAAGGTCAAAGATGCAAAGGCCTTTGTCCAGCGTCACAGCTGATTTTCGACGGTATATTTGGGAAGAAGGCACACCTGCCCAGCCTCCACAACAGTATAGTTCCATTCCTGGTCTGTAGTAATTAATTTACGATGGCGCCGGCAAGCTGCCAGCGCCATCCTAAGATAGTTACAAAATTAGCTTCAACAGGAAGCTCTAATAGATTAAATAAAGCAGGCGCTCGATGACCTGCTTTATCTTATCTATTAGAGCTTCCTGTTGAAGCTAATTTAGTAGCTATCTTAGGATGGCGCTGGCAGCTTGCCGGCGCCATCGTAAATTAGTTACAACAGACCAGGAATGGTTGAACTTTTGCCCCCGGAATCCACCGCTCGCGGATTTTCGGCAAATTCGCGAGAGTTCGCGGATCGCGAATTTGCCGAAAATTCGCAAAATCCGCGATCGGAGCGGATTTAGCACTCATGCTTACACATGACTCACTTCGTTGGTAGGCCTGCACATGTATTATCTCCTCTGTAGTCTTCAACAAGCCTAAATTTCATCTGCAACCCTGAGTAGGCCTCAGCTGAAACAAACCTCTGGATAGGACACACCTTATTGGCATCCTGAAACAATCATTTAAAATGTTAGGGACAGTTTTATGATGGCTGTGCATCTCTTTTGCGCTGCCATTGCGTCACTTTTGTGAGACAGCAGCAGTGCAAAAGATGCACCATGTTGCAAGATAGGCCTCACTTCATCTGCATCAAGGTACTGTTAGTTTAAAATGTATATAATTAGGACTGTGTAGGGGGCATGCAGAAGCTGAGGCTTCAGTAAGTGTCAAAGTTGTTGCATGCAGTGCTGCACTTCTGCGTACTCTTTCATATGCTGGACTACATCTGTACAATGAGATACCTAAGCAAAGGAAACACAAGGGATGTGATTGTGAAATGAGCATAAGAAATTGCACGTTTTTCAATTACATCACCTGTGTTTCCTAATATTACGAATCACATTGTGCAGATCAAGTTTAGGCCTGTCCAGGGACACAGAAGAGGTCTGGCCTTTGTTCAAGAGTGCAGTGGACATGACTCACTTCATTGGTAGGCATGGACATGTATTATCTCCTCTGTACTCTTCAACAAGCCTAAATTTCATCTGCAACCCGGAGTAAGCCTCACCTCAAACAAACCTCTGGATAGGACACACCTTATTGGCATCCTGAAACAATCATTTAAAATGTTAGGGATAGTTTTATGATGGCTGTGCACCTCTTTTGCGCTGCCATTGCGTCACTTTTGTGAGACAGCAGCAGTGCAAAAGATGCACCATGTTGCAAGATAGGCCTCACTTCATCTCCAGCAAGATACTGTCAGTTTAAAATGTATATAATTAGGACTGTGTAGGGGGCATGCAGAAGCTGAGGCTTCAGTAAGTGTCAAAGTTGTTGCATGCAGTGCTGCACTTCTGCGTACTCTTTCATATGGTGGACTACATCTGCACAATGAGATACCTAACCAAAGGAAACACAAGTGATGTGATTGTGAAATGAGCAAAAGAAATTGCACGTTTTTCAAATCCATTACCTGTGTTTCCTAACATTACGAATCACATTGTGCAGATGAAGTTTAGGCCTGTCCAGGGAAACAGAGGAGGTCTGAACTTT